>NC_077242.1:68496096-69842096 GCF_947179165.1 Solanum dulcamara
ATGTATTATTACTTTAGACTTATGACGCCTTGTTGAGTCTCTCTTATCTTTTCAATTTGAGATGTTTGGACCGCTGCTATTCTTCCTTGAGGTATGTTTCATTCTGCCATTTTACATACCAGTACATTCCACGTACTGACGCCATTTGGCCTGCATTGTTTCACGATGCAGAGACAGGTTTGAGAGATCGTTAATAGGAGCATCATTGGGGATCTATTCGCACTCAGCGTGGTGGTGAGTCCTCTCCTACATTCGGAGGACACCGTCTGTGTATTCTTGCATCGAGTTAGCCCTTTTCATTTTGATTCGAGGTAGCCATGAACATGTCATTGGCACCAATTAGATAGTAGTGATAGAGGCTTCATAGACTAGATAGTGATGAGTCGACTGAGTTATTCTTGTCAAACTATTTTTAAATGACAAATATTTTAGTTGATCTGTCGGCCCATAGCCTTTATTCTTTGAATTGAATGGATGATTTGAGTTGCCCGCTAAATTATTCTTTACTTTAAACTTTCCGCTGAATAAATGAATGAACGGATGTGTGATCAGGCTATGTGGTTCGCTTGGGAGCCAGAAATGGTTTCTGAGTGTCGGTTACGTCTAGGATACCCTCCCGGGGCATGACAAACATGGTATCAGAGCACAGATTTCAAGTGTCCTAGGGAGTCTATGAAGCCGTGTCTAGTAGAGTCTTGCTTATGGGTGTGTTGTGCACCACACTTATAATCAGGAGGCTATAAGACATTAAGAATTGTTTCCCTTCTTTCATATTCTAGATTCGTGCGATAGAGTTTAACTCTATGAATGTTCCCTTCCAATCTGTGCGTTGCTCAAATCCATTCGACTACCCCTCATACTAAAGGTAGTCGAAACAGTAAGTATGAGATTCTTGTTGATGAGTTAAGATAAAGTCTTGAGGAAGTGAAGAGACTGCATAAGGCTTGAGGGGAGCCGATTATTGTGCTTAACTCTATTGATTTGTAAGGATGTACTCTCATTCGTATGGATCGTGCGTTGAGTCAGAGCGAGATGTATCCTAGAATCTTATCCCTACATCTTGATTTGAATGTCAACTTCTAGGGGGAAGTTGTGTATCTAAGTGATAAGTGTCACCATCCGATGGAGTGTAATCCTAGGCATGGAGAGCTATGGTTGATAGGATGATTGTAGAGTTAGAAAGAGGGAGTTAGAGGAGTAGAACTGAAGTAGTAAGAATGGTGGTTGATTGGGGTGAGTAATGAGGTGTAGTAAATGATTATGATAGTTCTAGTTTTAAGATTTTATTTAGTAGGCTTGACATGACGTATGCGAGAGATTAAGATATTAACTTGCAAGGAGTGTGTGTTATGAATGGAGGGGTTATGTGACCCTCAGAGGTAAATAGCGAATTGAGTCTAAGTCATATGGTGAGAAGAGGCTTAAGAGGTGTATGTGAAACAGTATAGAGTTATATGAGGTTCTAAATTGTGAATTGCTCTAAGTGACTAGTTAGTATTCCTTAGTTGATGACTTTAAGCTAAGGGGGAGATGATAGGGTAATGAGCCAAAGTAGGTCTTGAGCTTTCGATAGTGGTGAGTTGACCAAGATGATAGTAGGCGGAGTTAAGTGAGAGTAGATGGGGAAGAGTGAGTTTTGTTGATTTTGATAGTTGTGTTGTACTTGTCTAGTTGAGGATAAATATGAGGAGGAGGAGTGAGATGAGATCTTGTGATGAGCAATAGATAGGTAAGAGTATGTTAGTGTGTCTCCGGGAAAGAACTTATACAATAATGGAGGTAGAAGTGTTAAAGTAAGCTCGAGAACTCTTAGATATGAGTGAGGTAGTTAGAGTGATAATCTTGAGTGAACGGTTGTCACTGTGAGAGTGATGGTAGTAGGCTAATGATCACATTTGGGGGAATGATTGGAGGTACGTGAAGGGTGTTATGAGGCTTGGAAAGGAGGGAAAGTTTGGACATCGATATATTGACCTTATGAAATTGTGAAGAGGATTAGGAATGTCGCTCATGAGTTGGAGTTCGACGATTGACAATCTAGAGGTTGGAATGATTCGGTTGATGGAGTTTCGATGTTCTATTCGTGCCTAATGATAAGGGTGTTAAAGGAGAAGTCCCTACTCTTGACCTAAATCGATTTGTTATTCTGAGCGGGGGTAGTTGAATTGCCAAACTTCTCGATTGGTTGATTTGTTGATGTGATTGAGTCACAATTGTTGTTCATTCCTCGAGTCCATCTTTGCTTGATCTTCATTCGAGGACGAATGATCCCAAGGGGGAGATATTGTAACACCCCTCAAAATTTTTCGCTAAGATTTGGACATTTCTTCACGTGTGGGTAGACTCGAACTGGAGGACTTGTAATTCTACACATGAGTTAGGATTAATTCCTAAGTATTTGAAGTGTGTTAGATGTGTTTAGGGGTCATAAGGGATCTCTAACACCAAGTCGAGTCCAAAGAACTCCAATTGATTAAGTTTTCGGACGAGTTAGTTTAAGGGTCAACTTCAAACGACCATATCTCCTATTATATAAAGAACTGGGTGGCCCACAACCTACCAAATTAAAGGTCTTTGAGTCTTATTTCCAACGCCACCAAGATTGCAATTTTTGGAGTTCGGAGTCAAAAGTTATGGCCATTTTACTACGAACTAGCACTGCAGGAATATTCAGGCCTGGGCGAAATATAGGCTTGGCGCCCCAGTGGCGCGACGCGCCACTATAGCGCCAGAAAACAGCCTCAGTAGTTTGATCCTTGGCGCGACGCGCCACTATTAGATGTGCAGGGTTTTAGGCCTATTTTGGCTTGGCGCTGCAGTGGCGCGACGCGCCACTATAGCGCCAGCAAGACTTTTGCCCAATGTTTTTCAGATTTTTGAAGAGGGGCAACTTGGACTTTTTCCCTAATTATATATACCTATCCTTGGACGTTTTGGGACCATATTTTCAGTCCCTCTCTCTCTCTAAAAGCCCTAATATTTTCTCTCTTCTTCTTCTTCTTCTTCTTCCCCAAATCCATCTCCAACAAAGGGTGCCTTCAAGAGTTTCAAGGATTCAAGTCTTCCATTGAAGACCTAACATCAAGTTTCTTCAAAGTCTTCAAACAAGGTATGTAAGGCTAACCTAAAATATGGATTTCGTTCTTCCATATGCCCATATATGTGTGGATAGAAGTTGGAAGGAGTTGAACCTTCTAAGAAGGTTTTCTTGAAAGTTTTCCTAAACTAGAGAATGTTTTAAGTACTATTAGTTGATTGATGTTTTTAATGACTTGAGTTACTAAATAGTATTTTCCATAATATTAACTACAAATGTATCCTTGTAAATAGATTTATAGGTATTGACGATATTCTTGAGTTGAAGTTTTGTTGAGAGTATGGGTTCATGTTTCATTCACATGTACCCAAGATGAGATTTCTTTGGTCATAATTTGTCTTGAGTTGAGGTGGATAGTTGTGTATATATATATGTATTGATTGGAATGAAAAGAATGAATTGATTTGTTAAGAATGTCCTTTTGCTTCTATAAAATGAACATAGGACAAAAATAAGGATTTTGGAGTAAATGCTTGATGATGATGTAAATGATAATATATGATGATGATGTTTTGGTGACGATGTGAGTGATGATGTGAATGGTGCTTATTTAATATATGTAGAATAGTTGACGAAGAGGTATATTGATGAGGATGTTATGTGATGAAGTGGATTGGAGTCTAATGTGAGTTTGTGGTATGTGATGTGCATAATTTGAGTTGATTGGAGTCTTAGGAATGTTTTGAAAATAAATAATCTTTTGAGGAGGAGTTTTAAATAAATTATTTGTGAACCTTTTTGCATGAACTATTTATACACTATTTTGAGTCTAAAGAATTAGTAGTTTTATCTTTGATTTAGAAAAGAGTTTAAGTATGAGTTGAGTATGAGGAGCCTTTAAACGAGTTGAGTATTTTTACATTAAAGTATCTATTTTGAGTTTGAGTTGAGGAGTTGAAATTATATTTTAATGTACATGATATTTTCTACATTCATTGAGTCGAGATTGTATAAATTTTTAAAGAGAAGAGTTTGATGATTTGAGATGAGTCGATTTAAAAGAAGGCCCAACGAGACTAGTCATTATGAGTTAATTGAGTTGAAATGAGAACAGAGTTGATGAGGTGGCAATGTTCCACATGAAACTAGCCGTGAGGTCTTGTTTAAGATGATTGGAGGAGTTTTATGAGTATGGAGTCATGGGAGGAGTATCGAGCACCGAATTGGGCAAGAGTATAGTCCATACTTGAACCCAATACCTGTGTTGCCAAACGTAGGGGGGATTGAACCGTTAAAATCGGATGCTTCCCCGAGAGCTTTTGTCCTGACATTATAGGACCTGGTTGGATTGGATCCATGAGGTTCGTCGTTCATGCCCTGGCAAGGTATGAACGGGCGTGGCAACGATGTCGTTTCGTTGTACCTTCACTGGCTCATAAGTGTTGGTTGTCGGTTAAGAGAAACTCCCATTTAGGTCTTGATAGTACTCTGAGTCAGTTGAGTTGAGTGAGTCGCTATATGCTTATGAGTTAGTCCTGTCTACACTATTTCTTGTTAGACTTAGGACACTTGAGTGAGTTGTTGCATATTTACTGAGTTGGGTCCTTTGAGCTGCTTGTATTAGTTGAATGTTGAGTAGATTGTATACGGTTGGATTGGAGTAGATGAATATGTGATTGGAATGAATGGAATGGTATGCGACTAGATTGGATTTGATTATTGAGTTAATTGTTGAGTTGAGTGTATATAATCGGATTGTACATGATTGAAAGGGATCGAATTATAAATGAGTTGATTGAACGGTATTGTGTATGATTGGATTGGACTATATGGTATATGATTGATCTTTGTCTAAAAATGTATTATTACTTTAGACTTATGACGCCTTGTTGAGTCTCTCTTATCTTTTCAATTTGAGATGTTTGGACCGCTGCTATTCTTCCTTGAGGTATGTTTCATTCTGCCATTTTACATACCAGTACATTCCACGTACTGACGCCATTTGGCCTGCATTGTTTCACGATGCAGAGATAGGTTTGAGAGATCGTTAATAGGAGCATCATTGGGGATCTATTCGCACTCAGCGTGGTGGTGAGTCCTCTCCTACATTCGGAGGACACCGTCTGTGTATTCTTGCATCGAGTTAGCCCTTTTCATTTTGATTCGAGGTAGCCATGAACATGTCATTGGCACCAATTAGATAGTAGTGATAGAGGCTTCATAGACTAGATAGTGATGAGTCGACTGAGTTATTCTTGTCAAACTATTTTTAAATGACAAATATTTTAGTTGATCTGTCGGCCCATGGCCTTTATTCTTTGAATTGAATGGATGATTTGAGTTGCCCGCTAAATTATTCTTTACTTTAAACTTTCCGCTGAATGAATGAATGAACGGATGTGTGATCAGGCTATGTGGTTCGCTTGGGAGCCAGAAATGGTTTCTGAGTGCCGGTTACGTCTAGGGTACCCTCTCGGGGCGTGACAGCGTGCCCTTCGCTCTCGCACCCTGGCTAGTTTGAAAAATTTTCTATCCCCGCCTTTCTCTTCTAGTTTAGCATAAAGGTCATCAAAAGCTGCCATTTTTGCCTTCGAAATCGCCGACTTAGCCTCTTTCCTCGTTATCTTATAAAGTTCCCTATTCGTCCACTTCTCCACCTCATCCTTGCTTTCTATCAGCTTCGCATACGCTATCTTCTTTGCTTTTACCTTCCCTTGCACTTCTCCATTCCACCACCAGTCCCCTCGATGCCGACAATGGCTACCTGTTGAGACTCTCAACACCTCCCTTGCTACCACCCTAATACAACTAGCCATCCTATCCCACATAGTGTTCGCATCTCCACTACTATCCTAGGCCCCCATATCCTTTAATTTCTCTCCCATATCTAGGGCGCTAGCCGTGGTCAAACTCCCCATCTGATCTTAGGTCGGTTATCCTCGAACCTCTTCTTCCTCGCCATCTTGATCCCTAAATCTATTACCAAGAGCTTATGTTGGGTCATAAGGTTATCAATCGAAATAACCTTACAGTCTTTGCACAGACCTTTATCATTCTTCCTAAGGAGTAAAAAATCTATCTGAGTCTTAGCCACCACACTCCGGAAGGTTACCAATTGGTCCTCCTTCTTTGGAAAATTCGAATTGGCTATCACCAACCTAAAAAAGCTCTTGCGAAATCCAAAAGTGAAACTCCTTCTCCATTTCTGTCCCCGAAGACAGAGCCTCCATACACATCATCATACCCTTCCAAAATAGACTCGATGTGCCCATTAAAATCCCTTTCCATGAAAAGCTTCTCAGTAGGCGGTATGCCTCCCACTAACTTGTCCAAATCCTCCCAAAAGCACCTCTTATCCTCCTCGCCTAAGCCCACTTGTGGCACATAAGCACTAATAATATTCAACGTGATCCCCTCAACGACCACCTTAATCGACATTATCCTATTAGTGACTCTCCTAACCTTCACCACTTGATCCCTTAAATTACTGTCTACTAAAATGTCTACCCCATTCCTATACTTCGATTTACCAGAGAACCAAAGCTTATACCCGTCTACCTCCTTAGCTTTAGAACCTACCCATTTGGTCTCTTGTACACAAGCTATATTAATCTTCCTCTTCTTGAGAATCTTAACTAGCTCTATGGATTTTTCCGTCAACGTCCCAATGTTCTAAGAACCTACTCTCAATCTAGACACTCCTTTAACCCACTTACCCCTCCTTACCCTTATCCCCGTCTCCGTCCCCATTCCTGAGCGAGAACATGATCCTAGTCTACAATCACTATCCAAAGCCACGAAAATACATATGAACTAATAAATTATTCAAAGGTTTAAAGTCAGCAAAATGTAACTACAATTGTATGAGCGAAGAATAGATATGGAAACCAGAGGTACTAACTCCAGTTGAAATGAACCTGGTTGCCGCCGGAAATACTGTTCACATCGGAGTACTGTTTACTTTGGAGTTACTGTTCACGTTGGAGTTACTGTCTATGTCGACTTGCCAAGATGCTGTTCACAACGACCTTTGGGTTGTGTGGGTAGCAGATCTTGGGTTGAACGAATCTTCGGGCCAAAAACCCAAAAATGATGGCATTTAATGAAGAAATATTTCGTTGAGGAATTTCGTCGAACACCTTCCAGACACTGTCCACGGTGCTCTTTGTAGTCCCAAATGAATGCACACAGAAAGAGAGATACACACGTAAAGCTACAGGTGTTTCCCTCTGTTTAAGCTATCAAGATGATAAACTAAGATTTACGGTTACCCAGAAGCAGTATTATTAATCTTCTATTTTGGTGTAGAATGTATGTATTGAATGAAGAAGAGAGATATGTATTACCTTAAACTGTATAAATAATACTTATGTATTTTGAAGGATAGTTTTTTTTATTATATTAAGATTTATATGATATAAGTTTGATTATTTTTTTGATTATAAATTTGTGAATGTATCTTTAGAATGGTTATGAATTTAATTTGATAAATTCATTATTTGTTTTTGGTCTACATGTTGGTAGATTTCATAATTCTAAACAATAGTACATTTGTAATTACCAATTTGTTTTTTTGATTATATTAAGGTTTAATTATACATAGTAAGTGATTTTTTTTTATATATTGGTGAAAGTGCCTTTGTAATATCAACTTGAAAATATAACGCAGGTAGATATGTAGATTACAAGATTTAAGGAGTAATATTTGATGAAAATACCAAATATGAAAAGTTGATTACCACTATTGCTTCTCAATTAGGTGTGGACATGATGATATTTGAGTTGGTAATCAAATTTGTTGTGAGTGATCAATCCCACCGATGAGGATTCATAACGATATGAGTGTACAAGTTTACTTAGGTTAAAAAAAAAGCAATTCTAATTTCTTCTCGAAATATCCATTATGTGTAACATGTATGGATAGAGCTATAGAAGCAGTTGAGTATCAAATTGGTGCCCAAACAACAGCTTTAGAAGTAGTCACTTCCAATGCAATATGCTTGACTATGACTAGTATGGATCCCGTTGTAGATGATTACATTAAAAAAAATGAAGGAGATGAAATAATCAACAACCCTCAAAATGATTTGTTGGAGGAAGGTCAAATTTGTATAAACAAGCACATTTATCACTATATAACAATCATGTTGTAAACCAAAAAAAATAATAAGACTACCAACAACTCAACCAAATGGCAAAAAAAAAGAAGCTCAATATATACCAAATTAGTAACCAAAGTTTTATACCAACTTACACAACAAAATATTGGTATATGAATATTGATTCTTATACCAACTTAGTAACCAAAGTTTTATACCAACTTACACACAAAAAAGCACAATATATACCAAATTAGTAACCAAAGTTTTATACCAACTTACATAGCAAAAGACCAATATAAACAATTAATTAAAACAAATCAGGTTGTATACTAAAAGAAGAACAAAAAATTGTACAAACTCAAATTTCAAAACCATTATGTCTACCAATAACTTAACAATTTGAGACAACCAATAAAGACATAAATATTTCACTTAGAAATTACAGAAGCAATTTGTTAAAAGAGAGAAAGATTAGAAACAAAATATGAGAATCGTGATAACTTGAATAACTCAACAATGAAGAATCAATTTTTTCAGCTTGAAATTATCGAAAAAACCTGCAGAGAGAGAGCGAGAGAGATATTTGTTTACAAAAGTAAAAGATATGATTAAATGGAGGTAAATAAGGCAACATTAATTTTAGTGGAAAGAGAGAGAAAAGTATCAAGGTAAAAGATCTGATTGAGAGATACATTCATTGGTTGATATTAGTGTATATACAATTAAATAGAGAGAGAAACGTGTAAAAATATATTTCTGATTAGGAAGCCAAAAGACAATAATTATCAATTCCTTAAAAATTGGGACATTATCAATACATAAGGAACAAAAAACTGCCCATAATAAAATATATAAATAAAATTCAAAAAATTAATTTATTGTTATATATGTAATTAAAAACTTAGTTTTGTAAATAAAAGGAAGTATGTGTATATGTTTTTAATATGTATCTTAAATTGTATATTCTTGTAATTTTTCCTATGGGCCTGCTGTGAAGCCAACAGATTTAATTTTGAGCAAGGCTCAAACTCATTCTTTATTTTATTGTTATTTGCTTGTTAACATTTTGTATTAACTTTAACCTTAATTGTTAAATTTAACTTAATTAAATTCTCCAAAAGAAGAACTAATTTCTTTGTGTTGGTTTATTAGTTTAAATAATTTTATCAACTCTTGTCTATATTTATTTGATTAAATCTTCAGTAAAATCGTTGCTTATCTTTAATTAAGTTTCTTTTAAAGAAAAAACTCAAATTATCTTTCTTACTTAATAATTTTCTCAAAGTTAGTCAGTGTTTTAGTCAAATCATCAAATAACCGCATGTTAGCGGATACTTTGAGTGTTAACACCTTCTCAAAGTGGAAATGTGGGAATGAGAACCTCTTACCCATTTTTTCTAATTTTTAAGATTTAAATCTGTTAAGGTCTTTTAAATTAAGTTTTCTTAATTTTTTCAAAAAAAAATAATTATGTGATGACTCTTTTCTAAAATTGTTTTTTTCTCTAAAAGTTGAAATTAATTTAAAACTGTCTTTACTCAACATAATAGGTAGCATTCCTTTTTTTCCTTTTGGTTTCATCTTGAAATCAATCGCCCTTTTGAAATTTTTGTTAAAAAAATATCGTTTGGGCTCTGGATTCTTAATTTCTACGGCAATACTAAAATTACTTGATAGGCTTTTCAGCTCCTATGTTTAAAATCTTGACTATCAAATTAACATAGTATGTTCATTTTATATTAATTTATTTTTAGCATAGATTTACTAATAGATCTTTATAAAGATTTACTTTATTATAATCATCCAAGAAATTATAGGATTCTCCCAAATAACCAAATTAGAACAGGTTGAAGTTGTAATTTTTCTTTTTGCCCTTTGGAACTATATTGTATTTATCCTTTGTATGAGTTATTTGTTTGTAAATTTTTTTAAGAGGTGGAGAAAATGTATCTCAAAAATGATGTTTCAAGTAGAGGACAATTTTAGTCTATAAAAGCATGATCGGACCAATATGAGTTTAGGCGGATTATTGACCTATCAAATTATTAACTAAGCTCATTTTGACTCGTCCAATTTAATTTATTAAAATGTTGGGTTGATATATAACCAAACTTGACCCCCATGAAAAATCAGCCTAAAGTAATTGACAAATTCATAACTGAATAAAATTAGATTAGCCTAAAGTAATGAAAAATTCATAACAATTACTAAACACCAAGAGCGGATACTTTTTTAAAAAAATATTAATTAAACCAATAAAAATCAGGTGTGACTAAGAGTGAGGCAAGTGCTGTAAAATGGATGTCCACATAAATATATTTTGTGGTAATATATATGTACACACAATACATATTAAAAATTGTAAAAAAAGAGTACAAAATGTATATAAAAGGAAAGAAGGAAGGAAAAACTATCTATTTTTTTTACTAGAAATATTTCAGAACTTTGAATTAAACTACTCAAATATTCAAAATAATAAATAATTTTTTTTACAACAACATCCAAGATAATGTATTGCAAACAATGGCTAACATCCTGTTAACTAAAATTTAATCATTGCTTGTATATGATTGTTGCAAAAACTTTATCTACATAACAATCAAATTGCACAACTAAAAACAATCGAACAAACGATTATCCACTATAAAATTGAATAAAGATTGTACACGGTTTTATGATTTTACAGAAAATACAGAAATGATTTTATTTATAGAATTTAATTCTTGAGATCTATTATTTTATAGAAACTACAGAACATAATGAAAGTTTGGATTTCGCAGAATACGTATAGAAATGATGTTAGAAACATATGAAATCAAATTTCTTCTCAATGCACAATATCAATGTAAGAACAATTAACAATCACTTTCCTTATATATATATATATATATATATATATATATATATATATATATATATTAACCATATCACTCTCCAAACTCGAGGGGCGCAACTGAGACCTAATGCCAAAATTTAGGCTTGAGCAAGCCCTGCTGAACAATTTGCTAATTGCGCATAGCAGCCCCACAGAGTCAAGAAAATAAATAAGTATATCTTGACTTAAAAGTAAGCTTTCGGCCGGCAAAACCATATCAACATCTCTATAAAGAAAATAGAACTCCCAACAGTTCATAACAATCAATAACCAACTAGCACACAAGTCCTGTTTGGGCCGTCAAAGCCACCATGATATCTTGAAAATCATAAACACTATATGGGCATTTAAAGCCATCATGATCTCTATACAAAAGCTGAAAACAAGTATATATCAAAAGAATACATCAAACGGATATCAAACTTGAGCCAACTAACAAACAAGACCAACATGAACAATAACGTGGCTATACAACCCAACACACTAGTCTGCAAGCCTCTAGGAGTAGTAAAGCTTGGTCAGGACAGGGTCCGACCTACCCAATAACCATGAATAATAAAACAAGCAAACCTCTGAGACTCTGGCGATCCCTGAATGTAAAGGAATCAACCCTTCTGCTGAATACTTGGCTTTGATACTAAATAGGTTTATATGATCGATGCTTGAGACCTATGGGCATGAATGCACCTTCCCACAGACAATGGGGACGTTGTACGAAATAATGTACCGACTATGTAAGACAATCAAATGCTGAAAATCAAACTAATGTCATAAATAATATAAGTAATCTGATATAAGGGTCAAAGCTGTTCTAACATATCGATTCACTTATGAGTCTATCCATAATGAGACTGATAACATAAGTACTGTAAATATTCAAGTGAAGAGTCATAGGTTAGACAAAACGTACTTACCTGTTCTCAACTTGTAACGACCCTTTAGGTCATTTTGAATACTAGGGCTTTTTATTTCATGACAGACTCACCCCGTAAATTTTTAATGGGTATTTTGGACTAATTGATAACTAAGGTTATTTAATTGAGGAGTAACTTTAGATATTTAATTTAAATTTGTGGGTTAAAGTGTTAATTTAATTAATACCCTATACCACTTATCCCATATTTATTAAATTAAAGTAGATTAGGGTTATATTTTTCTTTGTGAGCTGCTACAACTGAAACGAGAAAAGAAAAAGGAAGAAAAGTTTACCTGC
Source organism: Solanum dulcamara (assembly GCF_947179165.1). Lineage (NCBI taxonomy): Eukaryota > Viridiplantae > Streptophyta > Magnoliopsida > Solanales > Solanaceae > Solanum > Solanum dulcamara. The sequence goes on from NC_077242.1 coordinate 68,508,324, forward strand.
ACTGGCACGCCGCATTCAGGTAAGAATCAATATATATATGTTCTTATATATGAATTGAAGGTATTATTGATAGGTTGTTGTAACAACCCCTAAAACGTTGTATGTCGGTATTTCAATTCTCGATGAAAATAATACAACCTCTGTATTTTGGGCATAACTTTTCATAAGATGGTTCAAATTATGTGATTCAAATTTTTGAGTAACCATAACATCATTACCTACAACTTTTGTGAGACCATATGTTAAGTTTTGGAGGTTAAGTAGGTCAAATAAATTAATTATTGTAAGACAGTGTGCTGTAATGAAATGGAGTATTTGTAGAAAAAATTCATATCTCACTGTAGGATGCTCCAAATTGTTTGATTTTTAAACGACATGAAACTAGACTTCTATATCTATAATTCTTATGAAGACACCAAATCCTAATAAGGAATTTATCTTATTCAAACGCAGCTCCAAAAAAGAGTATTCTGTCAAAGATAACTCATTTCACCTACCATGAAAAGATCTAGATACATTTGACATCACTCATGACATCAATAGTCCTCCATTTGACATCACCCATGACATCAATATATTCCATTAAATTTTTAGATTTTTCTTTATAATTATTTTATTTATTGTTAGGTCCCTCTTTCCCACCTATAAATACTCACCTTATTTCCTCATTTTATTCATCAAGCTTTCTGAAACAACTCCTCTCTCTATATACTTCTTTACTCATTCTCAAATATAATTTTAGTTTTAGTAGTATAAAAATACTACTCCGGTGATTCTTATACTCCGGGTAGTACATAAAACATTCCGGAGAGAAGAAAAGGCTAGGGGTCCAAGAGTGTTCCAATTCGGAGTAAAGCTTCAGATTTAAGGTATGTAAGGCTTTCATAGCATTGGATTGAGTTCGTCCATGCGTCCAATATTTAAATTATTTATAATTGAGTTATAGTTGAGTTTTAACCAAATCTTGAATTCTAAATGAATAAATTCTTCTACTATTGAGTTAGATATATTTATGCATTAATATTATTATTATTGTTATCTCTCATATTATTGAAATTATTATTCATGGCTACTTTCCCATGAATCCTAATTGATTTTATGTTCATGAATATTTTTACACATGTTTTGAGTAAAGATGTTGGCTTTTTAATATTTTCATTGATAAATAAAGTTATATGAATTAATACTATATATGTATTTTATTGAGTTTTGAAAGAGCAAAAGAGTTGAGTTTAAATGAATTTGAGTAAATGATGTTTTGAGCAAGATGTTTTGATGAGATGTAAATGATGTTTTTTTGAAGTATAATGATTGATGAAGAGGTAGTGAGATGAGTTTGATGATTTAAATTAAAGTCCAATGAGACTAGATGATGAGTTTAATATGAGCACATATTTTGGGAGTAGTATTGAGCACCGAGTTGGGTAAGAGTTTAATTAACTCAAACTCCAGAACTACGTAGCCAGCGTAGGATGGAGGCTATGCCTCTTAAGTCCCAAAAAGAGGACTTTGATAAGTGGATCCAAGATGGTGATGTCCTTTACCCTGGCAAGGTATTGGATGGATGTGGCAACGACATCGCTTCGTTATATCATTGCTAGCTCATAAGTGATGGTTGTCGGTTAGAGAAAGTCCCAACTGAGTAAGCAATTATTATTATTATTTTAAAATTTGCATTACATATTAATGGTGAGATGATGTTGAGTTCTGAGCTGAGTTTTTTTAGAGAAGTTTCTTGATATTTGTCCTTATCTTCCTTCCATTTTACATACTCGTACATTCCACATACTGACGTCATTTGACCTGCATCATTTTATGATGCAGATACAGGTGTTAGAGATCCTCAACAGACGCATCGTTGAAGATCATTATTTTTCAGCTATTTGGTGAGTCCTTCTTGTATTCGGAGGAACTCTTTATCCTTTTATTATTGTTGAGTATTATGTTTCTTTAAGGTAGACATGGACATGTCATTGGCACCATGTAAGAGTATTAGAGGCTTCATAGACAAAGTTTAATGATGTAATTGGAGTAGTTCTCCTTTGAAACTACTCCTTTTAAAAAAATTTCCTCTTTCATTTGATGTTGTTAACGGTGAGCCCACATAAGTATTCTTATTAAGTCTTTCATTGATGAACAAATATATAATGAGACTAAGTGGTTCTCTCAGAGGCCAGAAATGGTTTTTGAGTGCCGACCACGCTTAGAGCACCCTCTCGGGTCGTGACAGTTGTATAGTGGAAGAGTGGAGAAAATAATAATAATAATAATATATATATATGTATATAGTGGTTGTTATGCTGTGAACATATTGAAGGAAAATGGAATTGAAAGGTACTGCACGTGGGTTTCAAGATTGAGAAAATGGGCAAAAAGTTAATTTGGCATCTTGCTCCAATTCAGTTTTGGTTTGTTGTTTCAAATTTCTTTGAGGTCTTGCTAGAATTAGTATACCTTGTACTGGGTTTACTTTTATAAATTAAGTTTAAGGAATTAGTTCTATGCAGAAACAGTAGGTTGATAATATGTAAGGGTTTCAATAATTTGTTAGTGAATTCGAAAGTTCTTCGTAATTAAGTTGGTTTTGACATGTTGGTCTATATTTAATTATTAAGGTATGATATTATACGAAAATCATTAGAGTTATGTTATTTGAAGGAATTGAGACTTAATCCTAGGCTTGAAATTACAAAATAGGAGACTTGACAAATTAATGACATCAGCATTAGGAACGTGATTATAGATTTGTGCTCTAGGATTTTTGTTATTTAGACTAGAAGTATAGTAATACGGGTGTCTACGAACTTGTTACTTACGAATTATGCATACTTGATAGATTGGAAACGTCCGAAGGCGAAGAGCATTTGAGAATTAGTTTGCTTGACTTCGGTTCTTTGGTTGAGGTAGGTTATGGTTTTTATTCTATATCATAGATAGACTCTTAATAGTGATTGATATTCATTGATTAATGTGTGAAGTTTACTACGCATTTAATTGTTGTGGTTTGGATGGTTGATATGTTGTTGTGATTGATCTGAAATCCCGAGGCCATGAAATCCATAATCTTGAACTTGCCCTATCAAAAATGGTGCCTTGAATATAGAAGGCTTGATGAAATACTATTAATGAAGTGGAATGTAATAATAAAGAATGATAAAGTAATTATATCTGGATCGGGTGTCATAAGCCGACACGGTATATTTGGATCGGGTGTCACGTTCCGACATGGTATATTTAGATCGGGTGTCACATTCCGATACGGTATATTTGGATTGGGTATCATGTTCCGACACGGTAATATTAAAGAGAAACAAATTAAAATGACTTAATACTACCCAATCTCCAATAACTCATTTTCCAAAAGAGTATGATATGGAGGCTTGAGTCCTCATGTGTGATCTTGATATTGTTGACTGGTTATGTATATTGATTTCTATTTTGAGTCGGTCGATGATACCTACTCAGTGCATGTTGTCCTGTATTGACCCTTACTTGTATCTTTCTTTGTTTTTTTGTAGAGTGTAGTGAGTATTCCATCGACTTCGACTCGACCTCATCTCTAGTCCGTCTCAAGTTCATCGAATTTAAGGGTGAGCTATCCTTCTAGCTCGTGATGGATTCTCTTAGTCATGACATGATGTCCTTAGTGTTCGGACACGAACTATGCCACTTATTTTATTTTAATGTTTGACATTCTAGACTTAGTATTTTAGAATTATATGTCCTTGATGTGATGACTTTCAGATTTTGGGGAACGTTATGTAGTAAACTCTTATAGATTGTTAATTCTTACTTTATAAGTTTGAGCTTCCGCGTTATTGTTATACTTTATAAGTTGGGGTTCACATTATTGGTTCTCTCACCTAGGAGGTTAAGGGTGGGTGTCACTCACGACCTATTTTGGGTCGTGACAAACTTTGTATCAGAGCTTTAGGTTTGGTGATCTCATCACACAAGGACAAGTCTAGTAGAGTCTTGTGGAACGGTACGGGGACGCCTTTACTTTTCTTCGAGAGGCTATGTGGCTTTAGAAAAACTCTATTCCTTCTTTCTTTCGTGCTATTACTTGAATCCAATTGGTATCTAGGTGATACAAATTGGTATCTGATCTTCTTCACTTTACTTTCGCAGATGGTTAGAACTAGAGCAACAAAAGCACCTGAGCCAGCTGTTGGGGCTGTAGGCAGAGGAAGAGTAGCAACGAGAGGCCGTGGTAGAGGTCGCGAGAGGAAGCCCACCAGGGACAGGTTCCAAATAGTTGGGCCAGCCAGGGAGAGAACAATGACCCCTCCACTGGCTGATGAGGTAGCTAGAGATGATGTTGAGGTAGAGGATGAGTAGGTTCCTGAGAGAGAGGCACCACCCCAGCCTACTCTAGAGATGATCCACCAGGTTCTCACCTATGTCAATGGGTAATCCGATCAGGGACAAGCTACCCCAGCACTTCATATTCTAGGAGTACAACATACAGTTGTTGTGGCTCCCCGTATGACTACGCCCTTGGGAACAAACGTGTTTCCTCAATTGACCAAAAGTATGGTAATGACTAGTGACCAATATGATCTCTTTGTTAAGTTCTTGAAGTTGAAACCCCAGTCTTCAGGGGTAATGAATCTGAGGATGCCTATGATTTTCTTATTGATTGTCATGAGCTGCTTTATAAAATGGATATAGTAGAACGATTTGGTGTTGAGTTTGTGACATACAAGTTTCAAGAAGACACCAAAATGTAGTGGCGGTCTCATGTGGAGTGTCGACCATCAGAGGCACCACCTATGACCTGGGCAACCTTCTCTAACTATTTTATGGAGAAGTATATTCCCCGGACCTTGAGGGACAAGAGGAGAGACGAGTTCCTGAATATAGAGCAGGGGAGTATGTCTGTTACCGCTTATGAGGCCAAGTTTCGTGCCATAGCCAGATATGCTACTAAGCTTTGCTTCAGCCCAGAAGTGAGGATTCGCCGCTTTGTGAAGGGATTGAGGTCAGATTTATGGATTCCAACTTTACAGGTTGCTGCTTCAGCAAAATCTTTTTAGGAAGTGGTTGATTTTGTGATAGAGGTAGAGGGGGTGAAGCCAGATAACTTCGCTAAAGAAACAACGTTCAAGAAGTTTCGTAAAGGGGGTGAGTTTAGTGGTTCTTACTCCAGAGGACAGAGTTCTGGAGATTATTCAACCCGTCCTATTCAGTCTTTATTGCAGGTTTTAGATGGAGGTCCGTTAAAGACTAGTCAGCCTTTTTCTAACTTTGGAGGTTATCTTCAGTCTTCTTCGTCTTCACAAAGACGCACTCTTGACCCTAAGACTTGTTACGGATGTGGTAAGCCTGGACATATAAGAAAATATTGTCCAAGGTAGATTCAGGCTTGGCATGATAAGGGTTATAGAGTCCCAGCAGTTAGAGATGAAGGCGACGGCTATGGTAGGGGCCGTCATTTTGGAGGACGTGGTGGCCAAGGTCGTGGTGGTCGCCAGTCCGTTCGGAGTGGCGGACAGGTTGGAACTACTAGAGTATAGCCCGGCAAGGGAAATGGTCAAACAGGCGACAAAGCCCATTGTTATGCTTTCCCCGAGAGGTCAGAGGCAGATGCATCCGATGTTGTTATCACAGGTACTCTTCTGGTCTGCGATAGCTTGGCCTTCATATTATTTGATCCTGGATCCACATTTTCTTATGTATCTTCCGCATTTGTCGATGGACTCAATTTATATTGTAACTTACTTGACATGCCTATTTGTGTTTCTACTCTTGTTGGTGAGTCTGTGCTAGTTGAGAAAGTGTATAGGTCTTGCCTTGTGACTTTTGTGGGGAGCAGAACTTATGTAGATTTGATTATTTTAGAGATGGTTGACTTTGATGTAATCTTGGGTATGACTTGGCTCTCTCTAAATTTTGCTATCTTAGATTGCAATGCTAAGACTGTGATATTAGCCAAGCCTGGGATAAATCAGTTGGTATAGGAGGGTGACTATCTTCCCGCCCCAGTTCAGATTATCTCTTTTCTTCGTGCTAAGAAGTTGGTGAGTAAGGGTTGTTTAGCCTTCCTAGCACATCTCAGGGATGACAGTTCTGAAGTGTCATCGATTGAGTCTATTTCGATAGTGCGTAAGTTTATGGATGTTTTTCCTGTAGACTTACCTGGTATGCCACCTGATAGGGATATAGATTTTTGTATCGACCTGAAGCTTGGCACTCACCCTATTTCCATTCCACCTTATACAATGGCCCCGACTGAGTTGAGAGAGTTGAAGGCCCAACTTCAGGAATTGTTGGATAAAGGTTTTATTAGACCGAGTGCCTCTTCTTGGGGTGCTCCAATTTTATTTGTGAAGAAGAAGGATGGTAGCCTTCATATGTGCATAGACTACAGGCAGCTAAATAAGGTGACTATTAAAAATAGGTATCCCCTTCCTTGCATTGATGACTTATTCGATCAGTTGGAGGGTGCTTGTGTTTTCTCAAAAATTGATTTGAGGTCCGGTTACCATCAGTTGAAAATATAGGTAGCAGATGTACCGAAGACTGCTTTTCGAACCAGGTATGGACACTATGAATTCTTGGTAATATCTTTTGGGCTTACAAATGCACCTGCTGCTTTCATGAGTCTGATGAATGGGATCTTTAAGCCATATTTGGATCTCTTTATTATTATTTTTATTGATGATATATTGATCTACTCAAGGAGCAGAAAAGAACATGAAGAGCATCTGAAAATTATTCTGGGATTATTAAGGGAGAAAATGTTATATGCCAAATTCTCCAAGTGTGAGTTCTGGCTTGATTCAGTGTCTTTCTTAGGGCACATAGTTTCTAAGGATGGAGTGATGGTGGATTTCTAGAAGATTGAAGCAGTGAAGAGTTGGGCAAGACCCACTAATGTCTCAGAGGTAAGGAGCTTTATTAGTTTGGCTAGCTACTATCGCTGGTTCGTCAAGGGGTTTGCTTCTATTGCTTCCCAACTGACCAATCTGACCAAGCAAAAAGTTCCATTTGTGTGGTCGGATGAGTGTGAAGAGAGTTTTCTAAAACTCAAGACCTTATTGACTACTGCATCGATTCTTGCCTTGCTAGTAGAAGGTAAGAATTTCATTATTTATTGTGATGCATCATACTCTGGTTTAGGTGCAGTGCTAATGCAGGAGAAGAATGTAATTGCCTATGCTTTGAGGCAATTGAAGGTGCATAAACGTAATTACCCCACTCATGATTTGGAATTAGCTGCGATTGTATTTGCATTGAAGCAGTGAAGACATTATCTATATGGGGTAAAGTGTGAAGTGTATACAAATCATCGCAGTTTACAACATGTGTTCACTCAGAGAGACTTGAATTTGAGGCAGAGGAGGTGGATGGAATTGCTAAAGGACTATGATATCACTATTCTTTATCACCCGGGAAAAGCTAATGTAGTAGCCGATGCCTTGAGCAGAAAAGCAGGGAGCATGGGAAGTTTAGCTCATTTACAGGTTTCCAAATGTCCATTGGCTAGAGAGGTTCAAACTCTGGCTAATAACTTTATGAGGCTGGAAGTAACTGAGAAAGGAGGATTCTTGGCCTGTGTGGAGGCAAGATCTTCCTTCCTTGACAAGATTAAAGAAAAGTAATTTGATGATGAGAAGCTGAGCCAGATTCGCGGTATGGTCTTGAAGGGAGAGGCCAAAGAGGCTGTGATCGATGAAGAAGGCGTCTTGAGGATTAAGGGGAGGGTGTGTGTGCCCCGTATTGATAATTTAATTTAAATTATTCTTGTAGAGGCTCACAGTTCGAGGTACTCTATACATCTTGGTGCAACTAAGATGTATCGCGATCTGAGATAGCATTATTGGTGGATTAGAATGAAGCGTGACATTGTTGATTTTATTGCCCATTATCCAAATTGTCAGTAGGTAAAATATGAGCACCAAAGGCCTGGAGGGACACTTCAAAGAATGCCCATTCCTGAATGAAAGTGGGAAAGAATTGCAATAGATTTTGTGGTCGGCCTTCCAAAGACATTGGGTAAGTTTGATTCTATATGGGTGATTATTGATAGGTTAACTAAGTTTGCTCACTTCATTCCAGTCAAGGTGACTTATGATGCTGATAGGTTAGCCAAACTCTATATCCGCGAGATTGTTCGATTACATGGAGTTTCGATTTCCATTATATTAGATAGAGGCACGCAATTTACTTCTAACTTTTGGAGGACCTTGCATGCTGATTTAGGTACTAGATTGGACCTTAGTACTGCATTTCACCCTCAGGCCGATGGGCAGTCCGAGAGGACAATTCAACTGCTGGAGGATATGCTTCGTGCGTGCGTAATAGATTTTGGTGGTAATTGGGATCAGTTCCTACCCTTGACAGAGTTTTCATATAATAATAACTATCACTCGAGTATTGATATGGCTCCGTTTGAGGCATTTTATGGGAGGAAATATAGGTCTCCTATTGGTTGGTTTGATGCGTTTGAGGTGAGACCCTGGGGAACTGATCTTTTGAGGGAATCATAGAAAAGGTGAAATTTATTTAGGAGAAGCTTTTAGCAGCTCAGAGCAGGCAGAAGGAGTATATAGACCAAAAGGTCAGGGACATGGAGTTTATGGAAGGAGAGAAAATATTGTTGAAGGTTTCACCCATGAAGGGTGTGGTGAGATTCGGTAAGTGGGGTAAGCTCAGTCCGAGGTATATTGGGCCGTTTGAAGTCCTTAAGTGTGTTGGAGATGTGGCCTATGAATTGGCCTTACCTCCAAGTTTATCTAGAGTGCACCCAGTGTTTTATGTGTCTATGCTAAAAAAATATCATGGGGATGGAAACTATATTATTCGTTGGGATTCGATCTTGCTTGATGAGAATTTATCTTATGAGGAGGAGCTTGTAGCTATTCTTGATAGGGAGGTCCGCAAGTTGAGGTCAAGGGAGTTTGCATCTGTGAAGGTTCAATAGAAGAATCGTCCAGTTGAGGAGTCCAATTGGGAGATTTAGGCTAATATGCGTGGAAAATATCCACATTTGTTCGTCGAGTCAGGTACCATTTTCTATCCTCACTCTTCTTTTGACCGTTCGAGGATGAATGGTAGGTAAATTGGTATCTGTTGTAATGACCCTTTAGGTCGTTTTGAATACTAGGACTTTTTATTTCATGAAAGACTCACCCCGTAAATTTTTAATGGGTATTTTGGACTAATTGATAACTAAGATTATTTAATTGAGAGGTAACTTTAGATATTTAATTTAAATTTGTGGGTTAAAGTGTTAATTTAATTAATACCCTATACCACCTATCCCATATTTATTAAATTAAAGTAGATTAGGGTTATATTTTTCTTTGTCAGTTGCTACAACTGAAACGAGCAAAGAAAAAGGAAGAAAAGTTTACCTGCACTGGCACGCCGCATTCAGGTAAGAATCAATATATATATGTTCTTATATATGAATTGAAGGTATTATTGATAGGTTGTATAGTGGAAGAGTAGAGAAAATAATAATAATAATAATAATAATAATAATAATAATAATAATAATAATAATAATAATAATAATAATAATAATATATATGTATATAGTGGTTGTTATGCTGTGAACATATTGAAGGAAAATGGAATTGAAAGGTACTGCACGTGGGTTTCAAGATTGAGAAAATGGGCAAAAAGTTAATTTGACATCTTGCTCCAATTCAGTTTTGGTTTGTTGTTTCAAATTTCTTTGAGGTCTTGCTAGAATTAGTATACCTTGTACTGGGTTTACTTTTATAAATTAAGTTTAAGGAATTAGTTCTTAGTCAGAAACAGTAGGTTGATAATATGTAAGGGTTTCAATAATTTGTTAGTGAATTCGAAAGTTCTTCGTAATTAAGTTGGTTTTGACATGTTGGTCTATATTTAATTATTAAGGTATGATATTATACGAAAATCATTAGAGTTATGTTATTTGGAGGAATTGAGACTTAACCCTAGGCTTGAAATTAAAAAATAGGAGACTTGACAAATTAATGACATCAGCATTAGGAACGTGATTATAGATTCGTGCTCTAGGATTTTTGTTATTTAGACTAGAAGTATAGTAATACTGGTGTCTACGAACTTGTTACTTACGAATTATGCATACTTGATAGATTGGAAACGTCCGGAGGCGTGGAAGAAAGGAAGAGCATTTGAGAATTAGTTTGCTTGACTTCGGTTCTTTGGTTGAGGTAGGTTATAGTTTTTATTCTATATCATAGATAGACTCTTAATATTGATTGATATTCATTGATTAATGTGTGAAGTTTACTACGCATTTAATTATTGTGGTTTGGATGGTTGATATATTATTGTGATTGATCTGAAATCCTGAGGCCATGAAATCCATAATCTTGAACTTGCCCTATAGAAAATGGTGCCTTGAATATATAAGGCTTGATGAAATACTATTAATGAAGTGAAATGTAATAATAAAGAATGATAAAGTAATTATATCTGGATCGGGTGTCATGAGCCGACACGGTATATTTGGATCGGGTGTCACGTTCCGACACGATATATTTAGATCGGGTGTCACGTTCCGATACGGTATATTTGGATCGGGTATCATGTTTCGACACGGTAATATTAAAGGAAAACAAATTAAAATGACTTAATACTACCCAATCTCCAATAACTCATTTTCCAAAAGAGTGTGATATAGAGGCTTGAGTCCTTATGTGTGATCTTGATATTGTTGACTGGTTATGTATATTGATTTCTATTTTGAGTCGGCCGATGATACCTACTCAATGCATGTTGTCCTGTACTGACCCTTACTTGTATCTTTCTTTGTTTTATTTTGTGGAGTGCATCAAGTCTTCCATCGGCTTCGACTCGACCTCATCTCTAGTCCGTCTCAAGTTCATCGGATTTAAGGGTGAGCTATTCTTCTAGCTCGTGATGGATTTTCTTAGTCATGACATGATGTCCTTAGTGTTCGGACACGAACTATGTCACTTATTTTATTTTAGTGTTTGACATTCTAGACTTAGTATTTTAGAATTTTATGTCCTTGATGTGATGACTTTCAGATTTTGGGGAACGTTATGTAGTAAACTCTTGTGGATTGTTAATTCTTACTTTATAAGTTTGAGTTTCCGCGTTGTTGTTATACTTTATAAGTTGGGGTTCATATCATTGGTTCTCTCACCTAGGAGGTTAAGGGTGGGTGCCACTCACGACCCATTTTGGATCGTGACACAATTTAGCCTTAAAAATCATAACAAATTGAGCAATTCTCTTTCCCAAATCAAGCTAGATAATGGCATCAAATAATAAAGTACATGTGAAAGAAAATCAACAATCGTCATAATACAACCTAATTATTCCAAACACAAATCATACGATAATAGCCAGACAATAACCTAAACGACCCCCGTAAGCATGACAGGTACAAACATCAATAAAACCACCTATCTAGGCTCCTATAAGCCCATAAGGTGTCAATTCAGTCTATATACCCTTATCGGTAGTACCCTAGCCCCGTAGGAAGTCACAAGAACTCTTAGGAGATAATATAGCCCTGTAAGCAGAATATAGCCCTCTTAGACAATAAAATAGCCCCGTAGAAAGAACATTTTCCCTCTTAGGCAACAATATAGCCCCGTAGAAAGAATACAATCCTTTTAGGTAACAACATATCCCTCTTAGGAGACAATATAGCTCCGTAAGAAGAACTGTAAGACCCCGGAAGTTGAAAAGTCAAAAAATGAGGTTCAAAAGATGAATACCTAGAAAACTCAGCATTTTGAATCCAGGTGATAACCACAAAGGCCACCACGGGCCGTACTACCCACCACCACCCGTGGTGGAGATCTTAGTACTCAGGTTTGTATGGAAGGCACCACGACTCGTGTTGATCACCACGAGCTATGGTGCCTTCCGTGGTGGACCTTTCTGTAGGCCTTGATGAGGTCCTCACTACGCTCCACCTACCACAGAATGTAGTGCCCTTCACGGATCGTGGTGGGTCTTGTGGAGGGGAACCTTTCCCAATATTTTCTCCCAAAGTTCAAGTTTATAACCACGATGGTGACTACAGACCATATTGCCCATCACGGTTCATAATAATGGTCCGTCTAGGTGCCCGAATTCAATTTTAAGTTGGGTTTACTTTGATATTTCCCTATATTTCATTAATGAATGTAGACGGGTTTTGAGACTATATTCTAACCTATAAACTATCCTAAACCCTTCTAACCCTCTCATTACCTCCCAAATACTCCAAATAAAAATTATCTCTCTAGAAGTGTGCTCTCCAAGTCTCCTTCTTCCTCAAGTGAATTCTAAGAATTTCTTCAAGATTAAGTTTCAATTCTCTTCAATTTAGGGCTCATGAAGGTTAAGGTATGTGGAAATCCATATCCTTGGACACTTTCACCCATGGAATCCCTAAAGATTTCTTCTCAAATTCTATTATGATTTTTTCTTCTAAAAGTCCTAATTTCATAATTTACATTGGGTCTTTTTAACTATGATATATTTCAATGCTATTAGCCTACTTATGCATAATTCGCATCATATTACATGATTTTTAGATAAATTTTAATGATTCAATCTATATGCTAGTTTCTAAGTATGATTATGAATTATGAGCATGATTTTCAAGTTATTCAATTAAAGCTTTATGAATGATTTATGAAATGTTTTGAATGATGATTCTATGATGTTGTAAGAAAGCTAATTATAGAGTGATTTGAGACCCTAAAGATGTTTTATATAAAATAATTCATAATGATGGAAGGCCTACACCCATATTACATGAATCAACCAAGTTAATGATCTATTCTTATGATTTTACCATAATAATGATAGATGAGATACTCTTATGTTATTTTATAAAGATGGATTGGTAGTTATATAACCTTTCCGATTGATGTTAATGATTATGTTTTCATAAAAGTTCCATTGGGATAATGACTAAGCACCAAGAAGACTATAAGATGAGGTTCAGTCCGGTATGCCATTGTAGCTATCCAAGGGAATCCTAGTAGCAACATTTAGTCCCAAACTACGTTGCCTGCGTATGTTTAAAGATGCCAATATGATGAAGCTAGTGGATCCATATAGCAAAGTTAAAAGAGTTATTAATAGAGTATTCCCTAACAAGGTAACATCCCCGTCTCAATATGGGAGTCATCGGATTCTATGTATTAGCTCACATGGTCTTATATGTCAGTTAAAGCTCCTATCCCACACCAGTTAAAGTATAGTTATGAGTTCTTATGATGATTATGAGATCTTTATGTATTGACCAATGAGATAAATGTTTTAACTATTTTTATGACTTTATTCATGTTTTAAAGATATTGATTTTGCATCCCATGATTCATATTGATTATGTCCTATGTTTATTGATCATGCATTTTCTCACATACTTAGTGCATTTTATGTACTAACAAATAGTTCATTCCATGTGATAACACATACTCTTTGCCACATTGTATCATAATGTAAGGTCTGACGGTCACGCTCATCCTCCCATTCGTGGCTAGAGCTTGTTATAGTTGTACTTTGGTGGTGCGTCCTCGTATTTTGAGAAAGATACATTTTACTTTTTTATGAGTCTATGACTTTCTCTTGTTCAATATTGGGTGAGCTAGGAGCTTGTCTTATGCCCCCATCTAGTAGTAGAGGCATGTTAGATAGCAAGAGTCTATGTTTTCGTTTTCTCATTTTGAGACTTATTCTTTTATTGAGACTATATGTCATGCCTCGGGAGGGTACCCTAGGTGTGGCCGACACTCAGAGACTATTGCTAGTCCTTAAGCAAACCACTTGGACCCGTTCACACATTTATCCAATCAACATTCTATCAGTGGAAGACTTAATTCATTAACAAATTAACTCCCGATAAGGCCAAAGGCTAATAATCTAGCTAAATCAAATCAACAAGACTAATATGAATGAAACTAGCCAAAAGACAATACCAATCAACAACATCAATAATCTAATCTATGAAGCCTCTAACAACTGTCTAATTGGTGCCAATGACAAGTTCATGGCTATATCAAATCAAAATAGAGAGACTAGTATCAAGCAAGAATAAAACATGGATCCTTCGGATGCAGGGAAGGACTCACCAATCAGCTGAAAAGCAAACAGATCTTCAATGGTGCACTTGTTGATGATCTCTAAAACCTGTCTCTCCATCATAAAATGATGCAGGTCCAAATAGATGTTAGTACATAAAATGTACGAGTATGTAATATAGCAAAATAAAACATACATCAATATAGAATCAAATCAGTCTAGAGATCTCAAATCGGGAATGTGAACAACTCAATCAATATGTCCTAAGTCTAAACAAGAATAAGATTTAGACAGAGACCAATCCAATCCAATCCAATCTAATCAGAGTACTATGAAGACCTCTATGGGAGTTTCTCTTATCCAACAACCATCACTTATGAGCCATTGATACTAAAATAATCCAACGTTATTTCCACATCCGTTCAATACCTTGTCAGGATAAGAACGAATCAACCAATCATGTATCCAAAACCAATCGAGTCCTATTATGTCAGGACAATAAATTAGGAAATATCTGACTTAATGGTTCAATCTTCTCCTAGTTTGGCAATGTAGTTATTGAGTTTGATTTATTACTTACTCTTATCCAATTCGGTGCTCGATACTCCTCCCAAGACTCAAAGCTCATAAGACAATCAATCCAAATCAATAAGTCTCAAATGGACTCTTATCAGTTCATCAGTTCTAATGAATCAATCTTTTCAACCAATCAATTTTTCAATCATTCCCAATCATTTATTTAAGAGAAGTTTGGACAATCATTTATGAAAACATTCAGTTGAGACCATTCACTTGGGTTCAATTATAAAAATATAAAGGATTATCAAGTTCATCAATACTATCATCATGCTCACATCTCAATCACAATCATGCATTTACAAATTTAAGGCTCTAGACTCAACCCTTAAGCATATACATTCAATATCTACCAATATGCTATTAGGATTTATGAAACAAGTAGTTCAAATCATTTGTTCAAGAAACTAGTTCGTAGAAAAGCATCGATGTCTCAATAATTAGTAAAACATGCTAAATTTAATAATAAAATTCTCAAGAAACATAATCATGGGAACTCAATCCATTCACGATCAATCTATCACAATCATGGGCACATGGAGGAACAAAGTCAATGTTTTAGTTCAGCCTTACAAACCTGAAATTCAAAGAATGATCGAAAGTTGAAAGATGGGAATGAACGCTTAAACCCTATCCTCTTTCTCTTCTCCAATCCTTGCTCTCCAATACTAAGTGTTAATGAGAGTATATGCGTATAGGATATTGATAAGGGACTCAAAATAGTCCCAAAATGTCGAGTGTTTTATATGGGGAGGGTAGGAAAAGACTAGAATACGCTTCATAAAATTGACTCTGGTCGTCTACGAGTCATTCTACGAGTCGTAGAAACCTTGAAGAGTCGTCAAGTCCACTCGTAGATCCTTCTGAGGATTTTGGGATTGGGATCTATGGATCTGTTTCTATGAATTGTATAGCCTTCTTTGGGTCATAAGACACTTTCGTCCTGCAACTTTTCCAAAACCTGAAATCCTGAGTCTTTGAATCTCTTCCACGAGTCGTTTTTATGAATCATAACACTTCTTATGACTCGTCCTGTTGAATCGTAACAAAAGTATTGAGGCTTTTATTTTAAGGTGACTCATAAATCCTCTTCACACTTAGAAATTTTTTCCCCTTTCCAGTACCAACCCCATGAATCCATCCTACGATCCATAGAATCCAATACGAGTCGTAGGTTGAATCGTAGCAACTGGCACATTCCACTTTCCTCAATCTTTCTCAACTTTTCGCAAGGTTCTCGAACTTAGTCTAGGCTAACAGGGGTGTTACACTATGTTTCCGTATGTTGATTTAGCTTTACTTTCTTTATTTACCTTATGTATGCTCATGAATGATATGCTAAGATGCTTGGTTGGAATCCTTCGGAGTTCTAATCGCCGTATCATAGCTTAGTTTGGGACAAGAACATAGCCCTCTTAGGTAACAATATAGCCCGTAGGTAAAACATAGCCTTCTTAGGAAGAAATATAGCCCCGTAGGCAGAACATAACCCTCTTCCATCAATATAGTCCCGTAGGCAGAACATAGCCCCCTTAGGTATCAATATAGCCTCGTAGGTAACCATAATGGCCCATTGGCTTCACATTAGCCCGGAAGGCAAATTGGAATACCCCGTAGGCTTCCAATGATATCAATAGCCCCTTAGGAAGTCCATACATAACAATGTAGGCAAAATCACATTTCTGCAGCTAACCACAATAGCTCCAAGGGCAACAACAAACAATCAAATAGCATGAAGGCAAACAATGCGTCTATAAGTAACTTATACAAACATTCATCATGCCTAACCTAAATCTGGGGTTGTTGATAATAAAATATAGATCCTAACGAGGAATGTATATATAAACAATAACAACTAACATAATCGAATAGAGCTACGAGGAACTTGGCTATGAACACTAGCCATATCATTCCTAAGTTTTACTGCATCTTGAGCACAAAATGCCCCATGTCTGTATCTTGAGCCTCCTATAGCATATCTGAGCCTTCCGAGATCCTATAACTGTATCTAAGCCTTCTAGGCTCCTATAACTACACGTGAGCACACAAGGCTCTACTGAGGGTCATTAATGTCAACTTAGTCATAAAATAAGTCCATAAGTGAGTAGACTTCAATGTAGCTTTGTAAGCCTCAATATGGTCTTTCTAGACCTTTTATAGCTCTAATAAGTAAAGTATAACTCCATAGGCAAGGTACACATATCAATGGACTTTCTAGGCATCAAATAAAGGGACAACTCTATTCATATGGCTCAAAGTCTTAGTCAAAAATACTAATAGCTAACGTGAGAGCCATTGTAGCTATCAAACAGTCTTCTAATTTATCAACAAGTAATGCGGCTATCTAGGCGACCTACACAACAATCGCTATGTCAAATCTAATTAAAGGTTGCTAACAAACAGATGAAACATTAAGAAGCTCACCATCATAACTCAAAAGATAGCCACGATGCTATTTACTTGAAGGTAAAATTACAACTCTAATTATTTAGCTGTATAGTCCTCAAGATACGCCAAAGGCCTGTAGGTGAGGTATGTAGTTTATAGTCATTGCAATTACATAATTTCTACGCCAAGCTAATGTTATGCTGTCAATATCAACATGAAACTCTACGCAGCTGATTGCAAAGCCTTTAAGGCACCAGCAAGGCAACAAGCTATTAATAGCCAACTAAGCGATGACAATTCATGCAAGATGATTCTTATGATACTTTTAACATGAGGCAACAACTAAATAAGGCTATCTCCGACAAGGAAAACTCACATGTATATATATGTATAACTTCAACATCCAACTCAATCAACAACTATTATGGCTATGAGTACAATAGTGGAAAAAAATAAGTCATAATAACTATACAACGAAGAAACTTGCCAAAAGGTTTAGCCTGACATACCTTTTTGTTGATTCCAAGCAGCTTATCCAACTTCCGCTTATACACCCGTACTAATTCCAACAAGTTAAATTTCTATACTTGGTTGCCTCATAATAACTACTTCTCAAAGATACTTACTAACTCTTTAGCTTCTTCTATAATACCACGATTAACCCGACAATGACTATAATTCGATAATCACAATTATTTATACACCATATCTTACTCAAAATCAACACAGCGAATATGAATTTTTTTAAGAACACTAATTTATAGATATCTAACAACCAACTTTTCTATATCACCCTAGATCCAAAAATTAGAAGTCTTAAAGAATCATGCCAAAAAAAAAAAGAGAAAGGAAAAGCCTTCACATACCTTAGCACTAGCGTCCCGAAGCTGCCACTAACTCCATCTAGCCATTTTTCATGTGCTTTCTTGAAAATATATATATATATATATATATATATATATATATATATATATATATATGCAAAGCCCGGCTAGTAGTAATAAATGATTGATATATATATGCATCACCTTATAATGGCTTTGGTGAAGAAAGTAGTTGAACAAAAACTCTTATGGAATTACATACACATACTCACAGTAACTTGCATAAATTATGGTTTACGTTTGCTATTATCCATTAATGAAAAACTAAAGAAAATAAGCACTTCAACATATTTTAGTATGAGTACTTACTTATATATAAGGAAATAACGAGAGGTGTTTTGGTCGTAGGGGCATCTCGGTAAATTCAAAGTTATTTCATTTACCTTCTCTTTATATTATATACCCGTTGCACATGTACTCTAACATAAAAGTGAAAAGTTTCAAATAATTGGTCAAATGATCCTTTATTATTCATGAACATAAAATTTATATAATCTTTCAACTTGCTTGATATGGAGTGTTTTTATTTTGTAATTGTATCACCCTCTCTTAATTATATAATTCTTATGGGACATTGAATTTGGGGTTAAATTAGTGTTGGAATTATAATATTTGTTGAGATTATAATTCTAACTAAATAATGCTTAAGTTGCTATTACATTAAAATGCAATATATCGGGTACACTCTAAAATATGTGTTTAGTTTTTCACTGTAAATCTTAAATATAACCAAAACTTTCTTGTAAATGCTAGGAACAATTGCAAGGCGATTTCTATTGAAGCCTATTGTTAAATTTTCATATCTACGCACCAAATATCAAACTTTGAATTCACATCCACAAATAAAATATTTGATGGAGAAAACAAAGAAACAATAGCCACAACGACAATAACTACTTTCTCCAAATAATAATAATTGTTTGTACTTTAATATGTATGAAATTTTGATCAAAATTAAGGAGGAAGCAAATAAAGGCTTACATTGAAAGGCAGAAACCATGGGAAAGCCTTTGATAATTTCTCATTGGTTAACTTTCTCCAAACAATCAGATTAAGCTCTTCATGGAATTACTTGAAGTAGAAATAATCCTTCTTAGGATTCTTAGTTCATCATTAATGAAGAAATGACCACTCATAAACAATCGGATGAATTTTATCTGTGTTAAATTACTTTTTACAACTTCTTAAAATTTATTGTTATAATCGCAATCAATAACTAAACCACCATATGCAAGATTTTTTTTCTTTCTAAAATTCAAATTTTCTTCCATTTAATACACATGAAAAGCAGTGAATAGTCCTAAACAATTACAAAATCACGGATATAGAAAACAAAATATAAAAAAAATTACACCCTTATGTATTTTTTCAGTTACAACAATGCTAAAGAAATATTTTATTAGACAATTGTTTTTACCATTGATGCTGCCAACAAAAGCTCCGGGTGATCAAGAACACAAAAACAAAGTGACAGAAAATAGAAATTTAGCATGGAGCATTTTCGGAAGCAATTATTTAATATACAAAATGAGATTAGATTAAATTATACACATATAATGAACTTATATATTGTGAATATTTTTTTAATAAAAAGTTACCTGGACACTTCTCCAAGCACGCAAGCAAGTAGTGTGAAAATTTTATTATTTTTAAAAGGCATTTTGGTTTCCTGTTAATGACCCATTCTTCTACACTCTTCCTTATTTGTCACAAAAATTACTGCAGTCTCATTCCTTTCTATGTGGTCTAACAAAAGTCGATTCACTACTCTTGAAGTTTCTCTGTTTTTTATCCTTAAAATTTGCTTTCTCTATATCTTGTTCCAATTCCTCAACATAGAGAAAAGGCTTGAGAAGATTCATATTAGTGAGGCATGTGAAATCGTATCGTTTGAATAAAAAATACAGGGAGGGACACGATTTTCTACAAATCGGAGTTTGAAACAGTGGCAACCCTTCAAGGTTTTTGTTTTTCGAAAAAATAATGCGTAATAAGGTATTTAGATTAAGAGGAGGATATTTAGGTAATTTAACATTTAAGTGAAACAGGTTGCATGCTAGTAATTTGCCTGTAGTAGAAGATGAGTACTAATTTGTGTTGTGCTTGCGTATTATTCCCTTCAAATCCACCAAAATTGTCAAAAGGTTTTCATCTTGGATTTGAAAAGCAGCAAATCCATCGAAGAGTTCTTCGCCATTTTCCCTTCCTCCCAGTCTCCTTTATTCTTCTTCGGTTACAGTGCATTATTTGGTGAGGTCTCTTGCTGAAACTTTTGTTCCACCATCAGAAGATTTTCGGTTACAGTGCATTATTAGGTGAGGTCTCTTGCTGAAACTTTTGTTCCACCATCAGAAGATTTGGAACAAAATTGAAAGCCTCTTCAGATGCTTAGCTTCAACTTTGCTCAGATTAATGTCTTTTCTCTTCCCTCTTCTTTTTAAATGTTTTCTGGGTTGTATGTTGCCGAAATTTGCTCTCAGATTTTACTGAAGTTGATGTTTTGATTTTTACTTGACTGCATATGCTAAAAAGGGTGTTAGTTGAAATTTGTTGATATCTTTTTGGTAAGATTTTCGGGGAATAACAATAAACAAACCCGAGCTGTTAGCTATTTTCACTGGGGCAGAACATAGGGTCGAAGTTTGGTGCCTTTATTTTTATTGCTTCTATTTGAAAGTCACTAATAGCGCTTATTGACTGCTTAGTCTGCGGATATTCCACATAATTGCTTGCTTCGAGGAAAATTTCCAAGTAGAGAGTATGTCTCTTCTATATTAGCAAGGGGGCTATTTATCATTACTCTGAACACGAACATATGATGCTACTGAAAGGAATCAAATTACATGCTAAATTACCCTCACAAGTAAATTGAACAAAATTATGTGCATTACAACAATGGAAATACGCATACATGGGGTCTTGAGAGTGTACAGTGTACGCAAATCTTACCCAGTGAATCCCAAAGTGATGTTCATTACAATACATATGAATTTCAATATGAAAACTGACAAAGTTGAGCACGGAACAAAATAGTTGTTTGAGATGACCTCAACTTTTGTGTGCAATCTAAAACTTTTTAAAGAAGCTTCCACTAAATGCTTGTGTTTCTCCCATTACACGTCTGTTCATGCATAAAGAAATGCCTGTATTGATGGATGTCTTAGTGTAACGCATCAAGATATGATGCATATGTTTGACTGGGGAAACTAGAGGCTATCTGGATGGTTTGATCTATGGGATACTAATTCTTGAACTCAGGTACAAGCTAAGTGGCAACTCAGACAAAACATTAGATTTTTGGATAAACAGTGACCATTCCTCGACTGCAGGGGATATACTTCTCCTCTGGTATATATTTCCATTTGGATTCAAATGATTTGGACTATTTTGTTGTCCAACACTTTTTATTCTTTTGGTAATAAAAGATTTATCAGTATTACTTGAAAGAGTCATTACATGAAGATAGTCAGAGGCATTAAGGGTAGATAAGTTCTGAAGTTCCCAAATGAGGGACTGGCAGAAGCATAACAGCATTGGTTTTGGCCTGCTTGCTTCCTTCCCTTATCAAAAGATATGCAATCATTATTTTAATAATAGATGCACAAGTAGGTAATGATTTTCTAGGTAGCCCCTTGACTTTATAAAGAGAGAAATATGAAGAACACTCCTAAACTTGGCGCAAATTATTAGTTTCGTCTCCGAACTATTGACAACCTTAAAGGCTACTTGCATCAACATAATATTTCTATCTTATTTTGCTTTAGCAATATGATCATCAAAGGCAAAGATGGTTTGTAATTCACTCTCTATCTCTATGAATGATGTTTGACTTATACTTTAATTTTGGTGGTGCTGTTTGTCTCTATGTCTTCACATAACCAGAAATGGGTTTGGCAGTCAGAATTTGACTGTGTCTGCTGCTTTCAGTTCAATCTGTAATAGAAGTTAAGATTAAGTTCTTTTCCCTTTTGGTTATCCGTTGTATTTGTTTGTCATGATGAAATTTGGCAACTCATTCTTAAAGTATCTTGATTGTGTTTTGAATGTTGGCAGCGATTTATGCATATTGTAACAAATAATTGTCTGACTGACTCTTTCAGGTTGTTGCAACCTTAGGCTGCTGATGAACTGATTGGAGTTCTAGAACATTTTTACACACCAAGTTTCTGTAGGAATGAATCCTAAACAAACAGGAAAACATCCTCGCACAACAAAAGAGGCTTTCGTTGGTTCCTTATAGTCATTTATTTTTTTCTCTTTTCTATCGTTACAATTCTTATTTTTTAAAAATTACGTTAAATGTATAAAGTAACTTTTTATGTACATATATAAAATTTGAATCTCCCCAAAACAACTAAGGCATATCGTTAGTGTATAACAAAATAATATGAGCTTTTTCATGTTGGGCCCGGGCAACGCCCGACCTATCACCACTAGTATATATATATAGAGAGAGAGAATGGCAAGATTATTTTAATTAAAAAGTCATGTAACATATCTTATATAAGTATACACACATTCTACTATATCATAAGAGGGAGTTCTACTAACTGAACCAGGCAGGAGGTCAACATGCCTGCCTGGCAATTCAAGAGTAATCTGGTCCTTTACTTGGCATTTGTACCCTCTTTATAATTTCTAATAAGGCTACATTTGTAATTTCCATTTGTCAAGATAAACTCTCCATGATCTAGGCTTCTCCCACGTGTATTGCCTCACACCGTCATCTATCTTTCTTTGGAATTCTCTTTGCTTCCTTTGCTTTTTCAGCTTCTTCGCACTTTCACTGTGCTTGCCTGCTTCTTCCGGTTGTTGGACTGATTCCAGGTAATAGCTCCTTCTGATTTCTGATGATTTACCCTTAATTTCTTTCCTCCTTGTTTAGTTTATGTTATATTTTAAATTTTTCTTTGATTGTGTTTGATTCTTGTGATTAATAAAGATTAATAATTTATTCTTACTATTTCCGAGGTAAACCACTTGGTCTGGGTTGGTTCCCTAACTTTTCTCAGGTTTCCTGCCTTCATGTCGGTTTGTGACTGTAAATTTGAATCCATTGATTTGTGACTGTAGTTGCGACAAAATTGGCTTTCTTAATAGATAGCTTTTGCGACAGACAACAAGTTCATAGTTTTAAAAAAACCTCATAAGAATGAAAACAAAGGTAAGGGAAACTGAATATGTGCTATAAGGTTCTTAGCATATAAAGAAACCTTCGTCTAAGTTCGTAGTTAAAAAAAATCCCTGATAAGAATGAAAACAAAGGTAAGGGAAACTGAATATGTGCTAATAAGATTCTTAGCGTACAAAGAAACCTTTGTCGAAGTTCATAGTTAAAAAAATCCTCATAAGAATGAAAACAAAGGTAAGGGAAACTGAATATGTGCTAATAAGGTTCTTAGCGTACAAAGAAACCTTCGTCGAAGTTCATAGTTAAAAAAAAATCCTCATAAGAATGAAAACAAAGGTAAGGGAAACTGAATATGTACTAATAAGGTTCTTAGTGTACAAAGAAACCTTTGTCGGTACTCTTGCCTCTACTTAATTTCTTCTCTCGTATTTCGGGTTAGCTAAAAGTAGGTATGACAAAGTCGGATTCATGATTTTATGTTTATGAATTGCTATAGCGATCCCCACTTAATTAATACGTAATAATAATTTGGTTAACGCTCACATATTTTATCTATCTTTAATGGAATTCTTGATAAAAATGTTGTATCACTGCAAAAAGCAAAGGCTACCCATTCCCGAAAAATCATAATTTTAATTAATTACTACCGTACTAATTAGTGAAAGAGAATTTAAGTTTATTTTTGATAAAGCAGGGTCAGTTCAAATTTTCTCAGTTATATTATTTGGTTTAACTTCAGTTGGCTTGCTGACAAGTTTTGCCTTCTTTCTTCTTTTTTGTGTCGTTATAAAAAAAATGTAAAAAGTATTAGAGTTTCCTTTTACACGTAAAATTAAGAATCCTTGAAACCTTTATCAATATCTTGTAAATGTGTCAACATCAACTGGGGGGGGGGGGTTCCAGAAAATTGTTGGTTCGATAAATCAATAATCTGAGTGGGTATATTTTCATACCTAAGAACACGATCATCTTGTTTAACAAGTAAAATTAATCTTCCTAAAGGGGAATATGTTATGTCTAAATCAAACATGATAATTGAAATAGAGTAAATTTTTTGAGCAGCATAATATAATAATAGTATAATTTCGTAACTTAAATAAAAGGTTAAGGGTCCAACACACTTCCATACCTATTCCGTTTTGACCGCAAATACTCCGAGTATCCGCCGAGACTTTTACTGAACATTTCAGTTCGAACCTGTTACCAGACAACTTCCTTTGGCGTTCCTTCAGAATATCATAGCACAGCCTAGCTTCGTTTCCTACTTCTAGGCATAAGGGTATAAGTAGGAAACGAAGCTAGGCTGTGTTATGATATTCTGAAGGAACGCCAAGGGAAGTTACCTTGTAACAGGTTGACACTGATATTTTTCCTTCGATGATCCCCCTTTGTTTATAGACTATCTCTTAGACTTGATAAATCAAAAAGAACACAAAATCTTAAAAGAACCTATAACCAAAACAAACCAATTTTTCCGCTATTTTGATAATATCGGATACTGTTGTTTGAATATCCATTTATCTATTTCACACATGCCACATAATTATAATCGTAACAACGCAAGTTCATATTTTTTGATCGAAAATATCTTTCAGACCCCAATTACCTAAAAAAGGGATTTTTACATTTGTCACTCTGCCTTCTCGGCTATTCCTTATATGTCTTATAAACTTCCAAAGTATGGAATTATCTATCGTTATATCACTGAAGGAGGGTTGCTTTTTTATTTTGTATATATATCATTAAGGTTTTCATCGCATTTTAATGCCTCAGTTATTTTATCAAATTTGTCTTCACTATTTTCTTGTCTAATCTTGATATCTAAAGTAGACATATTTTATGTAATATCTACTTTCAAGTTTTTAACATCTATCATGACTTTGATACCAACTGGGGGGAGTTACTGGGTCTTATTATTCTAAGACTTAATAATTCCTTAATCTGTTTTTGAAATTATTCTTGGTCATCGGGGTTGTATGTCATTGGTTTTACTCTAATGATTATATCTTTATCTTTCATTTCTAGCTTGACTTCTATCTTATTTTTATCCCAAAATTCTAAGGGATTTTCAGAAAAAACATTGTTCTAATTTTTGTTTGATTATATCTATATTTTCTTCTAATTTATTGAAGGTTATCTGATATTCTAGCAGGGGATATTGTTGATTTATTATCGAAGGGTCGGAAGCAAAATTTATATGCTAACAACCTTCCTATATACAATAGACTCTTGTGGTCGGGCTTTTCCCCGGACCCTGCGCATAACGAGAGTTTTAGTGCACCGGGTTGCCCTTTATAAGACTATCCTGATGCATGAAATAGAGCCATTTTGCCTTCTTTTTTGTAGATGCTCTTTTTGTTTGTCAATTAGTTAAGGTCTGATACGATATGGTGGTTTCAGATTTTTTTTGGATACAATTTTGTATCCAGAGTTCTTTGAAATGCAATGTGTTTTGATATGTGTAGGAAGATTGTAATGTTGCTTCAATGCATAATATTACAGTGTTGAAGATGTCCTAATTCCTTAAGTAGAACTTTTCCCTAAAGACAATCATGTTGCTTCCTGGCCAACTGTATTTAATAACTTTGTCATATAATGTGGTGTAGTAGCCAGTTCTTATGGTTAATAGCATATGTTCAACCATTATTTTGCAACATTATTCATATTGTAATCTTTATTAGCATTTTCGTATTTAAAATCTTAAATGTTTGATCTTAGTTACAGACTTTTTCCTTCTACTACCTATATTGGTGTTTATGATGTATATGGTGGACCTGAGGCCTCCCATTTTGTCAACAGACACTTCTTTTTTTATTTGCATAGTATGTGATTTTCTTCTATTGTCACCTAATTTTTCAGTTTTTAGTGCAACTAAACTTTTGTGGGTCACTCTGTTTCTGCATTTTCTTCTGTTTTGCCGTGATTTTTTAGTTTTTCCTGTTATATACTTTTGTGGATCACAGTTTATTTCTGCAATTTCTCCTGAAAGTTCTTCTTCTTTATTGAGTTGCATTGAAATTTAACCAACTAGGTGGCTCGAGAAAAAGGCTAGCTAGGGAAAGAACTCAAAAGAGGAAAAGAGCAAATGTTTTGGCCAAAGTTTCAATTGTTCAATTTCTACCAGTGGAAAAGCCACTAGGTGATTTCTTCCTATCTGTCTAAGCTTGATGGATAGAGTTACGTGGTACCCACATTGGTGGAAGGTAGCAGGTAACCCTACAATTAAGCGAGATGTGCGCAAGTTGACCCGAACATTGATTTTAATTTTTTTTCATATTAATGGAGTTTTCTCAATAGGCTGATGCCACCAGTGTCCTCTTAAGATGACGCTTTTGGGATACTGAAGCGAAGGCATTATTGAAGGAAAGAAATGGCGGATCAGTCAAATGCTATGAAGGCATCCTCCACTCTTCATATTAAATAAACTAGAGGCTCCTAGGTGTCCTCCCTTCTTTTCTATACAATTTTGTTTTTGTTATATTGCAACTTACATTCACTGAATCACTTGCACCCTGATCTCAAACGAGGAAGATAATCCTCTACAAGAACAATGCCTTATTCTTGGACTCCACCCCAAATGAGTAGATAAAACGATAGAAAAGTTCGTACCTTCTTATAGCTTTATTTTCAATTTAGTGGATTCTTCGTATTTATTTCACTCAAGATTGTATAATTTTAAATCCACTTTCTTGGCTGTAACTGTGGTATCTGAGAGAAAAGTGTGCACCTGAAACTATCACTATTAACATTACTTCTTCTGTACTAAGAATATATCAAAATGCTTACACAAATACAAGCCATGTCCCAAGACGTAAACTACACTCTGTTGTCCGTCAGTAAACTGCTGCCAAAAACTTACTTATATTTCACAATATTTTCATATTGGTTCTGCATACTTCATACATAAACTAAAATTTGTTCTAATGTTGAGCCCGTGCACAGCACGGGTGTTCCCTCATCTAGTAATAATCAAATGCTCCCTCTATTCCATATTAACTGAATTTATAGAGCTTTTTTTATTGTTTACAACAACAACAATCCAGTGAAATTCCACAACATGGGGTCTGGGGAGGGTAGAATGTACGCAGACCTTACTCCTACCAAGGTAGAACGGCTGTTTCCTGGAGACCCTCGGCTCAGTAAAAGCATAAATGCATAATTTATTGTTTAAAATAATTAAATTATTTAAAATTCAAGAAAAATATTTGAATCTTTTTTCATGTTTATTTTTTGCATTAATGAAGTTTTGTAATTTTTTAGAAGTTAAATTACACTACTTACAAAGTTATATTTCAATAAGTGATAATAGAGAAAAATATGATTTAAATTTTACCATTGAATGATATGTGTGCATTACTTTAAAATGGCAAGTGGCAGCATCCCACAATTTAAACAAATTGTGCCAACTCCCCTCACGTCCACGTGGAGGTGACAATGGCAATCAACCTCTTATTCATTACGTATTCACTCGGATATGGTATAGATTTGTGGTAAAATATATATAACTCTTTGAATATATGTTGATAAAAATTATTTTGAATAAAGCCTACCTCATAGAATAGCAATTTTTTGACATAACTAGATTTACTATCTCCAATAAAATATTAATAAATTATAAAAATCTTATAAAAGAAATACACACACAAATATATCATAACTAAATAATTTTTCATGATTAATTAAAACAATTTAGGAAGATACTGAAATATAATTTTATCAAATTTCAATTTAAATCAAATATTTTCGGATTACACAGTGCTACAATAAACTCTCAAATTTAGGTTCGTAAGCCTTTGATGCAGGATGATGGACAACCTTACACTTTGTTTGGATGATTGTTATGTATTATTTCATAATGTATTGTATTGTATTGTATCGTGCTGTATTGTTTTAAAGAATACAGTGTTTGCATAGATTGCATCATTCTTCGTCGTTACATAATGTTACACATTCATGATTTGAATGATAAAGCTTACCGAAAAAGTAGGGTACGGGGTAGAGTTACTATGAAAATGTAGGGTAAAAGATGAAATATAATTATTAAATAGTAAATAAAGACAAAATGAGAAGAAAATATTATGACAACGATGTGAACACACCAAATCGATCGTTACATAAAATAGGTCTTTTCGTCGTTACCTAACGATGGATTTAAACGATATGATACAATAAAATTTAAGTAACAATCAAAATAAATATTGTATTTAAACTAACAATACAATGCAATACAATGGGTAACGACCATCCAAACAAGTTGTTAAACATCCGGGGTGTTAAAAATCAACCGTGAAGTAATTATTTCAGCGTGAAATTGACCTTTGAAGATCAAAGCCTCAGATTCACTAATCTTTACAGGGATTTGGGGGAACGTAAAGAAGCATTTTATTTTTTTAAGCAACCGATAATGCTTATGGATATGATTCATTTGAATGTTCAATTCCACGTACTGAGACCTCATTTTTTTCTCAACAACTTTACTATCGTTGATTATTAACTATTAGTAAAGACAAAGTGAATATACCAAAATTTTAAGAGTAAAATGGTCAAGTTGTCGGGGCATGCAGCGGAATAAGCGATAAAAAAATTAGGAGGAATAAATAGAGCAAAGTAGACACCAAAAATTTAACGTGATTGTGGTTCACCCAAAATTTTTGGGCTACGTCCACAAACCAACTCCAAACAATCTTTTACTATTACAAATAGTAGGCGTACAAAGAGAGCCTCACAACAACTCACTCTAATCAAAGAACTTCATTGATTATTGACCCACTCTTTTAAGAACCTCTCAAAAGAAATACAAAATAACTCTCTTTTATTGAAGAACGTCTTCGATCTCTCTAACCGAAGAATGCTTCACTTACTCTTGTTGTTGTGTTGTGATGTATTAAAGCCGAAGAGAGAATGACTTATTTATAGCCAAATGAAACGATTTAGGTGAGCTTTGATTTTTCAAATGAAAAATCAAAATTGTCTTTTCTTCCCTTTACGCCGTTTTTGACTTCTTTTATTTTTCAAATGAAAAATCAAAATTGTCTTCTCTTCCCTTTACGCCGTTTTTGATTTTTCATAATCAAAAGTTATGCAATCCTTTTGACTTGTCCACAATAACAGCTTGCATTTTGTCATATAGGAGAAACATTACATCACAAGTCTGGATATTTTTGGAGTGCTTGCAAGTGAGGCCGAGAGCGTTGACCCCGATTTCCATAGTACTTCGTATGAAAATGCAAACAAGAACTAAGACAAAATAAAAATATGCTTGATACTCAAGAAAATAGTATATTGTTGTTGTATTGTTTGAAATAGAATGCCTTACAAATGAAATAGCTAGATTAACTATTTATAGGTTACCACAATGAGGTTTCAGCCAATGAGAAAGTTTCACTAAAACCGTAAAGTACTAAGGTTAATGTCTCTGTACCATGTGTCAGAGCTATTGGTGTTGCCAACTAATATTCTTGCACGAGCTTGTCCGCACATGTGGCCCTTCTAAAGTCCATTCTCTCTTGTTCTTTCCTCCACGTCAGGTCCGTGAGTTTTATCTATCCTACCCGAGAAAGCTTCTCTTCCTAGTAAGAATTGCTTGATATTCAAATAAAAGATATATACTTTAATTATTATTTATCTCATATTTTATATTTTTAATTATCTTTCGAATATTGATTATATTATTTTGAGCTTAAGAATTGATATGCAAAGAAGGTGTTTCAAAGAGATTGTGGTTGTATCTTTTCTTTGTTGTATTGATTATTTTTATGTTTTTTTTAGATGATTTGTCGTATTTACTTCATGTTCAATGTTCATGTTGAGTGGAACAAAAATTTTCGTTTTGGAATTATGGCCTAGTATGAATGTTGTCGTCAAGAACTTAGAGTTGCTTTGCATATATTTATTATTGTAACTATCTGTTCCTGTAGTTAGGAATAGGACAATAGGGAAATATTTTGGGTCAGAAAACTTTGGATAGTAAAAATTTAGCCTAGGCCAGATTTGGACGAATTTTGAGTCAGGTGAAGTCTAGGGTGATCATGTGAATGATGAGAGGTCAAATATCTAATTTGATTGGACAGGCTGATAGCCAAGATGATACAGAGCATTTACGGCTTCGCAGAATCGCATTCGGACGAGCAAAACTCCCGAAATCGAAGTTGGCGTGAGGGGTATGTTTTAATACGTCCTTGGAAAGGGGTGTTGTGAAAAGGGGGCTTGGAGCACAAACTCTGAGCTCACTATTTTCGCATATCCCGCCAGAATGGGATGGGTCCCACCAGAGCGGGACAGTCGCGACTTAAGTCGTGACAAAGTCTAGAAACGACCTTTTTCTGCAAAATCAGTTTCTAAGACTTCAAGAGGAGACCTAGGGAGAATTCTATCAATTTCTCACGGATTTCCATGCTTAAGGTAAGAATTTTACTCCCAAAATTCATTTTTTGATTCCTAGAATCTAGAATTTATGGTTGGTAATCATTGGGGAGGGTTTGAACTAAAAACTAATGGTGGAAAATAAACCTAGGGTGGGGTTAGGATCATGAGTTTGGCCTAGGGTGTAAATTGTGTTATATTTTATGATAGTTAATCCATGGTGTTGATCCTTTATATGTGTTTACTATTTCTAGACCAAGAATGAGAAGAACGAATCCGGAAAGGAAAAGCTCTTGCATTATAAGGTTGTTGAAGTGTGAATTTGAGGTAGGTGATGGTCTATTTCCCGTATGTGTTTCATATACTTGTTAAATTGCTTCATGATATGCATGTGTGTATATGAATAGGGAAGCCTACTAGATTATGTGTGAAATAATCACTTGCTGGCATGTTTTGTGATGAATCTGATCTTGGCGATATAATGTTGTAAATACTGAATGTATTTGTGATTGTGGTATGTTTGGATCATGTTCCGACACATAATTGGATCGGGTGTCATGTTTTGATACATTTTTGGATTGAGTGTCACGTTCCGACACAAAGTTGATTGTTTGTAGGTCCCTTGAGAGGACCCTTGTGTGAAGTTATAGCATGCGAAAAATATGGAGTTGTGATATTGCTGAATATGGTTGACCTTGAGATTAGTCGACTTATTCTGTATATGTATATCCCTATTGTGTGGAATTTACTTGTCATTGATCCGTTTACTGGCTCACCGCGTGATCCTACCAGCACACCATTATTTTTGTGTACTGATACTACTCTTGCTCTACCATTTTATTAAATACATGTCATATTCGGCCGGTTGCGGAGAGACCTCGGTTAGAAGAGTAAAGCTTGTTTGAGTTCAAGAGTGACCTGTTTGTTTTAAGCTGCCATGGACTCTTCTCTGTTCTAGTCTCTTTTTTAGGACTCAGATTTTCAAACACCGCAGAAGTGAATTTCAATCAGGATAAATTTATACATTGTTTGCGCTACTTGACTCTCCTACGAGAGATAAAATGCATCTGAGGTAGCTAACATATCATCACCTAGTTACAATTTGGAAGACCATGGTCATAATATCATTCCGTGAGTTAATAGCTCGAGAAATATTTGCAAGATAACAAAAAATAAAATGCTACATGATTAACAGAGAATTCATAACCCTGAATCGATTCATCTCATTAATTACATAAAAATCTGTTTTTTAAAATATATTTTTAGTTTAGGTAAATCATAAGCACAACTTTGAGATGTCATAGATCGAATAAACAATTAGCACAAGTTTAATTTAATAAATAGTTAATCATAAGTCCATGTGAGTATGACATTCAATTGCTTACAATCACTATATTACTTGTATGATCACATACACTTGCGTGTGTTGAAGGTTCTCTCTTTTTTCTTATATACTAGTTAGTCGTAGTATTACTCTTAGAGTTTCTTGTCCTCCGATTCTTATTAATAGCTGTAATTCATTGTACTTCGATAATTATACTATTTTGTTATGCTCTGTATAATATTTTATCATGGCTTCTCTGCTTCATCAGACTACCAAGAAATACTCTAACCAAAAGGAATTAAGAAGAGTGAGAGCATATAGAAAATTTGTACACAAAAGTTAATAGTCTTATTACTAGCTCAAAGGGTTAACCAACAAAGGAAGGATTAACCAACAAAGGATAAAGTCATGGAATCTATTGAGACAGAAAAAACACACATTTCTTGACATTCTATTATACATAACATAACATAATGTCAAGTGTTTATTTCAAAGCACAAACCCATATAGTTCTTTATATTGTCAATTTGGCTTGTTGACATGGTGATCATCAATAACTTTGGTCATATCAATAAAAAACTGCAGCAAATTTGTTAGCTCAGGGACATTTTCATTTGGCCTTTCATATTCCATAGTCCAGCTGACTAAATCCTTTTCACCTTCTTCATCAACATGGAGACTTACCTTCCAATTCTCATATTCTTTCACTATATCTCCTTCAAATTCTTTGAATGTAATTATCTTTTTCTCTTCATCTATAGATTCAATTATCTGCTTCGAAATCTTCTCTTTCCCATCTGGATTATACAAAGTTTCGTTACGTAATGTTAAACTCACAAATAAGTAAATTTAATATAATTGCATCATTTTAAATTAGTAACACAATGACAGTCAATTTATACATTTGCAGTAAATTGTACGAACGATCTGTTAGAACTTTTTATGGACTTGCATATTTATTGTAAAAATATAATTGTATGATGTTGGTTGCTATCGTTACAAGATTGATCTAAATGAATTGTGATCTTCTATGTTTTAAAGTTAATGGATCTAAAAAAATACCTCATAAAATATAGGATTTTAGTAAATGCCGCTGGTTGTAATTTCTGATTTAATGATGGGCTAAACTAGAAACATAAAACTTGTGTTATTATAATTATAGGGTAATGGTCCCCAAATTAACGCAAAGCTTTCTTTATGATATTACGTTGTTAGAAAGAGATTGAGAACTACTCATATCTTGATTTGGAAGAATGATATCACTACTCTAGTTATAATGTTCTTAAATATGATTTGACATGATATATCTTGATAAAGAGACATAGTCTTTGTTTCTTAAAGTTTGATCCCAACACGGTCACCATCCTTGCTTAATTAAGTATAGGCTTATTACATCAATGAAACCCTTTTAATTTATCAGAAAATTTTTCAGAAAATAAAAATTCTTAATTATTTTGACAAAATTGGGCTTACCATGGGTATACTTCCAACAAATTTTGGAGCCAACAGTTCCAAAGTCTCCTTCAAGACACTCACAGCCTTGTACATGGACAGGGCACATGGTGGAGACATGATGTGGTTTGTGCCTAAAGGCATCATGAAACACATCATTTTTAGCCTTCACTTCTATTTGGACACATAATTTGGACTTTAGACCCATCTCTTTGGAACTAATTAATGAGCTAGGGATCAAGAATATTGCTTACTAGGGAAAATATAGTGGAGTACAAGAAGAGCTAGATCATTCTAGGCTATATATAGTTGAGTTACCATTATTAATAACAAAGATATGGTCCACTTTTGGCAACCTCCTCCTTTATATTATAAATTGTTATATATAGTTTTTGCTTTTTTCATATTATTAATAACAAAGATATGGTCCATTTTTTGGACAATGTTTTATGGGAAATTTATATAAATGTACTACATTAAGAAAATATTTACCATTTATAACAATAATATTTTTTTTTCAATGAACACTTATAATACAATTTTAATACATATTAGCGAGAATAATTTATAAAACTCATATAATACAAGTTTTATTCATGGATACTTTATTTATCACATACTTTAATACACTTATAATACATTGTGCCAATTTCTTATCAAACAAATATAATATATTTTAAAACACTTATAATACATTTATATTGCATGCATAATTCACTTTTAATACATAATAGATATATCATAATATTATTATATATTGCTATAAATAATAATAAATAAAAAAATATTACTAAAATCAATAATTATTTATTAAAAAATATTTTTTCTAATAATTTTTCCTATGTTTTATATTGAAGAGAGAGATTAAAATGAGGCGGAGGAAGTGTATATATATTATTTTGAGTATCATTATACAATCATATGGATGGGGATGAGTTATTTATATGGAAATTTTAGCCCCACCAGCCACCTACCAGCTAATACAACAATTATTGTCATGAATGTCAACTTGGTAGGTATCAGTGATAGCATTCAATTCACTTGATAATGCAAACAGGTTTAGCCCGTTTGTACACGTGAGATGACATCATGATATGAAATTATAAGAGATGAAGTTAAGATTTTATTTGGATATACAGTTTGAATTTTTAAGTTGTATTTTTTGTTTATAAACATGACATCTTCATAAGTTGTGAAAGATTATTAAAATTACCCCAATTCCGTATACAATCTTACCAAATAAGTAAAAGTTTATAACAAAAAAATTAATTCAATATAACAAAACTATTCTAAAAAAATACAATATTTATTGATTGAACTTTAGCTCAATAAAAAATTAAAATTGAAAATGAGTTGTAGTGTACTACTCTTTAATACAATTCTCCCATATAGTACAACCAATCTCCTCACGTTGAACATGTATTTCTCGAAAAACACAATATCTATTGATTGAACTTTAATTCAATAAATAAAGTAAAATTGAAAATGATTTTTTTTTACAAAATATAAACTTGTGGATCAATTTTTATTTTTGAAAAATATGAAATCGTGATATGAAATTTTCAAATCAAGTTTTTTGGAGAGTTTGAGATTTCATCTCATGATTTCAAATCATGAGATAAAATTACATATTAAAACACTGATTTTATCTCATTATTTCAAATCACGAGATAAAATCGCATGTCCAAACGCCTACTTAGTGTTAGGTATATATTATTAATCATGTCTAATATAGTGTCATGACCCGATTTCTCAGGTCATGATGTCACCTACTATAACCTACCAGTAGGTAAGCCAACCCGTAACCCAAAATGACAACTAATGGGTTTGAGGGCAGAAACTAAACAAGAATAGAAAATTCTAAAATAAACAAAACAGATAAGCGGAAGAAAACTAAAACATGATATATACAACTAAAGATCTCTCCCAAAACCTGGAGGTCACAAGTACAGAGCCACTACAAAAAAAAAGACGAGTACAAGTCCCAAAAGTGGATCAAAAATAAATACAACAACTGGCTAGTCTCAAAGGGCAAAAGACGGGTCATCCATGCTGAAGGAGACAGAAATGATCCCAAAACTTCAAATGCTCACCTTAGTCTCTAGAGCTGACTGCAACAGACTCGAACTATCCGCGATGGTAGCTCATTCTCGGTACTGCATCACAAAAATAGATGTAGAGTGTAGTATGAGTACCAAGACAATAGGTGCCCAGTAGGCATCATAGGCCGACTGAGCAGGAAAGGTAAAAATAATATAAAAAAGTGGAATAAGCCTAAATAGGAATCATAATAAACATCTAAAGTGAAAGAGGTACTATCTAAGAGAGCTACATCTAACTATACCCAACTGGGCCCCCATAAGCCCAATCGGGACACTCGTGCGTAAGTTTAAATAAAAATCCGGACGAACCCCCATAAGCCCGTCGGGTACACACTACCAAGGCTAGGAATCAAGAATCTGCGATGTCAGGGACTGAAGAACCATGTCATTTTTGAACCAAAATCTCTAAGAATCGATGAACCAAGAATGCTCTAGGGATCGAGGCTGGGACTGGCTACCCAGATGCTCGCCCGAGTTTTCAATGTGGTCAAGGCCGGGGCTAGAACCTGGATTCTTGCCTGAGATGTCAATGTGGTCAAGACCGGCGCCGGAACCCGAATGCTTGCCTGAGATGTCAAGGTGTTGAAGGCCGGGGCTAGAACTCGAATGCTTGCCTAAGATGTCAATGTGGTCAAGGCTAGGCCTGGAACCTGGATGCTTGCCTGAGATGTCAACATGGTCAAGGCCCGGTATGGAACCCGAATGCTTTCCTGGATTCATCTGTATGGTTGAGGCTGGGACTGGAAATTCGGATGCTCGCCATACTAGAAAGTTGGTAGAGGTCAAGACTGGCTACCTGGATACTCCCCAATGGAACCTCAGAACGAAGGCCGGGACTGGAGACCCGATGCTCACAGATAATTTATCTGAGGGTGCCGATTATTCTCCTTTCCAACTGAAAACTAATACTTATCGAGAATCTCCTCCCAAATAATTCAATTGACATATCGCCAAAGCTTGAACCGAAGAAGAAATAAAATGATCACAAAGTCTGGTATCGCTGACGTATCTCGAAAGTCGCAATCATAGAGAGTTATGGATAAGACTATTCAGAAGAGCAAGATACCGCCTAGCGAAGGCCAAACTACTAGACATTAGCCTGCTATACCATTCTACAAGGATCTAAGCCCGCCGGAGCATCTAAAGAAAGTTTCACAACCTACATCATACGCATTCAACTCCTCTTACAATACTAACAATTAACGGAAAGGATCACATGCTTCCAATTACCCAAAAAACCCAATAAAATCCTAAAACATGATTTTCAACACCTAAGATATAAAAATAAGCTACCCAACCCAAATTCCATCAATCTCAACATGCTTTCACACATTCCAGCTCATCTAAAGAAAGGAAAGTCGTAGCCTACCTATGGGCTGAACACACGCACTTCAAATCACTGTGCTGGAGCTTTTACTTTTCGAACGGCCTCGAAATACTGTCACGCTGTCAAGAACAGACTCACAACGTCATTATAGTCGTTTAGACACTAATTTTATAATTTTCAGAGACAGACCAATTCAGAGTCTAAACTGAGAAATGTGGGACCCGTATTTGAAATTTCAAAATTGACTCCAAAATCTAGTCCAAAACAGCACCCCAAGCTCAAAAATCAAATTGAAACACTGCCCGGGGTTGGAAAACAACACGAATCGATCATGCAACCAAATTTCCACAATTCAAGCTAAAAGGAAGAACTATGGAAGCATCTATAAGCAGCAATTTATCAAAAACAAAACCTCCAAGACCCCCAAAAAGCATACTACGATGTTCCTTGTAAAAAAACTCACAATTTAGCCTCAAGAATCACTAAATTCAGAGCTAAAATGACCAAGTTACTCCTCCAAAATTCATTAAAATTCCAATTTGAAAATGATAATGACAGCAGCTAAAATAACAAATTTATCTCGCACAAAGCTCCTAATCAAGTTTCTGAGCTCACCAATGGATTTCCCATGCAATTTCCTTAGATTTAGACTTGGATTACCAAATTTAGTCGAGAAATGGAGGAGGAATCAATTTTTGAAGATATGGAATAACACTGAGTTTGTTCTTAGTCTTTTGTTAAAAAACCAAGGTTTTAACCTTTACGAACGCGGCCTAAATGGCTCGCGAACGTGGAGGTCAGGGAGATTGGCCTTCGTGAACATGGAAAGAGGCCCGCGAACGTGGAGGCAAAAGGGACATACCTCCGCGAACACGGCCATGACCCCACGAACATGGAGATTGAAACCCTGGGTCTCCGCGAATGCGGCCAAGGGCCTGCGATCGCGGAGAACAAACTTCCCTACACCAGATATCAGATGAAATGCTGATTTTCACCAAGTTCAAATATTCCGACGAGGTGCTCGAAATTCATTTAGAATCCCGTGCATGCAAATGAAATATGCTACCCCAATAAATTTGAAGTTCCGGACTAAATGGCGCAGTTAAAATTTCCATACGAGTTCATTACGATTAAAAGTAAGTCCCATACCCAAGTGTCATTTTGAGTCTAATTCGACAACGGAACTCGGAATTAGACTGGAAGCCTCAGGAAGCAAAAGAAGGATCGTTTTAGACCAAACCCGACATTACGGAGCTAACCGCACTGTTAGAATTTTTATCTAAGTGTGTTTTTCAAGAATGTTGACCAAAGTCAACGATGGGCAAAATTTCTAAGATAAAAGCGCCAAATGGCCCCAAACTCATATTCATTACCTCGATACTCATGCCGACCACACTAATAGCCTAATTTGGCTATTTCGGAGCTGATGGAATCACTAGAATTCTATTCTGAGGTTGTTTAGCTGAAGTTGTGAATGGACTCAATTTTTTAAGTTATAAAAGCTCTAAAATAGGAAAGCAGGTCTAAAACCCAAATGAACGACCAGACGGCCGATCTGCAAGCCCTAGCAAGTCATAAATGACTTGGAGTCACTATATAAATGCTCTAAATGAAGAAGTAGAAGCAGTATTGGGTAAATGACCTAAGGAGTCATTACAACATCCACTACTAAAAAAACTTTCTTCCATGAAATTAAAGACAAGGATATACCTGGAAGCTCAAATATGTTGGGGAATTGCTCTCGCATCTCCTGCTCGGTCTCTCAGGTAGCCTCCTCGATTGGACGGTGGCACCACTAAAGCTTAACCATAGGGATGGACCTAGAACGAAGATGGCAAACATCTTTAGCTAGAATAGCAATCAGCTCCTCAACAAAAGCCAGGGATCATCCAACTCAAAAAAATCATACCGAAGCACGTGGGACTCATCTGGATGTACCGGCGCAACATAGAAACTAGATGTATAGTAGAAAATGTTGGAGGTAGAGCCAACTCATGAGCAACCTCTCCAACTCTACTCAGAATCTCAAAAGGCCTAATATACCTGTGGCTAAGCCTACCCTGCATGTTGAATCTCATCATGCCCTTCAACAATGACACCCACAAGAACACACGATCTCCAACCTCAAAGCACAAGGGTCGGCGTCTGCGATCAACATGACTCTGGTGCCTACTCTGAGCTGTCCTTAGCCTATCCTTAATAACTCAGACCTTGGCTAAGGTATCCTAAAGTAAATAAATACCATGTGGCCCAGGCTCTAAAGACTCGAGACAACCAACCGGAGTACGATAATGCCTACCATATAAGGCCTCGAACGGGGCCATCTAAATACTAGAGTGATAGTTATTGTTATACGCAAACTTTTCCAAAGGCAGGTACTACTACCAATATCCCTCAAACTAAAATACATAAGCTCGCAGCATATCCTCCAAGACTTGAGTAGTACGCTTTGACTAGCCATCGGTCTGTGGATAAAATATTATGCTAAGATCAACCTGGGTGCCCAACTCTCTCTGTAAGGCTCTCTAGAAATTGAAAGTAAACTGATACCCCCTATCTGATATAATAGACATCGGTACCCCATGAGGACGGACCACCTTTTGAATATAGATTCGAGCTAGACGCTCTGCAATGAAAGTGGATCGCACTGGCAGGAAGTGTGCTGACTTGGTCAATCGATCAATAATGATCCAAATACCATTATTACCTCTTGGTTTTTGAGGCAATCCCAACACGAATCCATGGTAATCTGCTCCCATTTCCACTTGAGAATAGGAAACCTCTTAAACACTCCACCAGGCCTCTGATGCTCGGCCTTAACCTACTGGCAACTCAAAAAATGGGACACATACTCTACTATATCACTCTTCATACCATATCACCAGTAATGTTATCTCAAATCTCGATACATCTTTGTATTACCTGGATAGATAGAGTACCATGAATCGTGGGCCTCACAAAGGATCAACTAAAAAAGTCTCCAACTTTGGGAACAAAAAGGCAATCATCAAACCGTAGTAACCCGTCTGAATCTATAAAAGCTTGGCCACCCTCGCCTCGCAACACCAACTCTCGAGGCTCTACCAATGCTCCTTCTTAAGCTATCGGCCATGAATCTGATCCAATAGAGAAGACTAGGCTCCCATAAAAGCCAAAACTGGTCCCGAATCTGAGATGTCCAACTTGACCATCCTATTAGCTAAAGACTGGATGTCAAAGGCTAGAGGTCACTCTATAGTAGGAAAGTAAGCTAAACTACCCATACTCCCTGCTTTCCGGCTCAAGGAGTCCTCTACTACATTCGCCTTGCCCGAATGGTAGAGGATAGAAATTTCATAATTTGCTA
The DNA here is from genome assembly GCF_947179165.1 of Solanum dulcamara. Taxonomy (NCBI): domain Eukaryota; kingdom Viridiplantae; phylum Streptophyta; class Magnoliopsida; order Solanales; family Solanaceae; genus Solanum; species Solanum dulcamara. The sequence continues at coordinate 68,548,235 of NC_077242.1, forward strand.
ATAGCTCAATCTAGACCCACTGTCTAGAATTTAGGTCCCTCTGAATTATAATGTATTGTAGGCTGCAATGATCTGTATATATCTAACAATGGACCCCGTATAAGTAGTGCCTCCATATATTGAGAGTGAAAACTACCGCCGCCAACTCTAAATCATGAGTGGGGTAAGTGTGCTCTCAACTGTCTGGAAGCATAAGCAATAACTTAGATCCATTACATCAGAATACACCCAAGACCGACACCAGAAGCATCACAGTATACTGAAAAACTCTCGCCCTTAACTAAGAGAGTCAGAATAGGAGCGGTGGTAAGCAACTCCTTGAGCTTTCGAAAGATCGAATCACACTCCTCGAACCACATAAAAGGGAAATCATAATGGGTCAAATGGGTCAATGGGTAATGGTGGAGAAACCCTCGATAAAGTGCCTATAATAACCAGTCAAACCAACGAAGCTCTGAATATCTGTAACAGATATGGGACTAGCCCAACTACGAATAGCCTTAATTTTTGCCGGATCTACCATGATACCCTCCTTAGACACCACATGTCCCAGAAATGCCACAGACTCCAACTAAAACTCCCACTTTGAGAACCTAGCATAAAGCTGCTGATCTCTCAAAGTCTGGAGCACAACCCTCAAATTCTGCAGGTGCTCTTTTCTACTCCTCAAGTATACTAGTATATCATCGATGAATACAATCACGAATGAGTCAAGATAAGGCCTGAATACTCGATTCATAAGGTCCATAAAGGTTGCAGGGGAATTAGTAAGCCTAAAATAAAAACTCGTAATGGCCATAACGAGTCCAAAAAGCAGTCTTAGGAATTTCAGTAGCCCTAATCCTCAATTGGTGGTAGTTGGACCTCAGATCAATCTTAGAAAACACAGCGACACCCTAAAGCTTGTCAAACAGATCGTCATATGAGGCATGGGATAACGGTTTTTCAATGTCACTTTTTCAGCTACCTATAATTAACACACATCCGTATAGTCCCATCTTTCTTCTTAGCAAACAGGATGGGTGCACCCCATAGTGACATACTCGAACGGATAAATCCCTTATCTAGGAGATCCTCAAGATGCACACTAAGCTCCTTAAGCTCTGTGGGGACCATACAATTACGTGGTATAGAAATGGACTTGGTGCCCGACTCCAAATCTATAAAAAAATCAATATCTCTCTCTAGGGGTAGGCTAGGTAGGTTAGTGGGCTAAACATCAATAAACTCCCAAATCACAGGAACTGAATCAACAAAAGGGGCCTCGCTGAACACATCACGGACATAGTCTAAGTAAGCCAAACATCCAAAAGCAACTAGCCATCGAGCCCGCATAAAGGATATGATCTCTATATGTGAGCAACTATAAGCACCCTACCACATGACCACGGGAATGCCAGGCATGGCTAAGGTAACAGTCTTGGCATAATAGTCCAAAACCATATGGTGGGGGGATAGCCAATCTATGTCGAGAATAACAGTCCAGCATATCAAGTAAAATAAAATCTTTCTGGGTCTTATGCCTCTGAATAGTCACCACACAGGATCTATAATCCTGATCTACTACTAAAGAATCCCCTACCGAGATCGAAACATGCAATGACACCTCAAGTGACAAATAAAAAATACCCATATATAGAGAAAAATATATAGATATATAAGAAAATGTGGAACTTGGATCAAATAAAGTTGAAGTAGTCTGCTGACATATAAGGATAGTATATGTGATGAAATCCTCTGATGCTTCAGTCTCTGCCATTGCTGGAACAATATAGAAATGGCCCTGTCATCCTCCCCCATGTCCATCAAACCTACCACCCGACCTGCCTCTCTGAGGACTTCTCCAAACACCCTAATGACCATCATCGCGACCCTGACCCCAATCTCTACCTCTGGGTGGGGGTAGTATTTCTACCAATGATCTAGGCCGGATGAGGCACTCTCTAGACCAGTGCTCCAGTGAGCCATAATCAAAGTAACTTGCAGTTAAGCGACCTATGATAACGCATCTACGATAGAAAGAAAGCGGGTCTAATCTCCTCGAGCTCTGCTCTGCAGTGGAACCCTCTGATTGGGGCTTACTACCCTCAGCTGTTGGTAGGGCAGCTTGAACCGACCGTCTGGACCGACCCTTCTAGTACCTATCATGCCAAAAATGCTAGTGTGGCCTGTCATAGTTGTTATAGCGCTAAGACTGGTCCTCTTATCACTTCCCTTTTAGGCCTGATGATGAATGATCTCTATTATGCGGGTAGGATCCACCACATCCAGAAAAAGGTGGCCCAAAGAAATTAAGTGCTCCATCCCAAACCTTAGGTAGGGCCTTAATTTGTGCACAAAACATTGTACTCACTCCTCCTCAGTGGGTAGAATCATAGCAACATGCCAAGATAGCTGGTGGAATCTGACCTCGTACTCAGTGACTGTCATCTGTCCCTGCTCCAATTAAGTAAACTAATCTCAAATTCGGTCCCTGACGCTTCTAGGGATGTACCTATCTAGAAAGGCCTCTGAGAACTAAGCCCATGATAGTAGTGGTGACCCAATTGGTCTGGTCTGTAAGTAAGAGGGCCATCATTGCCTGACTGACCCATGAAACTAGTGAGCGGTAAAGTCAGTGCCTCTAAACTCCAGAAGACCTAAGGAGTAGAGCTGCTCCTAGAAGGTAGTTAGAAACTCTATGGCATCCTCGCTAATGTCTCTAGAAGATTTTGGGGGTAATAGCCTTTAAAAAAACCCCAATATCTTCCGCTTCTGCAAGGACATGACACCCTCCAGAACCACTAGTGAGGGTGCAACGGTGGGGGAGGTGGCTATGGTATAACCCCGCAGTGCTAGCATGTACCTGCTGGAGTTGGGGCCTATGGTATAACCCTAATAGCTATGAAGAGTTGAGCGATCACCATTTGTAATGCTAGGGTCATAGCTGGTGTAGATGGAGGTTGAGCTGCTGGAATTGACCCTTCTAGTTAGGGAGAAATATGGGTGTCTTACTGCTCCTCTATATGCTCAGGAGATATATATGGATCGAGAGCTGGTGCTGCTCCCCGACCAGTGCCATGGGGCCAGCCTCTAGGCCTGCTCAGTCCTAGTGGATTATCGCCACCGAAATCATCGCGTGTACAAACTATCTCGGTAAAAAATGGAACAAATAAGATTTCAGGAAAGCAATAAGACACAAAATTGCACAAAATGATACAAGATAGAGAATATTTCTAATAACATCCTATAGCCTCCCAAAGATAAGTTGCAGACGTTTCGCACCCATCCGCGGGACTCTACTAGATATTAGCTCTATACAAGTAAGACTAACAAATCTGGAGCTCTGATACCAACTTGTCAAGTCCCGATTTCTCAGTCATGATGACACCTACTATAACCTACTAGTAGGTAAGCCAATCCATAACTCAGAATGACAAGTAATAGGTTTGAGGGTAGAAACTAAACAAGAATAGGAAATTCTAAGATAAACATAATAGATAAGCGAAAAAAAACTAAAACATGATATATACAACTAAAGCTCCCTTTCAAAACCTGGAGGTCACAAGTACAGAGACACTATAAAATAAAAGATGAGTAAAAAGTTCCAAAAGTGGACTAAAAATAAATACAACAACTGGTTAGTCTCAAAAGGCAAAAGATGGGCCATCCATGTTAAAGGAGACATAAATGATCCCAAAGCGTCAAGTGCTCACCCTTGTCTCCTCAGCTAACTGCAATAGGTTTAAATATCTACAATGGTAGTTGATGCTCGGTCTTACATTACAAAAGTAGATGTAGAGTGTACTATGAGTACCAAGACAATAGGTACCCAGTAGGAATAATAGACCAACTAAGCAGAAAAGATAAAAACAATATGGAAATGAAGAATAAGTCTAAATAGGAATCATAATAAACATCTAAAGTGAAGGAGGTACCATATAAGAGAGCTAGAGTAAACTATACCCAAATAGGCCCCTATAAACCCAACCGGGACACTTGTACGCAAGTTTAAATAAAAACTCGGATAAACCCCATAATATTTACAACTACCAAGGCTAGGAAACAAGAATCTGCGATGCCAGGGACTAAAGAATCATGTTATTTTTGAACCAAAATCTCCAAGAATTGATGAACCAAGAATGCTTTAGAGATCGAGGCTGGGACTGGCTACTCATATGCTCACTCGAGTTCTTAATATGGTCAAGGCTGGGGTTATATCCCAGATGCTTGCTTGGGATGTCAATGTGGTCAAGGCTAGGGCTGGAACCTGGATGCTTGCTTGAGATGTCGAGGTAGTCAAGGCCAAGGTTGGAACCCAAATGCTTGCTTGAGATGTCAATGAGGTCAAGGCCGGTCCTGAAACCCAAATTTTTGCCTGAGACGTCAATGTGGTCAAGGCTTGGCCTGGAACCAGATGCTTGCCTGAATTCATTGCTACGGTCGAGACTGGTTACCTGGATGCTCTCCATACTAACAAGTCGACAGAGTTTAGGAATGTCTACCCAGATACTCCCGATGGAATCTCAGAATGGAGGTTGGGACCAGGGACTCGGAGCTTACATATAATTTATCTGAAGATGCCGATCATTCTTCTTTCCAACTGGATACTAATACTTACCGAAAATCTCCTCCCCAATGATTCAACTAATATATCGCCTAAGCTTGAACTGGAGCCAAAATAAAATGATTACAATATAGCATCCCCTTTTTGGAGGATGCCATTTATGAATCAAAAGATAGTTTTTCTTTGTAATCTCAAATAGTCAACACATTTAGAAAACTTGTTTTGAAATTCTATTTCCAATTCAATACTATTCCAAGTCCATAAAACACACAAAACTCAACTAGTAATTATCACAGAACTATTATCTTTCTTTGTGCATAATGACAAGTCAAAGTATAAACCCAGTACATGGCATGACTTGGGTTAAAAGCACACTCCAAAAATAGTAAAACTAGTCACCCTGTTCAAGTTACAAGCATCTAGTTTTATTTTCACAAGCTTTCAAAATTTCATACATAAGTGCCACATGTGTCCTATATAAATCCCCAAAATATTTACAAGACTAGATGCATATGCAGATGTGATCTTCATAAGGGCTCCAAAAGTCTACTCCAAATGGCCATATTCACATCTAGTCCCACGCATTACCTACGATAGAAAACAACTATCGCTAAGCATAAAGCTTAGTGATGTATAAACTTTGGGCTTGGAGCCATTAAACTCTTCAATTTCCTTGTTCGTTGCATGTGACTCAATAAGGTAAAAGTAAGCCCAAGTGAACAAGTATATTAAAGTATCAAATACAAACTTTGAAGAGTTTCAAAATATCAATATTAGTATTCGAAGATTCAAGTATCAAGAAAGCTTACAATTCAATTCAAAAGAGTTGTCAAATAATCAATTTTGCCCAATATATATGTCATGCCTTCACACTAAGCACAATCAATATCAAGACAGACCGAATCTCCAAAATCAAGAAGGACCAAATCCCATGTCAAGAAGGGTCATCACCTAATATCAAGAGAATCAAGAACCATGTTGAAAGTGGTTTTCCACTCGCACTCAAAAATGGATGAAAATCCATCGTCAAGACGAAATGTAAATCCAAAGTCAAGATGGGAAAGATCCAAATTGAGAGTCATGCCAATATAGAGGAAAAGTCACCATAAAAATAAGGACAAAGTTCCAACAAGAATGCAAAATGATTAAGCAATTTGTACAAGTGGGCGGTTTAACGAAAGTTTTGCAATACTTGAGATAATGGTCATACCATAATACAAGATAAGGAGTAAGGAAATAAATCATTAAAATACTTCAAATTCAGAAAAATAAAATATTACAAGTTCAAGTTTATACACAAACCTTGGCGTTTTAGCACATAATAAGTTTTACCACAACTCGGGGAGTTTAATTCATCTATGCCATAGACCAACCAAAGTCTACTTCGTCAAAAAAATCCCCTTAGCTTGTATAAGAGCATATACACCTTAAATACACAATCAAATACCTAATTAAGTTTAACAGTCTCATCATATCGAAACTAAATATGAAATTAATGAAAATCAGACCAAACTATCAAAATAAGAGTTCTGGACAGCCTATTGTCTTGTATTGTTGCTTAGTTTCGAAAGGGTAAATGGGGGAAGTAGGCTTTGTGGCCTCAATAAAAGTTATAGACATGTGTCTTAGAGTCTCATACAATTTTAAATTACCCTTACAACAATTCTGTACAAAAGGATATGCCCAAAATACCAATAACTGTTCATGTAGGATTTCCAAAACAACATCTGGGCACCCCCCATACTTCATCACCCTTTTTGAGAAGATAAAAGTAAAAGTGGGTTTTAGAGCCTAAATGAAAGTTATATCCCTATGAAATATTTTTCAAAACATTTTTAATCACTTAAAATGAATCTTTACACAAGGAGTTATACTAATATTACTAACGGCAGTCCCATCCAAAAATGGGTTTGCTAACAAGAAAAAGAACCTAAATCTTACCTTAACAAGTGGGTCTCTCAAGTTGGCTAAAATATGTGGTATGCACGTTAATCTCCTCTTGTTCTTGCTTTTTCTCAAATTTTCTCTAAGTTTCTAAGTGTAAAAGATGAACAAATGAGAATCCTTAGTCATTAGTTGCCTTATATACTTCTCCCTTGAGAGTGACACGTGTCAGCCCATAAGGGTGACACGTGTCCAACTCTTAGGCCGCCACCTCATTCCATGCATCCACCTCATGGCTGCCCCATGGCGGGGTAGGGTCCACCCAAGTAGGTGCGTTACCTACTTAGTCCAAGTAGGTACATCACCTACTTATTCCTCTTTTGTGGGTTCGAAATCTCGTCTCACTTTAAGAATTTATGAAATCCTTGCTACTTAAGATCAACATGTACTCAAGTAGTGTTTTTATGTAAGACATCCATGTTGGTAGCTTACGTAAGTAAATTGATTACCACGACCCATTATTTGGCCTCTAACTCCTTCTAAATCCCTCTAGACCTATTTCCAACCATCACCACTCGCATAGAACTTCATAGATAACATGGATCACATGACAATCTTTTAGAAGAAAACATAAAAAGAAAATTGGGGCGTTACAACTCTCACCCCCTTAATAAATTTTGTCTCGAAATTTACCTTGTACTCAAAACAAATGTGGATATTGAATTCGCATATCCTCTTCTCGCTCCCAGGTTGCTCTATTGCCAGAATGATTCCTCCAAAGGACTTTTACTAAAGGAACTTTCTTGTTTCTAAGCTCTTTTGTCTCTCGGGCCAAGATTTGGATAGGTTCCTCATTATATGTCAAGTTAGGACTTATCTCAATGGATTCGACAGGAAGAACATGAGATAGATCTGAGCGATATCTTCTAAGCATAGAAACACGGAAGACATTGTAGATCTTATCTAATTCTGGTGGAAGAGCTAATTTATATGCAACTGGACCAACTCTCTCAAGTACTTCATATGGTCCAATAAATTGAGGACTAAGTTTTCCTTTATGGCCAAATCTCATAATCTTCTTTCATGGAGAAACCTTTAAAAACACCTTATCTCCTACTTGATATTCAATTTCATGCCTCTTAAGATCAACATAAGACTTTTGTCTATCTGAAGCAATTTTTAGACGATTCTTGATGACTTTTACCTTATCTTCAGTTTGTTGCACAATCTCAGGACCAACTAGTTTTCATTCACCAACTTCACTCCAACAAAGAGGAGTTCTACACTTTCTCCCATATAAGGCTTCGTAGGGAGGCATGCCTATACTTGATTGGTAGCTATTATTATAAGCAAATTCTATCAAGGCTAGGTGTCTATCCCAACTACCTTCAAATTCCATAATACAAGCTCAAAGCATATCTTCCAAGATTTGAATCACCCTCTCGAATTGACCGTCTGTCTACGGATGGAAAGATGTACTAAAGTTCAACCTAGTGCCCAAAACTTCTTGCAATCTAGTCCAGAATCTAGATGTAGACCTTATGTCTCAGTCAGATACAATAGAAACAGGAACTCCATGAAACCTCACAATCTCCTCAACATATAATTCTGCTAAACGTTCAAGTGGTTAGTCCACCTTGATGGCCAAGAAATGAGCACTTTTGGTTAGCCTATCAACTATAACCCAAATTGTATCATGATTTCTTTGAGTGCATGGAAGCCCAAAAATAAAATCCATAGTTATTCTTTCCCATTTTCACTTAGGTATCAACAAGGGTTGTAACAAATCAGTCGTGACTTAATGCTCGGCCTTTATCTGTTGACAAACTAAGCATCTAGAAGTAAACTCCGCAATGTCCTTGTTCATACCGTTCCACCAGTAGTGTTCTTTAATGGTTTGGTATATTTTATTACCTCCAAGATACATTGTATATGGTGAAGTATGTGCTTCATTCAAAATTTATTTTCTCAAATTATCATCTTAGGGACACATAACCTATTTTGATAAAGTAGAACACCATCCTCCCTTAATTTAAAATCAAGCTTTTCTCCAATTTGAGCTTGTTTGATCAATTTCACCTACTTCTCGTCTAACTTTTGTGCTTCTTTCACCTGTTCAAGTAGAACTAGTTTGACTTGCAAACCGGAAGCAATAGAGCCATCAGAGTTAAATGCAAGACAAGCATTCATGGCTCTTAATTTAACAAACAAAGACGAGTGGCTTAGCGATAAACTAGCAGGGGCTTTACGACTTAGAGCATCTGCTATCACATTAGCTTTACCCGGATGATAATCGATCGTGCAGTCATAATCTTTAATGAGTTCAAGCCATCTACGTTGCCTCAAATTCAACTCTTTTTGTGTACCCAAGTACTTCAAACTCTTGTGATCAATAAATATGTGACATTTTTTGCCATATAAGTAATGCCTCCAAATTTTCAAGTCAAACATTATGGTAGCGAGCTCAAGGTCATGAGTAGGATAGTTCAATTCATGTGGTTTCAATTTTTGGGAAGCATACGCAAACACTTTCCCTTCTTGCATCAAGACACAACCCAAACCATGATGAGAGGCATCACTATATATCATATATTCCTTTCCTTCAGTTGGTGGAGTATGTATAGGAGCTTGTGTTAATAAGGATTTGAGCTTTTCAAAACTCTTCTTGCATTTTTCATCCCATACAAAATTGACATCCTTCCTCAAGAGTTTATTTAAAGGGGATGCTATAATGGAGAATCCTTTGACAAACCTTCTATAGTATCCCGCTAAACCCAAGAAATTCCTTACTTCAGTTGGACTTTTAGGTGGTTTCAATTCAACAATAGCTTGAATTTTACTAGGATCCACTTTCACACCTGCCGTCGACACAATATGTCCTAGAAAGGCCACTTCACCAAGCCAAAATTCACATTTAGAAAGCTTGGCATAAAGCTTTTTCTCTTGCAGAATTTGCAAAATAATTCGAAGACGCTTTCCATGATCTTTACTATTCTTGAAGTAGATTAAAATATCATCTATAAAAACCACTATAAATTGATCAAGATAAGGCTTAAACACGCAATTCATCAAATCCATAAATACCGCGGGAGCATTCGTCAACCCAAATGGCATTACCAAAAATTCATAATGGTCATACCGAGTCCTAAAGGCAGTTTTAAGACATCATGTTCCCTTACTCGTAGTTGGTAATACCCAAACCTTAAGTCAATTTTTTAGAACAAACTAGCACCTTTTAATTGGTCAAATAAGTCATCAATCCTAGGCAGTGGGTATTTATTCTTAATGGTTACCTTGTTCAGTTGCTGGTAATCAACACAAAGTCTAAAAGTCCCATCTTTCTTTTTTCACAAATAGCATAGGAGCTCTCTGGGGGGAAGCACTCGGGCGAATAAAACCTTTCTCAAGGAGTTCTTGCAATTGATTTTTCAAATCTTTCAGGATTTTTCAAATCTTTCAGTTCTGTTGAAGCCATTCGATAAGGTGTCATAGAGATAGGAGTAGTTCCAGGAACAACCTCTATAGGAAAGTCAACCTCCCTTTCCAGGGGCAGTCTAGAAAGATTTTCAGGGAAGACATCAGGAAATTCACACACCACGGGTATATCCTCTAGGCTTGGACTTTCCAGGCGTGTATCAAATATATGAGCAAGATAAGCTTCACAACCTTGTATAACCATCTTTATTTCCACAACCGTGGAGATGATATTAGATATCAATGATCTTTCACCTTGAACAATGATGTGTGAAGGTAAAGGAGCTCTAAAGGTTACTTGCTTTGACCTACAATCAACTACCGCATGGTATCTATACAGGCAATCCATACCGATAATGACATCATAGTCTTGGAAAGGCATTTCAATTAGATAAGCAGTGAAGACTAGATTTTGAATCACCAAGGGACAATCTCGATAGATTTTATTGCAAATAACTTGTTGACCCAAAGGACTTTGGACAAGCACCCTACAATCGAGTCTCACAAATTTCACATATTTAGGAAAAGCCAATAATGAGCAAACATACGAATGTGTAGAACCAGGATCAAATAATATAACAATACATAAGTCGAATAAGTGAAATTTACCAATAACCACATCTGCTCCATCTTTGTCATCCCTCTGTCTCATTGCATAAGCTCGTGTTGTAGCTCTTGACCCCCTAGCTGGATTAGATGCACCTGCACCTGTTGTTTGTGTGTTTCTAGATCTTGCACCTCTATTCCCTTGAGAGGGAGTGGTAACAGGTTTTTGAACCTAGCCTTCCATATGCAGAGAAGAAGTGGGGTTAGGATTAGGACAATCCCTCACTTTATGATTAAAGATCCCACAATTAAAACAAGCGTCAGAAGCTCTTCTACAAGTACCAAAATGATTCTTTCCACATTATGCAGAAGTGGGTATACGAGTCTTGCCTTGGCCGTAAGTTGGAGCACTGGCAGTAGAGAAACTTGATCTATTCTGCTTATGTTGGGCTAACTTGCGAAAAGTATTAGCTTTGAAACTGTCAAACCTCCCTCTTTATAATGGACCTCCTAAATATGCATAAGCTTTCCTAAACTTGTGTTCATTTCTATCAGCTTGTTCCTTTTCGATATTTTCCTAAGTAAGAGCAGCTGAAACTAATTTACAAAAGTTTTTATATTGTAGGACCGCTACAAATTTTCTGATAGAATCATTTAAACCATCTTCGAATCGCCTGCACTTATCTTTTTCGTTATTAATAATACCCCCAGCATAGCGAGACAACCTGAGAAACTTCTACTGATATTCAACGATAGACATACTCCCTTGCTGTAAATTTAAGAACTCCTTTTTCTTTGCATCATGATAAGCAGGTGGGACATACTTCTTATGAAATTCTTTCACAAAATCATTCTAAGTAAGAACAGAAGGTTTTGATTTGGCATTTGGTACACTTACCTACCAATTATAGGCATCTTTTTGTAACAGTGAGACAACATACTTAAATTTGGCAGCGTCTGAATACTTTAACTACTTGAACACTCTTTCAATCTGTTCCAACCACTGCTCGGCATCTGTAGGGTCAACAGTGCCTTCAAACTCAACTCCACCCATTTTTCTCATTTTCTCAAAGTTCATTTCATCAGGGTCAGGTATTCTTCTAGCCATATGACAAAAGAAATTGGCCATTTGTTGAAAAGGGGGATCAATAATGGGGGAACTATGACTCATTTGAGGGACTGACCCAACTCTTGTACCCTGATTACTTCCCTCTTCAGATCCCCTTGTACTAGGAGGATTAGAATCAGAAAAATGTTCTCCAACCCCTTCTTGTAGGTGAAGTTGGGCATTAGAGGTATTTAAACTCTCACGAGCGACTTCCATAAGTCTATTAGAAGTAGAAGATGCCACAACTTGATTCCTTCATAAGGGAAGATCAGATTGCATTAGGGACATGTACATGATGCATATTCACTATATACAAAAAAACGTGTGACAAAAAAAATAGTATACCAACAAGTCACAACAAAAGTCCTAAAATCATAAACCTAGGCTCTGATATCAACACTTGTAGCATCCCCTTTGGGAGGATGCCACTTATGAATCAAAAGATATATTTTTTTTAATCTCAAATAGTCAACACATTTAGAAAACTTATTTTGAAATTCTATTTCCAATTCAACACCATTACGAGTCCATAAAATATACAAAACTCAACTAATAATTATCACAGAACTATTATCTTCCTTTGTGCATAATGACAAGTCAAAGTATAAACCCAACACATGGAATGACTTGGGTTAAAAGAACACTCCAAAAATGGCAAAACTAGTCACCCTGTTCAAGTTACAAGCATCTAATTTTATTTTCACAAGCTTTCAAAATTTCATACATAAGTGCCACATGTATCGTGTACAAGTTCCCAAAATATTTACAAGACTAGATGCATATGCAGATGTGATCTTCATAAAGGCTCCAAAAGTCTACTCCAAATGGACATCTTCACATCTCGTCCCACACATTACCTATGATAGAAAACAACTATCGCTAAGCATAAAGCTTAGTAGTGTATAAACTTTGGGCTTGGAGCCATTAAACTCTTCAATTCCCTTGTTCGTCGTATGTGACTCAATAAGGTAAAAGTAAGCCCAAGTGAACAAGTATATCAAAGTATTGAATACAAATCTTGAAGAGTTTTAAAATATCAATATTAATATTCGAAGATTCAGGTATCAAGAAAGCTTACAATTCAATTCAAAAGAGTTGTCAAATAATCAATTTCGCCCAATATATATGTCATGCCTTCACACTAAGCACAATCAGTATCAAGACAGACCGAATCTCCAAAATCAAGAAAGACCAAAGCCCATGTCAAGAAGGGTCGTCACCCAATATCAAGAAAATCAAGAACCATGTTGAAAGTGGCTTTCCACTCATACTCGAAAATGGTCAAAAATCCATCGTCAAGACGAAATGTAAATCCAAAGTCAAGATGGGCAAGATTCGAATCGATAGGCATGACAATATAAAGGAAAATTCACCATAAAAATAAGGAAAAAGTTCCAACAAGAATATAAAATGATTAAGCAATTCGTACAAGTGGGCGGTTTAACGAAACTTTTGCAATACTTGAGATAATGATTATACCATAATACAAGATAAGGAGTAAGGAAATAACCCATCAAAATACTTCAAATTTTTAAAAAATAAAATATTCCAAGTTCAAGTTTATACACAAACCTTGGCGTTTTAGCACATAACAAGTTCTACCACAACTCGGGGAGTTTAATTTATCTACGCCATAGACCAACCAAAGTCCACTTTGTCAAAAAATTCCCCTTAGCTTGTATAAGGGCATATACACCTTAAATGCACAATCAAATACCTACTTAAGTTTAACAGTCTCATCATATCGAAACTAAACATGAAATCAATGAAAATCAGCCCAAACTATCAAAACAAGAGTTTTGGACAGCCTACTATCTTGTATTGTTGCTCAGTTTCGAAGGGGTAAATAGGGGAAGTAGGCTTTGTGGCCTCATTGAAAGTTATAGAAATGTGTCTTAGGGTCGCATACAATTTTGAATCACCTCTACAACAATTCTATATAAAACGATATGCTCAAAATACCAATAGCAGTTCTTATAGGATTTCCAAAACAACATCTGGGCACCCCCCATACTTTATCACCCTTTTTCGAGAAGATAAAAGTAAAAGTGGGTTTTAGAGCCTAAATAAAATTTATATCCCTATGAAATATCTTTCTAAAATATCTTGAATCACTCAAAAGGAATCTTTACATAAGGAGATATACTAATATTACTAATAACAGTCCCATCCAAAAACGGGTTTGCTAACAAGAAAAAGAACCTCAATCTTACCTTAACAAGTGGGTCTCTCAAGTTGGCTAAAACATGTGGTGTGCACGTTAATCCCCTAAGGGTGACACATGTCCAGCTCTTAGGCCGCCACCTCATTCCATGCATCCACCTCATGGCTGCCACGTGGAGGAGTGGGGTCTACCCAAGCAGGTGCGTCACTTACTTTGTTCAAGTAGGTACATCACCTACTTAGTCCAAGTAGGTGTATCACCCACTCGTTCTAAGTAGGTGCGTCGTCTCCTTATTCCTCTTTAGTGGGTTCAAAATCTCCTCTCACTTTAAGAACCTGTAAAATTCATGCTACTTAAGCTCGACATGTACTCAAGTATCTTTGTTATGTAAGACATCCAAGTCGGTAGCTTACGCAAGTAAATTGATTACCACGACCCATTATTTTGCCTCCAACTCCTTCCAAATCCCTCTAGACCTATTTCCAACCATCGATATTCACATAGAACTTCATATATAACATAGATCACATGGAAATCTTATAGAAAAAAATATAAAAAGAAAATAGGGGTGTTACACACAAAGTCTGATATCGCTGACATATCGATATAACCTGGACTTTGCCTAGCTACCATTGAAAGCATAGTCAGAATAGCTAGAAAAAAGGTATTTTACTCTCGGACCTTATTTTAATAAAGGAAGAACTTAAGCCTTTCTTAAAAATCAAAAGCCCTATGATGAGCTAACTTGGCTTGGTGCAGGAAATGGAATCACAACAAGAAAGAAAGCTAGGAGAGATAGCATACTTTCCTTTTTTAGGATTTCTACTCGTGGATGATTGAACTGCCTTTCCTTTTGAATTAAACTACCATGATTCTCGCTAACTGCATCAGATTCTATGGATAAAAGAAGACTAGGTTTTAGAGTGGATTCCTTCTCTAAACTAAAGAATTTGCATCCTGAAAGTCGCAATCATAGAAAGTTATGGATAAGACTATTCATAAGAGCTACCGCCTAGCCAAGGCCAAAATACCAGACTCTAGCCTGCTACACCATTCTACAAGGATCTAAGCCCGCCAGAGCGATGCCAGGGCATCTAAATCAAGTTTCACAACCTATACTAAGGCCAACCTGCTCCACAGTAACAACATCATAGGCAATCAACTCTTCTTACAATACTAATAATTAACGGAAAGGATCATATGCTTCTAATTACCACAAAAAATGTCATGGTGTGTTTAGTTTCACCTATCGAGGTTTTGTTCTAATAATTTTGTGGTTCAAAGCTATCGTCCCCTTAGTGTGTTTAACTTAAAA
Organism: Solanum dulcamara; assembly: GCF_947179165.1. Lineage (NCBI taxonomy): Eukaryota > Viridiplantae > Streptophyta > Magnoliopsida > Solanales > Solanaceae > Solanum > Solanum dulcamara. The sequence goes on from NC_077242.1 coordinate 68,563,272, forward strand.
TCTAGAATTGTTGTTGCATGGTCATTTCTTGACATTTCCTGACCCTGTCTTATGTGTTAAATTGTTACATAAACTTGGGTTGTTGTTAAGGACCAACTTTTGGGATCAATTTCAGAATTTTGGATGCGGGTCCCATATTTCTCATTTTGGACCCCCAAATTTATCAATCTCCAAAAATTATGAATTTAGAGTCTAGACAACCTTAACAACATTGTGATTCTTTTTTAGACAGCATGACAATATTTTGAGGCTATTCAGAAAGGAACAACTCAGTTTCTTTGAGTTGGAGCATGTGTGGTCGGCTTATAGGTAGGCTACGGTTTCTCTCTTTTTAGATTGATCATCTTTATGCATTTGTATACTAATTTATATGTGCTTGGGGGATGTTTGGGTGTCGAGCATACTAAATTCCTAGAACTCATATTATAGGCTCTATTTTTGGGAAATTTAAGTTATTAAAGCGTGTTTCCTTTTATTGTTGATCATCCATATCTTGTGGTATGTGCTGTTTGGTTTATGTCTTTGGAAGCATGTTTGGCCTTAGTCTAGGCTTAGACTAGTGTTTCCTTAGACTTGAACAATTTTGGTGTTTGGACCTTAGAACCTCGCCGACGTCATTTTGGGCAGCTTAGCTCCCTGTAGACTGATATAGAAAACTTAAATCTGATGGTCTGAGCTTTAGCTAGGTAGTAACATAGCTTTGCAACCTTTTATCCATAATGTCATATTCTTCTATCGGTTTTGTATCACTTGGTTCTTTGTTCAGGAAGTTTATTCGTTGATTCTGGCTGGATGTAGTGTGGGCTGAAGTGATTTATTGATGGCACTTAGATTAGGGGTACTCCCTGTGACACTCGATTGACCGTTGATCCTAATTCTGACTGACTCACCTCTATTCGTGGTTTAAGTCCCCAATTCACTCCACCAGGCAGTGTTCAAGTCCTTGCCCTGGGTATTATCATCTCGGTTTAAGTCCCTAGCCTTAATTAGATATAGTTCAAGTCCACCACCGTTATCAGCCTTGGTTCAAGTCCATCGCTACTTACTAGCTTTGGTTTGAGTCCTTAGCTACCATTACCTTGGTTCAAGTCCTAGGTCTTTCTTACACGTAGTTCAAGTCCACGATTATCTATCACCTTGGTTCAATTCCTTGGTCTCTCTTAGATATGGTTCAAGTCCACGATTATCTATCACCTTGGTTCATGTCCTTGATCTCCCTTGCATGTAGTTCAAGTCTATATTTATCTATCACCTTAGTTCAAGTCCTTGGTTACTATCAAATCTCAGTTTAAGTCCCTGATCCTCTTATGATACTTCAATTTAAGTCCTAAACTATGTTCAGCTTTGGTTAAAGCTCCACGCTTATAGAATGCTTCAGTTCAAGTCTTTGGGAAATTGCGGCATTATTTGAACTTTATCAGATTCTCTAATTTTACTTCAACTATCTTTGCTCCTATTGGGCTTATACGAGTCCATTTAGGTCGCTACTTTAGACTTGTGCACGAGCATACCTGTAGGGTGTATGGGAGCCCGGTGGATTTAGCTAGTTCTTTGTTTCTCGTTGTGTGTTGAGTACGCTCGTGTACATACCTACATTGATTTCTTGTTTCTATCTTTAGTTGTGATTAGTTTCTTGTATTTCGGTTTACTTTTGCTTATCTTGCCTAGTCAGCCTATGATGCCTACTAGGTACCTGTTGTTTTGGTGTTGATACTGTACTCTACAAATGTATTCGTGATGCAAGTCCGAGTACTAGCTATCAGCGTTTATCTCGAGCTAGCTACAATCTTGACCGAAGGCTAGAGTGATCACACAGTGTTCTGAATTTACACGTCTCCCTCTTTACAAATATATATATATATATATATATATATATATATATATATATATATATATATATTGTCTGTCTTTTTCTTTTTGAGACAATCTCATTTTTATGGTCCACTTTTGGGACTTGTACTCTTTTTGTAGTAGCTCTATACATATGACCTCTAGGTTCTGGGAGGAATCTTTTGGTTTGTATATATTTTGATTTGCTTCCGCCGTTCATTTGTATTTCTGTTATTTTATTATTATTTCTACTTTAAACTGTTGGTCTTTTACCCTGACACCCTATTACTCATAATTTTAGGATATAGGTTGTCTTTCCTAGTGGTGGGTCATAGTAGACGCCATCATGACCTGAGAAATTAGGTCGTGACAAGTTGGTATCAGTACCCTAGGTTCACTGGTCTCACTTGTACATAGCTGTAGTAGAGTTATGTGGATTGGTACGGAGACGTCTGTGACTTATCTTCGGGAGGCTACATGATGTTTTTAGGAACTTGGCTCTCCTGTATCATTGTCTTGCAATATGTGTCTTATAGGTTTCTGGAAATCTCACTTGTTCCACTCTTTTACTAAATGGCTCACACACGTGTTAGGGGTAGGGGCCAACCCCGAGGTCATGCCAAGGCTACAGCTCCATCCCAAGACAAAGAGCAGATTACAGAGACAGAGGTGGAACTACTAGTAGCTCCAGTACATTATCAGTCGGTAAAGTCGTGACAAGTTGGTATCAGTACCCTAGGTTCACTGGTCTCACTTGTACATAGCTGTAGTAGAGTTATGTGGATTGGTATGGAGACGTCTGTGACTTATCTTCGGGAGGCTACATGATGTTTTTAGGAACTTGGCTCTCCTGTATCATTGTCTTGCAATATGTGTCTTATCGGTTTCTGGAAATCTCACTTGTTCCACTCTTTTACTAAATGGCTCACACACGTGTTAGGGGTAGGGGCCAACCCCGAGGTCATGCCAAGGCTACAGCTCCATCCCAAGACAAAGAGCAGATTACAGAGACAGAGGTGGAACTACTAGTAGCTCCAGTACATTATCAGTCGGTAAAGTCGAGACCAGCCAAACCACCGCCTGAGCTAGTTGCAGCTCTGGAACTACAAGCGATGTTCGCCCATATATTAGTTGTTATTGGGGATATGAAACAGTCCCTATCTCCAGCTTCTCAAGAACTGCAGGGTCAGCCTGTGCTAGAGGCATCAGTTGTTCAACAGCCACCGACACCTACTGCTCAGCCAAATGATTTGGATGGTATTATACCACTTTGGGAGCAGAAGATGCTTGGATGTTCCTTAGACTATCACTGTCGAGGTTTTCTAGGGTTATTGGTGAGGATGCCCATGAGTATTACTTACTTACTATGAGCGGCTACGGACTTCACTACTTATCATCTAGATGGTCCTGCCCGACAGTAGTAGCGTTCATATTTAGAGACCAGGCCAGTTGGGTCTCCACTGGTGTCATAAATTAGGTTTTTAGAGCTTTCTTGGCCTAATTTATCCCTAAGAGCGTCCAAGATTAGTTTTTACAGTTGGACAAAGGTCCATGACCATATTAGAGTACATGGCTCGATTTTACGAGTTCTCTAGGAATGCTACCATGATCTTACCTAATGAGGAGGAGAGAATTTGGTGTTTCGTTAGGGGGATGAGACTCTAGTTATAGATTGAGACTCAGTCCTTCTGCCTAGCCCTCTTATCACTGCCCTCTTGGGCTACCATGCCTGCATGCTTGAGCAACTCTGTCGCGAGGCCCAAGGGGGCAGTGATAAGAGGGCTAGGCAGAAGGATAGATAGGGTGGGCACCACTTTAGGCCTAGAGAGCCATATGACAGATCTTGCAAGAGATTTTAGCAGGGACAGTCTTGTCACTCATTCCAGGCCTCACTTCATACTTCATACGGTGAACAACACCATCAGGGTGGCTCTAATACCAATTTGAGCCAGGGTTTAGGTGGTTTTCAAATGAGTTCTTCTTGCTGAGATGGCCGATCTTCAACTCTGAGCTGATAGCCACATGGGTGCTATGAGTGCAGGTATCTATATCATTAGTCCTATGAGTTCCCTCTCCATAAGGCACCCGGACTAACTCTACAAGTAGTTCAACCCGCACCAGTAGTGTCACCTCTAGTTAGAGGTAGAGGCCAGGGCCAGGATCAAGAATTGGTCATTACGACGCATGGGGAGGTCCCCGAGGAGGCAAGACAAGAGACCGAGTTGATGCATGGGGTAGAGATGCCCATGTCCACTTTTATGCAGCTCCAGCTAGAGCAGAGCCTGAGGCCTTGGATGATGTGATCAAAGGTACGGTTCTATTATATCATCAGCCTGCATACACCTTTTTTGATCCAGGATCCACCTATTCTTATATATCTATATATTTTTTCCCTTGATTGAGTAAAAGCCTAGAGCCTTTAGTTGAGTCATTGCATGTTTCGACCCCGGTAAGTGATACTTTAGTAGTCGATTAGGTTTTTCAATCCTGTGTGGTGTCTATTCAGGGGTGAGACACTAAGGCTAACCCCATTTTGCTTGATATGGTGGATTTTGATTTGATTCTGGGCATGGATTGTTTATTCCCTCATCGTGCGGTCTTTGATTGTTATGCCAAGATCATTACCTTAGCCATCCCTGGTATTCTGTCGGTGGTGTGGTAGGGCTCTTGTAGTCACAAGTCGGTTAGAGTGATCTCTTTCATTCAGGCTCAAAGATTAGTGTCTAGTGGGTGTTTGGCATATTTGGCTTGTGTTATAGATGTTAGTAGGTAGTCCCTATGGTTGATTCAGTGCTTATAGTCCAAGAGTTTGCAGATGTGTTTCCTACTGACCTGCTTGGCCTTCTTTTAGATTGTGACATTGACTTTGCCATTGATTTAGAGCCAAGTACTCATCCTATTTCCATTCCACCATACGTAGACCCCCACAGAGCTCAAGGAGCTTAGTGTTTAACTTCAGGATCTCTTAGGTAAAGTATTTATTCAGACTAACATATCGCCTTATGGTGCCCTAATCCTGTTTGTTAAGAAGAAGAACGATACTATATAGATGTGTATTGATTGAACAAGGTTGACAGTGATGAACCGTTACCCCATGACTAAGGTTGATGATCTATTTGACTAGATTAAGGGTGCCGTGGTATTTTATAAGATTGATTTGAGATCTGACTACCACCAGTTGAGGATTAGGGCGCAGACATCCCTAAGATCGTATTTAGGACTCATTACGTCCACTATGAGTTCCTAGTGATGTTTTTTGGGTTGACTAATGCCTCTATTACATTCATGAACTTGATGACTCGTGTATTCTGGCTGTACTTGGACTCATTTGTCATAGTCTTTATCAATGACATTTTGGTATACTCGCAGAGCCGAGATGAGTATGATCAGCATTTGAGGGTAGTGCTCCAGACTTTAAGAGATCAGTGGCTTTATGCTAAGCTCTCAAAGTGTGAGTTTTGGTTTGATTCCGTAGCATTCTTGGGGCATGTGGTGTTCAAGGATGGCATTATGGTAGATCAGGCGAAGATTGAGGCTATTCATGATAATTTCAGGCCCACTTCTATGACTGAGATTCATAGCTTCATCGGATTGGCAGAGTACTACAGCCGCTTTGTTGATGGTTTTCTACTATAGCAATACCTTTGACTCAGTTGACTCGCCAAGACATTTTGTTTGTGTGGTCGAGGAGTATGAGATGAGCCTTTTAAGGCTCAAGAAGTTTCTTACCACCGCTTCTATATTGACTCTTCCAATTGAGGGCGAGGGATTCACCATTTATTATGACACATCCGATGTTTATTTAGGTTGTGCATTGATGCAGCAAGGCTAGGTTATTGCTTATGCATCGAGGCAGCTTAAGTTGTATGAGCGCAAATACCCCTCTCATGACTTAGAGTTGGCAGCAGTAGTTTTTGTGCTTAAGATTTGGAGGCACTACCCATATGGATTTTGATGCGAGATCTATACTGACCATAGGAACCTTTAGTATATTATGATCCAGAGGAATCTTAAGATTGAGCTCCTGAAGGACTACAACCTCTCTATTCTCTACCATCCGGGCAAGGCAAATATAGTAGCAGATGCCTTGAGTCAGAAAGCAGTAAGTATGGGTAGTCTAGCCTTTCTTTCTACTATGGAGAGACCTTTAGCTTTGGACGTCCAGTCCTTATCTAAATGGATAATTTGGCTTGATATTTTAGATTCCCAGTGCGTGCTAGCTTATATGAGAGCTCAGTCATCTCTGTTGGATCGGATTTGCAGTCGTCAATTTGAGGATCAGGATTTAGTTGCACTTCAAGATCAGGTTTTGGGAGACGATGCCAACCTGGCTACTTTAGATTCTAATGGGATATTGAGGTTTGGGGGCCATCTCTGTGTTTCAAGAATTAGAAATTTGATCAGTTGATCCTTAGCGAGGTTCATGATTCTAATATTCAATCCATCTAGGTACCGCTAAGATGTATCGTGACTTAAGGAATCATTACTAATGGAGTAACATAATAAGAGATATTGCAAATTATATGTCACGTTGTTTGATTTGTCATGAAGTTAAGGCCGAGCATTTGAGGCCTACCTCATACTTCCCATGGTCTTGATAGTATTTGGGTCATCATGGATCAATTGACTAAGTCAACACACTTCCTCCCTATTCATACATTCTATAGTACCGAGATGTTGCCCTATATCTACATTCTGTAGGTGGTTCGTCTTTATAGTTTTCCTATTTCTATCATTTTAGACAGGGGCCCCTAATTCATATCCAGCTTTTGGAGGACTTTTCAAGAGGAGTTGGGTATCCGTGTTGACCTTAGCACAACTTTTCACCCATAGAGTAATGGCCAGTTAGAGCGCACTATTCAAGTTCTTAAGGATATGTTGCGGGCTTGTGTTATGGATTTTGGGGGTGAGTGGGACTAGTTTTTCCTTTAACGGAGTTTGCATACAACAACAGCTACCACTCAAGTATTCAGATGACCCCTTTTGAGGCCTTATATGCTAGGCATTGTCACTTTTTGGTTGGTTGGTTTGAGTCTACGAAGCCCAGGCCGCGTGGTATAGACTTGATGTAGGAGGCCTTAGATCATGTGAGGGTGATTCAGGATAGGCTTGGGACAGATCTGAGTAGACACTAGAGTTATGTAGATCATAGCCATCGGCTATTGAGATTTATTATTGGTGACAAAGTATTCCTCTGCGTATCGCCCATAAAGGGCATGATGAGATTTAAGAGGCGGAGAAAGCTTAGCCCAAGGTATATTGGCCCTTTTGAGATCCTGAGGACAGTTGGTGAGGTTGCATATGAGTTAGGTTTTCCTCTGGCCTTTTCAACTATTCATTCGATTTTCCATGTTTTGATATTGCGCCGATATGTTCAAGACGAGTCTCATGTATCCAACATGACACAGTCCAATTGGTGATCGTCTGAGTTATATTGAGGAGCTAGATGCTATTTTGGCCAGAGATGTTAGGCAGTTATGATCTAGAGTTATTTATGTGGTTAAGGTCCATTGGAGGCATCGTCCGATCAAGTAGTTTACCTGGGAGACTAAGAAGGAGATGCGGGTACAATTCCCCAGCTTATATGAGCCTTCAAGTACTTCTTGACTCTTACTTTTGCGGACGAAAGTTCTTTTAGTAGTAGATGTTGTAATGACCCTCCAGGTCATTTTTGAAATAAAGGATTCATTTCATTATGTAGAGTATTCATGTAGCGACCCTTATTTTGGAGCTTTTATAACTTTAAAAGTTGACTTTTGTTATAACTTAGAGTAAGCAACCTCATAATGGAATTCTGATAGTTCCATCAGCTTCAAAATGGCCAAATTAGGCTAGTAACATGGTCGGCATGAGTATCAAGTATCGGTATGAGTTTGGGGTCATTTGGCGTTTTTGCCATTGAAATTTGGTCTATGGTTGACTTTGGTCAACATTTTTGAGAAACACATTTAGATGAAAATTTTAACAGTATGGTTAGTTCCAGAATGTCGAGTTTGATGTAGAACGACCCTTCGTTTATTTCTCGAGGCATCCAATCTAATTTTGAGGCTCGTTGTGGAATTTGGCTAAAAATGACACTTGGGTGTGGAACTTACTTTTTGTTAAAATGACCTCATATTGGAATTTCCTATGCTTCATTGAGTTCGGAATATCAAATTTTTTGGAGTAGCATAGTTTGTTTGTGTACACAGGATTCCGAATGAATTTCGAGCACTCCGTCGAAGTTTTGGGAGTTTGCAAATCAACTGTTGTAGTTGATGCTGGTGTACGCCTCCTTTGACCTTCGTATTTGTGAGGTCCTGGGTCGCGATCGCGAGGGTCATTCCACTTGTTCTTCATGATCACAAAGACACCTATGCGATCGTGAACGATATTATTTTAGGGTATCGCGATCGCGAGCCTTGTTCTCTGCGATGACCAATTCTATCTAGTCTTTATTTAAAAGACTAGACGCGATCAACTTTGAACTCTTCTGTTCATTTTGTCATATCTCTCTCAATTGAGCTCAAATTTGGTGATTCAAGGATCCAACTTCAAGAGAAATTCGAGGGGAACATGTTGGTGAGCTTGGGGAGTGCATTGGAAGCTTCGTTGGAGGTAAATTTGCTGATTTAACTATTGTGTTGTCTTATTTTCGGAGTGGAGTCTTAGTAAATTTTGGGAAGTTATTTCTTGGCTAATTTTTGTCCGTTTTCTATGACCCAAGAGTTCATATTTTGGGGTTTTTCGTAAAAAAACGTCATCGTGCATTTAGTTTCACCCATCAAGGTTTTGTTCTTTTAATTTTGCTATTCAAAGTTGTTGTCCCCTTTGTGTGTTTAGCTTAAAATCCAGAATTCTTGTTGCATGGTCATTTCTTGACTTTTCCCGACCCCGTCTTGTTTGTTAAATTGTTACATAAAGTTGGGGTTCTGTTTAGGACCACCTTTTTGGGTAGGGGTGAGCGTTTGGTTCTTCGATTCGATTTTGTTAAAGTTTGGTTCGATTCTTCGGTGTTCGGTTTTGAAGAAGTGTGCACAATATTCCAAACCAAACTAGATCTTTCGGTTCGATTTTTTCAACTTCAAATCAATTTATTTTGGTGTTTCTAAAACGGTTTTTTAATGCAAATAAAAAATAAAAAGGACATAAGGTAGTTTACAGTTCACACTCTGTCTATTAAGTTATAAGTTATATTAGTCGTTGTTCAAATTTCACTGCCCAAATAGCCATTAACTAATAAGTAATAATATCAATTAGTTGTGCACACTTCAAAGTAACAACTAACAACATAAAGTAATAATATCATAGAATTGGGTCAAAATATATAAGTAATAAAATTTTAAATATTATTTTATATTTATTTAATAAAACTCGGACTTTTTGATGCACCTTGGAATTGTGATCCTAACACCAAACAACAAATGGAAGAATCGAAGTTATCAAAAAAAAAGAACCAACACCGAACTGAAACACCGAAGAACCGACACCGAAAAACTGAATTAGTTTAGTTCAATTGGGTTTTTTGGTTTGTCAATTTTTATGCCCACTCCTATTTTAGTGTCAATTTCGAAATTTTGAATGCGGGTTCCACTTTTTCCGTTTTGGATCCTAAAATTGGGGCATATCTGAAAATTATGATTTTAGTGTATAGATAATTGTAACAATATTTTGATTCTATTTTTGACAGTGTGGTAGTGTTTCGAGGCCGTTCGGAAAGGAAAATCTCATGTTTCTAAAGTTGGAGCGCATGCTGTCGGCCTGCAGGTAGGCTATGGTTTCCCCCTCTTTACACTGAGCATATTTAGGCATTTGTATACTGATTTGTATATGCTTCGGGGTGTTCGGGGTCGAGCATGCTAAATTCCTAGAACTCATGTTGTAGGCTCTATTTTATGAAATTTTGAGCTATTAAAGCATAGTTCTTTGTATTATTGATCATCCATACCTTGCGATGTGTGTTGTGCCTTTGGTTTATATCTTTGGAAGCATGTTTGGCCTTAGTCTAGGCTTAGACTAGTGTTGCCTCGCACTTGCACGATTTTGGTGCTATTGGGCCATAGAAACTCGTCGATGTCGTTTCGGGCAACTTAGCTCCCTGTAGACTGATATAGCATACTTGAGTCTGATAGTCTAAGCTTTAGCTAGGCAGTAACATAGCTTTAGAACCTTATCTCCATAATGTCCTATTCTTCTATCAGTTCTGTATCACTTGGTTCTTGGTTCCGAAAGTCTATTCATCGATTTTGGTTGGATATGGTTCGAGATGGAGTGATTTATTGATGGCACTCAGATTAGGGGTACTCCCCGTGACACTCGATTGGCCACTGATCCTAATTCTGACCGACTCGCCTATGTTCAGGATTTAAGTCCCCAATTCACTCCACCAGGAAGGGTTCAAGTCCTTGCCCTGGGTACTATCACCTCGGTTCAAGTCCCTGGACTTACTTAGCCGTGGCTCAAGTCTGCTGCCGTTATCAGCCTTGGTTCAAGTCCATCGCTACTTACTAGCTTTGGTTCGATTCCTTAGCTACAATTACCTTGTTCAAGTCCTTAGTCTCTCTTACACATGGTTCAAGTCCACGATTATCTATCACTTTGGTTCAATTCCTTTGTCTCTCTTACACGTGGTTAAAGTTCATGATTATCTATCACCTTGGTTCATGTCCTTGATCTCACTTGCACGTGGTTCAAGTCCATGTTTATCTATCACCTTAGTTTAAGTCCTTGGTTACTATCAAATATCGGTTCAAGTCCCTGATCCTTTTATGATACTTCGGTTCAAATCCTGAACTATGTTCAGCTTTGGTTAAATCTTCAAGCTTACAGAATAGTTTGGTTCAAGTCTGCGGGAAGTTGCGTCATTATTAGAACTCATCGGATTCTCTCACTTTACTTCAACTATTTTTGCTCAATCCATTTTGGTCGTTATTTTAGACTTGTGCACGAGCGTACCCGTCAGGTTTATGGGAGCTCGGTGGATTTAGCTAGTTCTCTCTTTGTCTTTGTGTGTTGAGTACTTTCGTATACATACCTAACTTGATTTCTTGTTTCTATGTTTAGTTGTGACTAGTTTCTTGCATTTCAGTTTACTTTTGCCTAGCTTGCTCAATCAGCCTATGATGCCTACTGGGTACCTGTTGTTTTGGTACTCATACTACACTCTACATCTGTTTTTGTGATGCAGGTCCGAGTACTAGCTATTAGTATTAATCTCGAGCCAACTGCAGTCTTGATCGGAGGCGAGGGTAAGCACAAACCTTTCTAGATTTACCCCTCTCCCTCTATATATATATTGTCCGTCTTTTGCTTTTTGAGACAACCTCATTTATGTGGTCCAGTTTTGGGACTTGTACTCTTTTTGTATTAGATCTGTACATGTGACTTCCAGGTTCTAGGAGGAATCTATTAGTTTGTATATATTTTTATTTGCTTCCACCGTTTATTTGTGTTCTTGTTATTCCATTATTATTTCTAGTTTGAACTGTTGGTCTTCTACCCTGACATTCTATTGCTCATAGTTCTGGAATATGGGTCGGCTTACGTACTGGTGGGTCATAATAGACATCATCATGACCTTAAAAATCAGGTCGTGATAATTAAATGCATTTATACACCTAATATGTATATAATTATTATTAGTTATGTATTTTATTTATTATTATAATTTATTAAAATGTGAGATTCTTGTGTGTGTTAATATGTTTGATCAATTGGATGATAACAATATAAATTGGCAAATTAATAGAGTCACGACTCAAAATTGGACCATGATGGCGCCTACTACAATCCCCTCGCCCCCCTCCCCTATGTAGGAAAGCCTAAGCCCAAAACACAACTTACAGAAAATGACAATTTAAGTATAATAATAATAATAATAATAATAATAATAATAATAATAATAATAATAATAATAATAATAATAATAAGCGGAAGACAGGAATATCGTATAAGAAATGGGTCATATCATAAATCTGTAGTTCGATACAAAATATACAAAAGAGGTCTGAAAGTGACCAACAAGACAAACTAATACAAGACCGAATCCCCCGACTTGGTGTCACATATACAAGAGCTACTAAGTATAGAAAGACAATATGCAAGAGAACTGACTAATCAAAATATAAAATACAAGTCAACACAAAAGAGGGAAAGCAACAAGTCATTGGACACTAGGAGCTCACCACGATCCAAGTTTGTGACGGCCAAGGGAGATCCAACAAAAATACAGAAGTGTAGTATGAGTACCAAAACACCAAGTACTCAGTAGGTATCATAGGCCGACCAAACATAGATCATATATATAATTAAAGGAGCAAGATCGCGCGACTACTACAGTCTAACAGTTTAACTAACAACCAATAGCATTGGGTATAGAAAGATTCACATGTTAACAAGAAAGTAGCACCCACTTACATGGGAAACACTACCACATAATAGGACAAGATGCAATGCAATGGCAAAATATTTAAAAGTAGAAGCCCATAAGAATTCTTGAGCCACCCGAAATGATACCTCAAGCTCGTCAACAGATGAGTATTCAAATGAAACGTAACCCCGAATTTAGTCTATGGGTCGCCCCAGAGTGGACTCTTGGAGCATATCAACAATAACAAAGTATTGTATCATTTTATTCACAAGTCTTATGAAACCATTCTTTGCCTGAACTTGAGCCTCAAGAATGAAACTAATAAGAATGAGAAAAAAGGTTCTTTTAAGGCATATAATTCAAAAAAACAACTTACTTCCCTTCAAAAACAAGTTTCTTCAATTAAAATGGTATTCCACTCCCTCGGAGCCCAACAAAAATAGGAAACCTAGCAAAGCTTATTTAAAAGGGGCATGAAAATTGAGTTTTTCTCCTTTGCCAAGAACAGAAATGCCATATGCATACGTAATTCATGTGAATGCAATCCAGTCAACATCAGCAAATTTCATAACGAATCACATCTCACATGAACCAGGTAAACACCTGTCACTAAGCAGTAGTAATAACCTAAAACTTCAGCCGGTCCACATCCAAGTCCTCAGGCCCAATAGTATAACTAATAAAGAGACAAAACTAAGGACAAGCGCCAAAAAGGCATTCAAGCATGTAAAAAGATAAGTTTCATATCACCTAGAAACATTTTAAGGAGCTAAACTTATCAAATAAAATTGAAGAGTTAACCTAAGCTAAGGCTTAACGTCTATATACTAAGCTAAAACACCTAAAAATGGCCAATTCAAGGTCTAAAGATCATGAAATCATAGAATCACCACCTAAAACCTTCTGAAAGGTCATACTACTCAACTATATATATAGACTAACCGAGTCAAGTCTAAAAGAAGAAACCATAGCCTACCTCAAAGCCAAAACCGCATCTCAACCTCTATTCCAAAGCTTTTCCTTTATGAGCAACCTTCGAATACCTTCGAATACTTTCACACTATTAAATTAGCAAAGAGAACATCAAACTAAGACAAACAATACCCATATTGCATTTCGCAAATTCGAAAAGAAAAATGGGCTAAAATAGGACCTTGGGATCTGCATGTGAAACTGAAAAATGACACTGTCACAAGGTCCCAATAAGCTCAAGAAACTTGTTCCCCAAAAATTGGCACAATCTGAGCAATAATCAAGCCAAATCAGTCCTATACTATATAGGCTCAAAATGATCAAAAATTGAATTAAAAAGAGAAATTGATGGGAATTACCAAGTTAAATGGAAGGATTATCATCCCCAGAACGTACCCACATGAATTTCTGACACCTTCAACAAGAATCACTCAATTTGACCAAGAAATGCTCCCAAAATTGCTAAAATACTAAGTCTTGGTATGAGACATACAAGTTGAAAATGGGTCTTTTAAAGATGAAGTGTCAGGTATTTTTTTCTCCACAAACTTAGAGGTTAGCATTACTGACCGAACACTGACCATCGGCGAACATAGCACAAGGCCTGTGAATGCGAAGGTCTGGACAGCTTTACTCCACGAACGCGGAGTTCCTCACGTGAACAAAGAGGGTAAGTCAGCCACCACTCTGCGAACGCTACCAAAGGCCCGCGATCGTGGAGAAGAGAATAGTATTGCACCAGCAACACTGCATCAGTGGTTCACCAAGGTTGGAAAATTTCTCGAAGAGGGCTTGAAATTCATTCAGAACCCCATCGACGCAAACAATCTATGCTACCGAATAGGAAATGATATTCCAAACTCAAAAAATTGAGAAACAACCAACGGAGGTCATTTTATCAAAATTTCAATATCTAGGGATTCTGCTATTGGATGAAGATTCTATTAGTTCTATCATCTCCAAAAAGGTTATTTTGATCTAGTGTGATGGTTGGTTTGGTCTTCGGATCTTTCATTTTGAGTTTGTGCGATTAGGCATTTTAACTTTGAAGTTTTATCAAATTTTGACTCTGGTGAACATTCTTGGTAAATGTGCTCGGATTAAAATTTCATTAGCATGGTTAACTTCAAAACGCCAAGTTTGATCTAGAATGACCTTTGGTTTGGTTCGCAAGGTGTTCGGGATAAGTTTGTAGCTTTAGGAATTTTGTTTATTAATTGTTTGTAAGTATTGACTTACTCTTTCATGCCTCAAGCCTCAAAAATGGCAAAACCAATTCAAACTCACCCGACCTCCTCAGAAAGCATGCCACCCATCCCAACACCACATAAAAGCTACAACAAAGCTATGAAAAATGGAAAAATAGTAAACGTACGCAAAAGCATAGAAATGACCACCAAGGTCATTTCAACATCTACTACTAAAAGGACATCTTTTCTTAAATGTAAAAGAAAGGAAAATACCTGAATGCTAAAAAAGGTGAGGATATCGAGTCTGCATATCAAGCTTGGTTTCTCAAGTCGCCTCCTCGATTGGATGATGCCTCCATTGAACATTTACTCATGGGATTTACTTAGTCCTCAACCTCCTAACTTGCTTGTCTATCATAACCATAGGTTCTTCCTCAAAAGCCAAAGAGTCGTCAAGCTGAACCGAATACCACTAAAGCACGTGAGACTCATCTAGAACATACCACCTCAACATAGAAATATGGAACACAGGGTCAACCCCCGAAAGAGCTGGAGGTAAGATTATCTCATAGGCTACCTCTTCTACTTGCCTCAGAACCTCAAAAGGACTGATGAACCTGAGGTTAAGCTTGCCCCTCCTCCCGAATCTCATCACTCCCTTCATGGGAGACACTTGTAGAAGCACATGATCACCAACCATGAACTCGAAGGGCCGTAGCCTCTATTATTTTTAGCTCTTTTTCCTACTTTGGGCAGTATAGAGTCTCACCTGAACAATATCCATAGAGTCATGCAAACAATCAATGACCCATGGCCTAACCTCGAAGAAATCAAACTATCCCATCAGAGATCGATACCTCTTCTATACAATACCTCGAACGGAACCATCTGAATATTAGAATGGAAGTTATTATTAAATGCAAACTCTGTCGAAGCCAAGAATGGATCCTACTAACCCCTGAAATAAATAACATAGGCCCGAAGCATGTCCTTCAAGATTTGAATAATCCTCTCAAACTGACCGTCAGTCTATGGATAGAAGGTTGTGCTGATCTCAACTCTAGTAACCAACTCCTTCTGAATAGACCTCCAGAAATGAGAAGTAAACTGAGTACCACGATCTGAAATAATAGATATTGGAATTCTATGCAAATGTATAATTTCTCAATTGTAGATCTGTACTAACCTCTCCAAACTGTAGGCAATATGAACTGACAGAAAGTGAGTAGACTTGGTCAATCAATTAACGATGGCCCAATATGCATCAAAACTCCAAATAGTACGTGGCAAGCGTACCATAAAATCTATAGCTATCTTCTCCCACTTTCACTCCATAATGGATAGATGTTAGGTTAAACCACCTGGCCTATGGTGCTCGTACTTCACCTACTGAATGTCCAAGCACCTAGCCACAAAAGTTGAAATATCCCTCTCAATCCCATGCCACCAATAGTGCTACATCAGATCATGATACATCTTCACCGCACCGAGATAAATAAAATATCTAGAATAATGGGACTCCTTCAGAATTAGCCTAACCAAGTATCCAACTCTAGGAATATAGATACGGCCCAATGATGTGAGGAATTAGGCATGGACAACAATTCCTAAACTATAAATACATGAAAAAATGTATTCCCAATGATAATATTCAAAATTTAATTATATGGAAATCAAGACATATTCAAAATTCAAGAAAACTTGAGTTGGAAATCCTAGGTTTAAACCTTAATGACTGAATTTAAATACAACATGTGTGGAAGAACTTAGTCCATCACTATGAATAACCTTAGATACCTGGAAGAACAAGTTTCTTGAAGAAACTTGAAAAAGGATGCTTGAAACCCTAGTTTTCTCCACTTGATTTCTTTCTCTAAGCCTTGGGAATGACTATGAGAGTAAATCGATTGAATTAAACTAATATAGACCTTAATTAGGTCTGAATACATTGGGGTTTAGGCTTAAATTAGTGGAAAAAAGACTGAAATAACCTTCATTAAAAATTGTCGGAGGCCGTCTACATGACAATTTACGGTCCGTGGAAACTTCTATGGTCTGTAGAAGACTCTAGTAGAAAGCAAGGTGGTTGGATTTATGGACCTTTTTGCGGGTCATACTGGTTGCTCATAGAAATCAGGCAAAATTGATTTTCACGACTTTACTTACATGAAATGATCTATGGAGCGTAAATACTTTTATGGGCCATAGGATGGTCCATAAAATTCAGATAAAAATTCACTTTCAGGACTTCTATTTCACGGTCAATCTACTGTCTATAAATTATTTTACGACTCATAAACCAGCCCGTAAACGCAGGTCTAACTTCTCAATTTCAAAAGTCTGATTCTACGAGCCCATTTATGGTCTATGGCTCTTTTACGGACCATAGATGACTTTTCGTGAAAATCAAACTCCAAAAAACTTTAATCTGAGTTAGAATTTTTGGAGTATTATAATAGGCAATGATACGCGCATGGCTAGCACATACCATTTAAAACCATTCACGCGGAGTCAAGCCAAGAATCTCCAAGGACTACAAAGTTAGTTAGGAATGTATGCGTCCACTTTCACTTAGGGACCAGATACCTAAACAGAATAATCAAGAAATGAACAGCTAATGCAAGTGATGAACAAGACAAGATTTTACATAGAAAAACTGTTTTCTCAAAGGAGAAACAACCACGACCTGTTTCACAAAATTTTCCAGCCAAACTTCACTAGATGCAAGAGCAAAGTTATCTATTACAACCTATGTTACTATATACTAACCTTCTTTATCCTTTTGCTTGCAACACTCTATAACAAGACTTCGAGACTAAGCAATATGACTATTGCCCACTACACAACTACCCTTAGTTAATTTAGACTTCAACAACAAGATTCAAGGTTAACACTTAACCAAGAATCCAACACTACAATGACACCTGAATGATCAATGTTTCTTTATAAATTAGAAACTGATCTTACAATGGTTAATAGCTCAAATACAATAACATTTAAAGAACAGACTCTACTAGACGTACTTGATCAGTTCCCTTAAGTACGAATATTGTATGTTGCTCCTTTAGAGAAAATCTTGATAGATTCCTTTTGTTAATCTCCAAAAAGCACGCGTTTTGTTTATGAAAAGGTTTCTTTTAATTATTTCATTGAGAGAAACCTTGGTATCTCTTATTGTTGCAGTAGTACACGGCCTGCAGATCTAGTAGATCCCTTTTCACCAACCTTGCTAATATTACAGCTGGCTTGCATTTCGGCAAGAGTTGGTTGAAGTTGACACGACCTAATCCATCTATAAGGTCCCATTGTTTGTTGACCATCAAAATAGAAAAATAACAGTTTCCCCCTTTTTGATGATAACAAACCATGTAATGTATTATCCTAGAAGACTTAGCTTCCTCCTAACCTAGATCCCTCAACCTGATTCCCCTTACTCGTAGTTTCCTTGAAACCAGCCCCCCAACATTGTTCCCCCTTACTCGTAGCTTCCCCTTGAACCAGATGACTCAATATTGACCCCTCAAAATTATTCCCCTTTTTGACATCATTAAAATAAAACTCAATAAAGCATATTAGGATGCATAGCAAACCATAAGCTCATCGCCTCTTTGGCAAGCATAACATAATAAAAATCACTAAAAATGGCATCAAATAAGGAAAGACACAACAGTTGCATTTAACAAAAGCATAGTATTACATAATAAAACTTAGGAAATAAACAGGAATCAGTACAACAGAAGACTAGCCACAAGGGAACAAAGGAAACTGAAACAAAAGGATGGAATAGGAAAGCCATAAGGAATGGGAAAGCCATAAGGAGTAGGAGGTTTAGGAGCAAAATACTGGAGTAGGAGAGTCATTATAGCAATGGAGTCTGGATGCGCGTGTAGAAGTTGTTGAGTGAGACCTTTCACTTCAACATTCAACATCTCATTCTTCGCTTGGAGCCTTAAAATCTCACCTGAACCTGGTCCCTTATTCTGGGCCTACAGCAGTTGAGCATTCAACCTAGTAATTTCAGCATCTTTGTTTGCCAGCAGTACAGTCATCTCCTCTACTTGGTGTTTCAACCTCTCTTGCTAATCAAGCGAGTCAGAAACCTGAGACTTTGCCTTGTTTCTATCTCCCCCTTATATGCACTCACATTCTACCAAGGTAGTTTGTGAGAAGGCTTGTTTGATAGTCCTAAGTATTTCCTTGCCTAATTCTAACCCAAAGTGATCAAAGACCTTATTTAGGAAATAATCATATGCCAACCCGTGATTTCCATCTTTTACAGTCATTATCTTGATGATATGCTCCATCATTAGAGCAGGCAAGTTCAATGAATCCAATCTATGTAGATTTTCTATCAAGAACAAATCAGCAAAGGAGGCCACAGTGCACTTTTCAGACCTAGGAAGCAGCACCTTATTGATGAACTCCAAATAGAGTTGGCACTGTCCTTTTAGGAATTTCTTGGGCACCCCTGCACAGTTCAGATTTAGGAGTTTCCTAGCCTCTTGAATAAATTTCTAGGTAGGTTCCCTTCTTCCCACTAAATTTATTCCCACTCGGTCTACATCCAGAATTTGGCTCAAGATTTCCTTTGTCAGATGAATACTGACACCCTTCACCATAGTACCAAAACCACCATCATCAGTTAATTCTAAGTTGTAGTAGAATTCATGCATTTCACCTTCATAAAAAATGGGAACAATCCACTCAAACAAATAGGACTATCCTTGTGTCTCCACAACATCCACCAAATCACTCATGCCAGGTTTACCTTTGGCCTCTGGATCAAACACTTGTCTACTCAGCACTCTTTATTTCTCAAGAACTTGAATTCTTTCTTGTTTGCTCAGAACCTTTTCTACCTTCGCCTTCTTGTTTAATGAACATGGTCCCTCGGTAGGAGTAGGTTCCTCCCTCTTTGTCTTACCCTTATCTTTGGTATCCTTTTTGTCAACTTGTGCACCTTTGATACCCTTCTTGACCATATTCGTACTTCCTTTCTTAATTTTGGTAATCATAGTGTTTGACTTAATATCACTCCCATCTTTTCCTTTAGAGACATCAATCCATTTTTCTATTGGAATGCCTTCCTCTTCAATTATCGACTGCGACCTTTCTCTTCGCTTTTTCACTATTTTGGACTTGTTTGCAGCCATTGTATCACTTAATAATTTTTGTTGATCCCCTTTTGTGGGATAATTCATTTTTAGTTTTCCCAAACTCCACAATTGCTTTGTTCCCTTTATCAACCTTCTTCTTTGCCTTTTCTATAGTTTTGGAACTTTCAGTCGTGATGATCTCCTCCTTCTTTTGACCCTTTCCCCATTTTTGCTTAGCCCTCAAAATCGAAGGCTCATCGTCCTCATTGTCTCCTTCCTGATTCTCATCAACACTCACAGGCTTCACAAAATTCACAAGTATCTGATCAAATAGAGGAGATGTGAGAATAAGGGGCAAGTTTGGTGATTTTTCTTTAACACCAGAGAAGGGAAATTTGAAATTGTCACTTCTCATTTCTGTTAGACTCTCAACAACCTATTCATCTCCTACTACAAGAATATTCGACTCTGTCCCCTTTTCTTCAAATAGATCTTCTTTAAAGAGTCTTTCGGATATAGAAGAAGATACGAGACCAGGTTAAGAGGAGGATGGTTGGTCTTTGGTAGATATGGTTTGAGGAACTTCAAAGGGATCCCTTTTTCTCTAGAAGAATGGAGGGATTTTCTTTTATAGAGGACGAAGGAGAGGATGTATAGAGGAAAGCATGGATGAGATCTTGGTCTATAGAAGGGTTCACAACACTATCAATAAGTTTTAACTCATCAGCCTTAAGAGGAGAGCGTATAGGGATGGATGGTGGAGTATCAATTTTGTGATATGAAGGTGTTTCTATGACTGATGAAGTAATTTTCTCAGATAGAGTACAGGGTTGAGACATTGTTGAGGAAATTCAGAGATAAAGAGCTGTTGGTCTTATTTTAGAAAGAGAAGGATTTGAGTGATGTAATTTGAAAAATAATTAAGTGTGAGTTTTAAAAAGGGTGAATGGTTGTGTCAGGTCCCTATGAATAGGTGTCTTTTGAGGTTCCAGAGTGAAAATACAATGGTTCAAAGATAGGATGATTGATATGTGGCAATTTCAATGATTTTTGTAAATATTTCAAAAGTAGTAAAATGAATACTAACCTCTGAGAAGGGACCTAGTCCTTCTCAAGTGTTGAGTACAAACCATTCAGTCTCTCCATTCTTCAACATCCATCTCAGTGATTCGGCTGAGTATGTATACCTGTATTCGTACAAATATTGAGCCTTAGTCAAGCTTAATGTGTCTAAACCTAGATACATGTGCTCTGGATCTAGCCAATAGGGGAGTGATGAAGAATCAATTGAATTTTATCAATCCCAGCTTCAAATGATTCTTCTTAAACTGTTCTCGACACAAGGCTTTAGTAAAGATGTTGGCAATTTGGTCTTCTATTTTGTAGAACTTCACACAAATATTCCAATTTTCAAAATTGTCTCTGAGAAAATAATGTCTCACATCAATATGTTTGGCCTTTTTATGTTGAATAGGATTTTTGGACATGTTAAGAGCACTTGTGTTATCACATTATAATGGAATGGTATCATGGATGACCCCAAAATCTTTTAACTATTGCTTGATCCAAAGTAATTGAGAACAACAAGCAGCTACAACTACATATTCTGCTTCTGCTGTAGAAAGAGCCATAGATTTTGTTTCTTGTACCCCAAGAGATTAGTGAAGATCCTAGAAAATGGGTCATGCCTGATGTACTTTTTTTGCCAACCATGTACCCTACAAAATCTGCATCCGCATATCCAACCAAATTAAATGTATCACCACCAGGATAGTATAGAACTAACCCTTCTGTTCCTTTCAAATATCTAAAAATGTTTTTTGCAGCCTTGAGATGAGATTCCATAGGACAAGCCTGAAATCTCGCACACATCCCCACACTAAACACAATACTGGGCCTGTTTGCTGTAAGATACAGAAGTGACCCAATGATACCCCTATACATAGTCTCATTTACCTTGGGACCAGGTTCATCTGTGTCAAGCTTTGAACTGGTTCTCATAGGTGTATCTATGGGTTTTGCATCTAACATGTGATACTTCTTCAACAGCTCCTTGATATACTTCTCTTGACATATAAACGCGCCTCTTGGAGTTTGTCTAATTTGCAACCCAAGGAAGAAGTTGATTTCCCCCATCATGCTCATTTCAAATTCACTCCTCATAAGATCTGCAAATTTTTTGCTTAGTGAATTTATTGTAGCTCCGAATATTATATCATCTACATAGACTTGAACTATGAGCAAATTTTTCCCTCTAGATTTCAAGAAGAGAGTGTTGTCAACTTTCCCTCTTTTGAAACCATGATCCAACAAAAATCTTGAGAGTCTTTCATACCATGCTCTGGGAGCTTGCTTCAATCCATATAGGGCATTGTCATGTTTCATTACATGATTTGGATAATCAATGTCCTCAAATTTAGAGGGTTGTTTCACATAAACTTCCTCCTTAAGATGCCCATTTAGGAAGGCACTCTTAACATCTATTTGATAAAATTTGAATTCCATATATGCTGCTAAAGCAATGAGAATTTTGATAGCTTCCACTCTGGCGATAGAAGAAAAATTCTCATCGTAGTCTATTCCTTCCTCTTGATTATAGCCTCGAACCACCAGCCTTGACTTGTTCCTAGTGATCACTCCATTTTCATCAAGCTTATTCCTGAACACCCACCTGGTCCATATGATGGTTCTATCAGAGGGTCTAGTAATCAGGTGCCAAACTTGGCTTTTTTCAAACTGGTGCAATATTTCTTGCATTGAGTTTACCCAGTCAGCATCATACAGGGCCTCTTTGACATTTTTAGGCTCAATGGTTGAGACAAATGCTGAGAAGGTCATCAAATTCCTAGTCTTGGATCTGGTGTGGATACCAAAGTCTAATGGAGAAATTAGATTGTCTAGAGGATGAGATGACTGATGCTTCCATCCTGAAGCTTTTGACGTTTGTTGAGAATTTTCAGTATCACCTGCTCCATCCTCTTCATCAATTTCATCATTAGGTTTTGGATGCTCCTGATTAGTTTCACGAGTGATTGAAGGTGAACTAGGTTCCAGAACTTGTTCCCTGCACTTATCATCATCCTTGCTATCTTCTTCGTTCTGAAATAGAGCTTCTAATGAATCATATTAGACACTGTCTCTTTGCACTTACAGGAGTTCTTCTATTTCTGAGTCATCCTTGTCATTCAAATTTTCAATGCTCTCAGATTCATCAAAGATCACATGCACACTTTCTCCAACACAAAGAGTTCTTTTATTTTCCCATCTCTACTTTGGATCTTTACGGGACCATAAAGATCCATATGAATGAGTACAAGAGGTCTGGAAGTACTCACTTCCTTTTTGGACTTGAAGGAGTTTTGATCTGATTTCCTTTAACACAGACATCACAGACTTTGTCTTCACCAAATCTTATCTTAGGAAGCCTACAAACCAGGTCCCCAATAATAAGTTTGTTAAGCAGAGATGTGCTCACATGTCCCAGTCTTCTGTGCCATAGATCAACATTTTCATCTTGAGCCCTAAGACATATCTCTTCAGACAATCCCAAATCTCTTTAGTTAACTCACATGTTGAGATCCTATTGTACTCCTCAGCTCCAATGCCACAAACAAGAAGCTTTTTAGCTTTGTAACTTTTCTCGATCTTCTTTCTGTCAGCTTTACTGTATTATTGCCTTGTTTTAGGAACAAGTTTGGTGACTTCTCCTTTCTTCAATTCAGTAGTGGGAACAAAGGGTCCATCAAGAACAATATCCTATAATTCACTATCTTCGGCCATGAGGAAATTATGCATACGAGTCTTCCACCATCTATAGAATTGGCCATTGAAATGAGGTGGTCTTGTCGATGATTGTCCTTCTTCCAGATTTAGTGGAGCTGCCATTCTTTCACAGGAATCTCTCTAGGTGTTAGCCGATTAGAGAGCCCTGCTTTGATACCAAATGTTGGAATGTATGCGTCCACTGTCACTTAGGGACCAGGTACTTAAATAGAATAATCAAGAAATGAACAGCTAATGCAAGTGATGAACAAGACAAGATTTTACGTGGAAAAACCCCTTGCTCAAGGAAGAAACAATCACGACCTGTTCCACGGGTTTTTCCAACCAAACTTCACTAGATGTAAGAGCAAAATTATCTATTACAACCTATGTAACTAGTAACTAACCCTCTTCATCCCTTTGCTTGCAACACTCTATCACAAGACTTCGAGCCTAAGCAATATGACTATTACCCACTACACAACTACCCTTAGTTAATGTAGACTTCAACAACTAGATTCAAGGTTAACACTTAACCAAGAATCCAACACTACAGTGACACCTGAATGATTAATGTTTCTTTATAAATTAGAAACTAATCTTACAATGGTTAATAACTCAAATACAATAACACTTAAAGAATAAACTCCACTAGACATGCTTGATCAGGTCCCTTAAATGCGAATATTGTATGCTACTCCTTCAGAGAAAATCTTGATAGATTTCTTTTGTTAATCTCCAAAAAGCACGCGTTTTGTTTGTGAAAAGGTTTCTTTTAATTGTTTCAATGAGAGAAACCTCGGTATCTCTCATTGGTGCAATAGCACATGGTCTGCAGAGCTAGCAGACCCTTTTCACCAACCTTGTCAGCATTCAGTTGGCTTGCATTTCGACAAAAATCGGTTGAAGTTGACACGACCTGATTCTTTTATTAGGTCCCATGATTTGGTGATCATCAAAACACAAAACAATAGCGAGGTTCATGAAAAGGGAGGCATTGGAAGTACTCAAATGGAGCCAAAGGAAGGCATACAACTTGTGGGAGGTCCAACCAAGCGAGGACGAAATGAAAAACTTTCTGTTCACTTTGGCGGAGACAGAGAGATAGTCAAAATGTTTTGATTGTGCGCCAGAGTGATATCCCGTGCGCCAAACTAAGTAGAAGGTGTTGGAGAGGTTGGTGAACTCTAGTGAGTTTGGTAACTAGCCAAACTTTACAGATCAACGATCAAGTGAATTTCGACCACTTTTAAGCTATTTTTTGATAAGCCACTTTTGGGCTACGTTTGTAAAGTCAAGACTATATATAGTTGCCTTAGTCTTTTCATTCCTTAGTTTTGCTTGAATTAAGAATGTCTTTGAAGACTGTAGTGTTCTAGCTAGTTAAGCATTTGGTGTAATTAGGAGTGCTCATCTCTTAATTGCTTGTTAACTTTTTCCTACTTGATTAATCTATAGTTATCCATTTGTGGATTAATTTGATTGGTTTGTTTGATTGATTGAGTTAGTATTGTTAATTAGTTGATTTTGTTCGATTGGGAGGTGAGGGTATCAAGTTCCTTGTTGCCTATAAACTCAATTGATTGATTGATTGATTGTTGATAATCCACATATCTTTTGTTTATTTCAATTCCGTGTCAAATTGATTCTAATAGTTCAATTAGGATCGTATCAAATAAGGTGGTGGAAATGGGGTGGGGGTATAAAGGTGAGAAGTAGTATGTGATTAGGGTTAGGATGGACGGTGAATTGGGTTAGTGGCGAACTAATGGGGACTAGAGGGTGGGGGTAAGGGTGGTTGGGGGGGGAGGGGGGGATTGAGAGTTGAAATGGGTAGGTTGGGAATTGGGGTAGTTGGCACTACTAAAAGGCAGTCGAAATCTGACATAAAAAAAAGATCTCTAGAAGAAGTACAAAAAACAACTTAGGGAATTGGTTTAATATTGCAATTTTTTAAGAACTATTTTTTGAAAAAAACAACTTTTGCGATCACATGATTTACGCCCTTTCTTTTATCAAAAATACTGACATATTATTGGACCCTCCATAATCAATCTCTGTCACAATGTTTTTTAAAGTAGCAATATGCCCAATCATATCAACAACACCTACCTGTCTAAGTTCCTAAATTTCATGATGCCAATAATCCAAAGAATTCCAGACCTACAGGATTATGTAACACGACTTATAAAGTCATAATCAGGATCATTGTAAATAGGATTAAGACCTTTTCTAGACTCTATTATTAGCCCATTCCAAAGTAGTTTTTTTTTAACAAATAAAAAGGCTTGTAATAATGCTATAATTATTCAAGAGATCATCACTTATTTTTAAAATACTAAGATCAAAAAGTCTAATACGATTCTTTAGATTGATCTTGAAAAAAAAAATTGATCGTCTTGAATGATCTTTCATTTATAAAACTCTAAAATACTTCAAGTTTCCTCCTAAAATTACTAAACTGATTATCAATTGTATAGACAATAGTAACGCTGTTGTTCTTGTAATTATTGGTTGCAAAAACATCTTACTTTTGTCCTAGTACAAGTTAAGGAAATCCCCTGTCCCCGTACATTTTTATTCTATGTATGAAAACGTTTACTAAACTAATAAATCATTGAGTTGATAGTTGTATTTGGGACCCAATAAAGGTTAAACACACTGCACCAACGGGTAAAGCGAATGATAAGACTTGTAAAATCATCCTCACTAGTCACTAGTCCTAATCTTTTTTTGCTCCTTATCTGGCCAATCTATAAATTACACTAAATCAAGAATTTTCTTCTCCAATAATTGTTCTAAACATACTGCTAAACAAAAACAATATTCTGAGATTTTCAATAGCAAAATTGGAGACGATTTTGAAAAATAGCTAGGTTTTCCTATTCTACCTCATAAACCAAAAAATTCGGATCATCTTTTCCTTCCCCAGTAAAATGTGCACTAGACTGTCAAATGGAAAACAAGAAGTGCATATTCACTAATGGGGTCATTTACCAAAAAGTTAAATGGAAAAAAACTCACTTAAACTATCACTACTTTTTTGCGAGTTTATACCTCAACTATCTATTGTTCTATATACCTACCCAAACTATCACCTTTTTGCAAATATCATACCTCGACTATTACTCCCTTTGTATTAAAACACACCTCGATCTTGAGTTGGCCTATGCGGGCTAGTTGTTGAGTGGCAACAAATATTTGGTCAACTAAACATCGAGGAGTGTTTTAATACAAAGGGAGTACTGATAGTTTAGATAGGTAAAGAGGACAATAGAGAGTTGATGTACGAAATTCGTGAAAAATAATAGTTTAGGTGTGCTTTTGACAATTAACTTTTAAAGCCATTTGTGATCCCTAACATAGATGGCAAGGATAATTTTGGTATTAAAAACAGAGGGTAAATATGAAGTATTTTGAATAGTTCGAGAGTAAAAGATGGAAGCAGTCGATGAATTGACAGGAGATGGAAATTAATCAGAAGGAATAATTAGATACTAATTATGATTAGAAAGATACATGTAGTTTTATATTTTGCAGTTATTACTCACATGATTGATAATCTTTCAATGTGTGAAATTAGTGTTTCTAAATTATCAATAAGTGGATTTTACAGAGCTCAAAATCAGGTTGAATGGATACTGTCTAATTTTCATCTTGGAAAAGGTTGCAAGAAGTGATGGACATAAGCATGTGTGAATGGTACAAGAAAAAGAGGATCGAGTAGGGACTGGAAATCTATGATGCTCGGACTCTCCAAAATTGTTGCCACACCAATGTTGGATTCTCCAAAATACTCTACTTTTAGAGTATCCGACATGCACTAGTCAACATTTTTGAAGAGTTTGAGCAACATAGTTAGAAATGCAGATGGAATTCTAATGTTATGCTTAATGTACACAAGGGCTAGTATCCAACAATGCACTGAACATTACTGGAGGTGAAGAAACGTTACTGGAGGTGAAGAAAAGTATGCTACCTGACTGGCTATATACATTTCATCTTTTCATGCTTCTCATAAATGAGAACTAAATTCACAAGCATTTGAAACAAGAAAAATGAATGAAAGGATTCACTCCTTTAAGCTAAGCCGTGCATTTTGCACTTTCACAGATAGCTTTAATTTCTCCTCCTCCATGTCTTTCAAAACTGCTAATAAATTGGCACGATAAACTTCCGATTGTTGATTTAAGCACTCTAACTCCGTACTCAGTTCACGGATCTTTTGTTCCTTCTCTTCCTGCCAAAAGAAAGAAACAGACGTACGTAAGTCCACTACAGTAGCAGGCTAAAACTACCATCATAATCCGGATACATATCTCTTTCATTAATAACTGACATTGTTCCTCCAGAGACGAATACAAGATCTGAAGTTTACGGTCCGAGCAATCTCAAATAAGAAAAGAACAGAAAATAGCATGTTGTAAGAGAAGCAAAAGTGAAGTTATTTATAATGGAAGTTCTTTATATAAAAGTGACTGAGGGAAATCGAACCAGTGTCAAGAGAAGGCTTAGCAGGTAACATTTCTACCGTTAGACTAACAGTCCACTTTGTTACTGGGTTCCTAACTAATAGTTCTTATATATTTAATGAATTTCTCAATCAAATACACATTCAGTGCAAAAGTTACTAGTTCCCGGAACACGCACCTAATATACTAAATCTTCCTGTGTCCATCTAGTATTTTGTTCCTATCAGATATGATTGAATTTAACATTTTTTATCAACTGAAACACTTGTTAAGTCAGAAGGGTAAAGATGAACTCGAAGAAAGCAATAATTAAAGAAAATAGGCAACCTTTTATGCATAGCATGACACTTAAATTTCTAATAACTATCATCTTTTATATTTTGCTTTCTAGATCCGAGATTTCAGAATTTCCATTACCACAAAGTTTTGGAGAAAGCACTTCCAGTGCCTCATTTATTCCGTATTTGGGAATTGCATCCCCGATGAGAGGATTATTATTTTCCTCATTGATCTGGGCTAAGGATATGGTTTCTCCCAGAATTCTCCAACTCATCTTGGTGGAAATTCATCTTAATTCTCTCAATCCTGGATGCAACTAACAAATACTGAAGAATGACATAATAGAGGAGGCGATACAAAAAGTACAGCGTTTTTATGCTGACAAGAGATCCTTCCCAGTTGTTCAACATAGCGTTTCTCACAACCATAGATTCAAACAGAAAAGAAGCTGAAGGGAAGGTTTATTGACAAAAGCACATAGTATTTATTGGCCAACTCAAAACACCATAGCCAAATCATAGCTTAGGGGGGAAATGTTCTGGTTCATAATATCAATATCAATCTGACAATCAGGACTATCATAATGTCCAGAGCTATCATTAAATTCAAATGAATTTATATGGTATATAGATTGGTTGGCAAAAAGAACTTGACCTCATGACCCATACAATATATAAAACTACTCCCGTTTCCCAGTTTAATTATGAAGTTAGAATGGAAATAGGTATATACAATTCTACTTAGAATAGGAATAGGAATAGTAGTAGGAACAGAAATAGTAAATAGTATTCTACTTGGTAAAAGATTTTATTTTAGTGTTTATAAATAGGGTATGTGTGTAATAATATAGATACAAAATTCAACAATATATTTCTCTTATATTTCTCACATGGTATCAGAGTTTCTGCGATCTTGGTAGAAAATCAAAAAAGCTTCCACTGCCAGCGAGAGGCTATGACCCATATATGCCACCCGTCTGACCATTGATTATGTTAACAAAAGTAGAGCTAATGATATATACATGAACCCCATATTCAGGAAAAGAAAACTCAATCAGATAAGTCACTGTGCATCAATTTCCGATGATTTTCTAGGGTTGTTTTATATCAACCCCATATCCGTCAGTGTTTGTGTAGCATCGTGCCATTTTTTTTGGTGACTACTTTCTTATATCTAATTTGTGTAGCACCCTGTCATCTTTTCGGTGACTACTTTTTCATATTTAGTTTGTGTAGCACCATGCCATCTTTCTGGAGACTACTTTCTTATGTATTATTTGTGTAGCACCGTGCCATCTTTTCGATGACTACTTTTTCATATTTAATTTGTGTAGCACCATGCCATTCTTTCGAGGACTACTTTCTCATATCTGATTTAAGTAGCACCGTGCATCTCTCCAGACTACTTCTCATATTTAATTTGCGTAGTACAGTAAGCTTTTCGAACTACTTTCTCATATTAGAGTTGCATAACACCGTGTCTTTTCGGTGACTCCTCAGATTTGATTTGCGTAGTTCCATGTATCTTTCCGGTGACTCCTCAAGTCTGATTTGCGTAGAGTCGTGCCATCATTCCGACCCTATCCATATAATTTTATTTCTTCGATTATGAGTACTTTCAGCCATCAAATCTAATAATCCGGCGCATGAGCATGCTCTGACTAGTTTTACAGTGAATTTCTTATTTAAGATCTACTCATCTCTTGATTTCGAGACAATCCATATATTTTATATAGATTTCGAGCACTTTCCAGCAAGCATTGCATTGTGTTGACAGATTTAAGTTTTTTGTGCAGTGTTTTCTTTCTGTTTCAAATTACTTTTGCCAAAAAAAGAAGAATATACTCAGATATTCGGGCTAGATTAGAGTAATGTTCTCTCTCCCTTGGCTAAAATAGCATGTCATTTTTTCTATCTATGGTTGTCGTTCTCCACTGGCCTTTTAGTAAGTTGGGCATTAAGAATGTTTTTCTCGACGATGATCTCAAGGAAGAAGTCTATATGGAGCAACCACCTGATTTTATTACTCAGGGGGAGTCTGGTAGCCTTGTATATCGATTGCGTAAGTCACTCTATGGTCATCTGAAACAGTCTTCTCAAGCTTGGTTTAGGAAGTTCAACAATGCAATTTAGAAATTTATCACTCTGTATTTTATCGACATTATGCATCAAATCCATTATTTCATGAGAAGACAGAACATTGAGATTGACTGGCAATTATACATTAAATCCAGTATTTCATGAGAAAACTAATCACGTTGAAATTAACTGTCAATTTTGTGAAGTCAAGTGATCAACTAGCAGATATCTCACCAAGTCCCTTATGGGTCCTCGCATTAATTACATTTGTAACAAGCTAGGTACATATGACTTGTATGCACTAGCTTGAGGAGGAGTGTTAGAATAGAAATAGGTATATACAATCCTACTTAGAATAGAAATAGGAATAGGAATAGTAGTAGGAACAGATATAGTAAATAGTATCCTACTTGATAAAGGATTGTATTGTAATGTCTATAAATTGGGTCTTTGTGTAATGATGTAGATACACAACTCAACAATATATTTCTCACAAAAACTTGGACTCTCACTATAATACTTATGCCCTTCAACTAATCAACCAACCTAAGTTGCGCAGACTCTTCACTTTTGGTACCGCACTCGTATAGACACGACTTAGTTGTGGGTGTGGGTGTGGATGTGGGTGTGGGTGTTGGGTGTGGGATCTATACCGGATATGTCAGTCAATTTATAGTACTTTGACCAAAATCAATCGAGAAATTCAAGACAAATACAATGATTTTAGGTAGGGAGAAATCAATTTTAGGATAAAAGGTATTTGTATTAAGAAGTCCACAATCAAAAGGTGCTTTAAGGATATTTACAAGTCAACGCCACTGTTGAATAAGCAATGAACTCAAGAAGTTTACATTGCACCAAAAAACAAGGAGATGCGACTTTGTCTAACGTGATAATTCCAATTTGTCCAGTCTTATATGACGAGCCCTGCACTCATCTTTGAATATCTATTCTCATTTGTCACTCTTTTTTTCTATCAGTTTGTTATTCTAAATGTCTGATTGATTTTGGAGCACTCTAATGTGGGAACAGCATATACTGGATACATGCAGGGATGGAGTAAATGACTACATAGGGAGTTAACATCCAACTACCTACAGGGATGGCATAGGTGAGTGCGGAAAATTTTAAGAGAGAGATAAGTACAGTACTTCTCATGCTACCAATACCTATTCATTAGTATACTACCTACAATGTAGTTCTTTCAATTAAAATATGGATGTCATTCTGATACCATATATTGGCAGCTTAGGTTATTGGAACTTTTATCCTGATTGCTTTTGTGCTAGTCTTCTTTGAATAAAAGAGTCCTATCATATTCTATACTGAATGAAATTCCAACACACCCTTCAAGGTTAACGCCTAAATGTGAATCACAGTTGAAAAGAGATGCACTTCCTCAGTTTAAAAAATGTGTTCTATACCCACATTTCAAACTTTAAAGCTAATAATTGGCATTCTAAAAATAAAATAGCAGCTTCACTTCCTGGAAATTTTTATCCTGATAATAATGCAATCTAGTAACAATAGAAAGTCTTTTGTTTATCAAGAGTTACAATAGACAGGCCTTTTAAGAGTCAAGGGAATCTTCTATTCCAGAGGATAGTCTAAACTTTGACAACATTGCTGAAAATAAGAATCTCTCTGATTCAGACTTGATTCAACAAGCTGGTTTGTATATGGACCTCAAGTCTTGATAAACAAGAGGACTCCATCGACACAAAAACCTAAAAGTCTTTGATTGAAACAGGGGGACAACAATACTAGATTTTTTCCAAAAAAAAATGGTCAATGCCCACCATAGAAGCAATCACATAACCTCTCTCATGTATTTATTATCACAGATTAAGAATCCATAATAATGTAGAATCATTGCCTTGTACATTGCTCTTTATAGAGAATCTGATCCATTGAGACTTCCTTGGTCTCACAGGAGTCCTCCGGTTATCTTTCATGAAGACAATTCAGCTTTGATGCAACCATTCTTGGAAGATGAATCCTTAGTGTACTAACGAGTGAGGGGTACAAAGCCCTCAGGCCAGATGGGTTTACTATGTGCTTCTACCAAAAAAGTTGGGAGTACAATTCGTCAGGATTTTCTAAATGCCATGAACTACTTCCATCATCAGGAACATTTTTTCAAGAGATTTAATGCCACTTTTATTACTTTCTTACCTAAAAAGAATGGCATCAAAGAGGTACAAGTCTACTGAAGAAATGGTTATGGAGATTCTGTTGTGAAGATATGGCACTATGGAGGAGATTCATTTCATGAAATATGGGCTTCAGAATAGTTGGACGACTGAGGAGGTGACTGGTACTTTTGGATGCTCTGTGTGGAAAACAATTAGAAGATTGTGGTCCTCTTTCAATAACAACCTGAAGTACAGAATTAGGGATGGGGAAAAGACAAGTTTCTGGAATGAACTGTGGATTGGGGAAGAGGATCTGAGGACTACTTTTCCAGACCTATACATCTTGAGCTTGCAACAGATGGATAAGGTGGCACATCCTCAAGGGTGGAACTTAAATTTTAGGAGGGCCCTGAATGCTGGGAAATAAATAGAGTAGAAGATTTTCTGCAGATTCTAAATGCTTTCCCAGGAGTAACTGTAGATTCTGATTTGCCAATTTGGAAACTACAAACAAGGGGTCTTTTACCGTGAAATCATGTTACTGGAGATTGAATTTCAGCCAGACAATGATAACAAAATGTCCCTGGAAACTGATTTGGAAGGTTAAAATACTACATAAAATCTCATGCTTCATCTGGTTGGTGATTAGGAGAGCCTGTTTAACACACGAAGTACTACAGAGAAGAGAAGAGGTATTCAGATTTGCTCAAGGTGTTTTATGTGTGAGCAAGAGGCAGAGATAAATAGTCACTTATTCATACATTGCAAAACAGCTGTAAATCTGTGGAACATGTTCTCTGTAACCTTGGGATGGTTGGGTAATGCCAAGGACCTCCTTTGGCATGCTGAAAATCTGGGAAGGAGTGGGAAGAAGAGGATCACAAAAAGATTGGTGGAGAAGTATCCCAGCATGTGTTTGGTGGACATTCTGGAAAGAGAGAAACGTAAGATGTCATGATGGAAAAGCTAGCTGTTTCTAGAAGATCAAGATGAAGAGTATTAAGTCTTTTGTATTTTTGGTATAAACATGATATAGTGGGGAAAATAGATAGTTTAGTTGATTTCATAGGATGATAGTTTAGTTGATTTCATATGGCAATTGTGAAGCCTCCTATTCCTATATGATGCCCTTTGGGGTTGTAAATCCCACCCCATCAGCTTCTACTTGATGAGGTTTTTGGTGTGAATTCACAGTTACCCTTATCCAAAAAAAAAAAAAAAAAAAAAAAGAGGTACAAGACTTTAGGCCTATCAGTCTTACAGGCAGTTCCTATAAAATTCCCACTAAAGTTTTAGCGGGCAGGCTTAAGAAGGTGATAAGGAACCTTATTTCTTCCAATCGGATGGCCTTTCTTAAAGAGTGAAAAATTACAGAGCATCTCTTGGTGCCAAACACGTGTCTAGATTCCAGAACTCGATGAGGCCTTCCGGATATTCTTTGTAACTTGACATTGAAAAGGCCCTTGATCATGTGAACTGGAACTTCCTCTTATCTCTTTTCAAGTATATGGGTTTCAGAAAAAAATGGATAAATTGGATCTCTTTTTGCATATCCACGGAATAGCTCATCCTGCCTATTCTATTCCTAGGTCCTGCAGAGGACCTCCGAGTCCCCATTGATTCTACTCCAATTCCAGTATGTGGCTGTTCTTCCGATTCTCCATTCTCATTAACAGTTCTCAATAAGGTTTCTTCCCTTCCCAGAAAGGTCTAAGACAAGGTGATATTTTATCTCCATTCCTCTTTATCTTGGCTATGTTAGGTCTAAGTAATATGCTTAGCATTACTGTCCACAAGGGGTGGATTAGAGGTTTTTGTCCATCAAATTTGGATGACAGTCTGATGTATCTCTCATATTTTCTTCACAGATGACGTAGTGATTCTATGTGATGTTGAGATCTTGCAGACTCTTTTCCTAAGGGTTATCCTGTTGGCTTTTGAAGCTACCTAGAAACTTCACATCAATTTCTCCACAGTCAACTTTTTCAGTATATGGCGTCCCTAATCCTAGCTACTTGCAGTAGACTTTCTTGGATGTTTCATTAGTCATTTGCCTACTATTTATTTGGGGCTATCCCTCGGCGCTGAATCAACTTCTGCTTCTATTTCGGAAAAAAAAAGTATAACTAGATAAGGCAATACTTATAATTGGATGGGAGATTGGTACTTATTAATAGTGTGTTGGACGCCTTACCCACCAGTATGATGTCCTTATGTCCTCTTCCCTACAAGTCTCAAGGAAACTGGATAAGCTACGTAGAGATTTTTATGGCACAGCAACAAGTATAAAAAAACATTCAACCTAGAGAAATGGAGCACTATCACTCTTGACAAGAATATGGGTGGTCTACGCATGAGAGACTTGAAATCTCATAATATTACAGTATTACTTTGAAACTAAAAGCCAATTGGACTGGAATAGGTCAAAAGTAGAATTGGGCATGGTTGTATAGCAAAAAATTGATCACAAACACAAAGACATGAAATATCATTAGAAGGACCAAATTCAGATCATAGAAAGTGAGGAACTCTTAATGAAAACTCACCTTGGATTGATCTGAATCTGCTTGATCAATAACTCCTTCATCCACTCCTTGATTGCATCCATTTACTATGTTGTTCACCAGAGTTTTGTTAGTGTTTTTCTTCTTTGCAGCAGCAACCTTTTTTGCAGCCTCTTTCAGAGCATTCACTGCAACATTGTAACTATGAATAGATTTCGCCCCTTCTTCTACAAATTTAATTGCCTCCTGTCGCAAACTATTATGACGCATAGTTAAAGACTCCTGAGAATTGCTAGGTAACGCTAAACGATGTTCCTCTAAAGTGCTTCCACTGCCACTCTTGGCATTTCGTGTCCAACGTTTCAAAATGTATTGAGAAGGAAGCGTAAGAACATTTTTGGCTCTGAACACAGATAACACATGTCTACAAATTATACCTGAAAATTCAAACATTAGACAGCTACAGTTTGCTGTCAACTCAAATGTGTTGAACCTAACCGTGTGCGCCTTGTGCTCTTCCCCAAATTTTGCAACATGATATGTTGTGATTGTTCTGGATTCATCAATTTTAGTTGCAGGATTTGCAAGGGTCTCAACCAGCTCCTCTTGAAATTTTATGAAAACCTTCCTAGTATAGAGATTAGCTGCTTGTTTTTCCATAGGCGATGGTGTCTTTAGAACTGGTGTAGTATTAGTAGAGTCAAGATCTTCTTTTAATTCCATTTCGTGCCAGATTGTAAGGGCTTTTTCATATTGTTTAATCAACGTCTGGATAGTGGTAGAAGCATCCACATACCCATTGAAGAAAGTGTTTTTGGCATCATTGTCTTCATCACTTAAAATATCCCCAAAAAATGTCTCGCGCATGAAAACAGGAACCCAATGACGGCAAGCACTATAAATTGATTGAAGGTATTCATTATCCGTGAGGTAATATCTTTCTAGGAATGACTTCCACTGAGATTCAAATTCCTCGATTGTCTCACTTGCATTAACGCACTTCATAAATTCAGTTTCAAAGGTTGGATGTGTTTGAAATACGTTAGTCAGCTTCTCCTTGGTTTCTCGAAGTATGCTCCATTTACAAAGACGATGGTGAGTTTCTGGCAGAACGTGAGCAACAGCCATCTGTATGAGCTGATCAATGTCAGTTGTGATGGAAACAGGCTTCTGTCCAGACATCGCTTGAAGCCAAGTTTGCAGGAGCCAGACGAGTGAGGCTTCAGACTCATTAAAAATCAAAGCACATCCAAAAAGAACAGGCTGTGCATGATGATTTAAGCCAGTGAAAGTAGCAAAAGGTACCCAACAGCCGTTAGCTCGATAGGAAGTATCCAATTTGATACTATCCCCAAAGTAATGATAGTTCATTCTGGCAGTTGCATCGGCCCAAAAAATGTTTCCATTAGAAGATCCATTATCACCCTGAACAGCATAGAAAAATGCTGGACTTTCAGCTTGCATTCGCCTCAGATAGTCCAACACATGCTGAACCCCTCCACCAAGGATTTTTTGTCCGCTATTCATTAGTTGTTCCCCAAAGTTCTGATGCAGAATGCAAAAGTTACAGCTTTTATTTCTCGACAGATGAACAACTTAATCACAATCTGAATTCAAGAGGTAACATTTCAATGCAAAATATTCAGAATGCTTTAAATCAGATCCTTTTCTGTGAAACAACATTTCAAGATACTTAACTAATATTCAAAACAAACAAAAATAGTTCATTATTTTTAATAAAAATTGCTAAATAACTTGATATACAATTGGAATAAGAGTTGATTTTTCAGCCACAAGTACTATTAGAACATAAGAATATCAATTTGTCTGTTCTATTCTCGTTGGACAGAGTTACCCAGTACCTATTACTGTGAGAGGTGACAGATATCATGTAGAATTAGTCAAGGCAAGCGAAAGGCGAAAGCTGGCCCAAACACCACGGTCATCAAACAAAAATAGCATAATACATAAATGTACCCTTGACTTGCCTCATTTCACATTTATGTTGTCCAACTTTGGGTGTGAACAAATAGGCACTTAATAAACTTGTATAAAATTGATTAAATAAACACATGAATCCTACATGACTTGATACGCATAGGACAAAAATTGCCACGTAGGATGCAACGTATGACGTGTGTATTTATTTATTCAACTTCATACAAGATTAAGTGTACAGGGCATCTAATGTGAGCTGAGACCAAGTTAAAGAGAATATTTATGTATTATGCCAAAAAAAAGTTAGTTTTTGGCATGAGGATTATCATACCTCATCCTTTGCAAGCTAAATTCACCCTTTATTAATAATCCCAGGTAGACCAAGAAATCACTCAGTTGCTACTGATATTACTTAGTATTAAGTTTCCTGATATGCTAAAGTTAACTGAAAGAAGATTATTGGGGATATTTCAAGACACCAAATCAAAAGCAAACGATGTCAAAAACGACCAAACAATGTAAAGAACAATTGAAAAAGGGATTTTTCCAATTGGAGAAGAAACAAAAGCCCAATTTACAAATACTAAAGTTGATGTTTTTTATTTTTTTTGATTTGGGGAAAGTATTAGGGTTTACCGGAAACAGATGTCCACAAAATTCCAGTGGTCTGAACGCTTGCTATCCTCCTTATGCCATGAACGCTTCTTCTTACATTATTTTATATGTATTTGAAGCGGTGATTTATAGTAATTTTTAGGTAATATTCAAATATGTAATAAATTTAAAAAAATAAAACAAATAAATTAAAATGAAGAAATTACAAAAGTTTCAAAAAAGCCATCGATTAGAAGCAGATATGTCGTTATTCTTGTTCTAGCCTCTTCTATACAAGTAGTAAAGTAATTCTTTATTAGTCATTAAGAAGAATCAATAAATTGACAAATTGATATTTACTTCTTTTTATTTGGTTGATTTAATACAAAGTTTAGAGATAATATCTCACATACTCACTCAACTTATTTAGAAAGTAATTTAATTTTATTTTATAATCTAAAAGTTATTCAATTTATGATAATTTATTTAAAAAGTTATTTAATTTTATTTTATAACTCAAAAGCGATTCTTTCTTTTTCTCTTGATTCTTTTCCGATCGAGATGTGCCGGGGGAGATTGGTGCCCCTTGAGGTATGCCCTTCCGTCACTCAATTATTAATGTTTCATATAAAAAGTCAACCAACTAATTTAAATAATTTTTTATTAAATTTGGTCGAAATGATTTCTTTTTTTCTTTTAAGCTATTTTTTTACAAAATAAAAGATACTCATTTTAACTATTTCATTGACTCAATAAAATTATATTACTCAAGTATGTATTTAGCAAAAATCTTTTATTTTAGAGAATTTATGTGATTACTCATTTTCTAAAAAATGTTTGCATTAATATTAGAACTTCCTAAACATTTCAAAAACAACATATTTTATTTATATACTAATAAATATAGTATCCAATAGTATCCAAATAGAGAGGGATTAGTTCCGTTTAAATTCTTATTAATCACCTTCCCTTATCTCTCATTCAAAAATAATGATTAAATTTTAGTTGTTACATTTTCCGTTCCTTTTTTAATTGTCATGTTGTGCTTTTCGAGAGTCAATTTAACTAATTTTCAAAATAAAATTAGATAACAATAAATGAATATTTTAAAATAAAAATCTAGAGATCCAAAAACTATATGAAAAAAGCTATAAATTACAAAAAAAAATTCATATCAATATGATGGAAAAATACATCTTAAAATGTTATTTCTTCATTTCATGTGGCTCATATTAAAGAAATGTCATGACTCGATTCGTCAAGTCTTGATGACACCTATTATAACCCACCAGTAGATAAGCCGACCCATATTTTGGAACTACCAGTAATAAGATTAAGGATATAAACTATACAAGAATAATCAATTTACAGAAATAAAGAATATTCAAGGTGGAAGCAAACCAAAATATATATACTCAATAAAAGATCTCTCTCAGAACATAAAAGTCACAAGTACACAGCTACTACAAAATGAATACAAGCCTCAAGAGTGGACCACAGAAATAAAAACTTATCTCAAAAAGTAAAAGACTAGTCATTGTCTCAAAAAGTAAAAGACTAGTCAGTTATGTACAGAAAGAGACAGGTAATGTCCAAAACGCCATATGCTTACCCTCATCTCCGAATCAGACTGCTGCAAGGTCGATCTCAACGCTGGTAGCTGGTGCTCGAATCTGCATCACGAAAACAGATGCAGAGTGTAGTATGAGTACCAAAACAATAGGTATCCAATAGGTATCATAGGTGGACTAAGCAAGAAAAGTAAAAGTAATATGAAACTGAAAACTTTAAAGGCTTCTAATGCTTAACTATTATTATGAAGCATGTAGAGATACATATATCGTGAATAATCATCTATAAAAGTCATAAAGTATTTCTGACTATACGCGTCTGGACAACATATATCTGAATGTATGATTTCTAATATAGTTGAACTCTTCTTGGCACTTTTGTTTGACTTGTTGGTCTACTTGCCTTTAATGCAGTCCACAAAAGTATCAAAATCAGCAAAATCTAAAGTACTAAGTACTCTATCATTTACTAATCTGTAATGACCCTGAAGGTCATATTTTGTATTTTTGATAAAATTACTGTTTTATCTCTCCCGTTAGTTTTCCCGAATCACTTTTGTTTGGGTTTGAAAGTTAGATTTTGAAAATCTTGTGAAAAGTTGAGATTTTGCTTGAGAAATGAATTTTAGAGGCTTAAGTTGTGAAAAATTCAAAGTCATTCGGAGTTTCAAGTCTCAGAATGGAATTCTATCAATTTCATCAGCTCCGGAATGTGGAAATTGTCCTAGGAGAACTGTCGGAATCAAATTTAGAGTTAAAACGTGGAATTTAGGTCCGAAGTTGGAAATTGAGTTAAAGTTTGATTCAAGTTTGATTTTGGTCAACATTTGAGGTTTGGGTACTCAAATTTGATTTCTGATCGTTCTAATGGTTTTGGGAGGTGATTCTAACAATAGAAATGACTTCATTTTAATATTTTGGAGGTCCCAGAGGTATTTTGGGTATTTCAAGTGCTGAAAATAATTTAGTCACGACTTATCAGATTTCGGGTCGAGGAGGCATCGAATTCGAATTTTGATGATTCCATTGAGTCTGAAACGTCGAATTTAGTAGGGTTGCACATATGATTTCTGTGCATGAGATTCTGAACGAATCCCGAGGGTCTATTCCGTCACTTTAAAACTTGTCAAAATCTGCTATATGGTGAGTTCTTCTCCACATTCACAGCACCCTTTTTGCGTTCGCGGAGTGTGAAATTTTCCTTCTCACCATTCGTGGAGGACAGGACGCGTTCACAGAGTGTACCAAGTCCCTTCTCCGCATTCGCGGAGGTATGTCTCTGCTGTCTCCACGTTCGCGGAGTAAGTTGTCCGCGTTCGCGGAGAACAAATTCGATCTGAACGGTGCCTTTTTCAAAAAGACAGGATTAGGGACAAATTCCTCCATTTTTGATATTCTAAGCTCGGTGGAGGCGAATTTCAAGAGAATTTTTCATGGGAAACTATTGGATTGTGGTGATTTGGAATATCATCGGAGAGAAAAAGTGGTGATTTTAAATTGTTCGTGACTTTTTGGCTAAGGCAAGTGAAATTCTAACCTTTGTTAAGTATGTTGAACCTTGTATTTCCTATGTGAGGTGATTAGGATGTGTTGAGTCATTAAATTGAATTGAATTATATGAGTTGAAGAGTAATAGTGGATTTGAATAGGGATTAATCGTCTAAGTGTTGTGGATTTCAAGACAGTGATCTATTGTGTGATTGTAGTCTATATGACATATTGTGAATGTTTATCTTGCTTCACTCTTTATTTGTGCATATACTGCATTGTGATGGCTGAGAAATGATATGAGTAAGGTATTGGATATTGGGACCGAGGTTTCTACCGATCGAGGTGATTTGCCGAGGTTTCTTCCGACGGCTGAGGTTTCTTTCGACGGATATTATAGCCAAGGGTTTTTCCAGCAGATATTGGCCGAGGTCATTTTCAGGGAATACGTAGTCTATATGAGGCCGATCAGCAGATATGTATCGTAGGACAGACATGCATCACGATATTTGACATTGCATTTGCATTCGCATTCATTTTATTTCTGTGATTGATTATGACGTGAGATTATATGTGTTTGTCTGAGTATAGTGGTGAGAATGTATTGGTGCTTCTATTGTGGATTGTCCAGTATTTTAGTGCCATTGTGACATAAATCATATAAATTGGGTTGTCTGAGTACAAGTGTGTAGTTATGGAGAATTGTGGTTGGAATGTCAGAAGTACCCGTTTCCGCATTGCTTTACTTAGGTTTTAGTTTTCATTTTACTGAGTACCGTATTATTGGTGCTCACCCCTTACTTCTACATTTGTGTAGGATGTACGCCTAGCACCTCCTGCTCATAGTACTCTTTGACTGGTCTAAGCTTCTGGACGCTTGAGAGGTAGCAGCTTGTCCTCTTCGGCAGACTCTCGATGTTTATTACTTTATGTTTTGTTCTACTTGAGAACTGAGACATATATACTATATCTTTTCCATTTCTGTTGAAATAGTGGCATATACATGTGACATCAAGTCTTGGATAGTGTAGAATTTACTCTCTCCTTATCCTTATTTATATTATGTTAGCCTATACATTTCTGCTTTTATTTCCGATTATTTTGAATTGTTTAGACTCTTAGGCTGACTCGTCTTGGTGAGTTAGGCGAGTGTCATCACACCTGAATCCTGATCGTGACATAATCTCTTAATTCTATTTATGAAGATATGTCCCAATCTCCGATGCCATAAGATAGAAGAATCTTCATTCATAACATATTATTTAGTACTAGCTTGGACATGCATAACATTATGAGTGAAATCATTTTGTAAATTAAGAGAGAAAATATCATCAGACAATGTATCATATCCAAAAAGTTTAGACTCATAAAATAGTTTGGAATAACCTTCTAAAAAGAAGGAATATCCCAAAGGTACAAGTCTTGATATTGAAATTAAATTTCTAGAAAATTTAGGAACATAAAAAGTCTTTTCTAACTCTAAAATAAAACCACTACTAAGAACTATATTGCATGTCCCAATAACTTTCATATGCGACTGCATCTTGTTTCCAGAATAGATGCTTCGCTCAGCTCCCACTGGTTTCCACAAATTTCTTAAATTCTTCAAGAAATTCATAATATGAATTGTAGAAGTAGAATCAATCCACCACGTGTTATATTAGGTTCATAACAAACAAGAGAGATTAAAGTACTTTTCTTGACAAGCCATATTGAAACTTGGCACAATCCTTCCTTATGTGTCGCTTCTTTCTACAAAAGCCATGCTTAGATTCTTTCTTGATGTTAGTTTCAAATGGAGCCTTTCCTTTCCAATTTTTATTGACTTGATTGGTCTTGTTTTCTTGAATAGTCATAAATGCACTTTCTGCATTTTTCATCAGCAGTCGGTCCTCCTCTTGAACACACATGGCCATAAATTAATTAATATATCTTTTAACCTCATGTATGTTATAAGAGATCTTAAATAGACAAGAAAAGTTTCAGATATTTCGATTTCAAGAATCTTTAGCTGAGTCGCTAAGTCTCACATTTTCATGATGTGTTCACGCACACCTCTCACACTGGTGAGCCTCATAGATGAGAATTTCATAATTAAGGTGTTGGCAAGTGTCTTATCTGAAGTTTCAAACTATTCATCAATAGCCTTCCGTAATGCTTTGACATTATTATCCTGTTCGACAAAACCATAGATATCAACAGAGATTTTGGTCTTAATGAACATAACACTCAAACGATTAGAGCGTTCAATTGTTCATGAAGACTGTTGACACCCAATTTTGACCTTCCATAATCTAAATTAGTTATCGAGCTTCATCAATTTTAAATAATTTGAAGTAATTATTTTTTTAAAAAAATAATCTAAAAAAGAAAATATTTTCAAGTTATTTTGTCATTTTCTTTAATGTTGGAATGATATATATATATTTTATATAATTATTTATATAATTATTATCTCTTGTGAGTATTTGAAAATCATCTCAAAATATATATTTTTTAACTAAATATTATGTTGATTAGGTTAGTTTAATTATGGTTATATTTTTAGTTAATTAGTTTAAAATTAAGTTAATTATTTTACTTTGTTAAAATTAAGAAGCTCGTTAACTAATTAGTAAATTCATCTTATTTAAATTGTAGCCGAATCCACTAATTAAATTTGTTCGGTTAAATTTGTAATTCGATTGGCTATAATTGAAATTATTTGGCCCTTTTTTTAATTAATCTAACCCATTTTGACTCATTTTAAAGTACTTTTTAGCCACTTTCTATAACAACAATTCCAATTCTCATATACCCATTACAAAAACCCAAAATCATTCCTAAACACTTCCTAACACACACTAACCGACCCCAATTTTTCTTTGCTCAATTTTCACCACACCATACACGTGGCAACAACAATCAATTTTACAACACCATTTACTACAATTCATTACCTACCACATGCCCATTCCCTTTTCCCTTACAACTATACAACTAACAAAAATACCAATTTCTCCATTTACTCAATAATACCCAACGGACCCCACTTATAATTTCCAGCATCCCATCTTATTTCCACCAAAACAATTCCACATACATATACTATATTGCATAAAGCAAACAAGATCACTCTCTCGATTCTCTTCTCTTAATTATCTTTCTAGCTGCCGCCACTCCTAAACCACACAACTCTCTTTCCCTTTCTCTATTTCTAGCCAACTCTAAGCTAGAACAACACTGATCACACCTCCAAACAACTCTCTTCTCCATCGAAATCAAACCAAACAAACCACCAACCTTTTTCCCTTTTCCATTTCTCCAGGCCACGAGACCTCCTCCCCAACTTTCAGCTCCTTAAAGATAAGGAAAACCCTGAATATTCTATACATCATAATTCATTACAAAGTCTTCAAGGAAGCTTGTCCTTTCATCTTGAACAAAGCAACCCCTCCCTTATGGTAAGTAAATCAAATTCGATTTTGAAATTATGTAGCTGTTAGTAATTTTGGCATATCTCATTGTACAGTACTTTATTTTTAATAAAATAAATATGTTTTGGAAAGCTAAATCACGTACCTACAACTCTATATCTATTTTGGAGTCTAAATCTGTTGTTATTGAGTCCAAAAATAGGATGCAATATAGGACAAGTTCTGTCCAGATTCTTGATTTAAAACTCTCACATGTACAACTGTTAGTGTTTTGATTATATCTTTTTGTACAAAACGTATTTTGTGGTGATTCTTGTTTGTTTTAAAACTTAAGAATATATCTACAATTTTCATTAAGGCGTCGTTTGAATTTTCAAAATTAAGGTACAACATGAGCTACTTGGCTGGTCGAATTTACTGTTTTGGTAGCATAATCTTGTTTACAACTTTTAGTGTAGTTATTAGGAATTATTTTAACGGTGTATGTCTTTGGTGCTATGCATTTCACTGTTTCTTCATGTGATGTTTTCACTAATGAATTGATATTATATTAGGTGAAATTCATTACTAACTTTGAGGAATTTTTTTGTTTGTTTTGTTTTTCGTTTTTGTCAAAAGTTAACTTAACTGTTAGCTTATCCTTATTATTGTTATTTCATCACTGTTCGTCAGTTATATGAATCTTGTAATTATTATCCTTAATATTGTTATTATTTTTTTTATTATCATTGTTGTTCATATATTGACCCATTTTGTTTGGGACTGATTTTAGATTTTTGTTACTTATTGAGTTGCTCTTCTTGTTAGCTACTATTTGTGAATGTCCACTGACGATCTTCACCTTGTTCATTATTTGGTCTTGTTTTGATTTATTTTATTTAGTGATGTTGCTGTTGTACATTTTATTTTATATGATTTCTTTTAAGTTAATGGATTGATTATACACACTCTATGTTTTGATTTA
Organism: Solanum dulcamara; assembly: GCF_947179165.1. Taxonomy (NCBI): domain Eukaryota; kingdom Viridiplantae; phylum Streptophyta; class Magnoliopsida; order Solanales; family Solanaceae; genus Solanum; species Solanum dulcamara. The sequence continues at coordinate 68,607,909 of NC_077242.1, forward strand.
TTTTATTTAGTGATGTTGTTGCTATATTTTTTGTTTTATTTGATTTCTTTTAAGTTAGTGGGATTGATTATACACACTTTATGTTTTAATTTATTTTATTTAGTGATGTTGCTGCTGTATGTTTTGTTTTATATGATTTCTTTTAAGTTAGTGGGATTGATTATACACACTTTATGTTTTGACTTATTTTATTTAGTGATATTGCCGCTGTATGTTTTGTTTTTATATGACTTCTTTTAAGTTAGTGGGATTAATTATACACACTTTATCCCTAGAATTTTAAATAAGTTTTGTTACTAGCTATTATTATTTGGTTATTTTTATTATCTTGGCATATTTATTGCTACTTGGATAGTGCATATTATTTTATACTATTTTCGTTAGTTTTGAATATTAGCATTTTTAGCGGATTTAAAATTGGTCAATGAAAAAATCTCCCTGTCGGTTTTTGGGTCCTCCCCATTTTAAAAGACAGAAATTTAAATTCAAGTTTACATTATACATTATATCTTGCAAGTTAGAAGTAGCCAATTAAGAAATTACTGTTGATTTTTCAAGGCCTCCGATGTTCATAAGATGAGTTTTATTTTTTAATTATTATTATTATTATTATTGTTGTTGTTGTTGTTGTTGTTGTTGTTGTTGTTGTTGTTGTTGTTGTTGTTGTTGTTGTTGTTGTTGTTGTTGTTGTTGTTGTTGTTGTTGTTGTTGTTGTTGTTGTTGTTGTTGTTGTTGTTGTTGTTGTTGTTGTTGTTGTTGTTGTTGTTGTTGTTGTTGTTGTTGTTGTTGTTGTTGTTGTTGTTGTTGTTGTTGTTGTTGTTGTTGTTGTTGTTGTTGTTGTTGTTGTTGTTGTTGTTGTTGTTGTTGTTGTTGTTGTTGTTGTTGTTGTTGTTGTTGTTGTTGTTGTTGTTGTTGTTGTTGTTGTTGTTGTTGTTGTTGTTGTTGTTGTTGTTGTTGTTGTTGTTGTTGTTGTTGTTGTTGTTGTTGTTGTTGTTGTTGTTGTTGTTGTTGTTGTTGTTGTTGTTGTTGTTGTTGTTGTTGTTGTTGTTGTTGTTGTTGTTGTTGTTGTTGTTGTTGTTGTTGTTGTTGTTGTTGTTGTTGTTGTTGTTGTTGTTGTTGTTGTTGTTGTTGTTGTTGTTGTTGTTGTTGTTGTTGTTGTTGTTGTTGTTGTTGTTGTTGTTGTTGTTGTTGTTGTTGTTGTTGTTGTTGTTGTTGTTGTTGTTGTTGTTGTTGTTGTTGTTGTTGTTGTTGTTGTTGTTGTTGTTGTTGTTGTTGTTGTTGTTGTTGTTGTTGTTGTTGTTGTTGTTGTTGTTGTTGTTGTTGTTGTTGTTGTTGTTGTTGTTGTTGTTGTTGTTGTTGTTGTTGTTGTTGTTGTTGTTGTTGTTGTTGTTGTTGTTGTTGTTGTTGTTGTTGTTGTTGTTGTTGTTGTTGTTGTTGTTGTTGTTGTTGTTGTTGTTGTTGTTGTTGTTGTTGTTGTTGTTGTTGTTGTTGTTGTTGTTGTTGTTGTTGTTGTTGTTGTTGTTGTTGTTGTTAATTGTTGTTGTTGTTGTTGTTGTGATTATTGTTGTTGTTGTTGTTATTGCTGTTGTTGTTGCTGTTGTTATTGTTGTTTTTTTGTTGTTGTTGTTGTTGTTGTTGTTGTTGTTGTTGTTGTTGTTGTTGTTGTTGTTGTTGTTGTTGTTTATATTTATCCATTACTAACATTTTACAAAGTGTTTGCACAGGTACTCAAAGATGCCTTCTTTGAACTTTCCCTTTTCTAAGATCCTAGACGTGGTACTAACACATGAATCTGGTTACTAGTTTGACCAGTTTGTCGGCAAGTCAAGAAAACATCATTTTCGGACCATCTAACCAATGGTTGGGCTCTTTTTGGGATTAAAGTTAAGACATCACAAGCTTCAACCTTCCTTGAAAGCCAAAAATCTATAAACCACATAAGGAGAAAGTAGGACACAAAAACCTAGTAATTATGAAACATGAACTTGTGAGTTGTTTCTCCCATCACAATAATTCATTCAGAAGTCTAAGTAGCGAGTTTATGAAAATGAGCTTAAGTTAATGGATTATCAAAAGGAAAGATGCAGGGATCTCATCATCAAAATAAGAAAAAAAAGGATTTGAGCTTACTTTTTCCCTAAAAACTCATTTTTAGTAGTATGAACAAATGGTGTTACTCCTTCCAGCAGTTGGACCTTCAAAAAAGAAAAAAGGAAATAATTCACCTTATCATATCATCATATATTATTAAAAGTGGGAAGATCCAAAGTGTAAACTTTTGACTTAATACCTTTCTACTTTTAGTATTTAATATGAGATGCGAGAGGAAAACTTTTGTTTAACATTTCCGAAAAGACCACCTATTTGTTCGTTTAACGAAAAAAGAATAAAGAAAGTCCCGAAGAGCGGCACCTGCATTCTTAGTGTGGGGGCGGGGTAGGGGCTTCCTCTGCCATTACCATCCGAGTCGTCCAGCGAAGAACAAGAAGTTCTGAAGTTTAAGAAGAAATTTCTACCAGGTGATGTCGAAGTGACCAATTAACCAACCAAGAAAACCACTTGTTACAAAAAAGATCTTGTTGTTGCATCGAAACGGTGCTCGTTTTTCTAATTATGAAGCGTGGCTAAGTGATCCAGAGAATGTCGCCATTCCAAATAAAAAAGGAAAAATAAGCCTAAAAAGGCCAACAACAACAATAATAATAATAATTATAATAATGATAATAAATAAAAATAATAAAAAAAAAAGTTAGAAAAATAACAAACTAACAAAAAAAATGGAAAGAAGATAAATGAGGAAAAAGAGAAATAGAGGGGAGTTGGGGGGGGGGGCTATTACTGTTTCATAAACTTATCATTTTTAGATATTGTAAAATAAATTTAAATATATTTAATTTATTTATTAAATTAAAAGATAAAAATACTACTAATAATGATGATGATGATGATGATGATGATAATAATAATAATAATAATAATAATTATAAAAATAACAATAATAATTAGTAATAGCAATAGTAATAGTAGTAAGAGTAAGAGTAATATTAATAATAGTAGTAGTAGTAGCAATAATAATAATAATTTAAAAGTTAGAAAAATAACAAACTAACAAAAAGAAGAATGAAAAGAAGATAAATGAGGAAAAAGAGAAATAGAGGTGGGAGGGGGGGGGGGGGGGTTGGGGAGGCAGGAAATATCTTATAGATTTTGAAATATTTCTTTCAATTTAAATATATAACTTAAAGGAAAAATATCATTGTATTTTAAAAAATCAAGGATAAGGAAGAATAACAAAAATATCTTCATTCAAAAAAATTGATATGATATTTAAATTCAAATTTAAATGATTTTTTTTTTGATTAGCTTAAAAATAGAAATCCATCGGTAGAAGAATTCTAAATGAACTCTTACTATTTCATGAATATATCATTTTCAAATATTGTAAAATAAATTTAAATATATTTGATTTAAATATCAAATTTAAAAACAAAATATAGAAATACTACTAATGATGATGATAATAATAATTATAATAATTAGAAATATATATATATATATATATATATATATATATATATATAATAAAGGATAGTAGTTTGCAATGTGGTTAAGCCAAGTGGCAAGCTATTGAAAAAAGACTTGACAATTTTAAGACAAAGTTAATAAATATTGTAATAAAATTTTTCAATTTCAAATTTGAAAATACATTTGATTTTTAAAAAGAAATATATTATTATTATTATTATTATTATTATTATTATTACTATTACTATTACTATTACTATTACTATTACTATTACTATTATTATTATTATTATTATTATTATTATTATTATTATTATTATTATTATTATTATTATTATTATTATATCGCAACCAGGATCTAAAAGACTGACGGTAGTCCACGCGGTCATCCATATCTTGCTTGAAACTATATCCTTAAACTTGCAGTTAGTAAGATTTAAAATCAAACAAAGAAGATTTTATTTAGTTCAGGACTGTATGGAAGCTTTCACCTGAGCAAGGGGACTGTCAGATATTCCGATACATACTATTATTAATCCGGCAAACTAGTAGTTTTAACAGTGTGAGAAGTACTACCCCTTTTTCTTTTCCTTTAACAGGGATTTACACCACCACTGCTTGCTAGGCTGGACTAATATAGTAGTGCCGGAATCGACTGTACCACCATCTCAGAACCAAGTCATGGAACTAGGATAAATTCTTTTTAGAAGTTGATTGAGTCTGAATCTTTTATATTACATAAAATATACAACTTAGATATCCGGCATAGATATGATATTTTTAGCCAGACATAGTCACGGCTATGGAGAAGATTAAGAATTAAAGATAAAAGATAAAGAGCGTACCTTGCCTTGAAGGCTATATCAAACTTCAAGCTTTTATTTCTTTAATAATTTACAATGAAGAGAGAGATGTATACAAGAGAGAAGGTAGAGAGAGAGGGAGTAGAAAAACTCTGCCTAAGAAACAAAATGAAATGCCCTTTATATAGAAGGGCTAAGGAGACACACAGAATAAAAGGTAATCCTCATATGGGTCCCTAAATAGCACGAGTGGATCCCTTATATGGGTCTCTAAAAATATATATCTACTGTGTACATACACTGTTTCTACTATGGTTACAAATATGATTTGTTTTCATTTGAAGCTGCTGGGGATATATCCTCGCATGGCCCGCCATTTTTTTAATCGTTTGATAGTTTGTAGTGGCCGTCTCATTCTGCTTTTTCTTTTTCTTTAACAGTTGTGCGAAGAAAATCTTCCTTATCTTGTAAGGACTCAAGGATTTCTTCTACCTTTTCAAGTTCACTTTCAGACAATATAGATCTAGGCCCATCAGACTGAGCATCAGCGATATCATCGCTTGCTTCACTTTTCATGGAAGTTTCTAATTTATCATATTGTGTTAATGTCTGAAGTAAATTCTTCTTGACTTCTTCTAAATAATCATTGATCAATTCAGTTTTATCACCTTATTGGACCGAAATTCTTTGGGCAATATGTTTGACTGAATTGTCAGCCACCAGGTTCTTTTGAGGATGCTCAGTATACTCTTGGAGTTTTATTTTAATACCGTCGATAAGTTCTTGGCCATAAGATTATTTAGTTTTGGGATAATTTCTTGTTAATTTATCCTAGAAATTATTATAATAAATACAGTAGAGACATGGTATCTTTTCGTCTGGGGTATATCCCACTTCAGGAAGCTATTTATGAATTCATGGTATAGAAAACTCAATGAAGAAATACATCTGATCAATTTTATCTAAATTGCATACATGATCAGCCAAGTATAATTCTGTTAAAAATGGAAATAATTTTGTCCATTCTTTATAAAAGTTGAGATAGACATACGGTAAAATCTTTACCGTGGGACCGTGGAATGTCCACCATCTTATGAACCAATTGGGGATTGGTCATTCAAAAACCTTTGGTCAGACTTTTATGAACCAAGTGTGTTTATGTTTATCATTGTTGTAATAGAAAACTTTATAAAAAGCTTGGATATAATCCCAATAAGTAAGATTAATGTTCATGTTATTAACACAAACCTGTCGTTCATTCATTGTGGAGATTCCCCACTCTTCAACAAATATAATCTGTCTGATAATGACTTTTGAGAAGTTATAAACATTCTCTTCTGTGGTAAAATATTGGAAGTCGGCACTTCCTGTTTTAATCAAGATCGTTTCATAATATGTTCGAGTCTTGTACGACTCTCCTGGGAAATATAATCCACGTATCAAGTATCGCTGGAAAATCTTCCAGGGTTCATCTTGCCTCTGAATATCAGAATTTTCTAAAAGAAATATAATTTCTTTTGTGAGTACTTCTTCATAATTTTTGTTATCATCTATTTCTTTTGTTATTGTAGCAAAAATATCTTTTTGCTTTTTTGATTCCAAGTATGCTTTCAGTTGCCCATATAATGGACTGTCTTCTGGAATATCTTCCAGATTAATTGAAGAAATATCTTCTTTTGGGTTAATGAAGAGGTTTCACCAACTCTGGAGTTTATCAAACTCTTGTTGCCCATTCTTAGAACTGAAAAATTGCTAGATGATGATGAGCCATATGATGGCCTTGGTGAAGGAGCGGATCTTTCCCTGCCTCTAGCTCGAGTAGTATTTCTGCTTCTGATTATAGACCACGGTGGATCTGCCATAGATGCAAATATCAGCTGATATTAATGATAGTCAAAGAAATTATCAATATCAAGATAATATGGACCATCATCGTCTTCATAAGAATGAATAGAGAAGTTAAAAGGCTCCATTTCTTCTCTTATAATTGTTTCAATTATTTTTTCCAAAATTATAATTCGAATATATTTTCCTAAAGAAATGAATTTTAATATAGTGATAAGAGTTTTACTATCAAAGAAGGCTGTAAAATAATGCATGGTTCAACTGGAAAAGTATTCCCTAGATAGGAAGTCTGGTAGAGAATTATCAATTCCCTTTTTATACTGAATATCAAAGTCGAATGGGGCTAACCGAGCCTGTCATCTAGCAAATATTAATTTTGAAGCATCATGCTTAAAATCTTTATCAAACATATATTTTACTGATTGAGCGTCTATTTTAATCAGGAATCGTTGATTGTATAAATCATCCTGAAATTTTAAAACACATTTAACTATACACGATATTTCATGGGCCACAGTTGCATATTTTCTTTGGGCCTCAGTCCATTTACTTGAATGGAATCTTATAAGATATTTATGTTTATCGTTGGGGTTTACTTGTTTAAGAATCCCTCCATAACCAATATTAGAAACATCAGTTTCAATAATTTTTGGCCAAGCTGGATTAGTCAATGTTAAACACGGTAAAAATTTAACATGCTGCTTAACAGATTTAACTAGTTTCGTTAGACTGTCAGTCCAAGGGGATTTATGATTCTTTTTTAATCTTTCATATAATGACGATAAATCTCTAGATAATTTTTTGTAAAAAGGAGAAATTTAATTTAAACTTCCCAAAAATCTCTGAAGCATAGTCCGATCAGTTATAACATCGAAAAACTTAGAAGCAAAGTCAATGGACCGTTGAATAGGAGTTATTTTACCTTGACAAATATTATGCCCAAGAAATCTAAATTCTGTTTGAAATAGGCTCATTTTGGATTTAGATATAACCAAACCATTTTGTATGATAATTTTTTTAAAAATATCAAGGTGTTTAATATGAGTTTCAAACCTCTTGGAGTAGACTAAAATATCATTAATATAAAAATGATAAAATCCAGATAAGGATTAAAGATATCATTCATGATTTTCTGAAATTCAGATGGGCATTTTTAACCCAAAATGCATTACGTTCCATTCATATTGCCCAAATAGATCATTAAAAGCAGTTCTATAAGTGTGCTCTTTAAAAATCTGAATCTGCCAATATCTCGATTTTAAATCGAATTTTGAGAAGATATTAACATCATATAACCTAGACAATAAATCTCTTTTATTTGGAATAGGATATCTAATCCATTTTAAATATTTGTTTAATGATTTATAATTAATAATCAGGCGGGGAACACCACGTTCTTTTTCTGCTGCATTATTAACATAAAAGGCAATGCAAGATCATGGTAATTTTGAAGGTTTAATCAAACCCTTTTGTAAAAGATTATCAATCTCTTTTTTTACAAAATTCGACTAACTCACCATTCATTTGACAGGGACGTGATTTAGTGGGAATATTATCTTTACAGAAATTATCTTCATATGGAAGAGTGACAATATATCTTTTTCGATTCCAGAAGGCACTAGCATGATCGACACAAACATCAATAGCTAATTGTTCAGAGATTAATTTAATCTTTTCTTGAACCTTAGCAGATTTTATTGTATCATAAATATTTAAACTGTATATTTTCAGTTATAAAGAATCTACATGCTTTTGTTTCATATGGATTAAAGCATTTATGTCTCTAGTAACTAGTTCAATTATGAATGAAAAAGTTATTTCTTTATTTTTATAACTGACAGTAAATCATTTTGCATCTATTTTTGAAAAATGATATATTGTATTAATGAAAGGGGTTCCAAATATAATCGAAGGATGCATTTGGTCTTTTACTAATAAAAAGAAATAAGGAATGCTAATTTTATTTTGGCAAATATAAGTATTAGATAATTTGTATTTTATATCTAAAGTATGTCCAGATGCAGATTTAACCGCATGAGTAGTTTTTTCAAAATATCTTGAAGGAATTAATCCTTCTTGAATGCAGCTAACATCTGCTCCACTATCAATCATGGGAGTGTTAGTAATGGTGAATTCATTATTAATAAGAATGGTACATTTAATATACCAACGATGAGCAGTTACTATCTGAAACATTCCTAAGAATGAATTTTGTTTAGGTGAAGGGTCTTCATTATCACCTTCACTTAGATCTAAATCAATGATTTTTTCCATCCCTTTATTAATGGAAGAGGTGTCTGTCTCATTAGCCTCTAGTTGAGAGATCCTATAATCATGAATCATCTGATTCTGTTTAAGAGATTTAATTTCTTTTTAAGCTTTTCAACTTTAAATTTTAAATCATCCAGAGAAGTATCTCTTACTGACTACTGTGGTATTAGTCTTTGTATCAAGACAAGCCAAAACTTTTGTTAGGGAGTATGGTTTAGAATCAATATCAATTTTTGATTTAAATTTATTAGACTGGGAGCTGGTTGCAGAAGTCATATTAATGATTTTGCTTCTAGTTTCTTCATCAGAAATTTATTTCAATAGTTCAATTACATTATCAAATGTAATAGTATGCATATTCAAATATTAAAATTGAGACTATAGTTTATAAAACTCATCAATTTTGCAATAACAATTATTACCTGTGCAATTAACACCCTATTTAGGAGAAACTTCATTCTCATTATCAGAAAAATCAATGAGTGCAACTTTACTTTCAGATTCTTCAGTACTTGATTCGGACTCAGGGTTGGGGTATGGGGTGGGGTAAGAAAAAAAATGTAATTTGAAATTGGATGAGAGTTTTGAAAAATATTTTTATTGATTTTTGAAGGAAAATCATTTTCCTTAAATTTGAGGAAAATAAGTTTGAAAAATATTTTTCAAGACATTTAAGTCAATCATTCATACCAAACACACCCTTATGTTTAACCATTATAGATTATGCAAAAGCTGAGTACTTTTAGAAGATAAAGAAAATTAATATTAGAGGTAAGACCGATACCACATCGGATCGGGACAACTAGACTTCTGGGATCTTGATATGGCTTGGGCATTTATCGTCCTTCCTTTGAACTAGATTTTGGGTTAAGCTAAGCATAAGGTTCATTTAATATTATTAAAATAATTTTTAATATTCTAATAAATTTTGGTATTTGTCCACCAAAATCATTGTAACTAAGGTCCAAGTACTTCAAATACTGCAACTTAACCAGTGGTGAACTAATATTACCTGTCAAAGATGTGTCAAAGTTACCACGAAGATTCAGGACGAGTATATGGCCAGTTGTGTTACTGCATTTCACACCCCTCCAAGAACAACATTCCTCATTTTCCATGAATAAAGCATATTATGTTCGTCAATGAGACCTCGTTTGAACTCGAGAAGAGCTTCCTTCTCCTTTGTTATGCACAAAATTTTTGCATGATCCCCTCTTAACATTGATCCAGAAACTAAGCTTTGATGCAGGATCAATATTGATAGACAAATCAGAAGCAAATGAATTGATTTGTAGTGTTGTTTGGTATCCATTTTTTTGTTTGTGGAAAAGATCATATGCAAGAGCCAAGAAGCAAATGAAGGCTTGAATAGTAGTTAATGGGAGTGTTCACTCCTTGATTGTGAAACAAAGTCAAAGTCTACCCATTTTTGCATCAACTGTGAAATGTATTTATTAAGCAATGTTCAATAATTGTATTCAACACTTCTTGTAGTCAAGTGGAACAAAGATAAAAAGGCAGTTTGGTGCACAAAGCATCCCGTGTTAGTAGGGTCTGGGAAAGGACCGCACCCAAGGAGTGTGATGTAGACAGTCTACCAAGCATTAATGATTGCTTTCACGAATTGAATCCATGATCTGTAGGTTATAGGGAAAAAGAACTTTATCGTTGCTTCAAGGCCAAATGGAATAAAAAAAAGTAATAAATAATGCTATATTATTTTTGAATTCCAAGAATTTTCCAAAGTCTTGCTTTGCCAACTCTAAAGTCAATAATACAGATAGATTTCCGAGTTGAACCTCTTGTGGGTGTGAAGTACACTGAAAAAAGAAAAGGTCACACAAAGGCAATTGAAGAAAAAACCAAAATGACAATAACAATCTTCATTAATGTGAAATACTGGAAATAGGAGAAACAATCAATATAAGAAATTAATTTTTAATCTTTAGTTGTTGAATTATTCTTTAGGCCCACTATAACAAGGAACTTGTTGAGAATCAACAAGTAATAAAATTCTTGAAGATAATAGGAAATTTATTTTTCCTTGATCTCTTTATTTCAAATTTTTCTGTAATATGAATTGAATACTAACGTGACATGGCATGTCAATTAAGAAAGAAAGAAGCTTTTGTGGTGTTTAGTATTTTATTTTGTTTTAGGAAAAGAGTAGAGTAATAGTTCAATGATTTTATGATTTTAAAAAAATAAAAGTAAGTTCAGTAAACAAATTTTCAAAATCCGTGTGACCAGGAAATTAACTCATAAATCATCCATTGCTTATGCGCGAAAGACAAACAACGACTCTGACCTTGAGATTTGGCCTGACCCCAACTTTCGACTCGAAACCCGATATTTGAACTGAAACCCGACCCCGACAACTGATCCGAGATTGGGACCTCACCCTGACTCCCAACCCATACCCCGATCCTGACTCCTGACCCAAGACCCGATTCGACTCCCGACTCGGAATCCGACTTTCGATTTGAGATCCGAACATGACATTTGAACCTTGACTTGGAATCCAACACTTAAATTGGGATTCGATCCCGACCTGGGACCGAATATCCAACCTAGGATTGACCTCGATACCCGAACGTAGACACAAGCAACCAATTCAGGATCTGATCTCGACACTTGAATTGATACCTGACTTTCCAACTAAGATCCGACCTCGACAATCAACAACCGATGCAGGACCCAACATTTGAATCGGGGCCCGATTCGACTCGACTTCTGACCCTAAATCTGATTTTCAAATTGAGATTCGACTCCAACTTTCAAATTGGGACCCGATCACACCCGCTTGAAATTTGATTTTCAAACTTGGATTTCAAATATTTTTTTAAAATGGGAGAGGGGCTGGGGACTGGTTTGGGAGTAAGGGGTTAAAAAAAATGAAATTTTGTAAATTATTTTCAAAAACAAAATTTTAATTTTTTTTTGGAGGGGGAAGGCTGGTAGGGGGTTGGGTAGGGATGGAGTAAAACAATGAATTTTTTTTGGGAGGGGGGGAGGAGGGGGTTGGGGTAGGGTGGGGTAAAGAAAAGCAAAATTTCTAAAATTTGAAATATTTTTGAAAAACGAACTTTAATTTTTTTTTTGAGGGGGGGGGAGGGAGGGGGGGCGGGGAACTGATAGGAGGTTGGGGTAAGGGTGAGGAAAAAAATGAAAATTTTAAAATTAGATATTTTTCAAAAACAAACTTTTAAATCGTTTTTTTAGGAGCTGGGGAGGGGTAAAAAAAATAAAATTTTTAAAATTTGAAATATTTTTCAAAAACAAACTTTTAATTTATTTTTTAAGGGGGCTTGGTAGGGGGTGGGGTAGGTGTGGGATAAAAAAATTAAAATTTTTAAAATTTAAAATATTTTTTAAAAACAAACTTTTATTGTTTTCCGTGGGGGGAGAGGGGGTGGTAGGAGTGGGGTAAAAGAAACAGAAATTTTTAAAACTTGAAGGGGGGGTCGGGGGTAAAAATAATTTTTAAAAATTTTAACTTTTTGGATGGGGAGGGTTGGGGTATGGGGTGGGGTAAGAAAAAAAATGTAATTTGAAATTGGATGAGAGTTTTGAAAAATATTTTTATTGATTTTTGAAGGAAAATCATTTTCCTTAAATTTGAGGAAAATAAGTTTGAAAAATATTTTTCAAGACATTTAAGTCAATCATTCATACCAAACACACCCTTATGTTTAACCATTATAGATTATGCAAAAGCTGAGTACTTTTAGAAGATAAAGAAAATTAATATTAGAGGAAAGACCGATACCACATCGGATCGGGACAACTAGACTTCTGGGATCTTGATATGACTTGGGCATTTATCGTCCTTCCTTTGAACTAGATCTTGGGTTAAGCTAAGCATAAGGTTCATTTAATATTATTAAAATAATTTATAATATTCTAATATTTTAAAGTATTATTTACAGATATTATGGGGACTTTTACGACCATGAAAAGTGCATATATATATATATATATATATATAGTACTATTATTAATACGTATGAAAGATGAAAGAATAATAAATAAGATAATTACGGGGATATACTTTTAATAATATTAATGGGGGAAGATAAAAGAATAAAAAGAAAAAAAAATTAAGGTAACCAAGCAAATTTACACCTACATAACTATAGGTTGATATATTCCACATTCATGTTTAATGTATTAAAAATATTATTTAATAGAATATTATTTTTTCTTAAGAATAAAATGGTCAAATAAAGTTCCATAAATTGCAATTCCATATTTATAAGTTTCCAAAAACTTTTGTTTCCCAAACCTATTCTAACTAGGATTAATTAATTACTACGCTTATCTATTATAAAATAAGTTCCCTAAAATTGTTTTTCCCTAACCTATTCGAACTAGGATAACAACGTGTATATATTATTAGTAAACCTTCACGCACTAGTTTCATCACCTCATATTTCTTATTTTCCAAAGTTTTGCAACAAATATGGCTGATTGCATATTATCATCATTAGGTCATATTGATCATCAATATTCTTTCAAGAAAGTTGATGATGATTTTTTCAACATCAACAAATTACCATGCCTAAAAATGGTGGCTGCATCTCTATACATACCCAAAAATAACCCAAAGAAACCGTTAGGCGAAGATGCACACTTCATCTATGAATCATACCAAACTATTGGTGTCGCTGATGGCGTTGGTGGTTGGGCTAAAATGGGAATAGATGCTGGAATTTACGCGAGAAAGCTCATGAGAAATTCACTTATCGCTACAAATAACGAACCAAAGGGTCACGTGAACCCTAAAAGGGTTCTTCAAGAAGCTTACAAAAATACAAGTTTTGAAGGATCGTCTACGGCTTGTATTATAACTTTAGACAAGGAAAAAAATACTGTGTATGCTGCTAATGTTGGTGATAGTGGATTTTTCCTAATCAGAAAGGGAAAAGTTATATACAAATCGCCGATACAACAAAGGGGATTTGGGTGTCCGTATCAATTGGGAAAGTGCAAGGATAATCCTAGTGTTGCTCATGAGATGGAATTAATCGTCGAGAAAGATGATATTTTGATCGTTGGGACGGATGGGATGCTTGATAATATGAATGAAAGTGAGATTGAGAAAATTGTTCGAAAAGGGATTGATCGAAAGTTAAAAGCAGAGGAGTTGGTTAGAAAAATTGGAAAGGCTGCATTGTATAACTCATTTAATAGATTTGCAGATACACCATATGCAAGAGCAGCTAAGAGGGAAGGCCTTAGTCAAACACACAAAGGAGGAAAAATTGATGACATTACTGTTATTGTAGCTTATATCAATTAAGGTGAACATTTTGTATAACAAGTATGAAGCACAAAATGTTATGTGCAAACTTTTGCTGTAAATTGAAATGTTATATTGGAGTTATATTACATAGTATTATGGAACTACTTTGCTAATTGTTACCCATTTCATAATGTTTTACAAAATTTATTTCATGCACATAAAATGCGATGATATTGTTGTCTTTTTATTTTATTTCATAAATAGAGTATTGTTCGGGTCAATATTTGCGTAAAGAAAACTTCCACACGAATATTAGCTAACCAAAAAATAGGAATCAAATTTAGTACTTCCTCCCTTTTATTTATATGTCGTAGTTTGACTGATCATGAAATTTAAAGAATTAAAATAGATTTTCAACTTATACGCAAATTGCAATTACCCTCGTTTCTTTAGTTATAGAAAAATTTACCCCTCCGTTTTGACTACCGCGCCCCTTAAGATATATATAAATTTAGTTGCGATTTTGGTGAATTTAATGTTGGTTTATATATATATACACATATTTAGTAGCGGTTTAGGTGACTTTAATTAGTTGGGTAATAGAAGTATGAGTAGCTAAAATCTTTAGTTTTAGGGATGTGGCGTTGACGTGAAGGGACAATTGTTATGCTTATTAAGATTTTTCATTATTAAGTTATTTACTTTTTTTCTTGGTCCTAATTATTCTTTTGTTATGTTAATGTTGTGTAATTTGTTCCATCTCCAACTGATTTAGCCATGTTATATTTGTATTTTGATGATTTAACAAACTATGAAACCTGGTAAAGGGACCTGGTCCCATGATTAACGCCTGTCAAGGGCAAGAAAGTGGAGTACATGTGTAAAGATGCAAAGGTTGTTGAGGTTGGTGGGCACTGCAATAGAGGTGCATATTCTCGTTTTGTGTATCGACAAACCATGAGACCTGATAGACGGACCTGGTCGCATGAACACAGAATGTCAATGACATAATGGATACCAGCTGTAAAAGTTGTCACTGCCTGATGTGCAGAGGACAGCAGACCTGCTCTGCCAATCAGAATGCACGAGGTTGTTTTTGTCCATACGTTAATACCCATCCTTGAACAAGAAACAACCAAGTTTTTGCACATCAAGAATATACAAGCAAAAACCATTATTCTCTCAAGGAAGAACAACTTCCTTAAGGCAGCAAGGGACCTAATCGAGCTACTTTTGAAGAATAGTTTCTAGGTTGTTGCTTTGTTGTAATGTTGAGTCTAGTGAGCTAAATATTGTAAGATCAGTTCCTATATTTAACAGAATAGTGATCTCCTTTCCTTGTATCAGTTTTGCTTCGAGTCCATAGCTATAGTTAGCTTTGAAAGGTGTGTTTGAAGTCTATGTCAACTAGAGGTAGTTGGTATAGTGGGCAGTAGATTTATTGCTTAGTTTCCGAGTCATGGCTAGAGTTAGCTTGATCGGAGTATTCAAAGTCTACGTCAACTAGAGTTAGTTGGGGTAGTGGAAAATAGTTGTAATGCTTAGGCTCAAAGTCTTGTAATAGAAGTATTTACAAGCCAAGGGGTGGAGAGGGGTAGTGTCTAGTTACACTAGGTTGTAATAGACTACTTTGCTCTTGCATAGTGAAATTGGTTGTGAAATCCTGTTGGACAGGTCGTGGTTTTTCCTCCCTTGAGCAAGGAGCCTTTCCACATAAATATTGTGTGCCATTTTATCTTTTGCACCTAACTTGAGCATTCTGTAAACTGATTGTGTCAAAGGACCTGGTCCCCTGACTCGTGTGGTGGACGCATATATTTCATCAAGCCAATTCTAAATTCATATCTCGTTTGTGTTGTAATGATTCTTCTTTTTCAGCTGAATATAGTTGGTTATTCAATTTTAGCACAAGCATAACTAGCATAGACCTCTCTTATAATCAATTCATCGGTCAAATTGATGATCGCTTTGATGTATCTGGTACATCTTAATCTTGATAATAGAGACTTAGAGATCTGAATGGAAGTGTCGTTGAAGGAATAGGTCAATTGAAGATGTTGGAGTCTCTTGACTTGTCAAGAAACTAGTTTTCTGGCATGATCCATCAGGCCTTGCTAACTTGACTTTTCTTATTGTGTTGGACTTGTCAAACAACCACTTATCAGAGATAATTCCATCAAGCACTCAACTTCGATATATCATCCTATAGAGGCAATGCTCAACTCTGCGGTCATCCTCTTCAAGTGCCAATTAATTGGCCATAAGTAAAGACATCATAAGGAATAGCAGAATGAGTCTCTCTAAGTGTTTTTCGAACTCTTTCTGCAAATAAAGAAGGAAGGCCATCTATAAACTTAGTCTTCCAATGAATATTATTACTTTCAGGTAAGTCCATTACGCGACTTAAAAAGGTGTCTTTATACCATCTAAATTCACCTAAATATCTACGACGGAGTCCATTTAGAAGTGTTCGACGAGTCTCATTTTGATTGATAAATCTACCATTAAAATGTTCTAATATGGTTAGAACCAGAGTATAGACAACATCTTTCAACTTTAAATTTTAAATCATCCAGGAAAATATCTCTTACTGTGGTATTAGTCTTTGTATCAAGATGAGCCAAAATTTCTGTTAGGGAGTATGGTTTTGAATCATTATCAATTTTTAATTTAAATTTATTAGACTGAGAGCTGGTTACAGAAGCCATATTAATGATTTTGCTCCTAGTTTCTTTATCAGAATTTTATAAACTAGCAGTTTTAATAGTGTAAAGTATTGCCCCTTTTTCTTTTCCTTTAACGGGGACTTACACCATCACTGCTTGCTAGGCTGGACTAATATAGTAGTGCCGGAATCGACTGTACCACCATCTCAGAACCAAGGCAAGGTACGCTCTTTATCTTTTATCTTTTATCTTTTAATTCTTAATCTTCTTCATAGCCGTGACTATGTCCGGCTAAAATTATCATATCTATGCCGGATATCTAAATTGTATATTTTATGTAATATAAAAGATTCAGACTCAACCAACTTCTAACTAGAATTTATCATAGTTCCATGACTTGATTCTGAGATGGTGGTACAGTCGATTCCGGCACTACTATATTAGTCCAGCTTAGCAAGCAGTGATGGTGTAAGTCCGCTTGAAGTTTGATATAACCTTCAATAATGATGATGATGATGATGATAATAATGATAATAATGATAATAATAATAATCTTCATTGAATTATCCGGCAAGTGGAAACATCTTCCTTTCATTACTGTAGGTAGTTATTGTGCAGAAATTGCTTCATCTTCCTTCCATTACTGTAGGCAATTATTGTGCAAAACATTTTAAAATTATTATTTATAATATCATCCTTTTTTATTTCTAACTATAATTTATTTGGTGTTTTGAGCTTCTACCATTAAAATGTTATACTAAAGGGCACTCCTCGTATTCTTTGTTATACATTATAAAAGTATGTAATAAAGAGTCAAACCATTTTATCATGTATCCTTTTTTTTTTCTTTCTACTAAAATTTTCATTTTCCATATAAAGACTTATAATTGATCCTATCGCTTGGGATGTTTGGCTCATGACAGGTATATTTATCTTTTTGTTATACAAATAATATTTTTGTTTACTGCTACTTATTATAGGTGTATGGATTCCGGAATACTAATATAATATTTTTGATACAATTATGACGATAATATGAAACATATCTTCCAAGGCTTATGCTTTAGTTGAGACTTCTTTATTTTACTACTCATTTATTCAATATTATATTAATAATAATTTGTTTATCTTTAACAAAATATTGTTTTGCTTCTTTTACTTGACATTCTTCTATAAGCAAGTCGTATGAAGATTGCTAGATATAATTTGTACCAACTTTGTTTCATAACTCTAATATCAAAATACAATTGCATTGGAGTTTCATATAAATTTTAACATTTCTCAGATCTTAGTATGCATTTGTCGGAAAATTTGGATGCTATCTCCCATTCATAAAAATTCCCGTAAAGTTAATATATTTTTAGTTTCGAAATTTTATTTTAGATATCCATTTCAAACTTATTTATTTAAATATACGATGTTGGAATTAAATCTAATCAAATCCAAAACTATATATCTTTTGTGGATTTAGTTTCAAATCTAACCCTATTGATTTTGGGTTTTTATGATATTTAATGCTTATTCTATGAACACAATGTAAAAGTAGAACAATGGAGATACCATATCAATATCTTGAGACTATTCTAGGCTTCGAAATTAATGTAAAGTGAATATATATAATACCAAGACTATTTCAAATTGCAGAACAATACCCATTTATATTATATTTGGATCTATTCCATAACTAAATTTAATTGTTCAAGTTTGCATGTATCAATATTTTGTTCAACAATCAAGTCATTTGATATTTACTGATTATTCATCATTTTAAGTTTGTAATTTTCCAATTTACATTTTAATTGTTCATTACATATATTATAATATTATATATATGCATTCGGTACTCATCGAAAGGGTTCCACATGCATGCACGTGTCCAAAAACTAGTTCATGAATATATACGTATAGCATTAATCAGACCTTTAGCTAAAGATGAAGCCACTTAAAATAGGCATTCCTCCCAGAAATATTGAAGAACAAAGATCCTAACACTCCCCAAAATGAAACAATGAACCCCAACGCCATCGATATATAAAACTCTTTAGATGGAAAGTCGTCATCATCATCATTTTCTTGAAAAGTACTTTCATAACCAACATGAGGTTTTGGAGGAGCAATTGAAGGACACTCTGGAAGAGGAGGGCCACATAGCTGAATATTCCCACCATACGTTGAGGAATCAAAGCCTTGTAATTGAGTGCTCGATGGTATTCTCCCTGACAAGTTGTTGTTTGACAAATCCAACACGCTAAGAAATGTCAAGTTAGCGAGCCCTATTGGGATCTTCCCTGAGAGATGATTCCCGGACAAGTCAAGAGACTCCAACATCTTCATTAAACCAATTCCTTCAATGATATTTCCTGTCAAATTGTTTCTTGATAGATTCAATGACAGCAATGCATTCATTCTGCTAAAATCATTAGGGATGTCACCGACTAATTCGTTGCTAGAAAGATCGATGGTTTTCACAAGCCACAAAATGTTACGGTACTCTGACTCCTTGTTTTTCCATTGGATAAATGCATTGCCATGGTACAACGTACCTACACGAGGGGTATAAGGATCGAAGTCATAGCTCACACTTGTACCATCTTGCAAAAGTTGCATTGTGGTGAAATTGCTGAAGCATTTTGGAATTCTTCCTGATAAATGGTTGCCAGAAAGGTCCAGTATCTGAATAGATTGAAGCTGACATATACTTGGAGGAATGCTCCCAGAGAATTCGTTGAATCGAAGGCTCAGAATCCCCAAATAACCTAACTTAGTCCCTACCCACTCTGGGATTTTTCCACTCAATGCATTTCTTCCCAAGTCTAAGACTTCCAAACCTTGGCACTTCTTCAAAGAGGTAGGAAACTGTCCACTTAAATTGTTGTTACGCACGTATAGAAAACTCAAGGATGTTGAAGAACACAAAGAGTACGGAATGCTTCCAGATATGCGGTTATTGGCTACGTTAAGGACCATTGGAACAGACATGAGAGTCCAACAATCAGGAATCTCTCCGGACAAGAGATTATCGGACAAGTCAAGGATTACAGCTGAACGAATTTTACATATGGAGTTAAGTGATCCAGAAATCTGATTGTTGTCAATACGCAATTCACTAACCAAATGAGGAAATCTTGGTAAGGGCCCTGAAAAATTGTTATAACTGAAATCTATGACAATGGGACCAACAATATTGGCTGATAAATCTTGTATGTTTCCGCTGATTTGGTTGTAAGAGAGATTCAAGTATGTTAACATAGGAGGCAACTTTGAGAACCAACTAGGCATTGTGTCTGAGATACTATTAAGAGAGAGATCCAGAATTGAGTAGCCATTTTGAGTTTGAAGCCATTTTGGAAAATGAAGCCCAAGATTACAAGACGAAAGGCTGATAATTTGTAGTTGAAAACATGGAATCCAATCAACACTAACATTCCAAGTCAAGGAGTTGGAAGACAAGTTTAAGCTTTTCAAGTTGCAAAGGTTGGAAAGATGGGATTCAGAGATTGCACCTTCTAACAAATTATAAGGAGCATCAAAACTTTCAAGGTCGAAAAGTTTCCCTAAACTTTCCGGTAAGCCTTTCAGTCTATTGAAAGAGACGTCCAAGATTTTCAGCTTGGAAAGTTTCTCCAAACTTTCCGGTAAGCCTTGCAATCTATTGAAAGACACATCTAAGATTTTAAGCTCGGAAAGTTGACCTAAACCTTGTGGTATCATTCCATGAAAGTGATTGGACCTTAGGTGCAACTCTCTCAATGATGGAAAGAATGCCAAGTCTGGTAATGACCCTGTCATTTGGTTATTAGACAAATCAAGATATTCAAGACTGGACATATGTCTAAAACTTTCATGGAAAATGCCATTCAACAAATTGTTTTGTAGCATCAATTCCCTCAAGGATGAAAATCTAGTAAGATTAATCAATGAACCAGTGAGTGAATTTCCATCGAAGGACAAAAATTCAACCGATTGATTACTCCCTGATAAGATATCAAGCAGCTCAGAAAATGGTTGACTTAATAAGTTATTTGAATCTGCATCAATAGAGCGTAAAAGACTTAAATTTTCAAAAGACCTTGGTATCCCACCTTGAATACCACTTCCAAATAGCTTAAGATGCTCCAAAGATTTCAAGTACCCAAAGCCACTAGACATTTGGCCTAAGTCGTTGCCCGAAAGTGCTAGGCTAGTAAGACTAGTGAAGTTAAATAACCATCTATTTATTGCAGCGGACGAATATCCATTATAGGAGATGTCAAGGATGGAAAGATGAGAGGAGGAAATATTGGCTGATACAAGTGATGAAGGAATGATTACAGGGAGTTGACAGGAAGATAAATGCAATTCCCTCAATCTAGGAAGCTTAATTATCTCTTGTAACCAGTTTTTCGCTTGTACATTGGAAAAATGTAGATCTAAGTACTCCAAATACACTAGATTAGAAATCCACTCAAGGCTCATCACTACTAAAGAATTTTGACCAAGATCAAGAACTTTTAAGTGTGTTAGGTTTTGGAGCTGAGGAGGAATTAGACCAGTGAAAGGATTGTAACTATACGAGAGATTTAGGTACTCTAGTCTTTTGAAGTCACCGATAAATTTTGGTATTTGTCCACCAAAATCATTGTAACTAAGGTCCAAGTACTTCAAATACTGCAACTTAACCAGTGGTGAACTAATATTACCTGTCAAAGATGTGTCAAAGTTACCACGAAGATTCAGGACGAGTATATGGCCAGTTGTGTTACTGCATTTCACACCCCTCCAAGAACAACATTCCTCATTTTTCCATGAATAAAGCATATTATGTTCGTCAATGAGACCTCGTTTGAACTCGAGAAGAGCTTCCTTCTCCTTTGTTATGCACAAAATTTTTGCATGATCCCCTCTTAACATTGATCCAGAAACTAAGCTTTGATGCAGGATCAATATTGATAGACAAATCAGAAGCAAATGAATTGATTTGTAGTGTTGTTTGGTATCCATTTTTTTGTTTGTGGAAAAGATCATATGCAAGAGCCAAGAAGCAAATGAAGGCTTGAATAGTAGTTAATGGGAGTGTTCACTCCTTGATTGTGAAACAAAGTCAAAGTCTACCCATTTTTGCATCAACTGTGAAATGTATTTATTAAGCAATGTTCAATAATTGTATTCAACACTTCTTGTAGTCAAGTGGAACAAAGATAAAAAGGCAGTTTGGTGCACAAAGCATCCCGTGTTAGTAGGGTCTGGGAAAGGACCGCACCCAAGGAGTGTGATGTAGACAGTCTACCAAGCATTAATGATTGCTTTCACGAATTGAATCCATGATCTGTAGGTTATAGGGAAAAAGAACTTTATCGTTGCTTCAAGGCCAAATGGAATAAAAAAAAGTAATAAATAATGCTATATTATTTTTGAATTCCAAGAATTTTCCAAAGTCTTGCTTTGCCAACTCTAAAGTCAATAATACAGATAGATTTCCGAGTTGAACCTCTTGTGGGTGTGAAGTACACTGAAAAAAGAAAAGGTCACACAAAGGCAATTGAAGAAAAAACCAAAATGACAATAACAATCTTCATTAATGTGAAATACTGGAAATAGGAGAAACAATCAATATAAGAAATTAATTTTTAATCTTTAGTTGTTGAATTATTCTTTAGGCCCACTATAACAAGGAACTTGTTGAGAATCAACAAGTAATAAAATTCTTGAAGATAATAGGAAATTTATTTTTCCTTGATCTCTTTATTTCAAATTTTTCTGTAATATGAATTGAATACTAACGTGACATGGCATGTCAATTAAGAAAGAAAGAAGCTTTTGTGGTGTTTAGTATTTTATTTTGTTTTAGGAAAAGAGTAGAGTAATAGTTCAATGATTTTATGATTTTAAAAAAATAAAAGTAAGTTCAGTAAACAAATTTTCAAAATCCGGGTGACCAGGAAATTAACTCATAAATCATCCATTGCTTATGCGCGAAAGACAAACAACGACTCTGACCTTGAGATTTGGCCTGACCCCAACTTTCGACTCGAAACCCGATATTTGAACTGAAACCCGACCCCGACAACTGATCCGAGATTGGGACCTCACCCTGACTCCCAACCCATACCCCGATCCTGACTCCTGACCCAAGACCCGATTCGACTCCCGACTCGGAATCCGACTTTCGATTTGAGATCCGAACATGACATTTGAACCTTGACTTGGAATCCAACACTTAAATTGGGATTCGATCCCGACCTGGGACCGAATATCCAACCTAGGATTGACCTCGATACCCGAACGTAGACACAAGCAACCAATTCAGGATCTGATCTCGACACTTGAATTGATACCTGACTTTCCAACTAAGATCCGACCTCGACAATCAACAACCGATGCAGGACCCAACATTTGAATCGGGGCCCGATTCGACTCGACTTCTGACCCTAAATCTGATTTTCAAATTGAGATTCGACTCCAACTTTCAAATTGGGACCCGATCACACCCGCTTGAAATTTGATTTTCAAACTTGGATTTCAAATATTTTTTTAAAATGGGAGAGGGGCTGGGGACTGGTTTGGGAGTAAGGGGTTAAAAAAAATGAAATTTTGTAAATTATTTTCAAAAACAAAATTTTAATTTTTTTTTGGAGGGGGAAGGCTGGTAGGGGGTTGGGTAGGGATGGAGTAAAACAATGAATTTTTTTTGGGAGGGGGGGAGGAGGGGGTTGGGGTAGGGTGGGGTAAAGAAAAGCAAAATTTCTAAAATTTGAAATATTTTTGAAAAACGAACTTTAATTTTTTTTTTGAGGGGGGGGGGGAGGGAGGGGGGGCGGGGAACTGATAGGAGGTTGGGGTAAGGGTGAGGAAAAAAATGAAAATTTTAAAATTAGATATTTTTCAAAAACAAACTTTTAAATCATTTTTTTAGGAGCTGGGGAGGGGTAAAAAAAATAAAATTTTTAAAATTTGAAATATTTTTCAAAAACAAACTTTTAATTTATTTTTTAAGGGGGCTTGGTAGGGGGTGGGGTAGGTGTGGGATAAAAAAATTAAAATTTTTAAAATTTAAAATATTTTTTAAAAACAAACTTTTATTGTTTTCCGTGGGGGGAGAGGGGGTGGTAGGAGTGGGGTAAAAGAAACAGAAATTTTTAAAACTTGAAGGGGGGGTCGGGGGTAAAAATAATTTTTAAAAATTTTAACTTTTTGGATGGGGAGGGTTGGGGTATGGGGTGGGGTAAGAAAAAAATGTAATTTGAAATTGGATGAGAGTTTTGAAAAATATTTTTATTGATTTTTGAAGGAAAATCATTTTCCTTAAATTTGAGGAAAATAAGTTTGAAAAATATTTTTCAAGACATTTAAGTCAATCATTCATACCAAACACACCCTTATGTTTAACCATTATAGATTATGCAAAAGCTGAGTACTTTTAGAAGATAAAGAAAATTAATATTAGAGGAAAGATCGATACCACATCGGATCGGGACAACTAGACTTCTGGGATCTTGATATGACTTGGGCATTTATCGTCCTTCCTTTGAACTAGATCTTGGGTTAAGCTAAGCATAAGGTTCATTTAATATTATTAAAATAATTTTTAATATTCTAATATTTTAAAGTATTATTTACAGATATTATGGGGACTTTTACGACCATGAAAAGTGCATATATATATATATATATATATATAGTACTATTATTAATACGTATGAAAGATGAAAGAATAATAAATAAGATAATTACGGGGATATACTTTTAATAATATTAATGGGGGAAGATAAAAGAATAAAAAGAAAAAAAAATTAAGGTAACCAAGCAAATTTACACCTACATAACTATAGGTTGATATATTCCACATTCATGTTTAATGTATTAAAAATATTATTTAATAGAATATTATTTTTTCTTAAGAATAAAATGGTCAAATAAAGTTCCATAAATTGCAATTCCATATTTATAAGTTTCCAAAAACTTTTGTTTCCCAAACCTATTCTAACTAGGATTAATTAATTACTACGCTTATCTATTATAAAATAAGTTCCCTAAAATTGTTTTTCCCTAACCTATTCGAACTAGGATAACAACGTGTATATATTATTAGTAAACCTTCACGCACTAGTTTCATCACCTCATATTTCTTATTTTCCAAAGTTTTGCAACAAATATGGCTGATTGCATATTATCATCATTAGGTCATATTGATCATCAATATTCTTTCAAGAAAGTTGATGATGATTTTTTCAACATCAACAAATTACCATGCCTAAAAATGGTGGCTGCATCTCTATACATACCCAAAAATAACCCAAAGAAACCGTTAGGCGAAGATGCACACTTCATCTATGAATCATACCAAACTATTGGTGTCGCTGATGGCGTTGGTGGTTGGGCTAAAATGGGAATAGATGCTGGAATTTACGCGAGAAAGCTCATGAGAAATTCACTTATCGCTACAAATAACGAACCAAAGGGTCACGTGAACCCTAAAAGGGTTCTTCAAGAAGCTTACAAAAATACAAGTTTTGAAGGATCGTCTACGGCTTGTATTATAACTTTAGACAAGGAAAAAAATACTGTGTATGCTGCTAATGTTGGTGATAGTGGATTTTTCCTAATCAGAAAGGGAAAAGTTATATACAAATCGCCGATACAACAAAGGGGATTTGGGTGTCCGTATCAATTGGGAAAGTGCAAGGATAATTCTAGTGTTGCTCATGAGATGGAATTAATCGTCGAGAAAGATGATATTTTGATCGTTGGGACGGATGGGATGCTTGATAATATGAATGAAAGTGAGATTGAGAAAATTGTTCGAAAAGGGATTGATCGAAAGTTAAAAGCAGAGGAGTTGGTTAGAAAAATTGGAAAGGCTGCATTGTATAACTCATTTAATAGATTTGCAGATACACCATATGCAAGAGCAGCTAAGAGGGAAGGCCTTAGTCAAACACACAAAGGAGGAAAAATTGATGACATTACTGTTATTGTAGCTTATATCAATTAAGGTGAACATTTTGTATAACAAGTATGAAGCACAAAATGTTATGTGCAAACTTTTGCTGTAAATTGAAATGTTATATTGGAGTTATATTACATAGTATTATGGAACTACTTTGCTAATTGTTACCCATTTCATAATGTTTTACAAAATTTATTTCAGGCACATAAAATGCGATGATATTGTTGTCTTTTTATTTTATTTCATAAATAGAGTATTGTTCGGGTCAATATTTGCGTAAAGAAAACTTCCACACGAATATTAGCTAACCAAAAAATAGGAATCAAATTTAGTACTTCCTCCCTTTTATTTATATGTCGTAGTTTGACTGATCATGAAATTTAAAGAATTAAAATAGATTTTCAACTTATACGCAAATTGCAATTACCCTTGTTTCTTTAGTTATAGAAAAATTTACCCCTCCGTTTTGACTACCGCGCCCCTTAAGATATATATAAATTTAGTTGCGATTTTGGTGAATTTAATGTTGGTTTATATATATATACACATATTTAGTAGCGGTTTAGGTGAATTTAATTAGTTGGGTAATAGAAGTATGAGTAGCTAAAATCTTTAGTTTTAGGGATGTGGCGTTGACGTGAAGGGACAATTGTTATGCTTATTAAGATTTTTCATTATTAAGTTATTTACTTTTTTTCTTGGTCCTAATTATTCTTTTGTTATGTTAATGTTGTGTAATTTGTTCCATCTCCAACTGATTTAGCCATGTTATATTTGTATTTTGATGATTTAACAAACTATGAAACCTGGTAAAGGGACCTGGTCCCATGATTAACGCCTGTCAAGGGCAAGAAAGTGGAGTACATGTGTAAAGATGCAAAAGTTGTTGAGGTTGGTGGGCACTGCAATAGAGGTGCATATTCTCGTTTTGTGTATCGACAAACCATGAGACCTGATAGACGGACCTGGTCGCATGAACACAGAATGTCAATGACATAATGGATACCAGCTGTAAAAGTTGTCACTGCCTGATGTGCAGAGGACAGCAGACCTGCTCTGCCAATCAGAATGCACGAGGTTGTTTTTGTCCATACGTTAATACCCATCCTTGAACAAGAAACAACCAAGTTTTTGCACATCAAGAATATACAAGCAAAAACCATTATTCTCTCAAGGAAGAACAACTTCCTTAAGGCAGCAAGGGACCTAATCGAGCTACTTTTGAAGAATAGTTTCTAGGTCGTTGCTTTGTTGTAATGTTGAGTCTAGTGAGCTAAATATTGTAAGATCAGTTCCTATATTTAACAGAATAGTGATCTCCTTTCCTTGTATTAGTTTTGCTTCGAGTCCATAGCTATAGTTAGCTTTGAAAGGTGTGTTTGAAGTCTATGTCAACTAGAGGTAGTTGGTATAGTGGGCAGTAGATTTATTGCTTAGTTTCCGAGTCATGGCTAGAGTTAGCTTGATCGGAGTATTCAAAGTCTACGTCAACTAGAGTTAGTTGGGGTAGTGGAAAATAGTTGTAATGCTTAGGCTCAAAGTCTTGTAATAGAAGTATTTACAAGCCAAGGGGTGGAGAGGGGTAGTGTCTAGTTACACTAGGTTGTAATAGACTACTTTGCTCTTGCATAGTGAAATTGGTTGTGAAATCCTGTTGGACAGGTCGTGGTTTTTCCTCCCTTGAGCAAGGAGCCTTTCCACATAAATATTGTGTGCCATTTTATCTTTTGCACCTAACTTGAGCATTCTGTAAACTGATTGTGTCAAAGGACCTGGTCCCCTGACTCGTGTGGTGGACGCATATATTTCATCAAGCCAATTCTAAATTCATATCTCGTTTGTGTTGTAATGATTCTTCTTTTTCAGCTGAATATAGTTGGTTATTCAATTTTAGCACAAGCATAACTAGCATAGACCTCTCTTATAATCAATTCATCGGTCAAATTGATGATCGCTTTGATGTATCTGGTACATCTTAATCTTGATAATAGAGACTTAGAGATCTGAATGGAAGTGTCGTTGAAGGAATAGGTCAATTGAAGATGTTGGAGTCTCTTGACTTGTCAAGAAACTAGTTTTCTGGCATGATCCATCAGGCCTTGCTAACTTGACTTTTCTTATTGTGTTGGACTTGTCAAACAACCACTTATCAGGGATAATTCCATCAAGCACTCAACTTCGATATATCATCCTATAGAGGCAATGCTCAACTCTCCAGTCATCCTCTTCAAGAGTGTCCTGGATATGCTTCCCTTATCGATCGTGGCAACAACACCAATCCTGAAGAACATGACGAGGATGATGATGATGAGTTTCCATCTCAGTAGTTTTATGTTCTGAGATATCTTTATTGAATCCGGAGGAGGCTATCTCTAAAGAACGAATGAGAAGACTTATCATTTGTGGTTTGAAGCCCGAATATATTCCATTTGTGACGTCAATTCAAGGATGGGCTCAACAACCATCCTTGGAGAAATTTGAGAATCTATTGTCGTCACAGGAGCTACTAGCCAAACACTAGGCTGGTGTATTTATCAAAGATGGGGAAGGGAATGCTTTTATAGCCGACAATAGGAATTTTAAAGGAAAAGCAAGAAATATATCGCACTCTGGATCATCAGGTGGTTCAAGATCGCCTGGAAAGAAGGAAGAATATTTTAACTATTATGGTAAGAAGCCAGTAAGGTGTTATCGATGTAGTAATATAGGACACATAAAAAGATATTGCCAAGTAAAGGAGAGCACTATGGTTCAATCTAGGAAAGCTCCTGAAGAAGAAGAAGACTAGGGAAGGTGCTTAGTTGCTGAAGCTCGAGCAATAGACGCCATGGCCTCCATCAATTTTGAAAGAGATTGGATCGTGGATTCAAAATATAATATAGTTGATCATGTGGAGAAGCATCATACACGTGATATGATAGCTTCTATTGAAGAAATTAAAGAAGTATATCTTGAATAAACAATATCTGAAACTATATACAGTGGTGATGTTTACAGAAAAAGCATTAAGGGAGATGTATTGGAAGTTGAATTCTTTGGTCAATTGTCTAAGGAAATTATTCCCCTCAAATACCCGAGGTTCTGGAATATATCCTCCTAGGATAAGATGATTCACGAAAAACAAAAAGCGTTACTTCAAATTTGTTGTCCAGTGAACCACTCAATGGCATGTAATCACACTTGAAGTTTTGGAAAAGCAGAAACCTTTTCTTATCCGAGAAAGATTCAAATATTTATAGCCTATAGGTGAGCACAATGATTCATGCATTGTATGTGAAAAGGTAGCCTAAAAATACGAAAGATTGCATGAAAATTTGAAAGGTTGCATTCATCTCACATGAGTATTCATGAATGTAATAACTTCATTCATACTTGCAGCCCTTTCACATTTTTAATTCACCAATATATACACTACTAAAAAATTGTCAAAAAGCGACGCAAAAAAGCGACAGACTACGTCATTTTTTTTGTCAAAATCGATGGAAAAGTGATGCAGTCACTGCCGTCGCTTTTTTGCTCAACGCTTTTAAAGGAGCGACGGACAGGGTCGTAAAAAGCGATGGACTGCGTCGCTCCTAATTTTTTTAATTAAAAAAATATATAAAAAATATGACGGACTCCATCTTTTTATTTTTTTTAAGAAGAAATTATTTAATTCAAAGCGACGGACATTTAGTCTCCGTCCGTCGTTTTGTTTATCTGAAATTTTTCCAGAAAAGCTACGGACAGGGTCCTTTTGTACGTCGCTTTTCTGGAAAAATTTAAAAAATAAAAACCAGAAAAGTGACGGACTAAAGGACCCTGTCCGTCGCTTTTCTGGAAAAATATTTTAAAAAAACTACCAGAAAAGCGACGGACTAAAGGACCCTGCAGTTTCTGCTGCCCACCTGCAATCAAAATTCAATTCAATTGTATTCAATTCAGCTTATTTAAACACAAATAGCAACAAACAAAATTCACAAAATACATAATAATAAACATAATTAAACACTTAAAATGAATAAAATCATAATTTAGAACGATTTAAAGTGATTCAAAGTTAACAAAAAATATTCAAAATGTTCATAAACAAACATAGGGAACCCTAAGGACTATTTGCTATATATTCATCACTATCGTCGGAATCATCCGGAGTGGACGCTCTTGAATAACGGAGGGAGGCTGACGGGCGAGGTTGAGCACTTATTCTTTAATTTGCTCAACTTGATCATTCATACTTTTTTGATCCTCGATCCTTCTTTTCTCTGATTTGGCCAATGCGCGTGTAAGTTCTGCAATTTGCTGAGACATTGCAGCTATCTGAACTCCGTCAATGGCCTCGGCTTGATGCGATGATCCAATACCTTCTAAACCTAATTGGAGTCGTCGTACATTATTTCTAGAGTTCATTTCATATATTCTGTCCAAATTTGAGTGGACTGTTCAGGCGTTAACTGAACCGAATCTCCCATCTCACCTACGTGTCGCTCATAATCTTGGTGCATATTAGAAAATAAAAGTTATAATCAAACTATATATATATTAAAAATAAAACTTAGAAACAAAATACATTATAATATATCTTGAATAACTTACATAGGCTCATTCGGCCCTTTCCTCCACCCACTCATCTGGATCCGACTCATTAGTCTTTTTCTTCACATGAGTCTTTTTAAAGACTTCATGGCGATAGGGAGTGCGTCCCAATTCTTTTTCCTATAAATAAAAATACAATTAATCAAATAATATTTTGTGAAATAATTTATTTCAGAAAATGAATTTAAACTTAAAATTTAGAAACCTTACCATCTCCCTCTGAATCGTACCAACACTCTTTGCACCTCCGGTGTGCAACGAGCCACCCTTTAGGCTGGCTCTTGCTTTTTTCCCTTGATCGGACAAGGCCTTGAATTCTTCGGTATCCCAATACCGGTATAATTCTTCAAATATATGAGGTAGCATCCAACTTGAAGGTGCCTGATTATCCCTAGTTTTCTTTAGCCAGCTAGACAGTCTGGCGCTCACTTTTCTTTCAAACGTGGTTGCAATGACCATATTGTACCTTGTCTCCCAGGTACATAAAGTCTGAAATAAATGAATAACGTGAAATAATTAGTTAAGTAAAGTATAGTAAAAATATTAAACGTAACTTAAAAAACTAGAATTAAACATATATATACCTTGAATTCATTAAACATTACTTGATGAATATTGTTTGGAATCTCCTGCCAAGAGTGATAGGGCTCAGTATATAACCTCCTAACACTCTCCTGAAGAGCCCTAGCAACATCCTTCGAAGGATGCCACCTGCAAGACACATAATAAACATGTAATTATATCATCACTAAGTTATTAATCTAGCAATAATAAATAAATAAAACATTAAACTTATGAGGATCCATCAGGCTCAATTATGACTCTCCCAAATCTGTCCCTCTTTCCAGGAGCTAACCCAGACACATCATGTAATGCCTCTATTCTAGCAGTAGAAGAAGGTATAGGTGATGCTGTGGGAGTGTCAGTCTCAACACTAACATCTCTAAGTCTCATATTAGATATGTGAGGAGACTGAGATCCGGGAGATGGAGTAGAAGAAGATGATACTCTCGGGGGTCGAGCAATAACCTCTGTAGATAGTTGGTAGGTCTGATCATATGAAGTATATTTGACTTGTGAAGAAGAAGAAGCGTCGCGTGGTCGGCAGAACTGACTATGGTAAACTAAAGGATCCATAGTCCCAAAAGGCACAACATGAGTATGTGTACTAGGACTAGCTCGGCAGTGCTGCATCTCTGGCGCTGAAGAAATATGTCCTGGGATATCCTCAGGATCAACAGGTCTCCTAGACTTCTTTTTACTTCTACCAGAATGGCTAATACCAAGATGATCTCGGGATCTATCACCATCACCAGATGACATCTACAAGTAAAGTAATAATAAAATATATAAAAACCACATAGTTGATTAAAATTAGGGTTAGAGAAATAAATAACTTACATACTAGTGATAATCTACCACTCTATTCCTCCTCACTTGTTTCATTTTCTTCATCTTTCCATTCGTCCTTCTCAGATGTTTCATATTTATTGTCAATCCATTCCTCCCCCTCAAATGATTCATATTTCTCGTTTACTTCTTCCTCAACATTTGGCATTATAAGTTCATCATCGGACACCTCTTTTACTATGAGTTGAGGATGTTCTAGTGTGGTTTCCAACTCAACATCAACTTGTCGTTGAACAAGTGCAACATCATTTTGGTATGCCACATTTAATACATTCTTAATTTCAATTCTTCCCACAGGCTTTGTCTTAATAACAATCCACCAATCAGCCTTATCTCTACGCAATGGATATGGAGCGTAATAGACTTGCTTAGTATTTTGGGCAATGATGAAAGGATCATAACTTCCATATTGTCTGGTGTGCTTAACTTCAATTATATTATGTTGTTGGTCCACCCTTGTGCCTCTGTGTGATGGGTCAAACCACTTACACCAAAACAATACTATCTTTTTTTAGTCCAACCTGAATATGTTACTTCAATAATCTCCTGAATGACACCATAATATTCTACAATTTGGCCATTACCATCGACATCACCTTGAATGCACACACCACTATTATTGGTTTTCTTGTGCATAGAAACTTCTTCAGTTTGAAACTTAAAACCATTCACACAATATTTATTCATTGTATGAATATAAGATACAGGCCTGAGTGCGATCTCTCTCACAAATGGCGAATGTTCGACACTTGAGTATTCATCATAAACCTACAAATTAATTTCAAAATAATACAATTTACTATAAGGTTAAAACATTATACCTATTGATTCAATATAAGCTTTTTACATAATCCTTTAGCCATTTGGAAAACCTCGTATATATGGTCTCAAATGGGTATATCCACCTTGTTTGAACTGGACCTCCAAGGTGGGCTTCTTTAACAAGATGAATCGGAAGATGCTCCATCACATCAAAAAAACCACATGGAAAAATCTTTTATAGCTTTGTATTAATAACAACAATATTTTCCTTCATCCTATCTAAACTACTCTCCAACAACTTTCTAGAACATAAATCTCTAAAGAAAAGACTTACCTCTGTGATTGGCTTCCATATCCTGTCAGGTAGATGACTAAAAGCGATAGGAATCAATGTTTCCATGAATACATGACAATCATGACTTTTCATACCTATTAACTTTCCTTCATTCAAATCTGCACGCTTACCCAAATTCGAAGCATATCCATCTGACATTCTCAAATTTTTAATCCACTCACATATATCACATTTCTCATCCAATGTGAATGAATAACTGGCTTTAGGCTTGACAGTTTTACCATTTTGTAATTCTTGCAACCATAATTCTTTTCTCCTACAGTATTCATATAGGTCCATTCTAGCTCTTGTGTTGTTTTTTGTCTTGCCCTTAACATCAATCACTGTGTTAAACAAATTGTCAAAATAATTTTTTTCAATATTCATCACATCAAAATTATGTCGTAGGAGATTATCCTTCCAATACGGCAACTCCCAGAATATGCTCTGTTTGGTCCAATTATGTTCAACACCATATCCAGGAAGTCTAGATGGTGGAGTTTCTATAACTTTAGGCAATTGAGAAACTCTCTCCCAAATTTGATGTCCTGTCAATGATGGAGGTAGAGGGTCATTTTCAACCCTATTTTTTTTAATGCATGTTTCATCTTTCTAAACTCGTGGTTCATTGCCAAGAACTGACGATGACAATCAAACCATAATTAATTCAATTTATAATTAAGTTCAAGTTCTAATTAAGTTCAAGTCCGAATTAATTCAAGTTATAATTAAGTTCAAGTTATAATTAAGTTCAAGTTCTAATTAATTCAAGTTATAATTAAGTTCATAATCTAATTAATTCAAGTTATAATTAATTAATTAATTAATATAATAATTAAGTTCAAGTTCTAATTAATTCAAGTTATAATTAATTTCATATTCTAATTAATTCAAGTTATCATTAATTTCATGTTCTAATTAATTTCAATTTCTAATTAATTCAAGTTATAATTAATTCAAATAAAAATTAAGTTTCAAACCTCATGACATTCAAGTTGAAGTTATAAATTAAAATATCCTAAAATTCAAGTATCTAAGTTATTCAAACTAGCTATAAAGTTTAAAGAGTTCAAAATTTATACAAACCTAAAAAATTTCTAAATTTAACTTCAAAAGTCCTAAAGTTCAACTTCATGACTTTAAATATCTAACTCTACTTAGCTTAATTAGTTCTAAAGTCTAAAGATTTCAAATATTATACAAACCTAAAGTTCAAAATTAGTATCTAAGTTATTCTAATTATAAGTTCTAAATTAAAGTTCTATATATAATTCAAGTATCCAATTTCCAATATTTTTCTAAGTTTCAAACTTCAAAATTTCCTATATTCATGTATCTAAGTTATTCTAAAGTTCAACATTAGCTTAATTAGTTCAAAAGAAAGTTTAACCTCAACAAGATTTCTAAAGTAAACAAAAATTTCAACTTCAAAGTTCTAATTAAGTTCAACTTCTAAATTTAAGTATCCTAAAATTCAAGTATCTAAATTATTCTAATTATAAGTTCTAAAGTCCTAAAACTCAAGCCTCTAATTAAGTTCCAATATTTTTCTTTAAGTTTCAAACTTCAAAACTTCCTAAATTACAATCCAATATACAAACAAACTACAATAAACTAAATGAAATAAACAAATTAAGTAACTACTAAATCACAAATTACTATCCAATTTACAATCTAATTCAACAACCCAAATCTAAATTAAGCCCTAAAATCAAAACTATAACTACATTCACTAATTTTACAATCCAATATACAAATGAACTACAACAAATTAAATTGAATAAACTAATTAACTAACTAACAAATCATAAATTACTATCCAATTTACAATCTAATTCAACAACCCCAAATCTATCTTAAGCCCTAAAATCAAAACTATAACTACATTCACTAATTTTATAATCCAATATATACAAATAAACTACAACAAACTAAAATACACAATTCATAATCTAATTTTAAAAAACTCAATTCAAAGTAAAGACTTAAAATAAAACTATAACTTTATTCACCAATTCACAATCAAATATACAAATTAACCATTTTAATAGCATAAATTAGACAAACTAAATGAAATAAACTAATTAACAAATCAAAAAATTCATGAATTACAAAAAAATTTAAAACCCTAACTAACCTTAACAATGAGAGAGGAAGAGAGAGTCTGCTGGAGTAGAAGGACGGCGCCGAGGTGGGGAGCTTGACGGCGAGGTTGCACCGGCGTGAGGAACTTGGTCGGCGTTAGGGTGGCCGGGGTCAGGGGTGGGAGATCGATGAGAGAAGAGAGATAGAGAGAGAAAAAGAATTGGGGAAATGAGAGAAATCCTGCTACTATATTCAGATATTTTAAAAGAAGCGACGGACTGCGTCATTCAGTCCGTCGCTTTTAAAAAAATATATGACCAGACTTTGACCAAAAAAGCGACGGACTAAGCGACACAGTCCGTCGCTATTTTAAATTTGCTGACCAAATTTGTTGATCAGGAGCGACGGACTAAGCGACGCAGTCCGTCTCTCTTTTTTTAAAAAAAAATTAATAAATTAAAATTCTTATTTTACGACGGACGGAGTCGTAATATTTATTTTATAAATAATTATTTTTAATAAAAATATATTAAATAATTATATCTAAATAATATTTATTTTTGACACAAAAATCCGCTAAAATAAGCGACGGACTAAGCGTCTTTGTCCCGTCGCTTTTAATTAAAAAAAATAAAAAAATTTAAACGACGAACAACGTCGTATTATCCATCGCATTTTTGTAGCGACGCTGTCACGCTCCGAGAGGATACCCTAGGCGTGGACAGCACTAAAAAACCATCTCTGGCCTTTGAGAGAACCACTTGATCTCGTCACTTATTTATTTATTAGCGAAAGACTTAATAAGAATACTTATGTGGGTTCTCCGTTAACAACATCAAATGAAAGAAGAAAATTGTTTTAGAAGAAGTAGTTTCAAAGGAGAACTACTCCAATTACATCATTAAACTCTGTCTATGAAGCCTCTAATACTCTTATGGTGCCAATGACATGTCCATGGCTACCTTAAAAGAAACAGAATACTCAACAATAATTAAAGAATAAAGAGTTCCTCCGAATACAAGAAGGACTCACCAAATGTTGAAAAATAATTATCTTCAACGATGCGCCTGTTGAGGATCTCTAACACCTGTATCTGAATCATAAAACGATGTAGGTCGAATGACGTCAGTACGTGGAATGTACGAGTATGTAAAATGGCAGGAAGGTATGGACAGATATCAAGAAACTCCTCTCAAGAAAACTCAGCTCAAAACTCAACATCATCTCAACATCAATATGTAATGCAAGTTTAAAAATAATAATACTACTACTAATAATAATTGTAATAAGCAATGCTTACTCAGTTGGGAGTTTCTCTAACCGACAACCATCACTTATGAGCTAGCGATGATACAACGAAGCGATGTCGTTGCCACATCCATCCAATACCTTGCCAGGGTAAAGGATATCACCATCTTGGATCCACTCATCAAAATCCTCTTTTGGGGACTTAAGAGGCATAGCTTCCATCCTACGCTGGCTACGTAGTTCTGGGGTTTGAGTCAATTTAAACTCTTACCCAACTCGGTGCTCAATACTACTCCCAAAATATGTGCTCATATTAAACTCATCATCTAATCTCATTGGACTTTAATTTAAATTATCAAACTCATCTCATTACCTCTTCATCAATTATTATACTAAACAAAACATCATTTACATCTCATCAAAATATTTTGCTCAAAACATCATTTACTTAAATTCATTTAAATTCAACTCTTTTGCTCTTTCAAAGCTCAATTAAATACATATATAATATTAATTCATATCACTCTTTTTATCAATAAAAATATAAAAAACCCAACATCTTTACTCAAAACATGTGTAAAAATATTCATGAACATCAAATCAATTAGGATTAATGGGAAAGTAGCCATGAACAATAATTCCAATAATATGAGAGATAACAATAATAATAATATTAATGCATAAATATATCTAACTCAATAGAAGAAGAATTAATTCATTTAGAATTCAAGATTTGGATACAAATCAACTATAACTCAATTATAATGAATTTAAATATTGGGCGCATGGACGAACTCAATC
The DNA here is from genome assembly GCF_947179165.1 of Solanum dulcamara. Taxonomy (NCBI): domain Eukaryota; kingdom Viridiplantae; phylum Streptophyta; class Magnoliopsida; order Solanales; family Solanaceae; genus Solanum; species Solanum dulcamara. The sequence goes on from NC_077242.1 coordinate 68,644,405, forward strand.
CGATGCTATGAAAGCCTTACATACCTTAAATCCGAAGCTTTATTCCGAATTGGAACACTCTTGGACCCCTAACCTTTTCTTCTCACCGAAATGTTTTGTGTACTACCCGGAGTATAATAATTACCGGAGTAGTATTTTTATACTAATAAAACTAAAACTATATTTGAGAATGAGTAAAGAAGTATATAGAGAGAAGAGTTGCTTAATAAAGCTTAATGAATAAAATGAGAAAATAAGGTGGGTATTTATAGGTGTGGAGGAGGGACTTAACAATAAATAAAATTAATTACAAAGGATGATCTTGAAAATTTAATGGAGAATTTTGATGTCATGGATGATGTCAAATGGTTCTAGATCTTTCTATGGTAGGTGAGATGAGATCTCATTTAACGGAATATATATTTTCGAAGCTGCGTTTGAACAAGATAAATTCCTTATTAGAATTTGGTATCTTCATAAGAATTGTAGATATAGAAGTCTAGTTTCAGTTAGTTCAAGAATCATCCAATTTAGAGCATCCTACCGTGAGATATAATTTTTCTTCTACAAATACTCTATTCCATCACAGCACCATGTCTTGAAAGAATTAATTTATTTTACCTACCTACCCTCTGAATATTGAGATATGGTCTTCATGAAAGTTGTAGGTAATGTTATTGTAGTTACTCAGAAATTTGAATAACTTATAGAGTCATGTTGTTTGCGGGTTCGTGGTAAACCAGTAATGAAGTCCATATTGATCATTTCCCACTTCCATTCTGGGATCTCTATATTCTGAGTCACTCCACAAGGCCTTTGGTGCTCAACTTTAACTTGTTGGCAGTTCGGGCACTTGGATACAAGCTCTGCTATATCTCTCTTCATTCCACTCCACCAGTATATTTCTCTCAAGTCGTGGTACATCTTTGTTGAACCTGGGTGGATGGAATACTTGGAATTATGGGCTTCTGCCATGATTCTCTCTCGAATACCATCAACACTTGGAACACATAATCTTCCTTGATATCTCAACACTCCATCTCTCCCTTTGGTAAAAAAGCATTATCTTTTGCTTGTGAACCTCATTCTTCAGTTGAAGAAGAATGGGATCCTGATCTTGCTTTCCTTTCACCTCTTCAACTAGAGATGATTCATCTCCATTTCGGACTATTGTACCACCCTCACTAGAGTCAATAAGTTAAACTCCCAAATGTGCAAGTCTATGCACTTCTTTTGCCAACTCCTTCTTTTCCTCTTCCACATGGGTTGTACTCCCCATAGATAACCTGCTAAGAGCATCAGCAACTACGTTTGCTTTACCTGGGTGGTAGTGAATGCTCATGTAAAAATCCTTGAGCAACTCTAGCCATCTCCTCTGCCTTAAATTCAGCTCCTTCTGGCTGAATACATACTGTAAGCTCTTATGGTTTGTGAACACATCCACATGTACACCATAAAGATAGTGACGCCAGATCTTAAGAGCAAATACCATAGCTGCCAACTCAAGGTCATGAGTGGGGTAGTTCCTCTTATGGGTCTTAAGCTGTCTAGAGGCATAGGCAATGAACTTACCTTTCTGCATCAATACACATCCCAACCCAACTCTGGAAGCATCACAATAGATTACAAAACCATTCATTCCTTTGGGTAGGCATAGTACTGGAGAAGTAGTCAATTTAGCTTTCAACTCTTGAAATTTTTTCTCACAAGCATCAGACCATTGAAACTTAGCCTTCTTCTGAGTCAGCTTAGTTAATGGTGAGGATATGGATGAAAATACTTCAAAAAACCTCCTGTAGTAACCAGCCAAACCTAAAAAACTCCTTATGTCGGTTGGAGAGGTAGGTCTGGGCCAATTCTTAACTGCCTCAATCTTTTGAGTATCAACTTGAATTCCATCAACAAATATAATATAGCCTAGGAATGCTACAGACTCAAGCCAAAACTCACACTTCAAAAACTTAGCATACAACTCCCTCTCCTTAAGAGTTTAAAGGACAATCCTAAGGTAATTAGCATGCTCACTCTTACTTCTAGAGTAGACCAAAATATCATCGATGAAGACAATTACAAACGTATCCAGGTATGGCTTGAATACCCGGTTCATGAGGTCCATAAAAACTGCAGGAGTATTTTTCAATCGAAAGGACATAACAAGAAACTCAAAATGACCATAGCGGGTTCGGAAAGCTGTCTTCGGGATGCCACATTCTCTTACTTTCAACTGGTGATAGCCTGATCTGAGGTCTATCTTAGAGAAGCATGTGGCATCCTAAAGTTTGTCAAATAAATCATCTATTTTGGGGAGAGGATACTTGTTCTTTATGGTGACCTTGTTTAGTTGCCGGTAATCAATGCATATTCTAAGGGATCCATCTTTCTTTCGCACGAATAGGAAAGGAGTGCCTCAAGGTGAGATACTTGGCCTAATAAACCCCTTATCTAGGAGGTCTTTCAGTTGATCTTTCAACTCTTTCAACTCAGTGGGAGCCATCCTATAAGGAGGAATGGAGATAGGTTGTGTATCAGGAAGGACATCAATACCAAAGTTTATCTCTTTATCAGGAGGGATTCCGGGTAGATCTTCAGGAAAGACTTCAGAAAAGTCATTCATAATGGGAACTGACTCAAGAGATGGAGCCTAATCATTAATATTTTTGACTCGGACTATATGATATATACATCCCTTAGAGATTAATTTTCTAGCCTTAAGGTAGGAAATAAATTTACCCCTAGGCACTACAGAACTCCCCTTCCATTCTAAGATAGGCTCATTTGGAAATTGAAACTTGACAATTCGAGTCCTACAATCAACTGAAGCATAACAAGCATAAAGCCAGTCCATGCCAAGAATCACATCAAAATCCACCATGTCTAACTCAACTAAGTCAGCCATGGTATCCTTGTGATAGATTGACATAGTATAATTTCTATAGACCCTTTCAGCTAAGATGGACTTACCAACAGGAGTAGACACGCTGAAAGGCTCAAGAAGACACTTAGGAAGGATCTCAAATTTACTAGCCAAGTAAGGAGTCACAAAAGATAACGTAGCACCCGGATCAAGTAATGCATACACATCAAAAGAAAGGACTCGGAGCATACCAGTAACAACATCGGGTGTATTCTCTTGGTATTGGCGACTACCCATATCATACAGATGGTTGGTTCCCCCGCCTGCACTTGAAGCTGCACCTCTATGATTACCTCTATTCTGTGGAGCTGTAGAAGAAAACTAAGCTCTACTACTTCCATCTCCCTGTCTCTTTGAAGGACACTCATTCTGGAAGTGACCTGTCTTTCCACATCCATAGCAAGCATTGGTGCCCATACGACACTCTCCCAAATGGAGCCTCCCACATCTAGCACATGGTGGTTTCCCGTTAGAACCTTGAGCCACACTTAATTGGGACTGAGAACCCTGAGCTCGGAAGTTTTGGTGACTTAGCGACCTCTGATCATACCTGGTATTAGGTGTAAAAGAATTTGTTGAGAAAGGTATATAATTAGAAGACCTCTTCTGAAAGAAGGACTTGTTACCCTTCCCTTGCTTCTGCTCATTCTCAACAGACTTAGCCTTCTTGCTTAGGTGTTCCTCTCGGTCCCTTTTCTTGTCCTCCTCAACCTGCTGAGCATACACCATCAATCTAGAAAAATCCATGTCAGAAATCATTAGCATTGCCTTACATTCTTTCTTTACATGTTTGCCCAGGTCAGAGACAAACTTCTTCATCTTGGCCCTCATATGAGGAATCATTTCAGGGGCATATTTGGACAACTGAATAAACTTCAAACTATACTCTTTTACAGTCATACTCTCCTGCTTGAGGTTCACAAACTCCTCAATTTTTTCTTTACGTAGCTGTTGGGGAAAGAAGTTATCAAGGAATGATCTTTCAAACTCATCCCAAAGAGTAGGCTCCGCATTCTCACCTCTACTTTCTTCTCACTGGTTATACCAGACATTTGCCACATCTTTGAGCTGATAAGACACCAACTCACCCCCCTCGATCTCTGTAGCATGCATCGATTTTATTATCTTGCATATCTCATCAATAAAATTTTGGGGGTCTTCATCAACCTTGGAACCCATAAAGACCGATGGATTCATTCTCAGAAAATCTCTAATTCTTGTGGTAGCAGACGACTCTTGATAACTAGATCTAGGAGTTGGTGAACTCTGGCTACTATTTCGAGCAGCCACTAACTGGGTGAGCATAGCAATCGCTCCTCGCAAATCTTCCTCTGAAGTAGGAGTGGTCTGAACAGTAGGTATTTTGAGTACCTCAGTGGACCTTGCAGGTCGGCCCCTAGTTCTCCGTAGAGGCACCTCTGACTGTGGAACCTCAGTGCTGGCAGTGTTCCTCTTACTGGCTGAACGTTTAGGAGGCATGTCTGAAACGTGTAAATGCACGAATTAGAAAGGAAGTTTTATAGAGTTAAACTCGATCGCACGAACTCAGATTATGAAAGAAGTGAAATAATTCCTAATGTCCTATAGCCTCCTGATTATAAGTGTGGTGCACTACACACCCATAAGCAAGACTCTACTAGACACGGCTTCATAGACACCCTAGGACTCTTGAACTCTGTGCTTTGATACCAAGTTTGTCACGCTCCGAGAGGATACCCTAGGCGTGGACAGCACTAAAAAACCATATCTGGCCTTTGAGAGAACCACTTGATCTCGTCACTTATTTATTTATTAGCGAAAGACTTAATAAGAATACTTATGTGGGTTCTCCGTTAACAACATCAAATGAAAGAAGAAAATTGTTTTAGAAGAAGTAGTTTCAAAGGAGAACTACTCCAATTACATCATTAAACTCTGTCTATGAAGCCTCTAATACTCTTATGGTGCCAATGACATGTCCATGGCTACCTTAAAAGAAACAGAATACTCAACAATAATTAAAGGATAAAGAGTTCCTCCGAATACAAGAAGGACTCACCAAATGTTGAAAAATAATTATCTTCAACGATGCGCCTGTTGAGGATCTCTAACACCTGTATCTGAATCATAAAACGATGTAGGTCGAATGACGTCAGTACGTGGAATGTACGAGTATGTAAAATGGCAGGAAGGTATGGACAGATATCAAGAAACTCCTCTCAAGAAAACTCAGCTCAAAACTCAACATCATCTCAACATCAATATGTAATGCAAGTTTAAAAATAATAATACTACTACTAATAATAATTGTAATAAGCAATGCTTACTTAGTTGGGAGTTTCTCTAACCGACAACCATCACTTATGAGCTAGCGATGATACAACGAAGCGATGTCGTTGCCACATCCATCCAATACCTTGCCAGGGTAAAGGATATCACCATCTTGGATCCACTCATCAAAATCCTCTTTTGGGGACTTAAGAGGCATAGCTTCCATCCTACGCTGGCTACGTAGTTCTGGGGTTTGAGTCAATTTAAACTCTTACCCAACTCGGTGCTCAATACTACTCCCAAAATATGTGCTCATATTAAACTCATCATCTAATCTCATTGGACTTTAATTTAAATCATCAAACTCATCTCTTTACCTCTTCATCAATTATTATACTAAACAAAACATCATTTACATCTCATCAAAATATTTTGCTCAAAACATCATTTACTTAAATTCATTTAAATTCAACTCTTTTGCTCTTTCAAAGCTCAATTAAATACATATATAATATTAATTCATATCACTCTTTTTATCAATAAAAATATAAAAAACCCAACATCTTTACTCAAAACATGTGTAAAAATATTCATGAACATCAAATCAATTAGGATTAATGGGAAAGTAGCCATGAACAATAATTCCAATAATATGAGAGATAACAATAATAATAATATTAATGCATAAATATATCTAACTCAATAGAAGAAGAATTAATTCATTTAGAATTCAAGATTTGGATACAAATCAACTATAACTCAATTATAATGAATTTAAATATTGGGCGCATGGACGAACTCAATCCGATGCTATAAAAGCCTTACATACCTTAAATCCGAAGCTTTACTCCGAATTGGAACACTCTTGGACCCCTAGCCTTTTCTTCTCACCAAAGCGTTTTGTGTACTACTCGGAATATAATAATTACCGGAGTAGTATTTTTATACTATTAAAACTAAAACTATATTTGAGAATGAGTAAAGAAGTATATAGAGAGAAGAGTTGCTTAATAAAGCTTAATGAATAAAATGAGAAAATAAGGTGGATATTTATAGGTGTGGAGGAGGGACTTAACAATAAATAAAATTAATTACAAAGGATGATCTTGAAAATTCAATGGAGGATTTTGATGTCATAGATGATGTCAAATGGTTCTAGATCTTTCTATGGTAGGTGAGATGAGATCTCATTTAACGGAATATATATTTTCGAAGCTGCGTTTGAACAAGATAAATTTCTTATTAGAATTTGGTATCTTCATAAGAATTGTAGATATAGAAGTCTAATTTCAGTTAGTTTAAGAATCATCCAATTTGGAGTATCCTACCGTGAGATATAATTTTTCTTCTACAAATATTCTATTCCATCACAGCACCATGTCTTGAAAGAATTAATTTATTTGACCTACCTACCCTCTGAATATTGAGATATGGTCTTCAGGAAAGTTGTAGGTAATGTTATTGTGGTTACTTAGAAATTGGAATAACCTAATTTGGACTATTTTATAAAAAGTTATGCCCAAATTATTTTAGGCATGAGAGAACATGATCAAAATACTTTAGGCATGAGAGAACATGATCAAAATACTTTAGAAATGATGAAAATACTTTAGGCATGAGAGAACATGGTCAAAATACTTTTAGAACATGATCAAAATACTTTAGAACATGATCAAAATCTTTTCATGCCTTCATATAAGGACTTTTGATAAATCAACAATTTAATGCATTTGAAAGCCAATGTAAGTTAATATAAGATAGGTAATTAAACTTTAAATATTTAATAATCTATGTATTTGGAATCATAATATGAAAAACCATAAAGTTTTATGCTTGAATTAAATAGAAAATTTTGATAATTCATTTGAACTTTATGAAAGAAAGGATCCATGAATCAATAACATTTAGGGGGTGTTACAGATGTTGTCCGTCGCTTTTGTTTCCGTCGCTTTTTGCCCTTTTTTAGTAGTGTTATTCTATGTACCATTATCCATTCACACATTATACAATGAATCCAACATGGTTATTTATATATAAGCTATAATCTCTTTTAGGAATGCACCGGGATGGTGCGGGTGTGAGGCAGTGCGGGTTTAAGCTTCTGCGGGTTTAGATGAATGCATAGCGGGGCGGGGCGGGTTCAAATATTTTAAAAGAAAATTAAGCGGGTGCGGGCTGGGTTCAAAATATTTTTAAAGAGAATTAAATCGGTGTGGGGCTGGTGTGGGTTTGGGGTAAGTAATTTTGTAGAGACTTACTTTGATAACTAAGTTTGTCATTTACAAACTTGTAAACCAAAAGTGCAACTCTAATACTTCCATAGCAGCACTATTTATTTTTTTAAAAAAAAAAACTGAAGCAAATTTGTTTTATTTATCTCATGGATTATTGTTGCCAAAAACAAAAAAAGAAAAAGAAAACGAGACTTGTTCATTGATAGTGTAAGTTTAATACAATAGTTGAAATATTTGTTTTAATAAAGAATAGTCAGTTTAAACTTAGAAAAATAGTAGAGTTATATGTTAACAGAGAAAAAATATTTATTAAAATAATTTGTTTTTGATATTCAGAGCAGGGTGGGTAAATGCGGGGTTGGGTGGAGCGGTTGAAAAATAGAAAATCATAGTATGCAGGGCGGAGCAGATTAAAGTCTTTGTGGTTGAAGTTGAACCCGCCCCGCCCCGCTCAATTGCCATGTATGCTGCTAATGTTGGTGATAGTGGATTTTTCCTAATCAGAAAGGGGAAAATTATATACAAATCTCTGATACAACAAAGGGAATTTGGCTATCCGTATCAATTGGGGAAGTGCAAGGATAATCCCAGTATTGCTCAGTTGATGGAACTAATCGTCAAGAAAGATGATATATTAATCGTTGGGACAGACGGGATGCTTGATAATATGAATGAAAGTGAGATTTAAAAAATTGTTCGAAAAGGGATTGATCAGAAGTTGAAAGCAGAGGAGTTGGTTAGAAAAATTGAAAAGGCTGCATTGTATAATTCATTTGATAGATTTGAAGATACACCATATGCAAGAGCAGCTAAGAGGGAAGGTGAACATTTTGTTTAAGAAATTAATATGAAGCACAAAATGCTATGTACATACACATTTAGTGTAAATTGAAATGTTATATAAGTTGGAGTTTTAGATTAATAAGTAAAAATGCTATTGTTGTTGTGTATTGGATTTTATTTTCCCAAGTGGGGCTCACTTGGTCTTCTTTTCTCTCATACTTGTTGCCTTTTTCTCTTTTATAAATGTCATCTTTGGCCTTAAGAAGAGTGCATAGATACGGAAATCCCCTTCTTCTATCTATTTTCTCTTATTCTCTTCCCTTCATAAATTGTCAAGTATGTTTATTTTATAACATGTTATCAGCACGAGCCTCCATCGCTTTGAGTTATATTTTTAAGAAGGTAACAAAAGGGGTAAGAATTTTATTTTCTTAAAATATCTAATATTTCTAAACTTCAATTTGTTGCTCTTGACATATCTGGAAAAGGCTACTCATCATGGGCACTAGATGCAGAAATACATCTAGAATCGATGGGTCTGACACACACCATCAAAGATGACAATACAACATCTAGTCAAGACCGTGCCAAATCCATAATATTTCTCCGCCACTATCTTGATGAGGGGTTAAAATTACAATATCTCACATTAAAAGATCTCCTTAAATGGTGGAAAAATTTAAAAGAAAGATATGACCACCTGAAGTTGGTCATGCTTCCACAAGCACGTCATGATTGGATAAATATGAGATTAATGGATTTTAAAAATATAACTGAATATAATTCTGCCTTATTTAGAATTATAGTTCAGTTAAATTTATGCGGAGAAGAAATCATTGATCAAGATAAATTTTAAAAAACATACTCCACATTTTCACCCACGAATATGCTCCTGCAGCAGTAATATCGTGAAAAGGATTTTAAAAAATATTCTGAATTATTTTCTCACCTTCTGATTGCTGAACGCCACAACGAGTTATTAATGAAAAATCATGATAGTCGACCCGTTGGTTCTTTGCCACTCCCTGAAGTGAATCAGGTAAATTATAACCAATGAAAAAGAGGTCATGGCCCCAGTCGTAGTCGCGGTCATGGTCATGGTCGAAGAAGAAATTATAATGATGATGCTCGGCTGGCATCGAGAAATGATCAACAATACAAAAAGAAGAGTGAAAAGCCAGAAGCTTTATCAAAGAAAAATTCAAAAAAAACATATGTCATAGATGTGGAGGTGTGGGGCACTGGTCATGGACTTTTCGGTCATCAAAACGTCTGGTTCAGCTATAACATGCATCTTTGAAGAGGGTAGAAAATAATCCAGAGATAAATTTTATCTCTGAAAATAATATTGAGCCTATGCACCTGGATGTAGCTGATTTCTTTAAGAAAGACTTTGAAGAGAAAGTCAGGAATGCTGAGGATGCCATCATCAATGACAACTCTGAATCAAATAGAACCAATCTCAGTCTCATCAATGCACAGTATATTAGGTACCTGAAGGTTGAACAATCCATCCTTAAACAAAAAACACAATTATAGTGGTTTAAGGATGGGGATGCCAACTCCAAGTACTTTCATGATATTATAAGGGGAAGAAGACGGAGGTTATATATTCATATAATCACTGATGAGCAAGAGAATATTATTCAAGGGGATGAAGATTAGCCAAGGATGCATGTGCCCATTTTACAAAGATTTTCACTGGAGACAATAAAATTATCAATGAGGAAGTTATCAGTTGCATTCCTAGGAGTGTCACTGAGCAACAAAACCATCTGTTGAGTGCCTTACCAACAAAAGAGGAACTGAAGATATTTGTGTTTTCTAGGAATACTACTTCAGCTGCAGGCCCTGATGGAATGAGAGGAAATTTTTTTCACTCTTGCTAGGACATTATCAGTGATGATCTGCTCAACCTCATCCATTATTTTTTTAATGGACATAGCCTTTCCAAATACATTACTCATGCATGTTTGGTCTTACTCCCAAAAATGGACCATCCTAATAAATTCTCTGAGTTCAGACCTATATCCCTTAGTAACTTCACAAGCAAAGTCATTTCCAAGCTCCTGTGTCTAAGACTTGCCCCTATTCTTCCTTATCTCATTTTTGAAAATCAGACTGAGTTTGTAAACGGGAGAAGCATCTCTGAAAATATAATGTTTGCTCAGGAAATTATTCACAACATTAAAAAAACTAATCTTAGTGATAATGTGGTTATAAAGCATGATATGGCCAAAGCGTATGATAGGGTCTCATGGTCCTTCATCTGTCTGGTCATGAGAAAGAAGGGTTTTTGTGAGATATTTATTGATATGGAATGGATAATCATGTCAAACAACTGGTACTCTGTAATCATAAATGGTACTAGACATCGTTTCTTTCATTCCACAAGAGGGCTCAAGCAGGGAGATCCTCTCTCCCCAACTCTCTTTATTTTGGGTGCTGAAGTGTTGTCTAAAATGCTTAATAACCTCCATCATCATTACTTGTATACTGCTTTCAAATGGAAAAGAGGGGGCCTCAGATCAATCACCTGAGCTTTGCAGATGACATAATTATCTTTACTTCTACCTGAAACTCATTATGAATACTCTGAAAATCTATGAACACACCTCTGGACAGCTCATTAATAAGGATAAGAGCCAATTCCTTATCCCTGTCAACACTTCTGCTGCAACCATTGACAGGATCAAGTCAATTACTGGTTACAGGTCTACTAATGGACCCATTACATACTTGAAATGCCCTTTGTATATTAGAGATAGAAGGATTATATACTTCACAAGTATGGTTACAAAAGTCATTGCTAAGATCAGAGGTTGGCAAAAGAGGATGCTAAACTATGGAGGAAGAGCTACTTTGATCAAGTCAGTCTTGCAATCCCTCCCAATTCATTTACTGTCTGTAATTACCCCTACCAACACTACTCTTAAACAAATCAAATGCCTAATTGCTGATTTTTCTGGGGATGGGAGAAGGAGAAAAAAAAGTACCATTAGGCCTCTTGGGAAACACTTAGCTACCCCTATGAAGAAGGTGGTATTGGTGTCAAAAATTTGGAGGATGTATGTCTTGCTCTCCAATATAAATAATGGCGGAATTTCAAGACTAAGAGGACCTTATGGGGTGAGTTTCTCAAAGCCAAATATTGTCAAAGGACCCATCCTGTCATTAAAAAGTGGGGCACTGGACAATCTCTCATCTGGAAGCATATGATGAAGAATAAAACTAAGATAGAACCTCACATATAGTGGTTTCTCAATTCTGGAGACTGTAGCTTTTGGTGGAATGATTGGCTAGGGGTTGGACCCCCAGCTAACCTCAGTGAATATCCCCCTAGGCTGAACAACAGCAGTGTCTCTGAGTTCCTATTGAATAAAGTTTGGAATGAAGAGAAGGCGAGGCATCATGCACCTCATCACTTGGTGCACAAAATCTTAAACACTGAGATTAGTTGTCAGCAGAGTGCCCCTGATCAGGCTTGTTTGAAATTGAACTCTCATGGAAACTATACTTGAAAATCAGCTTGGGAACAGGTTAGCAGAAAGAAGAACAAAACTATGACTAATTCTCTCACATGGCATACCAACATACCTTTCAAGGTCTCCTTTCTTATATGGAGAACTATCAGGCACAAACTTCCCATAAATGAAAAAAATACTACTTTTGGGAGAGAACCTGCAGCATGCTCTTGCTACTACAGACCTGGCCTAGATAATATTGATCATATTTTACATTTGGATCCTTTGTTAAACACATCTGGAAGAACTTTTCCAGCTAGTTTGGGATCCTACATGTTGACAGCCCTCTTAAAAGCATTCTAATGAAATGGTAGACCATTAAGCCTAACAACTCTGCTCACTAACTTGTCCTACAAGCTACTCCCATCTTTATATGTTGGAATGTTTGGAAGAATAAATGTGCTAACAAATATGGAGGAAAGAAGTCCAGTACTACTAGAGTGATCTTCTCAACTATCAACGACTTATATATGCTGATTTCTACTATGTATCCTTATGTTGTTTGGCCTAGGAACTGGAAAGAATTGATTACTATGATAGAAAAGTGCAAGCATGAAATAAGGGTAATCAAATTTCAATGGATCAGACCCCCTCCTTCCATTGTTAAACTTAATCTAGATGGAAGTGCTATAGATAATCCTGGAAGAATAGGAGCAGGAGGAATTCTTAGAGATCATACGGGTGCTTTGATTTATGCATTTGCCACTCCTTTAGGCATTAGATCCAACAATCAAGCTAAGATTCAGGCAGCATCCTTTGGTATTACTTGGTGTCTGCAACATGGATACAACCTGGTAATCCTAGAAGTAGACTCAGAGCTGTAGATCAAATGTCTAAAACAAGAGATACAACCTTCATGAAGCATTCAAAGCTATATCACAGAGCTGCAGGAATTGGTCAAGCTGTTGGAGTTATTTCATTGTAGACACACCTTTAGAAAATCTAACTTCCTTATAGATACACTTTCCAAAAAAAGTCACTTGATAGACCACACTAAACATTACTTCAGGTATTAGCAACTTCCACAAGAGACCAAGGGGTACTACAAATTAGAGAAGATAGGCATAGCTGGGCTCAGAAGGAGGAAAATGAAAAGGATAAAACAACCTCCTTGAATTGTTACCTTGATTGCTCTTTCCTTATTCAATGTAGATATTTTTTATGATAAGTGAAATCTCCTCTGAATAAGCCATAGGTTTAAGATTTTCTTCTTATTATTGTATTGTAAGGGGAGAGTCTCCCTCATTTAAAGCTTCCTAGATATTTGTATCGAGAGGAGTCCTCTCTTTAAGGTGCTTAGTTACCTAGGGGCTATTGTATTCTATTTTCTACATAGGTGTAGGTACACTGCAGAGTTGTAGTTGTTATACCCCGTACTTTTGTACCTTGAACGCGCTCTTAAGCCTCGTAAGTTTCATGAAAGGATCTTAAGTTTCTTAAGTTTCTAAAGGCTTCTTAAAGCTTCTCAAAGTTTCTTAAGCTTGTTAAGAGTTACCATGTGAGTGGGATAATCTATAACGTTATCGAGCAACTCTAAGTAAAGGAGAATGCAACACCCCATAGTAGGGAAGATTGAAAATAGGGTTATAAAAATCCGTAAGAAGTTGAAGGCCAAGTAGTGAGTCGTAGGACTCGACTTACTTGTGTAAGCTATTACTTTGGATGTTTTATATATGTAATCTACCAACTTGGAAATCCTACATACTTAAGCTACTTGTACCAAGCTTACGTAGAAAGAATTACGTAGGTTCGTAAAGTAAGACCTAGACAAGTACACCTAGACAAGTAGAAGCTATTATAGACAAGTAGAAGCTATTATAGACAAGTACACCTAGACAAGTATGTAATATGAGGCAGCGGGTTCACTCGGGTCGGAGCATGGGGTCGGGTGTCCATCACACCCTATTAAGATCGGGGTGTGACAAAGTGGTATCAGAGCGGGTCGGTCTAAGGGTTGTATGCAAAGTCGTGTCCAGCAGAGTCTTGTTTATGAATGTGAAGCCGGCCACATTTATAAACAGGAGGCTGTGGGGCATCTAGGGATTGTTGACCTTCTTTCCGTCCTAGATCGTGCGATAGAGCCAAGTCATAGGAAAAGAGATTCCCTATATAAGCCTTATATGCGATAGAAGAAGGTGAGTAACAATATGACGCGTTATAGAGGTAAGTCTGGATATATTTGCTTTGCTACCTGAAACTGGAAATACTGGATGGCTAGAATGTGTCATATAGCTGTATGTTCTGTGAGGTACTATTGATGTTTGCTACGCATAGATTTTGAATAGTAGGCGTGGTGAGGAGATCCTGCCAGACTGGGTACGCCTAACAGGAAGAAATGTAGGAAGGAAATACTGTAAATAAACAATAAGTGAGATGCGTTGTTTCAGAGAGGTTATGGATTTGGCATGGCGATGAAGGTGCGATCACTACCCTCAGGAATCTAGGAGTCCAAGACGAAAGATAGTCATGCGCGAAAGCGAAAGATGAAGATTGAGGATCAAAAAGGGCAAAACAGTAATTATAAAAAAAGGACGTGTTACGAAAGTGTCTTGGAATCTGTAAGACCTTGAATCGCTCCCGATAATGTAATAAAGGTCATGAGAGGAAATGGACGCAATTATATTGTCATTAATACACCCAATTCCATCAAAGTTATGAGGTTAAGCGTGCTCAGGTGGAAGCAATTTTAGGATGGGTGACCCTCTCGGGAAGGATGCAAGAATTCTATATATTCAGACATAAGAGACAAATGAGAGGTTGGAGTAACCTAAGGGAAAACTAGAGTTTATGGAATGGCTGGAAACCTTAAGAGGCCGCGTAAGACGAGGTAGACTAGGCTGGTGAAGAGACCAAAAGTGCATCACATCTCTAAAATAAGGATATGCTTGAACAACGTTTGGAAGTATTTTGTGGGCTAGTTAATAGTAAATATATACATGTACATATGAATGTGTAGGATGTCCCACATACGATTGTATCGGTGAACATGTGAGTTCCAGCAACTGGTGTCACAGTAAGGAAGGCATTAATCATGTAAGGGTTCTAAAGATCGAAGACAGCAAGAATAAAGGGTACAATTGTTGCAACGTATGCTACTATTATTTGACTATAGGTTAAGATTGAAAATTCTAGTGGAGCGATATCTGGGAAATAGAGAGAGTAAGTAGATAGAAAACAAAGAGATCAAAGTTTTAGAAGGAGGTGAAAAGTAAGGAAACCTCAGTAAGTGAAACTCCCGAGAGAAATCACCGGCAAAGCGCGAGACCATATTAAATTAGGCCAAAGAGGGATCACAATCTTCTCAAGTACAAGAAAAGAAAACCCATAACGTGGAATGAGGACTCGTGTAAGACCTAGGAGTTCGAGTATAAGGAGAGTAGAGTGCGGGATAAGGAATGGGCATGACGAAAAGGACAACAATAACAAGAACCCTCCCGAAGTATTAAGTCACCCTATGAGGTCAGTTGAACATTCGAGGACGAATGTTTTAAAGAGGGAAATGATGTTATATCCCGTACTTTTGTACCTTGGAACGCGCTCTTAAGCCTCGTAAGTTTCATGAAAGGATCTTTAAGTTTCTTAAGTTTCTAAAGGCTTCTTAAAGCTTCTCAAAGTTTCTTAAGCTTGTTAAGAGTTACTATGTGAGCCGGATAATCTATAACGTTATCGAGTAACTCTAAGGAAAGGAGAATACGATACCTCATAGTAGGGAAGATTGAAAATATGGTTATAAGAATCCGGAAGAAGTTGGAGGCCAAGTAGTGAGTCGTAGGACTCGACTTACTTGTGTAAGCTATTACTTTGGATGTTTTATATACGTAAGCTACCAATTTGGAAATCCTACATACTTAAGCTACTTGTACCAAGCTTACGTAGAAAGGATTACGTTGGTTCGTAAAGTAAGATGAGATTACAGACCCACAAGGAGAAAAAGAGAGTGTCACGTGGCAGCATGAGAGAGTGCCACATGGCAGCAGCTGAATCAAGGTGGTGGACCCCCCCTCCCCACATGCCACATGGCAACCCGTGATTAGAGGAAGGGATGTGTTGATCCAATGAGGGCTTGACATGTGTTGCCACATAGGGCTTGAAACGTATCACTTCTTAGGATATGATATGTGTCACCCCTAAAGTAGACTATATATATATGTTTCTTATGACTCATTAGGGTCATTCTTATCCCAAGAGAATTCAAGAAAATTCTAGAAAGAAGAAGATAAGAGAAACTTGAAGCTAGAGAGAGAGAGCTCGGTTTTGGGAGAGAAAAAGAGGTAATTCATCGATTTTGTTTTGTGAATTAATTATCTAGGGTATACCACAATGTTATGAAGATATTAGTAATGAAAATATATGGTTTGGAGCAGCCCAAAATGTTACCAAACAGCCCCAAAATTTTAGCCGTGCTATGAGAGCTTTTGAGGCAAGTTTTGGTGAATTTTGAGCAAGGTAAGGTTTTCTCTTTCAATTGAAGTTTATGAGATTGTTATGGGGTATGTTAAATGTATTAAATGATGCTGGAAGTGGAATAAATGTATAAGTATGCTTGACGTTAGAAACAATTAAATGGAAGTCGTAGTAGTTAAATCGAAGTCGCATAGTGTGTTGTCGTTATGGTGCTGCGGTTGTAGCTGGTTGAGTTGCGTGTTGCAAGGATTTAAAGTATTTTAAAAAGGGTGTGGGTGCTGCTGGTTGCATCCACATGACCCCCCATTTGGATGGTTAAAGATTTTGCGAAATAAAGGTTAAAAACTCTATTTTCGTATCGTAGTTTAGGACTAGTTGTTTGGAGCTTGTATTGTGTAAGGTTTAAGTGATTTACTTGTAAATATGTGCTGCTGGTTTTTGTTGTTGGATGGTTTTTGATATTGTGGCCGAGTTGAAATCTCAGAGATGGTGTATTTACAGGAGAAGTGCTGCCGAAATTTTGATATACAAAATGTTAGTTTAGGATGAGAATCTTAGATATCTACAGCTAATGTTTGCATTCGTTAACATTGTTATAAATTTTTGGGAAGGCCAAGAGTTAAGTGGGATGGACTAAGGAAGCGGACAAGGTACATGAGGCTTACCCTTTTCTTTCAAGGCATGATCCCGATGTTATGGTTTCATAAGTGCTTCCACATTTTCTTTGTTTTCAAAAGCTAGGTGCCAATGGTCCCAAGGAAATGACTACTTTTCTTATAACCTGTCAATATTTTCCAAAATGTCTATAGTTTCCCAAAACAAAGGTTTACAGTATTACAAGCTTTTATGACAATAACGATGGATATGCTTTACAACGACATTGATGATGTCAAGGATGAGAATATGTCTATGATGGTTATGATAAGAATGGCTTCATGTCTAAAAGGTGCTTGATATGACTCTCATCTTGATTTTTGAATAATAGTCTCATCTTATAGCAATTATTCCTTCCAAGTGAGACAAAGCGACCATGGTTAGTCCATAATATAATCGGAGGTTACCGACATTCTGTCACTCCGATAGATACATGACTTTCGTTGGGCTCTCATGCATGCTGTCTATATGTATATGTATATGTATATGTATATGTATATGTATATGTATATGTATATGTATATGTATATGTATATGTATATGTATATGTATATGTATATGTATATGTATATGGAGGATATGGGGAAGGGCAATATGTTGCGCTATAGACGCATTGCCACCTGGTCAGTTGGCGTAATTTTCATCCCAGACGTGGGATGCCCGGACGTGGGACATATGTGGGCTATATGACATGTTCTATTTTCTATGTGTATGAAAAAGAAATATTTTTAAAGAAAAAGATAAGCATGCATGGCATTCGGCCTAAAGGGCACTCATATGTACAGGTTACTCTCTTATCTCACTATATGTTCTGTGATTCTATGATATGGTTGTTCATACCTTATGTTCTTTATTATGCTGATTTTCATGCCTTACATACTCGGTACATTACTCTTACTGACCCCTTTTCTCCGGGGGCTGCGTTTCATGCCGCGTAGGTACACCCGACGAGTAAAAGCTATTATCGAAGATGTTCCAGCAGGGTTAGCAACTCCACTTGTTCCTGGAGTGCTACCGAGTCAGAGTATATGCGCTATGATGTTTCGTTCGAAGTTAGAGACTTTGCAGACAGAGTCGTGGGTATAGAGTGTCAGCTTTGTAAGCGGCGTCACCAGCCGATATGTTATTATGTCGTATGTCACAAGTTTTATGGAATGATGAATTTTGGAAAGCAAGATTCTAAAAGCTTAGCTATGTTTTACATTTGTTTTTGATGTAAAAGTCTAAAGAAATTAAGTATGTAATATGAAGCAGCGGATTCGCTCGGCTCGAAACATGGGGTCGGGTGCCCATCACACCCTATTAAGATCGGGGTGTGATAGTAGTCCTCTCAATCAGACTTCAAGAAGGTTTCTGGGAAGCAGATGGGGTCAACTGAATCAGTCAACATACTAACCCACCTAGGAGCAACATCCAACAACATGCAACAAACTGCAGACTAGTTTAGGTCCTCTCATTTGCTTCTTTTGTGCAGGCACACTGCATAATTCTAGCAGATGATCCAACTATTGGAGTTCTTTCAATGCAAACATTATCCAAAAGTTACTTCAAGTTGGACAAAATAGGGATGGCAAGCTTTCAAACAAGACTTACATCTTCCCAGTCACCTTGGTCCATTATAGAGCTGCTACAATCTGAAAAGGAACAAGCAAGAATCATTGTGCTTTGGACTTCGTTAAGGAGACTCTTTATAGTTGCAATGTTCATCTTGTAGGTGTTCTTTTACTATATGTAATTTTAGCTTTCCTTTTCCATATTGCATAGACTTTTCCTTGTATTATGTAAGGGGAGAGTCTCCCTTATTTATGCTTTCTTAGAACTATTGTATCGAGAGGAGTCCTCTCTTAGGCGCATAGTCTAAGTTTGTTCCATCTTGTATATGGGGATAAGTCGAATGGCCTTAGTAGGCTACTTGACTTATGAACCACCACAATTTCAGAGGTAAGGCTTATGTCCCCTTCCTTGTACTTTTGTGTTTCTATATTATGTTAAGGCTTGAGGGTATTCGGCTCAACCCCTGACCACCATGAGGGGGTTAAATCCTTGGGTAAGGTCCGTTTAATAAAAAAAACATTCTTGATGAGATGAAATTATTAGTGAAATAATTATTGGAGAGAGGGCTGAAAAAAAAGAAGAAAATAATGGGTGATGAAATCTTAAAGTGCAAAAGTACTTAGGGAAGTGTAAGTCACTATTATATAGTTTTCCTACCTGTCCCCTAGCCTACATTACAACCCAGTAAAAGTCCTATTTGGTTTTATTCGAGCATGCTTAATTAGTGGAGATGTACATAATGGGCAAGCATATGCTTCTTTATGCATACATGTGAATTCTTTTGTAAGTGTGAGAGTTGTTCTTTTACGCTAAGTCCTTAAATTATATTTAATTCTTTAAATTGAGTGTGTGGACTATTTTTTCTTGTGAGGGCACTTGTTTTATTATAGATAAGTGATTTTATTAGCTTTGTTTGATGGAATAGGTGAGCAAGCTTAAATTTGATGAGTTAGAGTCTTTCATTGAAGTTAGAAAGTTAAAAGTTTATTATTTTATTGTATATCTTGCATAATGAGCGGGAGTAGTACTTGATGTTTTGAAATTTGTCTATGGCATATTTAGTATTTTTATTTATCTCTTTTTAGCATAAATTTTATGAATTGTGCTAAATAGTGTATTTAATTTATAGGATTAATCTGACGTAAAAATAAAAAAATTTGAAGCCAAAATAAATTAAAAATTTTTAAAAAAAATCATGCAAGCATCTTAATGGATTAAATGAATATTATATTATTATTCATATATATATATATATATATATATATATATATATATATATATGTATGCATACCGGCAAAGGGAGAATAAAATTGTGACTGCTGCCACGTGGCAGTCATCAAACGCAGCAACAAATTTTCTGGCGCACATTGTTCACGCGCGCACAGAGTCCAATTTCTTTTGGATTTTGATTTCCCAATTAGTTTTGGACTCAATTATTTTATTTAGAATTTTTTTCTACACCTATAAATATTAAAAAAGGGCAGCCCGGTGCACTTAAGCTCCCGCTATGCGCAGGGTCCGGGGAAGGGCCCGACCACAAGGGTCTGTTGTACGCAGCCTTACCTTGCATTTCTGCCAGAGGCTGTTTCCAAGGCTTGAACCCGTGACCTCCTGGTCACATGGCAGCAACTTTACCAGTTACTCCAAGGCTCCCCTTCTACACCTATAAATATTCTATAAAATTAATTTTGAGAAATTAACTTTTAACTTTTGACCTAGGATTCTTTCTTTTTTTTCTTCTTTTCTTAAGATATTAATAGCTAAAGACCTTTGAAGGGGAGCCTTGGAGTAACTGATAAAGTTGTTGTCATGTGACCAAGAGGTCACGGGTTCTAGCCTTGGAAACAGCCTCTAGCATAAATGCAAGGTAAGGCTGCGTACCTTCCTCGTACCCTGCGCATAGCGAAAGCCTTAGTGCACCGGGCTACCCTTTTTTAGTAGCTAAAGACCTTTGTTCTAGGGCTGCGACTATCAATGATTGTCGAACATTAATTTTATGGATGAAGTCGGTTAGCATTTTTATTACTCCGATATGCTTGCTTCTGCTATTTTAATGTTTGATCACCATTAGAATAAATTTATTGTCTAACTGAAACTCGAGAGACGAAAGAGAGATAGAATACTAGAATATAGGGAACATGTTTGTTCTAAAATTGTCTAAGATAATTCGTGTATAGGATGCTCGTGACACATACCTATACACCATGTTTGGTTACTAGACAAAATGATATGATTACTACATCTTTGTTGGTTCATGCTTATCCCAACTCAACAATGTAGTTAGGCTGTCAACAAAGGTAGGCAATTAGAGGTCGAGAGACCATGATTGTAAAATCAACCCTGTAACTCAGTAATTTGATAACCTTCTGAAATCCATGAAAGAGATGTGAAACATGAATTTTTAGTACGCTGCTTCCTTGGAATTGTCCCAATCATTGTAAGTTAGTATTTTTATTCATATTTAATTCTTACAATTTTTAGTTTAATAATATTAATAGTATTTTTTAGATCTCTTAAATAAATAATTACCTTTAATATAATTTAGCAAAATAGTTAATCGACAAATCCTTGTGGATTCAATATCCGATTCTGTAAAGAGCCACTGCATTACTTGTGAGACTGCATGTACTTGCGTGTGCTTTGGTAGCAATAAGTTTTTTGTGGCATAGACCCCAAAAAAATGGACACATGTCCTTATTTAATTGGTCTATTTACAATTAGTTAGTACACTTAATTATTGACATTAAAACTTATATATATTTAATTATTTTCATTTATTTCTTTGTAAAATATTTACTTTAATTTCTTTCTCACTTCAAACTTTTTATTTTTTTCTCTTTCATTAATTTTTTATCTTTTCACTTTTAACTATTTTTAAAAAAATAAAAAATAAAAAGTGTCCTTTAAATTTTATCATTTTAATTCTTTTAGTTTTATTTGATTTTGTTCACTTATTTTGATATTCGTTCAAAATTAAATTATTTTAAATTTAGAACATTTGGAATTAAATTTGTAATCAAATAAAAAGAAAAGACAAAGAAAATAAAAGGAATAAATAAAACCAATAGAAAAAAAAGAGAAAAAAATGAATGAAGGTAAAAAAAATGAAGAAAAAGAGTTTAAATACAAGGCAAATTTTTTTATTAAAAATTATGTGTATTAGCTTAATTTAAATACAAGATAAAAAAAATAAGAAGATATAAAAAATAATTTTTTTAAAAAATAAAAAATAAAAAAATATTTACACACATGGCGGATGCGTGTTATACTAATGCGACCAACTTATCTGGTTAAAGGTGCTACGACAGCACAAAAGGTGCACAAGAATATAAGAAAAATGAGTTCAAGGGGGAGGAGGGGGAGTGGTAATAGGACTATAGTTAAATTAAGGTGTGTCGCGAGAATTTCGGTCATAATTTAGGAAGATACTTATGCATTATTCCTAGAAAGTATGTAAAACTAGAGAATATATTTGCGCTTTACGCGGCACTAAACAAAAACAACAAAGAACGAAGGTAAAAGGGAGTTTTAACACTCTAAAAAAAACGTAAATATTGATTTACAAAGTACTCTCTCCATCCAATTTGTTACTTGTCCATTATATTAAAAATAATTGTTTGATTTTTACGTTTTGAGTTTAAAAAATCAAGAAATAATTTATCACTTAGTTCCTACTTTACTTATACTCCCCCTGTCCATCTTTACTTGTCCACTATACTAAAATAGATGTCCAACAATACTTGTCCAATTTATGAAATCAAGAGATTTTTACACTTAATTTCTAATTTACTCTTATCATTAATTATTAGTCATTTCTCTATTGCATTTTTTGAGATATTGTATTTATTATATTTAAAGGATGATATGATAAATTACCCTACTATTTATAGTTTCTTAAAAATTATGCAAAGTCAATAGTGCACAAATATTGTTGGACGGAGGGAGTATTAACTACAGTCGTATCCCAATACACTTCCCAAAACATTAAACTTATTATATTCAAAGAATAATATAATAAAATTTTCATTCTAGTTATTGTTCATTTAGAATGTGTAAAATCTGGATAAGTAAAAATAAACGAAAGAAATATTTATTACTCATTAAAGGGTTTGTCTATAATTAAGGAAGTATTAGTATTACATATTTACACATAATAACATCAAAATGTAACTCACTATACATAATACATTTTACCTACCTAACTGAATTTGGTTATTCAATTTTGTAAGTTTAAGCAATAATTAATTTATTTATCGCTCAACAAAAAAGTCATTCAAATTGAATGAGTTTACATCAATTTTAGCTTGTACACCCAAAATGTGTTCTTTGATATTGATAAGAACTCAAACTTTCTGTATGTACCAAAGTTGTTGAATCACACAAAACATTTTGAGTGTTCTTCGATTGAATAGTAGGTGAGATGAATATACATAAGAGAATTATGACAGTGATAAGACTCGATCTTTGAGCTACCATGGCTAGGAAATCTCCTTGATAATACATAATTGGACAATGATTTAACATTTTCGTTTTGATCAATTTTATACAACATAGCAATTCAAGGTGAAGTTGGACTAGGATTTGGGTTGTTTTTATTTTTTGACACAAATAAGTTTAAGCTTTGGATTTTTTGCTTTCCTTAATTAAATTACTTGACTATTATTATGAAATTAGAAACGTGGCAATGTTGAGTTATATTTGGAAAATGATAACTTTTTTTGTTTAATCTTTTAATTGTATGGTCTCCAAGTCCAAAAGCAAATCAAAATTATGCTACTCCCATATATACTTTTTTGGTCTAACAACAGTGAAAAAAATAATTTTAAATTTTGAGGTTTATTATTTTATTGGTCAAATTTAATTTTTCACTCATTTTCTTGTAAAATTTATCATAGATATCCAAATTTATTTTTTACATATATATACAAAAAATAAATTACAATATACCCACAAAAAAAATTAGTTTTAAATACTTTTTTTCTACTTTTTCCATTTTCTCATATTTTTACACTAAAAATAAAAGAAAAAAATAAATAAGAATTAAAAAAAACTCAAAGAATAATAAGTAAATAAAGCTATAAAGGAGACCATACCTGAGAAATCATGTGGTGAATATTGTTATCAATTTATTATATGTGGTGCCTTTTCAAAAATAAATAAAAAAAGTAAATTATGACAAAGAATTGATTGGAACTCTTCTTAATTGTTTTTAAGGAAACACAACTTAAGAATACACCAAGATGCTCATAGAAAGTCCAAACAATTAGAAATATCTGCATAACGGTATACTAGATATAGAAGTTCGTGCAAACAGCCTAACATATAGAATTTGGAGAATCAATTAAATTTATATTTTGATTTTAGATATTAAAATTGTTAATTATTATGATTTATAATACTTATAATACTGTTTTCAAATAATATATATTACACTATCAATTTATTTGAAAATTGAGTGATGGGAAGTATGTAAAACTAGAGAATATATCCGCGCTTTACACAAAACTAACATAAACAACTAAGAACAAAAGTACAAGGGAGTTTTAACACATTTAAAAAAAAAATGCAAATACTGATTTACAAAGTACTCCCTCCATCCAATTTTTTAATTGTCCATTATATTAAAAATAATTATCGATTTTTACTTTAGAAAATTAAGAGATAATCTATCACTTCGTTCCTACTTTATCCTTATATTGATTATAGTCATATCCTAATACAATTCTCAAAATATTAAATTTATTATATTCAAAGGATAATATAGTAAAATTTTCATTTTATTTATTGTTCATGTAGGATATGTAAATCTGGACTAGTAAAAATAAATGAAAGAAGTATTTATTGCTCCTCGTTTGTCTATAATTAAGGAATTAGTAGTATTACATATTTACACCTAATGAAATCAAAATGTAACTCACTATACATTTTACCTACCTAAGTGAATTTATTTATTCAATTTTATACGTTCAAGCAAGAATTAATTTACTTATTGCTCAACAAAAAAGTAATTCAAAACCATATACCAAAGTTGTTGTACACCCAAAATGTATGCTCTGATGACAATTACTCAAACTTTCTGCATGTACTAAAGTTGTTGAATCACACAAAACCATCCATCCCCAATTAGACCAGAAAAAATTATACACCTGAAAAACCAAATTGTCCACATGACTCAATGCACCCCATTTTCATTTTATTACTTGTCTCTAGCTAGTTTTCAAAGGAAAGAAAAAGAAGCTCAACATGACCTTACCTATCAAATACGTACTTCCCAAGAAGATGAAATTGTTTCTTGAGGCATTCTTATTGTTACTACAAATTCATCTAACCAAACGTGATCAGCAGACCACAAGTAATAGTCTAATGATAAAAATAATTCACTGTGACTCAAGGAAGTCGCCGTTTTATGACCCAAAACTCACACTCAAAGATCGTGTGAGAAGAATGGATATGAGATCAGAGGCTCGCATTTCAAAGCTTATGATTGACCATGATCTAGAAAAAAATGGCGATAAATTTCAGATTTACCCAATCTATACCTCCGAGTTTCTTGTTCCATTAAAGATTGGCACACCTACTGTGCCACAAATTCTTATCATGGACACTGGTAGTTTATTACTTTGGGTTCATTGTGGCCCCACCATTGGTGGTGAAGGCTCACCAGGTTCACTATAGAATCTTCATCATATGTTGAAGATGTATTTTGTGACACACCTGTGTGTGATTTTATAATGCTTAGAGGGCAATGTGGTGTTCCGACGAGGAGATGTGAGTATTTTTATAAATATGCAACAGGTCGGACTGAAGGAAATCTTGCTTCTGAAGTTGTGACATTTGATTCAAGAAATGGAACTGAAGTGACTATCAAGCGTCTTATGTTTGGATGTTCCTCAATATATTCTAAAGGTGCAGATCGTTGTAGTGGAGTTCTTGGACTTGGACAACGAGCTATTTCTTTAGTTTCTCAACTAAATTATACTGGATTTTCCTATTGTATCGGCAATATAAATGATAGAAACTATGATTCAAACACATTAGTTTTGGGAGGAGAGCCTATAATTATAGCAGCCTCCACTCCCATGTTTATGCTTATAGGCAAATACTATATAACCTTAGAAAAAATCAATGTCGGAGACAAGTTTCTTGACATCGATCCAAACATATTCAAGAGGGTCGATTACCAAGGTGGAATGCTTGTTGATAGCGGGGCCCCTTCAACTTATTTGATGTGGCATTCAATAAATTGAAAGAGAAAATTACATCTGTTATTGGTACAACCTTGAAAGAATATATAAGCTCAAGACCAAACGAGCTTTGTTATCTTGGAACTATCATTCAGGATGTTAAAAACCTGACCATTTCTGCTTGTCGGTACAAAGTGCAGATAGTAGGAAGCTACCTTTTAGCATATTAGGTGTTTGGGCACAACAAATTTATTATATCGCCTTTGACTTTAACACCATGAGGATGTCCTTCACTAACATAGATTGTGGCCGCCTATTTGTTTGATCATTAATTGTGCTCAAGGAAAACTAAATATGTTTAATTATACTATTGTTTCTACTTAATTCAGTGATACAAGTCTTTCAATTATATATATCAATATCTTCATTTGCCTATATAATCTTGGTAACTAGTTAAGTCTACGTGTTTTGCATGTGTGTATCACGTTATTAATAATAAATATATATGTAAAAAGAGTAAATTATTGTGTGTACATCATATTATTAAGTAGAAATTTTTATAAAAAATAATGTAAATTTTTTTAAAAATAAAACATGTACTTAAAGAGGAACATGATAACTCACCATCAAAGTAACAATTAAGAAGCTAAATTAAATATAGTAAACAAATTTCGTCATTGACATTAAAAGTCAAAACTATGTTGGTATTGATATACAAAAACACACTTTAAATAATAAGGTAAAAAAAATAAATCTGCACTATATATGAGCATAAAACTGTGCATAAGCTTTCCTTACTTTCTTTTAATTTCTTTGTAGTGGATGGTATATTAACTCAATTATAGTGTAAGGAGGGACCAAAACCCCCTATACAATATGTTAGTATATCTTTTTTATATGCATATCCATTAACAACCACAGTAAAGTAAAAAAATCAAAAACAAATAATACTTTCATATGCTATATATACATACATGGATAGAGATTCTTCTACTTAAAACTAATTTTGTTAGCAAATATATTTATGAGTTTGTTTTTAAACAGCTAATGTTGTCTTGCATTTCAATTCGATCTTGACTTGAAGAGTAATAAGGGGCAAGGTACCGCTCAATTTTGCGATTTAGAACGGACATTCCTCTCGTTAAAAATATGGTATATATATATCCTTATTGTCTAACAAATGGTGCATATTTATCATTTTTCTTAATAAATCTATATATAAAAAATTATTTAGTAACATACTTGAGTTATAAACAATTAAAAAGAAGTGTAAGTTCTTGAAAACAATTCATGATTATCATATACGAATCAACAAAGTAAGAAATCCTTTCATAGAAAAAATCTTCAAACATATAATGCAAATTTAAATATTAATAAGTTAAACAACAATAACATACTCAGTGAAATCCCACGAGTGAGGGTTGGGGATGGTAAAATGTATGGAGACCTTATCACTACCTCATGAAGGTAGAGAGGCTGTTTCCGGAAGACCGTTGATTCAAGTGCAACAAATTCCGGTATAAAGAAGAAGACAATAAAGAAAACAAAAAACAACGCAAAAGTAATAAAATCATGTGATAATCAATAAAGTAATGTGATAATCAAAATGTCATAAACAACATACTAGGGTATATTATTATTAAGAAACAACTAACTATAAACAATGATAAACTAGTATCCTCGCAAACACCATCCACCCTAAGCCAGAAAACACTACCCTACTAACTACCCTGTACCATAATTTAAATACTACTAAAATAAAATATTGATGAGAATATACAAATACAAACAAGGAAAAATTACTTAATTGAGTGCTTTTTAAAAATTAATTACTAATTTTAGCGATATTTTTTATTTATTACAATTTATAGCAATACATAGCAATATTATGATAAATCTACACTTGTATTAAAAGTGAATTATGCATACAATATAAATGTATTATAAGTGTTTTAAAATATATATTGTGTTTGTGTAGTAAGAAATTGACATAATGTATTATAAATCTATTAAAGTATGTGATAAATATATTATCTATCTATAAAACTTGTATTATATATGTTTTATAAATAGTTCTCTGCAATATGTATTAAAACTGTATTATAAATGTATTATAAGTGTTCAGTGAATTTATTTTTTTATTGCTATAGATGGTAAATATTTTCTTAATATTGTATATTTATGTAAGTTTCCTACAAACAATGCATATATTTTGATCTACCCATTGTTTTATTTTCGCGTCGCACATAAATTCTATAATCAACTTGAATATCAACAATTATAATTTATTGTTGATTTACCGATCCTAAGCCTCTTTCTCACTTGGTGATTTCAATTCAAAAAAAAAAGTTAATATAAAATTGATGATTTGATATCAAAGATTCAATTTTTCTCTTCTTTTTTTTTTGAGTTTTGAACAACTATATCCATATATTTTAGTTAACATGTATAAAGGAAAAAGACTATCTTGAAGAAATAAAGAAAAAATATAAAAGCGAATCAGGAATATTCTTTTTGAGTATTTTTTTCGTCTTGCAATTTGGGACCTTCTTTCCCAAAATGGCTTCAAAATCAAAACGACAACATTGTTCTTGATATCTCACTTGCAAGTATCTCAAATACGGTTAATAGCGAATACATATAATTACATGGTTAAGAAGAAATAAGGACAATATTGATGGATGATCATAGTTGGATCTAAAGCTAAGCATAATTCTACTAGAGATGAAAATAATCTAAAAGGCCTTTTTATATGAGAAACGCTGTCATTAACTTTGCTAAAGAACAAATATGTTGTGTTAGTGCCGTTTCATTATTCTTGAAAATCAGAACTTGCTTTTAAGGCTTCGTAGAATTCTAATATTGGCCACCAACCTGTGTATTCATAACCATAGATTTGTAAATAGAAATCATGGGTGCATTGATGAATAATCCAATATCTTTCTTCATACACTTCTATTGACATTGGAGTAAACGAAAGGTCTACGCAATTTTCTATGTTTACAATGAATGCTTTGCCTGTTTTTGGATCAGTGTTATTCCATCCAATAGTCGGTGAGATGAACTTTTTAATTGTCTTCCGAGATATACATAGGAGAATTATGAGGGTGATAAGACTCCATCTTTGAGCTACCATGGCTATAAGAAATCTCCTTGATAGTACGTAATTGAACAATGATTTGATATTTTGGTTTTGATTAATTTTATAGAAAATAGCAATTCATTACTACGCGTATCTATTATAATAAGTTCGCTAAAATTGTTTTTGCATAACCTATTCTAACTAGGAATACAACGTGTATATATTATTAGTAAACCTTCAAGCACTACTTTCATCACCTCATATTTCTTATTTTCCAAAGTTTTGCAACAAATATGGCTGCTTGCATATCATCATCATTAGGTCATATTGATCATCAATATTCATTCAAGAAAGTTGATGATGATTTTTTCAACATCAACAAATTACCATGCCTAAAAATGGTGACTGCATCTCTATACATACCCAAAAATAACCCAAAGAAACTATTAGGCGAAGATGCACACTTCATCTATGAATCATACCAAACTATTGGTGTCGCTGATGGCGTTGGTTATTGGGCTAAACTGGGAATCAATGCTGGAATTTACGCGAGAAAGCTTATGAGAAATTCACTTAAAAGGTCCTGACAGAAATGTGGGATTTCAACATCAGAAATGTTCTTTTTCACTGGTTCAAGCCTTGGAAACAGCGTTATAAAAATACAATTTTTGAAGGATCGTTTACGGCTTGTATTATAACTTTAGACAAGAAAAAGAATACTTTATATGCTGCTAATGTTGGTGATAGTGGATTTTTTCTAATCAGGAAGGGAAAAATTATATACAAGTCGCCGATACAACAAAGGGGATTTGGGTGTCCGTATCAATAGGGAAAGTGCAAGGATAATCCTAGTATTGCTCAGGAGATGAAATTAATCATCGACAAAGATGATATTTTGATTGTTGGGACGGATGGGATGCTTGTTAATATGAATGAAAGTGAGATTGAGAAAATTGTTCGAAAAGGGATTGATAGGAAGTTAAAAGCAGAAGAGTTGGTTGGAAAAATTGGAAAGGCTGTGTGGTATAACTCATTTGATAGATTTGCAGATACACCATATGCAAGAACAGCTAAGAGGGAAGGCCTTAGTCAAACACACAAAGGAGGAAACATTGATGATATTACTGTTATTATAGCTTATATCAATTAAGATGAATATTTTGTATAACAAATTAATATGAAGCACAGAATGTTATGTGCATATACGATTTTATGTTATATTGGAGTTAGATTACACAAAATTTTGGAACTACTTTGCTAATTAATACTTATTTTGATAAAGTTTTGCAATATGTATTTCATGCACAAAATGCGATGATTAAAATAGTGGTTGGTCATGGCAAATTAACAATCTTATTGCTATCCAATTGTATACTTACTTATTTTCCTAAGTTAATAGTTGCGCAGATGATATCACTAATTAATTGAACATGTCGATAACTCTTAGATCGACTACTCAATTATTTCTAACGCCTATATTCTTATGGTCTTTAGTCAATACTGAATTACATATATATTTCTTCTGTATCAACTAAACAAGGCTAATGGGTATATTCCTATACACGTTAGCAAAACGATTCCCCCTCCCTATGAGATTCACAAACAAGCTTTACTTTTTCTTATTAAGCTCGCAAATTTCCTCTTCTGAGTCAAATTAATGAGCCACAAATAGTATCTGCAAGATGATCAAACAGTTGAGACCAAGAAAAAGAAAAAAACTCAATAATGGGAAACCAATAGATCTAAATAATTTTAACAACAATCACGAAAGAACCACAATTCTAGAACGAGAAGCTTAGCTTTACATAGACATGGAGGAAATACAACAAATCATCCCAAAAAAAAGCATAAATAATATAGAGAATAAAAGGTAAATCAATAACTCCGACCTTCACAACGACTCCTAACCAATAACTCCGGCCTACTTATAATATGTTATATGTTCAGTCAATAAGTTGTTGCCTTCAACTTTCCGGTGCACATCTCATCACAATTCACAATCTACTTCATCCAAATTTAATCACTTTTCAATCATCACGTGAACCTTCAATGTTGCCTTCACTTCATTTACTTGATTGAATTGTACAAAATGCTTTTACTTGGTGAATAATAAATTAATATATAATTTTCCAAGCATCAAAAACCTTTCCATGGAGTATACAAAACCTTCGAAACAGATTTGTCCATCAATAATGGAGATCATATTGGTGGAAATATAGGCTGATACGTCTCCAGCTTGTATTTCAATGACGGATAAGGCGGCTTCTCTTTGATGAATGTGGGAGGGGGGAAATTCGGAGAGGGTTGATTTGGAGTGAAAGAGTAAATTAGGGAGATAATTATGTGAGACAAATCTATTTTTAATAACTCATGTATCTCACCCTAATGTGGTACATAATTAATAAATGAATGAATAATAAGTAATTATTTAAATTAGTAGATACATAATTAATAAATAAATGAATAATAAGTAATTATTTAAATTAGTAGATATATCATGAATGTATGTCTAATTAGGTAGTTTTGCCTATTAGAAATCCAGTAGTTCTAAAGTTTAGAAGTGGTAGATATAGTCAAACATCTCTATAACAGTCATTTGTTATAACAACATTTCACTATAACAATATAATTTTTTCCAGAATTGATTTTTAAAGTCACTATATTTTATTTCTCTATAACAACATTCTACCTATAATAGAAATGATATTAATTATAATAGTATACTCTTTATAAAATTACGCTATTATAACAATCATACTAGAATAATGTGTAATAATTTTTTGTAAATATAATATGTGTCAGGATCGAGAACTCGAATAATGAAGAATTTAACCAAATAATCTTATAATGACAATACCAAAGATAATAGTAAGTTGATAATAACGAAAGTAAAGACAAATAAAGAAGACACAAATTTTACGTGGTGAGGTCGGTGTGACCTAGTCCACAGGCGGAGAGGATGATTTTACTATTTCAACAAGAGTACAAAATTAGAGTAAATACTCTAATTAATCCCAAATACCCCAAGAGAATAACCTCATAAGACCACTCCAAAGAGAGGGTTCACACAAGTGTTTCTCAACACTAACTACTCTCTTACAAAATAACTCTTAATGAAAATACAAAGAAAGAAAACAATGAAATGTTTTCATATGCTTCAAGGTGTGTTTCAACTAATGGTCAACTTTTCTATTTATAGGAAAACAATGAATTGCTTGATGTCATGGATGATATCATTTGAAGATACAAAAATTTAACATCTTAGTGTAAATATATCAAATATTGTGGCTACCAAATCTTTGACATTTATGATTGTCAAATGTGAACCTTATCAAGTATGCCAAATCTTTGACAAATATGATTGCCAAATTTCAACATTTATGGCTTCCAAACCTTTGACAAACAAAGGCCACATTACAATATGTATAAAATAAAATATTAAAATATTTATGATAATCATCATTAATGTCATGCACATAGTAAATTTTAAATACCAATATATAATAGGAAAAAAATGTATTTAAATGGTATCCATTAATGATGGTCATAACTCCAGAAAGACTAGTGATGTTTGTCAATTGTCATTTTACATTCTGTTTTTTTGGTTAAACTAGTTAACAAATACATTCCTTCTTTTTGAAGACAGAATCATTAAACTATTTATTTTTTTTGCATACTTTTGCTTATAACAGAGATTTAAATGTCAAATATCAGTATACATAAATAAAATCACCTTATTATAATAGTCATAAAATGTTCAGACAAACGCTATCACTATAGAGAGGTTTGATCGTATTAGTATATGTTTAAACCAGGATTTTCTATGTCAAGTCTACTTATAGGCACTTTCGCAAAACTATGACAAGCTATCGTACTACATTCCATCAGTGATATTGATTCAATTAACTTACTATTTGCAACATATTTTGTGTACATAAATTAATAACTGTAATCACAAAATAATAACATATTTAATATATCTATAAATGAAGTTTGAAAAGGGTGATGTGGCCGCAATCTTATTTATCTTGTGAAGGTAAATAGACTATTTTTGATAGACCATTTGTAGTCAAACTAATGAATTATATGTGCACGATTATTATGGAAAGCAGAGACGTGTACTCCCAACATATATTTATTTTTTCTCTTGATACATTGCATAGTTCTTGTTATTTTGACACATTAGATTAATTCATGTACTATTTAAAGAAGTCAATTTTATTAAAATACTCCATTTGTTACCTTTGGAGAATTTAAAAAGTTTTTTTTGTTGATTAATTTTTTGAAAACATTTTATATTATTAATTATTGTGATCTATAAAAATTTTAAATAGTTTGAATATGTAATTAATTTCAAAAACTTTAACCGTATATATACTTCAATAGGGATGTAGATGGGTTGGGGTAGGATAGGACAGGGCAAGCTTTGACCTGCTAAGATTTTGACCTCGTATATGTTTTCCTTTTGTTATTTTTCCTTTCACTTTGAGTGTTATCACATTGTTTTTTTCTTCTTTTTTTTTTGGTATATTTTGTTATAAAAGGTTCAAACCAGATTCCTATTTGATATTTGACAACAAATCAAGTCAAGATTAAAACATCTATCATTAAATCAAATCAAGATTAAAAGGTTCAAATGGAAAGAATTTTTAAAAAAAAACATGAAAAATTCAATATAAACAAATAAAAATGAACGGAGAAAAATATTAATCAAGAATATAATAGACAAATAATAATTATGTATTAATTTAATGAAATTGATCCAAATACACGACAGTATTCACATTAAGTCTAGTGCAACTATGCTTAAGCCATTGATAGTATTCACATTAAGTCTAGTGCAACTATGCTTAAGCCATTGATTACAGGCCTTGATTTTGAGATTTAGATATAAAAAAATGTAGGGAGTGCATTTTTTTTAATGGAGTTCTATATCGCGCAAATTTAGATTAGTCAGATTCCAACGTAAGTAACAAGAAAACCCACATATATATATACTATACTATACTAAAAGCACGAAGGTCCTTAATAATATTGATTGAATTTTTTGTCATTCATTAAAAGATTTTACTTTAGACAAAATCGTCTTTTCACTATTTTTTAAAATTATTTAATTGTTTTCATAATATTTAAAACGGAGAAGGGCTTAAAATACCCTTAACGTATTGATATTGATACAAAAATACTCTTCGTTTACCTTTTGGCCTCAAAATACCCTTGGGGTTAACCTTTATGGCTCTATTCAACCTTTTTCTCAAACAGAATATTTAGTCCACTTAATTAAAATTTTATTTATTACGTGGCACTATGTGATTCCTTGGTTAATTTAATTAACTATAACTAATTAACCCAACCCAAAACCCGGATCCAACCCCCTTAAAAACCCGACCCTCCCACTAAACCCATTAATCTAAAAGGGGAAAACCCAACATAATACCCTTCCAAAAAGAAGCTTTCTTCTTCAACAATAGAACGCGATCTGAAGACAAATTTCTGAAGATAATCGCTATTCTACTTCGATCTTCAGGTAAGCTGCAAATTTCTGGTGAAGAAAAATTTCATGTGACGATGTGAAGACATCTTCCTCTCTTCTTATTAGGGTTCTTGAAAAAGCTTCTTGTTTAAATGTTGGCATCTTCTTCTGTCTCTTCTCCTTAACAAGTTGAGTCCCATACTTGTAAGTGTGGATTGATAGCAAAAATGTTAACAGCTACGACCCCTGCGAATGGTGGACGTCGATTCTTGAAATGTCGTTGTCTTAGCTCATTATCTTGTGGTTATTGGAATTGGATCAACAGTAAAATTCCAAGTCATGTGTCGTTGCTGATTCACAATCAAAAAACTGAATTAGATTCAATTCGGAATGAAAGAAACCAATTGAAGAAGATCTTGAAGGATATGGGTGGCGTTGAAATTTATAAACCCAACAATGGTTCAAACTTGAATGATAGGACTTTTTTTGAAAGTTCAAATTTGGAGGATAAAGTTTCAAACTTAGAGTTGAAGCATGGTATTGAAGGTGCAAATTTGAAGAACTTGGATGATAATGTACTGAAATCGAGATTGAAAGTGCATCAATTGATAAGCTTGCTTCTAATCTCTTGGGGTATTATTGTTGGTTTGTGGCTGCCAAGTTGATGTAGTCCATCTTGTCTTCATTCCCAGAAGTTCTTACGTTGTTAGTTTAGTTTATTAGATTAGTTAGTTGTATGACTATTTTGTAATGTTTGTAACGCTAGCAATCTGCAGGTTAAGATTAATTGTGATGTAATGTTAGCAAGCTGCAGGTTAAGGTTAATTGTGATGTAATGTTATCCTTGTTGTCAAGCTTGCTCGTGATCAGAAAATAAATTAGTCTATGTACAAACTCAATCCAAAATGGTATATGTGGAATTAGCTTCTATGCTTCCAACACTTCAAACATCACATGAGAACCAACTGAACACAACCAGAAAACAAAAATGTTATTCACTAAAACTAAGCTCCATGTTACAAAAGCTTTGCAACTCACAACCAACTTTGTAAAGAAACATATTAAGACATCTTCATAGCTAACTAGTAACGGAATTGTCATTATTTTGAACCCATAAAAAATTACAGTCACTTGTTCAAGATGGATTAACATCAAAAAAGAAAAATATTAAGTTTCATTATGCCATTACATAACACTGAAAACAAGAAAACAACAACATAAGTAACGACATCTTCCCTACTGCTTTCCATCCCTTTTTGCCTTCAATTTGCCAATTCTTTTCTCCTTTTCAACTGTCAATTAATTTAAAGTCATACCTTCTTTCCCTTTCCAACCCAACTTTCTTGGTGCATATGGAAGATTAGTAGGCATGCTCACACCATTTTCATCTCCCTTGGAGTCAATCCTCCTAGTACCAGTTGGTCGAATCTACATCTTCTTAGCTTGAAGCCTAGTCCTAGCTTCAGATATTGTCTTTGGCCTAAGAATTGGCCCCTCTTCATCTTCAAGGTTCACCATCATCCTCATCAGCAACTGCACTTGAAGGTTCAACAGGTTGATCACCTTCAGATTCATCAACAACTACATTTCTGTAACAACCCCTAAAACGTTGTATGTCGGTATTTCAATTCTCGACGAAAATGATACAGCCTCTGTATTTTGGGAATAACTTTTCATAGGATGGTCCAAATTTGGTGACCCAAATTTTTCAGTAACCACAACATCATTACTTACAACTTTTGTGAGACCATATGTTAAATTTCAAAGGTTAAGTAGGTCAAATAAATTAATTATTGTAAGACAGTGTGCTGTGACGAAATGGAGTATTTGTAGAAGAAAGATCATATCTCACTGTCGAATGCTCTAAATTATTTGATTCTTAAACGAAATAAAACTAGACTTCTATATCTACAATTCTTATAAAGACACTAAATCCTAATAAAGAATTTATCTTGTTCAAACGCAGCTCCAAAAACGAGTATTCTGTCAAAGATAACTCATTTCACCTACCATGGAAAGATCTAGATACATTTGACATCACTCATGACATCAATAGTCCTCCATTTGACATCACCCATGACATCAATATATTCCATTAAATTTTCATATTTCTTTTTTATAATTATTTTATTTATTGTTAGGTCTCTATTTCCCACCTATAAATACCCACCTTATTTCCTCATTTTATTCATCAAGCTTTCTTAAGCAACTCTTCTCTCTATATACTTATTTACTCATTCTCAAATATAGTTTTAGTTTTAGTAGTATAAAAATACTACTCCGGTGATTTTTATACTTCGGGTAGTACACAAAATGCTCCGGCGAGAAGAAAAGGCTAGGGGTCCAAGAGTGTTCCAATTCGGAGTAAAGCTTCGGATATAAGGTATGTAAGGCTTTTATAGTATTGGATTGAGTTCGTCCATGCGCCCAATATTTAAATTCATTATAATTGAGTTATAGTTGAGTTTTATCCAAATCTTGAATTCTAAATAAATTAATTCTTCTTCTATTGAGTTAGATATATTTATGCATTAATATTATTATTATTGTTATCTCTCATATTATTGGAATTATTGTTCATGGCTAGTTTCCCATGAATCCTAATTGATTTAATGTTCATGAATATTTTTACACATGTTTTGAGTAAAGATGTTGGCTTTTTAAAATTTTCATTGATAAAAAGAGCGATATGAATTAATACTATATATGTATTTTATTGAGTTTTAAAAGAGCAAAAGAGTTAAGTTTAAATAAATTTGAGTAAATGATGTTTTGAGCAAGATATTTTGATGAGATGTAAATGATATTTTTTTGAAGTATAATGATTGATGAAGAGGTAATGAGATGAGTTTAATGATTTAAATTAAAGTCCAATGAGACTAGATGATGAGATTAATATGAGCACATATTTTAGGAGTAGTATTGAGCACCGAGTTGGGTAAGAGTTTAATTGACTCAAACCCTAGAACTACGTAGCCAGCGTAGTATGGAGGCTATGCCTCTTAAGTCCCCAAAAGAGGACTTTGATGAGTGGATCCAAGATGGTGATGTCCTTTACCCTGGCAAGGTATTAAATGGATGTGGCAACGACATCGCTTTGTTGTATCATCGGTAGCTCATAAGTGATGGTTGTCGGTTAGAGAAACTCTCAACTGAGTAAGTATTTCTTATTATTATTTTAAATTTGCATTACTTATTAATATTGAGATGATGTTGAGTTCTGAGCTGAGTTTTCCTGAGAAGAATTTCTTGATATATGTCCTTACCTTCCTGCCATTTTACATACTCGTACATTCCACTTACTGATGTCATTCGACCTGTATCGTTTTATGATGCAGATACAGGTGTTAGAGATCCTCAACAGGCGCATCGTTCAAGATCATTATTTTTCAGCTATTTAGTGAGTCCTT
This sequence comes from Solanum dulcamara, assembly GCF_947179165.1. NCBI lineage: Eukaryota > Viridiplantae > Streptophyta > Magnoliopsida > Solanales > Solanaceae > Solanum > Solanum dulcamara. The sequence continues at coordinate 68,681,850 of NC_077242.1, forward strand.
CTTGTATTCGAAGGAACTCTCTATCCTTTTAGTATTTTTAAGTATTATGTTTCTTTTAAAGTAGCCATGGACATGTCATTAGCACCATTTAAGAGTATTAGAGGCTTCATAGATAGAGTTTGATGATGTAATCAGAGTAGTTCTCCTTAGAAACTACTTCTTCTAAAAATTATCTATTTTTCCTTTGATGTTGATGATGACAAGCCCACATTAGTATTCTGAAGTTTTTCGCTGATGAACAAATGAGTAATGAGACCAAGTGGTTCTCTCGGAAGCCAGAGATGGTTTCTGAGTGCTAACCACACCTAGGGTACCCTCTCAGGGCGTGACAAACTTAGTATCAGAGCACAGAATTCAAGAGTCCTAGGGTGTCTATGAAACTGTGTCTAGTAGAGTCTTGCTTATGGGTGTGTAGTTCACCATACTTATAATTAGGAGGCTATAGGACATTAGGAATTATCTCGCTTTTTTCATATGTGAGTTCGTGTGATAGAGTTTAACTCTATAACAACTTCTTTTCTAATTTATGTGTTTACACATTTTAAAAATGCCTCCTAAACGTTCAGCTAGTAAGAGGAACGCTGCTAGCACTGAGGTTCCACAGTCAATGATGCCTCCACGGAGAACTAGGGGCCGACCTACAAGGTCTACTGAGGTACCTCAAGTACCTACTGTTCAGACCACTCCTACTTTTGAGGAAAATTTTCGAGGAACGATTGTTATACTCACCCAATTGGTGGTTGCCCAAAAAAGTAGCCAAAGTTCACCAACTTCTAGCTCTAGTTATCAAGAGTGGTCTGCTACCACGAGGATTAGAGATTTTCTAAGAATGAATTTGTCGGTCTTCACGGGTTCCAAGGTTGATGAGGACCCCCAATATTTCATTGATGAGATGTGGAAGATACTAAAAGCGATGCATGCTATAGAGATCGAGGGGGTTGAATTGGTGTCTTATCAGCTCAAGGATGTGGCAAATGTTTGGTATAACTAGTGGAAAGAAAGTAGAGGTGAGGATGCAGAGCCTGCTCTTTGGGATGAGTTTGAAAGAGCATTCCTTGATAACTTCTTTCCCCAAGAGCTACGTGAAGCAAAAATTGAGGAGTTTGTAAACCTCAAGCAGGAGAGTATGACTGTAAAAGAGTATAGTTTGAAGTTTATTCAATTGTCCAAATATGCCCCAGAAATGATTCCTTATATGAGGGCCAAGATGAGGAAGTTTGTCTCTAGCCTAGGCAAACATGTAAAGAAAGAATATAAGGTAATACTAATGATTTTTGACATGGATGTTTCTAGATTGATGGTGTATACTCAGCAGGTTGAGGAGGACAAGAAAAGGGACCGAGAGGAACACCTAAGTAAGAAGGCTAAGTCTGTTGGGCATGAGAACGAGCAGAAGGAAGGGAAGGGTAACAAGTCCTTCTTTCAGAGGAGGTATTCCAATTATGCACCTTCCCCAACAAATGCTTTTACACCTAATACCAGGTATGATTAGAGATCTTTAATTCACCAAAACTTTCGAGCTCAGGGTTCTCAGTCCCAACTAAGTGTGGCTCAAGGTTCTAGAGGAAAGCCACCATGTGCTAGATGTGGGAGGCTCCATTTGGAAGAGTGTCGTTTGGGCACCAATGCTTGCTATGAATGTGGAAAGACAGGTCACTTCCAGAATGAGTGTCCTTCAAAGAGATAGGGAGATGGAAGTAGTAGAGCTCAATTTTCTTCTGCAGCTCCACAGAATAGAGGTAATTAGAGAGGTGCATCTTCAAGTGTAGGCAGGGGAACAAACCGTCTGTATGCTTTGGGTAGTCGCCAAGACCAAGAGAATGCACCTGATGTTGTTACTGGTATGCTTTGATTCCTTTCTTTTGATGTGTATGCATTAATTGATTAGGGTGCTACATTATCTTTTGTGACTCCTTACTTGGCTAGTAAATTTGAGATCCTTCCTGAGTGTCTTCTTGAGCCTTTCAGCATGTCTACTCCTGTTGGTAAGTCCATCTTAGCTGAGAGGGTTTATAGAAATTGTGTTGTGTCAATTTATCACAAGGATACCATGGCTGACTTAGTTGAGTTGGACATGGTGGATTTTGATGTGATTCTTGGCATGGACTGGCTTTATGCTTGTTATGCCTCAGTTGATTGTAGGACCCGAATTGTCAAGTTTCAATTTCCAAATGAGCCTATCTTAGAGTGGAAGGGGAGTTCTGTAGTACCTAAGGGTAAATTTATTTCCTACCTAAAGGCCAGAAAGTTAATCTCTAAGAGATGCATATATCATATAGTCCGAGTCAAAAATATTAATGATCAGGCTCCATCTCTTGAGTCAGTTCCCATTATGAATGAATTTCCTGAAGTCTTTCCTGAGGATCACCCTAGAATACCTCCTGATAGAGAGATAGACTTCGATATTGATGTCTTTCCTAATACACAACCTATCTCCATTCCTCCTTATAGGATGGCTCCTGCTGAGTTGAAAGAATAGCTGAAAGATCTACTAGATAAGGGATTTATTAGGCTAAGTGTCTCACCTTGGGGCGCTCCTGTCCTATTCGTGCGAAAGAAAGATGGGTCCCTTAGAATGTGCATTGATTACCGATAATTGAACAAGGTCACCATAAAAAATAAGTATCCTCTCCCCAGAATAGATAATTTATTTGACCAACTTCAGGGTGCCACATGCTTCTCTAAGATAGACCTCAGATCAGGCTATCAACAGTTGAAAGTAAGAGAATGTGATATCCCGAAGATGGCTTTCCGAACCCGCTATGGTCATTTTGAGTTTCTTGTTATGTCCTTTGGATTGACAAATGCTCTTGCAGCTTTTATGGACCTCATGAACTGGGTATTCAAGCCATACCTGGATACGTTTGTGATTGTCTTCATCAATGATATTTTGGTCTACTCTAGAAGTAAGAGTGAGCATGCTAATCACCTTAGGATTGTCCTTCAAACTCTTAAGGAGAGGGAGTTGTATGCTAATTTTCGAAGTGTGAGTTTTGGCTTGAATCTGTAGCTTTCCTAGGCTATATTATATCTGGTGATGGAATTCAAGTTGATACTCAAAAGATTGAGACAGTTAAGAACTGGCCCAGACCCACCTCTCCAACCGAGATAAAGAGTTTCTTAGGTTTGGCTGGTTACTACAGGAGGTTTGTTGAGGGATTTTCTTCCATATCCTCACCATTGACTAAACTGATTTAGAAAAAGGCTAAGTTTCAATGGTCTAATGCTTGTGAGAAAAGCTTTCAGGAGTTGAAAGCTAGATTGACTATTGCTCAAATACTGTCCCTACCTGAGGAAACGGATGGTTTTGTAATCTATTATGATGCTTCCAGCGTTGGGTTGGGATGTGTGTTGATGCAGAAAGGTAAGTTCATTGCCTATGCCTCTAGACAGCTTAAGACTCATGAGAGGAACTACCCCACTCATGACCTTGAGTTGACAGCAATGGTATTTGCTCTTAAGATCTGGCGTCACTATCTTTATGGTGTACATGTGGATGTATTGACAGATCATAAGAGCTTGCACTATGTATTCAAACAGAAGGAGATGAACTTGAGGCAGATGAGATGGCTAGAGTTGCTCAAGGATTATGACATGAGCATTCTCTACCACCCAGGTAAAACAAACGTAGTTGCCGATGCTCTTAGCAGGTTATCCATGGGGAGTACGGCCCATGTGAAAGAGAAAAAGAAGGAGTTGGCAAAGGAAGTGCATAGACTTGCACGTTTGGGAGTTCAACTTATTGACTCTAGTGAGGGTGGTACAATAGTCCAAAATGGAGCTGAATCATCTCTAGTTGCATAGGTAAAAGAAAAGCAAGAGCAGGATCCCATTCTTTTTCAACTTAAGGATGAGGTTCACAAGCAAAAGGTAATGGCTTTTACCAAAGGGGGAGATGGAGTGTTGAGATATCAAGGAAGATTATGTGTTCCAAGTATTGATGGCATTCGGGAGAGAATCATGAAAGAAGCCCATAATTCTAGGTATTTCATCCATCCAGGTTCAACAAAGATGTATCATGACTTAAGAGAAGTATATTGGTGGAGTGGAATGAAGAGCGATATAGCAGAGTTTGTGTCCAAGTGCCCGAATTACCAACAAGTTAAAGTTGAGCACCAAAGGCCTTGTAGAGTGGCTCAAAATATAGAGATCCTGGAATGAAAGTGGAAAATTATCAATATAGACTTCATTACTAGTTTACCACGAACCCACAAACAGCATGACTCTATTTGGGTGATTGTGGATAGGATGACCAAATCGGCCCATTTCTTACTTGTGAAGACTACGAACACTGCAGAGGATTATGCCAAATTATATCTTAGAGAGATTTTTAGACTGTATGGAGTTCCTTTGTCTATCATCTCAGATAGGGGAGCTCAATTCACTACTCAATTTTGGAAGTCATTTCAGAAGGGTTTGGGTTCAAGAGTGAACCTTAGTATTGCTTTTCATCGGCAAATAGACGGCCAGGCAGAGCGTATGATACAAACTTTGGAGGATATGTTAAGAGCCTGTGTCATTGACTTCAAAGGTAATTGGGATGATCATTTACCTCTTATTGATTTTGCATACAATAATAGCTTCCATTCGAGTATTCAAATGGCTCCTTATGAAGCTCTGTATGGGAGGAGATGTAGATCACCAATTGGTTGGTTCGAAGTTGGTAAAGCTGAGTTGATTGGACCAAACTTGGTTCACCAAGCTATGGAGAAGGTAAAAACCATCCAAGAGAAGTTGAGGACTGCTCAAAGTCGCCAAAAATCCTATACTGATGTTAGGAGGAGAGATTTGGAGTTCGAAGTGTACGATTGGGTATACTTGAAAGTTTCACCCATGAAGGGTGTGATGAGATTTGAAAAGAAAGGGAAGCTTAGTACCCGCCACATTGGTCCTTATCAGATATTGAGGAGGGTAGGTAACGTAGCCTATGAATTGGAGTTGCCCCCAGAATTAACTATTATTCATCCCGTGTTTCACATCTCTATGCTTAAGAAGTGTTTGGGAGATTCTTCACTTGTTGTCCCGGCTTAAAGCATTGGGGTGAAAGAGAGTTTGAGTTATGAAGAGATTCCAGTTCAGATTCTTGATCGTCAGGTTCGCAAATTAAGAACTAAGGAAGTGGCATCTGTCAAAGTCCTATGACGAAATCAATTTGTTAAAAAGGCTACATGGGAAGCTGAAGAAGATATGAAGGCTAAATATCCTCATCTATTTGTGCCTTCCGACGACAATGTTCAAGGTAATATTCCTTACTTCTACCTTTGAGTCGATGTGTATTCTTGAGTTTTTGTCATTGACCATTTGAGTATCAGAGTTTTTGAGAAATTGATGTATTGATGATATTCATTCTTGATGTATCCTATTTTCATCTTCATTCGAGGATGAATGATCCCAAGGGGGAGATATTGTAACAACCCCTAAAACGTTGTATGTCGGTATTTCAATTCTCGACGAAAATGATACAGCCTCTACATTTTGGGAATAACTTTTCATAGGATGGTCCAAATTAGGTGACCCAAATTTTTCAGTAACCACAACATCATTACTTACAACTTTTGTGAGACCATATGTTAAATTTCAAAGGTTAAGTAGGTCAAATAAATTAATTATTGTAAGACAGTGTACTGTGACGAAATGAAGTGTTTGTAGAAGAAAGATCATATCTCACTGTCGAATGCTCTAAATTATTTGATTCTTAAACGAAATGAAACTAGATTTCTATATCTACAATTCTTATAAAGACACTAAATCCTAATAAAGAATTTATCTTGTTCAAACGCAGCTTCGAAAACGAGTATTCTATCAAAGATAACTCATTTCACCTACCATGGAAAGATCTAGATACATTTGACATCACTCATGACATCAATAGTCCTCCATTTGACATCACCCATGACATCAATATATTCCATTAAATTTTCAGATTTTTCTTTATAATTATTTTATTTATTGTTAGGTCCTTATTTCCCACCTATAAATACCCACCTTATTTTCTCATTTTATTCATCAAGCTTTCTTAAGCAACTCTTCTCTCTATATACTTATTTACTTATTCTTAAATATAGTTTTAGTTTTAGTAGTATAAAAATACTACTCCGGTGATTTTTATGCTCCTGGTAGTACACAAAACGCTTCGGCGAGAAGAAAAGGCTAGGGGTCCAAGAGTGTTCCAATTCGGAGTAAAGCTTCGGATATAAGGTATGTAAGGCTTTTATAGTATTGGATTGAGTTCGTCCATGCGCCTAATATTTAAATTCATTATAATTGAGTTATAGTTGAGTTTTATCCAAATCTTGAATTCTAAATAAATTAATTCTTCTTCTATTGAGTTAGATATATTTATGCATTAATATTATTATTATTGTTATCTCTCATATTATTGAAATTATTGTTCATAGCTAGTTTCCCATGAATCCTAATTGATTTAATATTCATTAATATTTTTACACATGTTTTGAGTAAAGATGTTGGCTTTTTAATATTTTCATTGATTAAAAGAGCGATATGAATTAATACTATATATGTATTTTATTGAGTTTTAAAAGAGCAAAAGAGTTAAGTTTAAATGAATTTGAGTAAATGATGTTTTGAGCAAGATATTTTGATGAGATATAAATGATATTTTTTTGAAGTATAATGATTGATGAAGAGGTAATGAGATGAGTTTAATGATTTAAATTAAAGTCCAATGAGACTAGATGATGAGATTAATATGATCACATATTTTGAGAGTAGTATTGAGCACCGAGTTGGGTAAGAGTTTAATTGACTCAAACGCTAGAACTACGTAGCCAGCGTAGGATGGAGGCTATGCCTCTTAAGTCCCAAAAAGAGGACTTTGATGAGTGGATCCAAGATGGTGATGTCCTTTACCCTGGCAAGGTATTGAATGGATGTGGCAACGACATCGCTTCATTGTATCATCGATAGCTCATAAGTGATGGTTGTCGGTTAGAGAAACTCTCAACTGAGTAAATATTTCTTATTATTATTTTAAATTTGCATTACTTATTAATGTTGAGATGATGTTGAGTTCTGAGCTGAGTTTTCCTGAGAAGAATTTCTTGATATATGTCCTTACCTTCCTGTCATTTTACATACTCGTACATTCCACCTACTGATGTCATTCGACCTGTATCATTTTATGATGCAGATACAGGTGTTAGAGATCCTCAACAGGCGCATCATTCAAGATCATTATTTTTCAGCTATTTGGTGAGTCCTTCTTGTAGTCGAAGGAACTCTCTATCCTTTTATTATTTTTGAGTATTATGTTTCTTTTAAAGTAGTCTTGGACATATCATTAGCACCATTTAAGAGTATTAGAGGCTTCATAGATAGAGTTTGATGATGTAATCAGAGTAGTTCTCCTTAGAAACTACTTCTTCTAAAAATTATCTATTTTTCCTTTGATGTTGATAATGACAAGCCCACATTAGTGTTCTGAAGTTTTTCGCTAATGAACAAATGAGTAATGAGACCAAGTGGTTCTCTCGGAAGTCAGAGATGGTTTCTGAGTGCCGACCACGCCTAGGGTACCCTCTCGGGGCGTGACAATTTCTCCTTGACTTTGAAGGTCCAGCATGTTGGCTACGCTGTTGGCTACTCTATTGGCTACTCTATTGTTTACTCCGTTGACTAGAAGAAATAATAAAGCCGGGAGTAGGCATGAAGACACTGTCAGATTCTTGACTTGCTTGGGGTGCTGACACTGGCACATATTGGGCTGGTTGTTTTGATCTTTGAAGCTATAAAAATTGACAAAATAATTAGAAATTGAACTAACTAGTGTACATATGACTAAACAAAGAACTTGACGCGCATTATTAAAGAATGGATGTCATATCAATATATAACAATATAGTCTAGAAATCATAACTGTTTAAAGAAGAAGAAAAAATAGTCAAAGGAGGCCTTATAAGTACTTTAAAGTGGGAAATTCAAAGTCAAGAAACTAATATAAGATATAGTAATAATAGAATTAGATGGTGTAATATGCGCATAAGTGATAAAGCCTATCAACTAGGAGAAAAAACCTTCTAATATTTCATGGAAAATCAAACCGTATTTCAAAGATACAAACAAATACACAGGTGGCTCCAAGAAGAATTACAGCACAACTCTGAAATAACAAAGTCTTTGAATATGTAAAAGGAAAAGATAATAATTTAGCAGATCAGTTGAGTAGATTGCAACTTAAGACTAATTAAATAAATTACATTTTAGCATGACACCAACTGGCCAACAGCCAACAGACAAAGGCAAGGGCGTAGCCCAATCAGACTCATACGCTCAGACACTACTAATCAAGACTAATTTTAGACCCCAAGGTACAATTGAGATGATGAAAAGAATTTACTTCGGAAATTTCTTATCCTCAATGTAACTTATCTTTTAGAATACTACCAGACTGTAATTTAGATAAAACTCATAAATGCCTAATTGATAATCTATGGATAGTTTATAATAAACAAGACACTAAACACTTTATAGCTGTAAATAATGCTTTGTGTCAATATTTTTCAGATAAAAATAGAGAAAACAAATTTAAATTTTATTTTTTCATACATGGTAAAAAAATGGTATTTTTTAAACATGGTTAGAAGTAATAGACTCAATAAATGGGTTAAAAATCCTTTTTTCAAAGGTTTTAATAACTTCACAGAAGCTTTAGACTATGCTAGAGGAATACTTGGTCCAAATTACTACATCTCACCAGCCCTCAGACAAAGCCAAAACTAAACACCCCAATACAATATCCAAAAAGACACTGATAAACTAATTTTTTGTGACCATTGTTCCACTATGACTGAAGCCTTTAAAAGATTAAATACCAAAAACGAGGGTCTTATCCAAGAAAATATGAGACTTATGAAATAGCTTGAGACTTTTCAAGAAAAGTTTGTTCCTAAGACGGACACAGGTACTCAGACCTCAGAAATAAGTTCTCCATATCAACAAAAAATGGATGAGAGGGGTGTACATTCTCCTCTGAATGTTAAGAAATCTACTATATCAAATCCAGATACAGCTAGTCCGGTTCAAATGCAAAGGATGCAAAAAGGGAGCGTTACTCGATAAACCAATATTTCAGATGTTGTTTTTAAGTTTAGATATAAATTTCCTTTCAAAAAGAATTAGATTAAGATAAAACTGGATACACGATGAAAGAAAATTTTAATGTGTTTATCGAATTCCTTTAAGTTGATTAAAAAATCCGGACTGAGATAAAATATCCCTTCATTGCTTGTCATATCTATTTCAATTAGACCTATTATGGACGTTTTTAAGTCTAACCATCTATCATCATATAATACTATTAAGACTTTAGATCCCAAATTCTTTCTGGTTAATCAAAAAAACCATTTCAATTTAAACCATTTTAATTTTAGTATCAGAGCGACAAGTTTCTGCAGACAATTAATGCGAAGACCACTAAAAATATACAGGCTTTAAAGAAACACAAAGAAAGTTAAAAAAATTATATTGAAATATAAATGGTTGAATCAGACGAAAGAAGACATCTATAGACTGGTATCAGAGCAAGCAGCACATAGGGAGAAGAAGTTCAAAATACCCTAGTAATAACAAAAATTACTGAACAAATAAACCATATAACTGCAGAAGTTAGAGACTTGACTATAATAATAACTACTTTGTATGTACTAAATCGAATGTCTTCCTATATATATATATATATATATATATGGACTCCTTAATTTTAAATCTTCTTATAATTTAGACACGTATTGTCACGCTCCGGGAGGGTACCCTAGACGTGACCGACACTCGAAAACCATTGCTGGCCTTCAAGCGAACCACTTGGTCCAATAACACTTCCATTCAATCACTATATATTAGCGGAAAACTCAAATCACTAGAATACTATTCATAATTAAGGCCAAGAGTCAACCACATATTCAATCAACAACTAGTAAGAATAAAATTAGTCAAAATGAATAATTCAACATCATCCACACTCTAGTCTATGAAACCTCTATCAACAATCCAAGAGGTGCCAATGACAGGTTCATGGCTACCACAAATCAAAATAAAGAAAAACAAACTCAAATTTGAAAAGATAACTGTGGTATCCTCCGGAAACAGGGAGGACTCACCAACTAGCTAGAACTGAATAGATCTTTAAAGGTGCGCCGGTTGATGATCTCTAGTACCTGTCTATGCATCATGAAACGATGCAGGCCAAGTGGCGTCAGTACATGGAATGTATGAGTATGTAAAATGGCCGAATAAAACAAACATCAAGGTAGAATTAAATCAACTCGGAATCTCAACTCAGAAGAAGGAACAACTCAATCAAGATGTCCTGACTCTAAAAAAGAATATATGATTTAGACAAGACCAATCACATACAATTCAACCCAATCCATCCCAATCTGGCTTAGAGTATTATCAAGACCTAATGAGAGTTTCTCTTATATGACAACCATCACTTATGAGCAAATGATAGTACAACAAGTTGACGTTGTTGCTACGTCCGTTCATACCTTATCAGGGTATGAATAAATCAACCAATCATGGATCCATAACCAATCAAGTTCTATCATATTAGGATAATAATTTGGGAAACATCCGACTTTAACGGTCCATCTCCTCCTACGTTTGGCGACATAGTTATTGGATTCAAGTATTACTTACTCTTACCTAATTCAGTGCTCGATACTCCTCCCAAGACTCAATGCTCATAAAACTCTACACAATCAACTCAATCTAATCATATCTACAAGTCTCATTTGGACCCTTGTCAATTCATCAATTTTATCGCAATCAACATCTCAACCAATTATACTATCCAATTAATCCCAACACATCTTTCAAGAATAGTTTAGATATGCATTTATGACAATATTTAATCCTATCCAATCATCCCTTCGTTCATTTCACCAATCTTTTGGGGACTCATCAAGACTCCAAGACTCTAAATCAATAATTTAAGATAATCAACATATTTAAGTTTTTAACAAAAATATGTTTAACAACTCATATCAATCAACTCATATCAACATGAAGCATTTATCAATTTCTTGACTCAACAACATCAACATAACAAAAATTAAGTTAATAGATGAAAAAGACTCATTTGGACATAAATCTATCAAGAAACTCCATTCTTATGAACATTCAATCTCGAAGAAGATGTAGGGCACATGGGTGGATTTAACCCATGTTTTGAGTAGCCTTAATACCTTAGTGTAGATTTTGAAAAAACCTTGATGTTAGGTCTTCAATGGGAAGCTTGAATCCTTGAATTTTGTTTAGGGTAAATCTTGTTGGAGATGAATTGAGAAAGAAGAGGGTGAAGGTTAGGGTTCTTTGGAGGTGAAAATATGCATAATTTGACCCCAAAAATATTCCAAGTTCGTGTATATATGTTTAGGGAAAAAGTCCAAGTTTCCATTCATCAAAATTTTGGAAAAATGGGCAAAAAAACTGCAAGTGCAACAGTGACACATCGCACCAAGGGCCAAACTACTGAGGCTAGTTTCGGGCGCTATAGTGGCGCCGGGCACCACTGAAGCCCCAGGCCTGAAATTCCTGCAGTGATAGTCCAGGCCTGAAATACTTGTAGTGATAGTCTGTAGTAAAATGGTCATAACTTTTGACTCCTAACTCCAAAAAATACAATCTTGGTGGCGTTGGAAAGAATACTCAAAGACCTTTAATTTGATAGGTTAGGGGCTACCCAATTAGTTATATTCTATGCGATATGGTCATTTGAATTTGACCCTTATACGACCTTATTTGGAAACTTAGCCGAGATGAATTCTTTTGACTTGGCTTCGTTTTAGGGATTCCTTATGACCCTAAATCATATATAATACACTTTAATTATTTAGGAATTGATCCTAACTCATATATATAAATTTGAAATCTTCGAGTTCAAACGTATATGCATACGAAGAATTGTCCGAATCCTAGCGTGGAAATTTTTGAGGTGTTACAATATCCCCCTTTGGGATCATTCATCCTCGAATGATGAGTAAACTAAGGATGGAATCGAGGTAGAAATAACAATCATGACTCAATCATTCAACCAATCAAATGCTCAAAATAAATTACTATTCAAACTCAAGAATGGACATACCAATTCAAATCAAGAAAATAGACATTACCTTCAACATTCTCATAGATAGGCACAAATAAATGCGGATATTTAGTTTTTATATCTTCCTCAGCGTCCCATGTGGCTTCCTCAACAAATTGATTTCTCCACAAAACTTTGACCGAGGCAATCTCCTTGGTCCTCAATTTGCGAACTTGACGATCAAGAATTTGGACCGAAACCTCTTCATAAGACAAGCTATCCTTAACTCCAATACTATCAATGGGGACTACCAATGAAGTATCGCCTAAGCACTTCTTCAACATCGAGACGTGAAATACTGGATGAATGGTGGCTAGCTCAGAAGGTAACTCCAACTCATAAGCAACACTCCTAATCCTCCTCATAATCTGGTAAGGACCAATGTATCGAGGACTAAGCTTTCCTTTCCTTCCAAACCTCATGACGCCCTTCATGGGTGTCACTTTCAAGTACATCCAATCATCCACCTCAAACTCTAAGTCTCTCCTTCTCATATCGATGTAAGATTTTTGGCGGCTTTGGGTTGTATTTAGCCTATCTTGAATAACTCTCACCTTCTCCATAGCTTGGTGAACAAAATTGGGCCTAATCAACTCAACTTCACCAACCTCAAACCACTCAATTGGTGATATATACCTCCTCCCATACAAATCTTCATAGGGAGCCATTTGTATACTTGCATGATAACTATTATTGTATGCAAACTCTATGAAAGGTAAATGATCATCCCAATTTCCTTTAAAGTCAAGTACACATTCCCTCAACATATCCTCTAATGTATAGATGGTGCGCTCCGCTTGGCCATTTGTCTAGGGATGAAATGTTGTACTAAGATTCACCTTTAAACCTAGTCCTTTTTGAAAGGATATCCAAAATTGGGAAGTGAATTGAGCTCCTCTGTCTGAGATGATAGACAAGGGAACCCTATGTAATTTGACAATCTCCTAAATATACAATTTTCCATAATCTTCTGCGGTATCACTAGTCTTAACTGCCAAGAAGTGAGTTGATTTAGTCATTCTATCCATAATCACCCAAATCAAATCATGCTATTTTTGGGACCTCGGCAAACCTGTAATAAAGTCCATATTGATCATTTCCCACTTCCATTCCAAAATCTCTATATTTTTAGCTAACCCACATGGCCTTTGATGCTCAACTTTAACCTATTGGCAATTCGAGCACTTGGAAACAAATCTGGCGATATCTCTCTTCATCCCACTCTACCAATAGACTTCCCTCAAGTCATGATATATCTTTGTAGAACCAGGATGAATAGAGTATCTGAAACTATGTGCTTCGGCCATAATCCTTTCTTAAACATCATCAACATCTGGGACACACAATCTATTTTGGTATCTCAACACACCATCTCCACCTTTGGTGAAAACCATCACCTTTTGTTTGTGAACAACTTCTTTCAACTGGAGAAGGATGGGGTTTTGGTCTTGCTTCTCTTTTACCTCTTTCACGAGTAAAGATGCAGACTCATTCTGAACATTAACTTCACCTTCATTATTCTCTTCAAGCCAAACTCCCAATCGAGCTAATCTATGCACCTCTTTAGCTAATTTTTTCCTTCCCTCCTCTATATGGGCAGTGCTTCCATAGACAACCTGCTAAGAGCATCAGCAACAAAATTAGCTTTACCTAGATGGTAGAGAATGCTCATATCATAATCCTTGAGCAACTCTAGCCATCTTCTTTGACTCAGGTTGAGTTCTTTCTGACTAAAGACATACTACAAACTCTTATAATCGGTGAAAACATTAACATGCACTCCATACAAGTAGTGGCGCCAAATTTTAAGAGCAAATGCCATAGCTGCCAGCTCAAGATCATGAGTTGGGTAATTTATCTCATGAATCCTAAGCTGTCTTGAAGCATAGACTATCACTTTCCCCCTCTACATCAACACATAGCCCAAACCAACTCTAGACGCATCATAATAGATTACGAAATCCTCTATTCCATCAGGCAAAGTCAAAATAGGAGCAGGGGTCAGCTTAGTCTTTAATTTTGGGAAACTCTCCTCGTAGGCATTAGACCATTGAAACTTAGCCTTCTTTTGGGTCAGCTTGGTCAATGGTGATGATATAGATGAGAATCCCTCTATAAATCTTTGATAATAGCCAGCCAAACCCAAGAAGCTTATTTTGTCTATTGGGGATGTGGGTCTGGGCCAATGTTTCACTGCCTCAATCTTCTGAGTATCAACCTGAATACCATCTCCAGATATAATGTGGCCTAGGAAAGCCACTGATGCAAGCCATAATTCACACTTAGAGAATTTTGCATACAATACCTGGTCTGTTAGAGTTTGCAAGACGACTCTAAGATGATAGGCATGCTCCTCCTTATTCTTGAATTAAATCAAAATATCATCAATGAAGACAATCACAAACATATCAAGATATGGCTTAAATACCCGATTCATGAGATCCATAAAAGCTGCAGGGGTATTAGTCAACCTAAAGAACATAACCAAGAACTCAAAATGGCCATAACGGGTCCAAAAAGCTGTCTTTGGGATATCACACTCCCTCACCTTCAACTGATGGTATACCACATGATCTTAGGTCTATCTTTGAAAAACAAGTGGCACCCTAAAGTTGGTCAAATAAACCATCTATTCTGGGGAGAGGGTATTTGTTCTTTATGGTGACCTTGTTTAGTTGCCTATAATCAATACACATTCTAAGGGACCTATCTTTCTTTCGCACAAATAGGACAGGAGCACCTTAAAGTGAGACACTCGGCCTAATGAATCCTTTGTCTAACAAATCCTTCAACTGTTCTTTCAACTCTTTCAACTCAACAGGAGCTATTTTATATGGAGGGATAAAGATAGGCTGTGTATCAAGAATGACATCAATCCCAAAGTCGATCTCCCTATCAGGAGGTACTCTGGGCAGATCTTCAGAAAAGACTTCAAGGAACTCATTGACAATCGGAACCGACTCAAGGGATGGAGACTCAACATTATCGTCTTTCACTCAGACAATGTGATAAATACACCCTTTTGAGATTAACTTTTTGGCCCTAAGGTAGGAAATAAACTTACCCTTGAGAATGACAGGATTACCCTTCCACTCTATGACAACCTCATTCGGGAATTTGAACTTAACGATCTAAGTCCTACAATCAATAGAGGCATAATGGATATAAAGCCAGTCTATGCAGAGTATCACATCAAAATCAACCATGTCTAACTTAACTAAGTCAGCCAAGGTATCCCTGTGATAGATTGACACAGTACAATCTCTATAGACTCTCTTAGCTAAGACAGAATCACCGACAGGAGTAGCTACACTTAAGGGCTTAAGAAGACATTCAGAAATTTTATTAAATTTACTAGCCACATAAGGAGACACAAAAGATAGTGTGGCACCCGGGTCCATCAAAACATAACAGTCAAGAGTAAAAACTCAAATCATACCCTTCATAATGTTTGGGGAGTTCTCCTGATCTTGGCGACTACCCATGGCATATAGACAATTTGTACCTCCACTCGTACCTAAAGTAGTGCCCCTTTGATTACTTTTAGCTGGTGGTGCAGTGGTAGAATACTAGGCTCTGTTTCTCCATGTCAGACACTCCCTATGAAAATGGCCTACTTGGCCGCATTTATAACAACCATCTTTTCCCTCCCTGCACTCTCCCAAATAGAGCTTACCACACTTGCTGCGTGGTGGCTTTCCCTTCGAACCTTGACCCACACTAGCTCGGGATTGAGAACCCTGGGATCTAAAATTCTGATGACTATGTCCCTGCCGATCATACCTATTATGCGGCGCAGATGAACTTGCCGCAGATGGGGCATAGTTGGAAGACCTCTTTTGAAAGAAGGACCTATTGCCCTTAATTTGCCTCTGCTCACTCTCATGTCCAGCTGATTTTGCCTTCTTGCTCAAATGCTCCTCCTTGTATTTCCTCTTCTCATCCTCTACCTGCTGAGCATACACCATCAATCTGGAAATATCCATGTCAGAGATCAACAATGCTACTTCACACTCTTACTTCACATGTCTTGCCAATCCGGAGACAAAATTTCTCATTTTTGACCTCATATCTGGGATCATCTCCTGGGCATATCTGGACAACTAGATGAACTTCACACTATACTCCTTAACTGTCATACCCTTTTGTTTCAAATTCACAAACTCTTTTATTTTCGCTTCCCTCAATTCTTTAGGAAAGAAGTGATCAAGGAATGCCCTCTCAAACTCATCCCAATTGGCAGGCTAATTGGCAGGCTATGCATCATTACCTCTAATTTCTTCTCACTGGCTATACCAGATATTTGCCACATCCTTGAGCTGATAAGACACCAACTTAACCCCCTCGATTTCCATAGCATGCATCGCCTTCAGGATCTTCCACATCTCATCAATAAAATTTTAAGGGTCGTCATCAATCTTGGAACCCATGAATATGAGAGGATTCATTCTAAAAAAGTCTCTAATCCTCATGGCAGTAGAGGGCTCCTAATAACTAGAGTTAAGAGTTGGTGAATTCTGGCTACCATTACGGGAAGCCACCAACTAAGTGTGCATAGCAATCGCTCCTCGGAAATCTGCTTCCAAAGTTGGTGTAGGCTGAGTAGTAGGCATTTGAGGTGCCTTAGTATATCTCACAGGTCGGACCCTAGTCCTTGAAGGGGGCATCCCTGTCTGTGGCACTTCTGTGTGGATAGCATTCCTTTGAATTACGGTACATTTTGGAGGCATTGTCTACAACGTGTAAATGCATGAATTAGAAAAAAACCTTTATAGAGTTAAACTCTATCGCACGAATTTAGAGTATGAAAGAAGTGAAAAGATAACTGCGGTATCCTTCGGAAATAGGGAGGACTCACTAACTAGCTAGAAGTAAATAAATCCTCAATGGTGCGCTGGTTGATGATCTCTAGTACCTGTCTATGCATCATAAAATGATGTAGGCCAAGTGACGTCAGTACATGGAATGTACGAGTATGTAAAATGGCTGAATGAAACAAACATCAAGGTAGAATCAAATCAACTCAGAATCTCAACTCAGAAGAAGAAACAACTCAATCAAGATGTCCTGAGTCTAAAAAGAATATATGATTTAGATAAGACCAATCACATATAATTCAACCTAATCCATCCCAATCTGACTCAGAGTACTATCAAGACCTATATGAGAGTTTCTCTTATTTGACAACTATTACTTATGAGCCAGTAATAGTACAACAAGCTGACGTTGTTGCCACGTCTATTCATACCTTGCCAGGATATGAACGAATTAACCAATCATGGATCCATAACAAATCAAGTCCTATCATGTCGGTACAATAATTTGGGAAACATCCGACTTTAACGGTCCATCCCCTCCTACGTTTGGCGACATAGTTATTGGATTCAAGTATTACTTACTCTTACCCAATTCAGTGATCGATACTCCTCCTAAGACTCAATGCTCATAAAACTCTATACAATCAACTCAATCTAATCATATCTATAAGTCTCATTTGGACCCTTGTCAATTCATCAATTTTATCGCAATCAATATCTCAACCATTCATACTATCCAATCAATCCCAATCACATCTTTCAAGAGTAGTTTAGATATGCATTTATGACAATATTTAATCCTATCCAATCATTCCTTCGTTCATTTCACCAATCTTTTGGGGACTCATCAAGACTCCAAGACTCTAAATCAATAATTTAAGATAATCAACATATTTAAGTTTTTAACAAAAATATGTTTAACAACTCATATCAATCAACTCATATCAACATGAAGCATTTATCAATTTCTTGACTCAACAACATCAACATAACAAAAATTAAGTTAATAGATGAAAAAGACTCAATTGGACATAAATCTATCAAGAAACTCCATTCTTATGAATATTCAATCTCGAAGAAGATGTAGGGCACATGGGTGGATTCAACCCATGTTTTGAGTAGCCTTTGGGTGGATTCAACCCATGTTTTAAGTAGCCTTACATACCTTAGTGTAGATTTTGAAGAAACCTTGATATTAGGTTTTCAACGAAAAGCTTGAATCCTTGAATTTTTTAGGGCAAATCTTGTTGGAGATGAATTGAGAGAGAAAAGGGTGAAGGTAGGGTTCTTTGGAGGTGAAAATGTGCAGAATTTGACCCCAAAAATGTTCCAAGTTCGTGTATATATGTTTAGGGAATAAGTCCAAGTTGCCCTTCATCAAAATTCTTGAAAAATGAGCAAAAAAACCTGCAAATGCAGCAGTGGCGCATCGCGCCAAGGGCCAAACTACTAAGGCTAGTTTCGGGTGCTATAGTGGTGCCGGGCGCCACTGGAGCCCCAAGCCTGAAATTCCTGCAGTGATAGTCCATGCCTGAAATTCCTGTAGTGATAGTCTGTAGTAAAATGGTCATAACTCCAAAAAATACAAAGAACTTTAATTTGATAGGTCAGGGGCCACCTAATTAGTTATATTCTATGTGATATGGTCGTTTGAAGTTGACCCTTATACGACCTCATTCGGAAACTTAGCTGAGACGAATTTTTTTTACTTGGCTTGGTGTTAGGGATCCCTTATGACCCTAAATCACATCTAATATACTTTAATTATTTAGGAATTGATCCTAACTCATATATACAAATTTGAAATCTTCGAGTTCAAACCTATACGCATACGAAGAATGGTCTGAATCCTAGCGTGGAAATTTTTGAGGTGTTACACCTATGTATAAATTAGATGGTGTAATATGCGCATAAGTGATAAAGTCTACCAACTAGGATAAAAATCCTTCTAATATTTCATGCAAAATCAACTCGTATTTCAAAGATACAAACAAGTACACAAGTAGCTCCAAGACGAATTACAGCACAACTCTGAAATAACAAAGTCTAAAATAGAGTTAAGACAAATTATAGACCAATACAAACTATATCATCCAGACCAACATACAATTTACTTACAAAGAAAATTAGAAGCTTTAAAATTACAAATTGAATATTCTAATATTAGGATTAGACGATATAAAGAAATACTTCAATCTATTCCATTAGGATAAAACATAGTCTACATGCCCCTAGAATACGTAAAAGGAATTAGATTAAGACAAAACTGGATACACGACGAAAGGAAATTTAGATTTGAACTTAAAAAGAACCTTGCATGATTAAAAGAACAACTCGATAAACCAGTATTTTAGGTGCAACCGTACACTACATAAGCCATATATAAACAGCAGACTGAGCTTAGAGTAGAATTACTTAAAGAAATTTCTAGCATACAGGAAGACATTCGATTTAGTACATACAGAGTAGAATTATACGAAGTGCTTTGGAAGGTAAATTCTTTAGGATAAACAAAATAGATTCATTAAAACATCTTGAATATTTAGATCTAAGAATACATCCAAAAGAAATATAGAGCTTTACACAAAACAAATACTATTAGGTGTAATTTTGCACAAGGTGAACACATACAACACTCTGAAGATAAACATCATAATACTCTAGTAGATTTAATTATAAACTTTAGTGATAATACCCAAATAAAAGATAAGATAGTAATACGCCTCTTAGAAACTATAGAAACTACCTTAAACAAACAAACTAAGATTATAAATAAATTAGAACAAACTTTGATTTTCTCAAATCCCAACAACTAGAAGTAGATAGAAAACTTCAATATCTTAATACTAAGTTCAACCTTGAGAAAATACCTACAAAAATAGAAATAGAAAAATTAGTAAAGACAATTATTGAAAAATCTAAAGAATTAGAAGTTCAAAATACCCTAGTAATAACTAAAATTACTGAACAAATAGACCATATAGTTGCAGAAGTCAGAGACTTGACTATAATAATAAAAAGACTAGAAGAAATCTCCTTTTCATGAGTGAAGAAGACATAAACTATAAGAAAGCCTTAGAAACAGTAGTAAAATATCACCAAGACCCAGTAGGATTTTCAACACATATTCCTACTAGCATTAGTGACAAAGTTATAGTAAAACAAAATAACACAATAATAGCCCTGCTAATAGAACTAAATAACAAAATCGATAAATTAGTCAAAGAAAGACAACCTGAAAGGCAGGTACCTAACAATACAGAGATAGACTAGTTAATTAGTGAATTAAAAAGGATAGAAATAACCCCACAAAAAGAAAAACAATAATTAGTTAAAAAATCACAACCATGGACTTTCTTTCACATGGATCAAGAAAAACAGTAGGAGAAAGTAGTCAAGAAAACCAACAAAGGGTAATTTTTTCAGACAATAGAATTGGAAATAATTCTATATCCAGAATTTTATCCAAAAGATACCCTAGTGATGACCAAAACCAAGAGTTAAATGAAATAATAGATGTAGACAAAGTTTTACAAATATTCCAACAAAATCAGTTAAAATTATTAAACCCTAAGACGTTATACAATGTCAGATGTTTCTCAAGAGACAATCAACTATATAGACATTACAGAGAAGAACAAATATCAGCCATATGAGAAAGTTTTTCAACCCTAAACTTAGTTAACTCTACTTTCCTAAAGACAATTAAGAACCCTAAAATAATGTTAATGCACTTAGGATTAATAGTAATAGGAATAAAAGGATTAACCAGAAAGAATTTGGGATCTAAAGTCTTAATAGTATTATATGATGATAGATGGTCAGACTTAAAAAAGTCCATAATAGGTTTAACTGAAGTAGATATGACAAACAATGGAGGGATATTCTACCTCAGCCCAGAATTTTTAATCAACTTAAAGAAATTCGGTAAACACATTAAGATAAGAATACAAACCAAAGGATATGAAGAAATGAACAACGAAAACAATTTGTTAATGTGTGTAGTTTTATAGGAAAAATGACCCTAAATAGTAATACCAAGTTCAAACTTCAAGTTAATGATGTCATAGAAGTAATGGAAAACAAAGAGATAAGATTAATAAAACCAATTAAAATTAATCCAGAATAGTATGCAAGCCTAGAATGGAATTTAGATAAATTAAGTAAGCCTAAAGTGTTCGCACCAGAAAATCATCTTATGTATACCAGTTCTAAAGGAGAAACCTCAATAAGGTTTACAGACTATAATTATGTTAGCCAAAATCAAATGGACGACGTAGACACTGAAAGTACAATAGCCACAGAACACGAAGAAACGCTAATGAACATAGAACTAATCCAAGAAGGATATGAAGTAGACAAAGTTATCGAGACAGCAAAAAGATTATACAAAGAGAATGAGTATAGTGTATTTAAATGTAAAGGATGCAAAAAGGGTAAAATAGATATTTTAGAGACTATTGAACATTTTAGAATATGCCCAAAGAGAGAAGATAACTTAGCATATAGGATAGAAGACTCAAAATACTTAGACGAATGTTATCAAACGAAAAATAACTTGGAATCATTAGATGATATAGAAGATATATAGTCCATACTAAGCTATAAAGCCCTAATGAATGAAGCTACAACTGCCCACAGTGCTAGTCCTTTCCAAAGAACTAGTCCAGCACCTAACACAATACATAGTACAAGAAAAATGAAATGAACTTCTGTAAATCAATAATATACACAGCCCAAAGTTATGATAAAAAACCACAAAAGCAAAAACAATATAAAAGATGACCTTATTATAACCAACAACAACATAGACGCAAAAAATACTACTTAAAAAGGTCTTCAGCTAAAAAACCGTATTTGAATAAAGATAGACATGTTAGAAAATACAGAACTGATAAAAATTATAGAACTAAATTAGAATGTTATACATGTGGTAGTATCTAACATTTATCTAATACATGTCCTAAAAGAAATATTAGTAAAACTAGGAATTCTCAATTAGTGGAAGAACTACAAGAAACACTTCTAAATGTAGATGAATATATGTCAGATACAAAGAGCATATACTTCATAGTGAGTATCGAAATAGCAGAGCAGGCTCAATTCGAATCCTCTGATTCTAAAGAAGATAACCTCATAAATGAAATAAAAATAGAAAGAAGAATGTTAAATCTAGAAGACTTGCAATTAAGTACAATGATGAATATAGGTACAGAATGCAGTCATACCTTTGAAAGAAATAAGGGTATAGACAGAAACCAATGTATTATATGTAGATGGTACCCTAGCAAAACAAATAGATCCAAATGTCAACATTGTTACATGGAAGCATGTATAACTTGCATAGAAGCCAAATTAAACATTAAAATAAGGAAACAACAAGAACAGACCTCAGTAGGAAAACAAAAAGAATCAATAGAAGACTCGGTTACTAACCTTAGAAACTAGGATAAATGAATTAGAACAAAGATTTGTATACCTTGAAAAGGGAAAACAAAAGGTAGAAGAAGAAAACACACAAACTATACACCTAGATGATATAGAAACTGAGTTAATGAATATAGAAGAAAATAATACTAGCCTCATATGTAACGAAGATAAATAATTTGGCACTATAAAAGTATTAGCAAGAATCAAGATTAAAGACATAGAAATAGAAACAATGGGATTAGTCAACACTGGATGCACCAGTTGCCTTATAAATAAAAAAAATACTACCAGCAAAAGTTCTGAAAACGTTTAGAGAACCTATATCAACAATACAAATGGATGGAACATATAACTTCTATAATCATTATATAGAAAAAGCCTAAATAAGCTTTATTAATACATGTAATAGCTTTTATAAACCCACACACAATATGTATTAAATTCTAGCAAAAAACTTAGACATTAAAACAGACCTAGTAATAGATTTACATTTTCTTATATAAAATAATGGAAGTTGTTTGTTCTCAAGAGACGGAATAATGCTATTCAGTAACTCAACTTATACACCAGTGCAAACTGAACACCCCCTACCAAAGAAAGATCTCAAATTAAAAATATAACAGCACAATAAGTAATGCCTTGTTGTGACGATTGTAGTAACAAAGGAAGTTGCTCGGCACAAAACCTAAATGAAGAAGAATATTTAGATGATATAGAAAATGATTACACTTTAATAAATATAGAAACAAAATTCTATAATTTCCAGAAAGGAATACATACGAGAGGAACTATAAAAAATCCTACAGAGCTAGATAGTATAATATCAATATTAGACAAAATGAAAATAATTGGTGGAAAACCCTTAGTACATTGGGGATGTAACAAGATCATGTGTAAACTAGACATAATAAATCCAGAATACACTATAAAAACAAGAGCAATAGAAGCTAATAATGAAGACACAGAAGAAATGTACAATTTAAACTTAGTTATATATCATAACTAAGTTTAGTCTTCTATAGCTCTGATATCATATACATTATTACTCCTATATATTGACCATATAGGAGTAATAATTATGAAGACGCTCAAGATCCATATGCAGACGATGACTCAGGCATGAGTTTTGACTCTATTGCCCTTCATAATTTAGAAACTTGAAGAAATAAAGACGTGCAGAAACAAAAGAAGAAAAAGAATAGAGCAGGTCAGAATCAATAGTAATGTATGTACATAGTGTGCCATGTGGGTATGCCCACTTTATGTCTTGTAAAATTTATGTTTTGTGAGTGTTGTCCCTTTATCACTACCCTCCAAAAGAGGGAAAAACTGTTGACAAGCACGCGTCTGTTTGTCAGTCCAAAAAAATGAATTAATAATGCATGTGACGATGGGGCCCACTGAGCACCCGACACGTATTATTAAAGAATCTTATCAAGATGTCGGCCATAGAAAATAAGGTCACATAGTAGATTTCCCACCTTTGTTTAATTTTTCTACCTCTATATAAGAGATAGTTGTGTGAGTTAGAAAAATAGAAGTTTAGAGAGAGAGAAGTGTGAGAAGTCTTAAGTCTCCAACATATTCCCCTTCCTTTCTTGTATAATAATCCACTCTTCTAACAACCTATCATTTTAGACTTGTACTAAAGATTGAAATAATAAGTGTGTTTGTGTGAAGTTTTCAGTTTCCTCGCAAAGTTCTTCGGGGCTCCCAAAAGGTTAACCTCTCTCAGTTATATCATGTAAGTCTTATACAATTTATACTTGTTTCCCCCCAAAAAATATGATATTACTTTGATTTATTATTTTTGGTATCAGAGCTCTGATACTATATATATATTACTGAATCCTAGTTGGTAGGATTTATCACTTATGTTTATATTACACCATTTAATTTTATTGTTACTATATCTTATATCAGTTTCTTGACTTTGAATTTCCCACTTTAAATCACTTATAAGGTCTCCTCTGACTATTTTCTCTTCCTGTGTACTCCTCTCTCATGTTGTCGCATCATGTTTGTCTAGTAGTTTACACTCAGATTTCTGTGATTTTTTTAGTAACTTACCTTGTTCATCTCTTCCTTTTAATCTAAGTTCATAACAACTGCATCTTTAACCCCACCCCGGACATTGATCTGGCCACAAATTTGTCCTTTTCTTCGTTAAGAGGACTTTCAAGGCCAATAATCCTAGGAATTTACAGGTTAATCCATAGCGTTGTTAAGAAGTTAAAAGGATAACCATATACTAAGAGCTCGTATATATATATATATATATATATATATATATATATATATATATATATATATATTTCTTCAAGTGTCTAAATTATAAGGAGTCCATATATATATATTAGCTTTTGTGTCTTCTTTAATAGTCCATATATATAATATGCTTAAGCCCAAGCCCAAAATTATATAACTAGGTTTCTTTCTTGGGAGTCTAATTTCTTTTTAATCTCCACGACTCTCTAATAGTCTACCACCTCGACTCATATCTCCGGCGAACTCATCGGCGCCGATCTCCCTTTTCAGGCGAATTTGTATTCGTAAGCTTCTCTCTATGATTGTAAACATTCCCGTTTCTTGGTTATTGTTTTTTTGTAAATAAAACTGAATCTTAATTCCTCTCTGTGAATTAGTAGTTTCTAGTGATATTAATTATGAATTACGAATTGGATTTTGATTCAGTTTGGCTGCTTCAACTTTATGAAGAAAGTGGTATTTTTTAGCTGCTGAATACAGGACTATGAGTGTTAGGTTTTAAGAGAGAACAGAGTAAGGCCACAAAATGTTTCTGTTTTCTTTTTTTTATTTTAGAAAGCTTTTCTTGGATTGTTTTTGTGTGTGGATAGTTGCTAAGGATGAATATTTTTTTTATCATGCTATTCTAATTTCGGGGTTTTCAGTTCTTAGGATTAAAATGCTTTAAGGATATTTCTTAATTCCTATTTTATCTGAGTGATGGAACTGAATCAAATTGATAAATTTTCAAGTGATTCACAAAGTGTTTGATACAAGGAATTGGTACAACAACATATCCAGTGAAATCCCACAAAGTAGGGTCTGGGGAAGATAGAGTGTACGCAGATCTTACACTATCTCGCAGAGGTAGAGAGGTTGTTTCTGAAATAGCCTCAGCTCAGGTTCATCAATCCCAAATAAAAGAAGAAAAAAATAGTGGAGAAAGCATAATGGTTAATAAGAAAAGAAGTATAAAGTCTACATGAGTGAACCAATAACAACAACAAAATAATGTGATAATCGAAATACAATAACCAACATATGACAATCGATAGCAAGAAGCTAGTGACTTCTTTCAGGTCATTAACTATAACTTGCACGAGGTATCACAGTGGGGCCTCATTGATTAGGTCTTCTGGATCACCTGATTGATCTTTCTTATCCGAGAGTCTTATCAAACTCTCTGCCACTGTAGGTGCGATACAGGTAGTAGTGACTGAAAGAGCTGATGTGGCATGATCGAACTACAAGGGCAATACAAGGGAATTAGTGTTTGAAAAAAATTGAATCTTGGCATTTTAAAATAGATTAATACTAAGTACACAATTATATAAAAATAGCTAATTGTGATGATATATTGAAGTATAATGGATTAAGAGGATTCATGTAGATGATCTTATCTAGTTGGGGATTGTGGGCATAGTGGTTTGGTTGAATATTGGATGAAGATTTGGTGCTTCATTTTCAGGATAAAAATTGCACATTATTTTTGAGAATTCTTTAGATACAAAATAGCTTAGATTCAATTTGGAGTAAAACAGACTTAATATTTGCTTTGAGAAAGAATAAACGAACTTAATATTTATAATTGCTTTTAACATTCGTTTTATAGTATTTTATTTAATGTAACAAGGTATAATTGAAAGTTTATACTAGAACCTTCTTTTGTCTTCTCCGCTGGTTTGTGCAAATCAGTGGGAAACAGCTTATCTACCTCCACGAGGTAGGGGTAAGGTTTGCGTACATTCTTACCTAATACCTACCTGTGGGATTGCTTTGAGTATGTTGTTGTTGTTGTTGTTGTTATTGTTAGAGTGTTCCAGCAATCCTTTGGCTTTTGGAATGATTAGATATGTCACCATGTTGCTCTCTCTTTCTCTCTCTTTTTTCCTGTAACATATGTTCCAGTGTTTAAATCTGTATAATGTCATTAAAGCTTTTTGTATTTTTCTGGTTCATTCAAATGTGCCTCGGCCATAAATTTTATTATTGCCCTTCTGTCCTCTTCTTACTTCTTTCAATGTGATTTTATGCTGCTTTCTTCTCTATTTATGCTGCTATTCAGCCTATTCTAATTTCTTGCTATAATGTGATTAATCTTTTGTGCGAAGCCTCTCCATTACAATTTTGGATGTGTTGTTTCTTGTTCAGTTGGCTGAGCTGACTGGTGTACTGACGATCTATTTGTTCAAATTTTCTAATTTCTCTCTTTGGTTACAACAGATTGTAAATTCAATGGGGAAGAAAAAAACAGATGAGGCTGGTGTAAGTGGGAAGGCTAAGGGAAGCAGCAAAGATTCCAAGGAAGGGAAAAAGGAGAAGTTTTCTGTCTCTGCCATGCTTGCCAGCATGGACCAGAAACCTGAGAAGCCCAACAAAGGATCTTCAGCCACTAGTGCTAGTAAGGCCAAGCCTAAAGCAGCTCCAAAAGCATCAGCTTACACTGATGGTATTGATCTTCCTCCCTCTGATGACGAGGAAGAGGAGTATCTTCCTGGCTCCGAAGAAGTGGAAGAACAGATCGATGGTCATAGAAGGCATAGAAGGAATGAAGCAGGTCCAATTGATACCTCCGTAAGTTATAAAGAGCTAAATAAACGAGAAAAGAAGGATATGCTTGCTGCTCAGGCGGCTGAGGTGGCAAAAAAGGAGGCCCTTAGGGACGATCATGATGCTTTTACTGTTGTTATTGAGAGCAGGGCGTCTGTTCTTGAAGGTCAAGATGATGCTGATGCAAATGTTAAGGATATAAATATAGAGAATTTCCGTAGCAGCTCGTGGAAAAGACCTGTTAAAGAACACATCAGTTAAGATATCTCATGGGAAGAGATATGGTTTAGTTGGTCCCAATGGAATGGGCAAGTCCACCCTACTAAAGCTCCTTGCTTGGAGGAAGATTCCTGTGCCAAAAAACATTGATGTACTTTTGGTCGAACAAGAGATAGTTGCTGATGATAGGACTGCACTTGAAGCTGTTGTTTCAGCTAACGAGTAACTCATCAAGCTCCGAGAAGAGGCTGCATCTTTACAGAATGCTGCTGCATCTGCGCCTGATGTCTACTCAGTCACCACGATGGGAAAGACTAAAGGCGGCTGCTTGTAAACCAAACAGGTTACATCTATTACCTCTTGAATTTTGGATTGGAAGGCTCCGCACCTCAATCCTTATTTGAAGGCGAAAATAATAGATTATCTGCGTGAGGCTGTAAAGCCTAAGCAGATACAAATCTTTCCAAAAGATTTGGTATTTGATGGAGAACGGGAAATCCTTGAGCGGACTGTTATCCTTAATTGGATGAAACAGTGGTTGACTTGGCTTTCTTGCTGGCTCTACGGTGAGAATAAAGATGATGCTGATGGGGACAACATTGTAGAAAAACTTTCTGAATTGTACGAAAGGTTGCAGCTGATGGGATCAGATGCTGCTGAGGCCCAAGCATCAAAAATTCTCGCTGGGCTGGGTTTCACCAAGGAAATGCAGGGGCGTGCTACCCGATCTTTTAGTGGTGGATGGAGGATGAGAATTTCTCTAGCACGGGATCTTTTTGTTCAGCCTACTCTATTGCTCTTGGATGAACCTACTAATCATCTTGACCTTCGGGCTGTTCTATGGTTAGAATAGTACCTGTGCAGATGGAAGAAAACTCTGGTCGTTGTTTCACACGATCGAGACTTTCTGAACACTGTTTGCAGTGAGATCATTCATCTCCATGACATGAAACTACACTTCTATCGTGGTAACTTTGATGATTTTGAAAGTGGATATGAACAACGTCGCAAAGAGATGAACAAGAAGTTTGAGATTTATGATAAGCAGTTAAAAGCTGCCAAGAGATCTGGAAGTTGAGCACAACAGGAGAAGGTAAAAGTCCGAGCCAAATTTGTAGCTTCCAAAGAATCAAAGAAAAAGGGAAAGGATAGGGTTGATGAAGATGAAACTCCACCTGAAGCCCCTCAGAAGTGGAGGGACTACAGTGTGGAGTTCCACTTCCCTGAGCCTACTGAACTGACACCACCACTTCTTCAGCTAATTGAGGTCAGCTTCAGTTATCCTAATCGACCGGACTTCAGGCTCTCTGATGTTGATGTTGGAATTGATATGGGGACTCAAGTTGCTATCGTTGGGCCCAATGGAGCAGGCAAATCAACCTTGCTTAACCTCTTGGCAGGTGATTTAGTTCCTACAGAAGGTGAAGCCCGCAGGAGTCAAAAGTTGAGGATTGGAAGGTACTCACAGCATTTTGTTGATCTTCTCATAATGGATGAAACACCTGTCCAGTACCTGCTTCGTCTTCACCCAGATCAAGTGAGACCTAGTAAGCAAGAAGCTGTTCGTGCAAAGCTAGGAAAATTTGGACTTCCCAGCCATAACCATCTTACCCCCATTTTAAAGTTCTGGAGGACAAAAAGCTAGAGTTGTGTTTACATCTATTTCCATGTCGAAGCCTCACATCTTGCTATTAGATGAGCCAACAAACCATCTGGATATGCAGAGTATCGATGCTTTGGCAGATGCACTTGATGAGTTCACTGGTGGAGTTGTGTTAGTAAGTCATGACTCGAGGCTCATATCGAGGGTCTGTGATGATGAAGAAAGAAGTGAAATTTGGATAGTTGAGAATGGGACCGTTGAAAAGTTCCCAGATACATTTGATGAGTACAAGGCAGAGCTTGTAAGGGAAATCAGGGAAGAAGTTGATGATTGATGTTGCAACTGGCTTATTCTATTGTAGTGTCTTGTGGGAGAATGTAATCTTCTGTTGAGGGTGGGTTTTCTTTTCGACTTCACATTGAAGGGAGAGTGTAATCTTTTGTTGAGGATATAAAACAACATAGTGACTAAAGTTATATGTACTGTGTCATATTCTATCTATTTCTTTTTATTATGATTTGCCTCACAGGCAATAATGTCAAGCTACATTGAATTTTGCTTCTCATTCTATCTGTTTCCCCTCTTCGTTTTAGGTCTCTGTCAAATTTGCCTCACTTGCAAAATCAACTAGCATTTACATCTATACTGTTTCATTTCTGTGGATCCGAGGAGAGGTTCTATAAGTTCTTAACGTGAATGGTTTGCCGGAATTAATTCTACTTCTAGAATGGCTAGTTCGATATTATATTTCCGTTTAGTTTGAATATCCAGTTGCATTGGCATCTTGATACTGGCTTGCATTTAGGGTTCTCTTTTCACGTTAAAATCACATTCAAATATATTTTGATAAACAGGTGGAGTAATCAGTTTGGTGTTTCTTTTGAAGCAATTAGAATCTTTAAAGAGCAAAGGACAAGAAGTGTGTGAGTAGACTGGTTAAGATCATCTGTAGGTGTTTTAGTTCCGAATTTTAAAAGCATCTTCCTGTGTTCTGTGTTAAATGTCACGAAGCCATGTGGCTATAAAGGTGTCATTTAGTTGAAATAGTTCTCTAGGAGATTTTATGGGGAACTGTAGAAGTGAATATCATGGAGCATACATTCGTGTGATTTTTGTATTTATTATTTTGGTTGCGTTGTTACAGATTGGTTGCTGTTCAAGCTGTTGCTAGTGACTCGTGGGGGTTTAGTCCACTGCTTCTGAAAGTAAGCGTAGTCTAATATGAAGTGAAAGCAGGTTTTGGATTTCTTTTCACTATAAGTGCTACTTATTGTTAGCAAACTGTATTGTAAATATTAAAATAGTAAAAATAACTACTGAAAGTAATAAAACACAGAATTTGAAAAATTAATGTAAGAACAAAATCGAGTCCACTGAATGCAAAGTGTGTCCTTAAGGAAATTATTCCCCTCAACGTACCTGAGGTTTTTTGGAATTTTTCCTCCCAGGATAGAACGATTTACTCACCAAAATAGAGGTACTGCAAATTCTGGTGACTACGAACCACTCGAAGGCTGTATATCACACAAGTTTTAGGAAGTGCAAAAAGAAGAAGAAGATGTTATTTCAGAAATTTCGTATGGAACATTCTGAGGATTAACAGATATATATAGACAGTTTACACCTTTTAAGAAAAGACACATGTTGGGAAAAAGTTTGCCTATTGAAAAAATGTTTGCAACTTTTCGGACAAGGTTGCAACCTTTCAAAAAATCCGTTGGAAAAATGAAAGAAAATATTTTTAAATTAATCCGGGAAAGAAACGGGTCGTGGATCACGGGTCAGAATTTTTTCACTTAATTAATTAAATAAATAAATAATATTAATTAATTAAAATTTTAAAAAAATTTGGTCCAAAAAGATTATCAATCAATCATATCAATTGACCAAATCCAAATCTAAATCCAAAGCCAAAGCCAAAGCAGTAGCCGTAGCCGTAGCCGGAGCCGAGCGAGCGACGACGACGATGGCGCGAGGGGAGACCCTCTTCTTGACCCTTTAGCAACATGAAGGAGTGCTTCTACTTTTTAGTAGGAGACTTTTCCTTTCCACCACCTATGTGAGACCAAAGCTTATTTCATAAAGCAAGAGAGAACAGATCATTTTTCCCTCCACTTTTTTTCCCCTTAATTTCCCATTCAAACTAACAATTAAATCCAACAATCCCCCACATGAATGGGGAATGTCTACAAGATAAAAAAAATGCACAGATAAGTGTGTGATATACAAGCAAAGATTAATTGCATCTGGATAAGTAGGTTTCCCTTTGAACTTTTCATAGTGAACTTATATAGGATATACTCGATCAATCGGTAGATGCGATATCTTTGAACCGTCGAACTTTGTTGTATAACTAGACAACATAAGTCACACAATTAATCATCAACCATCTATGGTTCTCACGGTTGTGTTCATTTCAGCCATAAAAACATCGCCTGATTTCGTGAATGCATAGTGAATGGGCCTTTACCGTCATTCCCCTTGAAGCGGCTTATACTTCACATTCACATAGGTGATTTCTAAACATGTAGTCCTATAGACACACTATCTAGTCATTTTCTGCCAGACTTAGATAATCATTAAAAAACCTTTAATGCTTTATTAACTCATTAAAAAGCCTTAAGGTTTTATCCTTTGTTTCTGAACATTGTCATCTTCACGAGAATGGGTTGAGTTATTTGACAATGTTGAACCGCTAATCATAACTTTGTTTGATCTCTTTGAACCTAGTTCTTGGGATCTCTAGTCTACTAGGTTGTCACGACCCAAAAACTGAGGTCATGATGGCACACATCTCAAAACCTAATCTGATGTGTAACCCTAAAAATAAAACTCATACAAGACTCCCAAAGGGGAAAGTGATGCCACGATTTAAATAAAAAGAAAAAAAAACAATGAAGAAATTATCCAAAACCTGGTGTCATAAGTATAAAGAGCATCTAATACAAGGTTCGAATCTGAAGATACAACATAAGTCTCTGAATGATACAAAAGACTGAAAAATAAAGATAGACTAGTGACGTTCCGAATTCTGGGACCTCACCACTAATCTGAGAATACACAATCCGCTGCTAGAATATTAACTGCCACGTGGGGTACCCCAACTAGTATCTGCATCAAAAAGGGACACAGAAGTAGGGGTGAGTACAATTCACATGTACTCAGTAGGTTTTAGCTGACTGAGTATAAGGAATTAATCAAACCTATGAAATAAACTAAGGAACGCATCCACCTGCATACAGAAAAGTCCCACTTCGGCATTGGCGCGAGTAAAGTAAACCCATAATAACAGCTCATAATCACAATTAATCAGATAATTCAAACAGCACAGATATCAACGCAACGCAATGCAATATGATGATGCGATATGATGTGGTGGTACGGTGGAATCAAGACTATCGCACAGCCTGTCGTATACACCTGCTGAGCTGTGCTACCAAGCAGGACCCATGGGGGTCTCGCAGACCATATACCTCAATCACAATATCTCATTATCCTTGCCACCTCCTCGTGGTCAAGGGATCACAATGCATCCACTACCCTATCGGAAAACCGCCTCGGTCAGGGACTCAAGATACAAAGGTTGAGATCACAATGCATCAACTATCCTGCCGGAAAACTGCCTCGGTCAGGGACTCAAGATACAAATGTTTAAAGGTGTTTCATTTTCTTTCTCAAAAAGAATTTCCATATTTCTCAACTTCCCATGTTTCATGATATGATGAATGAGGATGAATGCATCAAAACACATATGGCATGGAAGTAATATTCAACTCACATGTGGTATAAGGTTCAAAGTTCTCAAAACTTAACCTACACATGATATTCACCCTCAATAAATAGTAACGGGAAGGAAACACTTTCTTTTAAATATTCACCCCTTTCTCAACAATATTTCAATACTCAAGTATGCTAAAAAAAAAACCAACTCAATCTCTCAGGCGGCATCACAAGTCAAATAATATACTCAAGCCTCTCTCTTAGGCAAATCACAAATCACATGCTCTCAAAGCAAATAAGATAACAAATAAGGCCCCCACACGGGCTATGTAATACGAATAAACCCCCACACGGAAATACATTAATAAATAAGCCCCCACACGGGCATCACAATATATATAACATTCTCAACTCATACTACAACCCCATCCCAAAGTCTATAACATAAGAATGACTAATTACCCCATCTCAATCTCAAAGAAAGATAGCCAAACCTACCTCAATTGCCGAAACCGCATTCGAATACCTCCACCGGACAAGCAACTCTCGAATTCAGCACTCGGAATGACAACCCACTATCAACAATGAAACATACACGTCACAAGGAGTCTAATGACACCCATATTGATAGGTTTCGGAATCGGGGGTAAAATGGTTCAAAAATTAACTATTTTCGAAAATGGTCAAATCTGGAAATTTATTGAACAATCCCATTCTATTGGTAATAAGGAACTCATGGTTGAAAAACCCATAAAAATAGAGCTCAAAACGAGTTGGAAATCACAATTTTCCTTAAATTCGAATTAGGGAAGAAACAAAGATTTTTGGGGTTTGAAACTAAAATTTAAGAGTTAAAATCGTCAAAATCTTAATGAAAAAGGAAGGTTTTAGGTCAAAAATCACTTACCCAACACTTTGCCTCGAAAATCTCTTCTCAAATCACCTCAAGGAGTTCAAGAACTCAAACAAATGATGAAAAATATTGAAATGGGAAGAAAGGGGCATTTTCTGCCCAAAAAGTTACTGTTCACGCGTGTTACTGTTCACGCGTGTTTTGTACAAATTTTCGAAAATCACCCTCAAGGTCATTACATAGGTAGAGTTACTGCCATGATGACTTGTCCTAGGCCTTAATCCCATTCCCCTCGATGATCTTTCAATAGCCTCTCTAGATAGGCCTGTTGTTAGTGGATCTGATACGTTATCTCTTTTAGTGATAACACCATTAGAGAGTAGTTGTCTAATAGTATTGTGTCGCTGCCGAATGTGACGCGATTTTTCGTTATACATAACGCTTCCTGCCTTCCCTATTGCCGCTTGGCTATCACAATGTATACATATGGGTGCCAAAAGTTTGGGCCAAAATGGAATATCTTCCAAAATATTTTGGAGCCATTCAGCTTCTTCACCAGCTTTGTCTAAAGCTATAAATTCAGACTCCATTGTAGAGCGGGCGATGCATGTCTGTTTTGATGATTTTCAAGACAGTGCTCCTCCACCAACGGTGAAAACATATTTCCACTTGTGGATTTAACTTCAGATGATCTGGTGATTCAGTTTGTATCACTATATCCCTCAATTACTGTGGGACATTTATTATAATGCAAAGCATAGTTTTGGCTGTGTTTCAAATACCCCAAGACTCGTTTCATTGCCATCCAATGAGTTTGATTGGGATTATTCGTGAATTGACTCAACTTGCTAATATCACATGCTATATTTGGTCGTGTACAATTCATAATATACATCAAACTTTCCAAAACTCGTGCATAGTCCAATTGTGAGTCACTTTTACTTTCATTCTTTTGAAGTGCAACACTTACATCAATTGGAGTTTTTGCAACATTAAAATTTAAATACTTGAACTTATCAAGTATGTTTTCAATATAATGTGACTGTGATAATGCTAGACCTTATGGAGTTTTATGAATCCTAATTCCTAAGATCAAGTCAGCAACCCCTAAGTCTTTCATGTCAAATTTGCTAGCAAGCATACGCTTCGTAGCATTTACATCGGCAATGTCTTACTCATTATCAACATGTCATCAACATATAAACAAACGATGACTTCATGATTTGAAGTATTTTTAACGTAAACACATTTGTCACACTCATTAATCTTAAATCCATTTGCCAACATTGTTTGGTCAAATTTCGCATGCCATTGTTTAGGTGCTTGTTTAAGTCCATAAAGTGACTTAACAAGTTTGCACACTTTCCTTTCTTTACCTGAAACTACGAAACCCTCAGGTTGTTCAATGTAAATTTCTTCCTCCAATTCTCTATTTAAGAAAGTCGTCTTAACATCCATTTGATGAATTTCAAGACCATATACAGCTGCAAGTGCCACTAACACCCGAATAGATGTTATCCTTGTTACCGGCGAGTATGTGTCAAAGTAATCAAGGCCTTATTTTTGTCTATAACCTTTGACCACAAGTCTTGCATGATATTTATCAATAGTGCCATCAACTTTCATTTTCCTTTTAAAAATTCATTTTGATCCTGAAGGTTTATTTCCAGGAGGAAGATCAACCAATTTCCATGTATGGTTATTCAAAATTGATTGAATCTCACTATTGATTGCCTCTTTCCAAAATACTGAATCAGAAGAAGACATTGCAGCTTTAAGTGTTTGAGGCTCATTTTCAAGCAAGAATGTCACAAAATCTGGTCCAAAGGAAGTAGATATCCTTTGACGTTTGCTACGCCTTGGATCCTCTTTGTTGGTTTACTTTCCTTTGGTTCTTCTCGCGGTCGTTTAGATCTTTCACTTGAGGACTCACATTTAGTTTTATACGGATAAATATTTTCAAAGAATTCAGCATTATCTGATTCACTTACCGTAGTAACATGAATTTCAGGATTGTCCGATTTGTGAACCAAAAATCGACAAGATTTGCTGTTTGTAGCATAGCCAATAAAAACACAATCCACGGTCTTTGGTCTGATTTTTACCCTTTTGGGCAAAGGAACTTGGACCTTTACTAAACACCCTCACACTTTGAAATATTTCAAGTTGGATTTTCTTCCTTTCCATAGTTCATATGGAATAGATTGTGTTTTGTTGTGGGGCACTCTGTTGAGTATTCGATTAGCTGTAAGGATAGCTTCCCCCCACAAGTTCTGCGGTAAACCGGAACTTATTAATAAAGCATTCGTCATTTCTTTTAATGTTCGATTTTTTCTTTCTGCAATTCCATTTGATTATGGTGTGTAAGGGGCAGTAGTTTGATGAATAATTTCATATTCTAAACATATCTCTTCAAAAGGAGATTCTTATTCTCCACCCCTATCACTTCTAATTATTTTTATTTTTTTATTCAATTGATTTTCTACTTTGTTCTTATATTACTTAAATGCATCAATTGCTTCATCCTTACTATTAAGCAAATACACATAACAATATCGAGTGCAATCGTCAATAAAAGTTATAAAATACTTCTTCCCACCACGAATTGGTGTATACTTTATATCACAAATGTCTGTGTGAATCAATTCTAAGGGACTAGAATTCCTTTCAATAGATTTATAAGGATGCTTAGCATATTTAGATTCAACACATGCTTGACATTTTGATTTATTGCAATCAAAGGCAATATATTTAAGTTAATCAATTTTCACGTTTTTTGATACACCTAGGACATGGATTCTATATGAACCAATGGATCGTGACAAGTCGTTACTGCCGACTACAAGAAAAGCAAAGCTTCGTAGACTCGGTCAAGTCGCTTATATAATGCCGACGACGATTTTGCAAGATTTTATGATTGACATGTCCTAAACGTGAATACCATAAATTATTTGACTCAAGTAAGTAAGAAGAAGCTTGAACTTTATTATCATCAACAACCATTACATTTAATTTGAAAAAAACCCTAGTGAGATAGTCTTTTCCTAGATACATTTCATTCTTACTGACAACTACTTTGTCTGAAACTAGAACACACTTGAATCCATTCTTGATAAAAAGACCGACAGACACCAAATTCTTTCGCATTTCTGGAACATGATAAACTTTGTTCAGCGTCACCACCTTGCCGGATGTCATTTTCAGAAATACTCTCCCATATCCTTCAACCTTAGCAGTTGCAGAATTTCCCATATAGATCGTCGCATCAGATGCTGCAGGAGAATAAGTAGAGAAGGTTTCTCGGACTGCACACACATGCGAAGTAGCTCCCGAATCAAGCCATCATTCTTTGGGATTACCTACTAGGTTGCATTCTGATAGCATTGCACATAGATCATCCATACCTTCTTTATTTTTCACCATATTGCCTTGTCCCTTTCTCTTGTCCTTTTTCGGAAGACGACAATCTGGAGCTTTGTGGCCAACTTTCCCACAATTATAACAATTGCCCTTGAACTTTTTCTTGTTCTTCTCCTGATTCTTTCCAAAAGGTTGCTTCCTTTTCTTATTCTTTGGAGCAGCATCTTCAACGATGTTCGCTCCCATAATTGTTGAATTTCCATGCGACTTCTTTTCTGTTGTTTTGTTATCTTCCTCAATCTTGAGACGAATCACAAGATCTTCCAACTTCATTTCCTTGCGCTTGTGCTTTAGATAATTTTTGAAATCTCTCCACGAAGAAGGCAACTTTTCTATCATCGCAGCCGCTTGAAATGCTTCATTAACTACTATACCTTCAGCAATAAGGTCATGAAAAATAAATTGTAGTTCTTGAACTTGGGTTCCAACAGTTCTGCTAACTATCATTTTATAGTCTAGGAACTTAGCAACCACAAATTGTTTCAAGCATGCGTCTTCAGTCTTGTACTTCTTCTCAAGTGCATCCCACAATTCTTTAGAATTTTTCACAGCACTGTAGACATTGTACAAATCATCATCCAAAGCACTTAGGATGTAACCCTTGCATAGAAAATCCGTCTGTGTCCATGCCTCAGTAATCATAAATTTTTCATTGGCCGGCATATCAGCAGCAGGTACAGGAGGGTCTTCGTTGATGAACTTCTGCATACCAAAAGTGGTAAACCAAAAGAATACCCTTTGCTGTCATCCTTTGAAGTTGGCTCTAGAAAATTTTCCTGGTTTTTCTGCTGGTGGCACAGAAGTGCGGTTTGTTGCAGCAACAGTCACAGAAGTAGTAGCAGTA
The DNA here is from genome assembly GCF_947179165.1 of Solanum dulcamara. Classification (NCBI taxonomy): domain Eukaryota; kingdom Viridiplantae; phylum Streptophyta; class Magnoliopsida; order Solanales; family Solanaceae; genus Solanum; species Solanum dulcamara. The sequence goes on from NC_077242.1 coordinate 68,719,659, forward strand.
TCACTTGTCATTTCTTTTCACTGTCAAAATAGACAAACTGTCTTAATATTTTAGAATATCAGACCTTTTACAAAAACAACGATGAAGTTTTTATACTCTTCAAATCGTTGTACAAGAATGAACTTTAATATTCCAACGAAGTTTTTATACTCTTCAAGTCAGAATATTTATTTCATACGGAATAGAAAACCACGCAGGTTTTAGTCTCCAAAAAACATAATAGAGTTTAGTCAGAAAAACAAAAATAACAATAATTTCCTTAAGATTGTTAGTAAACTGTATTGTAAATATTAAAACAGTAACAATAACTACTAAAAGTAATAAAACACAGAATCTAAAAAATTAATGTAAGAACAAAATTGAGCCCACTGAATGCACAGTGTGTCCTTAAGAAAATTATTCCCCTCAACGTACCTGAGGTGTTTTGGAATTTTTTCTCCTAGGATAGAACGATTATTCACCAAAATAGAGGTACTGCAAATTCTGGTGACTGCGAACCACTCGAAGGTTGTATATCACACGAGTTTTAGAAAGTACAAAAAGAAGAAAAAGAAGATGTTATTTCAAAAATTTCGTATGAAACATTCTGAGGATTAACAAATATATATAGACGACTGTTTATACCTTTTAAGAAAAGGCACCTGTTGGAAAAAGGTTTGTCTGTTGAGAAAAGGTTTGCAAATTTTCGAACAAGGTTGAAACCTTTCAAAAAATCCGTTGGAAAAACGGAAGGAAATATTTTTAAATTAATCCGAGAAATAAACGGGTTGCGGGTCACGGGTCAGGATTTTTTCACTTAATTAATTAATTAAATAAATAATATTAATTAATTAAAATTTAAAGAAAATTTGGTCCAAAAAGATTATCAATCAATCATATCAATTGACCAAATCCAAATCCAAAGCCGAAGCCGAAGCCCTTTTAAGTAGGAGACTTTTTCTTTCCACCACCTATGTGGGACCAAAGCTTATTTCATAAAGCAAGAGAGAACAGATCATTTTTCCCTCCACTTTTTTTCTCCTTAATTTTCCATTCAAACTATCAATTAAACCCAATACCTTTTCTACCTATTCTGTTGTGCTCCTTTCCTTTAGATACAACATACCATCTCTTACTGAGCCATATTTGTATGGTTATTAACGCTTAAGGGCATCTTCATATATATGTCTGAAACTGAGAATTCTTGCTGTAGTTGTTATCCTCTGCAATCTGAATACAGTATGGCATAGTGATCAAAATTTGAAAGTAAAGTTGTCCTCATTTGAAATGTAGCCAATAATGACATGATGAAAGGTAAGTAGTATCTATCCTACTGTTTGTGATTCCTATATCCTTCTGGTTTATATACTTAGCATAGCCTTCTCCCTTTGTAAATTATTAAACTTCTGTATGTCTTCATTCATAAGTTTCTACGTCTTTGCATTCACCAATATAGAAATGAAACATTCACTGATTACTTGTAGAGAAGAGTTGCACATAGAAACCACAACAAGAGGAAATCAACAATCAGGTAGAACGAAGATCAAGAAAACAAGCCAACTCTTAAAAGTAAACAAGTATGGTGGAACTTTACATTTATTAGTTCCTTAGATTTCCCTTCAGTCTTGCAAAGCAAAGTATTGATGTCAAATGGAGCCAACTCGTCATGTCCGTTAAGAATGTGAAGTAGGCATTCCTCCAAGAACGGTTGACAATTAAACATCCCAAGAATCCCCAAAATGCGATAGGGAAACCTAGCACCATTGATATATAGAACTCCAGAGATAGGAACTCTTCATCATCATCATGTTCTTGTGGATTGGTTTTGCTGCCAGGATCGATACGGGGCTAGGAAGAGCATATCCTGGACACTCTTGAAGAGGAGGACCGCAGAGTTGAGCATTATCACTGTAGGATGATCTATCAAAACTTTGCAATTGAGTGCTTGACGGAATTCTCCCTGTTAAGTGGTTGTTCGACAAGTCCAACACACTAAGAAAAGTCAAATTAGCAAGGCCCGGAGGGATCACACCAGAAAGTTGGTTTCTTGACAAGTCAAGAGACTCCAACATCTTCATTTGACCAATTCGTTCAATGACACTTCCATTCAGATCATTTCTTGAAAGGTTCAAAGATTTCAATCCTCTCATCTCGGCGATTTCTTCAGGAACCCCTCCAACCAATTCATTACTTGAAAGATCAATAGTCTTCAGATATATTAAAGGATTCTTGTACTCAGACTCTTGGTTTTTCCATTGAACCAATAGGTCACCATTATATGAGTAACTGCGAGGATATTTACCATAGAAACCTTGGACTGTAATTTCCATTGGCTCACCAGTATTATTATCTTGATACAATACGGTAAAATTGTTGAAGCAACGTGGAATTTTCCCCGATAATCCATTTGCTGAAAGGTCCAGTATCTGAAGAAATTGAAGCTGACAGATAATTGATGGTATGCTGCCATACAATCTGTTGAACCGCAGGCTTAGAATGCGCAAATTGAGTAGATCAGTCCCTATCCATGCTGGGATACTTCCTGTCAACTTATTCCCTCCAAGATCCAAGATTTGCAACTGCTGACATTGTGAAAAAGAAGGCAACATTCCACTAAACTGTTCTGGCGTATGTATAACGCCTTCAAATTAGTCAAGGAACCCATTGAATGTGGAACTTCTCCAGAGAAATTGTTATAGGCTAGATTAAGAACAGATAGACTAGTCATATTCATCCAACAATCAGGAAGTTCTCCTGAGAATTGGTTGCGTGACAAGTCAAGAGAAATGGGGGATGTTCTACTTTGACAAATTGAAGAGATGGATCCGAAAAACTGATTTTTATGCAGGTAAAATATTTGGACATTGGTAGGGACTAGCGGCAAAGGCCCTGAAAAGTTGTTAGAGCTTAAATCTATAACCTTGTAACCATATGTATTCTCTATTAAGTCAGACACTCTTCCACTGATTTGGTTGTTTGAGAGATTCAAGATCTTTAGATCGGAGGGGAAACCAGAGAACCAACTTGGAAGTGTGTCTGAAATACTTGCAAGAGAAATATCAAGAACAGTATAGTTATTTTGATTTTGAAGCCATTTTGGGAAAGAAGGTCCCAAATTGCAAGACGGAAGGCTTATAACTTGTAGCTGAAAAGGAGGAAGCCAATCGAAGCTCATCTTTAGAGCCAATGAGTTGAATGACAAGTCCAAATCCACTAAACTGGAAAGGTTTGAAAGGTGGGACTCAGTGATTATACCCTTCAGGACATTATAAGAGGCATCAAATCTTTCCAGGTTCGATAGTTTCCCCATACTTTCTGGTAATCCTTCCAGTCTATTGGATGAGACATCCAAAATTCTAAGCTGTGAAAGTTCTCCAATACCTTGTGGTATCCTCCCTTGAAATTGATTAGAGCCAAGATGCAACTCTATCAATGATGGAAACAATGCTAAATCTGGTAATGGCCCTCTCATTTGGTTAGCAGAAAAATCCAGATACTCGAGCCTAGAAACTTGTCCCGCTCTTTCCATGAAAGAACCATTCAGCACATTTTCCTGCAGGTATAATTTCTTCAAGGATGAAAATCTTGTGACATTAACAACTGAACCAAATAACAAGTTGTCGTTCAACCCCAAAACCTCAAGTGATTTCCTACTGCCTGATAACCTGAGAAACAACTCAGGAAGCCATTGGTCTGTCCGAGTGTTAGACATGTCCAGATGACGTAAACGTGTCAAATTCCCAAATGAACTGGGAACCCCACCTTTAATCTCAAAGTTATTAGCAAGATTAAGATGTTCAAGATACATCAAGCTCCCAAAGCGATCATCAATTTGACCGATGAGTTGATTATAAGTGAGGTCAATGCTAGTTAGGCTTGTGCTAAAATTGAATAACCAGCTATATTCAGATGAAGAAGAAAACTCATTACAACATAAATGAAGAACAGAAAGAGAGATGAAAGAAGAATTGGCTAAATCAGCTTGAGATGGAACCAACTTAGAGAGTCCACAACCACTCAAGTCCAGTTCTTGTTGGGCTATGACCCATGTTCCAGCCAAAGGCCTATGGCCTAATCCTATTTGTAAAAGGATTTGAATAATTCTCCTAATTTGGTTTTCAATTCTATTTGGAAAAGAATTGGAATTATAATCCTAATTGGAGTTGGTTTTGACTTTAGGAAAAAGTACCACTCTATAAATACGATGATTTGATAGAATTATGTAATTGCTCATTGGTATTGTCTTTGAGAGACATTAGGCACATAAGAGAAGGTTTTTGAGAGAGCTTTCAACAAGAGAGAAGAGAGAAGAGAGAAGAAAAGAGTGTTTTCCGCAAGAGTTTTGCCTCTCCGATCAGCAACCTTCAAATTGCTTTTGTTGGTATAGCTATTGCTTCTCCTTACTTGGCAATTGTTGTGTAGCCATTTAGGAGAATATTTGTAACCCTCTTATTGTTATAGTGGAACAATTCAGATTTTGAAGATCCCGTGATTGTTACCTTCGATTTGAAAGGTTTTTCCACGTTAAATTTGGTATTATTTATTTTCTCTATTTTTGGGTTTGCGTCCTTCCGTCATAACAGTTCTTTCAATGAAGGGACCTTAGTTATCTCTTGAAACCAATTGTTTACTTGGAAGTTGCTAGAACTCAGACTCAAAAACTCTAGAGAAGACATACGAGAAAGCCATCTAAGGTCCTTCACTATAAGATTATTGTTTCCAAGATCAAGAGTCCTTAAAGAAGTTAGATTCTGGAACTGTATTGGAATTACACCAGAAAAAAAGAAGATGAGAGGTTCAAGTACTCTAGTCTCTTAAGGGAGCCTATGAATCTTGGTATTTCACTTCTTTCAAACTCATTCACACTGAGGTCCAAGAAATTTAAGTACTCCAACTGAAGCAGAGAAGGGCTAAGCTTACCTGTCAATCTTGGAGAAAAACAAGCACTGGTAGAACAAGTAAACTCATTGTGTAGATCAAGAACAGTTACATGACCTGTTCTTCTGTCACATTCAATACCCTTCCATTTGCAGCATTCTTGTTTATCTTCTTCATCACCCCATGTGGATAAATGATCAAAAAAATCAATAAGGCCTCTTTTGAACTCAAGAAGGGCATCTCTCTCCTTATCTAAACACAGGGTCTTGTTACCTGTTAATCCAAAAGATGTCTCTAGGAACAGTAGAGACAAAGTAACAAGGAACTGAGCTAACCTTACATATTTCCATTTGTCCATTGTTTTTCGCTTGAAACTTTGACCAATAAGCAACTAATATATGTATATCTTTACCATTGACTAGGTCTTCCAAGTATCTATGTACTTTCCTAGACAAGTGTCCCATCTGATTTTTCTCCCCCTTCGGCTAGTTGCATAAACAAGTACATGGAAACTTCTAAACAAAAAAGGCTAAGGGTATGTTTGGTATGAAGGAAAGTGTTTTCCATGGAGAATGTTTTTTTGGAAAATAAGTTGGTTTCTAACTTATTTTCTCATGTTTGGTTGGTGACTAGAAAATATTTTTTATTGTTTGATTGGTGGACGAAAAATATTTTCCAGAAAATATCTTTTATTATTAGCTAGAGAGTAGAAAATATGTTTTAGAAAAATAGTTTTTGACATGAAAATCAACTTCATTAATTGATTCGAGACCTGACCCCGACATTCGAATCGAAATTCGACCCCGACAATCAATTCGGGATCCAACCATGATGATCGATATGGAATTCAACCCCAATCTCCGACCTTGGAGCTGACCCGACTTTCGATCCGAGAATCGGCATTCGAACTGGTATACAACCCTCAATCCTAACTTTCAAATCGAAATTTGATTTTTTTTAAAAATATTTTTTAAATTTTTTTGGGGGGAGGGGTCGGGGTTAGGGGTGGAGTAAGAAAAATGAATTTTTCATAATTTAAAATATTTTTCAAAAATAAACTTTAAAATTTTTTTTGTGGGGGAGGGGAGCTGGTAGGAGGGTCGAGATAGACATGTGGTAAAAAAATAAAATTTTCTAAATTCAAAATATATTTCAAAAATAAACTTTTAAGTTTTCTTGTGGGGGGAGGGAGGTATGGGGGTCGAGGTAGAGGTGGGATAAAAAAATAAAATTTTCAAATTTTGAAATTTCAAAAATAAATTTTTAATTATTTTTATTTTGTGTGTGTGTAATGGGGGGGGGGGGTCGTGATGGTCAGGAATAGGGGTGAGGGAATTGAATTTTTTAAAATTTAAAGTATTTTTCAAAAATAATTTTTTTAAATTTTAATATTTATTTTAGGGTGGGGGGGGGGGGGCTGGGGGCTAGTTTGGGGGTAGAGGAGCCGGGGTAGGGGGTAAACGAATTTAGAAATTTTAAAAAAGAAAATTGGAAAATATTTTCCGAAAACATTTTCCTTCATACCACACACACCCTAAGAAAAGCAAAATGAGAAAAGGGCTGCTAAGAAACTAGCCACATGAAATATCTATGTAAACTTTCAAGTTCCAACAATATCACCTAATTTTCTGTATTACTTTTATATATATATATATATATATATATATATATATATATATATATATATATATATATATATATATATATGGGGTTAAATTACCTATTAGGAAATTTAATACTGGACAATACAAGATTAAAAAAGAAATCTTTAGGAATAAATTATACAGACTTTGGCTAATAGCATAAACAAGTACATGGAAATGGAGTCAAAAAAGACTTCTATAGAAAGCTGCTAGTGGGGGAATCTAAGGGGGTCGCGAGGGGTTGATCTGAACCCCTCGGCAAAAACTAACACCGTATATATAAGGTATTTTTTTATGTATATATATAGATTTTGAATCCTCTGAATATAAAATTAAAGATTGACTCAGTGATTTAGAAGGTTCAAAATTTATTTTGAGGTTATAAGTTCAAATTTCAGGTACTATATTTTTATTTTTTCGAACTCTCTTATTGATAATCCTAATCCGCCACTAGTTTTCACAAATAACTGACATAATAGGAAGTTTTGTACTTAGTATGAAAAAGTTAAGAAACTAAGCACATCAAATATGCATGTTGTCACGCTCCGAGTCTATACCTTAAACGTGTCCGCCATTCGAAAACCATTGTTAGTCCCAAGCGAACCCTTGACCTAGCTGAATATAGAATAAATAATTAACTCAATATGACTTGTGGAAGCTAAACTAGAAGAGCATCCCAAACATTTAAGAAAAACTTAAATCAAATGTCTGAAAGTAATCAATATACACTAAATGTGTTTCGAAACATCCGAAAAGAAAGGTTAAACTCATTGTGAAGATCAAGAACAGTTACATGACCAACTTATCATCGCATTGTTAAGATGAACACTACGTTATTTATGAAATAAAATAAAAGGACAACAATATCATCGCATTTTAATTTGTCCATGAAATAAATCTTAAATAAATCTTGCAAAACTTTATGAAATTAGTAACAATAGCAAAGTAGTTACAATATACTGTGTAATCTAACTCCAATATATATAACATTTCAATTTGAAAGAAAACAGAGAAGATAGAGAAGTCAAAAAAAGGAGGAAGAAAAAGAAGAAAAAAAGAAGTCAAAAAGAGAATAAGAAAAGTTGAAAAGGCAAAAGGGGAACAACACGTTTTTGTTGAAAAACAAAAAACGTGTACTGCCCAACTTTTCTTTTAATTAACGCGTTTACGCGTTTCATCCTCCTATAAATAGAGGGCCTCTTGCCCTCATTTAGATCATCTTAAAAACCCAGAAAGAGAGAGTAAAAATAGAAAGAGAGTTATACACCAAGATAAATATTGTAGTCTTGAGTGTCCTCTTTAGTAGTTGTTCCTTTTACAAGAGAGAAGTATTAATTGTTGTTTTCTCCTTGTATTTGAGAGCTGTGTACTCCATATTAAATTAGTGAGATCCTTCTACCCTGTGGTTTTTCCCCTCTATCAGTTAAAGAGGTTTCCACGTAAAATTCTCGTGTCCAATTTATTTTCATTATTTTTATCATATCAAATTTTAGTTGTGGTGCTTCCTACCCTCTAACAGTGGTATCAGAGCCCTCGGTTATTCTGTCTATTTTATGTGAAAGTACTATCTATGAATAGTAACTTTTCATGAATAGTAAAATTTGGTGAATAGTACTATTCACGTGAATAGTAAATTTTGGTGACTGTACAGTTTGTCACGATTGTTCGCAAAAATATTCAGAAATGATCTAGAAGGGTATGAAGCAAATAACAATGTCGAGTACAACAAAGTTTGACGTTGAGAAATTTAATGGGATTAATTTCTCATTGTGGAAAATGAAAATAAAAGCAATTCTGAGAAAAGACAATTGCTTAGCTGCAATTGAAGGCAGGCCCACAGACTTTGTTGATGACAGCAAGTGGAATGACATAGACAGCAACGCAGTTGCTGATCTACACTTGGCACTAGCTGATCAAGTGTTGTCTAGTATGGCGGAAAAGCGGACGGCGAAGGAAATATGGGATACTCTTACGGAGTTGTATGAGGCCAAGTCTTTACATAATAAAATCTTCTTAAAAAGAAGATTGTATACTCTTCGAATGGCAGAGTCCATGTCAGTTACTGAACACATCAATACTTTGAATACTCTATTTTCGCAACTTACAACAATGAGTTGCAAAATAGAGGGTACTGAACGTGCGGAGCTTCTACTTCAAAGTCTGCCTGACTCGTATTATCAACTCATCATCAACCTAACGAACAATACAGATAGTCTAGTTTTTGATAAAATTACAGCTGCTGTCTTGGAAGAAGAAAATCGGCGCAAAAACAAGGAAGACAGACAAGCAAGTTCGCAGTAAGCTGAAGCTTTGATGATGATGAGAGGAAGACCAACGGAACGTGGCCCCAGTGGGAGTCACAATCATGGAAGATCTCAATCAAGAGTTCAAGAAGAAGAGTGAAAACCCTGAGCCATCAAATGCTCAAGGGAATGTTGCATGTACCTCGGATGATGGCAATATTTTATGTAGTGAGGCAATATCAAATAATGAAGGCAGAAAACATTTCGCTGATGTCTAGATCATGGACATAGAAGCAACATGGCACATGACTTCCCGGAGAGAATGGTTCCATCAATATAAACCTATCTCTGGAGGATCTGTGTTCATGGAAAACGATCACTCTTTGGATGTTATTGGTATTGGGTTCATCAAAATAAAAATGTATGATGGCACGGTACGCACCATCTAGGAGGTACGACATGTAAAAAACTTGAAGAAGAATCTATTATCTTTAGGACAACTAGATGATAACGGATGTTCATATAAGACTCATGGTGGAGTCATGAGAATATCCAAAGGAGCGCTTGTAGTGATGAAAGCGGAAAAACTTGCGGCAAACCTATATGTCCTTAAAGGTGAAACACACCAAGAAGGAGAAGCATCAACCGCGTCAGCAAGTTCATTTGAAGAATCAACGATGATGTGGCATCGTAAACTTGGCCATATGTCGGAACGAGGTTTGAAGATTCTTCCTGAGCAAAAACTTCTTCCAAGGCTCAAAAAGGTTTCACTACCTTTTTGTGAGCATTGTGTTACCAGTAAGCAAAATAGACTGAAGTTTAGCAGTTCCTCTGCTAAAAGCAAGGAGATACTAGATCTGGTTCACTCTGATGTCTGGCAAGCACCGGTGGAGTCTCTAGGAGGAGCGAAATATTTTGTGTCATTTATCGACAATTACTCCAAGAGAAGTTGGGTGTATCCAATTAAGAGGAAGGGAGATGTTTTTTCAGTTTTCAAAGAATTCAAAACGCGGGTGGAACTTGAATCTGAGAAAACGATCAAGTGTTTGAGGACAGATAATGGAGGAGAATACACTGGTGATGAATTTAATAACTTCTGTAAACAAGAAGGTATTAAACGACAGTTCACGGTGGCATATACTCCACAACAAAATGGAGTAGCAGAGCGGATGAACAAAACCTTGTTGGAACGAACAAGAGCTATGTTGGCAACTGCAGGGTTGGAAAAACCATTCTGGGCAGAAGCAGTCAAAACCACCTGTTATGTGATCAATCGGTCACCATCATCCGCCATTGATCTGAAAACGCCAATGGAGATGTGGACAGGAAAACCAACTGATTATTCTCGCTTACATATATTCGGAAGTCCTGCTGATGTTATGTACAACACCCAAGAAAAATCAAAGTTGGATCTGAAATCCAGAGAATGCATTTTCTTAGGGTATGCTGATGGAGTCAAGGGGTATCGCTTGTAGGATCCCACAGCCAGCAAGGTGGTAATCAAAAGGGATGTTGTATTTATTGAAAACAAGATACAAGCAAACAAAGGTAGCACTTCAAAAGAAAAATCAGAGACTACTACAGTTGAAGTTGAAGAAATAGAAGAAGTTCCAGTTTCTTCTGAAGCAGCACCAGAGCACGAAGAACAAGAGCAAGATGAGATCGAAACTCCAGAAGTTCGACGGTCAACTAGGGATAGAAGAAAACCAGCTTGGCACTCAGATTATTCTATGGAGAGTAATATTGCATACTGTCTACTAATAGAAGATGGAGAGCCTTCAACTTTTCACGAGACTATGAAAGGCCAAGAATCATCTCTGTGGGTGGCAGCAATGCAAGAAGAAATTGAAGCTCTCCATAAAAATAAAACATGGGATCTTGTTCAATTACCACAAGGAAGGAAGGCCATTGGAAACAAATGGGTCTACAAGATCAAACGCAATGGTAATGATCAAGTGGAGAAATATCGTGCAAGATTGGTGGTGAAAGGATTCGCTCAGAAAGAAGGTATCGACTTCAATAAGATATTTTCTCCAGTGGTTCAACTCACAATAATTCGAATGGTCCTGGCGATGTGTGCTACATTTGACTTGTACTTAGAGCAGTTAGATTTCAAAACTGCATTTCTTCATGGAGAGCTTGAAGAAGAAATTTATATGCTCCAACCAGAATGTTTTGAAGAACAGGGAAAAGAGAACTTGGTTTGCAGGTTGAAAAAATCTCTATACGGTCTCAAACAGGCACCGAGATGTTGGTATAAGAGATTTGATTCCTTCATTATAAGCCTTGGATACAACAGACATAGTTCAGATCCTTGTGTTTATTACAAGATATTTGGTGATGACGATTTTGTTATTTTGCTGTTGTATGTTGACGACAAGTTGGTAGCAGGCCCCAACAAAGATCGTCTCACAAATTTAAAGGTACAGTTGGCTAGGGAGTTTGAAATGAAGGATTTAGGACCAGCAAACAAGATTCTAGGGATGCAAATTCACCGAGACAGAAATAATAGAAAGATTTGGCTTTCTCAAAAGAACTACTTGAAGAAAATCTTGAGACGCTTCAAGATGCAAGACTGTAAGTCAATTTCTACCCCACTTCCTATTAATTTCAAGTTATCCTCAAGTATGAGTCCTAGCAATGAAGCATAGAGGATGGAGATGTCTCGAGTACCGTATGCATCAACAGTGGGAAGTTTAATGTTTGCCATGGTATGTACAAGACCTGACATTGCACAAGCAGTGGGAGTGGTTAGTCGATACATGGCTAATCCTGGTAGAGAGCATTGGAATACTGTTAAGAGGATCCTGAGATACATCAAGGGTACCTCAGATGTTACAATGTGTTATGGAGGATCAGACTTTACTGTTAAAGGTTATGTTAATTCAGATTATGCAGGTGATCTTGATAAAAGCAAGTCCACCATAGGTTATGTGCTTACTCTTGCTGGAGGAGCTGTAAGCTGGGTTTCAAAACTGCAGTCTATCGTGGCTACATCTACGACGGAAGCAGAATATGTAGCAGCTACACAAGCTAGCAAAGAGGCAATATGGATGCAGATGTTATTGGAGGAGCTCGGGCACAAACAAGAGAAGATTGCTTTATTTTGTGACAGTTAGAACGCTTTGCATCTTGCAAAAAATCCGGCATTTCATTCAAGGACAAAGCACATACGAGTTCAGTATCACTTTGTTCGTGAGAAGGTGGAAGAAGGCAGTGTGGATATTCAGAAAATTCACACTAATGACAACCTGGCAGATATGTTTACAAAACCAATTAACAGTAACAAGTTCATATGGTGTCGATCTTCTATTGGCCTAGTAGAAACGTAACATTGCAATAATTGGGTAGCAAGGATGATGTGAAGACTTAATTGATTCTCAATTAAATCTTCAAGTGGGAGAATGAAAGAAAACAGAGAAGACAGAGAAGTCAAAAAAAGGAGGAAGAAAAAGTCAAAAAGAGAATAAGAAAAGTTGAAAAGGCAAAAGGGGAACAACACGTTTTTGTTGAAAAATAGAAAACGTGTACTGCCCAACTTTTCTTTTAATTAACGCGTTTACGCGTTTCATCCTCCTATAAATAGAGGGCCTCTTTCCCTCATTTAGATCATCCTAAAAACCCAGAAAGAGAGAGTAAAAATACAAAGAGAGTTATACACTAAGATAAATATTGTAGTCTTGAGTGTCCTCTTTAGTAGTTGTTCCTTTTACAAGAGAGAAGTATTAATTGTTGTTTTTTCTCCTTGTATTTGAGAGCTGTGTACTCCATATTAAATTAGTGAGATCCTTCTACCCTGTGGTTTTTCCCCTCTATCAGTTAGAGAGGTTTTCACGTAAAATTCTCGTGTCCAATTTATTTTCATTATTTTCATCATATCAAATTTTAGTTGTGGTGCTTCCTCCCCTCTAACACAATTTACAGTAAAAGTGTATGCACATAGCATTTTGTGCTTCAGCTTAATTTGTTATACAAAATGTTCACCTTAATTGATATAAAGCTACAATAACAGTAATTTCATCAATTTTTCCTCCTTTGCGTATATGACTAAGGCATTCCCTTTTAGCTGCACTTGCATATGGTGTATCTGCAAATCTATCAAATGAGTTATACAATGCAACCTTTCCAATTTTTCTAACCAACTCCTCTGCTTTCAATTTTCGATCAATCCCTTTTCGAACATTTGCCTCAATTTCACTTTCATTCATATTATCAAGCGTTCTATCCGTCCCAACGATCAAAATACCATCTTTCTCGACGATTAATTTCATCTCCTGAGCAATACTAGGATTATCCTTGCACTTCCCCAATTGAAAGATAATATATCTCTCGTTACAAAAGTGGCTCACATATACCCTCATAGCTACAAGAATAGCTCACATATACCCCCGCCGTTACAAAAGTGACTCACATATACCATTTTCATCTAATGAAAGTGAAAACATTAATTTTAAATTTTAGAAAAATTCATGTATGAGTATGTATGATCCTTCTAGCAAAGTTCAGGGTATATTTTATTTTTCTCACACATGATTTTCTTTTTGACTTCTTTAAATGCAACAACTAATTTGAGCTTTAAATATCTTCGTTATAGATTTATTTGCTTATCATTATTTGAGTTTTTTATTCTTATTTAATTTTTTCTTTCATTTTTTTAGTGTAAAAATATGAGAAATAAAAAGAAAAAGTGTGAATGGGAAAAGAGAAAAAAATATTTTAAACTAATTTTTTTTATGGCTATATGGTATTTGTTTTGTATGTGTAAAAGATATATTTGGGTACTATGACATATTTTACAAGAAAATGAGTGGAAAAAATAAATTTAACCATTAAAATAATAAATATAAAAATATTTTTAAAAATAAAAATTTAAAAAATAATAATTTAGAATTAATTGTTTCACTGCCGTTACCCGAAAAGAGTCTATATAGGAATAGCATAATATTGATTTGTTTTTGGACTTGGAATTTGGAAGACCTTACAATTAAAAGATATAATTCAACATTCCCACGTTTCTAATTTCACAATAATAGTCAAATAGTTTAATTAACCAAAGAAGAAACGTATGTTGTTAAAAAATAAAAAGTAATCCGAATCTTAAACGTATTTGTGTCAAAAGTTGGTTAAGAAGAATCCTAGTCCAACTTTACCTTGGATTGCTATGTTGTATAAAATTTGATCAAACCCAAAATATTAAATCATTGTCCAATTACGTAATATCAAGGAGATTAATTTCCTAGCCATGGTAGCAATCCAAGATATTGGGTTATTCATCAATGCACCCATGATTTCTATATACAAATCTATGGTTATGAATACACAGGTAGATGGCCAATATTAGAATTCTACGAAGCCTTAAAGCAAGTTCCTATTTCCAAGAATAATGAAACAACACTAACACAACATATTTGTTCTTTAGCTTTTCTAGACAAAGTTAAGGATAACCTTTTCCATATCAAAAGGCCTTTTAAATTATTTTCACCTGAAGAGACACTAGTAGAATTATGTTTAACTTTAGATCCAACTATGATCATCCATCAATACTGTCCTTATTGCTTCTTAACCATGTAATTATATGTATTTGCTATTAATCGTGTCTGAAATACTTGCAAGAGAGATATCAAGAACAGTGTTGTCGTTTTGATTTTAAAGGCCCCAAATTGCAAGACGGAAGGCTTATACTTAATCTATTATAGTATACTTCTAAGCTTTTATATTTTTTCCTTATTTCTTCAAGAGAGTCTTGACTAAATTGCTATGAAACACAAGAGTTACCATGTACAAATTTGTAATCTTAGTTTTTTCTCGAGCACCAAATATTTCAACTAGTGTATTGAAGCACCAAACAAGTATTCTCAAATTAAGTTATCAACTTCTTGTATTAAATTTGAGATAATGCACAAGTATCCCCTAAACTATGACTGAAATTCCAGCAATACACCTTAATTTAACTAGGATGCTATTACCCCTGAACTCATTTTTTTCGCATTTTCATGCACCTTTTGTGCTGCCGTGACACTTTCAACCAAATAAGTTGGCTTGAGTTTGTACACACATGTCTACCACGTTATTTTCTTAATTTTTTAAAATTGTTTTAAAAGAAATAATTTTTTCAGTTTTTTTAAAAAAATTTTTAATTCTTTTTTAAATCTTTTAATTTTCTTTATCTTGTATTTAAATTAAGTTAATACACATAATTTTTTAAAAAATAAATTTCCTTGTAATTAAGCTTTTTTCTTAAATTTTTTTTTACCTTCAATCATTATCTTTTCTCTTTTATTTTTCTATTAATTTTATTTACTCTTTTTATTTTCTTTGTCTTTCCTTTTGATTTGATTTCAAATTTAATTCCAAATGCCTTGTATTAAAAACAAGTTTATTTTAAATGGATATCAAAATAAACGAAGAAAATCAAATAAAACATAAAAAATTAAAACGTTAATGTAACTGAACTATCTGACGAATGTAGATCTTAGCAACTTTCTCAGCCGTGTACTTTACCTTAACAGGGATGAAATGGGCGGTTGTTCAATCTATCAACAACCACCCAAATAGAATCATAACCACCCATGGTAGGAGGCAAACCCACCACAAAATTCATGGTGATACGCTCCCACTTCCAAGTAGGAATGGGAATCTTGTGAGAAACACTACCAGGTCGTTGATGCTTATACTCGACCTATTGGCAAGTAAAGCACCTAGCCACAAACTCCACAATTTTCTTCTTCATGTCGCACCACCAATAATGTTAACTTAAGTCATGGTAAATCTTAGCCGCTCCCGAGTGAATAGAGTACCTAGAACAATAGGCCTTCTCTAAGATCAATCGGACTAAACACCCACCTTAGGCACACATATCTTGGTCCTAATCCTCAAAAGTCCCCTAGAATCGAGCACCGCCTCCTTAGCTTCACTCTCAACACCTTATCTCGAATGATACATAACTTCTCATCCTCAAACTTCCACTCACGGATCTGCTCAACCAAAGAAGAACGTTCCTCCACAAAGTCAAGAACACCACTATCCTCTGAAATCTGCAATCGAACAAGGCTGTTAGCTAGTCTCTAAACATCCCACGCCAATGGTTGCTCCTCAACTCGAATGGAGGCAAGACTTACCATGCTAGAAGTTTTCCTACTCAAAGCATCGGCCACCACGTTGGCCTTTTCCAGATGATACAAGATAGTCATGTCATAGGCTTTCAGCAACTTAAGCCATTTAAGCTGTCTCAAGTTAAGATCTCTTTGACTGAATATATTCTGAAGACTCCTATGATTGGTCAACCTCACAATGCACCCTATATAAGTAGCGATGCCATAGCTTTAACACAAATATAACCGCCGCCAACTATGGATCGTGAGTAGGGTAGTTCTTCTTATGAGCCTTCAACTGACTAGGATCATAGGCTATCACTTTCCCTTTTTGCATCAACACTCTACCTAAACCAACTCCAGAAGCATCACAATACATAGTAAAGGCCACACCTTCCTCGTGTAGAGTCATAGTAGGAGTTAAAGTCAATAAAGTCTTGAGCTTTTGAAATCTCGCCTCACTCATCGAAACAATGGAAACCCACAATTTTTGAGTCAATCTAGTCAATGTGGCTACAATAGTGGAGAAACGCTGCACGAAGCTTCTGTAGTAACCCGCCAACCCCATAATACTCTAAATCTTAGTAGGAGAAATAGACCTCGTCCAACCTCTGATTGCCTTAATCCTTGCCAGGTCCACTCTAATAACCTCTTTGGAAACTTTGTGTCCTAAGAATGCCATTAAATCAGGCCAAAACTCACACTTGGAGAATTTTGCATATAACGTGTCATCCTTTGACCTATGAAGAACCAACCTCAAGTAGAGAACGTGATACCTTCTCAGTATTGGAATACACCAAGATGTCATTAATGAACACGATAACAAAAGAGTCTAAATATGGGCATAATACCCCATTCATCAACTTTATGAACGTTGTTGGAGTGTTAGTCAACTCAAAAGATATCATCAAGAAGTCAAAGTGGCCATAACGGGTCCGAAAAGATGTATTAGGGATATTCGATGCCCTAATATTCAATTGATGATAACCAATCCTCAAGTCTATCTTGGAGAACAACGCCGCTCCCTGAAGCTAATCAAATCAATCATGTGGGGAAGAGGATGCTTGTTCTTGAAAATCACCTTGTTCAATTATCTATAATCGATGCACATCTTCATAGACCCATCTTTCTTCTTCACAAATAACACCCCAATGTGACACACTATCAGAGCCATATGATACAGAGAGATGGAAACGAGCTTGATTCCCAGCTCCAAATCCATAGAAAAATCAATATTCTATCTAGAGGAACACCTAGAAGGTCAGTAGTAAATACATGTCAAACTCCTAAACCACGGGAATAAACTCCATGGAAGGCGGCTCAACAGTAGTATCCCAGATGAAAGCTAAATAAGACAAATACCCTCTATCAATCAATTCTAAGCACGGATGAAAAAAATAACCATAGTAGGGTAAGAACCACTTATACCCTTCCACTCAATCCTCAAAACACCAGGCATCGCTTAGGTCACAGTTTTAGCATAACAATCAAGAGTCACATGATAAGGAGACAGCCAATTCATACCCAAAATAACATCAAAATCTACCATCCCAATATAAATATGTCTACCCAAGTGCCATACCCAGTCAAAGAAACAAGACATGATCGATACACCCGATCCATCACTAAGGGATCACCCACTGGTGTAGAAACTGAATAGGCACATGCATATGATCACATATCAAATCAAACCCAAAATCAATATAGGTAGACACATAGGAGATTGTAGATCCTAGATTAAATAACACAGATACAGATCGATGGCAGACTGGGACCATACTTGTAATAATTGCATCGGAAGCCTCAGCCTCGATCTCCCGGGTAAGCAAAACACTGGGCACCTTTGCCACTATTAGTCAGAATGACACCTCTTATTTATCCATGCTGAACTATAGCACCACTCGCATACCTACTAGGAGTAAGACCACCTCCACTTGTCCAAGATCTACCCCGACCTTTGGTCAGGGGTGCTGGTCCTCTAGGTGGAACTGAATAACTACGTTGGGGTCCTTCCCAGCCCTAAGAAAGACACCACCAAATGAGATAATCTGGGGATCCTCAACCATGACAATATCTCTTAGCTAAAATGTATTGTAATGATCTGGAAGAACCTGCATAACCACCTCGACCGATCGACCTCTATTGTGAACCATGAGAACTTTGACCTGCACTATAGTACCCATGAGGTATCTGACTACCCTCGTATGTCATCATAGATTCATGAACTAGTCCACGATGCTGAAAGGAATCACCGCCTCTGTAGGATCCTCTACCTCTACATGAGGTACCAAAAAACTAACTAGATGTACATTTCCTCTTAGGGTCCCCGACCTCCTCTCGCTCTATCAACTCTACCTCCTTAGCGGCACCCACAATGGACTGAAAGGAAGCCTCCTCATGAGCATATCTGAAGACAAACATACGGATAAAATATGTCAACCTCCTCACAAATATGCAGATCCTCTCAGGCTCACCGAGAAGGATGAATAAGGCATATTTGTACAATTGGTAGAAGCAAGTCTCATATTTTACAACTGTAAGATTATCCTTTCTCATACTCTAAAACCTCAATCAGCTCTCCTCCCTTACACTTTAGGGAATGGAGCATTCATAAAAGGCACTAGCAAACTCCTCTCACATCACCTGTGGAGATTTAATCGGCCTAGATCCTAAGTAAACTCATCACCATTCTCTAGCCGACCTATGCAACTGTAATGTAGCATAATAAAATCCATGCGACTCACCTAACCTAACTGTCTCTAGTAGATCTAGACATAGAGTCAGAAACTCATGTGCATCGTTAGTCTTTACACCCTGAAAATGAGGTGGATCCATCTTCCTGAACTTCTCATATCTGTGCTGCTCATCATCGGTCAACACAAGCAAAAATGCATCCTGAGCTCCTTCTCTAGGTAAGACAACACCATCCCCTCTAGGACCCACCGGTGGCTGTTCCACCGAACCTTGAATAACTAGAGCCTGATGCTGATCTAGGGTCTGAGCCCTCACTTTAGTCTGAAAACTCTCTGGTATGGTTATCGTATCCACACTCTGAGAAAAACCCTTAAACGCACCCAATACCCTCTTGAAGGTGGTCTAAAGCAACATTGCACTTGAAAACTCTAAAGGAACCCGGTCCTCTCTAGCATCAATCTCTGGTTCAGGAGAGGCACCTCTACCACGACCCCTCATTGGTGCCACTCTACGGGCACAAACTTTAACCCTCGCATGGCCTCTACCTCTACCCCTAGTTGGGGTCTTAATGATATGCTCGAGGAATGCCTCCCCTTCTCTACTAGTAGAAGTAGCTCGTGTCCTAGCCATCTATCAAAAACAAATGCGATAACTCAGTACTAGTGCTAGTAACCACAGACGACACAAAATTGGAGAAAGAAAAGGAATTTTTCTAACAGTCTTCATATCCTCTCGAAGATAAGTAACGGACGTTTGCAGACCGATCCATATGATTCTACTAAACTTGGCTTGTACACACGTGATACCTATGAACCTAAAGCTATGATACCATTTTCTCATAATCCAAAAATGGGTGTGATTACACTCGTCTTAACCCACCAAGATAAGTCAGTTGAAGAACCAACAAAAGAAAAATACAGAAGTGAAATTAAAACAACACAAGAAATAAACTTAATCAATAGTTGATTAATATACTCATGACTCAATTCCCCCAAAATTGGTTGTCATGTGTACAAGTCACTAATATATTATAATAAATATGAAAAGAAATACAAGTCTCAATGTCTTTGTCTCACAAGTAGAACCAAAAACATATTAACAGTAAGAAGTGTCCGCCGAAATGACAAAATAGCTACCTAAACATCTCAAGATGATAAGCCTCAGATGCAGAAAAAAGTAAGGAGGAATCACAAAAGTCTGGGATCATGACCTATACAAGTGTAGAAGCAAGGAGTGAGTACCAACCTACATGGACTCCACAAGCAAATTACTAAATATGAGGTAAAGCAGATAGAATACGGGTACTCCTGTCACTCTAATCGAACCTCCAAAATTACAATCTGCATAAAGATCAGTCCAACCTAACTATTCACAATCTGCATAGCACATAAAGATCACAATAGTACAAATTATTGACATCGACACCAAGTTCATCAGTCACAAATCATTAAAGAAAGATTCACAATTTCACAAATTATAAAGAGGTACAATGCAATGCAATCAGATGTCAAATAAAATGATGCATTGTCTTTCCTATCTATCATGACCCAAAATCGAGTGTGATGACACTCGTCTCAATCTACTGAGATAAGTTAGACTAAAACTCAATAAAATATAAATGTGAAAGTAAATGAAATAAAACAATGTTTAACTTAATCAAAAATAGGTAACTAATCTCAAAATCCCCTAAGATTGGTTGTCATGTGTACAAGTCACCAATACATTATTGAAGTACAAAAGGAAATACAGTCATAATGTATTTATCTTTAGAATAAGACTAAAACATAATAAAAGAGTAAGATGTGTCTGGTAGATGGATGTAACAGCTACCTCAACACTCAAAATAATAGTCTCAGATGTGGTAGGAAACACTAGGAGACCAAGCAGGTCCGGGCTCACAACCTACACAAGTGTAGAAGTAAGGGGTGAGTACCAAACAACACGGTACTTAATAAGTAGACAACTAAAACCAAGCAAAGATCAATAGATTACAAGTACTCTAGTCATCCCAACCGAACCTCCTTAACTACACCTTGCATAAAACTAGATTAACTTTACACTTTATATAATAATAATAATAGAGTTCATGAATACTCATCAATAGTCTTATCAAATGAATTATATCAATTCAAGTTCAGTATATACAGAGAAATAAGGGGTAAACACGAGTTCACAAATATAAAAAAAGTGTGATGCAATGCAATAAAATGATGCATGTATGTCCTATCGGTACATATCCGCTGAATCATAATGCAGAGCCCATGGGGGATATTTTTGTCCATATAACTTGTCACGGAGCGTGTGACCCATCCCTTTAATTTACATATCCCACCATGGAGCATGTGGCCGATCCTGTTGTTTCATAATACCTGCCACAAAGCGTGTGACCCAGCCCCTTTTTGTTCCATATCATTCCAGTCGCAACGCAGTATATTAGAACCAATACAACTAATTCATGCTCATATAATTCACAATGATAGCATGATATCAACAATAATTTTTACATCTTATATCAATATAGTATGCTCACATGTCCAAGATAAGTGAATAATCTCATCACATCGATAACACCAATACACGTTATTAGATTGTCATTTTATACCCTCATCTTCATTTTTAAGGTCAATCATACAGTCAATAACCCAATACAATACCCATCACTCCCCAACACACATATCAAGGAAATACTAATATCTACAAACTTAAACCGAGGCTTAGAAGTTCACTTGTCTCAAATAATGAAGTAATAACTCTGGGACTTGAGCCTTCCCCTTTCATTGGTCTTCCAAATAAATATAATCTAATCAAATAAATAATCATAATAAGATTCCTAAATGAACAACACCTATACCACTATATCTCTAGCCTCGACCCAAAAACTCACTCAAATCTATAAAAGTCCTAAATATCAAGTCTAGGGTTAGGTATCAATTTGTACAACTAACATAAATATAATGATATTCATATAATACAATATACCTAATATTTAATTATCTATCTCAATATATCAAAACTTGAGTCATAATGTAATACCATACGAATCCAGCATAGAAGCAAGTTAAAACACTGAAATCTCACCCATGGAAAGGAATAAATAACTTTGTTCAGTAACTATCCTATGTAACAATTGAGTATTAAATACCTTACCAGATACTAAGTTATTCTTGCTCAAATGTTTAAGACTCCTACGTTTCAGATTTTCCTAAGTCTTTATATGCATGCATGTTCAAGAAGTTGCATTTTAATGTCATGTTTTATGCTAAGTTTAAAACATTTATATTCTATGTATTTCAAGTGTCACTGTATTCATGTGGTATCACAACCCAATTTCTCAGGTCATGATGGAACCTACTATGACCCATCAGTAGGCAAGCCGATCCATATCCCAAAATTGCAAGTAATGGGATGTTAATGTAGAAGAACAACAATCTAACCTAAAAGAGTAAAGTAATAATAGGAGTATACAATGAACGGGCGGAAGCAACCACATATATATACAAAAAAAAGGATCCCTCCTAGAACCTGAAAGACATATGTACAGAGTTACTAATAAAAGAGTACAAGTTCCAAAAGTGGATCACCATCGATAAAGACAATCACAAACGTATCCAGGTATGGCTTCAAATACCCGATTCATGAGTTTCATTAAAGCTGCAGGAGCGTTAGTCAATCCAAAGGAAATAACAAAAAACTCAAAATGACCATAGCGGGTTAGAAAAGGCGTATTCGATATGTCATATTCTCTCACTTTCAACTGATGATAGTCTGATCTAAGGTCTATCTTAGAGAAGCATGTGGCACCCTACAGTTGGTCAAATAAATCATTTGTCTTGGGGAGAAAATACTTTTTTTTATGGTGAACTTTTCCAGTTGCCGGTAATCAATGTACATTTTAAGAGATCTATCGTTCTTTCGCACAAATAGGACATGAGATCCCCAAGATGAGACACTTGGCCTAATAAATCCATTATCTAGGAATTTTATCAGCTGTTCTTTCAAATCTTTCAACTCAATGAGAGTCATCATATAAGGAAGAATATAGATAAGTTATGTATCGGGAAGGACATTAATACCAAAGTGTATCTCTCTATCAAGAGAGATTTTGGGTAGATCCTCAGGAAAGACTTCAGGAAATTCACTCACAACGGGAACTGGCTCAATATATGGAGCATGATCATTAATATTTTTGACTCAGACTATATGATATATGCATCCCTTAGAGATTAGCTTTCTAGACTTAAGGTAGGAAATAAATTTACCCTTAGACACTATAGAACTCCCCTTCCACACTAAGATAGGCTCATTTGGAAATTAAAACTTGAAAATTTGAGTTCTACAATCAACTGAGGCATAAGAAGCATAAAGTCAGTCCATGCCAAAAATCACATCAAAATTAAGCATGCCCAACTCAACTAAGTTAGCTATGGTATCCCTATGATAGATTGACACAGTACAATCTCTATAGACCCTCTCAGCTAAGATAGACTCACCAACAGGAGTAGACATGCTGAAAGGCTCAAGAAGATACTCAAGAAGGATCTTAAATTTACTAGCCAAGTAAGGAGTCACAAAAGATAATGCAACACTCGGATCAAGTAATACATACACATCAAAAGAAAGGAATCGGAGCATACTAGTAACAACATCAAGTGCATTCTCTTGGTCTTAGATACTACCCATAACATACAGATGGTTTGTTCCCCTACCTGCACCTGAAGTTGCCCCTCTTTGATTACCTCTATTTTGCGGTGCTGTAGAAGAAAACTGAGCTCTACTACCTCTATCTCCTTGTCTCTTTGAAGTACACTCTTTCTGGAAGTAACCTCTCTTTCCATATTTGTAGCAAGAATTGGTGCCCACACGATACTCTCCCAAATGGATCTTCCCATATCTAGCACATGGTGGCTATCCTCTAGAACCTTGATCCACACTTAATTAGGACTAAGAACCCTGAGCTCGAATGTTCTAGTGACTCAGCGACCTCTAATTAGGTGTAAAAGCACTTGTTGAGGAGGTTCATAATTAGAAGACCTCTTCTGAAAGAAGGACTTGTTACCCTTCCCTTTCTTTTGCTCGTTCTCATGCCCAGTAGAATTAGCCTTCTTGCTTAAGTGTTCCTCTTGGTCCTTTTTCTTGTCATCCTTAACCTGCTGAGCTTACACTATCAATTTAGAAAACTCCATGTCAGAAATCATTAGTATTGCCTTACATTCTTTCTTTACATGTTTTCCTAGGCCAGAGACAAACTTGCTCATCTTGGACCTCATATGAGGAATCTGGGGCATATTTGGACAACTGAATAAACTTAAAACTATATTCGTTTACAGTCGTTCTCTCCTGCTTGAGGTTCATAAACTCCTAAACATTTGCTTTCCGTAGCTTTTGGGTGAAAGAAGTGGTCAAGGAAAGCACTTTCAAACTCATCCCAAACTTCAGGTCCAGCATCCTCGCTGCGACTCTGCTGCTACTGTTCATACCACACGTTCGCCACATCTTTAAGCTGGTAGAAAACTAACTCAACACCCTTAACCTCGGTAGTATGCATCACTATTAAGATATTCCACATCTCATCAATAAAATATTTAGGATCCTCCTCAACCTTAGTCCCCGTGAAGACTGGCAGGTTCATCCTAAAAAAATCTCTAATCTTTGTGGTGGAAGAAAACTCTTGAGATCTAGAGCTAGGAGTTGATGAACTATGGTTACCCATATGGGTAGCTACTAGTTGAGTGAGCACGACAATAGCTCCTTTGAATTCTACTTTCAAAGTAGGAGTGGTATGAATAGTAGGTATTTGGGGTACCTCAGTAGACCTTGCAAGTTGGGCCCTAGTTCTCAATGAAGGC
Organism: Solanum dulcamara; assembly: GCF_947179165.1. Taxonomy (NCBI): domain Eukaryota; kingdom Viridiplantae; phylum Streptophyta; class Magnoliopsida; order Solanales; family Solanaceae; genus Solanum; species Solanum dulcamara. Next base: position 68,744,033 of record NC_077242.1, read on the forward strand.
ATCTCTGACTATGGAACCTCAATGCTGGCAGCGTTCCTCTAACTGGCTGTATGTTTAAGAGGCATGGTCTACAATGTGTAAACACACGAATTAGAAAGAAAGTTTTTACAGAGTTAAACTTTATCGCACGAACTCAAATTATGAAAGAAGTGAAATAATTTCAAATATCCTATAGCCTCTTGATTATAAGTTTGGTGCACGACACACCCATAAGCAAGACTCTACTAGACACGACTTCATAGATACCCTAGGACTCTTGAGCTCTTGCTTTGATATCAAGTTTGTCATTCCCCGAGAGGGCACCCTAGGCGTGGTCGACACTTAAAAATCATCTTTGACCACCGATAGAACCACTTGGTCTCATCACTCATTCGTTCATCAACAAAAGACTTAAGTAAAAATAAGAATACTTATGTGGGCTTGCCATAATCAACATTAAATGAAAGAAATAATCCTTAGAAGAAGTAGTTTAAAAGGAGAACTACTCTAATTACATCATCAAACTTTGTCTATGAAGCCTCTAACACTATCAGACAGTGCCAATGATATGTCCATGGTTACCTCAAAAGAAACATAATATTTAACAATAATAAAAAGATAAAGAGTTCTTCGAAATACAAGAAGAGCTCACCAAATAGCTGGAAAGTAATGATCTTCAACGATGCGCCTGTTGAGGATCTCTAAACCCTGTATCTGCATCATAAAATGATGCAGGTCGAATGACGTCAGTACATAGAAGGTACGAGTATGTAAAATGATACAAAAGTAAGGACAAAAATCAAGAAACTCATCTTAGGAAGACTCAGCTCAGAACTCAACATCTTCTCAACATCAATATGTAATTAACGTTTAAAAATAATAATAATCAATGCTTACTTAGTTGAGAGTTTCTCTAACCGGCAACCATCACTTATGAGCTAGTGATGATACAACGAAGCGATGTCGTTGCCACATCCATCCAGTACCTTGCTATGGTAAAGGATATCACCATCTTGGATCCAATCATTAAAATCCTCTTTTTGGGACTTAAGATGCATAGTCTCCATCGTACGCTGGCTACATAGTTCTAGGATTTGAGTCAATTAAACGCTTATCATACTCAATGCTCAATACTACTCCCAAAATATGTGCTCATATTAAATTTATCGTCTAGTCTTATTGGACTTTTATTTAAAACATAAAACTCATCTCATTACCTCTTCATCAATCATTAAAATTCAAAACATCATTTACGTCTCAGCAAAGTATCTTACTCAAAACATCATTTAATTAAAAAAATCAAATTCATTTAAACTCAATTCTTTTGCTCTTTCAAAACTCAATAAAATATATATATAGTATTAATTCAAATCACTCTTTTTGTCAATGAATAATTAAAGCCAACATCTTTACTCAAAATACGCGTAAAAATATTTATGAACATCAAATAAATTTGGATTAATGGGAAAGTAGCCACGAATAATAATTTCAATAATATAAGAGATAAAAATAATAATAATCTCAATGCATAAATATATCTAACTCAATAGAAGAAAAATTAACTCATTTAGAATTCATGAATTAGGGTAAAACTAATCTATAACTCAATTACGATGAATTTAAATATTGGGCACATGGACGAACTCAATCTAATGCTATGAATAGCCTTACATACCTGAAATCCAAATCTTTAATCCGAATTGAAGAACTCAATGAACACTCTTGAACCCCTAACATTTTCTCTTCACCGGAGCATTTTGTGTACTACCCAGAGTATAAGAATCACCAGAATAGTATTTCTATATTAATAAAAACTAAAATTATATTTGAGAATGAGTAAAGAAGTTTATAGAGAGAAGAGTTGCTTGAGAAAGCTTGATTAAAAAAATGAGGAAATAAGGTGGGTATTTATAGATGTGGAGGAGAGACCTTATAATAAATAAAAATAATTACGAAGAATGGTCTTGAACATTCAATGGAGGATTATGATGTCATGGGTGATGTCGGACCTAACAATAAATAAAATAATTATGAAGAATGATCTTGAATATTCAACGGAGGATTATGATGTCATGGGTGATGTCAGACCTAACAATAAATAAATAATTATGAAGAATGGCCTTGAAAATTCAATAAAGGATTAAGATGTCATGGTGATGTCAAATGGAGGACTATTGATGTCATGGGTGATGTCAAATGGATTTAGATCTTACATGGTTGCTGAGATGAATCTTTTTTTAATGAAATACCCTTTTTTGGAGCTATGTTTGAACAAGATAAATTCCTAATTAGGATTTTCTATCTTCATATGAATTATATCTCTAGAAGTATACTTTTATGTCGATTAACAATCAACTAAATTGGATCATCTTATAGTGAGATATGATTTTTCTTTTACAAATACTCCATTTTATCACAACACCATATTTTGCAAAAATTAATTTATTTGACCTACTTAGCCTCCGAATCTTAAGCTATGGTCTTCACAGAATAAAAAACCTTGATAAGAAAAATATTGTATGTGGTGTTTTAAATCTCGATGAAAATAATACTGCTTTTTTATTTTGGGCCTAACTTTTTTCATAGGATGGTCCAAATTAGGTGATTCAAATTTATGAATAACTCCAACATCATTACCTTCAAATTTTATCATTTTTGTTTGAATCAAAGATGTGGGTTTTAACTTGTCTTTATCATATAGTGAGATATGATTTTTTTTACAAACACTCCATTTTGTTGAAGAAAATGAAGTATTTGTAGAAGAAAAATCATATCTCATTATATGATAAAGACAAGTTGAAAATCATATCTTTGATTCAAACAAAAATGATAAAATTTGTAGGTAACGATGTTGGGGTTATTAAGAAATTTGAATCACCTAATTTGGACCATCCTATGAAAAGTTAGGCCAAAAATAAAAAAACAGTATCATTTTCATCGAGATTTAAAACACCACATACAATATTTTAAGGGGTGTTAAAGTAGAGCCTCTGGTGGTGGTGCTGTGGTTCCATGAGGTAGAGGTATAATTCAAGCGGGTGGTGGTAGATGAGCTCAGTGTTATGCTTTTCTGGGGAGACCTGAAGCTGAGGCTTCCAATACAGTTATCACAAGTATTGTCCTAGTTTTCCATCAACCCGCATCTGTGTTATTTGACCCTGGATCTACATTCTCGTATGTGTCTACCTATCTTGCATCTGGATTTGATTTGACTTTTGATCACATGCCCGTTTCTATACCTGTTGGTGAGCCCTTAATGGTAGATCGAGTGTATCGATCCTGTCTTGTTTCTTTAGCCAAGTATGATACTTGGGTAGACATGATTATACTGGAATAGTAGACTTTGATATGATATTGAGTATGGATTAGCTTTCTCCTTATCGTGTTATTCTTGATTGTTATGCTAAGACTGTGACTTCAACATTACCTGATGTTTCGAAGGTCGAGTTGAAAGGCACTAGTGGTTCCTATCCTAGTAAGCTCATAAATATATGTGTGCTCAGATATTGATTGATAGATGGTGAATGTCCTATTTGGCTTTTATTCAAGATACTAGTGTTGAGTCACCTCCCATAGAGTCTATTCCCGTAGTTAAGAAGTTTGCCGATGTGTTTCCTACTGATTTTCTAGGAGTTCTTTCAAATAGGGATATTGACTTTCCTATCAACTTGGAGGTGCCCATTTTTATTCAACCTTATCACATGGATATGGCAGAGTTGAAGGAATTGAAAAACCAGTTACAGGATCTATTGAGTAAGGGGTTTATTCTCCCTAGTGTGTCACCTTGGGGTGCACTGATTCTATTTGTGAAGAAGAAGGATGGGTCTATGACAATGTCCAATAATTATAGATAGTTGAACAAGGTGACAGTTAAGAACAAATATCCCTTTCTCATATTGATGATTTTGTTTGATCAGCTTCAGGGAATGACCTTGTTCTCCAAGACCAATTTGAGATCTGGGTACCATCAGTTGAGGATAAGAACATTAAATATTCCTAAGACCACTTTCCAAACTCGTTATGACCATTATGAGTTTTTGGTTATGTCCTTTGGGCTGGGAAACGCCCTAGCAGTGTTTATGGAGTTGATGAATGGGGTATTTAGGTCGTAGCTGGACTCTTTTGTGATTACTGTGTACTCCAAGATAGAGGAGGATCATGCTAGTCATTTAAAGTTGGTGCTTCAGAAGCTGAGGGAGCAGATGTTGTACCAAATTTCTCCAAATATGAGTTTTGACTTGATTTTGTGTCATTTCTTGAATACGTGGCGTCCAAGGAAGGTATTAGGGTGGATCCAGCAAAGATTGAGGAAGTTAGAGGCTGGACCAGGCCTACTTTACCTATTAGTATTTAGGATTTTATGGGTTTTTGTCACGACCCAAGCCTAGGGCCTAGACGTGACATGGCGAATGAGGAACCCGAAAGTACCTCAAACAAGCCTCTTAGCATTCTTTTAGCCTTTTATAGGTAATGATGATAAATAGACAAGCGAAAATCATAATAATAAATCTTCAACTTACATATGTCCAACAATACCTCTAACTATTAGATTTGATGGGGCTAAGACAAGTTCCTAGCTCACCCTCAATCATAATAGAAGAAATGTCATAATAAAATATCTTAACATATCATAAGCTAGAAAGATAAAGGAGTATTGTTCCCGAAACATGGGAACTCACCAAAAGTAGTCTTCAATGGTATATCAACTAGCCACGTGGAGGAGAACGAGGAGGAGCACCGATCCCTACATGGTGATATCATATAGGCAAAAGAGTATGCGTTAGTACTTTGAATGTACTAAGTATGTAAGGATGCATGAACATTGAGGAAATATTATAACATTTATGTAATATGGAACATAATGTAATACATGCATAATAAATCATATGGATATCTTTTAAAACATTCATTTTGTGGGAAAATAACCATAACCGACATTTACGACCATGCGAGCTATTACATGGAATCCAACATAACCCCCTACGTTGGCCGGGGAGACTACTTGCCAGGTAGAACTCCGTCAACTTCATTCATTTCTTTAACTTTAACTTTAAGGGATATTTATGGATCCATTAGCCTAAGCCTACAAGGGCTCCTATGTTGGCACATAGTTAATGAGACAAGGGGTTGCTACTAGGATTCCCTTACCGAATCCCACCTCAATGCCTCATTCGGTGCTAAGTCAATCCCACGGAATAGTTTAATACTTCAAAATATTCATAGCATATAACTTGAGAATTCAAACATCATATTCGGTAGAATAGCTCATTAAAATATTTGATAATTCAAATATGCAAGAATTGTCCTTATTGCATAAAGAATCCATCATTCATATCATTTTATCATTCTTTCATTTCATAAGACTCCCTTTTTGATCATAGATATTGTTTTCATAAACATTTATTTGGAGTCAAAGCTTTCAAGTCAAACTTTATTAAAAACATAGTAAAACTAGGTGGGTTCAAATTACTTCAACTTGCAAATATGTATGTAAATAAATATTCATAAATACTTTGAAATCCATTAATTAAAAATCATGCTTTAAACAACCCACCATGAATTTCAAGAGCCTTTAAATAGATAAATAGATGAATTATTTGTAAACCATCAATTCACATATATGAGATTATGTTGCATCAAAATAGAGCAATAATCATTAGTTTAACCATGATTCATACTATTAAGTAAAAATAAGAATTTACCATAAGAAAATATTAATTGAAATCAAGATATTTAATTGAAAGAGTTTTTGGACTACATGGGTGGAAGAACTCATGGATAAACACACACATAACTTAGAGTAGAGCTTAAAGAAAATAAATATAATTTATCATATAATCAAAATAATTTAGACATGAGAGTGGAAGGAATACTCTCTTTAAAGCCTTACATACCTGAAAACCGAAGCTTTAGTTGGTACCGAAAGACTTAATGAACACTCTTGAGTCCTAGCTTCTCTCCTTGCCGGAACGTTTTGTGTACTACCCGGAGTATATGAATCACCAAAATAGTATTTCTTCACTACTAAGAACTAAAACTATATTTGAGAATGTGTAAAGAAGTGTATAGAGAGAAGATTTTCTTGAGAAAGCTTGATGAATAAAATGAGGAAATAAGGTGGGTATTTATAGGTGGGAAAGAGGGACCTAACAATAAATAAAATAATTAAAATTTAGTGGAATATATTGATATCATGGATGATGTTAAATGGAGGACAATTTATGTCATGAGTGATGTCAAATGTATCTAGATCTTTCTATGGTAGGTGAAATGAGTTATTTTTGACAGAATACTCTTTTTGGGAGCTACGTTTGAATAAGATAAATTTCTTATTAGGATTTGGTGTCTCATAAGAATTGTAGATATGGAAGTCTAGTTTCATATAGTTCAAGAATCAACTAATTTGGATAAACCTACAGTGAGATATGATTTTTCTTCTATAAATACTCATTTCCGTCACAGCATCCTACCTTACAAAAATTAATTTATTTGGCCTACTTAACCTCCGAATATTAAAATATGGTCTTCATAAAAGTTGTAGGTAATGATCTTGTGGTTACTCAGAAATTTGAATCACTCAATTTGGATATTCTATGAAAAGTTGTGCCAAATTACAGAGGCTGTATCATATTTAGGCAAAAATTGAAACATCGTATACAACGTTTTTAGGGGATGTTACATTATCTCCCCTTGGGAACATTCGTACTCGAATGAGAAAAGACTTAGCTTGAGTAGAGTAGAGTGTTAACAAACAACCTATCATTAATAGAACAGTGTAATTTAAAAATACCGTTTAAAACATATTTCATAATTTTGCAAGCATATGACAAGAAAAGTTGAGATGTAAAGATTTCAAGTAATTGAGCAAGGACAACTTAATACCTTAGGTTTGGGTAGAGGGGAAAAGATGAGGGTATCTCTTAATCATATCCGCTTCCGCTTCCCATGTTGCACTTTCTATTTGTTGATTCCTCCAAAGGACTTTAACAAATGCAACTTCTTTGTTCCTCAATCTCTTAACTTGCCGGTCCAAAATTTCTATAGAAACTTCTTCATAGGTCAAGTTTTCTTCAATATTCACTACTCCCATAGGTAGAATGGAACTAGGATCACCCACACATTTTTTCAACATAGACAGGTGAAACACCGGATGAACCATGGCCATTTCTAATGGTAATTCCAACTCATATGCAACCATACCAACACGTCTCATGATTCTATAAGGCCCTACATATCTAGGGCTCAATTTGCCTTTCTTGCCAAATCGAACCACACCTTTCATGGGTGAAACCTTCAGATACACCCAATCATCCACATTAAACTCAAGATCCCTTCTTCTAGTGTCAGAATAGGACTTTTGACAACTTTGAGCCATTTTCAACCTTTATCTAATGATCTTCACCTTCTCTAAAGCATCAAGTACCAAATCGGGGCCCAACAAGGTCATCTCGCCTACTTCGAACCAACCAACTGGTGATCTACATCATCTCCCATACAAAGCCTCAAACGGCGCCATCTCAATACTTGAGTGGTAACTATTATTATAGGCAAACTCGATGAGAGGTAGATGATCATCCCAATTCCCTTTAAACTCCAACACACAAGCCCTTAACATATCCTCTAGTGTTTGAATCGTCCTTTTGGCTTGCCCATCCGTTTGAGGATGGAATGTTGTGCTCAACTTTACCTTAGTACCGAGGCCTTTTTGAAATGATCTCCAGAAGTAAGAAATGAATTGGGTACCACGATCTGAAATAATGGATAACGGCACACCATGCAACCTCACCAACTCCCGAATATACAACTTGGCATAGTCTTCGGCACTATAGGAAGTTTTAATCGGTAGGAAGTGAGCTGACTTAGTCATTCTATCAATAATTACCCAAATTGAGTCATGACGCTTTCGGGTATGAGGCAAACGCACTACAAAATCCATATTCACATCTTCCCACTTCCAAGTAGGGATTTCAATATCTTGGGCTAGGCCACTTGGCCTTTGATGTTCGGCCTTCACTTGTTGGCAATTTGTACATTCGGACACAAACCTTGCTATGTCCTTCTTTATGCTACCCCACCAATACAACTGCTTTAAGTCTCGGTACATTTTCATTGAACCGGGATGAATGGAGTATCTAGAATTATGAGCCTCCATCAAGATCAAACTCCTTAGGCCATCAACATCTGGAACACATATCCGACCTTGGTAGTATAGAACCCCATCTCTCCCTTGGAAAAAGACCTCTATCTTCTTTTCTTTTACCAACTTCTTTAACTCGATAAACTTTGGGTCAAGATCTTGCTTGGATTTAACATCCACCACCAAAGAGGATTCAGACCTATTTTGAACAACCATACCCCCATCATTAGTACTACCCAACTTCACCCCTAATCTAGCCAATCGGTGAACATCTTTAACCAACTCCTTCTTCCTTTCATCCACATGGGCCACACTCTCCATAGACACTCTACTAAGTGCATCAGCAACCACATTGGCTTTACTCGGATGATAGTGCACACTCATGTCATAGTCCTTAAGGAGTTCTAGCCACCTCTTTTGCCTTAGATTAAGGTCCTTTTGGGTGAACACATATTGAAGACTCTTATGATCAGTATACACATCCACATGCACCCCATAGAGGTAATGCCTCCAAATCTTTAGATCAAAAACAACGGCCGCCAATTCAAGGTCATGGGTAGGGTAGTTGCGCTCATGCACCTTTAATTTCCTAGAAGCATAGGCTATTACCTTGCCTTTTTGCATTAAGACACAGCCTAAACCAATCTTTGAAGCATCACAATAAACTACAAACCCTTCTAATCCTTCTAGGAGAGTCAAAATAGGAGCAGAGGTAAGTCGATCTTTTAAGGTCTGGAAACTCTTCTCACACTCATCTGTCCATATGAATTTGGATTTCTTTTGGGTCAATTTTGTCATAGGAGATGAGATGGAAGAAAAGCCTTTGGCGAACCTTCTATAGTACCCGGCTAGACCTAAGAAGCTCCTAATATCTGAAGGAGATAATGGTCTAGGCCAATTTTTGACTGCCTCTATTTTCTTAGGATCAACCTTGATTCCATCACCGGACACTACGTGACCAAGAAATGCTACCTCCTTTAACCAAAATTCACACTTACTAAATTTTGCAAATAATTGTTTATCCCTCAATGTTTGAAGAACAACTCTCAAGTGATTTTTTATGTTCTTTCTCACCCCGAGAGTAAATTAAAATATCATCAATGAAGACCACTACAAAGGTATCAAGGTAAGGTTTGAACACCCTATTCATCAAGTCCATAAACACCGCCGGTGCATTCGTCAACCCAAAACTCATCACCACAAACTCATAGTGACCATACCTTGTTCGGAAGGCTGTTTTGGGAATGTCACACTCCCTTACCCGTAGTTGGTGATAGCCGGACCGAAGGTCGATCTTGGAGAAGTGACTTGCCCCTTGCAATTGATCAAACAAGTCATCTATTCTAGGGAGTGGGTACGTATTCTTAATGGTCATCTTATTTAATTGCCAGTAGTCTATGCACATTCGAAGTGACCCATCCTTCTTTCTTACAAATAGAACGGGAGAACCCCATGGTGAAATACTTGGTCTTATGAACCCCTTCTCCAACAAGTCCTTTAATTGTTCCTTTAACTCTTTCAATTCTTCTGGGGCCATACGGTAAGGAGGAATAGAGATAGGTTGGGTATCGGGGAGGAGATCGATACCAAAATAAACTTCCCTTTCGGGAGGGACACCGGGAAAGTCATCGGGAAAGACATCGGGGAATTCATTGACTATAGGAACTGACTCAAGAGAAGGAATTTTAGAGTTGACATCCCTAACCCTCACAATGTGGTAAATACATCCCTTAGAAATCATTTTGTGAGCCTTAAGATAAGAAATAAACTGACCCTTTACCACCAAATCACGACCCTGCTATTCAATAACAGGCTCATTTGGAAATTGGAACTTGACTCGACGATTCCTACAATCTATGGAAGCATAAGATGCATGTAACTAATCCATCCCAAGAATGACATCGAAATCTATCATGTCAAGCTCAATGAGATCACAAGGAATAACTTTATGCAAGATAGACACAAGGCAACCCCTATAGACCTTTCTAGCAATAACTGACTCACCAACAGGGGTAGACACCAAATAAGGCTCTAATAACATTTCAGGTAAAACATCAAATCTATTAGCAAGGAATAGAGTAACAAAAGATAAATTTACACCCAGATCTAATAGTGCATACAAATCAAAAGAAAAGACCTTTAACATACCGGTAATGACATTGGGTGCATCCTCAATCTCTTGTCTCCCATGCAAGGCATAAAAGCGGTTGGTGCGTTGGACACCTCCTTGGACTTGTTGACCATGAGCAATTTGTCCTTGAGTCCTACCACCAACATCTCTACAATCCTTAGCATGGTGGCCCAGCTTGCCACACTTAAAGCATGCATTGGAGCCGGCTAAGCATTCCCCTTTGTGAGTCCTTCCAGACTTCTTGCAAGCGGGGAAAGTTTGAGTAGCAACATTCTCTTTTGGAATCATTGGTTTACCACTCTTGTCCTTGTTGAACTTTATAGGAGGAGTATTGGTGGGACCTTGTCCCACAAATCGTTGCCCACCTTGGCCTTTGCCATTGTTACCATGATCGGACCTTTGAGGGTTAAACCCTCCACCATCTACTCTAGCCTTTTTGAACCCCCTTGATCTCTCTCTAAGCTTCTCTTCTTTAATTTGTTCTGTGTAAGTCATTAACCGAGAGATATCCATCTCCTTGATCAACATGGCCATTTTTCACTCCTTGGACACCAAGTTTGAGACACCGGAAATAAACTTGCTCATCCTAGCTCTTGGGTCAGAGACCATGAAGGGAGCATACTTTGACAACTTAGTGAATTTGAGAGCATACCACCTCACGCTCATACTCCCTTGATAGAGGTTGATGAACTCATGTATTTTGGCCTCCCTTAGCTCCAATGGGAAGAAGTGATCTAGGAAGGCACCTTTAAACTCTTCCCATCCTATCGGCCCTATTTCTTCATCCCTCTCAATAACCCATTGTTCATACCACACTCGAGCCACACCTTTGAGTTAATAGGCCACAAGCTCGGCCTTCTCATTTGGTGGCACACCCATGATAGCCACAATCCGGTACACCTCATTAATGAACTCCATAGGGTCCTCATCTAGTTTAGAACCATCGAACTCGGGTGGATTCATCCTTTGGAAATCTCGAATCCTAGAGGCTGGATTTTGTATTTGGGGAGGAGGAACACCTAGATTCCCTTGGTTGGCTACGACTTTAGCTAACAAAGTAATAACACTGCGAAACTCAGCATGGGTTACCCCATCCTCATGATGTTGGGTATTGGGAACCGGAGGAGTTTGGTCCTCATCGTCAACCCTTGATCTTCGAGGTGGTCTTCCACGAGTCATTATCTAAAGAACACAAAATGGGTCGTTAGTTAAAGGAAAGCTTAGGATGCTCTAAGGCACGACATGAATTTGAAAGAAGTGAAAAGTTTCCTAAACGCCTCATAGTCTCTTATTCATAATTGTGGCGCGCTTCACAACCATGAACAAGACCCTATTCGACGCAGTATGTTGGACTCCAAGGATCATTCAAAACCTTGGGCTCTGATACCAAGTTTGTCACGACCCAAGCCTAGGGCCTAGACGTGACATGGCGAATGAGGAACCCGAAAGTACCTCAAACAAGCCTCTTAGCATTCTTTTAGCCTTTTATAGGTAATGATGATAAATAGACAAGCGAAAATCATAATAATAAATCTTCAACTTACATATGTCCAACAATACCTCTAACTATTAGATTTAATGGGGCTAAGACAAGTTCCTAGCTCACCCTCAAATAATAATAGAAGAAATGTCATAATAAAATATCTTAACATATCATAAGCTAGAAAGATAAAGGAGTATTGTTCCCGAAACATGGGAACTCACCAAAAGTAGTCTTCAATGGTATATCAACTAGCCACGTGGAGGAGAACGAGGAGGAGCACCGATCCCTACATGGTGATATCATATAGGCAAAAGAGTATGCGTTAGTACTTTGAATGTACTAAGTATGTAAGGATGCATGAACATTGAGGAAATATTATAACATTTATGTAATATGGAACATAATGTAATACATGCATAATAAATCATATGGATATCTTTTAAAACATTCATTTTGTGGGAAAATAACCATAACCGACATTTACGACCATGCGAGCTATTACATGGAATCCAACATAACCCCCTACGTTGGCCGGGGAGACTACTTGCCAGGTAGAACTCCGTCAACTTCATTCATTTCTTTAACTTTAACTTTAAGGGATATTTATGGATCCATTAGCCTAAGCCTACAAGGGCTCCTATGTTGGCACATAGTTAATGAGACAAGGGGTTGCTACTAGGATTCCCTTACCGAATCCCACCTCAATGTCTCATTCGGTGCTAAGTCAATCCCACGGAATAGTTTAATACTTCAAAATATTCATAGCATATAACTTGAGAATTCAAACATCATATTCGGTAGAATAGCTCATTAAAATATTTGATAATTCAAATATGCAAGAATTGTCCTTATTGCATAAAGAATCCATCATTCATATCATTTTATCATTCTTTCATTTCATAAGACTCCCTTTTTGATCATAGATATTGTTTTCATAAACATTTATTTGGAGTCAAAGCTTTCAAGTCAAACTTTATTAAAAACATAGTAAAACTAGGTGGGTTCAAATTACTTCAACTTGCAAATATGTATGTAAATAAATATTCATAAATACTTTGAAATCCATTAATTAAAAATCATGCTTTAAACAACCCACCATGAATTTCAAGAGCCTTTAAATAGATAAATAGATGAATTATTTGTAAACCATCAATTCACATATATGAGATTATGTTGCATCAAAATAGAGCAATAATCATTAGTTTAACCATGATTCATACTATTAAGTAAAAATAAGAATTTACCATAAGAAAATATTAATTGAAATCAAGATATTTAATTGAAAGAGTTTTTGGACTACATGGGTGGAAGAACCCATGGATAAACACACACATAACTTAGAGTAGAGCTTAAAGAAAATAAATATAATTTATCATATAATCAAAATAATTTAGACATGAGAGTGGAAGGAATACTCTCTTTAAAGCCTTACATACCTGGAAATCGAAGCTTTAGTTGGTACCGAAAGACTTAATGAACACTCTTGAGTCCTAGCTTCTCTCTTTGTCGGAACGTTTTGTGTACTATCCGGAGTATATGAATCACCGGAATAGTATTTCTTCACTACTAAGAACTAAAACTATATTTGAGAATGTGTAAAGAAGTGTATAGAGAGAAGATTTGCTTGAGAAAACTTGATGAATAAAATAAGGAAATAAGGTGGGTATTTATAGGTGGGAAAGAGGGACCTAACAATAAATAAAATAATTAAAATTTAGTGGAATATATTGATGTCATGGATGATGTTAAATGGAGGACAATTTATGTCATGAGTGATGTCAAATGTATCTAGATCTTTCTATGGTAGGTGAAATGAGTTATTTTTGACAGAATACTCTTTTTGGGAGCTACGTTTGAATAAGATAAATTTCTTATTAGGATTTGGTGTCTCATAAGAATTGTAGATATGGAAGTCTAGTTTCATATAGTTCAAGAATCAACTAATTTGGATAAACCTACAGTGAGATATGATTTTTCTTCTATAAATACTCATTTCCGTCACAGCATCCTACCTTACAAAAATTAATTTATTTGGCCTACTTAACCTCCGAATATTAAAATATGGTCTTCATAAAAGTTGTAGGTAATGATCTTGTGGTTACTCAGAAATTTGAATCACTCAATTTGGATATTCTATGAAAAGTTGTGCCAAATTACAGAGGCTGTATCATATTTAGGCAAAAATTGAAACATCGTATACAACATTTTTAGGGGATGTTACATTATCTCCCCCTTGGGAACATTCGTACTCGAATGAGAAAAGACTTAGCTTGAGTAGAGTAGAGTGTTAACAAACAACCTATCATTAATAGAACAGTGTAATTTAAAAATACCGTTTAAAACATATTTCATAATTTTGCAAGCATATGACAAGAAAAGTTGAGATGTAAAGATTTCAAGTAATTGAGCAAGGACAACTTAATACCTTAGGTTTGGGTAGAGGGGAAAAGATGAGGGTATCTCTTAATCATATCCGCTTCCGCTTCCCATGTTGCACTTTCTATTTGTTGATTCCTCCAAAGGACTTTAACAAATGCAACTTCTTTGTTCCTCAATCTCTTAACTTGCCAGTCCAAAATTTCTATAGAAACTTCTTCATAGGTCAAGTTTTCTTCAATATTCACTACTCCCATAGGTAGAATGGAACTAGGATCACCCACACATTTTTTCAACATAGACAGGTGAAACACCGGATGAACCATGGCCATTTCCAATGGTAATTCCAACTCATATGCAACCATACCAACACGTCTCACGATTCTATAAGGCCCTACATATCTAGGGCTCAATTTGCCTTTCTTGCCAAATCGAACCACACCTTTCATGGGTGAAACCTTCAGATACACCCAATCATCCACATTAAACTCAAGATCCCTTCTTCTAGTGTCAGAATAGGACTTTTGACAACTTTGAGCCATTTTCAACCTTTATCTAATGATCTTCACCTTCTCTAAAGCATCAAGTACCAAATCGGGGCCCAACAAGGTCATCTCGCCTACTTCGAACCAACCAACTGGTGATCTACATCGTCTCCCATACAAAGCCTCAAACGGCGCCATCTCAATACTTGAGTGGTAACTATTATTATAGGCAAACTCGATGAGAGGTAGATGATCATCCCAATTCCCTTTAAACTCCAACACACAAGCCCTTAACATATCCTCTAGTGTTTGAATCGTCCTTTTGGCTTGCCCATCCGTTTGAGGATGGAATGTTGTGCTCAACTTTACCTTAGTACCGAGGCCTTTTTGAAATGATCTCCAGAAGTAAGAAATGAATTGGGTACCACGATCTGAAATAATGGATAACGGCACACCATGCAACCTCACCAACTCCCGAATATACAACTTGGCATAGTCTTCGGCACTATAGGAAGTTTTAATCGGTAGGAAGTGAGCTGACTTAGTCATTCTATCAATAATTACCCAAATCGAGTCATGACGCTTTCGGGTATGAGGCAAACGCACTACAAAATCCATATTCACATCTTCCCATTTCCAAGTAGGGATTTCAATATCTTGGGCTAGGCCACTTGGACTTTGATGTTCGGCCTTCACTTGTTGGCAATTTGTACATTCGGACACAAACCTTGCTATGTCCTTCTTTATGCCACCCCACCAATACAACTGCTTTAAGTCTCGGTACATTTTCATTGAACCGGGATGAATGGAGTATCTAGAATTATGAGCCTCCATCAAGATCAAACTCCTTAGGCCATCAACATCTGGAACACATATCCGACCTTGGTAGTATAGAACCCCATCTCTCCCTTGGAAAAAGACCTCTATCTTCTTTTCTTTTACCAACTTCTTTAACTCGATAAACTTTGGGTCAAGATCTTGCTTGGATTTAACATCCACCACCAAAGAGGATTCAGACCTATTTTGAACAACCATACCCCCATCATTAGTACTACCCAACTTCACCCCTAATCTAGCCAATCGGTGAACATCTTTGACTAACTCCTTCTTCCTTTCATCCACATGGGCCACACTCTCCATAGACACTCTACTAAGTGCATCAGCAACCACATTGGCTTTACTCGGATGATAGTGCACACTCATGTCATAGTCCTTAAGGAGTTCTAGCCACCTATTTTGCCTTAGATTAAGGTCCTTTTGGGTGAACACATATTGAAGACTCTTATGATCAGTATACACATCCACATGCACCCCATAGAGGTAATGCCTCCAAATCTTTAGAGCAAAAACAACGGCCGCCAATTCAAGGTCATGGGTAGGGTAGTTGCGCTCATGCACCTTTAATTTCCTAGAAGCATAGGCTATTACCTTGCCTTTTTGCATTAAGACACAGCCTAAACCAATCTTTGAAGCATCACAATAAACTACAAACCCTTCTAATCCTTCTAGGAGAGTCAAAATAGGAGCAGAGGTAAGTCGATCTTTTAAGGTCTGGAAACTCTTCTCACACTCATCTGTCCATATGAATTTGGATTTCTTTTGGGTCAATTTTGTCATAGGAGATGAGATGGAAGAAAAGCCTTTGGCGAACCTTCTATAGTACCCGGCTAGACCTAAGAAGCTCCTAATATCTGAAGGAGATAATGGTCTAGGCCAATTTTTGACTGCCTCTATTTTCTTAGGATCAACCTTGATTCCATCACCGGACACTACGTGACCAAGAAATGCTACCTCCTTTAACCAAAATTCACACTTACTAAATTTTGCAAATAATGATTTATCCCTCAATGTTTGAAGAACAACTCTCAAGTGATTTTTTATGTTCTTTCTCACCCCGAGAGTAAATTAAAATATCATCAATGAAGACCACTACAAAGGTATCAAGGTAAGGTTTGAACACCCTATTCATCAAGTCCATAAACACCGCCGGTGCATTCGTCAACCCAAAACTCATCACCACAAACTCATAGTGACCATACCTTGTTCGGAAGGCTGTTTTGGGAATGTCACACTCCCTTACCCGTAGTTGGTGATAGCCAGACCGAAGGTCGATCTTGGAGAAGTGACTTGCCCCTTGCAATTGATCAAACAAGTCATCTATTCTAGGGAGTGGGTACTTATTCTTAATGGTCATCTTATTTAATTGCCAATAGTCTATGCACATTCGAAGTAACCCATCCTTCTTTCTTACAAATAGAACGGGAGCACCCCATGGTGAAATACTTGGTCTTATGAACCCCTTCTCCAACAAGTCCTTTAATTGTTCCTTTAACTCTTTCAATTCTTCTGGGGCCATACGGTAAGGAGGAATAGAGATAGGTTGGGTATCGGGGAGGAGATCGATACCAAAATAAACTTCCCTTTCGGGAGGGACACCGAGAAAGTCATCGGGAAAGACATCGGGGAATTCATTGACTATAGGAACTGACTCAAGAGAAGAAATTTTAGAGTTGACATCCCTAACCCTCACAATGTGGTAAATACATCCCTTAGAAATCATTTTGTGAGCCTTAAGATAAGAAATAAACTGACCCTTTACCACCAAATCACGACCCTACTATTCAATAACAGGCTCATTTGGAAATTGGAACTTGACTCGACGATTCCTACAATCTATGGAAGCATAAGATGCATGTAACTAATCCATCCCAAGAATGACATCGAAATCTATCATGTCAAGCTCAATGAGATCACAAGGAATAACTTTATGCAAGATAGACACAAGGCAACCCCTATAGACCTTTCTAGCAATAACTGACTCACCAACAGGGGTAGACACCAAATAAGGCTCTAATAACATTTCAGGTAAAACATCAAATCTATTAGCAAGGAATGGAGTAACAAAAGATAAATTTACACCCAGATCTAATAGTGCATACAAATCAAAAGAAAAGACCTTTAACATACCGGTAATGACATTGGGTGCATCCTCAATCTCTTGTCTCCCATGCAAGGCATAAAAGCGGTTGGTGCGTTGGACACCTCCTTGGACTTGTTGACCATGAGCAATTTGTCCTTGAGTCCTACCACCAACATCTCTACAATCCTTAGCATGGTGGCCCAGCTTGCCACACTTAAAGCATGCATTGGAGCCGGCTAAGCATTCCCCTTTGTGAGTCCTTCCAGACTTCTTGCAAGCGGGGAAAGTTTGAGTAGCAACATTCTCTTTTGGAATCATTGGTTTACCACTCTTGTCCTTGTTGAACTTTATAGGAGGAGTATTGGTGGGACCTTGTCCCACAAATCGTTGCCCACCTTGGCCTTTGCCATTGTTACCATGATCGGACCTTTGAGGGTTAAACCCTCCACCATCTACTCTAGCCTTTTTGAACCCCCTTGATCTCTCTCTAAGCTTCTCTTCTTTAATTTGTTCTGTGTAAGTCATTAACCGAGAGATATCCATCTCCTTGATCAACATGGCCATTTTTCACTCCTTGGACACCAAGTTTGAGACACCGGAAATAAACTTGCTCATCCTAGCTCTTGGGTCAGAGACCATGAAGGGAGCATACTTTGACAACTTAGTGAATTTGAGAGCATACCACCTCACGCTCATACTCCCTTGATAGAGGTTGATGAACTCATGTATTTTGGCCTCCCTTAGCTCCAATGGGAAGAAGTGATCTAGGAAGGCACCTTTAAACTCTTCCCATCCTATCGGCCCTATTTCTTCATCCCTCTCAATAACCCATTGTTCATACCACACTCGAGCCACACATTTGAGTTAATAGGCCACAAGCTCGGCCTTCTCATTTGGTGGCACACCCATGATAGCCACAATCCGGTACACCTCATTAATGAACTCCATAGGGTCCTCATCTAGTTTAGAACCATCGAACTCGGGTGGATTCATCCTTTGAAAATCTCGAATCCTAGAGGCTGGATTTTGTATTTGGGGAGGAGGAACACCTAGATTCCCTTGGTTGGCTACGACTTTAGCTAACAAAGTAATAACACTGCGAAACTCAGCATGGGTTACCCCATCCTCATGATGTTGGGTATTGGGAACCGGAGGAGTTTGGTCCTCATTGTCAACCCTTGATCTTCGAGGTGGTCTTCCACGAGTCATTATCTAAAGAACACAAAATGGGTCGTTAGTTAAAGGAAAGCTTAGGATGCTCTAAGGCACGACATGAATTTGAAAGAAGTGAAAAGTTTCCTAAACGCCTCATAGTCTCTTATTCATAATTGTGGCGCGCTTCACAACCATGAACAAGACCCTATTCGACGCAGTATGTTGGACTCCAAGGATCATTCAAAACCTTGGGATCTGATACCAAGTTTGTCACGACCCAAGC
This sequence comes from Solanum dulcamara, assembly GCF_947179165.1. Classification (NCBI taxonomy): domain Eukaryota; kingdom Viridiplantae; phylum Streptophyta; class Magnoliopsida; order Solanales; family Solanaceae; genus Solanum; species Solanum dulcamara. The sequence goes on from NC_077242.1 coordinate 68,762,982, forward strand.
CTAGGGCCTAGACGTGACATGGCGAATGAGGAACCCGAAAGTACCTCAAACAAGCCTCTTAGCATTCTTTTAGCCTTTTATAGGTAATGATGATAAATAGACAAGCGAAAATCATAATAATAAATCTTCAACTTACATATGTCCAACAATACCTCTAACTATTAGATTTAATGGGGCTAAGACAAGTTCCTAGCTCACCCTCAAATAATAATAGAAGAAATGTCATAATAAAATATCTTAACATATCATAAGCTAGAAAGATAAAGGAGTATTATTCCCGAAACATGGGAACTCACTAAAAGTAGTCTTCAATGGAATATCAACTAGCCACGTGGAGGAGAACGAGGAGGAGCACCGATCCCTACATGGTGATATCATATAGGCAAAAGAGTATGCGTTAGTACTTTGAATGTACTAAGTATGTAAGGATGCATGAACATTGAGGAAATATTATAACATTTATGTAATATGGAACATAATGTAATACATGCATAATAAATCATATGGATATCTTTTAAAACATTCATTTTGTGGGAAAATAACCATAACCGACATTTACGACCATGCGAGCTATTACATGGAATCCAACATAACCCCCTACGTTGGCCGGGGAGACTACTTGCCAGGTAGAACTCCGTCAACTTCATTCATTTCTTTAACTTTAACTTTAAGGGATATTTATGGATCCATTAGCCTAAGCCTACAAGGGCTCCTATGTTGGCACATAGTTAATGAGACAAGGGGTTGCTACTAGGATTCCCTTACCGCATCCCACCTCAATGCCTCATTCGGTGCTAAGTCAATCCCACGGAATAGTTTAATACTTCAAAATATTCATAGCATATAACTTGAGAATTCAAACATCATATTCGGTAGAATAGCTCATTAAAATATTTGATAATTCAAATATGCAAGAATTGTCCTTATTGCATAAAGAATCCATCATTCATATCATTTTATCATTCTTTCATTTCATAAGACTCCCTTTTTGATCATAGATATTGTTTTCATAAACATTTATTTGGAGTCAAAGCTTTCAAGTCAAACTTTATTAAAAACATAGTAAAACTAGGTGGGTTCAAATTACTTCAACTTGCAAATATGTATGTAAATAAATATTCATAAATACTTTGAAATCCATTAATTAAAAATCATGCTTTAAACAACCCACCATGAATTTCAAGAGCCTTTAAATAGATAAATAGATGAATTATTTGTAAACCATCAATTCACATATATGAGATTATGTTGCATCAAAATAGAGCAATAATCATTAGTTTAACCATGATTCATACTATTAAGTAAAAATAAGAATTTACCATAAGAAAATATTAATTAAAATCAAGATATTTAATTGAAAGAGTTTTTGGACTACATGGGTGGAAGAACCCATGGATAAACACACACATAACTTAGAGTAGAGCTTAAAGAAAATAAATATAATTTATCATATAATCAAAATAATTTAGACATGAGAGTGGAAGGAATACTCTCTTTAAAGCCTTACATACCTGGAAACCGAAGCTTTAGTTGGTACCGAAAGACTTAATGAACACTCTTGAGTCCTAGCTTCTCTCCTTGCCGGAACGTTTTGTGTACTACCCGGAGTATATTAATCACCAAAATAGTATTTCTTCACTACTAAGAACTAAAACTATATTTGAGAATGTGTAAAGAAGTGTATAGAGAGAAGATTTGCTTGAGAAAACTTGATGAATAAAATAAGGAAATAAGGTGGGTATTTATAGGTGGGAAAGAGGGACCTAACAATAAATAAAATAATTAAAATTTAGTGGAATATATTGATGTCATGGATGATGTTAAATGGAGGACAATTTATGTCATGAGTGATGTCAAATGTATCTAGATCTTTTTTTGGTAGGTGAAATGAGTTATGTTTGACAGAATACTCTTTTTGGGAGCTACGTTTGAATAAGATAAATTTCTTATTAGGATTTGGTGTCTTCATAAGAATTGTAGATATGGAAGTCTAGTTGCATATCATTCAAGAATAAACCAATTTGGATAAACCTACAGTGAGATATGAGTTTTCTTCTATAAACACTCATTTCCGTCACAACATCCTACCTTACATAAATTAATTTATTTGACCTACTTAACCTCCGAATATTAAAATATGGTCTTCATAAAAGTTGTAGGTAATGATCTTTTGGTTACTCAGAAATTTGAATCACTCAATTTGGATATTCTATGAAAAGTTGTGCCAAATTACAGAGGCTGTATCATATTTAGGCAAAAATTGAAACATCGTATACAACTTTTTTAGGGGATGTTACAGTTTTGCAGGATATTACCAATTCTTCATGCTGGGATTCTCTACTATTACGGCTATATTGACTAGACTGACTTAAAAGGTGGTAGATTTTCGTTGGTCTAATAAGTGTGAGGTGAGCTTCCAAAAGCTCAAGGTCTTGCTAACTTCAACTCCTATTTTGACCCTACCCAAGAAGGGTGTAGACTTCACCGTGTATTGTGATGCTTTCAGTGTTGACTTGGGTGGAGTTTTGATACAGAAAAGGAAGGTAGTTTCCTATGCATCTAGAAAGATAAAGGTTCATGAGAAGAACTACCCTACTCATGATTTAGAGTTAGCATCGGTAGTATTTATGTTGAAGCTATGGTGTCATTACTTGTATGGTGTGCATTGTGAGGTATTCACTGATCACCAGAGTCTTTAGTACATCTTCAGTCAGAGGGATCTAAACTTGAGACAGCGTATATGGCTTGAGCTATTGAAGGACTATGATATAACTATTTTGTATCAATTGTGGAAGGCTAATGTGGTGGAATATGCTTAGAGTAGGAAGGCTTCTAGTATGGGGAGTCTCACAATGATTAGTGTAGACAGGAGCCCTTGGCTAGAGAGATTTAGAGGTTAGCTAACAACTTTGTTCGATTGCGGGTTTTACGGAGAGTAGAGGATTTATTATTTTTATTGAGGCTTGCTCTTCCTTAGTTGAGCATATTTGGGAGAGGCAATTAGATGATGAAAAGTTATGTCTCATTTGAGATAAGGTGATGAGAGGTGAAGCCAAGGTGGCTAGACTTGATTCAGAGGGGGTTTTAAGGATTGAGGGCAGGATTTGTGTGCCCAAGGTAGGTGATTTCATCAGACTGATAATAGAGGAGGCCCATTATTCCCATATTCCATTCATCTGGGCGTGGCAAAGGTGTACCATGACCTTAGTCAATATTATTGGTGGTGTGGGATGAACAGGTACATCACAGAGTTTGTGTCCAATTATTTGACATGTCAACAGGTCAAGTGTGAAGACCAGCGGCCTAGAGGTGTGAGTCAAAGGATGCCTATTCCTACTTGGAAGTGGGAGCGAATCACCATGGACTTTATTATAGGTTTTCCACCCACCATGAGTAGTTATGATTCTATATGGGTGGTTGTTGACAGACTAACCAAGTCTGCTCATTTCATTCCAGTTAAGGTGAAGTACATAATAGATAAGCTAACTGGCTGTGTAGATCGTTCGGTTTCATGATGTCCCATTATCCATTATTTCGGATTGGGGTTCAGTGTTTACTTCGCATTTTTGGCAGGAATTACAGTAGGGTCTGGGTAGTAAGCTTTATATAAGTATAACTTTTCATCCATAAACTGATGTCCAGTTTGAGCAGACAATTCAGGTGTTGGAGGATATGCTCTAAGCATGTGTTATTGATCTTGGTGCTAGGTATGATCAACATTTTCCATTAGTAGAGTTTTTCTATCAAAATAGTTATCACTCCAGCATTCAGATGGCCCCATTTGAGGCATTGTATGGTAGGTGGTGTTGATCTCATATTGGGTGGTTCAATTCAGTTGAGATAGACTCTTTAGACACGGACTTACTTAGAGATGCCATAGAGCAGGTTTGGATGATTTAGGGTAGTCTCTTGATATCCCAGAGTAGGCAAAAGAGCTATGCGGATAAGAGAGTTCAACCATTGGCATTCATGGAAGGGGACCATGTTTGGCTCCGAGTGTTACCTATGAAGGGCGTGATGCATTTCAGAAAGAAGGGAAAGCTTAGCCCTCGGTTTATTGACCCATTTGAGATTTTGGGGTGAGTAGGAGGGGTGTCTTATAGATTGGCTTTGCCACCTAGCTTATCAGCGGTATATCCTGTATTTTATGTTTTCATGCTCTAAAAGTGTGTTCTTCCGGATGAATCTCTTGTGTTATCTCTTGACACGGCAGAGTTGGGTTCAGATTTGACTTTTGAGAAGGATCCCATAGCCATTATTGATAGACAGGTCCATAAGTTAAGGACCAAAGAGATAGCTTTAGTGTAGGTACAGTAGGAGGCACCACTCAGTTGGAGAGGCGACTTGGGAATCAGATGATGACACGTGGGCTCAATATCCACAACTTTTCAAGGTTTTTAGGTACTTTATTTTAGTTTATGTTCGAGGAAGAATATGGTTTTTAGTGGTGAATGGTGTAATAACCCTGAAGGTCATTTTTAGAAATTTTCGTAAAAAGACTATTGTACCTCTTCCGGTAGTTTTTCCAAGTCATAGTTGATTGATATTTGATGTCTTTTTTATGGGTTTTCTTGAAAAGTTGAGATGTTTTGTAAATTTTGAGTTTTAGAGATTTAAAATGACTCAAAAATGGTATTTAAGGTCATTCAGAGTTTTGAGTCTCAAAATCAAATTTCGTCAATTTCATTAGTTCCAGAATGTTGCAATTGGTCTAAAAGAGTTGACGAAATTATATTCAAGGTTGTATCATGGATTTCATGTGTGGAGTTGGAAATATTTGAGTTTTTGGCCATAGAGTTGATTTTGGTCAATGTTTGAGGATCATATGCTCGGAATTTAATTCTGACGACTGTTGGATTTGGAGGGTAATTTTAGGCCTAGGTAGAGTTCATATGTATTATTAGGAAACTCCAAGGGCATTTTAGTCTTTTAAGGTTTGGAATAAGTTTAGTTGCAACTTATCAAGTTCTTTTTCAAGGAGACCGCAAATTAGAATTCTGATAGTTTCACTGAGTCCGAAATATCAAATTTAGTAGGGTTACATATATGGTTTGTGTGCATGGAATTTCAAATAAATCTCGAGGGTTGATTCCTAGATTTGAGGCTTAGTGAATTTTTGTGGTCTGCTGTTTCTGGTTCCTCAAGGTCTTCTTCGCGTTCGCGGAGACTTGCCCGCGTTCGCGGAAGGTATGAAGTTCCTTCTCCACATTCGTGGAAACTTGGCCACCTTCGCGAACGGACCAATGTCTCTTCTCCGCGTTCGTAGAGCTTATTCCTCATTCATGGAGGGTCTTTTAGTTAGCCTCCGTTGTAGTGGAGTTAGTTGTCCACATTCGTGGAGGGAAATTGACCCCTGAACAGTGTCTAAACACCATTTCGTGAATTAAACTCCATTTCACCATTTTGGGAGCTTGGGAAGCTTGGGGGAGGTGAATTCTTGAGGAATGTTTTAGGGAAATTGGTTGGGTAAGTTATTTTACCATGATTTCATCATATTTTGTTAATTATTTACTAATTTTAGCCTGAACTTGGAGATTTCAAGTGAGGAAATTTGGGGTTTTCAAGAACTTGGTTAGTTTCAATGTTTTGAGGATTGTGGGCTCATTTTAAGTCCGAATTTGTTTTCACTAGTAGATCCCAAATATCTTAAGGATGATGTTCTTGTAAAAAAATTTGGAATGTTTTTCTCGTTTTTGGAATCGGGTTTTCGGGCATTTCGGATAAGTTTCGGCCCGGTTTCCAAAAACCATGATTTGGGTATTGTTGGTTTCATATTTTGATTGAGGGTTCGTATTTGCATAGATTGTGGTGATTCAGAGTGCATTCGGAAGGGGGAGGCTCACATGGATTGATTGATAGTGTATTGGTTAAGGCAAGTGGACTCTTAAAACTCTGTGAATCTTTTAGAATTTTGAATTTCCCGTGTGTATATGTGTTGGGGAGTAATGGGAATGAGGTTATGGGTTGAATTGTGATATGAACTAATATAATTTAATCGATGAGGTTAATAAACGATGATGTGTGTTATTGTTGAGAATTGAATATTACATACCATGATCTAGATATCTATGTGTATTTGATAAAATACTTGATAGTCCGATTATGATTGTGGTTTGTTTGAATTGATTATTCCTTATTAGTTGTGTGAGCATACTATTTGCATTGGTTCTGAAACACTTTGATGAGAGGTATATGATTGTGAGGCCGAGGTCATTTTCGGTCAGAGATATTATATTGTCGAGGTCATTTTCGATGGGATTATATTGCCGAGGCCATTTTTGGTGGGATTATATTACTGAGGTCATTTTTAGTTAGATTATGTTGCCGAGGTCATTTTCAATGAGATTATATCCCTGAGGTCATTACCAACGGGATTATATTAACGAGGTCATTTCCGGTGAGGTTGTGAGGTTGAGGCCATTTTTGGTCAGATATTGTGGGATCGAGGTTATTTTCGGTAGGAGATTATCATGCCGAGGTCTTTGCCGGCGATTGTACACAAGCATGATCATTGAGTGTGCATATACATGTTTTGCATATCTGTGCATGAAAGATTGATGCTTATATGTGATTTGTGATTACTTGTACGTTATATCTTATGATATTGAGTTATGATCTGAAACTTATTAAAATGTTTAGTATGAACTGTTAGGTTGGGTTGATTTCTGTGCAGGCTCTAGTTACAGAGGTTGGGTTTGGTTGGAAAGGAGTTCGTGTTTTTTATTAGATTTACTTAGTTTTGCTAGTTAGATTGTTGGTCACCGTGTTGTTTGGTACTCACCCTTGCTTCTACACTTGTGTAGGTTCTGAGCCTGGATTTTGATCACCCGTCCCTTCTGATTATTCGAGGCTTTCAGGGGATTGTGAGAGATAGCCATTATTATCTAACGAACTCTTAGATTTCTTGTATTTTTATGTTTTACTCTATTTGAGAGTTGAAGACATATTGAGACTTGTATTTCTTTTTAGTTTTATTTTTCTTTATTGGATTATATACCTGAAATCCAATCTTTGGGGGTATTTAAGTTGAAAGACTTTTGTTCTTGTTTATTACTTACTTAGTTAGACTGTTTCCGCTTTATTCTCCGTAAATATTGGGTTTTAGGCTTACTTGTCCGGTGGGAAATGACAGGTACCATCACACCCAGATTCGGTTCGTGACATAAAATATATAGACAAATCAAAGAATCCCTCCCAGAACCTAGAAGACACAAGTACAGAACAACTACAAAATGGATATAAGTCCCAAAAGTGGACCACAGAAACAACATTTGTCTCAAAAAGAAAAAGACTAGTCACTTTATATAGAAGGAGATAGGTAAATCTAGGACGCCATGTGCTCACCCTCGCCTTCGAAACTAGACTACAATAGGCTCAAATTAGCGCTGGTGACTAGTACTTGGACCTGCATCACGAAAACATATGCAGTGTAGTTTATTATGAAAACAATAGGACCTCAATAGGCATCATTGACCGACTAAGCTTGAAAAGTAAAAGCAATATGAAAAGTGGGAATAACACAAAAAAGAAGGTCAAGGAGCAAAATTCTAAATAGGAATGCACACGAGTGTATAAAAGGACCAAATTAGAGTAACTACAAGCTAACTACACCTAATTGGACCCTCATAAACCCATAAAGTACACACCTCTGAAAGTTTAAATAAAAATCCAAGAAAATACCGATAAGTTCGACGGGTGCACAGAATAGCTATAACTACTGAGAAAAACATACGGTGAATCTAGAGCCAAACAGTGTGTATCCCGAACTATAAACTGCGAATATGCCTCTTAATGGAATCAATCAAGAGTCAGGCCACTAGGTATCAAATCCGTAGAGGATAACGGGCCCCCATAACAGGAAAGCACAAAGCCCAGACCTTAAACCGCGGATGAAACCTCTCAAATGAATCAACAAAATCAAATTGTCATCATAAGACCACCATGGAATGACTTCCACACCAACAAAAAAGTAAAGTAAGTGACAAAGCCGTAGAAAAGAAGAGTTATGGACAAAAGGTCATAAAAGTTGAGTTACCACCTAGCTAAGGCTCTGTCTATTAGATCTAAGTCTTTTTCTAAGCCATCTAAAGCAAATTGGAGAGGTTGTAAGGCCTATAGGTCCAAAATATAAAATTCAAGGAAAACACTAGTCTACACCTAGGCTAAGTCCAAACATGCTCTCAACATCATCAAAAAATAAGAATAATCTAAGCCATAAGGTAAGGATGATCACTAAACAAGTACCCATGCTCACAAGCTCCCAAAAGCACCCGAAATAAGCCTAAAACATGATTTTTAAGTAACTAATCATAATCAAGATCCTAACAAACCTAAATTCCATCTAATCAACATGAAGTCACACTCTTGAGCTCAATTTAAAGAAAGTGAAGTCATAGCCTACCTTAAAGCAGACCGCGCGCTCCAAAATCATGTTTTCAGAGTTTTCCTCTTTTAGATGGCCTCAGAACGCTGCCACACTATCAAAAATAGTTTCAGAACATCAATACGGTCATTTTGATACCAAATTCACTTAAAATAGAGAAGGACCAATTTTGGAGTCTAAAATGGAAATGTATGCATAAAAATCACCAAGAAAAAAATAAAAGAGAAGGGCTGGTAGCCCCGTTGGGCCAAAAGTGCCTCAAATGAGTGATCCCCAGCACTCCTGAGCACTCCAACATGTTCCTCCGAACTTTCCGAACACACCAAGCTTTGAATCATCAAATTCTGAGCTTAAGAACTCAAGTTATGCTAATTTGAACTTTGGGACGAACACTACTAAAAGATTATCAAAAGAAACGGACAAAAGCGATGACTGCATCACTTTTTTGGTCAAAATCGATGAAAAAGTGACGCAGTCAGTTCCTTCGCTTTTTGTCTCGACACTTTTCAAAAAATGACGGACTGTGTCGCCATGTATGACACAGTCCGATAGCTTGTTTGTATTTTTTTAAAAAAATATTTTTGAGTAAAGCGGTGGACAATGTCGCTTTGTTCTTGAACATGAAGAACTTAGCGACGCAGTCTGTTGCTATTTTTTTCTTTTTTTCTTTTTAGAAAAGAGATGGACAGTATTGCTATGTCCACCGTTTTGTTCTTCATTTTCTTCATACGAAGAACAAAGCGACGGACAAGACGACCTTGTCCGTCGCTTTTTTGGAATTTGTTTTTTTTTAAATGTAGGAAAAGCGACAGACAAAAGGGCCCTGTTAATCGTTTTTTCTGCATTTTTTTGACAGCAGAAACCTACAATTTCTGATGCACACATACACTATATTATCATTTCAATTCTGATCAACATATAGCCCAATGATACAATCAACAACAAACACAACAAGAATATTGTGGATTGTTTCAAATGTAACTTTTTAAAAGTTCAGTTCATTAATTAATAATACAATGTGAAGGATATGATTGGAAAATAATGATTTTATGGCGCTTTTGAACATTAATTAATAATTAATAATAATAAATAAGTATCGATTGAAACAATTGAAATAAAAAATTAAAATATTTCTTAAAGGTAAATAACTCACTCATATTAGACCCCTTAAGGGACAAAAGCCTTTTTTCTTATAATTGATGATATTTTTTAGAACATATATTTAAGTAACTAAACATTAAAAAATGATGTCATCAAGAAAATATTTCCCTCCATATTAAATTTGCAAAAGGAAAAGTAGAAAAGAAGATAAATGTATAACCTTGTCATGACTCAAAAAATGAAAAAAAGACAAAAGTGTAATCTTGTCATGACTCAAAAAATGAAAAAAAGTCTTGTCATGACTCAAAAAAATGGGAAAAAGTTCAAAATAATTATTGATATTGTTAACAATAATATGTGTACTAGCCAGAGTAGGATGCTATATAAACAAGTTTCAAAGGGAGAGATAAATTCAAATTCGAGCTTCAACTAAAAAGGACAAAAGACTTATTTATAAGTATAGTCTGTATTTTTTTATTTCTTGGATCTCATCCTTCAAAATATCTCCTCGTTATTTTCTAAGAGCAAGACCCTCAATCTAATCCTTCGGGATTAGATAATCCCATGGCTGCTCCTTATCTTGGTATGACAAATGAAGTTTCTGTGTTGTTGATTGATCATGATAAAGAATTTATAAGTGAGATGGTAGATTTGCTCAAGTCCTACGAATATAAAGGTAAATAAAAAATATACATAGAATATAAGTTTGTTTTGATGTATTTTATTTTTATATTAGATTTTGTTGATATGATGTTTTTTATCTCATTTGTTTCATTCGCATTGATGACTCTTTAGATTTTGTTAATCTTGTAGATCTTCAATCTCTTTTTCTTGTTGTCATTAACACTAGTTTTGTACTTGGTTATGTTTTTTTTTGACTAGTTAATAAATGACTCGCTTCTTTTGGAAGCTTATCACACATTCGATTAACTTTCTCTGTATATTTAGATGTATATGATTTTTTAAAAAAAGTGGTAATTTTATATTAATATTTTTGTCATTTCAATTTCATTTGATATCCCCTTAAGAGACAGAATTTATATTGATCATTTTATCTACTTAATCAACTTACATATGTGTTTTATTCTTGGTCTTTTTGTAGAAAAAAGGGAAGAAAATACTCTTTGCCAATTGGCCTAGAGCAACAATGAATTGGAGGAGAAATTATTTAAATCCTTCAAATATAAGTTTTCATTAAGGTTTAGATCTTTGCTTTTTACAAATCTACATATAATTTAGAGAAAAAAAAACTATTTACATCGTAAAGTCACAAGATTAGGACAACGAGAAGGAAGAGAAAGAGAGATTTTGATAAGAGTCAAGCTGACTATTATTATTATTGAACTTTGAGATAAATTGGTAGACCTCTTCTTGTCCTTTAATGGTAAATTGGTGAATGTTTGAATTCAAGATCTGTTTTGGCTTGTTTCTGAGCACGGATTGTGTCTGTTTTTGGGGAACAAGTTCCTTGAGCTATTTGGAATCTTTTGACAGAGCAAACTTCAAGTTAGGGCATGCTTCTAATCTTTGGGTTTGAGTCTTGACTTTGGGGTATCATTGTATTCGTTGAGGTGCTTTCACAGCGGTTCAAGTCCGGGTTCGGCTGTTTAGGTCCTGGAATACTTTAATCTTAGCGAATATTGTGTTTAGTTCTTCAGTGTACTCATCGGGCTTATGGGGGTCTGTTCGGATTACTTACTTTTAAATTGTGAACGAGTATACCTTCTGCGCTTATGGGGTTCGAGTTAGGTTGTAGAAAGCTACTTTACTTCACTACTTTGTTCTTTCTAGACTCGTGAGCTATATTATTAGAATTCCGTTATCCCCTCGTTCTTATGACCTCTTGTTGTTGTTTACTTTCTCTCTTTTCATATTGTTTTTACTTCTCAAGTTCAATCGATCTATGTTGCCTACTGGGTACCTGTTGTTTTGGTACTCATACTACATTTTGCATCTGTTTTCTTAATGCACAGGGATGATTGAAGCATTTTTGCAACAGTTCTTCGGAGATAGAGGATGAGTTGATGGCGTCTTAGTTCAATTTATCTCCCTCATTATATAGTTTTAACTAGTCTTTTGTAATGAGACAAGTCTGTACTTTTTGATCTACTTTTGGAACTTGTACTCTTATAGTAGCTTTGTACTTTCGACCACTAGGTTGTGGGATTTGTTCGTATAGTTATTTTGCGTATATATTGATGTTGTTTTTGTTTTTCGTTGTGTTGTCTTTTAAATTGTTTTTATTTTCGATCTCGTTGGTTGATGAATCTATCCAATCTGCATGTTACTGTCATTTCGGGATATGGGTTGGCTCATCTACTGGTGGGTTACGTAGGTGTCATCATGACTCGAGTTTTCGGATTGTGACACTTTTACTCGACTTTAAATAAATAAGAAAATGAAATAATTAATAAAAAAAATAAAAAGTATGTGGCAATATCGTTGATCGAGGTCAACTTCTATTTCTTATTTCTTGAATTCTAATTAATTTTCATTTGCCATTGAAATTAATGACTGTTGACGATGGAGATTCCGATGTCATGAAGAGAGTCAGTAATTAAAACAAAATTGTAACTGATAAATTTGACTCTTTTTCATTGCTCATTAATTAATAGTTTGTTTCTGTCTGTTCTAAACATGAATAATGTGGGCTGTTTTAAATGTAACTTTTTAAAAGTTCAGGTCAACAATTAATAATAATATAATGTGAAGTATATGATAAGAAAATAATACTTTTAAGATGCTTTTGAACATTAATTAATAATTAATGATAATAAATAAGTATGATTGAAATAATTGAAATGAAGAATTAAAATATTTCTTAAAGGAAAATAACTTACATTAGATTCTTTAAGGGACAGAAGCCTTTTTTCTTATAATTGATGACATTTTTTAGAACATACATTTAAGTAGAGAAAAGAACCATATTATCCCTTATCTTTGCCTTAAGACTCAAAATAATTCTCATTCTTTCATATGGAGCACTAATAGTCCTTCATTGTAAAAATGGTGCAGTCAGTCTGCCAAATATTTTTCGTCAGTCACTAACGAAATCGTTCACTTGCGTGTCATTCAATAAATTAAATTAATTTTTTTTTCATTATTCATGATCTCCATAATATTATGAGCAGATTTATTGATATAATTATATTGATGTTGTGTCCAATCTTTTGGTAGGGTTTTTTAAGTTAAACACAATCAAAATCAATAACTCAAATTGATAAAATATTATTGATTTACCGATAATAAGTTATTAAATTTATGAATTCAGTAAAAATAATAACATACTCAATATAGTCTCATTAGTGGGGTATGGAAAGGATAGAGTATGCACACATCTTACATTTACCTTCCTAGATATAAAGGTTGTTTCCGAAAGATCCACGGGCTCAAAGAACTTACAATTCGGAAAAGATTTAGATTATTATTTCTTTTGCGAATTATCGATTTTATAACGATTTATGTTTTTTCTTAACGAATAATCGATAACCCGATAATAAATATTAAATTATAATTTTATGCTTAATCTATAGTAACGAGCTCTTATTTTCGACGTGAAGTGTATTTCTAAAATTCTGGACAATTTACATGTTTTGCTTTGCTATATCAATAGTTACATATTGAATAACTTGGATATTGATATTTTAGATTTAGGTTTCTCATAATCTTTTCTTTAGGATTTCTGGATATGCATATTTAACTTGGATATTGATAATATATTTAGCTTTATAATATATAATATTTTAGATGTTATTTAGCTTGATTGTGTTTTAATGCTTATTTTAATTAAAAAAACTAACAATTAAATTGATAATCGATATCTTAATGTTCTATAATAATTTAGTATATCTATAAATTGATAAGTCGAATCAATATCTGTGGCTCATATTAATTGCGAATACAGTGAATCCTACCGCTCAAAATTAATTCACTTGGTAACCTTAATAATTAACCTTCATTGTTGCTTAATGAATGGACAAACGGAGCTAAACGTTGTAAATTTGGACGGAAGTTATTTGGAAGACTAAAACTGCACCATTTTCCCAAAGAAGGACTATTAGTGCTCCCTACAAAAAGATGAGGATCATTTTTAGTCTTAAAGCAAAGATAAGGGACAATTTTGATCATTTTCTCCATTTAATTAACTAAACATTAAATAATGATTTCATCAAGAAAATATTTCCCTCCATATTAAATTCCTAAAAGGAAAAGTAGAAAAAAAACAAAAATATAACCTTGTCATGACTCAAAAAATGGAAAAAGACAAAAGTATAATCTTGTCATGACTCAAAAAAATTAAAAAAAAGGTCAAAATAATTATTGATATTGTTAACAATAATATGCATACTAGCTAGAGAAGGATGCTATATAAACAAGTTTCAAAGGGAGAGATCAATTCAAATTCGAGCTTCAACTAAAAAGTACAAAAGACTTATAAATATAATCTGCGTTCCTTTTATTTCTTGGATCTCGTCCTTCAAAGTATCTCCTCCTTGTTACTTTCGAAGAACAAGATCCTCAATCTAATCCCGAAGGATTAGATAATGCCATGGCTACTCCTTATCTTGGTATGACAAATGAAGTTTGTGTGTTGTTGATTGATCACGATAAAGAATTTGTAAGTGAGATGGTTGATTTGCTCAAGTCCTACGAATATAAAGGTAAATATAGATATCTCCAAAAAATTTACATAGAACTTAAGTTTGTTTTGATATATTTTATTTTTATATTAAATTTTGTTGATATGATGTTTGTTATCTCATTTTTTTTCATTTTGCATTGATCACTTTTTAGATTTCATTACTCGTATAGATCTTGAATCTCTTTTCCTTGTTGTATAACACTAGTTTTGTACTTGTTTATGTTTTTTTTACTAGTTCATAAATGATTCTCTTTTTTTATAATTCTTTTGTATGCTTATCACACACTCGATTATTTTTCTCTGTAGATCTGTATATGATTTTTAAAGACGGTGATAGTTTTATATCAATTTTTTTGTCATTTCAATTTCATCCCGATATCCCCTTAAGAGACATAGTTTATATTGATCATTTTATCTACTTAATCAACGTACATATGTGTTTTATTCTTGGTCTTTTTGTAGAAAAAAGAAAAAAATATATTCTTTGTCTATTGACCTAGAGCGACGATGAATTGGATGAAAAATTATTTAAATCCTTCAAATATAAGTTTTGATTAAAGTTTAGATCTTTGATTTTTACAAATCTATGTATAATCTGGAGAAAAAAACTATTTAGATCCTAAAGGCACAAGATTAGGACAACGAAAAGGTAGAGAAAGAGAGGACCTGATAAGAGTCAATTTGGCTATTATTATTGTTGACCTTGATATAAAAATTGTTTGTCTTTGACCTAATTTTCAAGAAGAAGAAAAAATCCTTTTTATTTTTCTGAAATAGTGTCCTCCGTCCTTTTCAATTCATATCTATGGTGCCAATGTATCTAAATAACAATTTAAGCATATTTTAGGGGCATCAATATGTTTTCTTTTTGTTTTTTTTGTTTGATTTTCCAACTATTTGTTAGTATTCATTGATTGTTGATTCATTAATCATTTTTGACTTGAGTTGCTTTGTTAGCTACATTTTGTATGTATCATATAGTATACATGACTTTACAAAGTTAAGGCTGCATACGCACAATCCTCTCCTGACCGCATTGGTAGAAGTTACTTTGGATATGTTATTATTGTAGTTATTGTGTGTTCATACAATACACATGTATAGAACAAGTAATTATTTTAGTAATAAATAAAGTAATAAATTAACATTAGAACATAAAAATTAATATGCATGACATAAAAAAGAACATTTTTATAGTACAATCTAACAGAAAAATAAAAGGAAGGTTTTTCTAGAAAAATATAATCTTTTGTCTTCTTATTTTAGAAACCTTTTACAAAGTTAATGCTTAAATAATTCCATAATTGTTTTATTTGAGATACTCCGACTAGAAAATACACCAAATTGAAATTTTCCAAATATTTTTGCAAACCCTTATGATAATTTTTACGCATAATTGTTTTCTTGTTCTTTATTGACTTTTAAAGTGTATTGATACAGTTAGGACAGCTGATATTGCTTCAGAAGGAATGTCAATGCTCTCCAAAGGAAAGGAAAAAATTGATGTGATGATTATCAATCTGAATTCACCTGACTTGCTTTCATTTCATCTTTTGGATCAAGCTGTGGCCTTAGATATAGTTCCACTTTGTAAGTATTTAAGTTTACTCTTCATTTATGACATTTATACACTATAAAAATGATTCGTTATCAAATCCATCATTAATTTATCTATAAATAACCCTTAGCTAAATAGATTTTGTTGATACTATGTCATCAAAAGGAATTAGCGATGGATTTTAATTTGTTATTTAGATACATAAATTCTACGGCGCTAATTCTTGCTTTTAGTGATACGATAATATTTTTTTGTAAGAATCTATTTTTATAATAGATAAAAACTGATTTAACTCTAACATAATGTTTACAATATGATTTAATTTTAATGATTAGTATTTTGAAAATAACAATGCAGGTGTATGTGATAAACATAATACACACTTAGCAAAGAAAGCTTTTGAAAGTGGAGCTTATCTATACCTGCAAAAGTCACTTCACCAAGAAGTTGTGAAGTACTTGTGGCAATTTGTGTTTCGAAAAAAAATACAAAAGGAAAAAGCTAGAGAAGGAGTAGAAAAAAACGGTGATCACATGCATGTTGATGATATTGATAGCAATAATATACATGAGACTTCAACTGATGTTGTATCTAATGAAAAGTGCAAATTGAGGAGTAAAAAAGAGACAAAATTGATTAATGAAGAAAAGAGACAGGTTATTGTACCGAAGACTCGCATTGAATGGACTGAGGATCTTCATAAAAAATTTGTGGAAGCTGTGAACCAACTTGATGAAGGCAGTAAGTTCACTTTACAATTATGTATGACTTCATACTTATAGTCATTGTCAACTTACTTGAGATTAAGACGCTCAAACTAATTATTGTATTTAATTCATCTTTCTTATCTTAATTTAGGGATGTATGTTAAATTAAAATGATCTTACATTGTTATGAATTTTTTTGTAGGATGTTTTCCGACTGACATTCTTGAGTTAATGAATGAGCCTGATCTTACTAGGTATCAAATAGCTAGTCATCTCCAGGTACATCCTTAAATTTTTTAAGTGGTGAATTATTTATGTAATATTTGTGAGTATTTGGTACAAGGAAACATTATTTATTTGAGAAGATATTTTCATGTAAAGGAATTTTTTTTTTGTACGCAAAAAACGTTTTTATGGGAAAAAATTGGAAAGTCATTTTTCGTAAAATAAGATTTTATATCACTTTCGCCAATGAACATTTAGACATTAATATGAACCATTAGTAGTTAAAACTTTTATTAAAAGAATATTCCACTCAATAATATCATCATCTATCTTCAGTTTATATCTTTTTAAGAGAGATTTATCGTTCACTTATTATATCAAACATCAAAAATATTTTCAATTGAAAGTAATGACTTCTTTCTCAAAACACACTCAGCTCAAAATTAGTTCAAATGATAAATATATCAATTTTTCCATAAATATCATAATTATATATCTACCACATGATTAGCCATATATCAAAGATGTTGAAATAAATTCTTGTAATCTTTTTAAACTAAGAAACTTTTGTGAACATGCAATTTAAAAATGCTTTTTCTTAGCTAAAACAATATATTATTTTATCTATTTATGAATTATGCGTGATATATATCTCAACTTGAATATCCTTTTTAAGTGTTGCAATTGTTCTTCCTACAACCTTTGTTCTCTTTATTTTTAGACAAGTATTCAACTATCGTAGTATGTGTTTTTTGAATTTATAATTTGCTTTTAATTATTTTTCTTTCTAACACCTCATAGAAATATCGTAACAAGACTTGGAGAGTTCCAAAGAAGAAAAAATCTACTCGTCACCCATCAGGTCAATTAGGATTCTCAAGTGGTTCTACACAAAGAAGTATCCTTAGAAAATTTGGGACGACGTCTCATGTTAAAATGAATGTTACAAATCTACAACAACAACAATATGACCCAAAAACCCAAAGAGGCCCATATATTCCATTTCTACCAAATAGCAATATTTTTTCTAGAGGAGAGAGTTCAACTTTGCAAAAGGTCTATCAACCACAACTTCAAGTTTATCCCAAATACCTCAACCCATTCGATACCCCATTTTTACCATCAGTCGAAACTAACAATGTTGTCGGGCAACAACGACAAAAACAACAGGTACCTTTATCTGAATTGTTGGGATCACAAGGATCAAATATTGGAAGCGCTTATTATAGACTTGGGCTAGAGTTTAACAATGAGATCCATCATTCTCAAAATGACTATGCCTTGGATGTAGCAACATATTCAATAATGTCGGATACAAATATTGGAAATGCGACAATTAATGGATTGGGAGTAGCAAATGTCAATTTTCAGCAATATAATGGTGAACCAAACATGTCTCAACCCAACAATATTGTCACTACATCACATGTGAGTGATACCCAAGGAAGTGATCCAAATGAGATGATAAATTGTGATGATTATTTTGATTTCAGTAATATGGATTTTCTCTTTCAGAATTTTGAACCTCCAAGCTTTAACCTATCCAATGAACATGACAATGAGTTTGATCAAGTCTACTCTGATGATATGGTTAGTGCTTCTATCTAAACTTTATTTATGTTGCAATGCTACTATTTATTTATCTACGTTTGTTATGATGAGAGTTGTTTATAAACAAATTATTTTCTGACGGATGACTTTTTCTTTTCAGATAGAATATTAATCTTGATATAAAATTTGATATTATGTTTATTCTGTGTTTGATTATTTATATTAGATTTCAAAATAAGTTTTTCAATCAAAATATTTGTGTAATATATTTATATCTTTATATGATGGGGGATTATACTCTTTAATATCCTTGTTTTGAATCAAACGATCCCTTAGCAAATCCGATAGTGTTTTGATGATTTTTTTTAGAAACTGACTTTCGTCCAAAAGTGAAAAAAGTCATTTTTCAACTTATTTGATGAACAAAATTCTTCGTAAAAAATAATGTTTCTACAACTGACTTATGTTTTAAAAATTTATCTTACCTTACACACTGTAATCTCTTATTGATTTTACCTTGAACCTACATATACAGGTGGCATCAAGTGTCCAATTTCCAGATATAACAAATTTTCCTGATGATTCTTCAATATGATCCAATGAAGGCTCTTTGTAGAGACAAAGTTGTTACCTCAAGTGGAAGTTGCATCTTTTTCTTTTTTCCTGAGACTATGTAGTATCATTTTAATTTTTTATAGTACTATGGATGGCAAAATTTAGTTAAATTTAAATAATTAAAAGTTTCGAGCAATATTCAAGATATATTAATTCAAATAAATATAATTGAATATTGAACTAATCCATTCAATTGTGCCACAAATGATGAGCTCACATTTCTAAAGGCACAGTTTGATGTCATTTGTCAAGTGACATGGCACGTCAAGACATGCGACAGAGGCAATAGGATCTTGACCTATGTGAAGGAAATTACACCTCTACTTAACCTCTTTGGATTCAACAACCCTCTGTGAAGGAAGATGGTTATACTTAAAAGAGACATATCTTCAGTTACATCGTGTGATGTGATCCAGTCAAAGATCAATATATGTAACAATCTATCTTATTCTTCATCATCCACAATAATTATTCAAGCAGCGTGAACCATTATATTGCTGGAAATTAGCATTTTATGTCAACCATTGTCATAAAATTACCTCTTTCATAAAACTCGTGAAAAAACAGAACTAAGTACAAACTTCTCTCACAATCTGGAGTCACTAATACAATCCTCTAATCATTTAGAATACAACTATAAGTCTCAAATATATCAAAGGAAGGAAGTTGACATGATACGAGGGATAGAAGAGATCTTTTAAGGTTGAGGATGTTCAAGGTAGCTACCTTAGCATCTCGAGAAGAATACTCTGAACATAACTACTGAGTAGCCCACTCACCACCCGCATCACAAGGTGCAAAAATAAACAAGCGTTAGTACATATCCATGTGTACTCAACAACCTCATTCAGTGACCCAAATCCAAAGTGATGGAGAGGATCGATCCTAAGTTGCCTTGTTCTGATACTCAACACAAATACTACCCACTTCATGTAACACTGACATAGACAAGCAACTAATGTCAACAACAACAAATATAAATCAAGTCCAGGTAGCTCAAATCACTGTGAATTCAAAATAAGAGTAGTAGAGTTACTTTCTGAATCACAAAATTCAACTCTCATATCACCATAACACCCAAGATGCAATAAAAATATAATGCAATACACCAACCAAGATCTATATATACCCACTGCCATATATAGTATATCTTGATTGGAACCACAGGGGACTATTGAGGTCCATATACTATTCAAAAATGACCTTAAACTATCTAAAAGTGACCTCGAACTGTCCAAAATGAGCTGAGACTCTTCCAAAAAGGACCCAATACACCCTGCCAAAAATAACCTTCGCACCACATTCATAATCAGCTAAGAAAAATCAACAATACATGATAATAGTCATGTAATGGTTCGATTTCTCAAGTCATGAGGATACCTACTATAATCCAACTATAGATAAGCTAACCCATAACCCAAAATTACACATAATGGATTGAATGGTAAAAACTATACAAGAATAAACAACTGCAGAAAATAATAGGATAATGAGTGGAAGCAAGCAAAATATATATACAAATCAAAAGATCCCTCCTAGAACCTAAAAGTCACAAGTATAGAGCAACGACAAAATGGATATAAGTCCCAAAAGTGGACCACAAAATCGAGGCTTGTCTCAAAAAGAAAAAGACTAGTCACTATATATAAAAGGAGATAGGTAAATCCAGGACTCCATCAACTTACCCTCACCTTCGGAACTGGACTGCAACAAGCTTAAATCAGCGCTAGTAGATAGTGTTCGGACCTATATCATGAAAATATATGCAGAGTGTAGTCTGAGTACGAAAAGAACAGGTACTCAATAGACATAATAGGCCGACTAAGCTTGAAAAGTAAATGCAATATGAAAAGTGGGAATAACACAAAAAGAAGGTCAAGGAGCATAATTATAAATAGGAATGCACAGGAATGTATAAAAGGACCAAACTTAAGTAACTTTCATGAATCAGATTTGGGTGTGATGACACTCGTCTATTCCACCAAGACGAGTCAGCCCAATTGTCTAAACAATTCAAAGTAATCAGAAATAAAAGTGGAAATGTAAAGTCTAACATGATATAAATAAGGATAAGAGAAAAGTAGATTCTAAACTACCCAAGACTTGGTGCCACATATACAAGCCGCTATTTCAAAAGAAATGAAGACGATACAAGTATAAATGTCTCAGTTCCTAAGTAGAACAAAACATAAAATAATGGACGTCGAGATTCTGCCGAAGAGATCAAGCTGCTACCTCTCAAGCATCCAGAAGCTCAGACTGATCAAAGAGTAACATGAGCAAGAAGTGTCGGGCTCAGATCCTACATACATATAGAAGCAAGGAGTGAGCACCAATAATACGGTACTCAGCAAAATGGAAACTAAACCCTAAGTAAAGCAGTGCGGAACATGGGTAGTCCTGACATCCCAACCAGAATTCTCCACAACTACATACCTGAACTCAGACAGCCCAAACTTTATAATTTATATCACAATTGCACTAGAATACTAGACAGTCAACAATAGAAGGCACAAATACATTCTCACCACTATACTCAAGAAAACACATATAATCATATATCATAATCAATAACAGGAATAAATGAATACAAATGCAATGTCAAATATCATGATGCATGTCTATCCTACGATACACATCCATTAATCACCTTAGATCAGAACCCATGGAGGCCTCACATAGACTATTTATCCACTGAAAATGACCTCGACCAATATTTGCTAGAAGAGAACTCAACCATAATATCCGCCAGAAGAGACCTCGGATGCTGGAAGAAACCTCGGCAAATCACCTCGATTGGTAGAAACCTTAGTTCCAATTTCAAGTACCTCACTCATATCATTTATTAGCTATCATAGATATAATATATGTACAAGTAATGAGTGAAAGAAGATAAATATTCACATAAAATGTCATATAGTCTATAATCACACAATACATCAATACCTCGTAAATCACAACACTTAGACAATTACCTCTATCTGAATTCCACTATCACACTTCAACTCATGTAATTTAATTCAATCTAATTACCCAATATACCCTAATCCACTCACAGAGAAAATATAAGGTTCAACATACTTACCAAAGGTTAGAATTCCACTTACCTTGGCCAAAAAGTCACGAACAATCTGAAATTACCACCTTCCCTCTCCAATGATACTCTAAATCACCATAATCTAATAAAATATATACTCGCAATCACATTCCAAATCTATTGACACTAAAATCAAGAAATTCGGGGTGAAAAGAGTAAAAGGGTCAAAAATCTCATATTGGAAATTGAACTTGGAATCAAATTATTTTTAGGTGAAAACATTCTCCAAGTAATAAGGAGTCTAATGGTGAAATCCTCTTTAAAAATGGAGTTAAAATGAGTTTAAAATCCCCATTTCTCCTACAAAAGTTCAGGTTCAAGAAAACACCAAAATCTCCAATTTAAAATCCACAATTTGAAGTTAAAACATGAAATTATTCAATGAAAATTAAGGGGAAGTGTTAGAAATATATTTTCCAATAGTTTCCCATAAAAAATTCCCTGGAAATTCTCCTCCACCGAAATTAGAATCTCAAAAATGGAGGAATTTAGCCCTAATCCCATCTTTTGGAAAAGACACTGTTCAGGGCTTTTTAACCCTTCGCGACCGCGACTCACTTACATCGCGATCGTGAAGGTCAAGCTCTCTCCTTCATCGCGATCGCATCTCTATACCTCGCAATCGTGAAGGTCAAAAGACAGGTGCCTCACGATCACAACAGGACTCCTTCTCGAACGCGATGAGTAATTGGAGGCACCAGCTGACAACAACAAGTTTCACAAGGCTAAGTCTCCATTCTATCGGAATCCCGTAAACACAAACCAGATATACAATCCCACTAATTTTGATATTTTGGGCTCAATGGAATCATGAAAATTTGAATTTGAGGCCTCTTTGACCCGAAATCACTAGTTTCGACACTTGAAATATCCAAAATACCCTCGGGACTTCTAAAAATTATAACAAAGACATTTGTGTTAGAATCACCTCCCAAAACCATTGAAACTATTAGAAATCCAATTTGAGCAACCGACCCCCAAATGTTGACCAAATTAAAACTTGGATCAAACGTTAACTGAATTTCCAAATTCAAACCTAAAATCCATGTTTCAACTTCAAATCTAATTCCGACAAATCTTTGAGCACAATTTCACATTCTGGAGTTGATTGAATCGACGGAATTCCATTCTGGAACTCGAAACTCTGGATGACTCTAAAACTCAAATTTTGACAATTTAAGCCTTTACAATCCATCTTTCAAGCAAAACCTCAACTTTTCACAAGATTTTCAAAAACTAACTTTCAAACCCAAACATAGGTGACTCGGAGAAACTAATGGGAGGGGTAAAATAGAAATTTTATCTAAAATACCAAAAATGACCTTCAAGGTCATTACATTACCCACTACTAAAAACTATGTTCGTCCTCGAACATAAAACAAGGGATATACCTGGAGTCTCAAAAAGATGGGTTTAATGGGCCGCCACTGGACCTTCATTGAATCTATTTCCTTAGTCCCCATCTTCCTGACATGCTTGTCCAAAATAGCCACAGGTTTCTCCTCATATGTCAAATCGGGCTCAACTCTACCGAGTCATGGGGAATCACATGAGACTCATTCGGAATATAGCACCGTAGCATCGAGACATAAAATACTGGATGTACAAAAGAGAGTCTAGGTGGCAAAGAAAGTCTGTAGGCCACTTCTCCCACTCGATCTAAGATCTCAAAAGGGACAATAAACCTAGGGCTTAGTTTGCCCTTCTTCCCAAACCTCATGGCACCCTTCAAGGGAGAGACCCTCAACCATACCTGGTCACCAACCATGAACACTAAAGGTCTAATATACCTATTAGCATATCTCTTCTAGCGACTCTGAGCTGTCAATAACCTATCTTGAATTAGCCTAACTCATACCATGGCGTCTCAAAGAAAATTGGTGTCTAGGCTATTCACAACCACAAAATCAAACTATCCAATAAGTGATCTACATCTCCGGCCATATAACGCCTCAAAAGAAGCCTTCTGGATACTAGAATGGTAACTGTTATTGTAAGCAAACTTTGCCAGAGGCAAGTGTTGATCCTACCGAGAATCAAAATCAATCACATATTTCTATAGCATATCCTCAAGCACCAGAATAGTCCTCTCAAACTGTCTATCCATCTAAGGGTAGAATGTGGTACTCAAATCCAATCAGGTACCCAATCTACATTGCACAGCCTCTTGGAAGTGATATGTGAATAATAAGCCCCGATCCGATATGATGGAAATAGAGACCCCATGGAGTCTAACAATCTGACTGATATAGAGCTGGGCCAATCTATCTGCCGTGAAACTAACCTTAACGGGAATGAAATGAGCCGATTTGGTTAATCAATCGACCATAACCCAAATAGAATCAAAACCTCCTACTGTAGTGGGTAAACCCACCATGAAATCCATCTTAATCCTCTCCAACTTCCAAGTGGGAATGAGCATCCTCTGAAACTCACTATTGAGTCTCTAGTTCTTACACTTAACCTGTTAGCATGTCAAATACTTAGACACAAACTCGACGATGTCCTTCTTCATACCACACCATCAATAGTGCTAACTCAAGTCATGGTACATATTTACTACTCCCAGATAGATAGAATATCGAGTGCAATGGGCCTCTTAAGTATCAATCTGACCAACTCACCCACCTTAGCCACATAAATGCGACTCATAATCCTCAAAACACCCTCAGAATCAAGCACTAGTTCCTTAGCTTCACCTCTTGTCACCTTATCCTGAATGAGGCACAACTTCTCATCCTTAAACTGATTATTTCGGATCTAATCCATCAAAGAAGAGCGAGCCTCTATGAAAGAAAGAACTCGGACCTCATTAGAAAGCTGTTATCTCACCAATCCAATGGCCAATCGCTAAAAATCTCTAGCCAAGGGTCACTCTTTAGGTCGAATAGCTGCAAGACTTCCCATACTAAAAGTTTTCCTCCTTAATGCATTGGTCACCATATTGGCCTTCTCGAGGTTATACAAAATAGTCAAACCATAATCCTTCAGAAGCTCAACCTACCTCCTTTGCCTCAAATTCAAGTCCCACTGGCTGAAGATGTATAGTAGACTCTAGTGATCGGTGAATATCTCACAATGAACCCTATAAAAATAATACCGCCATAACTTCAAAACAAAGATAACCGCCGCCAACTCTAAATCATAGGTGGGATAGTTTTTTTCATGAGTCTTTAATTGCCTCAAAGCATAGGAAACCACCTTTTCCTTTTACATCAACACTCCACCTAAGCCTACTCCCGATGCATCACAATATATGGTGAAGTCAACACCCTCCTCAGGCAAGGTCAATACGAGCATAGTAGTCAATAATACCTTGAGCTTTTCGAAGCTCTTTTCACACTCATCTGACCAATGAAATATCACATTTTTCTGAGTGATCCTAGTCAATAGAGCTGCTATTGTGGAGAAGCCCTGAATAAAACAACGATAATACCCTGCCAAACCTATAAATTTATGAATCTTTATAGCTGAGGTGGGTCTAATCCATACTTATATCTTCTTGATCTTAGCCGGATCTACTCTAATGCCCTCCTAGAACACCACATGCCCTAGGAACGCCATCAAACTCAACCAAAACTCACACTTGGAGAACTTGGCATAGAGCTTCTCCTCCCTAAACCTCTAGAGCACAATCCTCAAGTGTTGCACATGATCTGCCTCAGTTTTGGAGTAAACCAAGATATCATCAATAAGGATAATCACAAATGAGTCCAGATACGGACAAAACACGCCATTCATCAACTCTATAATTGTTGTTGGGGCATTAATCAGCCTGAAAGACATAACAAGAAACTTATAGTGGCTACAATTGGTCCAAAAGGCTTTCTTTGGAATGTCTGAAGGCCGAATCCTCAACTGATGATACCCGAGTCTCAAATCGATCTTAGAGAATATGGCCACTCCTTAAAGCTAATCAAACAAATCATCGATAAGGGGAAGAGGGTACTTATTCTTGACAGTCACCTTTTTCAACTATCTATAGTCAATACATATCCTTATAGACCCATCCTTTTTCTTCACAAATAACACCAGGGTACCCTAAGGCAAAACACTAGGGCGAATAAACCTCTTACTCAACAGATCTTGAAGATGCTCCTTTAGCTCCTTTAACTCAGCTGGAGCCATACGATAAGGAGGAATAAATATGGG
This sequence comes from Solanum dulcamara, assembly GCF_947179165.1. Classification (NCBI taxonomy): domain Eukaryota; kingdom Viridiplantae; phylum Streptophyta; class Magnoliopsida; order Solanales; family Solanaceae; genus Solanum; species Solanum dulcamara. The sequence continues at coordinate 68,789,013 of NC_077242.1, forward strand.
CTTGAAGCCAGGCTCGAGTCTAATAGAAAAGTCAATATCCCTGTTAGGTGGAAGATCAATAGGAAATACATCCATAAACTCTTGAACTACAGGAATAGACTCCATAAAAGACGGCTCAATATCAATATCATGAATAAAGGCCAAATACGCCAAACAAACCCTATCGATCAATTTGGGCTTGAATATAAGATATAACCCTACTAGGATAGGAACCACTCAAACCCTTCCACTCTATTTATGGTCTACCAGGCATAACTAATGTCACTATCTTGGCATAACAATCAATAATAGCTCGATACAGAAATAACTAATACATACCAAAAATGACATCAAAGTCTACCATATCAAGGATAATCATGTCCACCCATGTCTTATAACCCACCAAGGATACAAGATAGGATTGGTACACTCAATCCACTACTAAGGGCTCTTTTACTGGGTAGAAACATACACAAGCACAGACATACGATCATATAGCAAGTCAAACCCAGAAGAGATATCTGTTGACATATATGAATAAGTAAAACCAGGATCAAATAACATATATACAAGGCGATGACAAACCGAAATAATACCTATAATGACTGCATCAGATGCCTCAGTCTTAGGTTTACTTGGAAAAGCATAACAATGAGCTCCCCGTCCGCTACCTGTCTGGGAAACATCTCTACTACCCTAGTTTACTAAGGCATCACCCGCTCTTCTACCTTCGGTACGACCACCTCTATCATACTGACCTCTACCACGACCCTGGGTAGGTGGGGATGAACCTCTGATTGGTGGCACCAAACCTCTGACTGGCACTGCTATGTAAGTATGGTGTGGACCTGAATGAGTCTAAATGGGGCACTATTAATCCATATGGTTTGGGGGTCCACACCCAAAATACAATCTCAAAATAGATGGATAATGTGGAGAAATATGAGGTATACTATAACCACCTCAACCCGTAGGCCTATGCTATGAACCGGATAAACCCTAACCCAAAATGTATGAACCGTGATAACCTTGTCCTTCTTCAAATACTAGCATAGAGGCATGATCCGTCCCTCTGCGTTGAAAGAAACTACCTTCTCTGTAGGAACCTCTACCTCTAGATAAGGCACTCGGACATTGTCTCAAATTATGGGCCCTCTTGGGGTCCCTAAACTCCCTCTTCTCCATCAAATCCTTCTACTTGGCAGGACTAACCACTGACTAAAAGGAGTCTCAATCTCTATATACCTAGAATACCAATTGCCTGATAGAATAAGTCAAACCTCGCACAAAGTGGCAAACCCTCTCAGTCTCATCGGGGATGATAGCGGTGGCATATCTGTCTTGCTGACAGAAGCAAACTTCATACTTAGAAACAGATATCCCATCCTACCTCAAGCTCTCATATCTAAGGCAGCTCTTCTCCCTCATACTCCAAGGGATAAAACGATCATAAAAAACACTGGTGAACGAGTCCCAAGTCACTGGAGGAGATCCAACTGGTGAATGACTCCCAAGTCACTAGAGGAGATCCAACTAGTAATAATCTAGAATATGTCGTCTACCACTCTATATATAATGAACCTCAAGGTCATTTTTGGAATTTTTGTAAAATAACCATTTTACCCCTCCTTTTAGTTGTCCCGAGTCATTTCTAATTGGTATCGAGTGTTGATTTTTAGAAAATCCTATGAAAAGTTAAGTCTTTGGAAATTTTGAGTTTTCATAAGCTTTAAGTATTCAAAAGTGGTATTTGGGGGTCAATCAAAGCTACAGATCTCGGAACAGAATTCAGTCCATTCCAATAGCTCCAAAATGGCAAAATTGGCTTAGGAGACTTTACGGAATCAGTTTTGGAGTTGTAACGAAGTTTTCAGGCTTGAGTTGAGAAATTGAGGAATTTTAAGCCAAGGTTTGACTTTGGTCAACTTTTGAAGTTTCGATGCTCGGAATGGAATTTCGATGACTCTATTAGATTCAGGAGATGGTTTTTGGTCTATAAGGAGTGTTGGTTGAATTTTTAGAGCTCCCGAGTCCATTTTGGTATTTTGAAGGCCTAAGTTGTTTAGTTGCGACTTTTCGAGTTTTGGGTCAACGAGATCTTGAATTCAAATTCTGATGGTTACGTCAGCTATGGAATGATCAAATTAGGCTAGTAGCACTATTGGAATGACTGTCGAGGCAATCAATATGAGTTTGGGGCCATTTGGCACTTTTGACTTTGAAAGTTAGCCTATAGTTGACTTTAGTTAACATTCTAGGAAAATATGCTTGAATGAAAATTTTGACAGCGCGGTTAGTTATAGAATGTCAATTTTGGTCTAAAACGACCCTTCATTCGCTTTCCAAGGCTTCCGAACTAATATCGAGGCCTATTGTGTATTGTGGCTTAAAATAACACTTAGATGTGGGATCCACTTTTTATTAAAATGATCTCGTATGGGAATTCTGAATGTGTCATTGAGTCCGGAACATTGAATTTAGTAGGATAGCATATCTGGTTTATTTTTATCGGATTCCAAACGAATCCCGAGCACCCCACAACGCGTTTTTGGGTTTTTTCTCCAACTTTAAAACCCTTTATCTTGAGTTATATAGCTCCAAAGTGGGTGATTCAAAAGACAAACCTGTGAGATATTTCTAGGAGAACGCATTGGAGACTTTGAAAACTGATTTGGAGCATTTGATTTAGGTAAAAAACTTTATTTTATTTACAGTAGTGTCCATTTTTGGATTGAGTTTTTGAAAAACTTTGCGGAGTTATTTCTTGGCCTATATAAACCTGATTTGGGTGATTCCGGAGGCTATATTGCGTGGAATTTTGATAAATACATCGTGGAGGTGTCGGAATATGCATTTAGCACATCGTTCGACATAAGAAATCAATTTTTAGCTGCAAATTTAGTATTTTTCAGAATTAAATTTTGTTGAATTTTGGAAGAGTGTATCTTGGTCAATATAACTCCATTTTGAGTGATTCTTGAGTCTAGATTGTGGGAATTTTTGTAAGAAACGTCATGGTATAATTTATTTTGATTGGGAGATTTTCGTTTTTGAGAAATCGACGCATAAAAAGGCTATCTTATTTGTTTTCTTATTTTGAAAATATGGAAATTGATTGTTTGATCGTCTTGCTTTATTTTTCCACCCGATATTGTGTTATAAATCTGAATTTTGAGCTTGGGGTGACGTTTGGAACCTCTTTTGGGGGTCAAATCTAGAATTTCGTATGCGGATCCCATAATTCCCATTTTAGACCCTAAAATTGGTCTGTCTTCAAAAATTATGAAATTAGTGTCTAAAACACCGTATCGATATTGTGATTCTATTTTTGATAGTTTGGCAGTGTTCCGAGGTCGTTCAAAAGGGAAAAGCTCCAACATAGTAATTTGAAACTCGCATGTTTAGCCTACAAGTAGGCTGCGGTTTTACCTTTCTTTGGGAAGTAGAATGTTTGGCATCATGGGATAAATTATCTGTGAGCATCCGAATACCAAGTCCCAGCCTCCGTTCTGAATTATCGAAGAGCATCCGGGTACTTAGCCTGGCCTCTACCGGCTTGCTAGTATGACGAGCATCCCGGTATCCAGTCTTAGCCTCGATCATACCAATGTATTACGGCGAGCATTCGGGTACCCAGTCCCAACCTCGACTGTACCAATGTGTTATGGCAAGCATCCGGGTACTCAGTCCCGGCCTTGGCCACTTTAAATATTTGGGCGAGCATCTGGGTCCCAGTCCTTGCCTCGAACCCTAAGTCACCCCTAGATCGATTGACTCTTAGAGATTCTTGGTTTGGAAATGATACAATACTTCAGTTTCTGATATCGCAGATTCTTGGTTCCTAGCCTTTGTAGTTGTAGTTATTCTGTGTACTTGGCGGGCTTATGGGAGTTCATCCGGGTTTTTATTTAACTTACACACGAGTGTCCCGACTAGGCTTATGGGGGTCTAGTTGGGTATAGTTAGTTATAGTTCTCATAGGTAGTACTCTTTTCTCTTTTTATTCTTATGTTGACTCTTATTTAGGCTATTCCTTTTTTTCATATTATTTTTACCATTTCTACTCAATTGGCCTATAATGCCTACTGGATACCTATTGTCTTGGTACTCATACTACACTTTGTATCTACTTTCATGATGTAGGACCGAGAACCAGCTACCACCGTGGATAGATCGAGCCTATTGCATTCAGCTTTGGAGACTAGGGTGAGCACTTGGCATTTTTGGATCATTCTTGTCTCCTTCGGTATGGATGGCCCGTCTTTTGCCTTTTGAGACTAGTCAGTTGTTACATATATTTTTGGTCCACTTTCGGGACTTGTGTTCGTCTTTTATTTTATAGAAGCTCTATACTTGTGACTTCCAGGTTCTTAAAAGGATCTTTAGTTGTTTAAATCATGTTTTGGTTTACTTCTGCTTATTCATTCTGTTTACATTTATAATTTGTCACTCTTATTTTGTTTCTTCCCTCAAACCCATTACTTGAAGTTTCGGGTTGAAGAGTTGGCTTACCTACTGGTGGGTTATAGTAGGTGTCATCATGACCTAAGGTATAGGGTTGTGACAAGTTGTTATCAGAGCCTCAGGTTCATTGGTCTCACTTGTACAGAGCTAACGTCTAGTAGAGTCTCATGGATGGGTGCGGAGACGTCTGTAACTTATCTCTGGGAGGCTACAGGATGTCATTAGGAACATTCTCTATGTTGTATTATTTCATTCAGTGTTGTATCTTATTGATTTCATGAAATCTAATTTGTTCCATTCTTTCCCAGGGATGGTTTGTACGCGCGGTACTACTGGTCATGATAATGCACCAAGGACTAGCAAGCATGGAGGTTGTCCTTGTGAGATAGGTAGGGGAACAGCACCAACTCCCGACCTGGAGATAGAGCCGAAGCTAGTAGAGGAGCATCAGGACGCTCTTATTTCTACTCAGCCAGAGGGACCACCACCACCAGCACAGCCCCCAACTATACCAGTTATGACCCCAATACTACAAGAAATGATTATGCAGCTCCTCACGGATATTGGGGTTGTACCATAGGCCCTAACCCTAATAGTGGTCATAACAGCACCATGGGATCCACCCGTTTAGCCAACACCTAAGGATAAGCTGCCTTCACCAGTTGTTGCACCCCCGCCAGCAGTTTCAGAGGGTGTGATGTCATTATAGGATCAGAAGATATTAGGGGTATTTCAGAGGCTGTCACCCCCGATATTTTCTAGAGCCATTGGCGAGGATGCCTTGGAGTTCTTGACTACTTGTCAGGAGCATCTCCATTCCTTGGGTCTTGTGGAATCCAGTGGCGCTGATTTCACTACTCACCAATTTAGAGGGGTAGCCAGACAGAGGTAGCGCTCTTATTTGCAGTCTAGGTCAGCTGGGTCACCACTATTGATATGAGACCAGTTCTTAGAGGCTTACTTGACTTGATACATCCCTAGGAGTGTTAGAGACTGACTCTAGGATCAATTTACTTAGTTAGAGAAGGCCACATGACAATTAAAAAGTACGAGGCCAGATTTCATCAGCTTTCCCAACATGCTACTATGATTCTACCCACTGAGGAGGAGCGGGTATGATGTTTTGTGTGCGGATTGAGACCTTACCTGAGGTTGGGGATTGAGGACTTGGTTTCTGTGGGTCGCTCTTTTTTGGATGTGGTGGATCATGCCTGCACAATCAAGATTATTTATCGTCAGGCCCAAAAGGGATGTGATAAGAGACCCAGGCATCAGGGTAGCTATAGTAGGTCCTATTCTAGAGGCCATGATAGTTTTAACAGGCCCCGCCATCAGTTCCAGCAAGATAGGTACCAGTAGGGTCAGTCCAACCGGCCAATTTAGGCCGTCCTGCCAGCATTTGAGGGTAGTCAGCCCCGTTCGGAGGGTTCCACAGCAAGGTAGAGCTCGAGGGGATCAGGTCCACTTCTTTCCTACCTCGGACGAGTTATCATGGGTCGTTCAACTTCAGGATACTTTGATTGTGGCTCATTAGAGCACTAGGCTAGGAAGTGTTCCGGTCGAGCTAGACCATTGGCAATAGCACCACCTCTACTAGAAGGTATAGATCGGGGTCACGACCATGGCGATGGTTATCAGGGTGTTTGGGGAGGTTTTTGGGGAGGCAAATCTGGTGGTAGGGCGAATATTCGTGGGGGAGGCTGACAAGGCCCCTTCTATGCTGCTCCAGCGAGGGTAGAGGTTGAAGCATCAGATGATGTTATCATAGGTACTATCCATATTTGTCAGAAGACTGCTTCAGCTTTATTTGATCCAGGTTCCATATATTCCTATATGTCTATATATTTTGCTCCACATCTAGTAGTGCTTATGAGTCACTTGAGGTCCCGTTGTATGTTTCAACCCCGATAGGGGATTCTTTAGTAGTGGATAGGTTTGTAGATCCTGTACATTGACTATTCAGGGGCATGAGACTCGGGCAAATCTTATTTTACTTCATATACTGGACTTCGATATTATTCTTTGCATGGATTGGCTATCCCCTCATAATGCGGTTTTGGACTATTATGCCAAGACCGTTACATTAGCCATGTCTGGTATTCCCCCGGTCTTGTGGTAGGGTGTTTATAGTCGCTCACCGACTGGGATCATATCATTTATACGGGCCCAGCGACTAGTTGCATTTCGGTGCTTGGGGTACTTTGCATATGTCCATGATGTGTCTAGTGAGGCCCCTACTATTGATTCAGTCTCTGTGGTTAGGGAGTATACTAATGTCTTCCCTAATGACCTACCTGGTCTATACCCAAAGAGAGATATTGACTTTGCCATAGATTTAGAGTCAGGAACAAAGCTAATTTCTATACTACCTTATCGTATGGCCCCGCAAAGCTCAAGGAGCTCAGTGTGCAGCTTGAGGATCTTCTAGGTAAATGCTTTATTCGCCTGAGTGTGTCATTGTAGGGTGCACCCATCTTGTTTGTTAACAAGAAGGGTGGGATTATGCGGATGTGTGGTTATTACAAGCAGTTGAATAAGGTGACAGTGAAAAACTATTACCCCATACCTTGTATCGATGATCTATTCGATCAGCTTTAGGGTGTGACCATGTTTTCTAAGATTGACTTGAGGTCTGGCTACCACCAGTTGCGGGATTAGAGAAGCCAACATTCCTAAGACTACTTTTTGGACTCGCTATAGCCACTAGGAGTTCCTTGTGATGTCTTTTGAGCTTACCAATGCCCCCGCAGGTTTTATGGACCTTATAACTTGAGTATTCAGGCCTTATCAAAACTTTTTCATGATTGTATTCATCGATGACATACTAGTATACTCGCGGAGTAGGGAGGAGAACGCGCAGCACTTGAGGGTTGTGCTCCAGACTTTGAGAGATCAATAGCTTTATGCTAAATTCTCAAAGTGCGAGTTTTGGTTGGAGTCTATGGCATTTCTGGGACACATGGTGTCCATAGAGGGTATCAGAGTAGATCCGGCGAAGATTAAGGCTATTCGTGGTTGGGCTAGGCCCACATCTGTTATGGAGATTTGAATTTTTTTTGGATTGGGTCGATATTATAGACGATTCATCGAGGGTTTCTCAACTATTGCAGCATCATTGATCCATTTGACTCACTAGGATATTCCCTTTGTGTGGTTCGAGGAGTGTGAGTTAAGCTTTCAGAAGCTTAAGGAGTGTTCAGTTCTAGAACATCAGTTTCATTTTGAGTTCTTGGTTTTTCAAGTTGAGGTTAGGATTTGGGACTTTACGCGAGGTGTCCTTATTTTGGTTGTTTTTATCCTTCTATGTTCAGATAGAATATATAAATCCTTCGAGGTTGGTGTTATATGGTTCGGTAGGCAATTTTCGAATTGCATTAAAGGTTTTCAAGATAGCTAAGGACTGGTAAAATGCCCTTAGTGGCTTGGAGAAAAGGATTCGAAAACATAAGACAAGTATTTGGAATTTTGGGTGAGTTGTATCTGCCATGGTCGTGTATTACTCAATTCGGTGGTTTTGGTTTATTTTGGTTGTCCTCAGTTGAAATACAGTGCTTTGGGTCAAGTTCGGCCTAAACGAGCGAGAGTTGGAGCCCAAGAAAGGATTGGAGGAGTTTTTGGAGTTAGAAGTGAAATTGAGGATTTTCCTCTTAGCCTAAGTTCTGTGATGGCGTTGTTAGATTCGAGAGGGTGTACGAGGTTTAGGCAAAGCATGCAGGCCCAAAACCCCCATCCTTTCGTGCCTGTAGACAGTGACTGTACTTTTACTTTCACGGGCGAAAGTTCTTTTAGTAGTGGAGTTGGTCAAATTTTAGAGTTTTGATGCTTGGAATGGAATTCCAACGACTTCGTTGGATTTGGGAGATGGTTTTTGGTCTATAAGAAGTGTTGGTTGAATTTTTAGAGGTCTCGAGTCAGTTTTGATATTTTGAAGGTCTAAGTTGGTTTAGTTGCGACTTTTTGAATTTTGGATCAACGAAATCTCGAATTCAAATTCTGATGGTTACGTTAGCTCTGGAATGACCAAATTAGGCTAATAGCACTTTTGGAATGACTAGCGAGGCAATCGATATGAGTTTGGGGCCATTTGGCGCTTTTGACTTTGTAAGTTAGCTTATGGTTGACTTTGTTCAACATTCTAGGAAAACATACTTGAATGAAACTTCTGACAACGCAGTTAGTTTCGGAATATCAATTTTGGTCTAAAACGACCCTTCGTTTACTTTTCAAGGATTGCAGACTAATATCAAGGCCCGTTGTGGAATGTGGCTTAAAATAATACTTGGATGTGGGATCCACTTTTTATTAAAATGATCTTGTATGGGAATTCTGAATCCTTCATTGAGTCCAAAATGTCGAATTTAGTGGGGTAGCATATCTGGTTTATTTTATCGGATTCTAAATGAATTCCGAGTACCCCATTGGAGATTTTGGACTTTTCCAAAATCAAAAATTGCAGCTGAAAATCTGATGCTAAGGCAGCACGTTTTTGGGTTTTTTCTCCAACTTTAAAACCCTTTATCTTGAGTTATATAGCTCCAAATTGGGAGATTCAAAAGGCAAATCTGTGAGATTGTTTGAGGAGAACGCATTGGATAGCTTAAGAACTAATTTGGAGCATTTGATTCAGGTAAAAATCTTCATATTATTTACAGCAGTATCCATTTTTGGATTGAGTTTTTGAAGAACTTTGAGGAGTTATTGCTTGGCCTATATAAACCCTATTTGGGTGATTCCAGAGGTTATCTTGCGTGGAATTTTGATAAAAACATCGTGGAGGTGTCATAATCTGCTTTTAGCACATCGTTCGAGGTAAGAAATTGATTTTTAGCTACAGATTTAGTATTTTTTGGAATCAAATTTTGTTGAATTTTGGAAGAGTGTATTTTGATCAATATAACTCCGTTTTGAGTGATTCTTGAGGCTAGATTGTGGGAATTTTCGCAAGGAACGTCATGGTATAATTTGTTTTGATTGGAAGATTTTCATTTTTGAGAATCGATGCATAAAGAGGCTGCCTTATTTGTTTTCTTAGTTTGAAAATGTGGAAATTGATCATTTGATCATCTTACGTTATTTTTCCACCCGATATTGTGTTATAAATCTGAATTTTGAGCTTGGGGTAATGTTTGGAACTTATTTTGGGGGTCAAATCTAGAATTTCGTATGCGGATCCCATAATTTCCGTTTTAGATCCTGAAATTGGTCTGTCTCCAAAAATTATGAAATTAGTATCTAAACAACCGTATCAATATTGTGATTCTATTTTTAATAGCTTGGCAGCATTTCGAGGCCGTTCAAAAGTGAAAAACTCCAGCACAGTGATTTGAAGCTCGCGTGTTTAGCCTACAGTTAGGCTACAGTTTTATCTTTCTTTAGATTGAGTTGGAATATGTGAAATCATGTTGAAATATTTGGAATTTGGGTTGGGTAGTTTGATTGTATATTTTAGGTGTTAGAAATTATGCTTTAAGCTTGTTATCGGGCTTTTTCGGATATTTAGAAGCATGTGTATCTTGTCGTTATTTGTTAGTATTATAAGGAGAGTTTAATGAGCATGTTGTTGATACTGTGGAGTATGTTGGCATTAATATAGGATGTCAACTTATTTTAGATGCCCCAGCGTCGCTTCGGTGGACTTAGATCCTTGTAGAATGGTGTAGCTGGCTAGTGCTTGGCATTTTGGCCTTAGTTAGGCATTACCCTTGCTCTTAAAAATATCCTCATCCATAAATCAATATAATCGTGACTTTTGTGATGCGTCGGCAACACTAAATTTTGTGATCGTTGACTTTGGCTTCGGTTCCAATTTTGGCGGCATATCGGTTGACTCATTTGGGAAAAGATTTTTGGTACTGCTGTATTCTAGTTGGGAAGTAGAATGTTTGGCATCATAGGATAAATTAGCTGTGAGCATCCTGGTACCAAGTTTCAGCCTCCGTTTTGAATTATTGCAGAGCATCCAGGTACTCAGCCCGGCCTCTACCAGCTTGCTAGTATGGCGAGCATCCGGGTACCCAATCTCTACCTCGATCATACCAATGTATTACGGCGAGCATTTGGGTACCCAATCCCAGCCTTGACTGTACCAATGTGTTATGGCAAGCATCCGGGTACTCAGTTCTGGCCTTGGCCACTTTAAACATTCGAGCGAGCATTTGAGTCCCAGTCATCACCTCGACCCCAAAGTCACCCCTAGATTGATTGACTCTTGGAGATTTTGGATTTGGAAATGATAAGGTACTACGGTTCCTAACATCGCAGATTTTTGATTCCTAGCGTTTGTAGTTATAGCTATTCTATGTACTCGGCGGGCTTATGGGAGTTCATCTGGGTTTTTATTTGACTTGTGCACGAGTGTCCCGACTGGGCTTATGGGAGTCCAGTTGGGTATAGTTAGTTGTAGTTCTCATACATAGTACATTATTCCCTTTTGATGCATATGTTGACTCCTACTTAGGCTATTCCTTTTTTTCATATTGTTTTTACCCTTTCTGCTCAGTCGGCCTATGATGCATACTGGGTACCTGTTGTCTTGGTACTTATACTACACTTTGTATCTACTTTCATGATGCAAGACCGAGCATCAGCTACCACCGTGGATAGATCGAGCCTGTTGCAGTCAGCTTTGGATACTATGGTGAGCCCTTGGCGTTTTTGGATCATTCTTGTCTCCTTTAGTATGGATGGCTCATATTTTGCCTTTTGAGACTAACCAGTTGTTGTATATATTTTCGGTCTACTTTAGGAACTTGTATTCGTCTTTTATTTTGTAGCAGCTCTATACTTGTGACTTCCAAGTTCTGGGAGGGATCTTTAGTTGTTAAATCATGTTTTAGTTTACTTCTGCTTATTCATTCTATTTACTTTTATAATTCTCCACTCTTATTTAATTTCTTCCCTCAAACCCATTACTTGAAGTTTCGGGTTGAAGAGTTAACTTACCTACTGTTGGGTTATAGTAGGTGTCATCATGATCTAAGGAATTGGGTCATGACACTCTAGCTAGACCATGAAGCTGAAGAGTAACATACCGAACACCATGGGACTCAGCCAACCCAACTGTCTCAAAAAACTCCCTAAAGATAGTCAAGAACTCATATACCTCCTCAGTCTACTCACTCTGGAACTGAGATGGGTTTATCTTCCTAAAATTCTCATAACGACACTGCTCATCCTCAGTTGTTGCAGCTACTGGAGCATCCTGAACCTTGACTACTGGAGCTAGACAAACCTTATCTATAGAGACTACTAGCGGTTGTCCCGCTTATCTCTAAGCCTCAAGAGCCTTCTACTGATCTGGGACGTGGACCCTCACTCGGGTCTGTGATGTATCGGGTGTGCCCCCTGCACTTCCATTCTATGCCATAGTCTCAGGCACGCCCAACACCCTCAATAAAGTCTATTGTAGTAATGGTGTTGTGCATACTCAGGAGCAACTTGCTCTCTTCTAGCCTTTTTTGTTAGCTCAGGGGAGATGCCCCTCTCATGATCCCTGATTGGAGCCGCTCCTCGGCCCCTACCCCTACCCCTACCTCGGCCTCTGGCCTTGCCTCTACCTATACCTCGAGCTAGGTTGTCATTAACAACCTCGAGGGCTAGCTCCCCTTGTCCAGTAGAAGCTTATGCTCGAGTCCTAGGCATCTGCCTAAAAACTATGCGATAACTCAGAACTTATATAAAAACCCACGCATGACATGATTAAAATAAATAAAAGAGAATTTCCTAACAGTCTTCATAGCCCCTCGAAGATAAGTAATGGACGTCTCCGCATCAATCCTCAAAACTCTACTAGACTGTCTTGTACACATGTGAGACCTATGAACCTAGGGATCTAATACCAATTTTCCATGATCCAAATTCAGGTGTGGTGGCACTTGCCTATCCCACTAAGATGAGTCACCCTAAAAATCTAAACAATTCAAAGTAATCGGAGATAAAAGAGAAAATGTAAAGTCTAACATAATATAAATAAGGATAAATGGAAAGTAGTTTCTAAGACACCCAAGACTTGTTGTCACATGTACAAGCTACTATTTCAATAGAAATGAAGAAGATACAAGTATAAATGTTTCAGTTCCCAAGTAAAACAAAACATAAAGGAATGGACATAGAGAGTCTGTCGAAGAAATCAAGTTGCTACCTCTCAAGCATCCAAAAGCTCGGACCGATCAAAAAGTACTATGAGTAGGAGGTGCCGGGCTCAGATCTTACATAAATATAGAAGCAAGTAGTGAGCACCAATAATACAGTACTTAGCAAAATAGAAACTAAACCCTAAGTAAAGCAATGTGGAACACGAGTACTCCTGACATTCCAACCATAATTCTCCACAACTACTTACCTGCATTCAGAAAGCCCAAGCTATACAATTTATATTATAATTGAACTAGAATACTAGACAGTCCACAATAGAAGGCAAAAATACATTCTCACCACTATACTCAGGCAAACACATATATTCTTAAATCATAATCAATCACAGAAATAAATGAATGCAAATGCGATGTCAAATATCGTGATGCATGTCTGTCCTAAGATTCACATCCGTTGATCACCTCAGATTGGAACCTATGGAAGCCTCATATGGACCATGTATCCATTGGAAATGACCTCGGCCAATATCTGCCAGAAGAGACCTCGGCCATAATATCCGCTGAAAGAGACCTCGGCCGCCGGAAGAAACCTCAGCAAATCACCTTGACCGGTAGAAACCTCGACAAATCACCTTGACCGATAGAAACCTTGGTTTCAATTTCAAGTACCTCACTCATATCATTTCTCAGGTATCACATATATAATATATGCACAAGTAATAAGTGAAACAGGATAAATATTCACTTAAGATGTCATATAGTCTATAATTTAATTAAATCTAATGACTCAATATACCCTAATCAAATCACACAGGAAAATACAAGGTTCAATATATTTAACAACGGTTATAATTCTGCTTGCCATAGCTAAAAAGTCATGAACAATCCAAAATCACTACCTTTGCTCTCCAATAATACTTCAAAATCACCACAACAATCAAAAGTAGACTCATAATCACATTTCGTATCTATTGACACTAAAATCAAGAAGTTTGGGTGAAAAGAGTAAAAGGGGCAAAAATCTCATATTAGAAATTGATCTCGGAATCAAATTATTTTAAGGTGAAAAAATTCTCCAAGTAATAAGGAGTCTAATGGTGAAATCCATTTCAAAAATGGAGTTAAAATGAGTTCAAAATACCCATTTCTCCTTCAGAAGTTTATGTTCAAGAAAACCCCAAAATCTCCAATTTAAAATCAACAATTTGAAGTTAAAATCTGAAATTATTATATGAAAACTAAGGAAAAGTGTTTGAAATACATTAACCAATAGTTTCCCACAAAAATTCCCCTTCAAATTCGCCTCGACCGAGCATAGAAGGTGAAAAATGGAGAAAATTGGCCGTAATCCTGTCTTTTGGAAAAGACATTATTCATGGCTTTTTAATCATTCGCGACCGCAACTAATATATATCACGATCGAGAAGGTTAGGCCCTCGCCTCATTGCAATCGCATCCATAGACCTCACAATCACGACAGTCAAAAGACAAGTGTCTCGCGATCGCGACAAGACTCCTCCGCGAACGCGAAGAGTAATTGGAGGCACCAGCTGATAGCAACAAGTTTCATAAGGCTACGTCTTCGAATGGACTGATGGGATTTGATCGAAATTGGGGAAACTACCGGAAAGGGTAAAACAGAAATTTTATTAAAAATGCCAAAAATGACCTTCAGGGTCATTAGAGTAACTAAATGCTAACTACACCTAATTGGACCCACACAAACCCATAAGGTACACACGTGTGATAGTTTAAATAAAAATCCAAGAAAATCCTTATAAGTTCGAAGGGTGCACTTAATAGCTATAACTACTAAGAACAACATACGGTGAATCCAGAGCCAAACAATGCGTATCCCAGACCTCAAACCATAAATAGGTGTAACGACCTATCCTATTTGTTAAGAATAGGCTAATGGGGAAGGATTTTGGACCAGAAAACTTCAGGTAGTAACTTCAAAAAAACTTGGCCTAGGCCAGACTTGAACGAATTCTGAGTCAGGTAAAGTTTAGGGTGATCATGTGAATGATGGAAGATCAAATCCCTATTTTGATTAGATAGACTGATATCCAAGATGATACGAAGCATTTACAACTTCGCAGAATCATATTCGAGTGAGTAAAACTCTCGAAATTGAATGTAGCGTGAATGGTATATTTTAATATGCCTTGGAAATAGGGTACGTTGTGAAATAGAGGCTTGAAGCTCAAACTCTAAGTTATCTAATTTTGTGCAACCCACCAGAGTGAGATTTCTCTCGCTAGAGAGGCCCCGCCAGAGCGGGATAGTCCCATCAAAGCAGAGAAGACGTGACTTAAGTCAGGAAAAACACAAAACGGTCTTTTTTTGTAAAAAAACAATTCCTAAGACTTCAGGAGGTGACCTAGGGCAAATTTTATCAAATGTCCATGGGTTTCCATGGTTAAGGTAAGGATTTTACTCCCTAAATTCATTCTTTTATTCCTAGACCCAAGAAATTATGATTGGTAATTATTGGTGGAGGGATTGAAATAAAAACTAATGGTGGAAAATAGCCCTAAAGTGGGTTAGGATCATGAGTTTGGCCAAAGATGAGAATTGTGTAACACTTTTTAATTATTTTTTAAAACATTACTCATAATGTTTTAAAAATAATTAAAAGTGAAAAGACGAGAAATCAATGAAAGAAAAAAAATAAAAAGTTTAAAGTGAGGAAGAAATTAAAATAAATATTTTACATATAAATGAAAATAATTAAATATAATAAGTTTTAATATCAATAATTATATGTACTAACTAATTATAAAGTTACCAATTAAAAAAGGACATGTGTTCAATTTTTTCACTCATCACTTGTCTTCAAGAGAGTGTGCGCACTCTCTATGCCACATCAGCTTTTAGGGTGTATTTATTCCATTTGAAAATAGTTTTGGGGCGGTGGGGTAATAGGACCCTAGGTAAGTTAAGGTGTGTCACTGGAATTTCGATCATAGTTCAGGAGATACTTGTGCATTATCCCATTAAATTCTATTATATTCAACTTTTTAGTATTGTTTTCATTTAAAACTTTCTTTTTTTGATTTCATACTTCATAATATATATTGTATTTTAACTATTTATTAGTTTATAAAACATGTCTCAATAAGTAGTTCTTGAGGAAGTTAGTGAGATATTCAACACAAATTATCAAAAAGTAGACTTCAAATGAAAAAAATATATATAAAAGTTTCATTTCTCTGCCCTCATTGAAGTTTGACTTTAAGCCCCCAATAATATTGAGCCCTCCCCTAAACAGGGCTCGGCAGGTACGAAAAAATCATGAAAGAAATGATAAATAGGAAGGCAAGTCAAGTAAAACTTTAGCAGGTTAAGGCTTGCCCTACCATATCTCATTTACATCCCGAATATGAGAGTTCCAGGTACTCTAGTCTCTTACGATAGCCAAAGTACCGAATTAAAACATTCTTTTCTTTCGTATATGTTTGTGTAATATACCATAAATATAATAAATTACAGTTGAAAAATAAAATGAACAAAAAATGAATAAATCATCATTCATGCTGAAGTGCGGACATCTCACTCTATTTAAGTAGATTCAAGCTCATTGCAGCATAATATATACCAATCCAGCAGTAATACTCTTGACTTGTCCCCTCCAGGATACAACAGCCCAACAAAGTTGTACAACTCAAGCAACTCCGGATTAGTTGTAGAGTCCAAAGCTCCACCAAAAGAACACGTTCCTTCAACATATACATACTCTCTTTTATATAGTAAATATAGTTAAAGACTTAGAATCACTACAAGAAAAGAGATATATTGCTACAAAATACGTTGTAGCCAAACATGAAAAATTTTGTGGCTAAATACTTTTGGTAATATATTTATTTTCGTAGCAAGATATAGTGTAATGACCCTGAAGGTCATTTTTTTCATTTTCGATAAAATTTCCATTTTACCCCTCCCGTTAGTTTCCTCGAGTCACCTTTGTTTGGGTTTGAAAGTTAGTTTTTGGAAATATTGTGAAAATTTAGTTTCCCCGAGTAACCCTTGTCTGGATTTGAAAGTTAGTTTGTGGAAATCTTGTGAAAAGTTGAGGTATTGCTTAAAAGATGGGTTCTAAAGGCACAAGTTGTCAAAATTTGACTTTCGGAGTCATTCGGAATTTCAAGTCTCAAAATGGAATTTCATTGATTTTATCAGCTCTAGATTGTGAAAATTGGTCTAGGAGAGTTATCGTAATTATATTTGGAGTTAAAACGTGGAATTTAGGTCCGAAGATGGAGATTGAGTTAATATTTGGTTCAAGTTTGATTTTGGTCAATATTTGAGGTTCCGGTGCTCAGATTGGATTTCTGATGGTTCCAATGGTTTTGGAGATGATTCTAACGCAAGAAATGGCTTATTTATACTTTTTAGAGGTCCCGGGGACATTTTGGGTATTTTAAGTACCAAAACTACTTTAGTTATGACTTATCTGATTCCAGAAAAAGGAGACCTCGAATTTGGATTCCGACGACTCCATTGAGTCCAGAATGTCGAATTTAGTAGGGTTGCATATATGGTTTGTGTATATAGGATTCCGAATGAATCCCGAGGGTTGTTTCAGATGTTTTGAGACTTAGAGAATTTGAGTTGCTGATCTCTGGTGTGATCGCTTTAGTTGCTTTAGCGGCGATCGCTTAAGTGAGATCTCATCGACTTAGCGATGCCCTCTTAAGTGACACCCTCATCACTTTAGCGAGGCAGTCCATTTAAGCAGGGTTCGTTTAAGCGAGCCCTAGATCGCCAAAGCGATGGTCCACTTTAACGATGCCATGTCGCTATAGCGATATCATAAAGGGGTTTAGACAAGATTTAAGGTATTTTCACCATTTTTAACATTACAAGCTCATTTTGGCTATTTCTTCGAGATTTGTCATGACAAAACTATTGGGTAATGTATTTCTAACACTTTTTCTTAATTTTCATTGAATAATTTCGTATTTTAACTTCAAATTGTGGAATTCAAATTGGAGATTTCGGGGTATTCTTGAACATGAACTTTTGAAAGAGAAATAGGGATTTTGAACTCGTTTTAGCTTAGTTTTTGAAACGGATTTCACCAGTAGATTCCTGATTACTTGAGGGACATTTTCATCTAAAAATAATCAAATTCCAAGTTCGATTTCCAAAATGAGATTTTTGACCCTTTTACCCTTTTCACACAATTTTTTTGATTTTAGTGTCAATAAATTTATAATGTGATTGTGGGTCTATATTTGATTAGATTCTAGTAATTTGTAGTATCTTCGGAGAGGAAAGATGGTGATTTCTGATTGTTCGTGACTTTTTGGCTAAGGTAAATGGAATTCTAACCTTTGTTAAGTATGTTGAACCTTGTATTTTTCTGTGTGAGTGGATTAGGGTATATTAGGTCATTAGATTGAATTAAATTACATGGGTTGAAGTGTGATAGTGGAATTCGGATAAAGATAATTGTATAAGTGTTATGATTTACGAGGTATTGATCTATTATATAATTGTTATTATATGACATCTAATGTGAATATTTATACTGTTTCACTCATTACTTGTGCATATATTATATATGTGATGGCTGAGAAATAATATGAGTGAAGTACTAGATATTGGGATCAAGGTTTCTACCGATTGAGGTGATTTACCGAGTTTCTTCCAGCGACCGAGGTCTCTTCTGGAGAATATTGGCCGAAATCATTTCTGACGGATACATGGTCTATGTGAGCCCCCCATGGATTTCAATCTAAGGTGATCAATGGATGTGTATCATAGGAGAGACATGCATCACGATATTTTACATTGCATTTGCATTCATTTATTCATGTGATTGATTATGATCTGAGATTATATGTGTTTGCCTGAGTATAGTAGTGAGAATATATTTGTGCCTTCTATTATGAACTGTCTAGTATTCTAGTGCAGTTGTGATATAAACTATATAAATTTAGTTGTCTGAGTGTAGGTGTATAAATGTAGAGGATTGTGGTTGGGATGTCAGGAGTATCCGTGTTCTGCATTGATTTACTTAGGGTTTAGTTTCCATTTTGCTGAGTACTGTGTTATTGGTGCTCACTCCTTGTTTCTACATTTATGTAGGATTTGAGCCCGGTACCTCCTGCTCATAGTACTCTTTGATCGATCCAAGCTTCTAGATGCTTGAGAGGTAGTAGGTTGATCTCTCCAGCATACTCTCGACGTCTACTACTTTATGTTTTTCTCTACTTGGGAACTAAGACATTTATACTTGTATCTTCTTCATTTCAATTGAAATAGCGGCTTGTACATATGACATAAAGTCTTGGGTAGTTTAGTATCTACTTTTCGCTTATTCTTATTTATATCATGTTATACTTTTAGGCTGAATCGTCTTCATGGGAAAGGCGAGTGTTATCACACCCAAATTCGGGTTGTGACAAATTGGTATCAAAACCCAGGTTCATAGGTCCTACGTGTGTACAAGCCCAGTCTAGTAGAGTCTTGAGGATTGGTGCGGAGATGTCTGTTACTTATCTTTGAGGGGCTATGAAGACTGTTAGGAAATTCTCTTTTATTTCTTTCAATTCCATCATGTGTGTTTTATTGTATAAGTGTTGAGTTATCGCGTGTTCTTTCACCAGATGGCTAGGACTCAAACATCAGCTTTTACTGGATGAGGAGAGCCAGCCCCCAAAATTATTGATGAGGCTCCAGCTCGGGGTAAAGGTACAGGCTGAGGTAGGGGATGAAGCCGAGGAGCGATACTAGCCAGGGATCATGAGAGGGGCATCTCCCCTGAGCCAGCGACAGAGGCCAGAGGAGAGCAAGTTCTTACTGAGTATGCGTTAGTACCATTACTACAAGACATATTTTTGAGGATGTTGAGCGTGCTTGAAACTATGGCACAGACTAGCAGTACAGTGGGCACACCCGGTACATCACAAACCTAAGTGAGGGTCCAGATTCTAGATTAGTAGCAGACTTCTGAGGCTTAGAGACAGGCAGGACAACCGCTAGTAGTTCTTATAGATGAGGTTTCTCCAGCTCCAGTAGTTGAGGTTCAGGAAGCACTAGTAGCTACATTGACTAAGGATGAGCAACGTCGTTATGAGAAGTTCAGGAAGATGGACCCACCTCAATTCCAGGGTTGGAAAACCAAGGATACATATGAGTTCTTGACCACTTATA
Source organism: Solanum dulcamara (assembly GCF_947179165.1). NCBI lineage: Eukaryota > Viridiplantae > Streptophyta > Magnoliopsida > Solanales > Solanaceae > Solanum > Solanum dulcamara. Next base: position 68,808,713 of record NC_077242.1, read on the forward strand.
GGGAGTTTCTTGAGACAAATGGGATGGCTGAGTCTCATGGTGTTCGGTATGTTACTCTTCAGCTTCGTGGGCTGGCTAGAGAGTGGTAGAGGACATATTCTAGATCTTTACCAACTAGATTTCCTTTAGTGACTTGGGAGGTGTTCACCAATCCTTTTTATGATCTTTTTGTCCCTTGGAGTGTGAGGGTAGAGAGGTTCCTTACATTTAAGAGTCTTAAGCAGGATGGGATGTCCATTTTGAAGTACGAGGTTTGCTTTTGTCAGCTAGCTAAACATGTCACCGCTATTATCCCCGATGAGATCGAGAGGGTTCACCATCTTTTGAGGGGCTTAAATTATTCTATTAATTAGTCGGTATTCTGGGTATCTAGATATAGAGCCTTTTTTTAGTTGGTGGTTAGTGCCACCAAAAAGGTAAAGTTGATCAAGAAGGAGGAGATCGGGAACCCAAGAGGGCTCGTGCTTTGGGATAGTTTTTGGGTACCTCATTTGCAGGTAGAGGTTCTTATAAAGGAGGTGGTTTCTTTTAGTGTAGAGGGCCAGTTCATGACTCTATTCCAGCATCTGGGGGAGGACAAGGTTATTGTGGTTCATACAGTTTGGGTCAGGGTTCATTTGGTTCATAGCATAGGCCTGTGGGTCGAGATGGTTACAGTATCTCTCCTATTTCTCCACATCAGCCGTCTATTCCAAAATCGTGTTTTGCATATAGAACCATGGACCATATGGTTCGATAATGCCTCATACAGACTCATTTAAGTCCACATCATACTTACACAGTAGTTCCAATGAGAGGTCTGGTGCTACCAGTTAGAGGTTCAGCCCCACCGGCCCTCAGTCGTGGTAGGGGTCAGTCCGATAGAGGTGGTCGTACCGAAGGTAGGGGACTGGGTGATGCCTTAGCACAATAGGGTGGTAGAGGCATTTCCCAGACAAGTGGCAGACGGGGAGCTCATTATTATGCTTTTCCAGGTATGCAGTCATCATAGGTATTATTTCGATTTGTCATCATCCTGCATTTGTGTTATTTGATCCTGGCTCTACTTATTCGTATGTGTCAGCACATTTATCTTTTGGGTTTAACTTACTATGTGATCATATGGACATGCCCATATATATTTCTACCCTAGTAGGAGAGCCCTTAGTAGTAGATCGGGTGTATCGATCCTGTCTTGTGTCCTTGGATAGTTATGAGACATGGTTGGACATGATTATCCTTGATATGGTAGAATTCGATGTCTTTTTAAGTATGGATTGGTTATCTCGGTATTAAGCCATTCTTGATTGTTATGCCAAGAAGATGACATTAGATATGCCTCGTACACTATAGATAAAGTGGAAGGGTTCAAGTGGTTCATATCCTAGTAGGGTTATTTCTTGTACTCAGGCCTAGCGATTGATCGATAGGGGTTATTTGGCGTATTTGGCCTTTATTCATGATACTGATGTTGAGCTTCCTTTTATGGAGCCTATTCCTATAGTTTGAGAGTTATATGGATTTATTTCCTACTAACCTTCCAGGGGTTCCATCTGACAAGGATATTGACTTTGCTATTGACCTCAAGCCAGGCACCAAGCCCATATTTATTTCTCCTTATCTTATGGGTCCAGCTGAGTTGAATAAGCTAAAGGAGCAGTTTCAGGATCTGTTGAGTAAAGGGTTTATTCCCCTTGTATTTTACCTTGGGGTTCCTCAGTGTTGTTTGTGAATAAGGATGGGTCTATGACGATGTGTATCGACTATAGACAGTTGAATAAGGTGACTATCAAGAATAAGTACCCTCTTCCCCGTATTGATGATTTTTTTGATCATCTCTAAGGAGCGGCCTTATTCTCTTAGATCGATTTAAGATCTGGGTATCATCAGTTGAGGATTCGGCCATCAGACATTCCAAAGCTAGACTTTCGGACCAGATATGGCCACTATGAGTTTCTTGTTATGTCACTCGGGTTGACTAACACCCCAACAGCATTTATGGAGTTCATGAATGGATTCATTCGTATCTAGACTTATTTTTGATTGTCTTCATTGATGATATCATGGTTTACTCCAAGACTGAGGTACATCATGTGCAACACTTGAGGATCGTTCTCCATAGGCTTAGGGAGGAGAAGCTCGATGCCAAGTTCTCCAAGTATGAGTTTTGGTTGCGTTCGATGGTGTTCCTAGGGCATGTGATTTCTAAGAAGGGCACTAGAGTTGATCCGGCTAAGATTGAGGCGGTCCGAGGATGGACTAGACCCACCTCAGCTACAGAGATTCACAGTTTTATGGGTTTGGCAGGGTATTATCAATGTTTTGTTCAGGCTTGTCTATGATAGCAGCTCTATTGACCAGGCTCACACAGAAGAATATGGTATTTCATTGGTCAGATAAGTATAAGGAGAGCTTCCAAAAGCTCAAGATATTATTGATTATTGCGCCTGTATTGACCTTGCCTGAGAAGGATGTTGACTTCACCATGTATTATGATACATTGGTAGTAGGCTTAGGTGGAGTGTTAATGCAAAAGGGGAAGGTGGTTGCCTATGCTTCGATGTAATTAAAGACTCATAAAAATAACTATCCCACCCATGATTTAAAGTTTGCGGGGGTTATGTTTGTTTTGAAGTTATGACATCATTATTTGTATGGGGTTCATTGTGAGATATTCACCGATCACCGGAGTCTACTATACATCTTCATCTAGTGGGACTTGAATTTGAGGCAAAGGAGGTGGGTTGAGATTCTGAAGGATTATGATTTGACTATTCTATATCACTCCGGGAAGGCCAATATGGTGGCTGATGCATTGAGTAGGAAGACTTCTATCATGGGAAGTCCTACAGCTATTCGAGCTGAAAAGCGACCCTTGGATAGAGATGCTCAACGATTGGCCAATGAGTTGGTGAGATTATAACTTTTTGATGAGGGTTGAGTGCTTGATTTCATAGAGGTCCGCCCTTCTTTGATGGATCAAATCCGAGAGAGGCAGTTTGAAGATGAAAAGTTGTGCCTCATTCGGGATAAGGTGATGAGAGGTGAAGCTAAGAAAGCAGTGCTTGATCCTGAGGGTGTCTTGAAGATAAGGAGTCACATTTGTGTGCCTAAGGTGGGTGAGTTGGTCAGATTGATAATTGAGGAGGCCCATTACACTCGATATTCTATCTATTCGGGGGCAGCAAAGATGTACCATGACTTGAGTCAGCACTATTGGTGGTGTGGTATGAATAAGGGCATCGCCAAGTTTGTGTCTAAGTATTTGATATGCCAGCAGGTTAGGTATAAGCACCAAAGACTCAAGGGTGAGTTTCAGAGGATGCCCATTCCCACTTAGAAGTGGGAGAGGATCACAATGGATTTCATAGTGGGTTTGCCCACTACAGTGAAACATTTTGATTCCATTTGGGTTGTGGTCGACCGATTGACAAAATTGGCTCATTTCATTCCAGTTAAGGTTAGTTTCATAGAGGATAGGTTAGCCAGCTCTGTATTAGTCAGATTTTTAGGCTCCATGGGGTTCCTGTTTCCATCATATCGGATCGAGGCTCATTGTTCACATCTCACTTCTAGGAGGTTATGCAATGTGGATTGGGTACTCGATTGGATCTAACTACCGTATTCCATCATCAGATGGACGGACAATCTGAGAGGACTATTTAGGTTCTTGAGGATATGCTACAGGCATGTGTGATTGATTTTGATGCTCGGTGGGATCAGCACTTACCTCTGGCGGAGTTTGCTTACAATAACAGTTACTATTCCAGCATCCAGATGGCTCCTTTTGAGGCCTTGTATGGACGGAGATGTAGATTATCTATTGGCTGGTTTAATTTTGTGGCGGTGGATAGCCTAGACACCAATTTACTTCGAGATGCCATGGATCGGGTTAGGCTGATTCAGGGTAGATTGTTGACAGCTCAGAGTTGCCAAAAGAGCTATGCTAACATGCGTATTAGACCTTTGGTGTTCATGGTTGGTGACTAGGTATGGTTGAGAGTTCCCTTGAAGGATGTCATGAAGGTTCGGGAAGAAGGGAAAGCTTAGGCCAAGGTTGGCCCTTTGAGATCTTAGATTGAGTGGGAGAGGTGGCCTACAAACTTTCTTTGCCATGTAGTCTATCTTCTGTACATCCAGTATTTCATGTCTCAATGTTACGGTGCTACATTCCAGATGAGTCTCATGTGATTTCCCAAGACTCGGTGGAGTTGAGCCCAGATTTGACATATAAGGAGGAGCCTGTGGCTATTTTGGAGAGGCAGATCAGGAAGCTGAGGACTAAGGAGATAGCTTTGGTGAAGGTCCAATGGTGGCATCAATCCATGGGGGAGGCCACTTAGGAGTTAGAGTCCGATATGTGGGCCCGTTACCCCGCCCCCCTTTTGAGACTCCAGGTATGTCCATTGCTTTATGTTTGAGGATGAACATAATTTTTAGTAGTGGTTGATGCAATGACCCTGAAGGTCATTTTTGGCATTTTTAGTAAAATTTCTGTTTTGCCCCTCCTGTTAGTTTCCCCGAGTTACCTTTGTTTGGGTTTGAAAGTTAATTTTTGAAAATCTTGTGAAAAATTGAGGTTTTGCTTGAAAGATGGGTTCTAAAGGTTTAAGTTGTCAAAATTTGAGTTTCAGATCCATTCAGAGTTTCGAGTCTCAAAAATGGAATTTCATCAGCTCTGAAATGTGTAAATTGATCTAGAAGAGTTGTCGTAATCATATTTGGAGTTAAAACATGGAATTTAGGTCCGAAGATGGAAATTAAGTTAAAGTTTGGTTCAACTTTGACTTTGGTCAACATTTGAGGTTCAGGTACTTGGATTGGATTTTTGATGGTTCCAATGGTTTCAGGAGGTGATTCTAGCATTAGAAATGACTTCTCTTTAATTTTCAGTGGTCCCGAGGGTATTTTGGGTATTTCAAGTATCCAAACTCGTTTAGTTGCGAGTTATCAGATTTCAGGACAAGAAGACCTCAAATTTGAATTCCAATGATTTCATTGAGTCCGGAATGTCGAATTTAGTGGGGTTGCATATATGGTTTGTGTATATGGGATTCTGAAGGAATCTCGAGGGTTGTTTCGAAGGTTTTGAGATAGAGAGACTTTGAGTTGCTGATCTCTGGTACGATCGCTTTAGCGAGGGAGGGTCGCTTTAGCGGCGATCGCTTAAGCGAGATCCCATCTCTTTAGCGACGCCCGCTTAAGAGACACCCTCGTTGCTTTAGCGAGGAAGACCATTTAAGCGTAAGCGAACCCTAGATCGCAAAAGCAATTTTCTGCTTTAGCGACGCCATGTCGCTTTAGCGACGCCATGTTGCTTTAGCGACATCAAAAAGAGGTTTAGACAAGGTTTAAGGTATGTTCACCAATTTTAACATTTAAAGCTCGGTTTAGGCGATTTCTTTGAGATTTTTACGACAAAATTATTGGGTAATGTATTTCTAACACTTTTCCTTAATTTATTGAGTAATTTTGTATTTTAACTTCAATACAAATTCAAATTGAAGATTTGGGTATTCTTGAACATGAACTTTTGAAAGAGAAATGGGGATTTTGAACTCGTTTTAACTTCGTTTTTTAAATGGATTTCACCAGTAGATTCCTGATTACTTGAGGAATATTTTCATCTAAAAATAATTAGATTCCGAGTTTGATTTTTGATATGATATTTTTGACCATTTTACCTGTTTCATCCGAATTTCTTAATTTTAGTGTCAATAAATTCGAAATATGATTGTGAGTCTATATTTGATTAGATTGTGGTGATTTGGAGTATCGTCGGACAGGGAAGGCGATGATTTTGGATTGTTCATGAATTTTTGGCAAAGGCAAGTGAAATTCTAAGTTTTGTTAAGTATGTTGAACCTTGTATTTTCCTATGTGAGTGGATTAGGGTATATTGGGTCATTAGATTGAATGAAATTACATGAGTTGAAGTGTGATAATGGAATTCGGATAGAGGTAATTATCTAAGTGTTGTGATTTGCAAGGTATTGATCTATTGTGTGATTGTGAACTATATGACATCTTATGTGAATATTTATCCTGTTTCACTTATTACTTATGCATATATTATATCTGTGATTGCTGAGAAATGCTATGAGTGAGTTACTAGATATTAGGACCGAGGTTTATCTTCCGGAGGATATTATGGCAGAAGTCTCTTTCGATAGATATTGACCAAGGTCATTTTCGGCAGATACATGGTTTATGTAAGGTCCTCATGGTTTCGTTCTGAGTTGATCAACGAATGTGTATCGCAGGATAGACATGCATCACGATATTTGACATTGCATTTGCATTCATTTATTCCTGTGATTGATTATGATCTGAGATTATATGTTTCCTGAGTATAGTGGTGAGAATGTATTTGTGTCTTCCATTGTGGACTATCTAGTATTCTAGTGCAATTGTGATATAAACTATATAGATTGGGTTGTCTGAGTGCAGGTGTGTAGTTGTGGAAGATTGTGGTTGGGATGTCAGGATCACCCGTGTTCCACATTGCTTTACTTAGGGTTTAATTTCTATTTTGCTGAGTACCGTGTTATTGGTTCTCACTCTTTGTTTCTACATTTATATAGGATCTGGCCCGGCACCTCCTGCTCATAGTACTCTTTGATCGGTCCAAGTTTCTATACGCTTGAGATGTAGCAGCTTGATCTCTTCGACAGACTCTCGACGTCTATTACTTTATCTTTTGTTCTACTTGAGAACTGAGACATTTATACTTGTATCTTCTTCATTTCTATTGAAATAGCGGCTTGTACATGTGAAACCAAGTCTTGCGTAGTTTAGAATCTACTTTCCACTTATCCTTATTTGTATCATGTTAGACTTTTAGGCTGACTTGTCTTGGTGGAATAGGCGAGTGCCATCACACGCGAATCTGGGTAGTGACAAATGCGTGGCTAAACGTTTGCTACGAACTTTACTTGATCTGTGGCTAAGAATTTATACTTATTGCTACAAAAAAAAATGTGTTGTAGCTATGATGGTAAAAAGTTGTTGCCAAAAAAAAACTACTTATGGCAAGTGATTTTATTCTTGTGCCACAACAAATTAAATTCGTAGTTATTTTCTTATTGTAGCCACAAGGCATTGTGTTCAACAATATCATTCAAAATAGTAAAACATCATTTTACTAAAACATATCAATATACTATAAGAGAAAAAAATTATTCATGTCTCCATCGATTTTGATTTCTTCACTCCTCCACAAGCTGCAATAACAATTAAAAAAATAAAAAAAGAAATTGATATAATTAAGTATTTATTTTTAAAAAATTAAATGTATTTGTTAATATGAATATTTTCTTAAAATAAATCACATATTTACTGAATTAGTAATATCAAAAAGATATAAATAAGCTATTTACGATTAGATTTTTATCATTTGATTGTTCACCTTGAATGGTCAAATTAATCCTACAATAAAAACAAATCAATGAAACGTATATTCAAATATATATTTTAGAGGAGATAGAGATAATAGTTAACACATTGAAATTACAGTGTCATCTAATAAAAAAACATAGACTTGTTTTACCTTTCTTCTCTTGCAAAATTTCATGAAAACTTCAACACGAGTAGGAGCTTTTCCATTTTTTCATCTCAAAATAATAATCAGTTGGAGATTTTGAACTTGAATCTTTTGATTTTGAGGGAGGGATATAGTAAAGATAATTTATCACTTAGTTCCTATTTTATCCTTATAGTAACTATAGTCACATCCCAATATACTTTTCAAAACATTAAATATATTATATTCAAAAGATAATATAGTAAAATTTTTATTGTATTTATTATTCATTAAGAATGTGTAAAATCAATATTGGATGAGTAAAAATAAACAAAAAGAATATGTATTGCTCATTAAAGGTTTTGTCTAGTATTAAGGAAGTATTAGTATTACATATTTACACCTAATAACATCAAAATGTAACTCGCTATACATTTTACCTACCTAACTGAATTTAGTTATTTAATTTTATAGTTCAAACAAAAATTAATTTATTTATCGTTCAAAAAAAAAAGTCATTCAAAATCATGTACCAAAGTTTTTGTATGCCAAAGTTGTTGTAAACCCAAAATGTATGCTATGATGATACGAACTCAAACTTTATGCATGTATTAAAGTTGTTGAATCACACAAAACCATCCATCCCCAATTAGACCAAACGAATTAGGGAAAATTATCCATTTACACATGTTATATTACCATATTTATTAATACTCCCTACTAGTTGAAAAAATATTAAAAATTCCTCTTTTTTTAACCGTCTCTTTCACTGATACATTACTTTTATCTTATATCAGTTATCCTAAATTCACACCTATTCTTCAGCCTCATCGCCGGCAGTTTCTTTTTTTCAATTTCAGTCCATCTATTACTCAATTTCAAGCTTTTAAGTAAGGTATATTCAAGTTTTTCCTTTACTGGTATCTCACTTCATTCTCACCTCATTCGAGTTCCTCTATTTTCTTCTGTAATTATTTTTTACTCATATTGTTCACTGATACACATGGAATCCGCTCCATCTTTTAGTGTTGGTCTCAGTCAGTTGAATAAAAATCAAGAAATTCTTATTTTACAGGACGAGATTATATCCAAACATCATAACGATCCATCAGTGATGGATAAGCTACGTGAGAAATCGAAGTCAAAATTTCAAGTTCAACATTCACCCAAAGAAGTCGACAAGAAGATTGAAGAGGTTTCAACACGCCCTAATCTCCCAAAGGTATGAGTTCATCTAAGATGTTTTTTTAATGTCATTTTTTATGAAGATTCGTTGCTTCTGATACAATAATTTTATGTATAAGATTCGTATGTATCAACCTTTAATGCTTCTGATATATCGTGGTTTTATATCAAATGCTCATGTATCAGGATTTACTGCTTCTGATACATCTTATTTATGTATCAGATTCTCATGTATCAAGCTTACATGAGAATCTAATACATCCTGTTTATATTATTTTTTTAAAAGGTCATTTTTCTAAAGATTTACTGATTCCTGATACATCTAGTTTATGTATCAGATTCTTATGTATCAAGCTTTAACGTTTTTGATACATCGTATTTTTGTATCGGATTCTCATGTATCAAGCTTACATGAGAATCTGATACATTCTGTTTATATTATTTTTTAAAAAATATTATTTTTCTGAAGATTTACTGATTCCTGATACATCTAGTTTATATATCAGATTCTTATGTATCAAGCTTTAACGTTTCTAATACATCGTGTTTTTGTATTGAATTCTCATGTATCAAGATTTAATGCTCCTGATATATCTTGTTTATGTATCAGATTCTCATATTATCAAGCTATAATGCTTCTGATACTTCCTGTTTATGTATCAAGATTAAGTTGTCTTTAATCAGTTTCCATGTCAATGCAGAGAATGAATTATGTTATCAAGAAGATCCCCTCACACTCCTTGAGATTCGACACTACATATACGACTAATTTTATTGGTGATTTTAAATCATCAATAGGTGATAAAGCTATACAATTATTTCGACAAACCATATTTGGTCACTATCTAGATATACCACAGTGCAATTTTCAAGGACAAATTATCAAATATCTCTTGCTTCTTGAGGTAGAGCAAAAACACAAATAGGAATTGCACATTCGTCACATGCAGGGTAATAAACTCATATTCACAATCAAGGAATTTGCTATTATTATTGATTTGCGATATACCGATAATATCAATAATTTTTGGTACCCAGATGCACCAACAAGTAGATTGTTGTCTAGATATTTCTCTGATGCAAAAAATGGGATAAACAAAGGATGTTTCGTTCAGCGTTTTCTGGTTGGAGGATGAGAAACAAATGAAGATGCTGTTCAGATGGTCATTCTTTACTTCATCCACACTTTTGTTTTTTCTCAACTAGGTGATTCACCTATTTCTGTTGATGATTTTAAGATGGTAGAGGATGGTAGGTATGTGCAATACCCATGGGGAAAAATAGCATTTTCCAAATTGATAAAAGGAATTAGGCAGGAGTTTTCAAATGCCAAATAAATGTATCGTTTGGGCAACATGCCATACGCTCTGAATGCATGGATCTACGAATGTGCATCTCAGGTGCCTTCTGAAATTGCTGTAAGAGTGGGCCATCGAATTCCCAAAAATTTTAATTGGCATGTTATTGCCGTCAAGCCAAAATTTAAGACATTCATGTCTACCATCTTCAGTGAGGTATATTTTATGAAATCATTTCCAAAATTATAGCAAATGAACATACCATCTCATGCTTATTAAATGTACTTAAAGATTATTCATGTATGCACTGACTCATTATACATAACATTTAAGATACATTCTATAGTCTTGCCTTTGATACAATAGAATTTGTTCTGATATATATGATTCCTCTCATGAATTTTTTTACAGTATCAATACTCCAATATTGTGCCATCTCAAGATGAAATTGAATCATTTGTCATTCCTGGCAGTGAATATCATTATGAAGCTGATACATCAACTGCCAAGGTTAAATTTATAGAACCTTAAGAAGTCCCCGGATTTGAGGACTTTTCAATAAAATCACCCGCAGAATTATTAAGAAGATCCAGTCATGTTACTGGTACATCTTCTCTACCTCCTCCCAAAAGAATGAAGACTACCCCTGATAAAAAAATCCATTCAAGTAGAAAAAGCTAAAATGCATAAGGATGTCATACCACCAAATCCATCAGATAAGCCTTTTTCTACTTCTATAGAACCTGCGGCAAAGTCTGGGGTAGGCGGTGAATCTTTCGGTCATTCGGATCAAATTATTCATGTGGAATTTAAAGCATTAAAGAAGTATATAAAGAAGTCTCTAAAGAAATACATAAGTTATTACTATAAGAACTAAGACACACAATATACTTTTAATAAGTTGATACATTATGTTTTTTCATATTATTGTATTAAGGTTGACCAGAAGTTCAAGCGATTAGAGAATAAAATTGATTCAAATCACACTGATATTTTGAAAGCCATGAACAACAAAGTGCACCACATGACTGGCACATTATTTCCAATTAAAAAAGTAGATTTTGTTCAACCATTCCATATGGTGGAAGAATAACAAGCACCTATTGTATTGGAGGAGCAGAATGATCCAAATAAATCTGATCTCCCTCCAGCAAATGTCCAATCTCATGTCTAGGAAGATATTAAGGTAGATACATCACGTAATTATTGATATTTATATTTTGATATACTTTTAAACTACTGGATACATTTTATTTTCATCTATCAGATATTCAATTGTCATTGTATTTATCATTCTCATAAGTATATGTTATTATATTTACAGGAAGCAGAACCATCCAACAGGATACAAGAGGTGGATGATGTATCTGGGCATAACACTGTATCAGATGCTGCAGAATATATTCAACAGTATATTTCGACTGATAATGTATCAGAACCAAATATATTACCAAGCTGATGCTTCATAGCTATTGTACCTGCTTAACCTGTGATGCTATATAGATCTTGATATGTTTCATGCTCATATATCATAAGTAAATGTCATTATATTTACAAGAAGCAGAACCATCCAACATGATACAACAAGTGGATGATGTATCAGAACACAACATTATATCAGATGTTGCCGAATCTCTTGAACATCATGTTTCAACTGATACATTAAAGGTAATGTATCAGAACCAAAGTTATGACCAATCTGATGCTACATAGCTTTTGTATCTGCTAAACCTGTGATGTTATATGGATCTTGATACATTTTATGCTTATATCTCATAAGTAAATGTTATTATGTTTTGCAGGTAGTTGAACCATCCAACACGATACAAGATGTGTATGATATATCAGAACATAACATTGTATCAGATGCTGCAGATTGTTTTCAACAGCATGCTTCAATTGATACATTAATGGTAATTTATCTGAACCAAAGTTATTAAAGATAATATCATTTCACTAGTCATTTTCTTAAATAATTGTTATTATTACATTTGTAGGAAACGAAACCATCATTTATTCCACAACAATCAGAGGATGTATCAGCACAACAGATAAAACCAACTAGAGTCTTCATTTTCAAGTGATTGTTTATTCTGATACATTAAAGGTAATGTATCAGATCAATTATTGTGATACATTAAATATTAATAAGTTTAGTATTGACGTTATACATTAAAGTTAGAATAATGCCATGAAAGATGCGAGAGAGACTGTTGATAAGACTGATCAATATAAAGAGCATGTTCAACAGATTGATAAAGAAAAAATCAACCCAACTGTATCGGTAATATTCCTCAATTGTATCTGATTCTTTAAATTTAGTACATTTTTTTATACGAAAGTCATAACATTTTCTTAATTCTTAAAAAATAGGATTCCACAACTTCAACCTCGATATCGTCTGAAACTCGAGAGGTGATAGATTCTCTAATATCCGGACTTCCATTACCGGTCACGCCATTGACTGCCATTAGTCATGATCAATTAGTTAAGGATGAATGTCTATTACGTGATAGTCATCTACCTACCACTCTTCCATCAAAACTCAATGTATTGTCAGATGATGCGAAGACACCTCTTCCAAAGAGTAGGCTGCCTTCTAAGATCTTACAATCACCGTATCTAATAAAATTTGGGTCGAGTGAAAAGGGTAAGGAAAAAATGATATTTGTTAGGCATCAAACACACTCTTTTGAAGATTTTGGCATATGCTATCATCCCCCAACCGATCTCACTTAGGAATACACCCAATGGATAGATAAAGGACTAATAAAATCACATGCCAACAAGTAGGTATGACATTTACAACTTATATCAACACAAGATGTTTATTATATATGTTTTGTCATTTTAATATAAGTTTCCATTCAGGAAACCAAAGAAGGAACATTACAGATCCAAGTTCTCTTTATTTGGATTTGAAAAAATGGACTTTGTAGTGGCATTTCCTCGAGATAAGAACTAGTTCTACCTCATGTCACAGAAGAACAGATGTTGGAATGATGAGGTAATCATTTATTAACAGAGCATCTGTTACATGTCAGACACAATATCTGATACATAAATACTATGTATCAGATACATCCAGTACAGCAGTTTCTACTATGTTTAGTAACTATGTATCAGTTGTATGACTAATACTTTCTTAAAATATGCAGCACATTGATGTAATATTTTACTATATTTGAAAGAAATTCAAGATGCAGTTGGACAATCGATATCACTACACAACAAAAGTATTTTCAAAATTTTCATTGAATCTGCACACACAAGATACTATGACATTCCACCTGACATTTCTATCCAAGAAGATATGACAAGGGCCTCTGTTGTAGCTCATCATGAGAGATCTGTAAAGAACATAATAAGAGGTTTCTCAATAACCACAGGGTTGTCCTGGCATTTGGTAGATGAGGTATACATTCCGATAAATTGTGATATAGATTTTCATTGGGTTCTGGCAGTAGTTGTGTTGAAACAGAGGTTGATACGCGTCTATGATTCATTATCTAGAAGAAGAAGTAGCAACCCTTCCCCAGAGATCCAAAAAATAGCAGTAATGCTACCTACATACCTATCGTGGTTTTTTTATAAGTCTAAACGTACTGATTGTTCGTCGCTTGATTCATACAAGGACAAATCTACCGGTAACATGCTTGAAGCACATCACCTTTTTGGTATTGAATATGTTGAAGAAATTACGCAACAAGGAAGTGATAGCTTGTGAGTATTAACAAATATGCATATTTAAATCATTACTGTGTCAAATTTAAATTTTTTTAAAGTTGTGTATTCATTTTTTTTTGCAAGGATTGTAGTGCTTTCATCGCTATTTTTGCTGAATATCTTAGTTATGGAATTTCTACTTCAACTACTGGACTACATGCCGAATTCTTCTGTTCAAGATATGTCACACTATTGCGGAAGTATGGTTGTTGAAAGGCTAAGGATGTTTATGTTAGCGACAACGACGATCCAAAAAAACCTAAAAGAGATTTCATATCTCCTGGTCAAAGAGAATCGATCGACATCGAGTAGTTTTTTTTTAAATTTTATAGTAGTAGAATGTACAATTATATTTTTGCACCAATAGTAAACATTTTTTTTGGTTATTCAACAATTTAGCAGACTTTTAAGTTTTTCTCATATTTATGTATCATATTCTGATTTATCAAACTTGAATGCTTCTAAGACTTCTTATTTATTTATCAGGTTTTCATTTATCAATCTTTAATACTCATGATACATCTAGTTTTTGTATCATATTCTCATGTATCAAACTTGATTGTTTCTGATACATTTACTTTATGTATCAGATTGTAATGTATCAAGATTTAATAATTCTGATACATCTATATTTATGTATCAGAATCTCATGCATCAATATTTACAGCTTTTGATACATATTTTGTATGCATCAGATTGTAATGTATCAAGATTTAATAATTCTAATACATCTATATTTATGTATCAGCATCTCATATATCAAGCTTTAGAGCTTCTGATACATCTAGATTATGTTTTAGATTCTTATGTATCAAGATATAATGATTCTCATATATCTACATTTATGTACCACTTTATCATGTATCAAGCTTTACAGCTCTTGATATATCTACTTTATGTATCAAATTCTCATGTATCAAGCTATAATGCTTCTTCTACATCCACATTTATGTATCAGATTATCATATTTCAAGCTTTACAGCTCTTGATACGTCTACAACCTATATCAATACAACATGTTATGTATCAATCACAATTCAGTTGAAAACTAATCAACAACCTTTAAAGTATCAACCCTTAATACGTCAAATGTTTATGTATCCGTTATTCTCATGTATCAAATTCGAAATTACTATCAATACCAAGTAACTTACAATAAAAATAATTACCAACCATCCATGTATCAATTATTGATATTCAATTACTATTCTGGTTAATTGATATATGTATCAAATACAACCCACATTGTAAAAAAAAACTATGTAGATGTAAGGACATGATCCAAATAGAATGTATCCTGGCATAACAAAACATCATTTCTCTTTGGGCATGAAATTACAAGTCTTTCTGTTGTGGACTTCATGGACACAACGACTACAAGAATTTGTGCTTGTTCTTATCTTCTCACTAGAGTACTTTTTTCTTCGTTTCTTTGATCTTCCTAGCATCCTTTTGTATCTTGGTGGCAAGATGAACTCTTCCAAAAAAAATCAGAACAGACCAATCTTTCTTATCTGGCATTAGAACCATTGGCAATTCATAAGTATTTGCCAACGCCTCTGGCTTATAATAATCAGAACAGTATGGGTGCATATCTATAATGTTCTTGCTCTTCAACACTGCAATTGCGTGTGGACATGGTATCTCATCTAGTTGAAACCTGCCACAATTGTATGTTTTTCTTTCAAGACACACAATGTATCTTATACCTGACTCACAAACAGAATAAAGATATTCTGATGAAGCAACAACCTGTAGTAAATAATTATCATAGATATGTATCAGAACTGATGTATCAGTAAATAATGATCATAGGAAATACAGAACTGGTGTATCATATAGCTATGTATCAAGTAGATATCTACTTAAAAATAATAACTGGTTTGTACATTCATTCTCGAACACTTCATTATATTTGATACTAGGATATCTTCAAATTTCCTACCCAAAGTATGTTATGTATAAGCTGTTATTTCCCTATTTTTGTAGTTCCAAGCATCAAATAACATTCTCGTTTGCTCCAAAATGTCAATTATAGGCAGCTCTCGTGCTTCAATAAGACATCCATTGATACATTCTGCGATGTTAGAAGTCATCATTCTCCCATTGTTGACAGTTGTATAAACTCTCGATCACTTTTTGTACCCCGCATTTTTCAAATATTGTGTCACCTGGTGATCAATTTTTTCAATTTTTGCCATTAGTTTTTTGAATTTGTCTTTTCGGTATGCCTTGTCCATCGAGTAGAAGAGGTCACTTAGTACAGATTTGCTCCTCCTGTAGTTAGTACACACATTTTTTCATATATTTCATATGCATGCAAAGTGAGGGATATTGGAAAATACTATATTTACACTCTTGATTATGATTTCGTTCCTATCTGATACAACACACATATTGTCCCTCTCACCAAATGTACTTTTGAAGTTCTGAAAAAACCACGTCCATGATGAATCATTTTCTGTATCAAAAATACCATACGCCAATGGCAATACGCAACCTAAAAAAATATTAACAGCGATAACATATTTATTAGAATTCATCAGATTCACAGCAAATGTGTCAAATAAGATGATACAATGGTATTCAATATATAACAGTAACAAAAAGTAAGACATTCCCTATCAAGTGTGCTAGCTAATACAAATGTCTCTTTATAAGGTCTATCAAGATGAGCACCGTCAACAACTACAGGTCGACAAAACTAAAACCCCCTCATCAATGACCTTAAAGCTATGAATAGATACATGAACTCATCAGTTGGTGACTTGTGCATACTTATGTATGAATTTGGATATACGGATTTTAGCATATGTATATATACAGGCAGCTGTCTATATCCATCGACAGGTTTCCCCTTTAACATCTCCAAAGCATGTTCTTTTGCACGCCATGCTTGTTGATAGGTAATATCAATTCCATACGCTGCTTTAATATCCTCTCGTATATCATTGAGGGTGTGAATTCTTTTATGATTAACCAATTTAGGTGCCGTGAATGCACTTAAAAAAGCCTTTGTAGCATGAACTTTGTTGAAAATCCTATCTCTTAATGCACATGAATGTTCACTATTGAAATATCTCACTTTGAATATATTGGATTTTTTCAACAAGATGCTTTCATTCTCCAATAACAGTCATCTGAATAGCATATTAACACATAACTGCATAATTTTAGGAAAAAAAAATTAACATGTATCAGATACACTTAGTATGTATCGTGAATATAAACAACAAAATTAACTTTACAAAATCAATAATATATCTGGGAAAAATATTGAACTGAGTTAAATACATAATATTATGATGTATCATGACAGGTAAAATAAAAAAAATATTAACATGTATCAGATACACAGAGATTCTTATGTATCTGATACATTCTTACAGCAGTTTTTTTAACTGTTGTACTTGATACATAATATTTAGTATGTATCAGTATGTATCGTGAATATAAATAAAAAAATTAACTTTATAAAATCAACAGTATATCTGGAAAAAGTATTGAACTGGGTTATATTCATAATGTTATGATGTATCATGACAAGTAAAATAAAAAAATATTAACATGTATCAGATACACAAAGATTCTTATGTATCTGATACATTCTTGCAGCAGTTTTTTTAACTGTTGTATTTGATACATAATATTTAGTATGTATCATGAATATAAACCAGCAAAATTAACTCTACAAAATCAACAGTATATCTGAAAAAAGTATTGAAATTAGTTGTATACATAATGTTATGATGTATCATGACAGGTAAAAAAAATATTAGCCTGTATCAGATACACAGAGATTGTTACGTATCTGATACATTCTGAAAGAAAGTTTTTGAATTATTTTACTTGATACATAATACTTAGTATGTATCAGTATGTATCATAAATATTAACCAACGAAAATTAACTCTACAAAATCAAATTTCCAAATTCAGCCAATACACATACTTTTTACTGTCAGATCTTTTAACTTTGAAATTGAATCCATTATCAATTTTATATTTGGCCATTAGATCAACTAGTATTGCTTTGTCATTATACAATTGATTCTCCTTCACTTCTGCACCATTTGTATCAGTTATGTAGTTCGTCACATTAAATTCCGATATATAACAAGCTGCAGCATTACCAGATTTCACTAAACCAAAAATTTGTGACTCATTCGTGTTTGGTTCGGCACAAACAATTGCTCCATATGTAGCGTCGAATGTTTGTAACTCACGTCTCTTTCTATCAGATGTTGTTATGCATAGGGGATACTTTACGAATTTCGGCTCGTTCTTTTTCAACTCTATGTAAATATTAACACCCATATTATTAAGAATAATCATTGGCGAAGCGTTACCTTGAACTATGTATCGGATTTCAATATTTTTTACTGATTTATCTATGGTCAATTCAGCAGCTATTGCTGCTTTTAGAGTTGAGTACGATACATTGTCGCCCACTACGATTTCATCACTTTTGTATAGTTCATAACTCACCTCGAATTGCCAAACTCCAGAATATCTCAATAGTATCGCGATATTCATCTTGATTCGCTTGATGAAACTCAAAATTTGAATTGAATTTTTTGTTAGAACTTATGCTCTGTTTTTGAATTTTCCTTCATAGTCAGAACTGTTTCTTTTTTAAAAAATTATTTGTCTTAATTAGCACGGTAATTGATTGAAAGAACCAATCATAGCTTGAATTACGTTACTACCCATAAATAACCCAACAGCATTAATTATTTTACACTCAAAACCTGATGTATCAGCATAGTAAGTAATGTATTAGAAATTTGAAAAAAAAAGGGAAATCGGATAATTTAAGAAAATGAAGGATATATTGTAATTGAGCCTTTTCACTATGGAATTTAGGTAAAGTTTATTAAATTAAATGACGATCCTAAAAAGCGCATATTTGTGCCCTTACCATACCAAAATAAGGGGCCCAAGAGAAAATTTTGCCTCTGAAAACATTAAGCAAGAGACGGGACTAAAATTTCTTTTGGGCTAAAGCAGGTACAAGGCCCAATGTTGTTATGTAGCCTGATATACATGGGCTAAAAAATTCGAATCTAACTGGTGTTTACAATAATAACTCATCTAAATATTTATGTTTTCAGCAAATTAATATATATTGGAATAATTATTTAATGCAATTGATTATAATCCATAATTACATTTGATAGGGGTACTTTGAAATAATTATAAAATATAGTTACATTTTACATTTTATAGCAAAATATACGTATCTCTAAATTGTTGACAGAATTTTTGCATGTGTGTGCAATCTTCTTCGGATCCCACCTATAAAATTCATTGGTGCTATTGTGCACATACAATGTATATGCTTTTGGTGTATATATAATATATCAGCATATATACATTATCTGATATATATAATCAATATATAATTAACTTGTGCTTACGCTGATTATACACATTGAGTTGGCCAAACAGAATATGAACTTACACATAAGCTACACAAAATACATAAATCAATAAGTAAGAAAGAAAAACATACAACCTTTGCCTTCAAAATTGTGACCTAATGATCAAAGAATTGGTTTATGACTAAACACTTTTGTATTCGATAAATTATTATTCTCGTATATAAAGTCATGATAAATAGAGTTTCTTAATATATTTTTCGGTAAGAGGGTAGATATCAAGTAGAAAATAATCAAAGTATAAGTGTTGAAGTTGGTTTGATCCGCCAAATTTAGCTGAGGCAAGATTTTCATCAAGAATATTCGTCATCTACTATATATATGTAATTTTATTTATATAATGTAATATTTCAACGAAGAAATTCATCTTCATACCCAAACACTACCATTATAAATACATTAATTAAAAAGAAAGAAAACACAAACCTTATAAGTAGGAGCTAAATTAGGTTAGGTGGATAATAAAATTATGAAATCTCAAGTGCTTGCATTGGTAAGTATTTTCAATGAAACAAAAGGAGGAAGGGGGGCAAAAGGAATGTTAAACTAGGTAAGTTTAAAGGAATAATCAATTATTATATAGTAGAGTACTATTTATTAAATATTATTGCCCACTTGGTTACATAATTCCCGGGCCAATTACGTTTTAATGACAAGTTTATACATTGGTAATCACATTTAATCCTCGATTTAACTGAGGAATTATTTTATATTCAACGGTAAAGAAACAACAATGATGTCATCCAAACTTAAGCAAAAATAATGATAATAATTAAGAATTAAATATTGCATCAATTCCCAAAAAATAACGGATATATACGTTTAGCATGCTATGTATATTTTTTAGAAAAATATATCATTGATATTTGAGCCCCTAAGATTAATATAAAATTGTATAGATAAGTAAGATCTAGTGATATTAATTTAATAAATATGATCTGGATTGCATAAATTAAAAAGTAGCCTCATTAACATATTCACTGCATCCATATGCTTAGACATACTCACATATGTATTTTATCTTATCATACGTGAGTGAGTTGAGGCTCAAGCAGGCAACAGTTTGTTAACGTGTCTATTTTAGTAAGAGTATTTTTATAAATAAATAAAAAAGTAAAGATATTTTTTAAAAAAAAAAATTGTTTCACTTTTATTTGATTAGTATATAATTTTTTTAAATAGTGAAATCCACTTATGCTTTTTAGTTTTAAATTCATATTCTTTAGTTATAGCTTTGTTAATTTGTATGTCGTCGCTGATATTTCTGTGAATTTAGTAATTATTTTGCATAAAAAATTGATGCTCAATGAAAAAAAATATTTTAATTATGGACATCCTAATGGACCTGTCAATAAGGTTTTTGAAAAAAGAATGAGATAATTTACTACCACACAAGTATATTATAATTTGTTTTTAGACCAAAAAATTTAAAATCATTTAATCAACACAACTTAAAATTTAGAAAAAATTTAAGAAATATACAATTAACTAACTTATATTGCAAAAATATAGTTCAAAACTTACATTACAAATATTTAGACCAAAACACAATTCAAAAATACAACAATATACACCCGGTATAAATATACAACATTTTCATAATTTATTTTTTTAAAAAATGTTTAAACACTATATACAATATTATACAAGATTATAGAAGATATTATATACACATATACAATAATATACTATATTATACAAAAAAGGACTTCGCCTTCGTCTTTGAATCCAGCATCAGATTCATCTTGAAACACCTCAAAAGCTACACCAAATCACCCAAAGTTTCATATTTAGCTCCTCGATACATAATTGATTCTTTGCAACAATACCCACTCAAAGTGGAGCTTATTTGTAGAAATATGAATTTCAAATCTTAAAGCTTCGAGCTTCATCAATGACTATTTATGACTTCAACGAAACGTCAATAGTACTTCATAGTAACTCCAATAAAAAGGATAAAACAATGACTTAATATGCACATTTCTTCAGAAGCATGGGTCATTATCAACCACTCAGGTATATATGCATAAAGGACCATTCATTTCACTATAAACAAGCAAAACGAAAACAAATCAGTTAATTACCGCCCCCATCACCACTACAATAGCCATCCGAAAAGTTGCTAGCTACTTAGCTATCACCGAAATTCTACAGTAATAAATCCGAAAATTTCAAATATGGAAAGAGAATGAAATGTGCGAGGAGGGAGGGAGGGACCGGGGGGGGGGGGGAGATAGGTTTGATAAAGTTTTAAATTTTTTGTCTATTTTGACAATGTAATTGGGTCGATCACACTTTTAAATAGTATCTCTATAATTTACCTATATTAATAATTTTTATCAAGTATTCCATTTACACTTAATGGGAACAAAAAATTATTTAACTAATACTATTTTAAAAATAAATTTATGAACAAATATTGAGTCCATACACAACACCATTTTTTCATCACTAGTAATTAAATATATCATAGTATATCTTCACTTATACCACTTGGTAGGTTTGAGTTATTACAATAATGGCGCGTGTTTCATACGCCGGAGAACCATATATAGTATTGAGATTAAATTATATTATTGTCTTATTTCTTATTTGATTATTAATTTTGAAATAAATTATATCACGTTTAGTGATCAATATCAAAATAAGTTATCTCTGACAGAAATTGGTATAATAGTATCGAATTCAATTACCATATGATTAATAATAAAAATGAAAAAAATATTTTTAAGGTCCCTCAAACCTTTTATCTACTAAAAATAAGATGAAGGATATTTTTACAAGCAAACGAGTTCTTCTTAGAAATTATATAATGCATGTTATTTTTGATACAACAAATCAAACAGTCAATCAAAAATAATCTCATGATAACTAATTTTGTCATAATTTCTCTTCAAAACAAAAGACCTCTATAGTTGGGAATAAGTAATTTGAAAAATTATGATAACATGATTTAATGCGGAGAGTAAATAATGATGAAATTATTTAGTTGACATACTTTATTGATAGATAAGCTCATTAAATCAAAAATAGGATATACAAAATATATTATAAAATATGTGTTTAATTTAAAGTGGATAAATCAGAATATATTTTTTTCAATTTTAACTTTTGTCTTTTTAAAAGACTTTGGAAAAACAAAAATGTATCATTTTATTATTCTTATCATGAGATTACTAATCTTATAATTGTTATTCCATATAAAATATAGTATAAATTTTATTCACAATTATGAAATAAATAATTTAAGAATTATTAATTCCATAATTTTAAACTATACCATATATATAGAATAAAATAATTCCACCATTTATCCGTTATTAAATCTCACCAACCAATTTTTCTTATTAAAAATCATATAAGCTTTCTTTATGCGATCCTATGAGCAGCCTAAAGTTTATTTTGAAAAGTCTGAAAACTGCGCATTAAAAAGTATCTTAATTATTGTTTCATTTATTTTTCTTGTCCATATATATTTTTAAAAATGGTATAATTATATGGTAAAGGTACAGACAGATCTAAGACTTTTTAACGGACGTTTTGTTACTGGGATTAAGGATTATCCTAGTACAAAATTTAAGATTAGGTTTATCTATTTTTTGGTTGTAATTATTAATTAAAATCAAAACAAAATCTATATCAGAAAAATAGTTTTCTGTTAATTAATCTTAGTTATACTCCTAATTGTAAATTTAGAATAATCCAAGCATTAAGGGGTCTTTTGATAGCTGATTAGAGTTATATTGATATTAATAATGTAGATATTATTTATTTGAGAAAAAGTATCTTAATTATTGTTTCATTTATTTTTCTTGTCCATATATATTTTTAAAAATGGTATAATTATATGGTAAAGGTACAGACAGATCTAAGACTTTTTAACGGACGTTTTGTTACTGGGATTAAGGATTATCCTAGTACAAAATTTAAGATTAGGTTTATCTATTTTTTGGTTGTAATTATTAATTAAAATCAAAACAAAATCTATATCAGAAAAATAGTTTTCTGTTAATTAATCTTAGTTATACTCCTAATTGTAAATTTAGAATAATCCAAGCATTAAGGGGTCTTTTGATAGCTGATTAGAGTTATATTGATATTAATAATGTAGATATTATTTATTTGAGAATTTATGTGTTATTTTATTGAGGTGTCAGTTATGCAGGGTTTAGTTATTCCAATGTATTTTAACTATTTCACTTTCTATCTTGTATAAATATAAAATAACATATAAATTTCTTTATAACTTGCATATATATTAATTTTGCGGATTTCTAAATTGCAAATTCAATATCATATCAATTTTATAGATAAACAATTTATTTCCTAACCAACCACTAAATGTGTTATCATTACACACGATTTAAAACCTGTATAAAAAAGTGCATTTATTTATGACTCCCCTCACTAGATGCACCCCTGATCTAGAAATACATACTAATGAGATTATTCGTAAAATGTGGAATGATTATATTAAAAAATAATTGATTATTATTGTTGTTATTATTTAATTTCTTGCAGTAATGAATCTTCATAACTACTATAAATTTGACAAATGGCATCTGAAAAATATATTATTAGTTGTTTTTATTAAAATATCGTATTATGATTTTTGAATAATGTATTATCTAAGCTTATTATAAAATAATAAATATATGTCAAACTTATAAATATTTTTGATATATAATTTTTAAAACTTGTGAATATAAATTAAATTTTATATATTTATTTTTAAAAATTAAAATACATTTATAAAAATTATGACCAAACACATATTAAAACTCTGCGAAAACAAAAATTTCTCAAGTTGGAGGGGTGCGGGGGGTGGGGGTTGCATGTGAAGGAAGAGAGCAAAGATGAGAACGTCATGGCTTTTTGCAGATTGGTTTCGATTCCCAAGTATAATGGAAAGGAAAGGAAAAGAAAAAAAGGGAACCAAAGCACTCTGTGCAATTAATATTTTATATTAATAATGAGTATCTGTCAAACACCATCAAGCATCTCTTTTTACCATCACTTTCACTTTTGTCATCTTTAGTTCCCTCCTAAAATTTCATTTGTCCCTAATAAATGATAATTTCCCCAATGAGGATGCACCCCCACCCCAACAAAAGAAAAAAAGACTGAACTTATCAAATAAAGAAGTGTTATGATCTTGACCTGCCATGATTGATACTCACTCTAATTGATTCAATGGGAGAATCATTAATACAATTCAAAGTAAATAACAATCACAAGAGATGAGCAATTTAAGATGTGCTAACATGTTAAATATAGAAAAAGATGTTGAGTCTCTCTAAACTCAGCTAATTCAACTAAATATATGGAATACCCCTAGAATCTGAAATTTCTTGTATCAAAATTCTAATGAAATAACTAGTCTGAAGAAAAGGAGATGCAACCCTAAAAGTGCAAAGTGTTTGTAAGTCTAAGTCCGGAAAGAAGGGACCAAGACAGAGAGGAACTCATGGTAGCCTGAAAGAGATGCCTCACTCTTGAGTTCAGTAATCAGCGTCTTTTATGCGAGGTCTCTCAACAACCGCCTGAAGATGCCCTGTATTCAACAAAGAAAGAGCAAGTGCATTATCAGTACACAAAACAACGGTGTACTAGTAGAATCATGCGGTTATTCCAGTAAGTGAGATATGAACAAGTAACTACAACACAGTAAACACACATGTATGTAATACCTTACCACTTATCACCTCATAAACAGCACATATACATATACACAGACTAACTGTCTCGATTTCAATACACATTCAAGAATGGTTATCTCATGGAATCTAAACTTCACCTTTTAGTGTGTCAGAATGTGACACTCGATTCAAGGTTGTGTCAGAATGTGACACCCGATCCAGTTATGTGTCAGAACATGATACCATTATCTAGTTATATGTCGAAACGTGACATTCAGTCCAAGCAAACACATCACAATCACAAATACAGTGAATAGTTTCAACAGTTATAATTACGAAGAACAGGTTATTGCATTCCATTGACAATAAATTGTCATCGTGGCCTATATTATAAAATAATATAGGCAAAAGAGTATGCATCACTCTAGAATGTACTAACTATGGAGAGTGTGCAATACATGACATAAATCATAATAGTGCAATGAACAAGCTAAGTCATGATGAAGGAGCTAACAAGCACATTCTAGAGTGATGCATACTCTTTTGCCTATATTATCGACCGTCGTGGCCTATATTATAAAATAATATAGGCAAAAGAGTATGCATCACTCTAAAATGTACTAACTATGGAGAGTGTACAATACATGACATAAATCATAATAGTGCAATGAACAAGCTAAGTCATGATGAAGCAGCTAACAATAAATCATCATTTCACATGGTTCATTTCATCTTTCCTATTCACATACATATATGCATATAAATGAAGCAGCTAACAAGCACATATGACACATACGAAAAGACAAAATTATCTCCTACCTCAAAATCAAGCCTTGGAACTCTAAACTGTTGGAGCTTTCCCTTTCTGAAGTCTCTCGTCTTGTTCTTAGTCTAAAAATAGTCACACATATGCAAAGGATCAATGAAATGGCTAATATATCTGAATTATAACAAAATTCCAACCCTTGGCCAAACCCATGATCCTAACACTCATCTAAGGTTATTTCCTCCATTAAATCCAAGTCAAGAACCCCTAAGTTATCCTTCATGGATTCTAGGTACCAAAAATCAAAATACAAGTTAGGGGAGCGATTAACTTACCTTTAGTAAGGAATTTGGTGAAAAACTGTAAGAAATTACCCTAGGTCGCTTCTAGTCTCTTAAGAACGAAGTGTAATAATTAAAAATGATTTTGAAACTTTTTCTCATTTTTAATTGCAACTGTCCCGCCAAAGCGGGACTATCATGCTATAGCGGCCCCGTCCTGGCGGGAATAATCCCGCTCTGGCGAGATGCACAGATACAGGATATCCGTGTTTGAGTTCCAAGCTTTCCATTTTACAACACACCCTCATCCCATGAGGTTCTAAAATTTATACTTCACGGCAAGTTCAATTTCAGGAGTTTTACTCGTTCAATTACGATTTCTAAAGCCGTACAGGCTCCGTATCATCTTGGCTATCAACTCAAACAATCAAACTAATAGTTTAATCCCCCATCCATTCCCAAATTACCCTGCACCTCACCTGACTCAGATTTCTTCCAAGTCTGGCATAGGCTCCAAATTTTCAAGTTACTATCTGAAAGTTTTTTGGCCCGATTTCTTTCTCCATTGGCTTATCCATAACAATGGGAACATATCGTTACAAAAAAGATAAGAGAAAACAAATATAAAGAAGGATAAAAGATTTGAGGTATGATACAATTAATTGTTTGTGAATGAGGTTAGCAGATAACACTCTTTTAGAATAGAAAAAGTTTTATTTGTACATATAATTTAAATTTTTAAATGTTGGATTTAGTAAAGTTTTGATGATTGACAAAAAACTATTGAACATGTCATCAAAGCAGGTTCATGAGAAATCGTTTCCAGAGAACTCTATCTACACTAGGACAATCTCTATCTACACTAGGACTGCACAAATAAAATCGCGTGTGCATAATTAAAAAAAAAACAGTTATCCGAAGAGTTAGTGGTTGAATATAACTTTCGAAGAAGAGATGAGTTCGAATGCAAAGAGGAGTTCTGATGTGAAGAGAAGTTTCAAGTAAAATACAAATCTATGAAGAAGTTGTATAAAGAAGAGATTCATTCAACTGAGAAGTTGATGCATTCACAAAGAGAAAAGGCAATTGGTAAATTAACTTTGTAATGCTAGTTGAATATTGAAAGAAAAACATTAAAGAATTAGATTCTATTACAGTGTTAGGCTAAGAGTTTTAGCATTCATGTATTAGGAGTTTTTCATTAAGTTGTAATGTTGATGTAATCATAGATCAGTGTACTATAAATTGAATTAGGATTATTAATGTCTTCAAGTTGGGATAACTCGAAGACTTGAGAACACATATCTTGAGAGGTTTATGAGTTGTTAGGAATTAGAGTTTATAATTCTTTAGGTTACATATGTTTGTAATTTTTTGTTGAAAGGCAATTGTTGTTTAGTGAAGTTGGGAGTAAATTCTGTAGAAATACAAGTCGTGATTTTTACACATTTGTGAGCCAGGTGTTTTCACGTGAGAATAGTGCATATTCTATACTTACTGCTTTTTACTGCTATGTTGGAACACATTAGGCAACCTGTTTTATAGTTTGGGAAAAAGTTAAGTTAATTAGCTAAACTCTAGGTCGTGTAGAATAACGTTAACTTATATTTTTTTTTCATAAACATAAATTGTAAAAACTATCAAAATTGTCCCAATTCTTTATACAATCTTGTCAAATAAGCAAAAATTCATAACAAAAGTATAATACGACATCTCAAAGCTATTCTAAAAAAATAACATTTATTGATCAAAGTTTAGTTCAATAAAAAAATAAAATTGAACATGAGTAATATTTATCTACAAACAAAAATAACATTTTTATAAAGAATTACTAAAGAGACATGTGGCAAAAATAAGATAGTTTTGTGTAAATAAATAATATTTATGTTGATGAGAGTAATGGTTATATCCGATATAAATGATTTGAAGGTTGGTAAGAGTAATAATATCAACTATAAATTTTGTTTACATATGAAATAAATGGTTGGTAGTAGGGCTGTACAGGGCAAACCGATAAACCGCACCAAACCGACAAACCGAACCAAACCGAAAAAAAACCCGACTAGTGGTTTGGTTTGACTTGGTTTGGTGTATGAAAAAAAAAACCCGACCATTATAGGGTTGGTTTGGTTTTAACTAAAAAAAGTCAAACCGAACCCAAACCGACCCGATTATAGATATACTACTTTTAAATTATGTTATACATAAAAATATTTATTAAAATATAATTTATAAATGTTTTTTAATTTTTTTTTATAATTTTTTTTATAATTTTTGTTTTCTTTCTTACATTTATATTTGGACTTGAGAAGCCCATCTAAATAATATACAAAAAAAAACCATCTTATAAAGTTAAAACTTCAAACAGTGTTCTGCGTCCATCTTATATGTTGATATTTTGTACTAGAACTCTTTTTAAGAAGCACTGCTCTATGCTTTTTATTAGATATTATGAAAAATCCGAAAAACCCAAAAAAACCCGAGAAACCCGAAAAACCCGAAAAAATCCGAAAAACCCGAGAAAAATTGATATTGAAAAACCCGACTTTTATTGGTTTGGTTTGGTTTATAGATTTAATAACCCGACACAAATGATTTGGTTTGGTTTGTAAAAAATCCGAACCAACCCGGTCTATGTACACCCCTAGTTGGTAGATATACAATGGTGTTTTTTAAAAGAAAATATAAACTTGTGGGCAATTTTTCTATTTGAAAAATATGAAATTTTGATATGAAATTTCTAAAATAAGCTTTTAGAAATTTGAGATTTCATCTCATGATTTGAAATCGTAAGATGAAATCGCATGTCCAAATATTAATTTTATCTATAATTTTAAATCACGAGATGAAATCACATATCTAAAAGCCTACTAAAAATATTTTGTAAAGAATAACCACACAAGTTCATAGCAATTCAATCCTATGTTTTCCACTTTGCCTTCTAAACTATTTAATATTTTGTTGTTATTCAAGGTCATCTAGTTATGTTGTAAAGGGCAATATGTTGTTCGTTCAGGAATTGGTATGTACAGAAGATGAGACAAGTGAAAAAGATGATGTTGAGATGGATGTAGAACATATCAGGAGAGGTAAGTTTAGTAATAAAGTTATTTAGATCAAGGTGGAAGTGGTTTCCGTAGTGGACAAGATGATGAAGGCAAGACTGAGATGGTTCGGGCTTATAAAGAGAAGATGCACATATGCCTCAGTAAGGAGGTGTGAGAGATTGACCATAGAGAGTATAAGGAGAGGCAGAGATAGGACGAAGAAGTCTTGGGGAGAGGTAATTAGATAAGACATGGTTAATCAGTAATGTTATTATTACTCTTTTACTATTTTATTCTTCAATTTTAATTCTACCTGTTATTTCATTTACTTCAGTTCTTATATTATTTTGTTGTTACAATTGTTCTCTTCTTTATTGTTTTCAGCATGGTTTCTTAATTATTGTATTTTCTTTACATGCTTATCTTGTTTACATGAATTTTTGGAGTCGATGGTCTATCAGAAACAGACTCTCTGTCTTCATTAGATAGTGGTAAGTTATGTACACATCATTCTCTCCCCAGATCTCATTTGTAGAATTACACTGAATATGTCATTATTGTTATTTATTGCGTGGCCATTTTTGGTAGATTCCAGAACTTCAGGCTTGTAGTTCCTCTGATGCGTAGCTAGCACAATTAACATTAAAACAGTAGAAGTAAATAATACAATCATTTTACGTGAAAAATTTCTTGCTCAATAGAGTAAATATCACAACCTACAATCTATATATAGGATTTCTCTCAAAATTTCACTGAATAACATAATGACTTAAAGTTACAACTCAATAATTAAAGGGACTAACTTAGTACCTCAACCCTTACAATCTACTCTGACCACAGATGCACATTTTCAAGATTATAAACTCTAGCCTATAAAGCAAAACCGCTCCTCTAAAATTACTTACATATATAATTGCTACTCAATAGCAAAATAGGCTACAACTTTAGAACAATGAATTAAAGACTCAACATCTTAGAACAAGACAAGATCTCCTCCCTCCAAAACCTAGAATAATTTGGTCAAGGAAATCACCTTTGACTAGTAACATGTACAAGGACCTGGTTCTTCAACATTTGTTTGATAGGATCACCACATTGGTATATCACGAACGCTATGTTAAGGGACCCCGTTCTTTCAACAACGCTTGTCAATCATCATACTCAATAAACATTAGTTAAACATACTCCACTAATATTCTCATGTTGTAGTTTAATTGCTCCTTGATAAATGATTTGCGGATTAAAAAAGAAATGTTCATGTTGTTGGAACATGTTAATATTCACAAACTACCAAAATGAATAATTCATAACTAAAAAATTGTAGTAGACACTACTTACCTAGTTTTATAGCTCTAGATCCAGATTATTCTTTTTCTTAGTGAATATTACTTAATTATAGGATGACTGACTATCATGTGACATAATAGAATACATTAAAATTAAATTCTCCCATATAACGAACCTCTCTAACGCATTATAAGTTTGGTAATTGAGCTTTAATCAGTTCACTCAATCTGATACTCTAATTTGTAAAAGTAATTTATGATGGTTGAATCTAAAACATGTGTACAAATTCGTCACACAAAATTTATTAGGACAGTGGCGTTTGATCAATTTATGTGCATCTTAAGTACTATTTCAAATAAAAATTATGTACTTGTCATCTCTCCTCTATTTAGTGGCAGAACCACAATATCAGAAATATGATCACTTAAATATTTCATTATAACGGTCAATTTATTTTTTGAAATCGATTAGTTTTTTATAGCGGTTGGTTCACATATACAACCTTTATAACTTTATGGTATATTAACCTTTACAACATCATGGTATACTTATGATATGATGTATTGGTCAGTTCTTATAATTAGAAGGTAGTAAATTTCTTATTATGTTGTATTATATATTTCTATAATAGCATTTTGTTATATATAAAAAAGAAAAAAGGGAAAGGGGAAAAAGATAATTCACGTGAAAAGTTGGAGCAAGATCTAGCAGAAAAACATACTAATGGGATGTTCATGCAATGTCATGTGCAAATCCATTGGCTCTTTTCAGTCTACATTTTTTTTATAAAATATAAATATAGTCATGAGTATGTTAGGTGATTCTTTGTTACTTTTTCCTTTTATTTCACAAATTTTGAATAATTATAAGATGTGTTATTTCTTTTTTAGGGAGGAGGCATATTAATAAATTTAAACTATGATGAAATTATCCATTATTATATATTTATTGTGTGGGTTTTTTTTTAAAATTATTTTCATGAATTTAATTTTTCATATTACTTATCCTCTTTATTTGTTACTTGATTAGAAAATAACTTAAAACATACTATATGTATAAATGTGCTTATACTATAGATTAAAAAAAGAATTTTCGTAACTTATTTCATTTAATTTTTTTTATATATTCGAATTAATTGAATTTCATTATCTCTCAAATCTCAACCTCTTTATGGATGGTTGAATTTTTACTTTATTATTTGTGCTATATATTTTAAGTTGAAAATGTTGTTTGCAACTAATATACATAAGAGGCATGAAACATTATTACTCAGTAACTTGACTTTGTACTTTGTTGTATTTGAAATTTGTGAGACGATGATGTCTGATCAATTTGGTTATGGATGGTTGAATTTTTACTTTATTATTTGTGCTATATATTTTAAGTTGAAAATGTTGTTTGCAACTAATATACATAAGAGGCATGAAACATTATTACTCAGTAACTTGACTTTGTACTTTGTTGTATTTGAAATTTGTGAGACGATGATGTCTGATCAATTTGGTTATGAAAGAATCAAATTAAATAAGATATTAAATTTTTTTTTGCCTAATATAAGTATGTATATGCATATGGACTGCTTTAACTTTATTTCTTTATCAGAGGAAAGAAGGTAAATAATACAAAAATAAATAAATTCATATGAATGGTAGGACTCTCACATAATATAGGGCATAAATAATAAGATTAAAAAAAATCAGATAGTTAGATAGGAGTTGCCTCACATAGTTTAGCTATGTAATTAACAATTTCACTATAGTATAAATCTGTTTCTATGCCTTCTTTTTTTCTTTTTTTTTTACAAATATTGTCGAGGACTTAATTACACTAAAACACAAAAAGATATTTAGTAGTTAATAAAAAAAAAAATTAGCGGTAATATTTATTACTACAAAAATATTTAATAACAATTGAATTAATGTCAATGCATTCAGAATTATTAAAACCTTTGACGATATTTATAAAAAGTGTTGATTATAAAAAGTAATACTTATTATCACTAAATAATTATGACTAAATCCTGTATTTGTTGGAGTATTAGATCATCCATTAACTAGCTTATAATGACAATAATTGAAAGTGATAATGACCTTTTTTTCAGAGTTGTTTAAGTTCATTGCATCAAACCATTTAGGGTAAATAATACAGTCATTCAAAAATATTTTAATTATGCTTCATAACTATAATTTGCTGATTACAATTCATAGCTATAATTATCGCAGTGTTTGTATAATTCGCGCAACATTTGTATACGTTCTTATAATTCGCAATACAATTCGCAGTTTTCGTATAACATTTGTATATTTCACTATACAATTAATGCACAACGTTTGTATAATTCGCTGTACAATTTGTATTGTTGGTATATTTCGCTATACAATTCGATTCGTGCACAACGTTTGTATAAATCGCGCGAATTATACAAAACCCAATTGTATAATCGTGCGAATTATACAAAATTCAAACTGTAATTACAGCTAGATGTTTGTCGTGAGTCATAATTAATTCAAACTATAATTATGTTGGCTAATTAACTAATATATGTTTATTTAATCACGTAATTTTCTCAAAAATCAATTGCCCCACTACTTACAACATGCATGAGAACTTTTCACATGGTGATACTTTGCTTTATTACTTTTATTATTTACTCTTTCTTTTATTTTTATATGTCTATTTCTTTAATTTGTGTGAAATAATAGAATACTCAATATAATCTCTCTTAATTTAAGATTTATTTGAAAATTTTGATTTAAATGACATTAACTAATTTGTATGACAAATATATAATGTTGTAAGGACTGCGCTAGAGATGTATTATATTTATTATATAGGTAATAGAAAATTATATGTGTGTAAAAATTTATAGGATAATTAAAGGAGACAAGGAGTCACAAGGAGAGAGGTTAGCATAGTCTTCAATGTGGTCCAATTACTAAAACCTAGAAAGAAAGAGGAATCAATTGAAGAATGGGATCCCAATTTTATTCTCATGATTGATTGGCCATTTCCCAAATTCACTTTAAACCAATGAACCTATTTTTTCTTAATTAAAAATATATATAATGCAGAAATAGTAGTCCTTAGAGGCATATGGAAATTGGACTCTATCTAACTTGGGGCACAATTCCCTTTGAACATGATATTCAATTCTTTTGGTATAAGGGGAGTCCATTTGTTTTCATTACCATTAAAATATTTGAATTTGAATGCTGGTTTCTAGTTCTGAATATTCAAGACTCAACAATTAATTTTTTAGTTCATTTTTACTTATTATATTTAGATTTATTGTATCTATTAAAAATAATAATTGATGTGACTAGTTTATCATACTGCTATTATTAATTAATGTTTGGTATTAGATTTTGGAAAATCATTTGAAAAATAACGGATTAATACTAAGGGTAAACTATGAAAAATAATAATAATTATCTTTTTTTGATATGTTAAAAGTGATAAGTAAAAATAAAAAATTATTTTTGAAATAATGAATAAGTAAAAACATGAATGGGCACGGACATACGATCACATGTCAAATCAAAGTCAGATGCAAAATAGGCAAATACATAGGAAAATGTAGACCCTGGATCAAATAATACAGATGTAGGTCGATGGAAGACTGGGACAATACCTGTAATAATTGCGTTGAAAGCCTCAGCCTCGGATCTCCCTGAAAAAGCATAACATTGGGCTCCCCTACCACCTCCGACCTGCCCAACACCTCTACCTCCTCCCTGAGGGACTATAGCACCACCAGCACCCCTACCAGGAGTGCGACCACCTCTACTAGTCTGGGATCTACCTCGACCTCTGACCGGCGGCGCTGGTCCTCTAACTGAACTGAAGAACTAGGCTTGGCTCCTCCTCGACCTTGAGATGTACACTGCCATGAAAGATGATCCAGATTATCACAAGTATAACATGCTCTCCCGTGCGAAAACCTCTATGATGAACCTGAAGAACTTGTATAACTACCCTGGCTCACCGGCCTCTACTGTGACCCCTGGTAACTTTGACCTGTACTGTAGGACCCAGAGGTGTCTGACCATCCTCAGAAGCTGGCATAGATGCATGAACTATTCCTCTACGCTGGAAGGAACCATCTCCTCTATAGGACCCTCTACCTCCAGATGAGGTACTCAAAAATTTACTAGAAGCACGGGCCCTCTTGGAGTCCCCAAACTCCTCTCTCTCCATCAATTCCGCCTTCTTGGCAGCACCCACAATGGACTAGAAGGAAGCGCCCTCACGGGCCGGTCAAAAAACTATTGTACGAATGGAATAGTTCAGTCCTCACACAAATCTGCGAATTCGCTCTGTCTCATCAGGAAGGACAACCATGGCATGTCTGGACAATTAGTAGAAACGAGTCTCATACTCAGCAACTGTAAGACCCTCCTGCCTCAAATTCTCAAACCATAATCGGCTCTCTTCCTTCACACTCCAGGGGATGAAATGGTCATAAAAGGCACTAGCAAACTCATCCCAAGTCATGTGGGATGACCCAACTGGGCTGGAACTCAGATACACTCTTCACCACTCTCTGGCTGGCCCACGTAACTGGAGTGTAGTATAATGAACTCCGTGAGTCTCAGCTAACCCTATTGCCTCCAATAACTCTCGGCACATGGTCAGGAACTCGTGTGCATCCTCAGTCTTCCCACCCTGAAACTGTGGTGGGTCCATTTTTCAAAATCTCTCATATCGACATTGCTCATCGTCAGTCAACATGATTACAGGTGCACCCTAGGCTCCTCGTACCAGTACTCCATCCGCATCCGCTCTAGGGCCTGTAGGTGGCTGGCCTACAGGATCCAGAACAACTGGAATCTGATACTGCCCTAGGGTCTGAGCCCCTGCTCTAGTCTGAGAACCCTCGGGTGTACCATTCGCCCTCACACTCTGATTAAATCATTCGAGTGCATCCAATACTCGCATAAAAGTGACTTGAAGCAATGGTGCAGTAGCAAGCTATGGAGGGAGTTGTTACTCTCTAGCATCAATCTGTGGATCAGAAAAAGTCTCTCTAGCAAGATCTCTAGTTGGTGCCACTACTCGGGCATGACCTCTGCCTGCCGCCACACCCCCACCACGGACTCTAGCTCGGCTTCTATCTCTACCCTTAGTTGGGTTCCCAACATCAACCTCAGGGAGTGCCTCCTTTCCTCTACCTCTAGCCGTAGTTCTGGTCCTAGCCATCTGTCAAAAGGGACACATAAAAATTCAGTACCAACACAACACGCACGATACAAAGTGAAATAACAAAGGAAAAATTTCTTAAAAGTCCTCATAGCCTCTCGAAGATAAATACAGACGTCCCCATACCGATCCTCAAGACTCTACTTAGACTCGGCTTGTATACACGTGATACCTATGAACCTGGAGATCTAATGCCTTTTTTTCACGATCCAAATCTAGATGTAATGACATTTATCTCAAACCACCGAGACAAGTCAGCCTAATACCCATTGAAAAGTAGATGCGGAAGAAAATGAAATAAATCAAAATTTAACTTAATCAAAAACACATAAAACAAACTCAAATTCCCCCAAGATTGGTTGTCATGTGTACAAGACACTAATACACTAATACATTACTAATACATTACTAATACAGTCACAATGTCTTTGTCTCCAGAATAAGACTAAAACATATTAAAGGAGTAAGAGGTGTCTGCTAGATGGATGTAACAACTATCTCAACACTCGAGATGATAGCCTCGGATGTGGTATAAAATGCGAGGAGATCAAGCAGGTCCGGGTTCACAACCTACACAAGTGTAGAAGCAAGGGGTGAGTACCAAACAACACGGTACTCAGTAAGTGGATAACTAAAACTAAGCAAAGCTTAATAGATACGAGTACTCATGTCATCCCAACCACCTCCTTAATTACAACCTACATAAAACCAGCCCAACTCCACACTCTACGCAATAATAATAGTAGTACAGTCCACGAATACTCATCAGTAGTCTCATCAAGTGAATCATATCAAGTCAAGTTCAATATATACAGAGCAATAAGTGGTAAACACGAATTCACAAATATCAATAAAATGCGATGCAATGCAATGAGATGATGCATGTTTGTCCTATTGGTACACATCCGCTGAATTACAGTTCAGAATCCATGGAGGACATTTCTGTCCATGTCACCTACCACGGAGCGTGTGGCCCTTCCCCTTAATATACATATCTTTCCATAGAGCGTGTGGCCCGATCCCTTTGTTTTATAATACCTGTCATGGAATGTGTGACCCGACCCCTTTGTTTCATATCATTTTCAGTCTCAGCACAATATGTCAGAATCAATGCAATCAATTCATGTTCATATGATTTACGATAATAACATGACAACAACAATAATTCTTCCTATCACACATCAATATAGTCATTTTACATTTCCAAAATAAATAAATAATCACAACATATCAATTCTACCAATATATGTCATTAGATCACCATTTTATACCCCTCATCTTCATTTTTAAGGCCAATCATACAGTCAATAACCCAGTCCAATTCTCATTACTCTTCAGTACACATAACATAGAAATACAAGCATCTACAAGCTTAAACAGAGGTTTAGAAATTCACTTCCTTCAATTAAATTAAATAATCACTTTAAAACTTGAGCTTTTCGTAATGCTTTCGAACGATCAAAATCTGTTCAAATACATAATCTTCATAAGAATACGAATCCAATAACACCCCTATTGCTATATTTATTTTCGGATAAAAAATTAGATCAAAAAGTCATCCCGAGTCATTGAAGTCAAATCTGAAATTTTCTTTCCGATTATGTTCACTCATGATAAAATAAACTCACATGTCAAATTTCAGCTAAAACGGATCGTTATTCGACCCCAAATCAAGATTTTATGTGAAGAATCTTAGGGTCATATTTTCTTATTTCAGCGTTATTTCTCCACCAATATACCCTAAAAATATGTTCATAATCACATAAAAATTTAATGAAAATGATGAGAATAATTACCTTGACGCTTTGGAATGAAAATTCCTATTTTTCTCTTCTTCTTTATTTTTCTTTTCCCCTTTCTTTTCTTTCTTCCTCTATATTTTTTTCAGTTTCTGTCACCTTCTCGTTCTCTCCTTTACATCTGATGGCATTATATATATATATATATTATTATTTTTCTTTTCTTTTATTATTATTATTTTTTATTTCCTTTTTAAAAAAAAAATAATTTATTTTTAACAATAAAATAATTATTTTTTCATTAATATGAAAATCATGTCACTCATTCCCACAAGTCATAAATTATTTATAAAAATTAAGGGTTAAATAGAAAAATCAACAAAAGTCACAAAATAAGATCGTTACTATGGTCTTATCCACTTAATTATCTTCCTAATTTATTTCTTCACTCCAAATCAACCCACTCTCTCTCCTAATCCTTCTCCTCACACATTCTAACTCCAAGGATTCGTGCAGGAGCAACCATGGCTGGAAAATTTCAATTCGTCAATATCATGAACGACAAACTAGCCCCTCGCTGATTTGATGGAGTTTTCGTCAAAAATGATTGTCTTTGGCTAAAGAGGATAGAGAGAAATGAATGGGGGAGGAGGAAAAACAACCTAATAACAACAACAACCAAGGCCGACAAGTTTTAGTCCATCTATAACATGACCCGCAGAACGCCCCCTCACTAGTTTTGATAGAGTTTTCGCCGAAGACAGTAGTTTTAGTCGAAAAGGAGAGAGAGACGAAGGGGAGAAGATGAGAAACAGTTGTCAAAATATATATCTGATAAAATATACACGTGTATTTAAGCCATCGGATGCCCCTTACTGGTTTGGTGGAGTTTTTGCCGGAGACGGTGGTCTTCGATCGGAGAGGAGAGAGAGAGTCGAAGGGGAGAGGAGGAGAGACGATAGTCAAAATATGTCTCTGACAAAATATATAAATGCATTTAATTAAGAGTTTATGTATATGAGTTAAGATTATATGTATCTACGAGAAACTGATGCTATAAAAAAGGGAAGAAATTTGAAATATTTTAAGAAGAAATTCAGAAATTTGGGGAAGAATGTGTGATTTGCTCCTAAATTGATGTATTTCAGTTACATTCCATATTTGAATACACATAATTAGATGTATCTGCTTGGCATATATTCGGGAACCAAAATATGATAGAAATTGTAATATCGAAAACCAATGAAAAGATAGGTAACTACCCCTAAACTAGTGAAATTTGTGTTGTTTTCCTATTTAAATTATCTTGGCCCAAACCTCTAAAATTCTGGACGAGTTACTTATATTTGGGGTCATATTGTCAGCTCTAATTAAGGCATATTCAGATCAAATATGTGTTTAAATTTTAATGAAAAGAAAAGCACTTAATGACCTAATATTTGAACCTTTCCAATTTAGACCTTCATGTGCAAATAAATGAGATCTTAGTAATTTGGTTAGTTGGATGTTTAAAGTTAAAGTTATATTTTGTTGATGAAAAATTATTTTTTCACCATAATCTCCTCCAACTTTTCTTTCATCTATTTCCCAATATTTTTTTAAAAAAATAAAATAATCTTTTACCATACTACAATCATTTTTAATAGTTACTTTTTTTCATTCCAAAGACTCAATCTCGAGATCTTTAATTAATTATAGAAGAATTTCAGCATTCATCATTGGTAATAATCAATAACTTATAAGCTGTCTGGCACTGATCAATGATTTTTTTTTTTACTTTTTAAATTGTAGGGTTTAATTAGGTTAATTTATCTATTTGTTGGGTTCATCCTGAAAATTTTCATAAATAGGGCATGCATATATATATATATATATATACACACGAGGTTTTCATAATTGAAAGGCAAATGGAGGATAAATTTAAGATAATGAAATAAATTTAAACATTCTCTTCAAAAAAAGAATTGTAACGAATTATTCATCTTGACGTTTTTGTCCAAAAAATAAAAGGTTATTTGAGGCTCAAATTATTTAGATTTGTGCTATAAAGTCTTTAAGGAGTATATACAATTAACAGAGTTTGTGGGTTAATGAACTAGTAGTTGCGTCATTATATTAGTTCGAAAATATTTTTTTAAAATGGCGAATCAGTTAGGGTTTTTTTAAAAATAAAAAATAAAAATTCAAAATGTTAAATTGAAATATCAAATGTTTTTGTACCCCTCTAGCATCCCCCTAGCTAATTACTACTTATTTATTATCTTATTGTAAATTTTGTTGCAAAATCCTAGGTTAAAAAAACAATATTACTATTACCATCACTTTGACTAGAATAAAATAAAGTTTTTACAGCCAGAACTTCACCGACCATATATATCCTATACAAATTTTCTAATAAACTAACTGGATATTCCCATTCCCCTATTCATCTTTTTATATATATATATTCAGACCAAAAAAGTAAAAATAAAAAAGAAGGGGAAAGATATTTATCTCTTTTTATATTTGTGTAATAATAAATAAATAATAAATGTTACATTGTCACAATACTCTAGACTCTCCTAACCAATCGTAGGGGCACAAGCATAATTAGACGATTTTTTCAATTTTGGTATGTGTCAGCTTATAAATATTTTGATGATATGATTTTTGATCAATTTTTTTTAAAAATTTTTATGGGATCCTTTATAAATATTTGGAAGAGCAATACGTATAGCCTCGATATGATTTACAATATATTTATAGCATTTAATAATCGCACAAATGAAATTAGGCGCATGATTCATGTAGCTTCAAAACAAAAGCCAAATATTTCTTGGTAACTCTATTATTTTTTTATTACATATATCATAGATTTAAGAGAAATTGTTTTTTTAAAAAAATAGAATAAAGGGTTGGAAAGTGCCCACTTGACTATGTCAGAAAAATTGAATATAAACTGGATGTGCAGATGGTCAAGATGTTTATTTGTCAACAAGTGTCGTTCCTCAATTGAGTATAAGGAAAATTACAGATATATATTGTCCCATAAATAATTTATCGATATGATCAAAATATAAATAATATATATACTAATACAAATATGTATTACATGTATATTTAGTAAAAAGTATATATAATTTATATATTTTGTAAACTAATTGGTCGAGTGTTTAGAACTACAATCATCCCTTGAGTGAGTATATATAGATTCCGATACTTTTTCTTTTAGTTTTTTTCTTAAAAGAAATCATTTCTTAAAATTTAATAATTAAACGACTTAAAATATTTATGTTTTATATCAATGTTGGGGTTTGAATTTGTGTTTTAATTATTTTGAATATAGAAGAAGCAAATATAATTTGATTACATTTATTATATTGTCGAATTAAAATACGTATTTTAACACAAATATATATATGGAGTGTTAGTGACAAGAGGACTTTATTCTTTTTTCACTACGAGAGATGTTGAAAACTGTTCATGCAAATATTTGACGCAAATTAAACACGATATACTTTATAGAGACGCAGATTTTTTTTTTCATTTGTTATTATTTTGTTCTGCTATCTCACTTTACATTATCAAATACTTTTTCTTTAGTTATTTACTTAATAAAAAAATGAGAAAATTTAACAACTTTTAACCATAACAAAAAAATACGTTTTAAAGTATTTATAATCTGATCAATGCCTTAGTTACGTTTTTTTTTTTGGTTTAGAAAGATAATATTATATTATAAGATAAGACGTTATATGCGTAGGAGCTGTGACTACATGGTCAATTTCAGTACTAGTAACTACACTCATGTTACCAAATTTTACTAAGTCATTACACATGAATAAGAAACTAGTCTAGTAGATGCTTATTCAAATATATTAATTGCATTGTATGCATTTGTGATTAAGTGAGAATAGTTATAGTTAGTTGTTAATATTCCGAAAGTTAGTTACACTGCACAGTGCACACAATTAGTTACACAGCACAATGCAAGTGCACTCAGTGTGAGCTGACATCCAGCAGGATTAGTTGGTTAGTTTGTTGGAGGAAGATATTTTGTACTCCTTGTCTATAAAGCCAGATGTACAGCTTGATGAAAGCTCATTCAAGTTGGATGAATTAATGACTTCAATAGCTCTTCTCCTCTCCTTTCTTCCGTGTTTCTTCTCTAGCTTGTAATGGTGATTTTGAGTTCTCAAAGCTCACATTTTATCATGGTATCAGAGCAGTCGATGCTGGCTGACTAGAGTTAGATTGATAGATTTTAGATCTATACTAGATAGTTGTATTTCTAGTTTACTTCATCACTAGATTCTGCAGAAATGACAATTATGAAGATTGATCAAAATGATCCTCTGTACATTGGCCCTTCATATACCTCTGGTGCTATGCTGATTCCAATTAATCTGATTGGATCTGAAAATTATGGACTCTGGAGTAGGTCAAAGAGAATCACATTGTTGGGAAAGAGAAAGTATGGCTTTGTGACAAGTGCCTGCACTAAAACACTATACAGAGATGAACTTCATGAGCAATGGGAGACTTGTAATGCAATTGTTCTTTCATGGTTGATGAGCATAGTCAGTGAAAAGCTTCTCAGTGGTATTGTTTATGCCACAACTGCCTTCTCAGAGCAGATCTGAAAGAGAGATTTGACAAGGTAAATCGTATGAGAATATATCAATTACATAAGAAGATCACTACACTTGTACAAGGTACATATTTTGTATCTCATTACTTTACCAAATTGAATACATTATGGAGTGAGTATGATGCAGTAATTCCAAGTCCTTGTTGCACATGTCCTCAATCGAAAGAGTATGTGAATCACCTACAACAACTGAGATTGATTCAATTTCTGAGTGGTCTAAATGAATCATATGATCAGTAGTTATGGAGGAGGACAGGTCTCAACAAACAATCTAAGAAATTCAGCCAACTTCTCACATACTAGTAGTCATGGAAGGCAGGAACACTCAATAAACAATGTTTTCAGTAGCCAACATGTTCATTCTCAAATGACATCAACCGGTCAAATGGAGAATAATGCAATTTCAGCTAAGGGACAAGCATTCACTGACAAAGAGTACAAGCAGATACTGCATGTGATGAATAGAGATGTGCAGGAGCCTAAGCTCAACATGACAGGTATTGCTACTTGTTTAATGTCAAATATTCTTTCTCAAAATTGGATAATAGACTATGCTACATCTTATCATATCATAGCAAACAAACACTTATTGACAAAGAGTCATGGCCTACCTAAGTCACAGAAGAATCAAGTACATCTACATATGGGAGATAGAGTAGAGATCAGTCATGTGGGAGAAACATCTATATTTGACAATGAAGTGGTGAAGAATGTACTATATATACCAGACTTCCACTTCAATTTGTTGTCAGCATCCAAGATCACAAGGGAATTGTCCTTCTTTGTATCATTTTACCCTGATTTCTTTATTTTTCAGGACCTTTTCAGTGACAAGGTGAAGGGGACTATTAAGGAAGAAGGAAGTTTGTACATATTCAAATGAGGCCTTACAATAAAACAAAAGAAAGCTATATAATGCACTCAAAAAGTAGTAATTGCAGGAACAACAGTGCCAGACATCAATCTATGATATAGGAGACTTGGACATCCTTCACAACAAACCTTGATGTTTTTAAATCTGGTTCACAACAATAAAAGTAGTTAAGCATTAGCTAATTGTCTTGTTTTTCCACTAGCTAAGCAAATAAGACTTACTTTTCCTGTCAGTAACTCTAGAGAATCCATGAGTTTTGATATAGTCCATATGGACCTTTGGAGACCTTATAAGACCTCTACTTTAGACAAGAAACACTATTTCTTAACAATAGTAGATTTGTGTGGATTCAGTTGTTATAGTTGAAATTTGAGACTATTATGGCTATCAAAACTTTCCTTCAAATGGTCAAAACTCAATTTGATTCTCATGTTAAAATTGTTAGATCTAATA
Source organism: Solanum dulcamara (assembly GCF_947179165.1). Classification (NCBI taxonomy): domain Eukaryota; kingdom Viridiplantae; phylum Streptophyta; class Magnoliopsida; order Solanales; family Solanaceae; genus Solanum; species Solanum dulcamara. The sequence continues at coordinate 68,851,778 of NC_077242.1, forward strand.
ATAAGACATATTTCTTCAATTCTTTATGTACTGTACTATTTCAAGCTCAAAGGATTCTGCATCAGAGTAGCTGTCCTCAGATACCATAATAAAATAGTGTGGTGGAGAGAAAGCATAGACATATTCTGAACATAGCTAGAGCTACTAGATTTCAATCGCAACTGCCCATTAGATACTGGGGTTACTGTATCAAGGCTGCAATATATTTGATGAATAGACTATCTTCCACAGTACTAGTCAACAAAAGTCCTTATGAACTGTTCTATTCCAAACAACCTAACTTGTCTCATTTAAGAGTCATGGGTTATTTGTGTTGTGCTTTTGTGGTTCCAAAGGGTGATAAATTCTTAGAGAAGGCCATTTCTGCTATTCTACTAGGCTATTCAGAGCTACATAAGGGGTACATATTATTAGACATCAACTCTAAGATGCTTTTTGTCAATAGAGATGTGGTCTTTCATGAATTTATTTTCCCTTTTGGTAATGCATCATCCCACAATGATGCCTCCACATATTATCATGATTCTCCTTTAGAAGTGCTTGATAATTCATGTTTGGAAGAAGTTACTGAGGATGTGCTTGAGATTAGTCATGTTGAGGATTCTAAAGAGCTTGACACCAGTAACGTTGCTAATGTGACTCATGATATAGTACATGAAATTACTCAAGCACCAGACATTGTTAATAAAATATCTTCTTCTGCAGATCCTTCTATCAGAAAAACATTTAGAAGTCTCAAAGAACCTACATGGATGAAGGGTTATACTATCACTACTAAGAAGAACAACATTACCAGACACCCTTTGGCCAATTCTCTCAGCTATGACAAGGTGACTCCCAGTTATAAGGACTACTTAGGAAAGTTTTTTGATTGTGTGGAGCCTAAAACATTTAGACAGGGTGTGAAATATGATAGATGAGATCAGGCTATGCAACAAGAGATACATGCCCTTGAAGAGGAAAAAACATGAAAAGTAGTTGACAAGAAATAATGATAGTTTCATAAATAGGGTGTGGATGCTGCATGAGTTTTAATAATTATATGGAGTCTGTTTCAACTTCAATAGGGAACAAATGGTTGAGGGTTATTTCTGGTAGTGCATGGCTTGTAGTTCTGTAGAGATGTGATTAAGGGCAGTATTTCTATTTTCGAAACCAATGATCCACTCTCTATTGGTGTCACGCATCACTTCTCCAATACCTACATAGATGTTATCTTCGGAGTGGGCACCATATGTATTGAGCTTGAAGTGACCTTGGGAAAGGGGGTTCCACTTGATAAGTATTTATTTGTGTGAATTAGCATTGATAGTACTACTGATGGTGTACTTGAATTTCATAGCTTGTTTAAAAACTAAGTCTGATGAAAGAAAAACATTAATGTTATTAAAAACATTGTGGTTTCGACTTAGCCATAGGTGTCAAAGGACAAAAGGATAGAACTCAGTCCCATAAAGAATGTCATCATGAAGGGGGCGTCTAGGTCATGAAGAGCTTGAAACCATTGAAAGTTCATAGAGGGGATATGCTACATGTTTAGACCAAGTTCCATCAAGAACTATTTAGCAATGTGACAATGCAAGACGACGTAATCAATGGTCTTTGTGTTATGATTACATATAGAACAAGTTGGCTCAGTGTTGATGCCAATATGGTGCAGGTAGGCTTTAGTAGATAGCCTGCTATCATGAGAACATTGCTACTAGAAAAATTTAATCTTGTTGAGAGTATTGAGCTTCCAAATTCAGCTAAATGTGTAAGTGGAATTCTCAGACGACTTGAGAATTTCTAGAAATAAGTTTTTGTGGTGAAAAGGCCACTCGAATTCAATGACCAATAAGAAGTGTCTCTTCCAACATGATCGTCTGAGGATAAGGAGTATGCCTTAGTTATGTTGAATAGGCGGCATACTCATGGTAATTATCAAATAACGTCATTTATACTTAAACTTTTAGCTTAAATAAGTATCTTTAATTTAAGATTAGAAATGAGGATACTCAAATGAATGTGTAAATACATCTGTGGTGGATAAGTTGAAGAAGCAAGATTGAGATGGTTAGAAAATATGAAGAGGAGATGCGTGAATGCACTAGTGAGGAGGTGCGGTAAGTTGGTTATAGAGGATTTGAGGAGAGGTAAAGGTAGGCCGAATAAATATTGGAGATAAGTGATAGAGGAAATAGCGATTTTAGTCCATGTGTTGATTGATTATGCACATTTAACTTTCAATTATTTGAAGTATGCGATTTTGGTCCTTGGAGTTAACAAGAGTTAACTATTTAACAAAATAATTATTTGATAATATAGAAATAAAATAAAATAAAGGGTTGGTGATTTTAAATGCTTGAAGAATTATGTGTGTATAGTCAAATAAGACAGGATATGATGCAGCTGCAGGTAATTGAGGACATGACCTTAGACGATAGAAAGGTGTGGATGACTCATATTATGATTGAAGATTAGTAGGTAGTGTAGTTGGCTTGCTTATGGTGGTTGGTGTTTGTCATAGTACTAGTTATCGTATTGTAGCTCTTGTTTTTAATATTATATCCTAGTATGTTGTGTATTGTGTTTCGAGTATCACTTTATAATTATGTTGTTATTTTTACTCTCTTCGAGTAGACTTTACACTGTCTCCATATTACCAGTCATATTTACTTCATTGTCTCCTTCTTCTTTGTACCTGAATTTGATGCACTTGAGTCAGAGATCTTTCGAAAACAACATTTCTATCTTCACGAGGTAGTGATAAAATTTGCGTACATGCTACCCTCCTCAAATCTCAATTGTGAGATTTCACTAAATATATTATTATTGTTGTTGTTGTAAAGTATGTTGAGAAAATTTAGTAATAGGTGACAAAAAAGTCTTGAATTATAAAAATATAACATTGACTTAGTCAAATGTCATTAAATAGAATATGTACCTGATTAGAGTAATTAAAGATTGTAGAGTGCAAATTAGAATTTAGAAATTTTAAAATATTTCCCCTCTTATTTCATTTTAAAATTTTAAAATTTTCCCCATTTTTTATTATATACCAAACTTACTTTCTTTTTCTTTCTTTTTCTCCCCTTTTTTTTAGACTTTCTCGCTCACTCCATCAATCTTCTTCTTTCTTTCCTTTTTCTCCTTTCCTCCATTTTCTTCTTCTTCTTTTTCTTCTTTTTTGTCGTCTCCATTGTTGTCACCACTGTCATCGCTGCTGTCGTTTATTCTTGTTATCACATTTTATTCTATTTATCTTTTTTATTTTTATTTTTATGGACTGTTTTGTTTTGATTTTGAAAATTTTAAAAAAAAAATTAGTCGTTGAAAAAAATTCTACAGAACATCAAGCAACTATAATAGTTGTTGCAGCACTTGCGATAGTTGTTGCAGCAACTATGATAATTGTTGCAGCAATTACGATAGTTGCTACAAATAGTTGTTGCAGCAACTATCACAGTTGCTACAACTACAACAGTTGCATGATTTTCTACAATAACTTTAACAATTGTTTGAATTATTGAAGCAATTGATGAATTATTATAGCAACTTCTGCATAGTTGCTGCAGCAACTTCGACAAATATTTATTTATTTTTAATAAAAAATATGGTGTACATAAGAGAAACTGGTGAATACGAAAGTGATTGTGGTAGATGAGAAGGTTGGTGGTGTTGGTGGAAGAAGAGGTAATGGTTGTTGTGGCGATGGTGAAAGAGGAGGAGAAGGAGGAAGAGGTGGTGGTAGAGGATGAGGTAAGGGTGATGGAGGAGGAGGGAGAATAACATGGTGGTGGTGGTGATAGAGGAGGAGGAGGAATTGACGGTAGTAGCAGAGGAGTTGATGGTGGTGAGAGCCACGACGGTGGCGATAAGAGGGGTAGAAATGATGTTGACGGCAGAGGAGGAGGAGGGGCGGGGTGGGGTGGCGTGGCGGCAGAGGAGGAGGAGGAGGAGTGGGGTGGGAGGACCTTTGTGTAAATAATAAAACTTAAGGATTTTAAAATTAGTGTCATTAACACTAATCTCAAAATTGTCACCTCTACTCAATAATTAAGACTTGTGTCATTCTTTCTTAATTTTAAAACTTTTTTATCACCTTTAATAAAAAATCTCAAGTATCTTTAGAGCGAAAAATTCCTAATGTTTTAAAATACTTCTATTTTATTTCAAACAAATTAATGAGGCAGTATTTTAATAAGATAATTAATTTGAAACGAAACGAGTACATGAAATTCCTGAATTTTACCGTTAGCAGGCAGTAGTGTTGAATAGGTAGAGTGAACTTGACAAATGACAATTAATTATTAGAGTGAAGTTTTTTGTGGGGGCAACCAAAAAGGTAAATTGTATCAGAAAATGCATGTGAGACTGATGAATTCAAGATTACTAGAGAGAAATTAAAGCAACATATTGAAAAAGGTTCTTGCTAGTTGCTATGTTGCTTTTTTCCATGATGTTAATCATTAGGGTATGAACTATATAATAGATCGATAGAGTGTATAAAAATAATGTTAAATATGTATAATAATATATATTTAAAAAATTATTTAAATAAATAAGTTATTTTATTATATATTCTAAAATTCTTTGTCATTTGAAAAAATTATAAAAATTCTCACTTTTTTAATTATTCGATACTTCAACCTTACGTGATGTATCTGGATAGATGTATCTTGTATTAATCAAGGTAATATATCGGGATGTCATGTATAGAGACGTTGAGGGTTGTATCGGGATATGTGTGTCTTGTATCAACAAAGATAATGTATCGGAACACGATATATCGGGACATTACGTGATGTATCCGAAACAGGAACACGATGTATGGGGACGTTGAGTGATATATCCAAAATCCTTAAATTTTAAGAAATTTTTGTAATTTAAAAAAGAGTCGAGATGAGATGCAATTAATTAGCTCTTAACACTACGAGATTTGTGCAATGTCATGTATTAATATTAGTTATATTAATATTGGTTATGATAAGATTATTTCTTATGTACTATTTGGTTTGATGTATTAAGATTAATATTCATTTGCATAATTTCTAAAAATATATATTTTTATATTAAAATATCTTCCACAAATATAATAAAAAAGATATAGAAAAAAATAAGAAATAATTATATCTTTAATCATGCTTAGACATATATTAAAGACCATTGCATTACTAATTCTATGAAAAATATATAAGAATAAAATAGGGAAAAAATAGATTGAGATTATAGACCAACAACAGTAATAAGCAGAGTCTAAGAAGAATTGCATGCACATCTATTTTTCTATAACAAAGAGGTTATTTTTGATAGATCTTCGATTTAAACAAAAATTTTCAAAGTAGAATTGCAAGAAACATATGAACTCCAACCAATTCAATCTCTCATTGAAAGTCCCAATTTGAAGATAAAATGCTTCTCACCAAAAACAATTTTACATCTAGTAGGACTCGAACCTAAAGTGTTACTCCCTCCCTCCATCTTATTTGTTTAGTATACTAAAAATTTCATGGTTCATCTATATATTCTTTAATAATCATAATATGTGAATCAGTTTGTATTGAACTCGATTAATTTTATAATGTACTTGATACTTTTTATTAATATAGATATCGAGTAAAAAATTGATATCGTGCGTTTTAGCTTGTGGAGCATATTGGAAAAAAGGCACTGATTTATTTCTGTCCCTTTCGGACCGCCTTCAAGGACAAAATAACAGAGATATTAAAGAGAATAAAACACAAAGATTTAATGTGGAAAACTCATCAATTGGAGAAAAATCACAGACCACCCAAATAAATATTCACTATATGAAAATTATTACAACCATAAAATACATAATATTTTTCTCACACACTCAAATACCTAAAATACTACATTCAAGAGATCTCCAAGAGAAATTTCTCTAAATCTCACATATATTTCTCTAGATTTTTATTGTTATGTGTTCATAGTGGAGATATCTATTTATAGGCAATTTAGATGCATGGTTGGTGCTTATGAACACATTTATGCCACCATATTTGATAAAATATGTGAAAACCATTAGCTTTCTTTATTGACTTCCATCAACCAAATGCCTACAATATTGACATTTTTTTTCTTTATTCAAACAAATACAATACAGCGCAAGTGAAAGTTAGATTCAAAAATATAAACTATACATTTTATTCGGTGTATCTGATATAAAAATGATATTTATTTGTTTAATTATATTGACCTATTTAAAGAAAAAAAATCAAACCAACTAAAAGATTGTTTTATATATGAACAAAAATAATAGTGTACTGTAGTATTAATAAGAAATTAGTGTTTTGGTATTATAATTTATCATATAAATTAGTGTTTTAGTATTATAATTTATCACATACCTTCCTGTATTTGTGCAGAGTATATTTAATATTATCCTGAAACGACACGTAAGCAAATATAATCAGATTAGACCATGTGGAGTTTTATATATACACGTGCTTGCCCGTGCCAATTTTTCCAGCAAAATTCTAGAAATTCTTTTAGTTTCTTCTTTTTTTATTTTTTATTTTTTATTTTTTATTTTCAGTTTAAATTGAACAAAACTCGGGAGACTTGAAATGGGTCGAGTTTTTTTTTTTTTTTTTAAATAACCTCTTTATTTCATAAAATAGAAGCAAAATTTACATAATCTTATCTTTTTCAAACTTTATTTATATATAATATCCGATTCTTATAAAGTGTATATCTTAAATCCACACACATAAGACAAGTGTGGTTGGAAAAATAGCAAATATGAAGTTTTGTTTTTGGGTAGTTAGCATGGTAAGTTCAAAGAATAACTATCTTTGAAAGTTTGATTTGGTTTATTCAGTTTATAACTCGAGTTTTATTAGGTTGATTCAGTCTATAAATTTAAAAATTTGACACGAATAATTTGATTTGGTAGTTAAAAAATCTTAACTAATCTGGTCCATGTACACCCCTAAGTTGAAACATATCATGATTTTGCTTATGAAATTTAGTAATATTTTGATCTCAGAACATAATAGAATACTCCTTCTATTCTATATTAACTGAATTTTTAAGGTAATACACACATATTAAGAAAAATATTCAAGGACAAAATTTGAATCATATTTTCCTCTATTACCCTTTTGTTTAATCAACCTCATAAAGATGATTAAATGTGAAATCATAAATACAAATAGTCCCTTATTGGAGAATACCTTGTAAGTAATGTAGTTTAACTCCTAGAAAATTGCAAAACTTCATTAATACAAAGGGTAAACATGGAAAAAGATTCAAACATTTCTCCTGAACTTTAAACAATGAAAAAAGTTCAAAAAATTCAATCAATATGAAATAGAGGGAGTACACTATATTCGCACAAGTAATAATTATGAAGTAGAATTAAATCTGTGTGCATAATAAATATATCCGCGTATATACAATATCTCTATAACTAAATACATTGTATCCATTAATGTATTTACGTGCTCAATAAATATATTCACATCTATACTATTTCCAAAGCAAATATCAAAATTGAGTAAGAAAAAATGAAAACAAAAAAAAAGTCTTAACCAAAAAATGACATCAATCAAAAGGGACATAAAGGATATGACAAATTTAGTGTAGTTACCCTTCACCAGATATCAACTATGATCACCAAATATCAACTCTCATCGCCATCAAAAAATATGATGCAGTGAAAAAGATTCATCTCTTAAAATAAGATCTTGAGTTTGAGTATTAGTATGAAACTTTTTTAATAAGAAACGTTTTTTCTCTAATTGAAAATCAATACAATGTAAATTTAAATTAATTAGATGATAATAAGAATATGGAATGCTAAATAATTAAAAATAAATTAACTACCACCATTATCTCCAACGTAACGTCAAATCATTGGGTCAAGCTCAAGCCTGGCTACAGCCTAGGTACATTCTGCAGTGGCTTTATGAATTGTTTCCATATAAAAGTTTTTTTCCCCCTTTTTTTGGTCTTTAAATTTCCAATATAAACTTGATTGTACTTGCATAGATTTAATTTAGGAAAATGACATAAAAATACATATCCAAAATATTGCGAAAGTGTTAGTTACGTTACATATCTTTTCTTTTGGACTGAGCGGTAGCGGAAGAATTTTATAACTCTTTGAATTATTTTTGATTGAATAAATATCATTTTATAATTGTCAATTAATTTCTTCTTTGCGATTAATAATGCTTTTTACAATCAATTCTTCTTTCAAATATCAAATATATAAGCAGGTTATAGAGGACTATTCAGAATTTTTTTATTTTTTTGAAAAAATAAATAATTGAAAACATTTCAAGTGCTTGATTGAACTATTCATGCATCTCAAAATAAAATAAAATAAAATAAACTGATATTGTTAAGATCAAGATTACACCATTATGATATATAATGGTAGCAATTAGTAACAAACATTGGTTGATTTAAAAAGCAATGTTATGAGAAAACCATGTTAATCTAATCATTTTTTACTTTAAAAAGTAACTTTACCATTACTTGGAATAATCAATACTCAATATCAACGGAAACAAGTATCAAGAAAATCCACAAAAATATTGCAAACAACTTGTTATGGTTTGATTTCTCGAGTCATGATGAAAGAGCTCATGAACTTAATCTCGTACTCAAACACAATTATGGAGACCTGCTCCAACCTTGAAAATTGATCACGGAGCCGATTTCCGATGCTCCGCGGAATAAACTTGGCCAAGAAGGCCTTCGAAAACTCTGTCCACGATACTAGTGGAGTTTACTGCCCCCATCCCTCCACTCCACCCCGTCTCATTTTAGCTCAAAAATTTATGTCAAAATAGTTATCACTTTAAAATATTAAAATAAGGATCGACAATGTCAATCGAGAATCTTATTATTATTGCCTCTTGAATCACTAAAGTTTTTAGACAAGTGAAATCCTCCCTTGAATGTTCGAAGGATTTCCCTCGTCTATTTTTTTCACTAATTTTCAGATAAAACCTTTTAATTTTCTTTTTGCTAATTTAGAAAACTCTCAATGAATTGATTTTTGGGAGTGAAAGGAGCGAAACATTGTGGAAATTGCTTTCAATATATTCTTAACAAAAAAAAAATATCCTTTTTTTTAATACCGTTTAATTGTCAAAAAAATCTACTAATAATTAAGAATAATTTAATAAATTATAACTTATATTATTATTTTTTAATGAGAGTAAAAAAAATTAATATGATAATTAAAATGAAACGAGGTGAATATTTATTTTTTATTCTGTAGAGACCCCAAAAAATGTTGGAAGGGACGTCACTTAGCTAGAGCAATATTATCGTACATTAAATTCAGGTCATTTCGTTAAAATCACGCAATCCCTGCAAATAGGAATACTTTAATTAATAATAATAATTATTTTTTTGGAAAAATCGATGGACTTTATTGAATTACTAAATTCATATTAAAATGTGTACTATTTATGATATACTTTTTCTTTATAGTAACTTGTTGATTGTATGATGAAAGATTGTGGTGGAGTGATAAGTATTAATTTATTTTTTATCAAAAGGTCTTGGGTTTGAGTCCTTTGAATACGATATCTGCTTTGTTAGGAAACATTTTACCCCTCAGTATAAGATTTTTCAACGCGAATTTGAATTTAGTCGGATTCTAATGTGGATACCGAATAATGGGTGGACAACAAAAAAAAACCTTGCTAATTGTAAACAAATTGGATTATACATTTTCTTACATCATTGTACTCCCTCCATTTTTTTACTTGTCAAATTTGTATTTTGCACTCTCTTTTAAAAAAAACATTAATTGTCCTTATTAATTATATTATCTTTAAATTAATTTGATTGTTACGACTCCAATAAGTTTGAAAAAGTATTACTAAATGAATATTGATAAAATTGAAAAAAAAAAGCAATTCTATTTATTTGTTACAAGGAAAATACAAAATCTACTTTTTTTTAAGTTAAAACGCGTTATTTATTTGTTCTTAGATGGTCAATATTTTAATTAATTTGTTTGTTTTTTACTCAGATTTTGTTAACTGAATCTTCAATTAGAAATACATCCAAGTGGAAAAATATAAGATTTGAAAAAAGTGAAAAACAGGAATATTAAAGTTCAACTACATGCAAAAGAAAGTGACCTATGTATAGTTTTGTATCTTTCATTTTAGGTGGGACAAATGGGTCCAATATGGATATAAAGTTATATTTATAGATATTCACCATAATTAAAATCCACTAAAGCAAAAAACAAACAAATAGTTATAGTGGAGAGACGGATGAAGTAAAATTAGATAAATTTAACTTTTAAAATATTAACACTTTTACCAAAAAAATAAATATATACACATATTTTTGCATGTATGAAAATGTTGGATACGAATTGTTTGAATTGAACCCCTAACAAATATTTTGCATTCACCCGTAGCTGATATCTCATGAGGAAGGTCAGAGATCGATTTCCTCTGCCAACGCCTTTTCAGTTGAGCTTGTTGCACCAGACTTATTGATGTGATTTACATACTACAAGAACAACAACAACAACCCAGTGAAATCTCACAACGTAGGGTGTGAGAAGGGTAAAGTGTACGCAGACCTTACCCCTACCAAGGTAGGACAACTGTTTTCGAGAGACCCTCGGCTCAAAAGAAGCATAAAAGGAGGTTAGATAAGGCTAAGAAGTTCAAAGGGATATGGCAAAGCAAATAACGAATAACGTAAATAACGAAAGCGACACAGATAAAATAGAGTAATCAAAGTACATAAAGTAATAGAGAGATACTAACAGAAGTCAGAGCACAAAAACTTATAATGCGCTGATGCGCCTACTAATACGAAAGAATAACGAGACTATGTACTAGCCTTCTACCCTAATATGGGTCCTCCATACCCTCTTATCTAAGGTCATGTCCTCGTTAAGTTGTAACTGCACCATGTCCTGTCTAATCACCTTTCCCCAATATTTTTTTGGCCTACCCCTACCTCTTCTGAAACCATCCATAGCCAACCTCTCACACCTCCGCACTGGGGCATCTGTGTCTCTCCTCTTCACATGCCCAAACCATCTCAATCGCATTTATCGCATCTTGTCTTCCACCGAGGCCACTCCTACCTTGTCCCGAATAGCCTCATTTCTAATCATGTCACTCCTGGTATACCCACACATCCATCTCAATATTCTCATCTCGGCTACTTTCATCTTTTCAACGTGAGAGGCCTTAACTGGCCAACACTCCGCCCCATATAACATAGCCGGTCTAACCACCACTTTGTAGAACTTGCCCTTAAGTTGTGGTGGCACCTTCTTGTCACATAACACACCGGAAGAGAGCCTCCATTTCATCCACCCTACCCCAATACGATGTGTGACATCCTCGTCAATCTCCCCGCTGCCTTGCATGATAGACCCAATGTACTTCAAACTACTTTTCTTTTGGATGACCTGGTCACCAAGCCTAACTTCCGCGCCAACCTCCTGAGGTGTCTCACTGAACTTGCACTCTAAGTACTCTGTCTTGGTCCTACTCATCTTAAACCCTTTAGACTCCAAGGTATGTCTCCAATCCTCCAGCTTAGCATTAACTCCGCTACGAGTCTCATCGATCAGGACTATATCGTCCGCGAAAAGCATACACCATGGCACCTCACCTTGAATTTGTCGCGTCAATCCATCCATCACCAAGGCAAATAAAAACGGACTAAGGGCTGATCCTTGATGCAACTCCATCACAACTGGAAAGTGCTCTAAGTCCCTCCTACTGTCCTTACCCTGGTTTTGGCACCCTCATACATGTCCTTGATCACCCTAATGTGCGTCAGAGGTACACCTTTAGCCTCCAAACATCTCCATAGTATCTATCGTAGAACTTTATCGTAAGCTTTTTCTAGATCAATGAATACCATATGCAAGTCCCTCTTCCTCTCCCTATACTACTCCACCAGTCTCCTCATAAGATGGGTGGCTTCTGTAGTTGAGCGTTTCGGCATAAATCCGAACTAATTCTCTGAAATAGACACGCCTCTCCTAACCCTTATCTCCACTACTCTTTTCCACACTTTCATAGTATGACTTAGAAGCTTGATACCTCTATAGTTGTTGCAGCTCTGAATATCCTCCTTGTTTTTGTATAGAGGGATCATTACGCTCGACCTCCATTCTTCGGGATCATTGCCATCTTAAAGATGACATTAAATAACCTAGTCAGCCACTCCAAACCTACCAAACTCGCGCTCTTCCAAAATTCCCAGGAATCTCGTCAGGTCCGATCGCTCTTCCCCCAACGCATCCTACGCACAATATCTTTAACCTCTTCGACCATAATACTCCTACAACACTCAAAATCGTGAAGCCTCCTTGTATGTTCCAAATCTCCCAACACAATCTCTCTGTCTCCTTCTTCTTTCAAGAGTTTATGGAAGTACGACTGCCATCTCTGTTTAATGAGGGTCTTCTCTACCAATATTTTTCCATGCTCGTCCTTAATGAACTTCACTTGACCCATATCGCATGCCCTTCTCTCCCGCGCCTTGTCTAGCTTGAACAATTTTCTATCCCCGTTTTTCTCTTCTAGTTCATCATAAAGGCGTTCAAAAGCTGCCGTTTTTGCCGTCGAAACCGCCGACTTCACCTCCTTCCTCGCTATCTTATAAAATTCCCTATTCGTCCACTTCTCCACCTCATCCTTGCTTTCTATCAGCTTCGCATACGCTATCTTCTTTGCTTCCAACTTCCCTTGCACTTCTCCATTCCATCACCAGTCCCCTCAATGCCGACCACGGCTACCTGTCGAGACTCCCAACACTTCCCTTGCTACAACCCTAATACAACTAGCTGTCTTATCCCACATAATGTTCCATCCCCACTACTATCCCATGCCCCCGTATCCTTCAATTTCTCTCCCATCTCCAGGGAGCTAGCCGTGGTCAAACTCCCCCATCTGATCCTAGGTCGGTCATCCCCAACCCTCTTCTTCCTCATCATCTTGATCCCTAAATCCATCACCAAGAGCTTATGTCGGATCGTAATGTAATTTACATTCGTAATATAATTTGCAAGCTATTAAATAGAAATAAATTTACTCAACACGCATCCAAAAAAATAGTAATTGCGAATATGAATATGTGCCAATCCAAACCCAACATGGAATATAATACACTTTATATATACGATAATATATCAATAGTCTTAAATACTTTATTTACACAAGTACGTTTTATTATTCTCGGTCCCAACTTCTGAACTCACATATTGATCTACCATAATTTCTTCAAGATAAGAAAAAAAAAAGAAAAGGAAAATGCAAATGTTAAACCTTAGAAAATACGAGACAGGAAATAAAGCATTAAATATATATATTTGTATAGATATGCATATATATATATATATATATATATATATTTAATATGCACGTATAGCAAATAAACAATAAATAACAATATATATAATATTATTCCACAAATAAAATCAATATAAAAATAAGATGTACGCAATTTTACCTTATAATGCAAAAGAGGTTATTTCAATAGATGATACCCTCTGCAAATATTTAATATGCACGTATAATATAAAAAAAATTAAAAGTTACTAGTATAACTAATTTTGCCTGCAACGTGTTGGACTTTTTCATTTTTAGTTTTCATCACAATAAATTTCTTTCTTGAATCCTCGTGATTCATATCCTTTTTTTTTTTTATATCTATCTCCCTCCACCAAAATGATAACAGTATATAACTGCTTATAAAAAATGCAATTAGTAATTAACCTGGAGAAAAAGAAAGAAGCAAGTTACCACATGTAACATGTTAAAATACGTTAATTATTAGTGTATATAAGTTAGGAGAAAATCCAATTTTTTGGAAAATAGTCTGATAAATTTCTCAACTTTGCCATTTAAATTTGATGTTTTTCTTGCTATAAAAGTGATTAATATATTCATCTACTGTTATATAAATAACTCACATATACTCTTTTCCTTTAACGAGAGTGAAAAAAATCAATTTATAATTTATTTATTTTAAAAAATATTCATGGGGGTATATTTGATCTTTGTCACACGTATTTTTTGACTTTTTTTTATTCAACGGCTACTTTAGATTTATTATTGTTTTTATGATCAAATTTATTTTTGACCAACTTTCTTGTAAAATTTATCGTATATGCCCCATTTTTTTTTACAAATACAAAAAATATATAGCCAAAAAGATTTTTTTTTTCCATTCACACTTTTTTTAATTTCTCATATTTTTACACTAAAGAATAAAAGAGAAAAATAAAATAAGAATAAAAGCTCAAAATAAAAAAAATTTACATGTAAAAAGGATCATATATACCCCTTCATGAATTTTTTTAAAATTAAAAATAAACAAAAATAATTGAAAATTATTTTTTTCCACTTTCGTTAGATAAAAAAGATATGTGTGAGCCACTTTTATAACAGTAGAAGTATATGTGATTTATTTTTATAACAGTGGAGATATATGTGAGCCACTTTTATAATGAGGTGCATATCAGAGCTAAATGACAAAACTGAAGTATATATCAAACCTTTTTTTTTTTTAAAAAAATATTCTCCTTTTTGGTTATAATCCCAAATTTTAAAAGTCTTCATTTTTCTTCTTAATAGTATCAATACAATATTTATTTTATTTTATTTTTATTTAGGATTGATGAGTTTGAGCCGATAGTCTTTCGGAAATAGTCTCTCTACTTTCATAAAATAGTGATAAAGTCTACATACTCTCTATAATTTTGAGACTATACTTTGTGAGATTTAATTGAATATGTTATTATTGTTGTTTAATTTTTTTTTTAAAATATTGTATAAATCAAATATATCGCATAAAATGAGATTGAAGAAATTGGCAAACACAAAACAATGATAGCCCCCTCCCCCCTTCCCCACACCCTTTATGGTTTTTCTGGGGTCCAAAAACTGATCTCTTAACCAATATATCTCTCCCCTCTCCCCCTTTCTTCTCCCCCTACTGCCCCCCACCCCTGTTTTTACTCCCTTTGTTTTCTTCCACAATCGATTAGGTGGAATTGGGAACTTCCATAGCTAAACATATTTGCCTATAAGTCTATAAAACTTAGCCATATATATAATCACTACTAATATTTGCCTATAAGTCTATAAAACTTAGCCATATATATAATCACTACTAATAGCCATGAATGACCACTTCCTTTTCTTGAATGGTCTACTGTCTTTACACTGTTTTTCCACTTTCAGATCTGTGTATTGAAGCTCCAGGCATGATTTTTTTGCTATTTCCCCAATTGGGTTCCTTTCTTTTTGGGAATTAATCTCACCCATCTAGTCATTGAATTGGTCAAAAAAGTTCCACCAAGAAAATAAGCTCAAGTTTCTGTTAAGGTCTGATTTTTATATATTTTTTTTGCCTCATTGGGGTTCTTCTTCTTCTTTGAGTTGTTTAATGGCATTTTCTTATTCTTATCACTGTTGGGTTGTCTGTCTTTTTCAGCATTAATGTCAATTAGTACAACCAAAATGAGCAAAATTTAGTGATAAAGTTGTGGTTTTTACCTCATTGGGTTTCTGTAAATGTGTGATTTTCATTCACATTTTAGTTCTTGAGTGATTTTAGGCACTTCCACATTTTGTGATTAGGATTTATGTAAAGGTGTGATTTTTATCTCAATGGGTTTCTATAAATGTGTTTTTCCCCCTTCATTTACTGTTACTTTCTTTAGTGAGTTTCCAAATTGAAGGAAACACAAACCAACTAAAGGATCTCTTTACTTTTCTTCCTTTTTTTCCTTTGTAGGAGTGTGTGGGAGTATGTTCATTGCTTCTATTTTATGGCATTGTGAATTGATGAAATCTTAAAATTGAAAATGGGGAAAACTATTTTATTCTTGGAGCTGAGAAATTATAGGAGCCTTTTGTGTATCAAGTATTTGCTAGATTTTTAGTTCTTTTGTTATCATTCAAAGATCAAACAAAAATCTTGAAAGCTAATTGGTTGGATTTTTTTGTCTCTTGAAAGCATTAACTAATCCAGATCCCAGTAAGTTTTAGCTTCATTTGCCTGTTTTCTTTTTGAATCTGGTGTGTATATTCAAGATATATATTTCATCATTCTGATTCTTGAGCATTATTGAGATCAATAGACCTCAATGCCATTTTAATGAAAAAGAGACCATCTTGAAACTTGTTTCTTCATCTTGATATTATAGGTATGATAATGGAGGATATGCATATTACTCACCTGATTTTGCAAAAACAGAAAACCTTATTATGCAATTTACATAGAAGTGTCTCCATCATCTTAATGGATTCTGCAGTACTGATAATAATAATTGGTTTATTAACTAAAGCTGTTTTCTCTGTAAATTAATTTATTGGCACATGGACTGACTGACTATTAATGTTTCAACAGGAGCTAAATTAAGTAGTAGATCCCCCAAAAAAGAGAAGAAAACATCTAGCTGGTGGCAACATGGATGGTATGGATGATAGGAGAATGGGTTGTATGGGTGGATTTCTTCAGCTCTTTGACCGTAATCACATTTTAGCCGGGAAGAGACTCTATGCCACGAAACGTTTGCCACATTTCGCGGTAAATGTTTCTCGGGTTGATTAATTTTTGTTTTAGATGTCTACATTAGTTGTATTGGTGGATGATTGGAGGATGTTTCTTTGAATTTTCAGGTTCCTGACGATGCGTCTGAGTCCGATAAGTTTGTTGCATCACCGGTAGTTTCAAAGGAGCTTGGTAAACCACAGCCAAGTCCGGACCAGTCCAAGCAGGCAGCAACAGAGGTCTGTTCTGTTGAGCCAGATGTTTCTGTCTCAGTAGAGACACCGCCAAAATCACCTCTCCCTCTTCCAATATTTGAAGTAAAAGAAGGGACGAGGTCTTCATGGAAGTTTTGCAAAGAAGCTCCGAGGCTCTCATTAGACAGCAGAGCTGTTGTTGATGCTAAAGGAAGTCTTCAACCAAGGGAGCTACGAACAAAGGCTTCAGTTCTATCAGCTAACAGAGGTGAGAACACAGAGGACGGAGTGTTAGTTGATGGTGACAACAATCAGCGTCCATGCCCGAGTGTCATTGCACGGCTAATGGGACTTGAACCATTACTCCAATCAAATCCTGAAACTCTGCCAAAATCAGAGTTGCGAAGATCTGCATCAGAATCCAGAGTTTCAAGAGACTTGTTTAATGGCCGTTTTGTGGATGGAAACCATGTGGATTTCAAAGAGCTAAACAATACTCGATCTAACATATCAAACAATGCAATGAAAGACAATGCAGCGAATGAACATAGAAGCTCAATGTCAAATGCCAGACCTATGGACCGGATGGGTTATCCTCTGAAGAACGAGAAGATTGAAAGACCAAAGGCTTCAAACAGAAGTTTAAGTTCATCGCCGTGGAAGTCACCTCAACACAGGAAATTTTTCTTCGATACAGCAGACATTTTCCCAGAGCCAAAACAGACAGTGTCACTCTATGGTGAGATTGACAAGAGACTGAAGATGAGAGGAATTGATGAGCCTTCTAAAGATCTTGAGACATTGAAGCAAATACTTGAGGCTTTGCAACTCAAAGGGCTCCTACATAACAAAAGACCGTCGGAACAGATTGGCCACCGGAATTTTGTATATGATCCTACTTTCTCATCTGATGAGTCCCCAATAGTCCTTATGAGGCCTTCGAGATCAGTTTCACCAAGCCATAGAAGAATGGCAAATGGTACATCCCCCTCAAATTTGAGAAGCCGAAATGTCATTGGTCGGAGACCCAATCTTTCTAGTGAAAGTCTTCCATCTGTTAGCCCATGTCGGGAACGACCTGCTTCTGAACGAAATGCTCGGAGTCCACTAAGATCTAGAGATTCCAGCTCGCCAACTCAAAGAGAAAACAGTGTGAGGCTTTCTAGTTCTGTGGCCAAACCAAAGAATCTGAATGTTGATAGTCGTAGAAGATCAGGAGAGCCAACTGAGAATCGAAGAGTTTCTCCAGTACAATCACCAAAGCTTAGTTCGAGGAGAACCAGTTTGGAGCATAATGGCGCAAAGGGATCACCTAGAAACAAGAGAGGAACGACAGAGAGTAAGCAGAAAGAGAAGATCACAATGTTTATTACAGAGGACGAGTCATCTTCCATTTCTGAAAGCACTGTTAGTTCATCTTTCCAAACTGATGCGGAGGTATAGTTAACAAATCAAGTAACTGAATTTATCTTAAAAGAAAAAATGACTTGATTTTAATCGTGTTTCTTGAAATGTGGCATGGTAGAGATCAAATTTGGAGGATTACAATGAAGGAAGGAGCCTTTTGGAAAGGTGCGATAAGCTGCTTAATAGCATAGCAGAGATAACAGCCCCTGAATCACAACCGAGCCCAGTGTCAGTTCTTGACTCATCATTCTACAGGGACGACTCACCGTCCCCTTCACCTATTATGAAAAGGATTATCGATTTCAAAGGTAAAGAGTTTATACTTTCTTCAAGTACTGGTGATTAATGGCAAGTTAAATACATTAGATAAGCTTTCCATATTTCTGCTTGTGTTATAGCTAATGTTATTTAAAAACTGAATCAGATGTTTCAGGGGAATCGGAGGAAGAAATATGGCTCTCAGCATTTTCACCTGTCCGATCAAAGTCTAACGATTCAATGGATGACTTTCATCTTGGTTACATTTCAGACATCCTTAGAGCTTCCTGTTATCTTCCTGGAGACTCTGATGTATTTTTATTATTGGAGAAGCAGCAATATCTCAAAGGAAAGGACACATCCAAGGTCTCCAGACTCCAAAGGAAGTTGATCTTCGACACTATCACTGAAATTCTTGATAGAAATAGGCAACTTCCCCCATGGAAAGCATTTTCCTGGTCAGGTTCATCTATTGCAAAGCCATCACTTGAAGGCATTTGGACCGAGTTCCAAAGAATCCAAGAAAGGGAAAGTGGTAATAATTTGGTTGAGATCATCTGTGAAGTTCTCAAGAAAGACCTGGCTCAAGACACTGTCAATGGTTGGGGAGACTGTCCGGTAGAGATGTCCGAGGCAGTCTTGGACATGGAAAGGCAGATATTCAAGGATTTGATAGTCGAAACGATCCAAGACCTTGCTGTGATTGGCTTCAAAACTACCCTCTTGACAGCTTCTCGTAGGAAGTTAGTTTTCTGAAGCTGATCAAAGGATTATTTTCATGTCCAAGCTTCCTTGTTTTCATGTTTTTTTTTTCTTTTTAATTTGTTTTACCACGTTTTAGGTTTTGTTTCCTATTGATTCTTGACTACCTAGGAAGTACTAAGATGTTGTAATAGTAGTCACTTCCCAAGATTGTAAAAAAAGGGAAAGTGTTGTTAGACTGGACTGAAGTTTGAAATCTTTTTCTTTCTTTCTGTGAAATGCCAAAAAGTTTGAGTTAGTTGGCAGAAATAATTAGTTATCATGTGACTTGAGTAAATCAAATTTGACTCTTTGGAAAAAGTGCACATGCATGTTTGGTGATTTTAAATCAAGTGATTGTGTTAAATTGACATCATTTTCTGATTTCCCTTTTTGGTTGGCTGGCCATAAAAAAGGCAGGCCGGTACATCATACTTCCGCTATGTACAGATTTGGAGAAAGACTAGACTATAACGTCTATTATACATAACTTTACTTTACATCTTTGTAAGATATTATTTTTACAGCTCAACTTTTTGCAAGATATTATTTTCATAACTTGAATTCGTGATTTTTTAATTATATGACAATAATTTTATCAATTACGTTAAGGCTCTCTTTCGTTGGTTGGCAAAATAAATAATTAAATTAAAGACACAACAACATTAGAATACACTGAAAGCCAAAAAGGGATGTTTAGTGCATACCTTGAAAACAGTTAAACCAAAACCTCTACTTTGGAAATGAAAAACCCTTTGTTAAATTGTGTCACAGTGTCAGTGTCAATGGCCTAACACTAAGTAGTTGTTTGGCCATAGATTCAAAAAAAATAATTCATTTATTTTTTGGAATTTATAGAGTTAAGAGTTAAATTGAAGTCCTTTTATAAGAAATATTTGAACAATGTTCATAATTGAATGTACTTAAATTTAACTTCAAAAGTGAACAGTCTCTCAAATTTGAAATACAATTTCAAGTGGGATATGATGGCCAAATATTAATTTTTGAATAAAGTGAATTTATTCCAAAAAAAAGTGAATAATTTATATGGCAAATTGTCACGGACTTAGACTTCACACTAAGACTTCCGTGCGGCACTTGACAACTTACTCACGAATCTTTCACGATCTTGCAAGCTCAAGTAAGCCTTTATGACTAGACCGCTAAGGGAACGCTAGATTATAAGAAGACAAGAGAGCTTTTATGAAGAAGGCTTTTGTATTGCTTTGGAAGAATGCTTGTTTTCTTGATGATCTTCTACAAATGAATGCCCCCTCTATTTATATTACTCCTAAGGGGCCTAAGTGTAAATAAAATTTACTATACAAGTCCTTCTGTATTTACAAAGAAGTCCATCTCTAGAATTCTCTACACACTCTAGAGAATTCTAAGTCTTTCAAGACTTCTCTACAAGATTCTATAAGGATCTAGAGTCTTCCACTAACCTCTCCAAGACTCTAGATTCTTCTACCTACTCCAAGATCAAGTGGAGGGCCATAACACTCTCCCCCACCTGATGTGGCGACGACCGCGGCGCACTGCTGCTGCAAGAACTCTCGGATCTTGTCTTTGAACTGCCACAGGTCTTCATATCTCTCCCAGGTGGCCTCCTCCGGAGATTGTCCCTTCCAATGGACTAAGAACATAACAGTGGCCTGTTGTCCCTATTTTCGCTTGGCTTGGTAGTCCACAATGGCTTCGATGTCTCAATCATGGGAGGCGGTGATTGTGAGTGGCGCCCGACTTGATTCTCCTCGGCTAGGATCATCCTTGTCCTCATGGTACAGCTTGAGGACACTGGCATGGAAGACTGGATGAACCTTAAGATGCGGTGGTAGCTCCAACCTGTAAGAGATCTTGCCAACCTTGGCAACGATCCTGAACGGGCCCTCGTACTTTCGGACCAAGTTTTGATGCATGCCTCGCAACGCCTTGAATTGCATGGGGTTGAACTTGACCAAGACCATGTCTCCAACTTGGTAATCCGTGGGATGACGCTTGCGGTCGGCAAACTTCTTCATCTTCTTCGCTGCCTTGTCCAAATAAGACTTGGCAGTATCGAGCTGCTCCTCAAAGCCATTGGCCATGTGATAGGCCCCCAAACTCTTGCCCTCGAACGCGGCCGGTAGTGAATGTGGAGTTTGTGGCTGTTGGCCTGTGGCTAGCTCGAATGGTGTTCGCCCTGTGGCCTCACTCCGCTGTAGGTTGTAAGAGAATTGGGCTACGTCCAGTAGTCTTGCCCAATCTTTCTGATGGGAGCTCACAAAGTGCCTCAAGTAGCACTCCAGTAAGGCATTGACTCGCTTCGTCTGGCCGTCTGTCTGCGGGTGGAAACTAGTGGAGAAATGTAATTTCGTGCCAAGAATTTCGAACAATTCTCTCCAAAAGTTACCGGTGAAGCGTGGGTCTCTGTCGCTAATGATATGTCTTAGCAATCCCCAATACTTCACCACATTCTTGAAGAAAAGTCTGGCAGCCTCCTTAGTAGTGCAACCTGCCGTGGCGGGCATGAAGCTGGCATACTTGTAAAACCTGTCCACCACGACCATAATCGTCCCGTACCCGTCAGACTTCGGTAAGCATGTGATGAAGTCCATGGTCACGCTCTCCCATGGACGCTCCGCTACAGGCAGGGGCTCCAAGAGTCCTCCTGGTTGACGCTGCTTTACTTTGTCTTGCTGGCATACAAGACAAGTCTGCACATAGCATTCAATATCGTCCCGCATGTGTGGCTAGTAGTAAATTACCTCAATCAATGCCCTCGTGCGATGCTGCCCTGGATGTCCGGTCCACAAAGTGTCATGGCTTTCCTTCATGATCCGTCGCCTGATAGTTCCAAATTTCGGCATATAGACCCTTCGTCCGGCGGTAAGCAGAAGTCCATCTTCTACCCAGAAGTGCCTTGTCTTGCCTTGAGCGGCTAAATCCATAAGTCGCTTTACCTCTGGATCATGCTGCATACCATCCTTGATTGCATTCTGGATATCATAATGTGCTGTGGTGATGGACGCCAGCTCGATCTTCCTGCTAAGGGCATCGGCCACAACATTGCCTTTGCCCGGCTTGTACTCCAGCTCGTAGTCGAACTCAGCCAAGAAGTCTTGCCACCTAGCTTGCTTCGGGGTGAGTTTCTTTTGTGACTGGAAGTAGCTAGTGGCCACGTTATCGGTCTTGACTAAGAACTTGGAGCCAAGTAAGTAGTGTCTCCACATGCGTAGGCAATGGACGATGGCTGTCATCTCCTTCTCCTGCACAGTGTACCGCCATTCTGTCTCGTTCAGCTTGCGGCTCTCGAAGGCGATAGGGTGCCTCTCTTGTATTAATACTCATCCAATGGCATAGTCAGAGGCGTCCGTATGCACTTCGAATGTCTTGGAGAAGTCAGGCAACGCTAGGACCGGCTCCTCTATCACGGCAGCCTTGATGTCTTCAAAGGCCTCTTTGCACTCCTCGCTCCAAACCCATGGCTTATTCTTCTTCAATAGCTCAGTAAGTGGAGCGTCTTTGGCAGAGTAAGCACTTATGAACCTGCGGTAATAGTTAGCAAGTCCAAGAAAAGATCTAAGTTCGGTTACCTTTGTGGGCGCCTCCCACTCTTTGATGGCCCGAACCTTTGCCTCGTCCATCCGTAGCTCTCCCTGGCTGATAACATGTCCCAAGAAGTGCACTTCATGTTGGGCAAACTCGCACTTCTCCCGCTTGATGAAGAGCTCATTCTCGCGCAAGACTTGGAACACTTTCTTTAGATGTTCCACGTGCTCCTCCAAGGTGTTGCTATAGATGACTATGTCATCCAAGTAGACTACCACAAACTGATCTAGGTAGGGGTGGAAGATCTTGTTCATTAGTGTGCAAAAGGTGGCGGGTGCGTTGGTTAGGCCGAAGGGCATCACCAACCACTCGTAAGCTCCATACCTCGTTACACATGTGGTCTTCGGTTCATCTCCCTCTGCTATGCGTACCTGGTAGTAGCCCTTCCTTAAATCCACCTTGGTGAAGTACTTGGCCTGTCCAAGTCTATCAAATAAGTCGGCAATGAGTGGGATGGGATACTTATTCTTCACGGTCACTTTATTGAGTGCCCGATAGTCTATGCATATGCGCAACGAGCCATTCTTCTTCTTTTGAAATAACACCGGCGCGCCATAAGGTGCCTTGGATGGACGGATATGACTGGCCTCAAGGAGCTCCTTCAACTACTTCCTCAGCTCCTCTAACTCGGGTGGAGCTATGCGGTATGGTGGGTATGCGGGCGGCCTTACTCCTGGCTCTAGCTCGATCCTGTGGTCTACCTCGCGCCTTGGAGGTAGGTGTCTTGGCAACTCTTCGGGCATCACGTCTTTGTTTTCTTCAAGCACCTTCTCTATGCAAGGAGGCAATGTCTCCTTAGCACCATTGCCTTCATCCAAGCTCGCAATGGTGGCTACAAACGTCGGCTCCCCCTTCTTTAGGACCTTCACAAGCTGCATGGTCGACAAGTGGGATTGTCCTTCCTTCTTTGGCATCTTGACTAGAGGTACCATGCAGAGTCCCTCTCGCTCCATCACCAAGAGTTGTTGGAGGTAGGGATCGATCATCGTGTGGTACCGTTGGAAGAACTCTTGTCCAAGGATGATATCAAAGATATCTAAGGGGGCGACAGTGAAGCTTGTCTTACCTTGCCACTTGCCCAACGTGATGTCCACTCCATGAGCGACTCCGCACACGGGAGTCAATGGTGCGTTGACCGTCTTTAGGCGGGTGTTGCTTGGCCCATAACTTAGCCCCAACCTTGCTGCCGCCATCTTGGTCATGATGTTGGCTTCTGCTCCAGAATCCACCATGGCATGAGATGGTCGTCCGTTGATGGATATGTCAACATACTGGGCAGAGTAATCCCCCGCCTTCTCAGCTTGCTTCACGATGGCTCTACATAGCCCGATCATGCCTAGCTTAGTCATGTCCGAGCCCTGCCCTTGGTCTACTTCCTTATCCTTTTGCTCCCGCAGTATGGCACCAAGGTTCTTCATATCCGGACACCTAGCATAGCCGTGAGGACCTCCACATATGTAGCAGCCGCTGCCCTTCGTGGTCTGCTCTTTTCTCTCGGCGTAGCCCTGTCGCCCGAACCTCCTACCGTCGGACTTGTTGGAATCATGGCTCTTGGGTGGAGGATGTTGCTCTTTGCCTTTGCCACGATCTCCCCCACCTTTGGCATGACTACTCCTTATTTCTTTGCCCTTGCCTCTGTCATGCCTGTCATGCTTAAAGTCCGTCAAGGCTTCGGCTTGGGTGATGGCCTCATCGATGGTGCTGACTTGACGACGCTCCAACTCCGTCTTGGCCCAACTCTGTAGCCCATCCATGAAGTGGAAGAGCATATCTTCATCTGTAAGGTTGAGGATTTGAAGCGTAAGGGTAGTGAACTCCTTCACATAGGCACGTATGCTACCCGTATGCTTTAGCTCCCGAAACTTGCGTTTGGCCTCATAGATGACATTGTTGGGGAAGAAGGCCTTCTTGAACTCGTCCCGGAACTGCTCCCAGGTGTTGATGGTGCATAGAACCTTCCCGATCTCGGACTCCTTGCGCTTCCACCATAATATGGCCATCTCCGAGAGGTATAGCACAGCCGTGTTGATCCCCGTCTCATCGCTCTTCACTTTGTTACACTTGAAGTAATTCTCCAAGTGCCAAAGGAAGTTCTCCACCTCTTGTGCATCACAGGCACCTTTGAACATTGGTGGCTTGGGAGCCTCAATATTAGCCTCCCGGTCCGCACTGGACGTCATGCATCTCCCGGCATCTATGTCTCCTTTGAGTGCTGCTATCTCGGCCTTCAAGTTCTCCATCTTGCTTAGCGCGTCCATGAGCCGACACTCCAAGGAAGTAATCACCTCCTTCACCTCATACTCGGCAGCCTTGCGCACCTTCAACTCTTTCCGGATGGTGTCGTTCTCTTCAAGGGTGAACTCCTCTAGAGACTTGAACTTGCCGTCGACCTTGTTCAAGCGCTTGCCTAATATCTCCACAGTTTTCCGGACAGCATCCACCCTTGCAATCTACTCCATGTCGGGCGTGACATCCACGGGCTCCTCGCCACGTTCATCGTCACTCACCTCAGTGGCCGAGGGTGAGTAGGATGTTAGGGCCTTGCTTGGTGTAGGCTCAAGCGACACCTCCTCATTTCTCTTAGAGTTTTTCTTTCTCTTGCGGTGCTTCCTTCCAACATCTTGCTTGACGTTGGTGGCGGTAGTGGCGTTGATGTCTCCCTCACTTGCCATATCCCTTAGTAGAACTTCAAAAGTGAACAGTCTCTCAAATTTGAAATACAATTTCAAGTGGGATATGATGGCCAAATATTAATTTTTGAATAAAGTGAATTTATTCCAAAAAAAAAGTGAATAATTTATATGGCAAATTGTCACGGACTTAGACTTCACACTAAGACTTCCGTACAGCACTTGACAACTTACTCACGAATCTTTCACGATCTTGCAAGCTCAAGTAAGCCTTTATGACTAGATCGCTAAGGGAACACTAGATTATAAGAAGACAAGAGAGCTTTTATGAAGAAGGCTTTTGTATTGCTTTGGAAGAATGCTTGTTTTCTTGATGATCTTCTACAAATGAATGTCCCCTCTATTTATATTACTCCTAAGGGGCCTAAGTGTAAATAAAATTTACTATACAAGTCCTTCTGTATTTATAAAGAAGTCCCTCTCTAGAATTCTCTACACACTCTAGAGAATTCTAAGTCTTTCAAGACTTCTCTACAAGATTCTATAAGGATCTAGAGTCTTCCACTAACCTCTCCAAGACTCTAGATTCTTCTACCTTCTTCAAGATCAAGTGGCGGGCCATAAAAAAATGATCGTAAAAGTTTTTTTTCTTTAAAGCAAGTAATATCGACTAAAGTTACATGAAAAAATAAATCATAAATCACTCTTTTAAAAAATATTTTAATTGAAGTAACTTCTACTTTTGTTTGTCATATAATGTCTATTACAAAAATAAAAAAAAAGGCCTAAAATACTCTTTAACTATACGAATCGGTACAAAACATCCTTTGTTTATCTATCAGACTCCAAATACCTCCAACATCAACTATTTAGCCCAACTTTTGTCCTTATTTTTAACAATTCAAATTCTAACCCCAATTACCAGCTTCATTTATGATGTGCCACTACCCTATTGGCCATCCTAAAATAAATTTAAACTAATTGCTTGAGCGTAAAAGTTGCACCATGTTTTGTTTAGCTCCTATTTTCACAATATTGAAAGTGACTTATTCTACGAGTCGGACTATCACTTCTTGTACTGCAACTAGGGTTGTTGGTTCCACCGCCATTATCACTGGTTGGGGTTGGCTTTGTTTCGCTGGCAACGTGGGTCGCTCCCTCAGTTTCTAATAAAGTAACCTTTCTGATTTTAGTTGAAATGGGGGTAAGGATTTCTTCAACTTTTGAGGGGTTTGCCTCACTGTCAGAACTTTGCATACAACGTGACTGTTACCTGCAATGAAAACAACTAAGAACAAGCCATTGACAATGTAAAAACAAAAATAATAAAGAAATTCTAACTAGTCAATACTTTAAGCTAAAGGCTGCGGTGCCAAAAACTTGTTCTTCTTTCAACACACATGCAAGTATACATGGTATCAAGTAATAAGCGACTATTTTCGCAATTGGGTTCCCTCGGAGACTTAGTTGTTGGCAAACTATCTGTTTTCCTATTGTAATTATTAGAACTAGTGTTGTCCGATTTAGAGAAGTTTGATTTGGTGATTCTTCTACCAATTATTACTACTATTGAATTTGACAAAGAACAATGCTATTAAAGCAAAAGAATTATTGAAGGAGTTGTTCACAAAGAGTTTAAATACCTAGGGCTTGCGTATTTCTATTTGTTTTCATTGTAATTGCAATGCATGATTAAGCTATCTATTGAATTATTAAATTGAATCACAAAGTTGATAATATAATTATGGTCTTTCAAGCCGTATAATCAACTATCCAGAATGATCTCACACTACCACATGCAACGGGGATATGGTAACCACTCTGAATGATTTAGATATCATCATGTATTTTATCCAAGCAGGACAAACTAGGTACATACGTCCTAGCTGCTAATCTATGTGCAGATGAATCCTACTTCTCTTCACCCATATTTTATTCCTAGAGTTCTGTGTCTAGTTTCATTAGGAATTATTCATTTACTTTATAGTTCACAAAGCCATAAATAGTCGAGTATAAAATTAAGGGAAGAAAACATGTCAGGTATAATATGTTAGTTAAAAATTAGCGTAAAGAGCAAAGTTGTATTAGCCTTAAGAAAGTGTATCTAGCGTAAAGAGCAGAGTTGTTTTAGCATTAAGAGAGTATATATATGCATGGCTTTAAGAGTGTAAGTGTTTATTTATACTACTAATAGGGGTTAACTTACAAAGTAGGATTCAAGTAGAACTCTCCTTTATAGTAACCTGTCAATAACCTATATAAAGAGGTATTGTGGAGTAGCTTAACACAACAAATAAATCAATAATATTAAGTTGTTCTCTGCCTTTATGTACTGTGTTTTCTACATGGTATCAGAGTTCAAAAGACAAACCAAAACTATGCACCAAAACCCACTAGAATATCTTAACAATGGCCTCAAACACAACTATTAATGTGGAAATATCTATTATTATAATACTAATCAAAAAATAGTTATGAGGATTTTATATATATTACTCTTAATTTGTCTGGGTATCATATGTATTTAAAATAGAAAATAGTTTTTCTTTAAAAGTCATGATGTGTGAGTTTATGTGAAGCGGAATGGAACAGGTTGAAAACAACAAATTTCATATGGAGCCGTATGGGGCGGGGTGGGACGAGGCGGAGCGAGGCAAGGCGGACTCTCTATAGGTTTATGCGGGTTTAATTTGTCCTGCAACCGCCTCGCTCCGCCCTATTTTCCATCCTTACTAGAGCCTAATTTGACAGGTTCAACATGTTCTTTCTACCCGTTGGATTCAAATGTAGTAGAGCAAACTAATTCTTATTTATACTTCATTGCAAAAGTGGTACTATCCTTCTTCTTCTCCTGTATGTAAATGATATAGTGATTGCAGGAAGCTCCCTTGTTCATATTCAAGAAATAATAACTGCACTTAGGAAGGAGTTTGCAATGAAGGATCTTGGTCCCCTTCACTTCTTTTCTAGGATTGAGGTTACATGCTATTTTAGGATTCTTAGATATGTGAGAGGGACAATTTAGCTTGGACTTAGGCTTATTGCACAATCACCTCTAAGGTTGTATGGATACTCTGATATCGATTGGGGAGGTTATTGTACAACAAAAAGATAAACTACAGGATACACAATATACTTTTGATCTAACTTTTTTTTCATGGGCATCAATGAAACAACATACAATTGTTTTAGCATTAGGAGAATGTATATATGCATTACATTAGAAGTGTAAGTGTTGCTATGTACTACTGGTAGGAGTTAACTTACAAAGTAGAATTTAAGTAGAACTCTCATATATTGTAACCTTACAATAACCTATATAATGAGGTATTGTGGAGTAGCTTAACATATGAAGATATATCAATAATATTGAGTTATTTTTTTTTCCTTTTTTGTACTGTGTTTTCTACAAATCAATCGTATAATCAGAAAAAGATATTCTTATGATGGACATAATGTTAGGACCGAAATAATCAAGTGTCATGTGGAAGCTAGCAAATCAAAGCTCGAAAGACCATGAGTAAGAAAACAAACGAGAAATATATCAAAACCGACACAATATATAATGTCGTTCGGTCAATTGATTTAATCCACAAGAGGAGATAAACAATCCATTATATAAAGAGGGTACAAAATATCGAGTGAAATAACCTCACATAATTCACTCAAAAAAAAACGAGACCTAAACAGAACTCTCAAAACCCTTAGAACTACATTGTGGATGCTATCAAAATAGAAGGAATGAGTCTTTATTTATAAAGTCATAAACATTTTTCTACAACAGTAAAGACTAGCCAAATATGAAAACTTTGTATTTTTCTTCCGAGAAAAGGAAAACTCAATTATGGTAAGAAAATCATGGCAAACATCCAACAATTTTACCCCTTGACCTGAATTTTTGATAAAATAAATTTGCTCCACCTTCTTCATATAATCTTCAACATGTTGAATATCCTCTCCAAATCTCCTCCATTAAATCTCTGTCTCGACACAGAGAATCTCTATGATAAAATATCTCAAACAAAAATCTTCATTACTATCAAATATGTTGTTTTCTTAGGTAACTAACGTTTCTTTTATTAATCTTTATTAATCACCTGTGAATGCATTACAAAATAGCGGCCCTACTAAGCCAGCTTAGTCTATCAAGAATCCACAGTCCACCTCTAACTCAAAGTCCATCAACAGTACCAAATATCAATCGTCTACAGTAACCGTGTTTGTATAAGGAGCCTAACTCTTGATGGGTACCTCTAACATTGCAAATATAAGTTTTAGCTAATGTGATAAAGATACCAATTAGTGGTCCAAAGACTTTACCCCTTTTATTTATGCCAAATAACTCAGGAACAAATATGTACGGACGCTACTTTTCTTACGATCTGAGCAGGCGCCATAGCTTTCTGTTCAAACACCTTCTGATTTCTTTCAATCCAAAGTGCATAGACTGTCTCAGCATAAACCATTTTGAAGACTTGTTCCTGAATAGATTTTTCTTTCGAATTCTCAAGCACCCACTGTAGATGAACTGTCACGATCCGAGTGGTCTACACTCTAGCCGTGACACGGTACTTGAAACCACGAGTGGTCCCAAGCTAACCCTTGGCATAACACATCAAAGCATATCATAAAAAAACTAAGCGAAAGTTGGAACATATGCATAAAATGTCTTATTAGAAAGATAACATGTCCATGAAGACCGAAAGTTATTGTATTAATCAAGCCTCTGCCATCTAAATCAAAAGAAATAAGTTTACCGGAACATGGTCCCCAGCTACCTTCAAAGTCTAAGGACAACATAAAAGAAAGTCTTAACAACTAAATCTATAAAGTCCCCAAATGAGTAGGACTCAACAACTGATGACCGGAGAATGTTGCACCTTACTAGCCACGAGTGTGAGAACGGGTACTGAAATCTACATCATAAAAGGATGCAGCGCAGAGAAAATTATTTTTTAGTACGTGAAATGTACTGAGTATGCAAGGGACACCAACATACTCATATAAAATAACATACGGAGAAATTGTGAAAATAAAATTTCTAAAATCATAATCATAACCAAATAAAGAAACTGAAAGGAAACAGTTGGAGTCCATGCATAAGTATCAGTTTAAAACCTTCTTTCAAAAGCATATACATCAAGGTGAGTCTAAATCAGTAGCCTTGCATAATCATAAAAATGCATAACTAGGGAGTTTCTTTTAACTAACATACACCATGTGAGCTCATGATGTCAAACAGCTAACCTAGTTGGGAGGGCTTCCCTATACTATTCCAGAGTATAGAACCATATCATATCTATGTGGATCCACTAGTCTATGCCTCTCAGGGCCATATAGAGTTGTACGACAAAGCGGTATACTCAAGTCCTATGATGGCACATAGTTATGGGACTTCGATATTGCTACTAAAGGTCCACAAACGCTAAACAAAAACCTTCATCCCTAAAGTCCATTCGGTGCTAAATAGTCCTCCCAAAATAACATAAATACATATTAATGCTCATAAGTATAAAAATTATCCATATATCTGAATCATATGTGAGACTAAATTCAAAAATCATATCTTCAATCATAAGTGAGACTAAGCTCAAAAATCATATCTTGAATCATAAGTGCTATGAGGCAGTGTTCAAATATCTCTTTCATAAACATATCTTTACTTTTATGCATATGACTTTAAGCATGAGATAACTTACTTGAAATCATGCATAACCTGTAAATACTCAAAAGTAGCTTTCATAACTTCATAAATAACCTTAACACATGCTTGGAGAATCATAATCATATAATAAAACATATAGTTCATAGTAATTCAGAGAGACGCATGAGATATCTTTCATAAAAACTTTAACTTTGCATAAAAATCATAGCTTGAAGAAGATTGGGTAAAACTCTAGATTTAAGCATAATTCATCATATAATCAAAATATTTTGGGCGTGAGAGTGAAAGAAATACTCTCATTTAAGTCTTACATAACCGAGAGAACGAAGCTTAAAAGAAGAACTTGCTTGAAAACCTTGAAATCCTAGTTTTTGCTTTTCTTGCGGTAGTTTCTAAGTTGAGAGAGTTGAAATTTAGGAGTGAATGAGAGGTTTTAATAATGAAAAATAATTTCCTAAACATTTAGGGTCATTTAGATAACTTCCAAAGGTTTTAAGGACAAAAATGCCCTAAAAAGATAAAAATCGATAAAATTCGGCTGCCTAACATTGTCTGGGTGATGGACTATTTCTTGGGTGACGGCCCATCACTCAGACCATCAAAAATGGCCCAAGAACAGACATTTCTGCCTAAGTGTGACGGCCAAGTCTGATGGGCCGTTACAAGTTTGTGGGCTGTCACATTTTCCATCGGACACTGACACCTTGCAGCGTTTCGGAAAAAATGGTCATATATTTTTACTCCAAACTTGGATTGACGCAAATTGATAGTGTTGGAAAGAAGACTCAAAAACTTTTAATTTGATAGGTCATGGGCCATCTAATTATATATATAGTCGAGCTTTGCACTTGGCTTGGTATTTGAGGTTTCTTATGTTCGTAAAATCACATCTAATATACTTTAAATACTTAGGAATGAACCTTAACATACGTGTAAAACTTAGAAATCTTCAGCTTCAGGCCTAAAAACATACGGAGGATGGTTTGAATCTTTGCTTAGAAGTTGCGGGCGTTACATGAACACTTATTTTTAACCTTTATCTGACACCACTAGTTAGGACCAAAATAATAAAGCAAACCTCGAAAGACCATGAGTAAGAAAACAAATGAGAAATATACTAAAAGAAACACAATAATTTAATGTGGTTCAGTCAACCTACCTACATTCACGCATCGTGAGGTATTTCTCCTTTCCTTCTTCTTGCCCTCATTAGGGGCTAAACTTTAGAGGGGGTGACCTTGAAATCTCGCTTTGGACTTTGTTTTGCCTGATTTTTCCACTTTTAGCTTCATATTTAGCCAAATTTTGACTCCTTTCACCTATAAACTATAAAATACGAAATATTATCCATAAGCTCAAAATTATGTATTTGAGTGAAAATAATGAGTATAAAGCAAGAAATTACTCAAATCAATGCTCAAATGTGGGTGAAATACGACTTAAAAAATGTAAATTCACCCAACATCAATATTCAACTTCGATTTTGGAGTATGCTTTGGAATAATCTCCATTGACGAATCCCAGTTTTCTTTTGCCTCAAGATCATTGATAGTTGCTTTTACTCGAATATCATAATTGCCACTTGTCAAAGTATATTTGGTGATTGGCATACACGGGCAATCTATGGAACTCAAATAGTAGATTAACGATGAGTCTTGGTGAAGCAAAGGCTTGGACAATGAACTTTCCCTCCTTTCGTCATGATGATAGATTATTGCAAGGAAAACTAATTATTTTCTTACAAATATGCTATCAAATATTATCAAATAACTATCAAATATATTATACTGCAATATAGATCAATAGTGAGTTTTGCGTGAAAAACAAAACAAGCAAATCTTCAATATGTCAAGTACTAGGATAAATAGCCAAAAACCTAAAAAAAATACTTGAAGAACAATTGTTTCTAGCAACAGAAAAATTCCAGATATTAAAAGAGAATGAATTTCAAGGCTATTTTTCACGACTGAAAAAAAAGAACATAAATGCGTTTATTAGGAATCGTCCCACCCTGATACCATGATAAAACAATTAATCGAAAAAAAATATGTTCCTATTCAAGAGTAGCGTCCCAATATATATAGAGAGTTATATACCATTAGCGAGTCTACTAGACCTAGATTCTACTTTCTAGGATACATAATATATGTGAATATTACCTATAAATAATACTGTAAACAACAAATTTTCGAGCCGAGAAAAATAAATAATCAAGACCAGAAAATTGGAGTAACAAAGTGTAATATTTGATTTCAAAATGTAGTGCGGGTTACAATCTCTATGATAATCCTCTGATTCTTCAAATAATATGAAACACTTTGAACTTGAATTTGATTTAGAGTCAAGGGCTTGAATGACTTGATCTTGAATCTTCGTCTTTAAATTTGGATTTGAATTATTCGTCACGAACACTTGTATGGTTATGACGAACAGTAAATATGAACAAGTAACTTGATCTTGATTTTCTTGATGTTTTTCTTCGTTCTTGATCTTGAACTTAAACTTGAATTTGATTACTTGAACTTTGTAGTTTTGTAGAGAATTTGCGGTCTTTGATCACGAGCTCTCTTCTTGCTTCTTGTTCTTCAAAACCCCCCGCCTCTTTCAGAATAATAAGGACCCCTATTTATAGTTGTAGGGAGTGGTATGAGGGTGTGATTTGATTGGTTGGTTTGAACTGACCAATCAGATTTCTTTGTTGAAGAGTTTTAATTTGATTGGTCAGAACATGTCACATAGACACATGACATTGCTCTAGTGGCTCATTTAATTTGACTTAGATTGCCACCTAACTTTGACATGTGACATGATTTTAGTGGCTTATTTAATTTGACTTGGATTGTCACCTAACTTTGGCACATGGCATAGCTTATTTAATTTGACTTGGATTGCCACATAACTTTGACACGTGGCATGAAAATGGGTCTCTAGGATGAGATGACATTGGGCTTAACAAAGTGGGGCCATCTTTATAGCCCAAATTAATGGATTTAGATTTTTAATTAAATCCACATTTATTGGGCTTAAATAATTGACCCAATTTTATTAATCCAAAATATTTATTTGGACTAATATATCTTGAATTTAATATAAATTGAACCATTCTATAAATTTATATTTAATAAATTGTAAATGATTACAAATGCCCCCTGCTTCAAGTCTTGTCGAGATATTTTATCTTTTGAAGACTAGGCTTGAAGTATTACTTGTAGGATAATGACATGCCATGTATTTTGAGATGCACTGTGAATTCATACTATATTGATGCACCCCTTCATCATTGTTGGAGTAGGAATGTAGCAAATTAGTTATATCCAATGAGGATTAGGAAAGAGAAGAAAAAAATGATTTTTTTCACGTTTTTTTCCAGCCGTTTTTTAGGGTGTTTACTTGTCATGCAAGATTCCACCACTAATTGAAATCCGCTTAGGAGTCAATTTTGTAGAAGCCTAATTCAAGTTTGAATCTAGTTATAATAGATGCTAATAAACCTCTATAAATAGATGTCTGACCTTCATTATTTTGCAGCAATGTGGCTTGACGATCAGCGCCGTGGTACTTTCTTCTTCTCTTTTCTTTGATTTTCAACAACCTTTTCCACATCTTGGCATGTCTGTCGTAGAAAATTCATATCTTATTGTACATACGTAGGAATCACGAATGGTTTGATTTTCTAGAAACTAGACTTCTCGATTTACAACATATCCAAAATTGAGAATTTAATACCTTCATGACCATTCTAGATAACTTTTTAAAGTTAGCTCTAGATTTTGCCATGCTGGAGGTTTCAGATTTGCGTGATTTTATTAAAACTTTTGTATCTTCATGTAGGAACTTCAAAATCACAAGCCGCTTAATTATTCTGAATTTAGACACAAAGTTTTACAACACATCCAAAATTTAGATTTAAACTCCTTCAATATCGTTCTAGATAATTTATTTATTTTTTTCACGTTTTTTTGAAGTTTAACTTCAAATTTTGTCATGCTGAAAGTTTCAGATTTTTGTTGCCTCACAAAATATTTTATATCTTGATGTAGGAACATCGTTACCGAAAAGGGTTGGAATTGCTAGAAACTAGACTTCAAGGTCATTATTATGACCAAGAAAATCTTGTCTCAAGTCTAGCCTGGTTAGTCTAGTGTGGCTTCCTGGACTTGACAGGTAATAATATTTTTTTTTGTGTGTGTGTTATCTACTTGCATATTTGGAGGATTTAAAGACTTTAGGCATACTGTTGAAGAAGCTCATTTTGTTGACTTTGTAGCCATGTATTATTATTATTATTATTATTTCTTTATTTTAAATCATTTGAAACAAAGGTGTTGCATTGTTGGAAATAATTTCACATCATTCTTGGCAAAGACTTTACACCGTTTGACCCGAAGATGACGCATTGTTCGAGCCAAAGTCTTTACACTATCTGAGACAAATACTTTACATAATTTGTGGCAAAAAACTTTACACCGTCTGAGGCAAAAACTTTACATGATTTGTGGCAAAGACTTTACACCATCTAAGTCAAAGGCATTCCATAGTCCAAGCTAAAGACTTTACACCGTCTAAGGCAAAGACTTTACATGATTTGTGGCAAAGATTTTACACCATCTGAGTCAAAGGCATTCCATAGTCCAAGCTAAAGACTTTACACCATCTAAGGCAAAGATTTTACATGATTTATGGCAAAGACTTTACACCGTCTGAGTCAAAGGCATTCCATAGTCCAAGCTAAAGACTTTACACCGTCTAAGGCAAAGACTTTACATGATTTGTGGCAAAGACTTTACACCGTCTGAGTCAAAGACATTCCATAGTCCAAGCTAAAGACTTTACACCGTCTGAGGCAAAGACTTTACATGATTTATGGCAAAGACTTTACACCGTCTGAGTCAAAGGCATTCCATAGTCCAAGCTAAAGACTTTACACCATCTGAGGCAAAGATTTTACATGATTTATGGCAAAGACTTTACACCGTCTGAGTCAAAGGCATTCCATAGTCCAAACTAAAGACTTTACACCGTCTAAGGCAAAGACTTTACATGATTTGTGGCAAAGACTTTACACCGTCTGAGTCAAAGACATTCCATAGTCCAAGCTAAAGACTTTACACCGTCTGAGGCAAAGACTTTACATGATTTATGGCAAAGACTTTACACCGTCTGAGTCAAAGGCATTCCATAGTCCAAGCTAAAGACTTTACACCGTCTGAGGCAAAGACTTTACATAATTTGTGGCAAAGACTTTACACCATCTGAGTCAAAGGCATTCCATAGTCCAAGCTAAAGACTTTACACCGTCTAAGGCAAAGACTTTACATGATTTATGGCAAAGACTTTACACCGTCTAGATCAGACATAGATTTTGCTCAAAGAATATAATCGTTCATTATTGAGATTCATTACCATGATTATTGAATTACTAATTTAAGCGCTAACACTTTTTTTTTTCACAGATTGAATCATGGTTTACTTTAGAGATTTGACTTCCTCTTCTTCAGAGTTGCGATACCTTTTGTGTTTCGATAGTATA
Organism: Solanum dulcamara; assembly: GCF_947179165.1. Taxonomy (NCBI): domain Eukaryota; kingdom Viridiplantae; phylum Streptophyta; class Magnoliopsida; order Solanales; family Solanaceae; genus Solanum; species Solanum dulcamara. The sequence goes on from NC_077242.1 coordinate 68,888,315, forward strand.
AGAGATATATCATTGTATGAGAGAACCAAGCCAGGAGAGACTTAATTTATCAGAAATCAATCTTCTTAATCCAAAACATATCCAAAATATATAGCTCAAGTCCCTCAGGATCGTTCTAAACAAACTTTAAAAATGAACCTCACATGCAGGAAAGCTGACAGATTCATATTCGCATGATCTTATTAAAAAAAACTCATATCTCAGCGTAGAGAAGCCTAAAAGAAGGTTTATAGAACTATACTATGTACAATAATCACAGCTAATAGCTTTATGGATTTGTATAAATACTTCTTTGAAGCTAATTAAAATTTTGTCTTGATTGGCCTTCTCTAATTCACACGTTATATGACAATCTACGAGAATATTGTGATGCTCAAATAATGGTGTGCCCCATTTCTTTTGAACTTATGAGACTAAAATTAGGATGTAACTCACGAACTATGGTGGAGAGGGTCAAGAGAGACTATGAGTTCTTTGGATACTCATGCGACTGAACTCAGAATGTAATTCTAAGCGCCTACGTACCTCAGTGAAGAGGATCAAGTCATAACGTAGTTCTGAGAGAATGATTTTGTTTTGGTCCTAACTTTTGCCTAGGCCGCCTCTTTCGAGATTTTCAACCCAGCGGATATTTTTTTTGGGGTGCCGTGCACAGTTTATACTCTTGCGGGCCAGGAGTAGCATGCAGTTTATACTCGTACTTTAAGGAGTAGGTTTCTTTTCTTCAGGGATAGTATCTCTTTATGAACTTTTTGTTAATGGGGCCAATGCGCAATCCTACTGAGTCAACCAGTTTGTAAGCGCCACTTGAGTATACTTCTTGTACCACATATAGTCCATCCCATTTAGCGGAGAACTTGATTCCAGACCAACGAGAAGTAATAATGGGCCTTCTTACAACAAGAACTTGATCACCCACTTGGAAGCATCTAAGACGAACCTTCTTATTAAAAGATCGAGCTAGACGAGCTTGATAACATTCCAGACTTTGTTGGGCCTCTAGTCTTCATCAAGAGCCTCCAATTCTTCAAGGCGTAACCGAGCATTTTCTTCATCAGTGAGCCCTTCTTGAATGGCAAGGTGCAATGACGGGATTTGACGTTCAAGTGGAAGAACTGCTTCAACTCCATAAACAAGAGAATAGGGAGTCGTTTGTGTTGGCATGCGATACGTAGTTCTATATGCCCAAAGAGCCTTTTCCATTCTTTCATGCCAATCTCTCTTAGACTTGGAAACAACTTTTTTCAACAAGTTGCAGAGTGTCTTGTTAAATGCTTCAGCGAGACCATTAGCAGCCGCATAATACATAGAGGAATTGCATTGCTTGAAGCCAAAAAGATCACATATCTTCGTCATTAACTTGTTATCAAATGGCTTGCCATTATCTGTCAATATGTATCGAGGAATACCAAAATGGTAGATAATATTGACTCGAATGAAGTTGGCGACATTCTCTTTCTTTACTTCTCTAAGAGAAAGAGCTTCTACCCATTTTGAGAAGTAGTCAGTTGCAGCCAGGATGTACAAATGTCCACCAGAAGACTTAGGCAATGGTTCAACAACATCCAAACCCCAAGCTTCAAATGGCCATGAGGCAATAGTTGGGTGCAATACTTCTGGGGGTTGATGTATAAAATTCACATGGAATTGGCAAGCTTTACATCTTCGGACGTAATCCAAGCAATCTTTCACCATGGTTTGCTAGTAATATCCCATCCTTTTATGTGAAAATGAAGTTTTGGCCCAGACTGATGTGCTCCATATACTCCAGAATATGTTTCTTGCATAGCTTGAGTAGATTCATCTTCCCCCAAACATCGTAAGAGAACTCCATCGAACGACCGCCTGTAAAGTGTATTTTTATAATAAAGAAAATGAGGGGCTCGTCGTCGGATTTCTGTTTTTCTTCGAAGGTTTTCTGGTAATATTCCATAACACAAATAATCTATTATTGGTTATCGCCAATCATCAATTTCAGCTTCCGAAGTGGCGATAACTTGTTGAAATTCTTATTTATGCTCATCTGGAGGCGGAGTTATACATCTTTGGCAAACCACAACTTGCATTTCATCAGGAGATACTAATGCAGAAGCTAAAGCTGCCAATGCATCAGCCCTTTTATTTTCCTTTCTTGGGACATATTGAATAGTCACCTCTCCAAGTCACCCTATCATCTTTTGAGCGTAATTGCAGTATGGGATTAACTCAGGCTTCTTTACTTTATAATTACCTAAGACTTGATTGATCACCAACTTGGAATCCCCAAAAACTTGTAGTTGCAATTGTTTCATATCAATGGCCATCTCAAGCCCAAGTAAGAGTGCTTGATATTCAGCAACATTATTGGAGCAGTGTTGTGTTAGAGTGAAGGAGTATGACAAAACTTCTCCATGGGAAGTGACAAATACCACTCCAGCACCAGCTCCTTCACGATGTGCAGCACCATCAAAATACATCTTCCAAGGTGGCTGAATTTCCACTAGCATTGCGTCTTCATCAGGTAATTCATCAGATAACTCCCAATCATTCGGAATTGGATGATTGGCCAAGAAATCTGCTAGCACTTGTCCTTTTACTGCCTTCTGAGATATATACACAATTTTAAATTGTTGAAACTGGAGGTACCACCTTGTAAATCTATCACTTAAGACAGGCTTGGACATGACAAACTTGATAGGATTCTCTTTAGAGACAAGTTGCACAATATGAGCTTGGAAGTAATGCTTCATCTTCTGAATCGAGAATATGAGTGCCAGGCATAACTTCTCAATATGTGAATACTTGCTCTCGTTTTGTGTCATCATCCTACTCAAGTAATATAGGGTATTATCTTTCTCTTCATCATTTTCTTGTGCGAGAAGTGCTCCTGACCTTTCTTGTGTTGTGATGTATAAAATCAATAGTTTTCCAGGTATAGAAGCTACAAGTACCGGAGGTTTCATCAGATAAGACTTTATGTTCTCAAAAGCATTGGTACAAGCTTGGTCTCATTCAAAAGGAACATCTTTCTTTATAAGGCGACTGAATGGTTGACATCTCCCAGCCAGATTTGAGATAAACTTCCTAAGATATGCTAATTTTCCTTGTAAGCTTTTCAACTCATGAATATTTTTTGGCTCAGGCATCTTCAAAATAGCATCTATCTTATCTTGATCTATCTCGATTCCTCGTTGTCGAACAATAAAACCGAGAAACTTTCCTGAAGTAACTTCAAAGGCACATTTTAAAGGGTTCATTTTGAGTTGATATCTTCGAAGTCGTTCAAACACCATTCTCAAATCTTGCAAGTGGTCATAACTCTTCTTTGATTTCACCACTAAGTCATCGACATAATACTCAATATTTTTATGAAGCATGTCATCAAAAATATTCTGCATTGCTCGTTGATAAGTAGCTCCAGCATTTTTTAAACCAAAAGGCATTACTCTATAGCAATATATACCTTTAGGAGAGCGAAATGCAGTAAGTTCTTCATCCCTTGGTGCCATGCGAATTTGATTGTATCCAGATGAACCATCCATGAAAGACATTGCCTCGTATCCAGTTATAGCATCAATCATAAGCTCAGGGATTGGAAGAGGAAATTCATCCTTAGGGCATGCATTATTAAGATTTCTAAAGTCAACACAAACTCGTATTTGGCCATTCTTCTTTCTTACTAGTACAATGCTTGAAATCCATGTAGGATATTTGACTTCACGAATGAAACCTGCTTCAATGAGCTTGTTAACTTCAGTTTCGATCAAAGGAACTAGTTCAGGTCTAAAGCGACGTTGCGTTTGTTTAACAGGACGAGTGCCTCGTTTCACAGCAAGACGATGAACTGCAACTTTAGGGTCTAATCCTGGCATTTCTTTGTAACTCCAAGCAAATACATCCCTAAATTCCATAAGCAACTCAATATATTTCTTCTCTTCATCGTCATCCAGTGAAGCACTTACATATGTAGGCCTTATATCATCATCAACCCCAAGATTTACTTCCTTCAATGCATCAACAGGATTCTTTATCCCTTCCTCGAGTTCAGGTGGTGCATCTTCAGCATCCTCATCTTCTTGAGGATCATCATCATTAAAAGATATGTGATTTGATGATCCCACACTTTCTTCATCTTCATCTCGCTCCCTAGTGTGAACTATGGTATGAGTTCTTGCTCTTAGGACATCTCCACATGAAACTACAAGTTTTGTCTCTCGCCTCATTCTAGAAGGGATCAAACTGGGCCAATTCTTGGGTGAATTATGCTCCCAAGCATGTACCCGTTCTTCCATTGTTCTATAATTTCCTTGGCACTTGTATTTCTTCTTCATTGGTCCCAATCGATCAAATACTGAAGTTTTTGGAGTTGATTCTATTAGCCGATCAGATGCAGAAATGTTAGGAGTCATGCCACTAAGTTGATCAAACACAGAAGGCTTCTTGTTGAACATCATTGGTTCTTCCACAGGGGTAATGTAGTTGATGCTCATCCTTTTTATAGATATTCGGACGGGTGATGGTTGTTTGTAACCCAAGCCTTCGCGCGATTGCTTGACATCATACCCTCTCTCTATCATCATCCTTTGAGTTGGATTTAGGCCATGATTTGCCCTTTCAATAACTTCATTTGGAAGCTTCCCTACTTTAGCAGCTTCATTGGGATTGTATCCCGCTTTCACCAATAACTTATATGCATTCGGGTCAAAACCCTCATTTTTACTCTTTTTAGGAAGTGATTCATGTGAATCATGATTCGATGGTCTGACAAATCCTTGCATCATTTTTGAAGGTGATTTGATTGTATCAATTTGCTTGATAGGGAATGTCAACTTGCTACTCTGCAACTCAGAAGGTGGGATCTTGACTTTGTTTGTCTTTGGGACATAGTGAGAAATAGGAATCATTCTCTTACTTGAAGATGCCTCACTTATCTTAAGTACTTTACTCATGTCTGAAAGTGTTTTACTCTTTTCAATCATGACCCTCACATTATCAGGTGCTACATCAACCTTTTTTGTAATGTCACCAGGCATCGCATTATCAACTTTGACTTCTTTTGAAGCATGGTTCTTTAAGTAGAATTTTGCATCAACAAAGTGTGCTTCTGTCTCGGTGAAAGGTTCATCATCAGTAACTACCTTCTTTTGAACCCCATCTTCAAAGTATTTGAAACATTGATGGTAGGTGGACGGTACCACTTTGTTCTCATGTATCCATGGTCTTCCTAACAAGATATTATACGAGGTCTTTGAGTCAATAACATGCATCCATGCTGTAGCGACCCTCCAGGGAGGATGCTACTACAAAAAAAAACGTATATTAAATTTGTGACACAAAAAAATTAATATATATAACTTTCTGTAAGGCCCATTTATATGATCAAAAAAAATATGAAAGGTGTAAGTTGTTAGCCAACTTAATTATTTTTTTTTCCATCTCAATTAAATCAAATAAAAATTTCAATTTAGGATGGACGACTTCTCAAAATAGTTTTATTTTTTAAAAAAAATAGCTTCCGAGACAATCATGTATTACAATAATTTATGCTTCATTCAAATATTCTAACTCCAAAGGGTAATTTAGTACTTCATAAAACTTAGAAATGTACATAACCCAAAATTTACAAAACAAGCAACAATCTTTAAGTTACAACTCTCAGAAATACGTACATAAATACAAATACACAAGCAAACCATAAATCGTATACACGTCCCAAAATACTACAAAATATAGATGCCTATATGCAAATGTGATCTCCCTTAAAGCTCCCAAAACTTCATCTCCAATGGCCAACCTCAAGCATCTTCTCGAACATTTCCTACGATAGAAACAACTATCGCTAAGCATAAAGCTTAGTGGTGCAAAACTACAAGTTTGAAGCCTTTGGGTTCTTCAACTTATTTTCTCAAGTCATGGCAGCACAAATGTACACATAACAAATAAATCAAGACAACAAATATATCATGACTATCAAGTTCGATAAAAAAAACTAAGTGTCAATAATTCATGAAAACACGTTAACAAGCTTTAACATTTAGTTTCGCCCAATGTGTACGTCATGCCTTCACACCAAATATGATCAAGTCTCAAGAAGGACCAGAGCCCTGTATCAAGAAGAGTAAACACCCAATAATCAAGAGAACCAAGAACCATATTAAAAATGGCTTCCTAATTCGTACTTAAAATGGACAACTTCCATACTTAAGACGAATTAAAAATCCATAATCAAGATGGCAAAGGGTCCGAAACAAGAGGCATGCCAATGGTGACAAAGTCACAGCCACAAGAAGGACAAAGTCCACAAGAATGTCAAGTGATCAAACAATCCGTACAAGTGGGCGAGTTAAACAAGTGTCTTGCAATTTCCAAAGATACCAACATGACAAGACATATTTCAAGAAAATAACAAATATACCAAGATAGGCTTTCAATATATTAGAAGGTAACAAGAGTTTATACACAAACCTCAGCCCTTTTAGCATACAACAATTCAACAGTTCCACACGACTTCAAAAGTTCAAACCGTAGGCCATCAAATGTCTCAAGTTCTTCAACTTGCACACGATATAAGCAACCTTAAAAATACCATTAAATATCTTATTTAAATTTCCAGAATATCCATAATATTTACATAAAACAAGATTTATTATTGCAATTAAGCCTAGAAAGTTTCAACCCGAATTATGTTACCAAAACAGAAAATTCGGAAAGTCAAGTATCGCAGCTTGAATCTAAATTTCGAAACTCAAAACTGCAAAACTGGATTTTATCCCCTTCATGAAACTTTTAGATATATGTCTTAAGTTTGCAACCTAAAATGAATCAACTCAAAATTCATTTTGTACGAAAAGATATCCTCAAAACACTAACAGGTACACATGACAGATTTTGTAAATAAAGAATCTGGACAGACATACTTGTCCAGTTGTATCTAAGTTTGGAAACTGAAAAAGGCAAAACTGGACTTTATACCCTTCACCAAACTTGTAGATATATGTCTTTAGTTTCCAACCCAACAAAAATCAACTCAAAAAGAATTTTATACAAAAAGATTCCCTACAAAATACTAACAGGTACACATGATAAATTGTGAAAATCAAAAATCTGGACAGACATACTTGTCCAGTTGTATCTAAGTTTGGGAACTGAAAACGGCAAAAATGGACTTTATACCCTTCACCAAACTTGTAGATCTATGTCTTTAGTTTCCAACCCAATAGAAATAAACTCAAAATTCATTTTGTACAAAACGATATCGTCAAAACACTAACAGCAGTACAAGTAGAGTTTGCATAAACAAAATTCTGGGCAGCACTTGCCATGTACTTCCTCGCCCAGTTTCAAGTAAATACATGAAAAGTTGAGTTTTGAGAGCTGAACGAAAGTTGTAAACATATGAAATATATTTCTAGAACATCTTGAATCACTTAAAACAAAGTTTTATATAAGAGATTATGCTAAAAACACTAACAACAGTCAATTCTAAAAATGGGTTTATAGCTTACCTCAATCGTGTGGAGTTTGTTTGGGGATCAACCAATGAAAGTCTTGATGATCGATTTGGTGGATGAATATGTGAGAGAAGGGAGGTTTTAGTTTCTGTATTTCTTGAAGAAAAAACGAAATTGGAGGGTTGGTGGAGAGGATAAGGTGGAAAGGATAGAAACTTAAAAAAATGAGAAAATAAATGATAACAAAAAAGGAAGTTTCCCCACTTTTGTAAATATCTAGTCCATTTAATAATTTGAAAAGATAATCATAGTAGGAGTAGTTTATATAACTACACCATAACACTTTCAACAAGTTTAAATGTCATCAAGTTCACATTCAAGAAGTGCAAACATAAAATATATCCTTACTATCAAAATACTCTAAATCAAAAATTTAGGTATTTGCCAAAAAAAACCTTTTTGGGGTGTTACACATGCACTCGAACGCATATCCCCCATCGTTATATATAATTTGACAGCACCAATGGCTATCTGCCCCCCTTGGTTAAAACCTTGAATCATCAGACGACTTTCAGACAATTCATTTATCGGTATTCCAAGTTCTTTCACATTACGAATAGGGAGAATATTGACCTCAGATCCATCATCCACCATGATCCTATTTACTTTATGTCCACGCACAAAACCTACCATATATAAAGGACGATTATGCAATACTTCACCCAATAAAAGATCATCATTAGTGAATGTAAACTTCGCATCACAAGTGTCCACTTCTTCAGAGGGAGGCTTTATAGGGCCTTCATGTGATGGAGGTAATGATGGTGATGAGCTTTCTACCATTGTCTCTTCTCTATCAATGCTACAACACGAGGCCTTGGTGTCACGATGAGAAATCTTTTCACGAAACTAACTTGGCAAGAATTCCTCTAATGTCACCAGAGGACGTTGCTTTTGATAGTAATTTCCTCCAACTCTTGACTTCTTCACATTCTTCTTTACCCTTTGAGTTTTAGGGGTAGGTGGATGACACCACTTTATTCTCATCTTCGCTCTAGTCACTTGCTTACTTGGTTTTCTTTGCAAGCTCGTTTTATAATGTCTTCATCGTGTCACTAAAATCCATCCTTCTTCATCAGTATAAGCACCGCAAGATTGGTTTTCCTCTAGAGGTTTATCTTTCCTTATTACTTCACTTATCAAAGGAATAAGCGATGATACGTTAACATCTATTGGTTTGAAGTCACCAAATTTAATCATCTTTGGTGGTGATGTGGCTAGGTCATCACCACTATCATGTATTTCGACAAAGTTGCAAAGAACTATGGGGTCGAGTGAACCAAAAGTGACAGAGACTTGATTTGAACTCTCCTTCTCATCTTCAAGCAATATCTTTCCTTCATGGGCCAAGTCCATGATCTTTTCCTTAAAGATAAAACACTTTTCGATAGGATGGCCCATCAAATGGTGATATTTGCAGTAATTTGGATCATTAGTCCTTCCAGCCTCATCTGGACGCTTCATTTCAGGTAGCTCAAAGAGTTTTAATGCCAGAAGCTCTTCGAAAATTGCTGGAACATCTGAGTCCAAGAAAGGATACTCTTTTGCCTGCATTTCCTTTAAAGTCAGCTTTCTACCAGCGTTATTCTGAAAAGTCGTAGTCTTCACCCTTTAATTCTTGCTTAGATTTGTAGCCACTTCCAAACTTAGGTGTCGATTTTCCTCATTTCTTTACTTCCATTTTGTCTTTTTCTTTGCGAGGCCCATAAATAATTGGTCCTTCAATCCCGCTTGCTGACATGCTCAACTCCATATCATGAGCACGTGTGGCTAGTTCCTCAAATGATTTGGGTTTAATACCCTGTAGGATATAACGAAGTCCCCAACGCATTCCTTGAATACACATTTCTATTCCGGAAGTTTCACTAAGTCTATCCTTACAATTGAGGCTTGCATTTCTCCATCGGTTGATGAACTCAATGACGGGTTCATCTTCCCATTGACGTGTATTTGTGAGTTCAACCATGCTCACAGTACGCCTTGTGCTATAGAAACGATTAAGAAATTCATGCTCAAGTTGTTCCCAACTATCAATAGAGCCTGCCTCGAGATCCGTATACCAGTCAAAGGCATTTCCTTGTAAGGAGCGCACAAATTGCTTGACCAGATAATCTCCATATGTTCCAACATTATTGCAAGTTTCAAAAAAATGGGCAATGTGTTGCTTTGGATTTCCCTTTCCGTCAAATTGTTGAAATTTTGGAGGTTGATAACCTGTAGGCATCTCAAAACATCGATTCTTGAAGTATATGGCTTTGCATACGTGAATGATGACTTTGAAGACACGTTATACTTATCTTTGATAGCTCCCATAATGAAGTCCTTCAGTTGATGAATGGAAATTCCTCCTTCAGCAAATACTTGCAGCTCATCACCCACATTTATTTGCTTTGTAACTGAATCTCCCTTTTCTTGTATCATCGGACGTTTTCTAGGTGCATGACTTGAGTCCTCCTCCATAACATTCTCAACTCTGTTTGTCAACTTGACAATTCGATTATCCTGATCTTGAAAAAATTTATTAGACCTTCAATTGCCTTCGTCAAATTCGCCAGTTGTTCTTCAACAGTTGAGGTGTTAGTCATCATCGCTTGGATGGCCGTTATGGATGATGGAGCAAAGCATGGATTTTCCCTCAAACTGAAATCTGTCTAAAACAAGTTACGTGGAGTGACTGAGGCAGATCTAGTGATCAAGACATCATCTTCATCTTGAATAGTGCAATTCCTCATGTTAAAAGGACTAAGTCGAGCCAATGTCTTTTCAACAATATCAGCTATATTCTCTCCTTCTTCCAATTCATTCGGAAAGAATCTTGCCCCCTTTGAAGATCGAAGATCAAAAATAGGAACTGATGCGGACGGCACTTGGAGTACTTGTTGTCCTAGCAAGTTTGCTCTGTTCCTAGTGATGGGTCCCAAACTTCCCATAGTAGCATCTAGTATGTTCTCCACCTCAGAGGAGAATTTGGAATCAATAGCCTTAGTAATAATAGCTCTGGAGTCAAACTTCTTAGATGCCATTTTAAGTATTCTTGAAGTTTGATGATCGATGTAAAGAGATGAGAGGTAGAGATTGTCCCACTGGGCGTGCCAAAATTTGTAAACAACAAATTTTTAAGCCGAGAAAAATAAATAATCAAGACCAGAAAATTGGAGTAACAAAGTGCAATATTTGATTTCAAAATGTAGTGCGGATTACAATCTCTATGATAATCCTCTGATTCTTCAAATAATATGAAACACTTTGAACTTGAATTTGATTTAGAGTCAAGGGCTTGAATGGCTTGATCTTGAATCTTCGTCTTTAAATTTGGATTTGAATTATTCATTACGAACACTTGTATGGTTATGACGAACAGTAAATATGAACAAGTAACTTGATCTTGATTTTCTTGATATTTTTCTTCGTTCTTGATCTTGAACTTAAACTTGAATTTGATTACTTGAACTTTGTAGCTTTGTAGAGAATTTGCGGTCTTTGATCCACGAGCTCTCTTTTTGCTTCTTGTTCTTCAAAACCCCCCGCCTCTTTCAGAATAAAGAGAACCCCTATTTATAGTTGTAGGGAGTGGTATGAGGGTGTGATTTGATTGGTTGGTTTGAACTGACCAATCAGATTTCTTTGTTGAAGAGTTTTAATTTAATTGGTCAGAACATGTCACATAGACACATGGCATTGCTCTAGTGACTCGTTTAATTTGACTTAGATTGCCACCTAACTTTGACATGTGGCATGATTTTAGTGGCTTATTTAATTTGACTTGGATTGCCACCTAACTTTGACACATGGCATAATTCTAGTGGCTTATTTAATTTGACTTGGATTGCCACATAACTTTGACATGTGGCATGAAAATGGGCCTCTAGGATGAGATGACATTGGGCTTAACAAAGTGGGATCATCTTTATAGTCCAAATTAATGAATTTAGATTTTTAATTAAATCCACATTTATTGGGCTTAAATAATTGATCCAATTTTATTAATCCAAAATATTTATTTGGACTAATATATCTTGAATTTAATATAAATTGAACCATTCTACAAATTTATATTTAATAAATTGTAAATGATTACAAATACATAACATAATTTTCATAGTTTTCTATTTACATGCATTTCCAAAAACCATAAACTAACTACTTTTCTCTGAAACGTCTCACTTAACGAATACTCTGCTGATCAAAACAATAAGATAAGAATTAAAGAAAATTAATAAATAACTTCTTATTTTTACTTTGAAACAAATCCAATTTGTCAAATGAACTAATATTTGGCAATGGAGAAGGTGTTATCTTTCATGCATGTCATTCAATTGAAATTTTTTTAGAAATTTATGGCTATCAAACAACACTATAGTCCATATAATCCAAGAGTGAAGAAAGAAAGAAAAATCTTGTTCCTAAATTTTGTAGTTTTAGAGGTGCTTGCGTAGAGGCTCTGAAATTTATGAGGTCAGATGGCATGGCGAGTAGTAATCAAAAGTCTCAGATTCGAGCTCTGGATAAAGAGAAAATTATATTAGGATTGCCACTCCTAAGATCATCTCCAATCCACTATAAATTTTACACCAACTGCTATATAATTTGGTGTAAAACTACTATAATTTCAACGCCTTACAATTTGTTCTCATCAGGAACCTATGGTGTTGGATCAAATTTGGTGTGACCAATTGTACATTTTAATATTTTATTATGATTTATTATACAATACTTTTAATTAAACATTATATTAATTTTATGTTTTAATTAAAATATTTTATTATTTTTACGCAATAATTTTTTTATAAATTATTTTCCTTTACTTGATTTTTTAAAAATTAAATTTATGTTAACTAACCTTTATAAAAATTAAATATATAAAAATATAAATTAGTGGAGAAATAATACAATGTACTTTAGAATTATCGAAAATAATAAACATTCAACAAACTACGTAATACATTAATAAAATATTTATGGGAGCACTATAGTGATCTTGAAAGTTGAATATTCATGTAGAGCTTAAAATAAAATTTTCAATTGTGTAATATTTATTTAATTATATTTTGTTAATGATTTTACTTTTATTTATGTTATCCATTATTATGTATAATAATGAATATCTGCTAGCAATTTTATATTATTTAAAAAATTATGATATAAAATAATTTTATATTAAACTACTATAATTTGAAATAATATGAAAATTATATATAGTGAATGTTTTAGAAAGAATTTTATTTTATGAAATAAAAAAATACAAATGGAATAAGAAATAATAATATAATAATGAAAAGATAAAAAAAAAAATTGTGTAAAATTTGATACAGTGGATTGAAATTGATTTACACAAATTTGGTGTTAATATTGGAGCTGCCCTAAATAAATCCTGATAATTCAAATTTAATCAGAGTTTTAATACGAAATTCGGACCAAGAAACAAAAATAAAATAGTAATAATGATAGTAGTTTGGAAGTATTATTTTTGAATAATTTAATATTCTGATCTAACCCAATCTTTTCACATGATAGTTATGTAAGAATCCAAATCTACAGTTTTGACCACAACAGTGTTTATTCAACTTTGTGGAATCTACCAATTTAGTACATTTGGGAAAGAGTATACTTTTTCAATTTTAAGGAATTTCACTTCACATCACTTTTTCAGCCAAAGTAGAAACCCCATGATTCTTCTTTGTCTTTCATCACTTGGAAAAGAGGGATAGAGAATAAAGAAAATTTTACTTACATTACTCCTTGTAATTTCACAAGTTATAAAATTGAGAAGAATATGATATACATCTATCTTATTCTTATCTTTGTTAAAGAGAAATATTATTTTTGTAAATTTTTGGCTCAGTATTTATATATTAAATTATTATTATTATTATCATTAAGTAAACATAAAGGTAAATGCACATAGTACATTTCTATCTTTAATAATTGATAAAAGTGTTTTAGCAAATGTATCTCAAATATTGTTTGAAATGTCAAACAAGGTTTTGAGTTAAGGAACATAATAACTAATAAGTGAATTCATATAGTTGATCCCATTTTGTTTAAATTTAACGCATAATAGTTGTTATCATAATAAAACAAGTGAAAACATGATTTCGTGTTTTTAGCTAGCGTTTGATTTTGAATCATATTTTAAAAATTTGTTTCAAATATCACAAACCTTTCACTTTCACTCACAAAGCCTTTTTTTAAAAAGTAAAATATATATCCAAATATAATTACAAGTTTTAAAAGTTACAACTTTAAAAACTCAAATTTTCAAATTTCAACTTCAAAATATATGACAAAAGAGAATCTAATTTTCAGGCTTTTAAATTCACAAAAGCTGTATTACTTTTCTTATGTTTACGTGTTGGGATCCAAGAAAGAATCAAATTGAAAAAATATATTTATTAAAGCCTTTTCTACTTTTCAGCAACATTTTCCTATTCATAACTGAATATATTTTTTATATATATAAATAAAGGATTTTATTTATTAATTAAATTAAAGAGTCATTGCATAAGAAGACTAGCCTAAGTAATATAATGCCTATTTCATCCCTTTTAAATACAGAAATAACAAAAGCGGGGGATTAGGATACAATATTAAACTTTCAAAAATATTAAGTTCATATCCTTTTTTGTTAATTGATCCGTCACTTCATTAGCCTCTCTATATATGTGCTTGTCTGGTGCCCTTCCTGCTTCATGCAATAGGTATCTGTAATCGTCAGTTAAATTTTAATAGGAGCATTCCTCATTAGATATTCATGGGTGAAAATTAATTAAGCTTAATGACTTGAACTATTTGTAAAGAAATTCATTACTTAACAGAACACATTTCTTTATTATAACCCAAAAATACCAAAAAAATAATAAACAAATTCTTTGTTAAGAAATTCGTCATCACTTAACATAATTTACAACGCGGTAGCAATTTTTTTGGGTGATTTTGATAAATGTTAACTTTTCACAGAGCTAATTAAAATATAACTTTTTTTTATTAAAAGAGAGACTCGGGGGTCTCATATTATCTACCATATATATTAATTCTATGTATATTTTCAAATAATTACATATATTCTTATTAATTTAGATTTTTATGTTATATTTTAAATTGGATATATTGAGATACACTATTCTCTAAAAATAGCTAGCTATGATTAGGGCAATTGAATATCTGAACAGATTTTGTATCCCTAACGCATTCATGCTAATCAACTCACTCTTTCTCAGCAACCTCCCGACCCACGTTCATCACCTCAATTCTCTCTCTTTCTTCCTTCTACCTCACACGATTTCCTTCATTAAATCATAATTTTTCGAATAAAAAAAGAGAAGCAATACAATTTGAGGTTTATAACTATCATTTATGTCATGTATTTTATTTCCCTGTAGCTTTCAATTTACATTATCTTCTATTTTTTTTAATAGTTATATCACATTAAGACAAAACTTTATTGATTTAGGATATTTTTAATATACTTTCATGGCTAATGATTCTCCAAACAAGAAGATTCTTAATAGAGGTACAATACATTACCATTAATCTATTAAAAATAAATTTTCATCTATTTTGAATTTCACTTAAGAACAGTTTATTGCAGGATCATCTTCTGTTGTCGTTAATTTTACTCCATTCAATGATATTGTAGCGGCGGATACATTCAAGCATCCAAATGATCCAGTAATAATACAATAACTATGTGAAGGTCTACATGCTAGAACTGATACAATCCGAATCAACAAGATGGCGTGTCAGACATTCATGTAAAAATGCAAAATATATGCATAATATTGTGTTATATCAAATACAATGACTTGTATGATGTATCTGATAGTTATTTTCCATTTCTTGTATCTAATATGTAGAAATGTTATTTGTCATATATATATGTTGTAGCAATACTTTCCACAACACAAATTTTGCGATTACTCCATTTTTATCATAATCTTTTTTTTAAAAAAAATCATCGAATATGGATTCCATCGATACAAATTAAAGGCAGAAAAGTAAATCTGAAAAGTCATTGTCCACGTGATATGAATAATTCTTTGCGGGATTGGATTTTTTTTATAGTGGAAATGTCATAAAACGCGACCCAAGATCGATAGATAAACAAAGGGTATTGTGTACCGATTCGTAATGTAAGTCTGCTATTCCTTGCATTATAAGTGTTGCTGGGTCTTGAGATCCTAATTGCCATGGATCCGCTGCATCACAAGGAGTAATTGTGAGGAATAGCCATTTTAGAAAAATTATTTTGTTTGGCTCATTCTTTGACTGCTCTGCTCCCCCCCCCCACCCCCCCCCACCCCCTCCAAAAAAAAAAGAGAAACTGAATTTCTTCCACCTTTCTTATATTGATTTTTTTTTCCGCAGAAACATATTCAGAATTTTAAATCAATTAGGTGCAGAATTTCAATACATCCCCCTATTATTTAGCATTCCTCCTTAATTCCAACTGTCTATTAAATATCTATATAGGTACACTGATTGAAAAGGCACGCGCAAGCTATTATAATTGTCAATATGTCAATCAAAAGATGTACCTTACTACCCTACAACATTGTAATATGCAAACCTCTAATTAATGTATGGAAATAAAGTCCAAATATAAAAGTGAACTAAAAACTTGAGGGTCCAATGTTATCCCAAAAGGGCACAAAATTTATCTATATTCTGTATTAATGAATGATATCAAGTACTCTTGCAATGGCACATGCCAATATTTAATTATACATAATTCTATGTTCATCTTAAATGCTTACAAGAAAAAAATCATTGAAATAGTTTTGTTTAAATTCTTGTCTTTGTCATGTGGACACTATTATTTGTTATCCACTCTGAAAAAATGTTTGCTACCCACCAACATAAAGGAAATAAAGAGAAAATGACAGAATTGGTTGCCCCTAAACTATACACGGATCAAGAGTAAGAATTTAGGGGGATTAAATTAAAAGAGATTTTTGAGAGTGTAAATAAAAAAAATAGGACACAAGTCTTAAAAATGAAGTAAAAGAGACTTTTAGGAGATTGAATTAAAAGAGACTTTTAGGAGATTGAATTAAAAGAGACTTTTGAGAGTGTAAATAAAAAAAATAGGACAAGTCTTGAAAATGAAATAAAAGGGACTCTTTTTTAATTAGTGATAATGACACATATCTTAAAAACCCATAAGTTTTTTAATTTACAAAATACCCCCTCTTTTGTTTTTCCTGCCCCTCATCCACCCCTCAGCCCCATCCTCCCCCCAACCTCCCCTCCTCCACGTCATCATCACCTCCAAACAATTAGCAGATGTTTAAACATTTATCTAAACAACAAACAAATATTTTCATATCTCAATCTCCAAAACAATTAGCAAATATTTTCATATTTCTCCAAACAACTAGCTGATATTTAAAATATTCTCATTGTTTTAACTAAAGAATCATAAAAAATACCTATACAACTTAGAGTTGTTTAAATATCTTCTGTTTGTTTGACTAAACAACTTTTGGTTGTTTAAATAATTTTTGGTTATTTAAACAACTTCTGTTGTTTGAACTAAACAATTTAGGGTTGTTTAACCAACATCTCTTGGTTGCTTGAACAACTCATGTTTATATAAACAACATATCCTCTCTTCTCTTCTCTTCTCTTCTCTTTTCATCATTTTTTTTTTACAATTTTCACAATCAAATCGGAGTGAAAAAAATGAGAATGACAACATCCGAAGAAGAAGAAGATGAAAACACAAAAAGTTTGAAAAGAAAGGGAAAACGGAGAAAAAAAAGGTAAAGAAGTTAAGGAAGAAGAAGATGAAGGTTAAAGGAACAAGAACGTTTAAAAAATTGGAGAAAAGAAAAGAGAAGAGAAGAGAGGAGGGAAATGGAGAGCAGAAGTTTAAAAAAATGGAGTAAATGAATGAAATTTAGGGTTTTATTAAAAGTTTTTGATCTTTTAATTTTTATCCTAAACTTTTAAATATTCTAATTCAACCTCATCTCTTCATAATTAACCTCTAATTAAATATTTATAACAAAAGAAAAGGAAAAAGAAATAGAAATCCCCTATACTTCTTTCCACTTTTAAAGATCCCTTTTACCTCATTTTCCCGAGACTTTTCTTCAATTAGTGATAATGACACATATTTTAAGAACCCATAAATTTTTTTAATTTACAAAAGACCCCTTCTTTTTTTTTCCTGCCCCTCATCCACCCCTCTGCCCCATCCTCCCCCAACCTCCCCTCCTCCACGTCATCATCACCTCCAAACAACTGACAGATGTTTAAACATTTGTCTAAACAACTAACAAATATTTTTATATCTCGATCTCCAAAATAATTAGCAAATATTTTCATATCTCTCCAAACAACTAGTTGATATGTAAAATATTCTCATTGTTTTAATTAAAGAATCATAAAAAATACCTATACAACTTAGAGTTGTTTAAATATCTTCTGTTTGTTTGAACTAAACAACTTCTGATTGTTTAAACAACTTCTGTTGTTTGAACTAAACAACTTAGGGTTGTTTAAACAATTTTTGATTGCTTGAACGATTACTGTTTATATAAATAACATATCAATTTTTTTTTTATAATTTTCACAATCAAATCGGAGTGAAGAAAAAAATGAGGATGACAACATCCGAAGAAGAAGAAGATGAAAACACAAAAAGTTTGAAAAGAAAGGAAAAAGCAGAGAAGAAAAAAGACAAAAAAGTTAAGAAAGAAGAAGATGCAAGGGAAAAGGAACAAGAAAAGAAGAAAAAGAGAGATTAGTAAAAAAAAGAGATGGAGGGAAGAAGAAATTTTGAATTTTGAAATATGAAAGAAGAGACTTTTTTGGGGTTGTGTTTTTTATCTTTTAATTTTTTACCCTAAGTTTACAAATATTTTAAATCAACCCCCACTTCTTCATAATTAACTCCTAATTAAATATTTATAACAAAAGAAAAAAAAAAGAAATAGAAATCCTCTATTCTTCATTCCACTCTCAAAAGTCTCTTTTAGCTCATTTTCCCAAGAATTTAGTATAAATGCGCCATTTTTTATTTTTATTTTTATTTAAAATATTTAACTATGTATAATTCAAGTCGAGGATAAGGTTCGTAAGATGACTTTCAGGATACGGTATACGTTATTAAACCTTTTAAACATTTGGGGGACTACTTTTAATGGTTTACTCAAATATTTTTTTGGAATATTAAAAAAAGAAAAAGAAAATTACTATGTGATTTTTTGAATATCCTTTTGTTTATCGATTTTCCTTCATTGATTTGCTTCTTTTAAAATCTAGTAGTTCAAACGGTAAGGCTCACTATGAGCAAGTTGCACTGAAATTTTTTGGTAAGGAGGAATATTTCAATTTATATTTTATGTTTAATTAGTACAAATTTTTAAAAAATATATTATTTTTTTAAAAAAAATATTAAAAAAATAACTACCTAATGAAAAACAACCTGTGACATTTCATATTAATTGTCTTGTCAGTACTCTCTAACACACCATACATCCACCCTCATAACCCACCCCCAACACCTTAAGTGGCCATTTGGTAGCTAGCTTGGACGTGAGTTATGTAAGTATTAAATCTGACAGAAGTAATTGTTAGGATCAAAATAATCAGGTGTCATGCGGAAGGTAGCAAAGTAAACCTCGAAATACCACGTGTAAAAAGACAAACGAAAAATATAACAAAAGAGACACAAACATTTAATGTGGTTCGATCAATTTACCTACATCCATAAGAAGAGTTGAGCAATCCATTATGTAAAAGAGAGTACAGAATATTGAGAGAAATAACCTCACTAAATTCACTCAGAATAAAAAGAGGTTCACACAAGTGTTAACGTAACTCCTGTGTCTCACTATTCCCCCTGCAAAAAATCCTCAAAGCTCATAGGACTATATTATGAATGCTACGAAGTTAAAAAGAATGAGTCTCTATTTATAGAATCATAAATTTTTTTCTACAAAAAAAAGGACTAGCCAAATATGATAACTTTGTATTTTCCTTTTAGAAAAAAGAAAATTCAATTATACTAGGAAAGTCAGGATAAATACCCAACAATAATATCACATTTGGTAGCTGGTTAGGAAGTAAATTATTCATATATAAATAAATACGACATTTAGTTTGCGAATCGAAAACCCGCATAACTAGCATAAATTAAGAGGGTTAACACATGAATAACTAAACCCTGTATAAAATCATACATATATTTCCTCATAAATAATTCATAAAAACTATGATCATAATGCTCATTGTCGAAGGCCTTAGCCGATTAAAGCGCTGAAACTAATACTAAACAGTTAATTTTTTTTTAAAAAAATAATTATAAAGTAAAAGAGTATTTTTGCAATGAGAAATGACGAACAACAAAAATACTGTTAAAAAGAAGTTAGACCTCATTTGTTTGCACTTCATAAAGGTCTTAATTTTAATCATTTAAATTGTCACAATCGAATCTACCGGACCATGCGGGCACCCACTATACACCCTAAGTAGGAGAACCCTTAACCATTCTAGAAAAATATTGCGGAAGTTAAATCGAGACTTGAACAATTAATCCAAGATTTCTAAAGAAAACTCTATTAAATCTAGCTTATACGAGGTTATACAAAAAACCTCTCAAGAATACTGGTCTAAACAGGTACAAGAGCTACTAAGAGTAGAAATAAAATAAAGATCAATGACCCAGCTTCCACCAAGAGAAAGAAAAAATAGAGAGGTCATATTCGCGACTTACGTTCTATCCCACGACCTCCCACTCTGGCGGTCATATTCCCGCTCTGGCGGCGCTGTTCAGATGAAATCATCCCGCTCTGGCAGGATGATGGGACTCAGTCAAGTAATTTCTTGAGATTTTTTTTTAATCTTAATTAACGACAGTTCGGATCGTTACATAAATCTTAGTCATTAGTCTTTTTTTTTTAAGGTCTCAATGTCAATCATTTGTTTTTCTAATTTTACAACCACTTACAAGGTTTGAATAGGTCTGAAAGATTAAGATCTATAACAAAGATATCAGTTCACCGTTATTCCATCTACTTTTACCCACCACCCACAACCACCATTACCATCAATCACCACCATTTACCATCTATAAGCACCACCCTTAGTCTGACCACAATCACTATCCTTAACCCAACCACAATCACCATTTTAAGCCCAAATAGAACCATTACTATCATCATTCACCAAATTAAAACCAATTATCATTACTGTTATTCATCATTTGCAATCATGACCACCACCCAACTATCTACGAGCATAACAAAGGTCAACAAATTAAACAAGATCAATTTTTTCTATAATGATATTGTTTGTTTCGACGTTTATTGACTTTTACAGTAAAATGTTATATAAATATAATTTATATCCTCAATTTTTTAAAACTAGCAAAATAACTCAACTTTAACTTTTATAACCTCACTATAATACAAATGTTGGAAGAGTTGGTTCCCAATGTCAATAAAGTTAGTTTTCTTTCTTCTATATACTGATTACTGAACTCTATTTCACTTACTGTGAGCATCCTTGTGAGCACCCTTTTGAAAGATTAAAAAAAAAAAAAAGAAGAGTAAAACATTGAGACCCCTTTTTTCTTCACACTTTTCTTTTGTAGGCTTATGCATACACAAATAATTTAGGAATTTGATGGAACATATTTACAGAATCAATGAAAAACTGGTTGACATTTTTTAATTTGGTTGGTGGGTTAAATAAATGGGATGATTTTGGTAAAAAAAAGTAAAAAGTTGGGGGTAGTATTTAAAAATAAAATTATAATAAAAAGTAAAAAGTAAAAAGTGAAAACACCTCTTGAGGTGTTCTTCAAAATCCCAAATACAACTTTGAATTTAATATTTGAAATAAGCATGAAAAACACACCTGAACTATCATCTTTTTTTGAGTTTCATACCGGAATGTGAGTTTCATACCTAAACTATTACTTATTAGTTTGAGAAACACACCTTCTCTTTTATTCCATTCTCATCATGGTGTGTGTACTACACCCTCTCTTTCATTAAAAAAAATTGTCATATTACACTCCACATAAACAAAATATTTCACCTTAACAATAAATAAATAAATTTTTAGAATTAGTTAAAATTAACAATTACAGTATTACAATCTCTCACCCAAAAATAATTAGAAAATAAAATATAAAATATTTTTCTTACCTCACTCCACCCCTTTCTCTCACCATACCCTACCCCCCTTAACCCCAATTTTTTAGTTTCATTTTTATTTATTAAATTTCTTTTATAAAAGTTTTAAAAAATAATTCTTACTTCATCCCCCTCCCCTCCAAATAATAATTTAGATATTTTTATTTTTATTTTTTAAAAAAAACTACCCCGCTCCGCTTAACCCTCCGTTTTCAATTATTTTTCTCGTTTTGTGTTAGATATGCATATGATTTTAGAAAAGTATTTTTTACTTGTCACGAGACTTTTCTTAAAATAAAAATTTTATTTCTGTTATATTCGGTAAGCAAATAAAAAAAATATTTTCCTAACAATATATGCATATATCTAACATAAAACGAGAAAAATATAATATATATATATATATATATATATATATATATATATATATATATATATGGCACGGGCCCAACGCATAGTTTTATTCGTGGTCTAAAATTGATTAATATAAATGATCAAATCACATATAAACACCAATATATAAAGCAAATAAATATATTACTCTCTTGAACATAGTATAACTGTCAAATGTGTTCTCTATATATTTTGTGAATGTTATATAATTGGATGTTGAAGTTGTTGAACATTGACATATGTAGGAGTACTAATTACATTTATATATACTATTTACAAATCACACACCATCAGATTCATATTGTATGTTGTAATCAATTTCTTCTGAATCTTCTTTCATCAAAATTTTCTATTACATTTGAAATGAGGATGAACTAATAATTCAAGACAATTCAAGAGAGTCGAGGATCAATTAATTCAGAAAAAAATAACAATTATTTTGTCTTCCCATCAAATATCAGTCTCAAAGGCAGATCAAGTACAATTTCAAACTATTTGGGGTCAATTATATGTCTAATCCATATGAAGATCAGTTATCATTCCCACTCTGATAAATAATCCACAGCTATAGAAAACTCATCTACATCTTCAAAAACTCATCACAACCAAAGTTAAAACCAATTGCTAACAAAAACGAAAGGAACGTTTGAATAAAAAGAATCAATAATGCGTATAAACACCTTAATCTCAATCTATTTAGAGCCTCAACAATAAATCTCATCTATATTATGATCAATTATCATTCAAAAACTTTTCGGCTACACAAGCCTCATTTACATCTTCAAAAACTCATCCGAATAAAAGTAAAATACAACTTCTAAAACGAAGAAAGGGAACAATTTGACAAAAAAATAATCTATAAACACCACAATCTCAGCTATATTTTGATCAGTTACCATTCAAATACTTTGCGTCTACACAAAACTCGTCAACATCTTCAAAAACTCATCGAAATCAAACCTAAATAATTATGTAGTAATATAGATAGTTTAAGAAGTCGAATGAAGTGCTCACAAGTTATAATTAATATTTTTAGTTATTAAAAAGGAAAATTTTGAATACCTTAAAAAATTATGCACATATGTGAATATTCAATCACAATAATCCCTTTCTTAAATCAAATATAAGTGATTTAATCCTGATTATTTGTAAATAATACTTTTATCTATTATGAATCAATTGTCTTTTTTAAAATCTTAGACTTTGATTTAAAACTTAAAATACAACAATAAAAGTTGAATTCATAGAATAAAAAAATAGGAATGGAATCAAAAGTACACAATTCAAGTAAGTGAAGGTTAAATATGCTTAGTCAAATACTATATAAACTAAAATTAGAATTTACTAACAACAAAGAGATCTAAGGTAATAATATTCGAAAATTCCAAGTGATTCAAAGCAACAGACAACAATCTCTCCTTAATTTGGTCAATTCAAAATAATAATGGTTCATATAATTGTTACCAAACATGTCAAAATTTATTGCTCAAATAGCATGATACGCAAAGATCATTCTATTTAATTGCAAAAGGAAAAAACACCTGAGGTAGCTAGTGTTTGTTCCCCACACATATGTACCAATAAAACTACTTATCAGTTATTTTGTAGATAAGTTCAAAGTTATCTATTCCACATACTCTCAACCATCTGTAATGAAAAGGTTAGATTTTAAGCATGTCAAATCATTAATTTTCATTTTTTTTTGAGAAAAGAAATTTAACAAAACCAAGAAAATCATATAGTTGAGGTTGATAGTCAAGCAATCACTTAGAAAATTCAAAAAAAAATATCTTAAATAGCTATGTTCACCTTCTTTTTTATGATTCCATGTGTAGCTTCTCTTTTAATTTCTTCCTTCTCCCAAGAGTTCTGTTCACCAAAGGAACAAAATAAAAACCACGTTGGATTGGCTATTTTTGATGCGTATCCTAAATCAAGAGGGACGGTGAGAGAAATTTACCAATAATTTTCAGTATAATTATATATATCAAATTAGAAAATGCACAAGCTGCAATAGTAAAGGAAAATGACTTGGGATAATATAGATAGAATTATAGAAGAAGGTCCGGGTGTCAATGAGACTTTTCTTTGCTTAGAAGTTTCAACTAAATTTTAAGAGGGGATAAACTTATTAAAGAATTTTTAATTACTTGAGCTATTAGACTTGTCAAAGAGCAGGAAATTGACAATTCATCTAAACTTTTCATTACTATTATTTCTTTAGATGGACATTTAGTGTATTAAGTGGTGCAACAGTTTGTGCTCCAAATAAGAAAATTGTCATAGAAGCATTGGAATGTGAAAACAAATTCTTCATGCAAAGTCTACATTTTTTATTTCCTTCAAAACTTTTTGACTCTTTCTTTTAGTGTTATCAAACTTTTCATGCATGTGCTTAAATGATGAAAGAAGATTACTATGACATGAAGAATCTGGATATGTCCACATTATGTAGTTTTTTATTTTACTTTATTCCTCTGTTAGAATGTGGAGATGTTTCTCACTCACCTTTCCTTACATCTCACTGTTGCATTTTCATTTTTCGTTAATTTTGTATTTGATTACTTACAATAAAAGTTTAATGAGCTTGCTATACAAAGTAATACATTTATATCTTTTACATGTGTTATTCCTTATATTGATTCTCTTCTAAGATCCTGTTTGGATTGACTTTTCATTTTTTGATTTATAAGCCAAAATTCATAGCATGGAACAGACATCATTGTTTGTCAAGATTTAAATGGTTCTCCTTCTCCTATATATAATATAATGGGATCTCTAATGTAATTATAGTGTCATGAATAGAAAGAATGTATCACTTGCCACCATATATGTGTTTTCTATTTTTTTAAGTTGGCATAATTACATCCCTACTCCATTGTACATCTGCTTTGTCAATAATCCTGTATGTATGAACATTTCTAAATATGCAGAATGCAAGTTCAGGGAACAGAGAATCATGATATGTGTACTTTTTTCCATAAACTTTTAAAAAAAATTAATTTACTGTTATAAAAATAACTAACTTAGCAAAATTAATTAGAGAGAGATAATGAGGGAAAGAAGAAAAGAGAAGAATTGTGCGTGTTTTGTGTATATTTTCTTGGCTTTTATCTTACTGCCAATGTTGGCATATATATAAGAGGACTCAACATGATAGCAGCCCAAGTGGGCAAGTTGCCCACTTCAAGTGGGCCCCACTTGGGAAAATAACATTCATTTTCCTAACACTCCCCCTCGGATGTTTACGTAATAAAAAAAATTCAATATCCATAGATGTTATGCCTCGTTAAAATCTTACTAGTAAAAATTCAGTGGAAAAAACCTAGTGAAAGAAAAAGAGTACACATATCTGGTAATACGCCTTGAGTACTGCCTCATTAAAAACCTTACCAGGAAAACCCAGTGGGACAAAACCTTGGTTAAGGAAAAAAGAGTGCAGCACGTATTTTACTCCCCCTGATGAAAACTTCATTTGATATTTTGGAGACGGCGCATTCCAACCTTATGCCTTAGCTTCTCAAAAGTTGATGTTGGTAATGCCTTTGTGAATAAATCTGCAAGATTATCACTTGAACGAACTTTTTGTACATCAATTTCACCGTTCTTCTGAAGATCATGTGTGAAGAATAATTTTGGTGAAATATGTTTTGTTCTGTCTCCTTTTATGAAGCCACCTTTCAATTGAGCTATGCATGCGGCATTGTCTTCGAATATAATTGTGGGTACTTTAACATTATTTTCCAGACCACATCTTTCTTTGATGAACTGTATCATCGATCTCAACCACACACATTCTCTACTTGCTTCATGAATTGCTATTATTTCTGCATGATTTGAAGAAGTAGCAACAATGGACTATTTTGTAGATAGCCATGATATAACAGTCTCTCCGTGTGTAAACAGATAACCTGTCTGAGATTGAGCTTTATGTGGGTCTGATAAATAACCTGCATCTGCATAACCAATAAGGTCTGCGCAACCTTTGTTAGTATAAAACAAACCCATATCAATAGTACCCTTTAGGTATCGCAAAATATGTTTGATACCGTTCCAATGCCTTCGCGTTGGGGAAGAACTATACCTTGCTAGCAAATTAACAGAAAATGTTATATCAGGCCTAGTTGCGTTAGCAAGATACATGAGTGCACCAATAGCACTGAGATATGGTACTTCAGGACCAAGAATTTCTTCATCCTCTCTTGCCGGTCGAAATTGATCTTTTTCCACTTCAAGTGATCGAACAACCATTGGAGTACTTAATGGATGTGCTTTGTCCATGTAAAATCTTTTTAAGATTTTCTCAGTGTAGGCAGATTGATGGACAAAAACTCCGTCTGCTAAATGTTCAATTTGCAGACCTAGACAAAGTTTTGTCTTTCCAAGGTCTTTCATTTCAAATTCTTTCTTTAGATATTCAATTGCCTTTTGGACCTCTTCAGGGGTTCCAATGAGATTTATGTCATCAACATAAACAGCGAGTATAATAAACTCTGATTTCGTTTTCTTAATAAAAACACATGGACAAATAACATCATTAATATAACCTTCATTTATTAAGTACTCACTTAGGCGATTATACCACATGCGCTCTGATTGTTTCAAACCATATAATGATCTTTGGAGTTTTATTGAGTATACTTTCCGAGACTTTTTACATGCTTCAGGCAATTTTAATCCTTCTGGGATTTTCATGTAAATTTCATTATCAAGTGAACCATAAAGGTAAGCTGTAACCACATCCATTAGGTGTATTTCAAGATTTTTTTGTACAGCTAAACTGATGAGATATCAAAATGTTATTCCATCCATAACCGGTGAATATGTTTCTTCATAGTTGACTCCGGGTCTTTGAGAGAATCCTTGTGCAACAAGGCGTGCTTTATATCTTACAATTTCATTTCTCTCATTTCGTTTTCTAACAAAAACCCATTTATAACCAACTGGTTTTACACCTTTAGGGGTTTGGACTACAGGTCCAAAAACCTCACGTTTAGCAAGTGAGTCTAATTCTGATTGAATTGCCTTTTGCCATTCTGGCCAATCACATCTACGTCGACAATCTTCGACGGATTTAGGTTCAAGACTTTCACTATCTTGCATGAGGTTAATTGCAACATTATATGCAAAAACATTATCCACAGTAATTTTTGATCGATCTAAATTTATCTCATCACCGGTAGAACTTATTGAAAGTTCTTCATTCACTTGAGTCTCGGGTTCACTGATTTCTTCAGGAATATCAGGATTACTCAAATCTTGACCTTGTTCAGGAGTAACTATTGTAGTATCATCTTTATTATTTCTCACGCTTCTCTTTCTAGGATTTTTATCTTTTGAACCCAACGGTCTACCACGCTTCTGGCGTGTTTGGGATTCAGAAGCTATGATACTTGTAGATGGTCCTTTTGGGACATCAATCCGGATAGGTACATTCACTGCAGGGATATGTGACTTAGTTATCCGTTTCAAATCAGTAAATGCATCTGGCATTTGATTTGCTATTTTCTGCAAGTGGATGATCTTCTGGACCTCCTGTTCACATGTGCGGGTACGTGGATCAAAATGTGATAGTGATGAAACTTTCCACGCAATTTTTTTTTTCGGGTTCCTTTTTCTCTCCCCCTAATTGCGGGAAAATTGTTTCATCAAACCGACAATCTGCAAATCGAGTAGTGAATAAGTCTCCAGTCAATGGTTCAAGGTATCTAATTATGGAGGGTGAGTCAAGCCCGACATATATATCCAACCTTCGTTGAGGGCCCATTTTTGTACGTTGTGGTGGTGCTACAGGCACGTATACCGCACAACCAAAAATTTTTAAATGGGCTATATTTGGTTCATGACCAAATACTAATTATGACGGAGAGTATTTATTATAATGTGTCGGTCTTAGACGTACAAGTGCTGCTGCATGTAAGATAGCATGACCCCAAACAGTAATTGA
Source organism: Solanum dulcamara (assembly GCF_947179165.1). Classification (NCBI taxonomy): domain Eukaryota; kingdom Viridiplantae; phylum Streptophyta; class Magnoliopsida; order Solanales; family Solanaceae; genus Solanum; species Solanum dulcamara. The sequence goes on from NC_077242.1 coordinate 68,916,292, forward strand.
CAATTTTGTTTTCATTAGTAAAGGTCTTGCTATTAATTGTAGGCGCTTAATAAATGACTCTGCAAGGCCATTTTGAGTATGAACATGAGCAACATGATGTTCAATTTTTATCCCAATTGATAAGCAATAATCATTAAATGCTTGGGATGTAAATTCTCCAGCATTATCAAGGCGAATGGCCTTAATTGGATAATCTGGGAATTGCGCTCTCAATCTTATTATTTGTGCTAACAACTTTACAAACGCCAGGTTGCGAGATGATAATAAGCACACATGAGACCATCTAGATGATGCATCTATTAGGACCATAAAATATCTAAACAATCCACTAGGTGGATGAATAGGTCCACATATATCTCCATGTATACGCTCTAAAAAGCCAGGAGATTCGATGCCAACCTTCAGGGTCGATGGTCTGGCAATTAATTTGCCTTGATAACAAGCAGCACATGAAAATTAATTATTTGTAAGAATCTTCTGGTTCTTTAATGGATGTCCAGTTGAATTTTCAAGAATTCGTCTCATCATTATTGATCCAGGATGACCTATTCGATCATGCCATAGCACAAATGTATTTGGATCAGTAAACTTCTGGTTTACGATCATATGTTCTTCAATTGCACTAATTTTTGCATAATATAAGCCAGATGACAAAGTTGGTAATTTTTCCAAAATATATTTCTGGCCTGAGACACTCTTGGTTATACAAAGATATTCAATATTTATTTCATTTAGTGTCTCAACATGATATCCATTTCTGCGGATATCTTTAAAACTTAACAAGTTTCTTGGGGATTTAGAAGAAAATAGTGCATCTTTTATAACAATTTTTGTTCTCTTAGGCAGAATTATAGTAGCTCTTCCGGAGCCTTCTATCATTTTTGAATTACCAGAAATTGTAGTAACATTAACTTTTCTTCTAAGTGAATTGGAAAAATATTTCTCGTCTTTAAATATAGCATGAGTTGTTCCACTATCAATTACACAAATATCCTCATGATTTATCATTGATCCAAACAAGATTTGAGGCATTTCCATATTTTCTTCACAAAGAAAAAAAGTAAATATTATAATTAATACATAATTTATTATACAAAATTTTATTTTATTACATGGATCTAAAAAAATACAAACATAATATTTAATACATACAACAACAAAGAGAATTGTTTAAATATTATCGGGCTTATCAACATTCATATTTACTTCTGGAAAATTAAAGAAATCAGCTACATCCAGATGCATGGGCTCAATATTGTCCTCAGAGATAAAATTTGTCTCTGGATTATTTTCTTCCCTCTTTAACGATGCCTGATATAGCTGAACCAAGCGTTTTGATGACCGGCAAATACGCGACTAGTGCCCCACACCTCCACATCTATGACATATTGTTTCTGAATTATTCTTCGATAAAGCTTCTGGCTTTTTACCTTGCCTTTTATATTGCTGGTTATTTCTCGGTGCCAGCCGAGCATCATGATTAAAATTTCTTCTTTGACTACGACCACGACCACGACCACGACTGGGGCCATGGCCTCTTTCTCGTTGGTTAGAATTTGCCTGATTCACTTCAGGGAGTGGCAAAGAACCAACTAGCCGACTATCATGATTTTTCATTAATAGTTCATTATGTCTTTCAGCAATAAGAAGGTGAGAAAGTAATTCAGAATATTTTTAAAGCCTTTTTCGCGATATTGCTGCTGCAGGAGCATATTCGCGGGTGGAAATGTGGAGTATGTTTTTTCAAGTTTATCTTGTTCCGTGATTTCATCTCCGCATAAAGTTAACTGAGCTATAATTCTAAATAAAGCAGAATTATATTCAGTTATATTTTTAAAGTCCATCAGTTTCAGATTTAACCAGTCATAACGTGCTTGTGGAAGCATGACCAACTTCAGGTGGTCATACCTTTCTTTTAAAATTTTTCACAATTTCAAGGGATCTTTTAATGTAAGATATTGTAATTTAAGACCCTCGTCAAGATGGTGGCGGAGGAAAATCATAGCTTTTGCACGGTCTTGACTAGATGTCGTGTTATCATCTTTGATGGTGTCTGCCAGACCCATCGATTCAAGATGAATTTCGGCATCTAGTGCCCATGAGGAGTAATCTTTTCCAGAGATATCCAAAGCAACAAATTCAATTTTTGAAATATTTGCCATTTTATGAAAAGAAAATTAAATAAAATTCTTACCGCTTTTTGTTACCTTCAAAAACAAAAAGCCAGAGTCTCGTGCTGATAACGTGTTATAAAAATAACTAACTTAGCAAAATTAATTAGAGAGAGATAATGAGGGAAAGAAGAAAAGAGAAGAATTGTGCGTGTTTTGTGTATATTTTCTTGGCTTTTATCTTACTGCCAATGTTGGCATATATATAAGAGGACTCAACATGATAGCAGCCCAAGTGGGCAAGTTGCCCACTTCAAGTGGGCCCCACTTGGGAAAATAACATCCATTATCCTAACATTTACAACTTTCTAGCTCCTCATTTACTCCATTTTTCCACATAAAATCATATGTACTACCGTAGTAAATTCATATAAGAGAAAATAACAACTGTTAGTTTTTGCACGAGCCTAGTAGCACAGAATAACATGTGTTCTATGCTCACTTGTTTTAGTTCTCATATGCAAATTGAAATTGGGATTCACATAGCAAGGGAAAAAAGAAAATCACTTATCATGATGATAAATGTCACGCCCCGAGAGGGTACCCTAGGCGTGGCCGGCACTCAGAAACCATCTCTGGCTTCCGAGAGAACCACTTGGTCTCATTACTCATTTGTTCATCAGCGGAAGACTTAATAATACTAATGTGGGATTGTCATAATCAAAGGAAAAATATATAATTCTTAGAAGAAGTAGTTTCTAAGGAGAACTACTCCGATTACATCATCAGACTCTGTCTATGAAGCCTCTAATACTCTTAGATGGTGCCAATGACATGTCCATGGCTACCTCAAAAGAAATATCACACTCAACAATAATAAAAGGATAAGGAGTTCCTTCGAATACAAGAAGGACTCACCAAATAGCTGAAAAGAAATGATCTTCAACGATGCGCCTGTTGAGGATCTCTAACACCTGTATCTGCATCATAAAACGATGCAGGTCGAATGACGTCAGTACGTGGAATGTACGAGTATGTAAAATGGCAGGAAGGTAAGAACAGATATCAAGAAACTCCTCTCAAGAAAACTCAGCTCAGAACTCAACATCATCTCAACATGAATATGTAATGCAAGTTTAAAATATAATAATAAAAATAATAGTAATAAGCAATGCTTACTCAGTTGGGAGTTTCTCTAACCGACAACCATCACTTATGAGCTAGCGATGATACAACGAAGCGATGTCGTTGCCACATCCATCCAATACCTTGCCAGGGTAAAGGACATCACCATCTTGGATCCATTCATCAAAGTCCTCTTTTTGGGACTTAAGAGGCATAGCCTCCATCCTACGCTGGCTACGTAGTTTTGGGGTTTGAGTCAATTAAACTCTTACCCAACTCGGTGCTCAATACTACTCCCAAAATATGTGCTCATATTAAACTCATCATCTAGTCTCATTGGACTTTAATTTAAATCATCAAACTCATCTCATTTCATGTTCATCAATCATTATACTTCCAAAAACATCATTTACATCTCATCAAAACATCTTGCTCAAAATATCATTTTTCTCAAATTCATTCAAATTCAACTCTTTTACTCTTTCAAAACTCAATAAAATACATATATAGTATTAATTCATATAACTCTCTTTTTATCAATAAAAATAATAAAAAGCCAACATCTTTACTCAAAACATATGTAAAAATATTCATGAACATCAAATCAATTTGAATTCATGGGAAAGTAGCCATGAACAATAATTCCAATAATATGAGAGATAACAATAATAATAATATTAATGCATAAATATATCAAACTCAATAGAAGAAGAATTAATTCATCTAGAATTCAAGATTTGAATAAAACTCAACTATAACTCAATTATAATAAATTTAAATATTGGGCGCATGGACGAACTCAATCCAATGCTATGAAAGCCTTACATACCTTAAATCCGAAGGTTTACTCCGAATTGGAATACTCTTGGATCCCTAGCCTTTTCTTCTCGCCGGAGCGTTTTGTGTACTACCCGGAGTATAAGAATAACCGGAGTAGTATTTTTATACTACTAAAACTAAAACTATATTTGAGAAGAAGTATATAGAGAGAAGAAATGCTTAGGAAAGCTTGATGAATAAAATGAGAAAATAAGGTGGGTATTTATAGGTGGGAAAGAGGGACCTAACAATAAATAAAATAATTATAAAGAAAAATCTGAAAATTTAATGGAATATATTGATGTCATGGATGATGTTAAATGGAGGACAATTTATGTCATGCATGATGTCAAATGCATCTAGATGTTTCCATGGTAGGTAAGATGAGTTCTTTCTAACAGAATACTCATTTTCGAAGCTACGTTTGAATAAGATAAATTCCTTATTAGGATTTGGTTTCTTCATAAGAATTGTAGATATGGAAGTCTAGTTTCATATAGTTCAAGAATCAACCAATTTGGAGCAACCTACAGTGAGATATGAATTTTCTTCTATCAACACTCAATTTCGTCACAGCACTATATCTTGCAAAGATTAATTTATTTGACCTACTTATACTCCGAATTTGAAGTTATGTTCTTCATGAAAGTTGTAGGTAAGGATGTTGTGATTACCCAGAAATTTGAATCACCTAATTTGGACTAACCTATGAAAAGTTATGCCCAAAATACAGAAGCTGTATTATTTTTGTCGAGAATTGAAATACCGACATACAACATTTTAGGGGTTGTTACAATATCTCCCCCTTGGGATCATTCGTCCTCGAATGAAGATGAAAATAGGAGACATAAAGAATGAATATCATCAATACATCAACTCCGATACTCAAATGGTTAATGACTCAAACTCAAGAATAAACATCGACTCAAAGGTAGAAGTAAGGAATATTACCTTGAATATCGTCATCAGAAGGCATAAATAGATGAGGATAGTTAGCCTTCATATCTTCTTCAGCTTCCCATGTAGCCTCTTCAACAAATTGATTTCGCCATAGGACTTTGACAGATGCCACTTCCTTAGTTCTTAATTTGCGAACCTGACGATCAAGAATTTGAACTGGAATCTCTTCATAACTCAAACTCTCTTTCACCCCAATGCTCTCAGCTGGGACAACAAGTGAAGGATCTCCCAAACACTTCTTAAGCATAGAGATGTGAAACACGGGATGAATAGCAGCTAATTCTGGAGGCAACTCCAATTCATAGGCTACGTTACCTACCCTCCTCATAATCTGATAAGGACCAAAAATAGGAGACATAAAGAATGAATATCATCAATACATCAACTCCGATACTCAAATGGTTAATGACTCAAACTCAAGAATAAACATCGACTCAAAGGTAGAAGTAAGGAATATTACCTTGAATATCGTCATCAGAAGGCATAAATAGATGAGGATAGTTAGCCTTCATATCTTCTTCAGCTTCCCATGTAGCCTCTTCAACAAATTGATTTCGCCATAGGACTTTGACAGATGCCACTTCCTTAGTTCTTAATTTGCGAACCTGACGATCAAGAATTTGAACTGGAATCTCTTCATAACTCAAACTCTCTTTCACCCCAATGCTCTCAGCTGGGACAACAAGTGAAGGATCTCCCAAACACTTCTTAAGCATAGAGATGTGAAACACGGGATGAATAGCAGCTAATTCTGGAGGCAACTCCAATTCATAGGCTACGTTACCTACCCTCCTCATAATCTGATAAGGACCAATGTAGCGGGGACTAAGTTTCCCTTTCTTTCCAAATCTCATCACACCCTTCATGGGTGAAACTTTCAAGTATACCCAATCGTACACTTCGAACTCTAAATCTCTTCTTCTAACATCAGTGTAGGATTTTTGGCGACTTTGAGTAGTCCTCAACCTCTCTTGTATGGTTTTCACCTTCTCCATAGCTTGGTGAACCAAGTCTGGTCCAATCAACTCAGCTTCACCAACTTCAAACCAACCAATTGGTGATCTACATCTCCTCCCATACAGAGCTTCATAAGGAGCCATTTGAATACTCGAATGGAAACTATTATTGTATGCAAACTCAATAAGAGGTAAATGATCATCCCAATTACCTTTGAAGTCAATGACACAGGCTCTTAACATATCCTCCAAAGTCTGTATCGTACGCTCTGCCTGGCCATCTGTTTGCGGATGAAAAGCAGTACTAAGGTTCACTCTTGAACCCAAGCCCTTCTGAAATGACTTCCAAAACTGAGCAGTAAATTGAGCTCCCCTATCAGAGATGATAGACAAAGGAACTCCATGCAGTCTAACAATCTCTCTAAGATACAGTTTGGCATAATCCTCTGCAGTGTTCGTAGTCTTAACCGGCAAGAAATGGGCCGATTTGGTCATCCTATCCACAATCACCCAAATAGAGTCATGTTGTTTGCGGGTTCGTGGTAAACCGGTAATGAAGTCCATATTGATCATTTCCCACTTCCATTCCGGTATCTCTATATTCTGAGCCACTCCACAAGGCCTTTGGTGCTCAACTTTAACTTGTTGGCAATTTGGGCACTTGGACACAAACTCTGCTATATCTCTCTTCATTCCACTCCACCAGTATACTTCTCTCAAGTCATGATACATCTTTGTTGAACCTGGATGGATGGAATACTTAGAATTATGGGCTTCTTTCATGATTCTCTCCCTAATACCATCAACACTTGGAACACATAATCTTTCTTGATATCTCAACACTCCATCTCCCCCGTTGGTAAAAGCCATTACCTTCTGCTTGTGAACCTCATCCTTCAGTTGAAGAAGAATAGGGTCCTGATCTTGCTTTTCTTTCACCTCTGCAACTAGAGATGATTCGGCTCCATTTCGTACTATTGTACCACCCTCACTAGAGTCAATAAGTTGAACTCCCAAACGCGCAAGTCTATGCACTTCCTTTGCCAACTCCTTCTTTTCCTCTTCCACATGAGTTGTACTTCCCATAGATAACCTGCTAAGAGCATCAGCAACTACATTTGCTTTACCTGGGTGGTAGAGAATGCTCATGTCATAATCCTTGAGTAACTCTAGCCATCTCCTTTGCCTCAAATTCAGCTCCTTCTGGCTGAATACATACTGCAAGCTCTTATGGTCTGTGAACACATCCACATGTACACCATAAAGATAGTGACGCCAAATCTTAAGAGCAAATACCACAGCTGCCAACTCAAGGTCATGAGTGGGGTAGTTCCTCTCATGAGTCTTAAGCTGCCTGGAGGCATAGGCAATGACCTTACCTTTCTGCATCAATACACATCCCAACCCAACTCTTGAAGCATCACAATAGATTACAAAACCATCCATTCCTTCGGGTAGGGATAGTATTGGAGCAGTAGTCAATCTAGCTTTCAACTCTTGAAAACTTTTCTCACAAGCATCAGACCATTGAAACTTAGCCTTCTTCTGAGTCAGCTTAGTCAATGGTGAGGATATGGATGAAAATCCCTCAACAAACCTCCTGTAGTAACCAGCCAAACCTAAGAAACTCCTTATGTCGGTTGGAGAGGTGGGTCGGGGCCAGTTCTTAACTGCCTCAATCTTTTGAGTATCAACTTGGATTCCATCCCCAGATATAATATGACCTAGGAATGCTACAGACTCAAACCAAAACTCACACTTTGAAAACTTAGCATACAACTCCTTCTCCTTAAGAGTTTGAAGGACAATCCTAAGGTGATTAGCATGCTCACTCTTACTTCTAGAGTAGACCAAAATATCATCGATGAAGACAATTACAAACGTATCTAGGTATGGCTTGAATACTCGGTTCATGAGGTCCATAAAAGCTGCTGGAGCATTTGTCAATCCAAAGGACATAACAAGAAACTCAAAATGACCATAGCGGGTTCGAAAAGCCGTCTTCGGGATGTCACATTCTCTCACTTTCAACTGGTGATAGCCTGATCTGAGGTCTATCTTAGAGAAACATGTGGCACCCTGAAGTTGGTCAAATAAATCATCTATTCTGGGGAGAGGGTACTTGTTTTTAATGGTGACCTTGTTTAGTTGTCGGTAATCAATGCACATTCTAAGGGACCCATCTTTCTTTTGCACGAATAGGACAGGAGCGCCCCAGGGTGAGACACTTGGCCTAATAAACCCCTTATCTAGGAGGTCTTTCAGTTGTTCTTTCAACTCTTTCAACTCAGTAGGAGCCATCCTATAAGGAGGAATAGAGATAGGTTGTGTATCAGGAAGGATATCAATACCAAAGTTTATCTCTCTATCAGGAGGAATTCCGGGTAGATCCTCAGGAAAGACTTCAGGAAACTCATTCACAATGGGAACTGACTCAAGAGATGGAGTCTGATCATTAATATTTTTGACTCGAACTATATGATATATACATCCCTTAGAGATTAATTTTCTGGCCTTAAGGTAGGAAATAAATTTACCCCTAGGCACTACAGAATTCCCCTTCCACTCTAAGATAGGCTCGTTTGGAAATTGAAACTTGACAATTCGGGTCCTACAATCAACCGAAGCATAACAAGAATAAAGCCAGTCCATACCAAGAATCACATCAAAATCAACCATGTCCAACTCAACTAAGTCAGCCATGGTATCCCTATGATAGATTGACACAGTACAATTTCTATAGACCCTCTCAGCTAAGATAGAATCACCAACAGGAGTAGACACACTGAAAGGCTCAAGAAGACACTCAGGAAGGATCTCAAATTTACTAGCCAAGTAAGGAGTCACAAAAGATAATGTAGCACCTGGATCAAGTAATGCATACACATCAAAAGAAAGGACTCGAAGCATACCAGTAACAACATCGGGTGCGTTTTCTTGGTCTTGGCGACTACCCATAGCATACAGACGGTTGGTTCCCCCACCTGCACTTGAAGCTGCACCTCTATGATTACCTCTATTCTGTGGAGCTGCAGAAGAAAACTGAGCTCTACTACTTCTATCTCCCTGCCTTTTTGAAGGACACTCATTCTGGAAGTGACCTATCTTTCCACATCCGTAGCAAGCATTGGTGCCCACACGACACTCTCCCAAATGGAGCCTTCCACATCTAGCACATGGTGGTTTCCCTCTAGAACCTTGAGCCATACTTAATTGGGACTGAGAACCTTGAGATCGGAAGTTTTGGTGACTTAGAGATCTTTGATCATACCTGGTATTAGGTGTAAAAGTATTTGTCGGGGAAGGTGCATAATTGGAAGACCTTTTCTGAAAGAAAGACTTGTTACCCTTTCCTTGCTTCTGCTCATTCTCATGCCCAGCAGACTTAGCCTTCTTGCTTAGGTGTTCTTCTCGGTCCTTTTTCTTATCATCCTCAACCTGCTGAGCATACACCATCAATCTAGAAAAATCCATGTCAGAAATCATTAGCATTGCCTTACATTCTTTCTTTACATGTTTGCCTAGGCCAGAGACAAACTTCCTCATCTTAGACCTCATATGGGGAATCATTTCTGGGGCATATTTGGACAATTGAATAAACTTCAAACTATATTCTTTCACAGTCATACTCTCTTGCTTGAGGTTCACAAACTCCTCAATTTTTGCTTCACGTAGCTCTTGGGGAAAAAAGTTATCAAGAAATGCTCTTTCAAACTCATCCCAAAGAGCAGGCTCTGCATCTTTACCTCTACTTTCTTCCCACTGGTTATACCAGACATTTGCGACATCCTTGAGTTGATAAGACACCAACTCAACACCCTCAATCTCTGTAGCATGCATCGCTTTTAGTATCTTCCACATCTCATCAATGAAATTTTGGGGGTCTTCATCAACGTTAGAACCCGTGAAGACCGGTGGATTCATTCTCAGAAAATCTCTGATCCTCGTGGCAGCAGACGGCTCTTGATAACTAGAGCTAGGAGTTGGTGAACTCTGGCTACTATTTCGAGCAGCCACCAACTGGGTGAGCATAGCAATCGCTCCTCGAAAATCATCCTCAGAAGTAGGAGTGGTCTGAACAGTAGGTACTTGGGGTACCTCAGTAGACCTTGCAGGTCGGCCCCTAGTTCTCCGTGGAGGCATCACTGACTGTGGAACCTCAATGCTGGGAGCGTTCCTCTGACTAGCTGAACGTTTAGGAGGCATGTCTGAAACGTGTAAACGCACGAATTAGAAAGAAAGCTTTTATAGAGTTAAACTCTATCGCACGAACTCAGATTATGAAAGAAGTGAAATAATTCCTAATGTCCTATAGCTTCCTGATTATAAGTGTGGTGCACGACACACCCATAAACAAGACTCTACTAGACACGGCTTCATAGACACCCTAGGACTCTTGAACTCTGTGCTCTGATACCAAGTTTGTCACGCCCCGAGAGGGTACCCTAGGCGTGGCCGGCACTCAGAAACCATCTCTGGCTTCCGAGAGAACCACTTGGTCTCATTACTCATTTGTTCATCAGCGGAAGACTTAATAATACTAATGTGGGATTGTCATAATCAAAGGAAAAATATATAATTCTTAGAAGAAGTAGTTTCTAAGGAGAACTACTCCGATTACATCATCAGACTCTGTCTATGAAGCCTCTAATACTCTTAGATGGTGCCAATGACATGTCCATGGCTACCTCAAAAGAAATATCACACTCAACAATAATAAAAGGATAAGGAGTTCCTTCGAATACAAGAAGGACTCACCAAATAGCTGAAAAGAAATGATCTTCAACGATGCGCCTGTTGAGGATCTCTAACACCTGTATCTGCATCATAAAACGATGCAGGTCGAATGACGTCAGTACGTGGAATGTACGAGTATGTAAAATGGCAGGAAGGTAAGAACAGATATCAAGAAACTCCTCTCAAGAAAACTCAGCTCAGAACTCAACATCATCTCAACATGAATATGTAATGCAAGTTTAAAATATAATAATAAAAATAATAGTAATAAGCAATGCTTACTCAGTTGGGAGTTTCTCTAACCGACAACCATCACTTATGAGCTAGCGATGATACAACGAAGCGATGTCGTTGCCACATCCATCCAATACCTTGCCAGGGTAAAGGACATCACCATCTTGGATCCATTCATCAAAGTCCTCTTTTTGGGACTTAAGAGGCATAGCCTCCATCCTACGCTGGCTACGTAGTTTTGGGGTTTGAGTCAATTAAACTCTTACCCAACTCGGTGCTCAATACTACTCCCAAAATATGTGCTCATATTAAACTCATCATCTAGTCTCATTGGACTTTAATTTAAATCATCAAACTCATCTCATTTCATGTTCATCAATCATTATACTTCCAAAAACATCATTTACATCTCATCAAAACATCTTGCTCAAAATATCATTTTTCTCAAATTCATTCAAATTCAACTCTTTTACTCTTTCAAAACTCAATAAAATACATATATAGTATTAATTCATATAACTCTCTTTTTATCAATAAAAATAATAAAAAGCCAACATCTTTACTCAAAACATATGTAAAAATATTCATGAACATCAAATCAATTTGAATTCATGGGAAAGTAGCCATGAACAATAATTCCAATAATATGAGAGATAACAATAATAATAATATTAATGCATAAATATATCAAACTCAATAGAAGAAGAATTAATTCATCTAGAATTCAAGATTTGAATAAAACTCAACTATAACTCAATTATAATAAATTTAAATATTGGGCGCATGGACGAACTCAATCCAATGCTATGAAAGCCTTACATACCTTAAATCCGAAGGTTTACTCCGAATTGGAATACTCTTGGATCCCTAGCCTTTTCTTCTCGCCGGAGCGTTTTGTGTACTACCCGGAGTATAAGAATAACCGGAGTAGTATTTTTATACTACTAAAACTAAAACTATATTTGAGAAGAAGTATATAGAGAGAAGAAATGCTTAGGAAAGCTTGATGAATAAAATGAGAAAATAAGGTGGGTATTTATAGGTGGGAAAGAGGGACCTAACAATAAATAAAATAATTATAAAGAAAAATCTGAAAATTTAATGGAATATATTGATGTCATGGATGATGTTAAATGGAGGACAATTTATGTCATGCATGATGTCAAATGCATCTAGATGTTTCCATGGTAGGTAAGATGAGTTCTTTCTAACAGAATACTCATTTTCGAAGCTACGTTTGAATAAGATAAATTCCTTATTAGGATTTGGTTTCTTCATAAGAATTGTAGATATGGAAGTCTAGTTTCATATCGTTCAAGAATCAACCAATTTGGAGCAACCTACAGTGAGATATGAATTTTCTTCTATCAACACTCAATTTCGTCACAGCACTATATCTTGCAAAGATTAATTTATTTGACCTACTTATACTCCGAATTTGAAGTTATGTTCTTCATGAAAGTTGTAGGTAAGGATGTTGTGATTACCCAGAAATTTGAATCACCTAATTTGGATCAACCTATGAAAAGTTATGCCCAAAATACAGAAGCTGTATTATTTTTGTCGAGAATTGAAATACCGACATACAACATTTTAGGGGTTGTTACAATAAACCTCACCAATCATAATAACCTACATAGAAGCCTTTGAAATCGTAGCCTCTCATACTCAGAAGAAACGTGAAATCTGAATAGTTATAAGAATACTTACTAATATCATGCGGTTAAGCTAAAATTGTTTCAGGTAAAAGTGTATATTAACTTACTTGCACAAATCTGAAATGTCGAGGCAGCAAGACAATTTGAATATAGTTCGAGTTTCAGCCTGTGCTTGAAGAGTCAAATAAAAAAATTGTCGCTTCCTCAAATCCCTCAAGCAAATCTTGGCTATCGCTCACCAGCATGATGTGACTTTATCTACTACTCTTTCGGACTCCAGAACCTACATCTTCCCACATTGCATCATCTGATTCCTCACATCTTAATCACCCTATAAACTCCTTTCTATAAATCTTCATTTAAATATTTGGAGTTCTCTTTCTGGATGTGTATAATGTATTGTGATTTCTGAATATTCTAATTATAACATATAATTTTATAGTCAGTCAATAGTTCCGGAAGAGCAGGTAAAGCCAATTGGAAAGCTCCTTCCATAAGGACCATTTGAGATTGATTAGCCCCTGATTATTTAGATGAAAGAAAAATACTTCTCAACTATGATTAGAAATAAAGTCTAATTGTTAAATAAACTCAGTAAAACATAAGGCAAGCGTCTAATTTAAAATGAAAGGAAGCGGGGAAATCCTAGAAAAACAACTATGGTTAAATCTAGAGAGAATATCTTCTAAAACATAAAATAGGAAGTGATATTGATGGAGAAAAGAACAATTAGATGAGAAATTACCTCAATTTCTTAGGATGAAGAGAATAAAGAACCTTGCAGTAAATGATAATTAGATCTTAAAAATAATTGACTCAAGCTCATCATAATGCGGTCGCCCTCACTAAACCAACTTCACGTGTAAATCTTTAGACATAAGTCTACTCAAACAACTACGACTTCAGATAAAGAGGAGGGAGTGTTGAAGGGTGCTCGGGCTAACAGTGAGGGCTTAAGGTGTTTCGAATTGTGCCTATAACTAACACTGAGGATATTGGGAGAGAAGAAGAACGGATTTGGGAAAAGGAGTTTAGAATTGTGCTCAAAGCAAGGTAAACACCAACAAATTTCATGGTCATACATAGTTAAGAGAATAAAGGGCAGTCCGGTGCACTTAAGCTTCCGCTATGCGCAGGGTCCGGGGAAGGGTCCGACCACAAGGGTCTTGTTAACCTAGCAAGCTACCATGGTTAAAGAGAGGTTAGAGTATTGTTATAAGTTGTTAAAAGTAGTTAGGAGTTTGTTAGTAGGTGGTTATGAGTAGTTAAAATGTAGTTAAATGCCAACTTGTATGAGAGTATAAATACTGTACATATACAAGTTAGAAGTATAAGTGTATGTACTGATGAAGTAAATGAACACAGCTTTCATTTGCCCAAGATATTTTTCTCTCTCTATACTTCTCTGCTCTCCCTTCTCTCTACAACTCTCTTCTCCATTCCTCTGTATATTCTTCTTCATTCTTTCTTGTTCTTCTTCCTCTGGCAGCTTGCCTCTTTTTCTTTCAGGACTAACTCCATTGATGGAGTTATCAGGTTTGTTGTACGCAGTCTTACCTTGCATTTCTGCCAGAGGCTGTTTTCAAGTCTGTTAAGAGAATATGTTTCCATATTCAACTGAAAGGAATGTAAGATAACAAGATATAACTTTAGTATGGATTGAGCAATTTGAACATATTATGGTCAATGATCACTCACCACTTTATTACTTTATTGTTCACAAAAAATATGAAAAACTTACATTGTCACACTCAGTTTCTCCTATTTGTAGGTTAACAATAATATCAATAGAGTAACATGAACGACACACACATATATATAAAGCTGCAAATTACAAATCATGTATTGTGATTTTTGAATATTCTAATTTATAACATATAGTTTTATCGTCAGTCAAAAACAATAAATTCATTTGCTGTACAATTCTAAAATCACAAAGTTTTTACAATTTTTTAGCAGTGATAAAATTAACAGAAAACAATCAATCAGAAGTTATTCAGTTACACCAAAGCAGAATCGCTTCTACTGGCAAGTGGCACGGAAAATATGGTCTATCAAAATCAACGAGGAAGAGGAAAAATATCTGAAACTGGAAGTACTTACCTGAAACTTTTTTTGATATTGAGTGAAACCCATCGTGCCCCCTAAAGTTGACACCAATTTTCACTTAGACACTTCAATTAGACTTTGTTCATTTTAGACACCTCAAATAAGGCTTCGATGTGTCATTTTGACACTTTTTTGACAATCACCAAAATATATTAAATATGTGCAATGCACTCGCCTGATGTGTCAAAAACAACAAATTAAATAAAGACACATGACATATATATATATATATCAAAAATAATTATCAAATAATGACTTTTAAATAGAAAAAATGACCAATAATTTGATGACACGTGACATTTTTTTTATTCAAATAATAATTTTTAAAAATAAAAATTAACAACTATTAACCCACCCACCCCGCCGTCATCTTCTCCAACCCTACCCACCCCAACCCCAATTGCTCCCCCACCCCGCCGTTATCTTCTCCAACCCCACCCACCCAACCCCTCCCCCACCCCACCATATCTTCTTCTCCTCCAACATCCACCCAACGCTATCTATATCATCTAAAGAGGAAAAAATAGAGCTATAATGACAAACAAAAATATAAATCAAATTGGGTCAAAAAATCCGACGAATCTCCATTTTTTTCGGCAAGATTAATACAAATCTAAAATTATTTTCTTTAAAATTGTTTAATAATTCAAACCTTAAAGAATCCACAACAAAATTCGAAGTCCAATTAAAAAATAAATGGGCTATTCTCCAATTTCTCAGATTTCTAAGAACAACTTCAACAATACAAGTAGTAATCTTTGAACCCAACTCATCAAGTTCGTGGCTTTTTGATGAATCAAGAAGCTTAGTGAATATGTGAACAAGTCTATCAACGATTCTTGAATCGTCTGAAGAAATTGGGGGAGGAAAATATATGAATTTTGGGCAAATGGGTGTTGAAGAAAATGGAGAAAGATTGTGTTTTGTAAAAGAAGAACACGCAATGAAGAAGAAGAAGAAATGAAGAAGAAAAAGAAGAAGAAATGATGGCAGTAATGAAAAAGAAAAAGAACAACAAAAAAAATAATAAAAAAAATATTTTTAAAGAAAAAAATATTTTTCACGCGCTTAGAATGAGTGCAGGACACACAATGTGCCAAGTCAGTATAAAGTGTCAAAATGACACATCGGAGCCTTACTTGAGGTGTCTAAAATGAACAAAGCCTATAGAGGTGTCTAAGTGAAAATTGGTGCCAACTTTAGGGGGCCACCGATGAGTTTCGTCTTTGATATTGAGAGTAAAAGTTTAGAGATAAGTCTTAATGGATGTTTCTAGACAGAGATTTTTTTTAACCGAATAAAATGACTAAATTATCCTTGGTTCAAGGCTTTTTTATAGGATCTTTCTAGACAGCGAAAGATTTTTTTTACCATGACAAAATTACCCTTGTATGATGATATAATTACAGATATGCCCTTATATATAAAAATTAAGAGCGAAAAGTTTAATGGGGTGGGTATAATTTTATTCTTTAAAAATATAAAAATAATAAAAGGACGGGGATTGTGGGGGGTGAAGTATGAATTTTTAAAAAATATTTCATAAAAAAAAATTAAAAATTAAAAAAATAAAAGGACGGGGATTGTGGGGGGAGGGGGGGAGATGGTGGAGTGCGTGAACAAAATATTTATTTTTTTGGGATAAAAATACTTTAGTCTTTAATTTTTAATCAATATTATTAGTTTATTTAATTTTTTTCAAGATGAAATATTTTATTTATGTGGAATGCCATGTGACAAGGTTTTTTCAAAAAATATAGATAGTGAATTACACATCAATGATGTGTGTTTTTCAAACTAATAAGTGATAGTTTAGGTATGAAACTCACACTTTCAATAGTTTAGGTATGAAATTCCAAAAAAAAAATTAGTTTAAGTTTGTTTTTGACATTTATCTCTCAATATTTTTATGGCCAAACAAGAATGGACCGGAATAAAGTGAATATTATTCGTGGTCAAATGCATAAAACCTAGATTCTTGTTAAGATAGTTATATGACAAAATGATCTACTATTTTCTTGTAATTGTATCTAGAATAATTTCTAGAAGCATTCCTAGACAAGTATAATTACGGGTGCATTAGACATTTGTAATCAACCCAAGAAAAATCAATTCAAGACAATTCTAGTTCTTCTATTAAAAATAAAATCCTCCTTCTCCTTTCATAGCTCACTCTTCTTTAATTGAATCTTTCGATCCTAGTTGATGATCTTGGGCTAGTAAAAGACATCCCCAATTATACTTTTCTTTTGATATTCTCTATAGGCCCTCCTCAAACATAAAAATGGTTGTTATAGAGAGATCTGATAATATCAGCCTCAACTCCTAGCAAAGTTCAACTCTTCTTAGACAAAAAGTTAATTGTTATAAATAGATCCGACTATATACGTCTCAACTCTAGAGTAGCTAAGTTTTGGGAACACACCCTAATTCTCCAAGATGTCCTTTGTATTATAGTCATCCTTCTGACGTCGAGCTATCTTTCCGCAAGACTTCCTCTACACTATTGTCACGTAATAGAGTTTAACCATCAAATTTGAAATAGATTGATGTAATTCCTCTACGTCTAGGACGCCAGAATATCGAACTATGAATGAAGAAATTAGGCACGAGGGAAAGATATATTGGCTAGTGATTGTGAGACGAACAAATCTAATTGCTAGATCAATTAACTTACCTTGAAGTGTGTACAACTACATAAAGAATCATAAACAGCAGTCCATTCTTCTTAATTAAGATAACAATAATTCATAGACACACACTTCAAAAGAATAGAAATTATTTTAGCTTTCTAAGAGCTATACAAAACCTTAGTCTTGGAATTGTAATATGTGATAGTTCTGTTGAATTAATCAGACACGCTAAACTTTTTAACATAAAAGTTTATGAGAAAATATCAGGTGCCATATTTTATCCGTTTATTGTCCTTGATATTGTAGACCAGCTATGTTGTATGGGCCACAATGTTAGCTAGTGAATAATTCACATGTTCAAAAGGAGAAAAGTAGCAAAATAAGAATGCTTAGATGAATGTGACGGCATACCAAAAGAGACAAGATTAGGAATAAGGATACATAGGATAAGGTGGGAGTAGCCTTCTATGTTGCTCGAACTCTTCAAGAATATCACTAGGTGAGTGTCGGATCCTTCAAATGTAGTGTAATTTTTTGAGGATCTGAAATGAGTACGATGACATTTTCTAGAGTTCGATCAACGTAGATAGCCTCCATGGTGGATAAGATGCAAGATGAAAGTGCAAGAGGGGGGAGAGGGTGAATTGACTATTTTTATTTTGGTTAGTCGACTGGCTCTTGAAAACAGTTAACTAATAAAATCAAGGATAGTAAATCGACAGTAAAGAGAAAGAAGGAAATGTGACGCCAAATGTTTTATACTGGTTGGGATCCAATGTGGATTTTACTCCAGTCCCCTTGGGTTGCAAATTTTTATACTAAAGCTTGTGAATGTTTACAAATGGAACAAAAGTAGATCCTAAATCTACACTCAATTCTTTTCTTGATCACTCTTCTTCTTCTTCTTCTTCTTCTTCTTCTTTCAATTCTTTTTCTTTTTACAATGCTCACCACTCTATTATTCTTTCCTTTCTTTTTGATTACACAGAAATTCACAAGGAATAACAATGCTTGCTAAAGTAGAACAAAGATTGTATGCGTGTATTTGACAATGTGTATTTCTTCAGTCATAGTCCTTGTCCTTTTATACTTTGTTGAGGCTAAATGCAATCCAAAGGAGTTGATCCTTGGAAAGGGAGTTGAATTCTTCTTTCCAAGAATAAGGGCAAAGTATTGAAGACTTTGCAGATCTTTTTAGTCATTGGGGTTGATTTTCTTTTTCGAATGATTTGATTGAGAGCTGATTTTCCTTCCTAAACCAAGGGTCTGATTTCCCCTTGATTCAGCTGCAGCCCAATTCTTCAGTGATGATAGCAATCAGTTTGATATCATTGTCTTCTTTGTAGAGTACCAAGATTTTTACCTTCTTTGGGGATCTCACTTGATTGGATTGGTTTCCTTCTTCTGTTGATACTTTCCTTTAGATCTTCCTCAAATTTTTGGTTTGTTTATTCTTCTTTTCTTTTTGTGGTATCTACATATTATCATCAAAATTTAGCTTCAACAATCTCCCCTATTTTGATGATGATAATAAATAAGTAGTTGAATTTCCTTCATGAGTAGTGCTCTCCTAACTGTGTGATTTCTTCAGTTAATCAGTCGACTCTAGCCCACTCCCCCTGATTTGTACCTGTCTATGTTTCTGACATCAGGAAAAAGAAAAGAACAGGAGGTATAGACCATATAACAATAAAAGAAGCACAAATTAATAACAAGTAAACAAATAAGTGGTCTTAAGCCCAATTTACAACCCAGAACAAAACATGGTTCAAACAGGAGAAAAGTTGCAAAAACAAAAGATAGTTGATCAGTGGACTCATGCCCAATTTACAGTCTAAAAAGAGTTAAACAGAACTAATGCTGATTTTAAAGGAAATAGGTCAGAGTATTGACAGTCGCGGTTTTGAGGGGCTCAAATTGAGCAGAGATAGAAGCACTAACTTCTTCAGTGCATGCATGAACACGATTTGCAATCTTGACAGCTTCCTTGATAACATGATCCAGTTTGAGGCAAATTTTGGCTACATCAGCTCCAGTCTCTTTAGTGACTTCTTTCAACTTATCCAATTGGAAGTGAGAAGAGAGAAAAAGATCCTGTAGAGATTAAAACTTACCATCCCTCTCATTTAGCTTTGCCAAAATGTCCTCTAGCAGCTTATTGTCGGGCATAGCAAGAGGAATGGCTGAGAGGAGGTGGGAATGTTAGAAGGTTTGGCTTTAGATAAAGAGGGGGTACAATTTCCCTTACCTGAATCAGACTTAAGAAGCCAAAAGTCACTAGATTTGACATATCCCATGCACCTAAAAGCATTGGAATTGTAGCTTTATTTAACAAGAATGGAGGAAAGTCATCAAGTGCAGATGTGATTTGCCAGAAGAATACGAGTGATTAACATGCCATAGAGAAGACCGGAAGTATCAGAGGCATCTTCCAGTATGAAATTGAGAATCAAAGACGAAAGCTTGATACGATATTTGAAGAGGAGGCAGTACGTGACAAAAGTGTCACTAGTGGTGAGAGTAGAGTGAGAGCCAACTCGAGAAAGAAGAGTAGTTGCAGTAATGTGAGCGACTACTCCAGCTTCAAAAGACAAGTCTTTAGGACCTAATTTAGAAGGAAGAATAATAGAGGATTCAAGGGCGATGACCCTTTTTTCTTCCTCAAAGGAGATGCCAAGATCAAATGGCCACGAACATTTAGAAGGAAGGGAAATACCAGAGCACGAGATATCAGAGATTGCATAAAAAATATCATAGTCAAAAAAAATTCTTTTACCAAGAACAAGGGTTTCCAACTCTCCTGGCTTGGATGACCACCTGAGATTAGAGTAAAAGAGATGGACAAGAGGTTCATATACGGCTTTTGGTATGGAAGAGAAAATGTTTTCCCATCCTCGATATTCAAAGATTTATTTGATGGGACAGTTTTGAGAAAACAAGTGATTTAGATCGATAATATGACCATGAACAATGGTCTTAGATTTCAAGAAATGAAATAAAGCTTCATGAGAAGAGCCCCAAAAGACGATTTTAACATCCAAGGAATCCAACTTTACCTTTTTCTTCAAGTATCTAGTTTCTTCTTCTTCAAAGGGACGGTTAGGAGGAAGAGACGATTCAGACAAATAAGAGAGGGATTGATATTCTAGCCCATCGGAGTCAACAGTAACAGGGGAAAAAACAACATTCTTTCCTTTATTACAGGTACTTTTGCGAGAGGGAATGGGAGAAGACTTAGAAGATTTCGCCATTAGAGAAATATGTTTGATGAAAAACAAGTGAGATGAAGGGTTTTTAACAAATTGGAAGAGGAAGAGTAAGAAGGCGGGAGAGGAGAAGATAGTTCTCGAAGAATGAAGGGGATTGATTGAGGGATGAAGACAAGGAGTAGAAGAGATAGTAATAATTACCTTGGGAAGAGAACGACGGAGGTAATAAATAATCTACAGTGATAAGTATGGAAATAAAATCAAGGTAAATAAATTAACACAAATTTTCAGTGATTCTCAAAGATTTTCGGAGAAAACAAAATCTCTCTTCAAGAAAAGGTTTTGTAAAAATATCAGCTAAGTGACAATCAGTGTTAACAAAGAAAATTTCAATATCACCTTTTAATAAATGATCTCTTATAAAATGATGCTTGATATCAATATGTTTAGCACGAGAACGATGCACAGGATTTTTGGAAAGACAATAGCACTAGAATTATCACAGAAAATTTGAGCAAGTTTGCAAGATAAATCATAATCTACTAACTAATGAATCATCTAAAACATTTGAAATTGCAATATATTCTGCTTCTATGGTAGAAATTCAGATACAATTTTTCTTTTTACTGTTCCATAAAACCAAAGAGTTTCCAAGAAATTGAGAAGTGCCACTGGTACTTTTTCTATCAATTTTGTCACCTGCAAAATCAACATCTGAAAACCCTTTAAGATTCAAATCAGTAGATTTAGCATACCAAAGTCCAAGAGAAGTAGTACCTACAAGATATCTTATAATTCTTTTAACAACGGTTAAATGAGACTCTTTAGGAGCTGACTGAAATCGAGCACTTTTGCAAACACTGAACATTACATCTGGTCGACTAGCAGTTAAGTACAAAAAAGAGCCAATCATACCTCGATATTTGGTTTCATCTATAGATTTACCTTCATTGTCTAGATCCAACGAACATGTAGGACTCATGGGAGTCCCTATGGCTTTTGCATTGCTCATTCCAAACTTATGGATGAGTTCCTTTGTGTACTTATTTTGGTGCCCTTGTCAGATTGATGAATTTGTAAACCCAAAAAGAAGGTTAACTCATCCATCATGCTCATTTCGAATTTTCTTTGCATTAAGTTTGAAAAATTCTTGCACAATGAAGCATTAATCCTTCAAAAAATAATATTGTCTACATAAATTTGAATAATAAGATTTCTAAGAGAAGAGCATTTGATAAAGAGAGTGGTATCAATTTTTACCTCTGGAAATATCATGAGAAATTAAAACAGAGCTCAATCGTTCATACCAAGCCCCTAGGAGCTTGTTTGAGACCATAAAGTGCTTTAGACAACTTAAAGACATGATATGGAAAATTGGGATTTTCAAAACCTGGATGTTGTTTAACAAAAACTTCTTCTTTAATAAAATCATTCAAAAAGGCACTTTTAACATCCATTTAAAATAATTTAAAACCTTTAAATGCAGCATAAGCAAAAGAATCGACTCCAACCTTTCTATAGGAGCAAAAGTTTCTTCATAGTCAACTCCTTCTTGTTGAGATTAACCTTGAGCTACTAAACTGGCTTGGTTTCGCCCAAATTCACCTGCTTCATTCAGTTTGTTTCTAAAAATCCATTTTGTACCAATGATAGAAGTTTCTTCAGGTTTTGGAACTAGTGTTCAAACTTCATTTTTCTTGAATTGATCTAATTCTTCTTTCATAGACCTTTTCCAATGATTATCTTTTAATGCTTCATCAACTTTCTTTGGTTACAATTGAGATATGAGGGCAATATTTGCATTTTTTTTGCTAGAGGCTCTTGTCTTCATTCCTTCACTTGGATCTCCAATGATGAACTTCTTTGGATAATCAGGTTCACCTTTTCATTCATTTAGAGTTTCTTCAACCGTAAATTGGTTTTCTTGACTGTTAGGCAGCTATTTAGAGCAGTTGACTTCATTGGATGTCACGACATCATTTTTAGAGTTTTGTGATTCATCATCATCAAGAGTGTCTTTCCCATTATTGTGAAAAAAGAATTTACATCCAAAAAATGAAAGTAATAATATTAGGTATTTTACCATCCCAGAGTTCATATGGAGTCTTTTTCAGAATGGGTCTCATCAGATAACGATTGAAAATGTGACAAGCTATACTAACTAACTCTTCCCAAAATTGACGAGGAAGTGAGTGTTCACAAATCATAGTTCTTGCCATATCTTGAATAGTTCTACTTTTTCTTTCGACCACTCCATTTTGTTGTGGAGATCTTGGAAATGAGAAGTTATGTGAATAGCCTTGTTCATTGCATTATTTTTCAAATGCTTTGTTTTCGAATTCTCCTCTATGATCACTTCTGATTGATGTGACATAGTAGCCTTTGTCTCTTTGAACTCTCTCACAAAAAATCTCAAAGTTTCTCAAAGTATCATCTTTGTTAGATAAAAATATAACCCAAGTAAAACGAGAAAAATCATCCACAATTACAAATGCATACCTTTAACCTCATATACTTGTAGTTCTAGTTGATCCAAAAAGGTCCATGTGAAGTAGTTTAAGGAGTTTTGTTGTGGATACAACATCTTTAGCAACAAAAAAATTTCGAGTTTGCTTACCTATTTGGCATGCATTACAGATGTGATCCTTGGTGTAATCTAGTTTAGGAAGTCCCAAAACAAGTTTATGTTTAGCAAGTTTTTCAATCAATCGCATAGTAGCATGACCAAGTTTTTTGTGCCTTATCCATGAGTCTTTAGAAATGGATGCCAAACAAATGTGTTTCGAACTTCCTTTTATAGAATCAAGGATATATACATTTGTGTCTCTGCTTCTAGAGAGAATGGCTTTACCAGAATTATCTTCAATAATGCAACCTGTTTTCTTGAATCTAACTTCCAAGTTCAAATTGCATAGTTGACTTATGCTTAATAGGTTGTACTTCAAGCCTTTCACAACATAAACGTGATTAATGTCATGTGATTCATTAAAAGAAATAGTACATATACCAATGCCTATTCTAGTAGAGTTATCCCCAAAATGAATATTTCCACCATTAAAATCTGCAACTGATTTGAACAAATTTTTGTTGCCTGTCATATGGTTTGAACATCACTATCCAAATACCAATTTTCTTTTAATTTCAAGTGGTGTTCCTGCAAAACAAGTATATTACTTTCTTTTTGGTACCCAAGTTCTCTTGGGTCTTTTAGAAACATGGTTAGAGGAAGATTTGGGTTTCCAAACCCATTTGGAGGAGTTTGAGCAACAAAATCTACAATTGAAGTGTTTATGACCAGATTTACTACAGTAATGACAGTATATGGGATGATAAGTATCTAATTCGAGCAAACTATAATAGTCACTTAGAATTTTAGAAGACTTAAGAGTAATAGCCGACTGATTAGATTTAACAGAGCTTCGTTTTAGAGATTATGAAGATCATTGATTTAAGTCATGAGATCTTGATTTTCTTCTTGAAGAAGATATCTTTCAATTGAGCAAACTTCCAGTTTTATTTCCAAATCCTTCTTTTCTTTTAGAATAGATCTAACATTCTCAAAGGTTCTATTTAGATCTGAAATAGCTTGATCAAGTAACCCGTCTAATTCAAAATAGTTTTGACAAGTTTCAGTTCGTACCTTGCTTGATTCTCCAATGTCCATAAAGCAAACATTTCCTAAATAATCGTGTTCAAATTTTGAGTTTTCTTCATCACTCCAACTGTTGAGAGCCTTGGGTTTACTTTGAGGTTATCTTCTTCTAGCCTCAATACATTCACTAGCAATATGTCCATATTTACCACAGTTGTAGTATTTTTCATCGTTCTTGTTGTATTTAGTAATTTGTTTGCCTTTAGAGAAATTTTGCTTACTTCTTCTTTGATTTCTGGATCTTCTGAAGGTTTTCATAACAGACTTAGTGATAAGAGCAATTTCATCTTCTCCAAATCATCTTCATTTTCATTGTTCTCCTCAATTGCATTGAAAGCAACTTTTTCTTTTTGTCATCTTCTTGTCCCTGCTTGTTTAGATGGGTTTTATCAAATGCAATAAGGATACATAGGATAAGGTGGGAGTAGCTTTCTATGTTGCTCGAACTCTTCAAGAATATCACTAGGTGAGTGTCGGATCCTTCAAATGTAGTATAATTTTTTGAGGATCTGAAATGAGTACGACGACATTTTCTAGAGTTCGATCAACGTAGGTAGCCTCCATGGTGGATAAGATGCAAGATGAAAGTGCAAGATGGGGGAGAGGGTGAATTGACTATTTTTATTTTGGTTAGTCGACTGGCTCTTGAAAACAGTTAACTAATAAAATCAAGAATAGTAAATCGACAGTAAAGAGCAAGAAGGAAATGTGACGCCAGATGTTTTATACTGGTTGGGATCCAATGTGGATTTTACTCCAGTCCCCTTGAGTTGCAAATTGTTCTACTAAAGCTTGTGAATGTTTACAAATGGAACAAAAGTAGATCCTAAATCTACACTCAATTCTTTTCTTGATCACTCGTCTTGTTGTTTTTCTTCTTCTTCTTTCAATTCTTTTTCTTTTTACAATGCCTCACCACTCTATTATTCTTTCCTTTCTTTTTGATTACACATAAATTCACAAGGAATAACAATGCTTGCTAAAGTAGAACAAAGATTGTATGAGTGTATTCGACAGTGTGTATTTCTTCAGTTATAGTCCTTGTCCTCTTATACTTTGTTGAGGCTAAATGCAATCCAAAGGAGTTGATCCTTGGAAAGGAAGTTGAATTCTTCTTTCCAAGAATAAGGGCAAAGTATTGAAGACTTTGCAGACTTTTTAGTCGCTGGGGTTGATTTTCTTTATCGAATGATTTGATTGAGAGCTGATTTTCCTTCCTAAACCAAGGGTCTGATTTCCCCTTGATTCAGCTGCAGTCCAATTTTTCAGTGATGATAGCAATCAGTTTGATATCATTGCCTTCTTTGTGGAGTACCAAGATTTTTACCTTCTTTGGGGATCTCTTGATTGGATTGCTCTGATACTTGCCTTTAGATCTTCCTCAAATCTTTGTTTGTTTATTGTTCTTTCCTTTTTGTGGTTCCTACATATTATCATCAAAATTTAGCTTCAACATAAGAAACGAAATTGGAATAGTTAGGGAACGTGAAGAGGAGAAATACAAATGCTCCAGTACGAAGGGTGCAAGATGTTAGTAGTGAGAGGTAAAGGTAGAGGTAGACAATGGAAGAATTTGGGAGATATGATTAGACATAACATGACATGAAAAATCTTTAGTTTACCGAGGGCATGACCCTTTTTAGGAGAATATAGAAGTCGTGGATTAGAATAAAATGTTAGTAGGTAGTCGATTCTTCCCTCGCTTTTGGGAGGAGAGCATAATTATAGTCACCTTATATGCCCCCCTCTTCTTATCGTATTATCTTTACCATTTTATCGTTATCTTATTTTTCAAATTTTTACTATTACTTTAGCTTCTTTTACTCTGGCTATCTTTTCTATTTTTGTTGTCATTAATTCCCTTTCCTTATTTTAAAATGTCCGAGACAAAAGTACAAAGTGGACCGCAGTTTGATTAACATACTTTTTCCTTAGTTATTTTCATCACATTTTTTACTCTTATATTTCTCAAACCTCTTTTGAAAATCATTTTTCTTGAGCCAGATGTCTTTCAAAAATATCCTACACACTGGTTATGTTGTTGTTGTTAATTTTGGAAAAACAAATTTATAATGGTCATATATATTCTTCTTAGGGTGCATTAGTAAAAGATTTATGAATTAAAGCATAATAATATCACCTTTTTTATATAATTGTGGTGTTTGGATCAATTTACGCGCAACTCGTCTATTTCATGGGATATTTGTCACCTCCCACCAGCAACATGGATCATGTAACTCTTGATGGGTTTAAGTGAAGTGTGAATGAGAAATAAGCATTGGAAAATGTGGGGAACCAAATAAAGGAAAATTGAAAAGTCATTTCTTCCTCATTGGTAGAAGAAAGAGAATGTTTTGTCCTTATATAAGAAAACACTTCTTTTAACTCTTTAATGATTAAGTAGAGGGTGCCCCCTTGCGTTGTCATCATCGTCGCTCGCTCAGCTTCGGCTTTGGCAAATGATTTGATTGATAGATATTTTTTTAGAAAAAATTTATTTATTAATCTCATTAATTGATTTCCTTTTTCTGAATATTAATTCAATATTAATTCAGAATTATTGATTAAATAATTTATTAATTCATTCATGGATTAATTGAATTAATTAAATTCGCAAAATTAACTAATTACCAAATTAAATAATAAATGAAATTTAAATTTTGCGAAAATATTTCCGAAAGACACCATGCATGTTCCTTCTGAAAAGTCATTTCTTTCCCAAAAGACACCATGCATGTTCTGAACAAATGAGACTGTTCTAAACAAGTATATTCACAACCTCTGTTGGCTATAACTAGAGAGGCCACCTCTTAATTTTTGACATCGAAATTTCTCCCTTTTTTGCATATATTTTCTTATAAACAAAATTGTATTTTTTTGTGATTTCGTTGCTACTTTCCGAGGTCGTTGGATTTATTGAAGTTTGAGTTACCTCTACTTTTTTAATGTTCTATCCATTTTATACTAGGAGGAAATAATTCATAACCTCGAGTACAATGAGGGGATTAAATTTTTTAAGGACACAAAGTGAATTTTATGGACTCAGATAGTGTTTTTCTTTTCATATTTATTGTTTCCGATTAACTAACTTTAAATACTAGAGATAAAAAGCTTAGGAATTTTTTATTTTTTTTGTATTTGAGGTTACTGGAGATTAAAACCATTTTAGATTTTCTACTCTGTCTGAATCTAATAATAATTCGAAGAATATAAAACCTTCATCTGTATTCAAAGTTCATTCGGTTAACGATTGAAAGAATATAAAAACTTCATCATTAATCTAGAAATAAGTTGTATATTTTTACTTCATCTTATATTCTGTTTGGGGGCTAGAGACTAAAATTGAAAGATTTTCTACTCCATTGATTAACTTAGTCCGAAGAAAAAAATCTTCATCAAGTTAATTAAGTTTTTGTTTTTCTCGGGTCGAAGAATATAAAAACTTCATTGAGTTGAACAAAAACTTCTATTTGGTAATTCTGTTGTTTAATATTACTTTTATTTTGTCAAACAAAATGGGAGATACAGATGTATCCAGTTTTGAAGCAAACACAATGCCTTCATCTAGTCAAACACCAGTTTTTACAGCAATGACTACTACAGAAAAACCTAGAAAGTTCACCGGTATTGACTTCAAATGGTGGCAACAAAAGATGTTCTTTTATCTGACTACCTCAGTTTACAACGTTTTATCAATGAAGATATTACTGTGGTAGAGAAAGAAACTCCTGAAAATGAAAAGTTTATTATGAATGAGGCATGAAAACATTTTGATTTCCTTTGCAAGAACTATATACTCAATGTTTTAGAAGATGGCGTATATAATGTCTTCAGTGTTTGTAAAATCTCTAAAGAAATCTGCTATACTCTTCAGAAGAAATACAAAATTGAAGATGCAGGCTTAAAGAAGTTTGTGGCTGCAAAATTTTTGGACTATCAGATGATTGATAGCAAGACTGTCATGTCTCAAGTCCAAGAACTACAAGTCATTATTCATGATCTCCTAGTAGAAGGTATGATCACATTCAATAGTTTTATTGTTAAAATTATTGAATGTGTAATTGATTTTAAATTGTCCATTGTAGGTATGATCATAAACGAGATATTTCAAGTAGCGGCATTGATCGAGAAATTACCTCTTTTATGGAAAGACTTCAAAAATTATTTAAAGCACAAGCAAAAAGAGATGACTCTTGAAAATTTGATTGTTCGTCTCAGGATCGAGGAAGACAACAAGACTGCCGAGAAGAAGTCTAGAGGAAACTTACCATTTATGGGAGCAAATATTGTTGAGTCTGGTCTAAATAAATCAAGAAAGAGGAAGAAACCTTCTGGACCGAAGAACTATCATAGTAAAAGAGTTCAAAAACTATCATAGTAAAAGAGTTCAAAGGAGACTGCCATAACTGTGAAAAAACTAGACATAAGGTTGTGGAATATCGTGCACCCAAGAAGGAAAAGAAGAAAGGTCAAGCCAACATGGTTGATACAATGGGGATGTTGAAAACTTGTGTGCTATGCTGACCGAATGCAACCTAGTAGGAAATTCCATAGAATGGTGGCTTAATTCTGGAGCCATGTCACATGTTTATGCTGTTCGAGAAGACTTTGCAACTTACTCCCCTGCTAGACTTGATGAGACTATCTACATGGAAAATTCTGCCACAACAAAGGCTCAAGGATATGGAAAAGTATTCCTGAAGATGACCTCTAGCAATGAGGTGACTCTAAATAAAGTTTGTCATGTTCCATAAATGAGAAAGAAGTTAGTTTCTGTCGGTCTTCTAATCAAGAATGGATTCAAGTGCGTTTGGGTTTTTGAAAATGTAGTAGTTAGTAAGAATGAAATGTATTTAGGAAAAAGGATACCTCACTGAGGGCTTTTTCAAACTGAATGTAATGGTTGCTGATAATAATAAAGTGCAAGCTTCTTCGTACTTATTTGAGTCAAATAATTTATGGCATTTACGCTTAGAATATGTCAATTATAAAACCTTGCAAAAACTAGTCTATTTAAATGTATTGGCTAACTTTGAGTGTAATAAATCAAAATGTCAAGTGTGTATTGAATCTAAGTATGCTAAGCATTCTTATAAATCTGTTGAAAGGAATTTTAGTCCCTTAGAATTGGTTCACACAGACATTTGTGATATGAAGTCAACACCAACTTGTGGTGAGAAAAAGTATTTTATAACTTTTATTGATGATTGCACTAGATACTATTATGTTTATTTCTTGAATAGTGAGGATGAAGCAATAGCAATATTTACGCAATACAAAACTGAAGTTAAAAATTAGTTGGATAAAAATATAAAAATGATAAGAAGTGATAGAGGTGGAGAGTATCTCTTTTTGTATAAATGTTTGGAAAATGGAATCATCCATCAAACTACCGCCCCTTACTCACCTCAATCTAACGGAATTGCAGAAAGGAAAAATTGAACTTTAAAGAAAATGATGAATGTCTTACTTATAAGTTCAGGTTTACCACAGAACTTGAGGGGGAAAGCCACCCTTATAGCAAATCGAATACTCAATAGAGTTTCCTACAGCAAAACACAATCTATTAGATATGTGAAATGGAAAGGCAAAAAATCAAACTTAAAATATTTCAAAGTGTTAGGAGTCTCACCAAAATCCAAGTTCCTAAACCTAATAGGATAACAATAGGACCTAAGACTGTGGACTGTGTTTTCATTAGATATGCTATAAATGGTAAAGCATGTCGATTTTTGGTTCATAAGTCTGAACATCAGTAGATTCGTGATTATACAGTAATTGAATTAGATAATGCTGAGTTCTTTGAACATATCTATACGTATAAAACTAAACTTGAATTATCTAGTGTAGGGTCTAAACGACCTCAAGAAGAACCAAAAGAGAATGTACCTAATAAAGAAATTCCAAGGCGTAGTAAACATTAATGGACATTTACTTTCTTTGGATCTGATTTTGTTACAGTTTTTCTTGAATATGAGTCTCAAATATTCAAAGAAGCTATGTACGTTGCAGACTCATTATTTTGGAAAGACTTTGTCAATAATAAGATTAATTCAATTTTGAGCAATCATACATGGGAATTGATTGATCTTCCTCTAAGAAACAAACCTTTAGGTTCAAAATAGATCTTCGAAAGAAAAATAAAAGCTGATGGAACTATTGACAAATCCAAGACAAGACTTGTCATCATATGATTTAGACAGAAAAAAGCCCTTGATTCTTTTGATACATACTCACGTGTAACTAGGATTACATCCATTCAGATGTTAATTGAATGGATGTAAAAACAACTTTCTTAAATAGAGAATTAGAGGAAGAAATTTGCATGGAACAACCCGAGGATTTTGTGGTTCCTGGTAAAGAAAAGAAAGTGTGCAAACTTGTTAAGTCACTATATGGACTAAAATAAGCACCCAAATAATGACATGCAAAGTTTGACCAAACCATGTTGGCAACTGAATTTAAGATTAATGAGTGTGATAAATATGTTTACATTAAAGAAACTCCAAACACAGTTGTCATTGTTTGTTTATATGTGGATGATATGCTTATAATTAGTAATGACATTGCTAACATAAATTCTACTAAATGTATGATTGCTAGTAAGTTTGATATGAAAGATCTTGGAGTTGTCGATTTGATATTGGGAATTAAGATTCACAAAACTCCTCTAGGTCTAGCATTGTCTCAATGTCATTATATCCAAAAGGTACTTGAACAATACAAGCACTTAAACTTCAAAAGTGCAAAAACACCAATTGAATAAAGGTGAAAGTTAAGCTCAATTGGATTATGCTAGAGTGTTGGAAAGTTTGATATACATCATGATCTGTACATAACCAGACATATCTTGTACTATAAGTAAATTGAGTCGAAGCACAAGTAATTTTAATCAAAATCATTAGATGGCAATGAAACGAGTTTTGGGATATTTATAACACACTCAAAACGTTGCCTTGCATTATAACAAATATCCAACAGTTGTTGAAGGATATAGTGATGCAAATTGGATTACTGGGTCAACTGAAACTAAGTCCACAAGTGGATATATTTTCACCATTGGTGGAGGGGCAATATCTTAAAAATCATCCAAACAAATATGTATAGCTCGCTCTATAATGGAGTCTGAGTTCATAGCCTTAGACAAGGCCGGAAGAAGCAGAATGGCTCCGAAATTCCTTAGAAGACATTCAATTTTGGACCAAACCAATGGCTCATATATGCATACATTGTGATAGTCAAGCTGCAATAGAAAGAACTAGGAGTGTTATATATAACGGTAAGTCTCATCACATACTACAAAGATATAATAACATTATACAACTACTCTCTAGTGGAATTATCATAATTGACTATGTAAAGTCAAAGGATAATGTGTCAGATCCACTTAATAAAGGTCTAACTAGAGAGGGAGTTGAGAGATCATCAAAGGAAATGGGACTATGGTCGAGGACAAATCATTGTGGTGGTAACTCTACCTAGAAGACTGGAGATCTCAAGATCTAGGTTCAAGGAGATCAAACGAAGTTATTGATGATGGTTCAACATTGTCAAAATAATTTTTATGATCCATTCTCATGATGTGACAATGTTCAGTAATAAGGATAAGGCATGAAGACCTTTTAATGATATCTAAGTTTGATACAGGGCATATCAAATGGTGTGTCTATGGGATGACACATTTAGATATCACCTATGTAAGTGTGAAGTGTAAGCCGCTTCAAGGAGAATCCAGTGAGACTAGTTTTCTACGCACTTATGAACCAAGAAGTGTTCATGGCTGAAACGAACAAAACAATGAGAACCAAAAACAGTTAAAGGGTTAATTATGTCATTTATGTTGTCTAGGTATACACCAAAGTTCGACGGTTCAAAGATAACATATCTACCGATTGATTGAGTATATCCGATATATGTTCACTATAAAAAATTCAAAGGAAAACCTAATTATCCAGATGCAATTAATCCTTACTTATGAATCACACAATTTTCCATGCATATGTTTTAAACAATAGTCATTCTCCATTCATGTGGGGATTGTTGGGTTTAAGTGAAGTGTGAATGATAAATAAGAATTGGAAAATGTGGGGGAACCAAATAAAGGGAAAATAAAAATTCATTTCTCCCTCATTGGTAGAAGAAAGCAAATGTTTTGTCCTTATATAAGAAAACACTTCCTTTAACTCTTAAAAGGTTAAGTAGAGGGTGCCCCTCGCGCCATCATCATCGTCGCTGGCTCGGCTTTGACTTTGGCAAATGATTTGATTGATTGATAATTTTTTAGACAAAATTTATATATTAATCTCATTAATTGATTTTCTTTTTCTGAATATTAATTTAGTATTAATTTGAAATTATTGATTAAACAATTAATTAACTAATTTGTAGATTAATTAAATTAATTAAATTTGCAAAATTAACTAATTACTGAATTAACTAATAAATAGTATTTAAATTTTGCTGAAGTATTTCGAAAAGGACCTGTTCCTTCCAAAAAGATAGTTCTTCCCAAAAGACACCATGCCTGTTTTGAACAAATGAGACTGTTTTGAACAGGTATATTCACAACCTCTGTTAGATATAAATAGAGAGGTCTCCCCTCAGTTTTCGACATCAATTTTTTTTCCTCTTCTGCATATATTTTCTTACAAACAAAGTTGTGTCTTTCTATGATTTCGTTGCTGCTTTTTGAGTTCGTAGGAATTATTAAAGTTTGAGGTACCACTACTTCTTTAATGTTCTATCTATTTGATCCTGGGAGGAAATAATCTATAACCTCGGGTATAATAAGGTGATTAAATTCTTTAACGACACACAGTGAATTATGTGGACTCGGATACTGTTTTTTTTTTCATCTTTATTATTTCTGATTTACTAACTTTAACTACAGGAGATAACAACTCTGTCTACCAAGACTAAGACAAATGGAAAGAAATTACCTAAGGCTGTTTGTCTCTACTAGGGTCTTTAAAGGTGACAAAAATGTATGAAGGAACTACATAGATGCAGTACAAAGTTGAGCTAACTATATTTTTCATGATGTGCCAATGCCATAGTAAAAATGTAAATCACATTTGCACCCAAATTGACAAAATGCCTAAATCTAGTGTATTGGGTCTTATTCTGATGTGGGAAAAATCTTTTCAACGGACCTGAAAACCATAAGCCCTCCCCCGCATGCACAATAACAAAGGGATTTTCCACTTCTTTCTTGGTGACTCAAACCAACCTCCATTTGTTTGAACTTTGATTTGATCCAAGTTGCCTCTAAACCATTCACAAAAAGTCAAGCATGGGAATTGCAAGTTCTTCAAAGCTTATTCACGAAGATGGGAAGTGTTTGAGCACATCTTGAGGCCATTCAAATAATTCCATATCATGATGGTTGTATTAGATATTGAAACAAGGAAGGATGGAAAACTGCTTGAGAGTGACGACCGTCACTGTGGACATTAAGGGTGTGGCGGACTGTCACCTTGGGCATCACTTGGTGGCCATAGAGGCCGCACACGGCCTCAAGGTGATGCTGGACTTGAAGAATCATCACTCATGTAATCGGGCATCACATTGGTGTCACTTGTCCAACAGCCAAAATGGTCATTTTCGTAAAGTCTTTGAGGTTACTTTTGGGTCATTTGTGTAATAACTAGCCAAACACTATAAATAGCTACCTTAGTCTTTATTCTTAGAGAGATTATCTTGAATATTGATGAATAATACTCATTGTGTGAGTTTGAGAGCTTGGTTAAGCTTTGATTATGATTTGCTTAGAAACGTTGGTTACAATTTGCGTAGAAACGTTGGTTGCGATGTGAATCCAATTTCCTCGAGGTCATCGTAAGAGTTAAGTGCTTCTTAGGATTAATTCGATTAAGGTTTTAGAGTTTAATATAGTCTTTAGTTGCTTTCGATTTCCTATTTTGTGTATCTATTTTTACTTTCTTGTCTTTCGATTCCGTATATTATTCTTATTTTCCTAAATCGATTCGTATCAAACTTAGAAAGCATCTTTCTCTAGAAATTCATTCTTTTCTCTATCCTTCTGGTGCCAATTACATGACTGATTTAAAAAATATTATGCCTTAATCTCAAGTTTAAGTTCGACTGATTTATATGAATCCGCACTACCAATGTGTCGCTCCATTTAAGTTTATCTCAGACGAATATTACAAAATATTCTATATTTTTTGCTAATTTATAAATCTTTGACATAACTAAAACACTCCTAAAAGCATTGGACCTAAAGTGAGTGTACTAACATGACTAAAACATATTTCTAAACTAATTAATATCACCTATTATAAAAAAATTCCTTTCATTGTACCCAAAATTTTGCTAAGTTTGAATATATATGAATTTCAAGAAATTGTGGGTCTTTCAAAACAACTTCTTTGTAAGTAATCTTAACCCAAAGTTCATTACAATATGCATGTGGACACCATATAGGCATAGATAGTTTATCAAATACATATGAATACGAGTGTGCAAGACAAATTATCTTGGCATAATACATATATATATATATACACTTAAATTTAACTTCAGTACATATACATATACTCAAATTTAACCTCAGCTGACAATTAAATACTTTAACTTTAAATTTACACATCTAGATACCTTCATAATAATTATATTATTATTATTAATATACCTAGTAAGCATTTGGTCCCAAGTAGTTTTTGGAAAAAACTTGAAAAATTCTTGGGAGCTAGTGTTTGTCCATATAAATTGTCATTACTTGGCAAATATATTTGGCAAAAATCTCAAGTTCCCAAGTTCTAGAAAAAACTAGAACTTGGAAAGTTTTAAAAATTAAAAAATTACCCCAAACTTTTATATTTTATAAAAACATCCATTATTTATTAATTTCAACTAAATATTTATCTACCTTCTTACTCCATTAATATGCTCAACCAACACCATTAAATAAAACTTATCTATAAAAATATTTAGTGCGTGGAAAAGTCGATACAGTACTACGACAAGGCATGAACAACTATTACTTATACATGTAGATGAAAATAGTAGTTGCTTGTGCCGTATTACATAATTTTTTGCATGAAAATTAAAGCAATGATGGAATATTCACTGAATATGAAAGTGATGATATGATCATTGATGAAAATGATGAACAATCAACTCAGAGTAACAATATTGCTTTGTCTTCTCGGTCATCTGATCTAGAAATGAAAGTTTGTCGGTAAGAAATTGTTCGTACAATATGGGAAGATTTTATAAAAGAATAGTTTGTTATTACCTCCCTAGAAAAGAGTAGTTTGAATGAAAAGATTGGAAAAAAAGAACAATTTATTTTTAATTTGATTAATGTATTGTTCTTGCCATATTATTATTTTGTTGTTGTTGATTATTATTGTAACGACCCATTAAGTTGTTTTGAGTATTAAAACTTTTTAATTCATAAAAGACTCATCTCGTAAATTTTTAATGGGTATTTTGGACTTTTCGATAACTACGATTATATAGTTGAGGAGTAACTTTTGATAACTAATTTAATTAATGGGCTAAGTTGATAATTTATTTAATATTCTATACCACTTATTAAAATAAAAGGATATGGTTTATTAATTTTGATACATAATTAATTTAGAAAAGAAAAGAGAAGAGAAGAGAAAGGTTTGGGGAGAGAACGGACGTACGGCGGACACAAAAACTAAGAAGACGAGCGTGAGGTATTACAAAGTGATATGCTCTTTCTTTTAGATTATTGTTTTTAATTTCTTTTCAACCAATCAGGTAATGGGAAAGTGGATGATTACTAGAGCCTATTACTTGGTACTAATACTGAGGGAATCCTTTAACAACAGTGTTGGATTGTTGGTTAATAAAGTGACTATTTTGCTTTTCGTTATTGAGTTAAATTGTTAGTTAATTAAAAGATTATTCAATTGATTGATAACTAGTGATGAGGTAATGAATGGTAGCAGGGTAAGGTTATGTACTTCGTATTCTTATTGCTCATTAGTTCGTAATAGTAGTTTCATTTTAAATTTTGTTCTTGTAATTATCACATTATGATTCAAGTTGACATATTAGTATATAATTAAATATTAGGTGTATTTTATTATATGAATACCATTAGAATTATGTTATTGAAAGAAATTGAGGCTTAATCCTAAGCTTGAGATTGAGGAAAATAATTATAGATTCGTGTAAGTTTTTGGGTCTAAGCTAGATATATAGTAATATGGGTGTCTACGGACTCGTTTACTTACGAATATTATATACATGTTAGATTGAAAACATTCTGAGGCATTGAGGAAATGAAAAGCGTTGATGAATTAGCTTGCTTGAGTTTGGTTCTTCGTTTGAGGTAGGTTATGGTTTATTATATATCATAGATAGACTCTTAATAGTGATTGATAGTCATCAAGTAATGTGTGAAGTTTACTATGCATTTAATTGTTATGGTTGATATGTTATTGTGATTAGCCTGAAATCCCAAGACCATAAAATTCATAATCTTGAACTTGCCCTATCAAAGGTGATGCCTTGAATAAAGAAAGCTTGATTAAATATTGTTAACAAAGTGAAAATATGATAATAAAGAATGATAAATTAATTATATTGAATCGAGTTTCATATTCCAACACGGTATATTTGGATCGGGTGTCACTTTTTGACCTGATATTATTAGATCGGGTGTCACATTCCGGCACAGTAATATTAAAGGAAAATAAATTAAAATGACTTAATGCTACCCAATCTCCAATAACTCATTTCTCAAAAGAGCGTGATGTAAAGGCCAAGTTTGTAATGACCCAAGCCTAGGGCCTAGACGTGACATGGCAAATGAGGAATCCGAAAGTACCTCAAACAAGCCTCTTAGCATTCTTTTAGCCTTTCATAGGTAATGATGATAAATAAACAAGCGAAAATCATAATAGTAAATCTTCAACTTACATATGTCCAATAATACCTCTAATTTTTAGATTTAACGGGGCTAAGATAAATCCCTAGCTCACCCTCAATCATAATAGAAAAAATGTCATAGTAAAATATCTCAACATATCATAAGCTACAAAGATATAGGAATATTGTTCCCGGAACATGGAAACTCACCAAAAGTAGTCTTCAACGGAATCTCAACTAGCCATGTGGAGGAGAACGAGGAGGAGCAATGGTCCCTACATGGTGATATTATGTAGGCAAAAGAGTATGCGTTAGTACTTTGAATGTACTAAGTATGTAAGAATGCATGAACATTGAGGAAACATTAAAATATTTATGTAATATGGAACATAATGTAATGCATGCATAATAAATCATATAGATATCCTTTAAAACATTCATTTTGTGGGAAATTAACCATAACCGACATTTAAGACCATGCGAGCTATTACATGGAATCTAACATAACTCTCTACGTTGGCCGGGGAGACTACTTGCCAGGTTGAACTCCGTCAACTTCATTCATTTCTTTAACTTTAACTTTAAGGGCTATTTATGGATCCATTAGCCTAAGCCTACAAGGGCTCCTATGTTGGCACATAGTTAATGAGACAAGGGTTTCTACTAAGATTCCCTTACCGAA
Source organism: Solanum dulcamara (assembly GCF_947179165.1). NCBI lineage: Eukaryota > Viridiplantae > Streptophyta > Magnoliopsida > Solanales > Solanaceae > Solanum > Solanum dulcamara. The sequence goes on from NC_077242.1 coordinate 68,954,050, forward strand.
TCCCACCTCAATGACTCATTCGGTGCTAAGTCAATCCCACAAAATAGTTTAATACTACAAAATCGTCTTAGCATATAGCTTGAGAATTCAAATATCATATTCGGTAGAATAGCTCATTAAAATATTTGGTAATTCAAATATGCAAGAATTATCCTTATTACATAAAGAATCCATCATTCATATCATTTCATCATTCTTTCATTTTATAAGACTCCCTTTTGATCATAGATTTTGCTTTCATAAACATTCATTTGGAGTCAAGGCTTTCAAGTCAAACTTTATTGAAAATATAGTAAAAGTAGGCGGGTTCAAATAACTTCAACTTGAAAACATGTATGTAAATAAATATACATAATTACTTTGAAATCCATTAATTAAAAATCATATTTTAAATAACCCACCATGAATTTCAAGAATCTTTAAATAGATAAAAAGAGGAATTACTTGCAAACTATCAATTCATACATATGAAATTATATTGCATCAAAATAGACCAATAATCGTTAGTTTAACCATGATTCATACTCCCCGGACCCCGCGCATAGCGGGAGCTTTAGTGCACCGGGCTGCCCTTTTTTTTTTTTAACCATGATTCATACTATTAAGTAAAAATAAGAATTATCCATAAAAAAATATTACTTGAAATTAAGAGATTTAATTGAAAGAGATTTTGGACTACATGGATGGAAGAACCAATTGATAAACACCCACATAACTTAAAGTAAAGCTTAAAGAAAATAAACATAATTTATCATATAATAAAAATAATTTAGGCATGAGAGTGGAAGGAATACTCTCATTGAAGTCTTACATACCTGAAATCCGAAGCTTTAGTCGGAACCGAAGGACTTAATGAACACTCTTGAGTCTTAGCTTTCCCCTTCACCGGAACATTTGGTGTACTATCCGAAGTATATGAATCACCATAATAGTATTTTTTTATTACTAAGAACTAAAACTATATTTGAGAATGAGTAAAGAAGTGTATAGAGAGAAGAGTTGCTTGAGAAAGCTTGATGAATAAAATGAGAAAATAAGGTGGGTATTTATAGGTGTAGAAGAGGGACCTAACAATAAATAAAAATAATTACAAAGAATAATCTTGAAAATTCAATTGAGGATTTTGATGTCGTAGATGATGTCAAAGGGTTCTAGATCTTTCCATGGTAGATGAGATGGGTTCTCTTTAACAGAATACTCTTTTTTGAAGCTGCGTTTGAACAAGATAAATTCCTTATTAGGATTTGGTGTCTTCATAAGAAGTAGATATGGAAGTCTAGTTTCATGTCGTTCAAGAATTAACCAATTTGGAGCATCCTACAGTGAGATATGATTTTTCTTCTATAAACACTCTATTTCGTCACAGCATCCTGTCTTACAATAATTAATTTATTTGACCTACTTTACCTCCAAAAATTAAAATATGATCTTCAAAAAGGTTGTAGGTAATGATATGGTGGTTACTCATAAATTTGAATCACCTAATGTGGACCATTCTATGAAAAGTTATGCCCAAAATACAGAGGATGTATCATTTTTAGGCGTGAATTGAAACATTGTATACAATGTTTTTAGGGGATGTTACATTATCTCCCCCTTGGGAACATTCATCCTCGAATGAGGAAAGACTTAGCTTGAGTAGAGTATAGTGTAAACCAACAACCCATCATTAATGAAATATTGTAATTTAAAACATTGTTTGAAATATATTTCATAATTTTGCAAGCATATGACAAGAAAAGTTGAGATGCAAAGATTTCAATTAATTGAGAAAGGACAACTTAATACCTTAGGTTTGGGTAGAGGGGAAAAGATGAGGGTATCGCGTAATCATATCCGCTTCCGCTTCCCATGTTGCACTTTCTATTTGTTAATTCCTCCAAAGAACTTTAACACATGCAACTTCTTTGTTCCTTAATCTCTTAACTTGGCGGTCCAAAATTCCAACAGGAACTTCTTCATAGGTCAAGTTTTCTTCAATATTCACTACTCCCATAGGTATAATGGAACTAGGATCACCCACACTTTTTTTCAACATAGACACGTAAAACACCGGATGAACCATGGCCATTTCCAATGATAATTCCAACTCATATGCAACCTTGCCAACACGTCTCACGATTCTATAAGGCCCTACATACCTAGGGCTTAATTTCTCCTTTTTACCAAATCGAATCACACCCTTCATGGGTGAAACCTTCAAATACACCCAATCGTTCACATTAAATTCAAGATCCCTTCTTCTAGTGTCGGAATAGGACTTTTGACGACTTTGATCCATTTTCAACCTTTCTCTAATGATTTCATCTTCTCTAAAGCATCAACTACCAAATCGGGGCCCAACAAGGTCATCTCGCCTACTTCAAACTAGCCAATCGGGGATCTACATCGTCTTCCATACAAAGCCTCAAATGGCACCATCTCAATACTTAAATGGTAACTATTATTATAGGCAAACTCGATGAGCGGTAGATGGTCATCCCAATTTCCCTTAAACTCCAACACTCAAGCCCTTAACATATCTTGTGGTGTTTGAATCGTCCGTTCGGCTTGCCCATCCATTTGAGGATGGAATGATGTGCTCAATTTTACCTTAGTACCAAGGCCTTTCTGAAACGATCTCCAGAAGTGAGAAGTGAATTGAGTACCACGATCCGAAATAATGGATAACAGCACACCATGCAACCTCACCAACTCCTGAATATACGACTTAGCATAGTCTTCGGCACTACAAGAAGTCTTAACCAGTAGGAAGTGAGCTGACTTAGTCATTCTATCAATAATTACCCAAATTGAGTCATGACGCTTCCGAGTATGAGGCAAACCCACTACAAAATCGATATTCATATCTTCCCACTTCCAAGTAGGGATTTCAATGTCTTTGGTTAGGCCACCCGGCCTTTGATGTTCGGCCTTCACTTATTGGTAATTCGTACATTCGGACATAAACCTTGTTATGTCGTTTTTCATGCCATCCCACTAATACAACTCATTTAAGTCTCGGTACATTTTCGTTAAACCGGGATGAATGGAGTATGTAGAATTATGAGCCTCCATCAAGATCAAACTCCTTAGGCCATCAACATCTGGAACACATATCCGACCTTGATAGTATAGCACCCCATCTCTCTCTTAGGAAAAGATCTCTATCCTCTTTTCCTTTACCAACTTCCTTAACTCGATAAATGTTGGGTCAAGATCTTGTTTTGATTTAACATCCACCACCAAAGAGGATTTAGACCTATTTTGAACAACCATACAACCATTATTAGTACCACACAACTTCACCCTTAATCTAGCCAACCAGTGAACATCTTTCACTAACTCCCTCTTCCTTTCATCCACATGGTCCACACTCCCCATAGATACTCTACTAAGTGCATCAACAACTACATTGGCTTTACCCGAATGATAGTGCACACTCATGTCATAGTCCTTAAGGAGTTCTAGCCACCTCTTTTGTCTTAGATTAAAGTCTTTTTAGGTGAACACATATTGAAGACTTTTATGATCAGTATACACATCCACATGCACTTTATAGAGATAATGCCTCCAAATTTTCAGAACAAAAACAACGGCCGCTAATTCAAGGTCAAGAGTAGGGTAGTTACGCTCATCCACCTTTAATTGCCTAGAAGCATAGGCTATGACCTTGTCGTTTTGCATTAATACACAACCTAAACCAATCTTTAAAGCATCACAATAAACTACAAACCCTTCTAATCCTTCCGAGAGAGACAAAATAGGAGCGGAGGTAAGTCGATCTTTTAAGGTCTGGAAACTCTTCTCACATTCATCTGTCTATATGAATTTGACTTTCTTTTAGGTCAATTTTGTCATAGGAGATGAGATGGAAGAAAAACCTTTGATGAACCTTCTATAGTACCCAGCTAGACCCAAGAAGCTCCTAATGTCTAAAGGATATAGTAGTCTAGGCTAATTTTTGACAGCTTCTGTTTACTTAAGATCAAATTTGAACCCATCATCGGACACTACGTGACCAAGAAATGCCACCTCCTTTAACCAAAATTCACACTTACTAAATTTTGCAAATAATTGCCTATCCCTCAATGTTTGAAGCAAAACTCTCTCCCCGAGAGTAAATCAAAATACCATTAATGAAGACCACCACAAAGGTATCAAGGTAAGGTTTGAACACCCTATTCATCAACTCCATGAACACCGCCAGTGCATTCGTCAACCCAAGACTCATCACCACAAACTCAAAGTAACCATCCTTGTTCGAAAGGCCATTTTGGGAATGTCACATTCCCTCAGCTGTAGTTGGTGATAGCCGGACCAAAGGTCAATTTTGCAGAAGTGACTTGCCCCTTGCAATTGATCAAACAAGTCATTTATTCTAGGGAGTGGGTACTTATTCTTAATGGTCATCTTATTTAATTGCTAGTAGTATATGCACATTCAAACCGACCCATCCTTCTTTCTCATAAATAACACGGGAGCACCTCATGGAGAAATATTTGGTCTTATGAACCCCTTCTCTAACAAGTTCTTTAATTGTTCCTTCAACTCTTTCAATTCTGTCAGGGTTATACGAGAGATATATTGGGTATCGAGGAAAAGATCGATACCAAAATCAACTTCCCTTTTGGGAGGGACACCGGAAAGGTCATCAGGAAAGACATCGGGGAATTTATTGACTATAAGAATTGACTCAAGAGGAGGACTTTTAGAGTTGACATCCCTAACCCTCATAATGTGGTAAATACAATCCTTAGAAATAATTTTGCGGGCCTTAAGATAAGAAATAAAATTACCCTTCACCTCCGAATCACGATCCTCCCATTCAATAATAGGTTCATTTAGAAATTGGAACTTGACTTAACGAGTCCTACAATCTATGGAAGCATAAAATGCATGTAACCAATCTATCCCAAGAATGACATCAAAATCTATCATGTCAAGTTCAACAAGATCACAAGGAATAACTTTATGCAAGACACAAGATAACCCTTATAGACCTTTATAGCAATAACTGACTCACCAATGGGGGTAGACACCAAATAGGGTTCTAATAATATTTTAGGTAAAACATCAAATCTATTAGCAAGGAATGGAGTAACAAACGATAAATTTGCATCCGGATCTAATAATGCATACACATCAAAAGAAAAGACCTTTAACATACCGGTAATGACATTGGGTGCATCCTCAACCTCTCATCTCCCATGTAAGGTGTAAAAGCGGTTGGTGCATTGGACACCTACTTGGACTTGTTGACCATGAGAAATTTAGCCTTGAGGCCTACCACCACCATCTCTATAATCCTTAGCATGGTGGCCCAGTTTGCCATACTTAAAGTATGCATTGGAGAAGACTAATCATTCCCCTTTATGAGTCCTTTCACACTTCTTACAAGCGGGAAAAGTTTGAGTAGCAATATTCTCTCTTGGAACCATTGGTTTACCACCTTTATCCTTGTTGAACCTTGGAGGAGGAGTATTGGTGGAACCTTGTCCCACAAATCATTGCCCACCTTTGTCACGCCCCAGGAGGGTACCCTAGACGTGACCGGCACTTGAAAGCCATTTATGACCTTCAAGCAAACCACTTAACTCAATCATTCCGTCATTCAGTCATATACGCTCAAAGGAAGGCTCAATTATAACATGCTATTTATAATATGGGGGCCGAAGGCGAAACATGTTTAACTCAACAAAATAAGTATAATAGGACTCCTTAAAATAACAGTTCAACCTCCCCACAATCTAGTCTATAAAGCCTCTACCAAAGCCTGGAAGGTGCCAATAACAAGCCCATGGCTACCAACAATCAAAATACAAAGACAAAACGAAACTATGCAAGGAGCTCAAGATCCTCCGGAAACTAGGAGGACTCACCAACTAACTGGGAGTGAATGTGGATCTTCAATGGAGCGCCGGTTGATGATCTCTAGTACCTGTCTCTACATCATGAAATAATGCAGGCCAAATGGCGTCAGTACATGGAATGTACGCGTATGTAAAATGGCCGGATAAAACAAACATCAAGAAAACATCAACATCAACTCAGGGTCTCAACTCATACATACATGACAACTCACTCAAGTGTCCTAAGTCTAACAAAAATAGTTTAGATGGGACTAACTCATAAGCCACTCAACTCAACTGACTCGGAGCACTATCAAGACCGAAATGGGAGTTTCTCTTATCCGACAACCATCACCTATGAGCCGGTGATAGTACAACAATCAGATATTGTTGCCACGTCCGTCCATACCTTGCCAGGGCATGAACGCCTCCCTAATTATGGATACCATCGATTAGTCAAGTTCTATCATTTCAGGACAAATAAATGGGAAACATCCGACTTTAATGGTTCGATCCCATGGGAAGCATCCGACTTTAACAGTTCCATCCCTACCTACGTTGGCAACATAGTTCTTGGGGTTCGAGTAAGGACTATACTCTCGCTCGCCTCGGTGCTCGATACTCCTCTCATGACTCTATGCTCATAAGATTCCCTTCAATCATCTCAAATAAGCCCTCACGACTAGTTTCATGTGGGTCATTGCCAACTCATCAACTCTATTCTTATTTCAACTCAATTAAGTTATAATGGCAAGTTCCATTTAGGACCTCATCCACTCATCAATTCTATCCCCTAATTAACTCAATTAAGCCTCATTTAAAGGATTACACACCTCTTAGAAATATGCTTATGAGATGGTGGACATCTAAATACAAGAATGAAGCACATAAACTCCTGTTACAAGCAATCCCTGTCTTCATTTGTTGGAACTTATGGAAGAATAGATGTGCTTCCAAATATGGTGGGAAGAAATCTAACCTTTTAAGAGTTAAATTTTCTGTCTACAAAGGTATCTCTAACCTGCTCATCACAGTTTTTCCTTATATTGAATGGCCAAATAACTGGAAGGACCTAGTCATTTCAGTGGAACAATGCTACCATGACACCAAAATTATCCCTGTATGCTGGATCAAACCAGGTGATCACATGGTAAAGCTAAATACAGATGGTAGTGCCCTTAACAACCCAGGCAACATTGGTGGAGGAGGAATACTTAGAAATACTCATAGTGACCTTATCTTTGCCTATGCAGTTCTATTGGGGGAAGGAACTAACAACCAAGCAGAAATCAGGGTTGCTATCTTTGGTCTATCTTGGTGTATTCATCTTGGTTATTTACAGGTAGAGTTAGAGGTAGATTCTCAACTCCTAATCAGGTGGTTACAACAAGAAGCAAAACCCCCTTGGTCAATAAAGGAGCTGCTGGACAATTTAAACAACATCATCAACTAATTCCAAACTTTCAGCTGTAAACACATCCTTAGAGAAGCAAACTACACAGTTGATGTCTTATCCAAACACAGCCACAAATGCAAATTTCCTGAACTCTATTTCACTGTGCATGATCTCCCCAAACAAGCTAAGGCATACCTTGATATGGACAAGCTGGAAATGCCTTCTTTCAGAAGAAAGAAACTCAGGAGAATCAAGAAACCTCCCTACTCATTCCATTTTTGGTTCTAACTCAAACTTCAACATGGTTTTGTCTATGCATAGCTATAAATACCTTGAAGATCTCACAGTTAGAACTCCTGGCAAAAGGAAAATCTCCCTTCCTTATTACTATCTTTATTATTTTCTTAGAATAACCAGTCTAACTTTAGAGGTAAGGAGTAGAGTACTTTATATTTTGTCTTCTCTTCCTTCTTGGCTTAACATGTATAGGAATCTTGATTGGAAGCCCAGGCTGGTCACACATGGGACACAATCAGCTGTCTTAAGCCTAAAGAGAGAGAAATTTGCTATTTGGAAGCTCCAACTTGGGCAAAAAGCCTTTAAATCTTGCAAGGCTAAAGAAAAGGTTATATGTGCATACCTCATGAAGTTTCAGCTCAAACGGATAAGTGGAGATGTTAGTCGAGCGACCTTGAAAATGATAAGAGGCTCCAAAATTCTCTTTAAGATCCTTTCTTTTCTGTTAGCCTGTACAGGTCTTTTCTTGTCTTTGGTTATTTGCTGTGTAGTTGCAGGTTGTTGGAGATATACACCAACATGCTTTAACAACAAATACATAGAGGACACCACTGATACAAGACTCTCCATGACTGAAACAAAAGGATTGTGCAGAAATGGAGACCCTTCTTGTTTTTGGTGCTTGTTTGGTTATCTGTATTCCTTTGATTATTTTTGTTTAGGTGCAATAACTACTGGGGAGCCACACACAAACAACCTAAACCATATCACAAGAAAGGGCCTTCTTTTCTGTGAAGCATGCTCCAACAAGTTCCTTAACCTCTCCTACTATGAAAGAAACTTGGAGCTGCACACAAACCTTCAGCAGCTTATCCATTCTCCCCATTTGTTTGTTTCTTTGGTGCGTCTTTATGCAGGTTCAAAGATTCCCAAAAGAAGGGAGACAGCAGCTGGGCATAACTGGACCTCCTCTCCTAATCACTATTCCATCTATGCTTTCTCTAATAGCTCAACACCTGCAGCAGCTCCTTGTGCAAACCCTTTCTTGCTGGTTCTTGTTTGTTGTGTAGCTGCAGATGTCAGGATGGATTCATCAACATGTTTTATCAACACCTACATAGAGGACATCATAGATACAACCACTAAAACAAATACCTTCACTAAGAGGCCTACACAAGGACTGTGCAGAATTGCAATTCCCTCCTGGTTTTTGTGTTTGTTTGGTTGCTTGTCTTTGTTTGATTGTTTTTGTTTAGGTACATCAACAACTGGGGAGATATTCCATTAGAAAAAGTTGGAGCTGCTCACCAGGACTCCACAGAAGCAATCCCATAACATCCAATCTAGCTTTTGGCTTTGTTTTTCTTCATCCTTTTGGACATTGCCTTTTTCCCTTTATGCAGACCCTCTTTGGAACTGCTATAAGGGTTGCAGTAACCTGGGGCTTCTATGGAGCAGCACACTCAGCTTTCCATCCATATTCTCTAACATCAACACACCCCAGCAACAACTCCACCAACCTGCAGCACACAAGGAACAAATACAAGTTAATAGTACTGGTTACAGCAGCTTGCAGATTTCTTTGGTTGTGTGGTTTGTTGGTTTTGTTTGTCTGTGCAGGTACACCAAGAAGTTGATCCTGATCACAACAAAGGACCTCCCTTCTCGTGTAACTGACACCAACAAGCATCCTAAGCACAATCGAAGCAACAAGGAGCTGCACACAAACTCACACGAAGGGAGACAACTGCTTGGCTTAATTGGATCATCACATCAACTCTTAATCCATACCAAGTCCCCTGTCTCAACACTTGCAACAACCTTCTTGCACACCAGCTACAACTTCAAAGTTGAGAATGCTTGGTTTCTCAGGGCACCTGCAGCCATCATCACCCACCCTCTGTACCACCCATATGCAGCCCACAATGAGCAACTATAATTCACTAGTACCTGGTACAGCAGCCTCCAAATTTGTTTGTTTGTATATTTTTCTGGTTTTGTTTGCCTGTGCAGGTATCCCAAGGACTTGACCATCATCCAAAAGAGGGATCTATCACTGAACCTAACCTGCAACAACAAGCATATTATCACTGCAGCTAGAGAGGCAGCAAGGAGCTAGATACAGGACTGCAACAACCATGTTTGTTTGCTTCCTTGGCTACTTGTAGGTGCAGGTCCACATAGTTGTAAACGAATAGACACTAAAGCATGGCTTACTAGGTCCTCTCCAGCACACTCCAACGTTCTTCAATACCTGCAGAAACCATATACTTGGACCCCCATGCAGCCTCCTTAGCTGATAATCATGATACTGATACAATGGCACACTTCACCTGGATTTACTTGGTACGACAAGACTAAAAAGAGCAAAGATAAAAAGAAGTTTCCCATCCCATGCGAGATAGAAGTTTCGTATACTTTTTCTGTTTCAATGGAGCTATGTCTGGTACGTAGCAAGTTGAATAGGACTAGTGTAGGTTACTTTCCTTTTTTCTCATGGATGGGGAGAGTCTCCCTCATTTATGCTTTCTTAGTCGATTTATACCGGGAGGAGTCCTCTCATAGGTTTACTGCTTTCTAGTTATAGTTAGTCTCTTTTTTGTATCGGGGATGAGTTAGCTGATCTTAATAGGTTAGCCGACTTATGAACCACCATAGGATCGGAGGTAAGGTTTATGTCCCCCTCCTTGTATATTTTACTTTGTTTATTTATGTTAAGACTTGGGGGTGATGCTCAACCCCTGACTATGCACGAGAGGTGGGAGCCTCGTGTAGGGTCTGTTTCCATAAAAAAAGCCTCATTTAGATAAGCATTCATGACATTTCCTCAAGACTCATCACAACTCTATGGCTTTAGCTCAACAATTCAAGTAGAATAACACATTTAAGGAATTGACCTATGCAACATAATCACATGGCTAAAGAAATCAACAAAACATAATAACAAGTCATCTCTATCAACTCATACTAACATGAAGGTTTTAGGAACCTCTTTTCTCAACAACATCAACACATATAGCATCAAATAAATAGCGGACAAAACTCATTCAAACATAAACCATACCAAGAAACTCCATTTTCATGGACATCTAACCTCAAAGAAAGAGTAGGGCACATGGGTGGACTCAACCCATGTTTTGGATGGATTTACATACCTTAGTGAAGACTTGAAAAAAACCTTGTGGTTGGGTCTTCAATGGAGAACTCAAACCTTGAAGCTCTTGGAACTCTTCCTGTTGGAAATGGAGAAGAAGAAGAAGAGAGAGAGAGGGACTCCTAGGGCTTTTCTAGAGAGAGAGTGGGGGCTGAAAATATGATCTCAAAATAGTCTAGGGTGATACATATATAATTTGGGAAGATTCCCAAATTACCCTTTCTCAAAAGTTTTAAAAAATAGGCAAAAATGCCCTGGCGTGATAGTGGTGCGTCACGCCATTGCTGCGCCAGACTGATTTCACCTAAAAACCTGCACACCTCATAGCGGCGCATCGCGCCAAGGACCAAACTACTGAGGCACATTCTTGGCGCGATAGTGGCGCGTCGCGCCCTTACAGCGCCAAGGCCAATATTTTCTGGATTCTGGAAATTGGCTTGAAAAACCCTGCACACCTTTTAGTGGCGCGCCGCGCCAGAGACCAAACTACTGAGGCATGTTTCTGGTGCGATAGTGGCGCATCGCGCCACTGTGGCGCCAAGCCCAGTTTTCCAGCAATTGCAACCCAGGCCTGGAAATCTCTGCTGTGCTAGTTCATCTTAGGGTCATCATATCATTTGACTCCAAACTCCAAAATGTACATTCTTGGTGGCGTTAGAAAGAAGACTCGATGACCATTAATTTAATAGCTCATGGGCCACCCAGCTCATCATATATCAAATGATAGGGTCGTTAGAACTCAACCCCTCATGCGAACTCCTCCTCAAACTTAGTCACGATGAATCTTTTAGACTTGGCTTTGTCCTAGAGGTCCTTCGTGACCCCACATCACCTCTAGCACTTCTCAATTTCTCAAGGACTTGTCTTAACTCCTGCAAATGCTCCACAATACTCGAGTTCGACCCTACCCGAATACAAGAAGGGTCCGAATCTTAGGAAATATTTTTGAGGGGTGTTACATTATCTCTCCCTTAGGATCATTCGTCCTCGAATGACGAGTAACCAAGAATAGACTCGGGGCGCAAATCACAATCAAGAATTCAGTCATTTAATCAATCAAATTCTTAAATAATTATCAATCAAGACTCAAAATGCACAAATGAATTCAAGTCAAGGAAATGGGCATTACCTTCAACATTCTCGTCGGTAGGCACGAATAGATATGGATATTTAGATTTCATGGCTTCCTCCGCTTCCCATGTGGCTTCCTCAACAAATTAGTTCCTCCACAGGACTTTGACTGAGGCGACCTCTTTGTTCCTCAACTTGCGAATTTGGCGATCAAGAATTTGGACCGGAACCTCTTCATAAGACAAGCTATCCTTAATTCCAACGCTATCAATGGGGACTACCAATGAGGGATCGCCCAAGCACTTCTTCAACATCGAAACATGAAACACCGGATGAATAGAGGCTAGCTCTGAAGGTACCTCTAACTCATAGGCAACACTCCCAATCCGCCTTGAAATCTGGTAAGGACCAATATATCGAGGACTGAGCTTCTCTTTTCTTCCAAACCTCATGACACCCTTCATGGGTGACACTTTCAAATACATCCAATCACCCACCTCAAACTCCAAGTCTCTCCTCCTCACATTGGTGTAAGATTTTTGGTAGATTTGGGCTGTCTTTATCCTATCTTGGATAACTCTCACTTTCTCCATGGCTTGGTGAACAAAGTCAGGCCCAATCAATTCAATCTCACCAACTTCAAACCACCAAATGGGCGATCTACACCTCCTCCCATACAAAGCTTCATAAGGAGCCATTTGGATGCTTGCATGATAGCTATTGTTATATGAAAACTCTATGAGAGGTAAGTAATCATCCCAATTTCCCTTAAAGTCAAGCACACATGCCCTCAACATATCTTCCAATGTCTGGATGGTGCGCTCTGCTTGGCCATCTGTAGGCTGTACTCAAGTTCACCTTCGAACCTAATCCCTTCTGAAAGGATTTCTAAAATTGGGAAGTGAATTAGGCTCCTCTGTCTGAGATGATAGACAAAGGGACCCCATTCAATCTGACGATCTCCTGTATGTACAACTTTGCATAATCTTCTACGGTGTCAGTAGTCTTAACCGCCAAGAAGTGAGCTGATTTCATCATTCTATCCACAATCACCCAAATGGAATCGTGTTGCTTTCGGGACTTCGGCAAGCCTGTAATAAAGTTCATGTTGATCATCTCTCACTTCCATTCAAGAATTTCTATGTTTTGGGCTAAACCACATGGCCTTTGATGCTCAACTTTCACCTGTTGGCAATTTGGGCACTTAGAAACAAATTCCACAATAGCCCTCTTCATCCCACTCTACCAATAGATTTCCCTCAAGTTATGGTACATTTTTGTGGATCCTGGATGAATAGAGTATCTAGAGCAATGCGCTTCGGCCATAATCCTCTATTGAACATCATCGACATCAGGTACACACAATTTACTTTGGTACCTCAACACACCATCTCCCTCTTTGGTGAAAACCATCACCCCTTATTTGTGAACAACTTCTTTCAACCGGAGGAGGATGGGATCCTGATCTAGTTTCTCCTTTACCTCTGCTACAAGTGAGGACATAGCCCTATCTCAAACTTTTACTCTACCTTCATTGTTCTCTTTGAGATAAACTCCTAATCGGGCGAATCTGTGTACCTCCTTCGCCAATTCTCTCTTTCCTTCCTCCATGTGGGCAGTGCTACCCATAGACAACCTGCTAAGAGCATCAGTAACAACATTAGCTTTACCTGGATGGTAGAGGATTCTCATGTCATAGTCTTTGAGTAGCTTAAGCCTTCTCCTTTGCCTCAGGTTAAGTTCATTCTGGCTAAAAACGTATTGCAGGCTCTTATGATCGGTGAATACATCAATATGCATTCCGTACAAGTAGTGGCGCCAGATTTTAAGCGCAAACACCACAGCTACCAGCTCAAGGTCATGAGTTGGGTAATTCCTCTCATGAACCTTAAGCTGTCTTGAAGCATAGGCTATCACCTTCCCCCTTTGCATCAACACACAGCCCAAACCAATTCTGGATGCATCGCAATAGACCACAAAGCCCTCTATTCCATTGGGCAAAGTTAGAACAGGAGCAGTGGTTAGCTTGGTCTTCAATTTCTGGAAACTCTCCTCACAAGCATCGGACCATTGGAACTTAGCCTTCTTTTGGGTCAGCTTAGTCAATGGTGATGATATGGTTGAGAACCCTTCTACAAACCTTCGGTAATAGTCGACCAAATCCAAGAAGCTCCTTATCTCTGTCGGGGATGTGGGTCTGGGCCAATTCTTCACAGCTTTAATCTTTTGGGCGTCAACCTGAATACTGTCTCCAGATACAATGTGGCCTAAGAAGGCCACTGATGCAAGCCAAAATTCACATTTAGAGAACTTTGCATATAATACCTGGTCTCTCAAGGTTTTGTAAAATGACTCTAAGATGATATGCGTGCTCTTCTTCATTCATGGAGTAGACTAGAACATCATCTATGAATATAATCACAAACATATCAAGATATGGTTTAAACACCCGGTTCATGAGATCCATGAAAGTTGTGGGGGCATTTGTCAACCCAAAGGACATGACCAAAAATTCAAAGTGGCCATAACGAGTCCGAAAAGCGGTCTTTGGAATATCACATTCCCTTACTTTTAATTGATGGTAGCCGGATCTCAAGTCTATCTTTGAGAAATACGTGGCACCCTGAAATTGATCAAATAAATCATCTATTATGGGGAGAGGGTATTTGTTCTTTACAGTGACCTTATTCAGCTACTTGTAGTCAATACTCATTCTAAGGGACCCATCCTTCTTTCGCATGAATAGGACCAGAGCACCCCATGGTGAGACACTCGACCTAATGAATCCCTTATCTAACAAGTCCTTCAACTATTCTTTCAACTCTTTCAACTCGGCTGGAGCCATTCTATATGGAGGGATTGAGATAGGCTGGGTGTCAGGAAGAACATCAATCCCAAAGTCGATCTCCCTATTAGGAGGGACTCTAGGCAAATCCTTGGGAAAGACGTCGGGAAACTCATTGACAATCGGGACCGACTCGAGAGATGGAGACTCAACATTGCCATCTTTTACTCGGATAAGGTGATAGATACACCCTTTTAAGATTAGCTCCCTGGCCCTAAGGTAAGAAATAAACTTACCCTTAGGCATAACAGGACTACACATCCACTCTATGACAGCTTCGTTCAGGAATTTGAACTTAACAACCCGAGTCCTACAATTAATAGAGGCATAACAGACATAAAGCCAGTTCATGCCAAGGATCGCATCGAAGTCGACCATATCCAACTCAATTAAGTCAGCTAAGGTATCCCTATGATGAATTGACACAGTGCAATCTCTATAGACTCTTTCAGCTAAAACAGAATCACTGATAGGAGTAGCTATGCAAAAAGGCTCACAAAGATACTCAGGAACTTTATCGAATTTACTAGCCACATAAGGAGTCACAAAAGATAGGGTGGCACCCGGATCCATCAACACATAAAAATCAATAAAAGAGACTTGAATCATACCCATCACGACGTTTAGAGAGTTCTCTTGATCTTGGCGACTACCCATGGCATATAGGAGGTTTGTACCTCCAGTCGTACCTGAAGTAGTGCCCCTATGGTTACCCCTAGTCGGCGGTGCGGTGGTAGAATGCTGGACTCTGTTTCCCCCTATCGGGCACTTCCTCTAAAAATGGTACATTTGGCCGCATTTATAACAACCAACCCTTCCTGCTCTGCATTCTCCCAAGTGGAGCCTACCACACTTGCTGCATAGTGGCTTCCCTCTCGAGCCTTTACTTACGCTGGCCTGGGATTGAGAACCCTAGGGTCTGAGATTCTGGCGACTCTGTCCCTGCCAATCATACCTGTTTTGCGGCTTAGAAGCACTGACGGTAGATGAGGCATAGTTGGAAGGCCTCTTCTGGAAGAAGGACTTGTTGCCCTTGTTCTGCCTCTGTTCATTCTCATTGCCAGCAGACTTTACCTTCTTGCTCAAATGCTCCTCTCTGTCTTTTCTCTTCTCATTCGATACTTGTTGAGCATACACCATTAATCTGGAAATGTCCATATCCGAGATCAGCAATGCTGCCTTGCATTCTTTCTTCACATACCTCCTTAATTCGGAGACGAACTTCCTCATATTTGACCTCACATCTGGGATCATTTCTGGAGCATACCTGGACAGCTGGATCAACTTAAGGCCATACTTCTTAACTGTCATACCCTCTTGTTTCAGATTCATAAATTCCTCCACTTTCGCTTCCCTTAATTCTCAGGGAAAGAAGTGGTCAAGCAAGGCTCCCTCAAATTCATCCCACCTAGTAGGTTCAGCATCCTCACCCCTACCTTGCTCTCATTGATTATACCAGATGTTTTCCATATCCTTGAGTTGATAAGACACCAACTCAACCCCCTCAATTTCCGTAGTATGCATAGCTTTCAAAATTTTCCACATCTCATCGATAAAATTTTGGGGGTATTCATCAACCTTAGAACCCATGAATGCGGGCGGATTCATCCTCAGAAAGTTTCTAATTCTAGTGGCAGCAGATGGCTCTTAGGAACTAGATCTAAGAGTCGGCGAACTCTGGTTACCGTTCCAGGCAGCTATTAATTGCGTGAGCATTGCAATTGCCCCACGAAATTCTGCCTCTGATGTGGATGCAGGCGGGGTAGCAGGCACTTGAGGCGCCTGCGCATATCTCATAGGTCGGCCTCTAGCCCTTGCTGGACGTACCTCTGATTGGGGCATCTCAGCGTTATCAACGTTTCTCTAGCTAGTCGTACGTTTAGGAGGCATCATCTGTAACGTACAAACGCATGAATTAGAAAGGAGTTTTAAAGAGTTTAACTCTATCGCACGAAGTCAGAGTATGAATGAAGTGAAATAATTCTTAATGTCCCATAGCCTCCTGCTTATAAGTGTGATGCACAACACACCCATAAATAAGACTCTATTAGACACAGCTTCATAGACTTCATAGGCAACTTGAACTCTGGGCTCTGATACCATATTTGTCACGCCCCGGGAGGGTACCCTAGACGTGGCCGGCACTTGAAAGCCATTTCTGACCTTCAAGCGAACCACCTAACTCAATCATTCCGTCATTCAGTCATATACGCTCAAAGGAAGGCTCAATTATAACATGCTATTTACAATATGGGGGCCGAAGGCCAAACATGTTTAACTCAACAAAATAAGTATAATAGGACTCCTCAAAATAACAGTTCAACCTCCCCACACTCTAGTCTATAAAGCCTCTACCAAAGCCTCGAAGGTTCCAATGACAAGCCCATGGCTACCAACAATCAAAATACAAAGACAAAACAAAACTATGCAAGGAGCTCAAGATCCTACAGAAACTAGGAAGACTCACCAACTAGCTGGGAGTGAATGTGGATCTTCAATGGAGCGCCGGTTGATGATCTCTAGTACATGTCTCTATATCATGAAATAATGCAGGCCAAATGGCGTCAGTACATGGAATGTACGAGTATGTAAAATGGCCGGATGAAACAAACATCAAGAAAACATCAACTCAGGGTCTCAACTCATACATACATGACAACTCACTCAAGTGTCCTAAGTCTAACAAGAATAGTTTAGACGGGACTAACTCATAAGCCACTCAACTCAACTGACTCGGAGCACTATCAAGACCTAAATGGGAGTTTCTCTTATCTGACAACCATTACCTATAAGTCGGTGATAGTACAATAATCAAACGTTGTTGCCACATCCGTCCATACCTTGGCAGGGCATGAACGCCTCCCTAATTATGGATACCATCGATTAGTCAAGTCCTATCATTTCAGGATAAATAAATGGGAAACATCCGACTTTAACGGTTCGATCCCATGGGAAGCATCCGACTTTAATGGTTACATACCTACCTACGTTGGCGGCGTAGTTCTTGGGGTTCGAGTACGGACTATACTCTCGCCCGCCTCGGTGCTCGATACTCCTCTCATGACTCTATGCTCATAAGATTCCCTTCAATCATCTCAAATAAGCCCTCACGGCTAGTTTCATGTGGGTCATTGTCAACTCATCAACTCTATTCTCATTTCAACTCAATTAAGTCATAATGGCAAGTTCCATTTAGGACCTCGTCCACTCATTAATTCTATCCCACAATTAACTCAATCAAGCCTCATTTAGATAAGCATTCATGACATCTCCTCAAGACTCATCACAACTCTATGGCTTTAGCTCAACAATTCAAGTAGAATAACATATTTAAGGAATTGACTTATGCAACATAATCACATGGCTAAATAAATCAACAAAACATAATAACAAGTTATCTCTATCAACTCATACTAACATGAAGGTTTTAGGAACCTCTTATCTCAACAACATCAACACATATAGCATCAAATAAATAGGGGACAAAACTTATTCAAACATAAACCATACCAAGAAACTCCATTTTCATGGACATCTAACCTCAAAGCAAGAGTAGGGCACATGGGTGGACTCAACCCATGTTTTGGATGGCCTTACATACCTTAGTGAAGACTTGAATAAAACCTTGTGGTTGGGTCTTCAATGGAGAACTCAAACCTTGAAGCTCTTAGAACTCTTCTTGTTGGAAATAGAGAAGAAGATGAAGAGAGAGAGAGAGGGACTCCTAGAGCTTTTCTAGAGAGAGAGTAGGGGCTAAAAATATGATCTCAAAATAGTCTAGGGTGATACATATATAATTTGGGAAGATTCCCAAATTACCCCTTCTCAAAAGTTCTGAAAAATAGGCAAAAATGCCCCTGGCGCGATAGTGGCACCTCACGCCATTACAACACCAGGCTGATTATGCCTAAAAACCTGCACACCTTGTAGCGGCGTGCCGTGCCAATGACCAAACTACTGAGGCACATTCTTGGTGCGATAGTGGCGCGTCGTGCCCTTACAGAGCCAAGGCCAATATTTTCTAAATTCTAGAAATTGGCTTGAAAAACCCTGCACACCTTTTAGTGGCGCACCGCGCCAGAGACCAAACTATTGAGGCATGTTTCTGGCGCGATAGTGGCGCGTCGCACCACTGCGGTGCCAAGCCCAGTTTTCCAGCAATTGCAACCCAGGCCTGGAAATCTCTGTTGTGCTAGTTCATCTTAGGGTCATCATATCTTTTGAATCCAAACTCCAAAATGTACATTCTTGGTGGCTTTGGAAAGAAGACCCAACAACCATTAATTTAATAGGTCATGAGCCACCCAGATCATCATATATCAAAAGATAGGGTCGTTAGAAGTCAACCCCTCATGCGAACTCCTCCTCAAACTTAGTCACGACGAATCTTTTGGACTTGGCTTGGTCCTAGGGGTCCTTCGTGACCCCACATCACCTCTAGCACTTCTTAATTTCTCAAGGACTCGTCTTAACTCCAGCAAATGCTCCACAATACTCGAGTTCGACCCTACCCGAATACAAGAAGGGTCCGAATCTTAGAGAAAAATTTTGAGGGGTGTTACAACCTTGGCCTTTGCCATTGTTTCCATAATCGGACCTTTAAGGGTTAAACCCTCCACCATCCACTCTAGCCTTTTTGAACCTCCTTGATCTCTCTCTAAGATTCTCTTCTTCAATTTGTTCTGCGTAAGTCATTAACCGATAGATGTCCATATCTTTGACCAACATGACCATTTTGCACTCCTTGGACACCAAGCTTGAGACACCAGAAATAAACTTGATCATCTTTCACGTTCATACTCCCTTGACGGAGGTTGATGAACTCTTGGATTTTGTCCTCTCTTACCTTCAATAGGAAGAAGCGGTCTTGGAAGGCACTTTTGAACTCTTCCCATCCTATCGGCCCTATTTCTTTATCCCTCTCAACAACCCATTGTTCGTACCACACTCAAGCCACACCTTTGAGTTGATAGACAACTAGCTCAGCCTTCTCATTTGGTGGCACACCATGATAGCCACAATTCGGTACACCTCATTAATAAACTCCATAGGGTCCTCATTTAGTTTAGAACCATCAAACTTAAACGGATTCATCCTTTGGAAATCTTGAATCCTAGAGGCTGGATTTTGGATTTGGGGAGGAGGAACACCTAGATGCCCTTGGTTGGCTACAACTTGAGCTAACAAAGTAATGACACTACGAAACTCGGCATGGGTTACCCCATCCTCATGATGTGGGGAATTAGGAACCGAAGGAGTTTGTTCCTTATCATCAACCCTTGCTCTTCGAGGTTTTCTTCAACGAGTCATTATCTAGAGAACACGAAATGGGTCGTTAGTTAAAGGAAAGCTTAGGACACTATAAGGCACGACATGAATTTGAAAGAAGTGAAAACTTTCCTAAATGCCTCATAGTCTCTTATTCATAATTATGGCGTGCTTCACTACCATGAACAATACCCTATTCGACGCGGTATGTTGGACTCCAAGGAATATTCAAAACCTCAGGCTTTGATACCAAGTTTTTAATGACCCAAGCCTAGAGCCTAGACGTGACATGTGAATGAGGAACCCAAAAGTACCTCAAACAAGCCTTTTAGCATCTTTTAGCCTTTCATAGGTAATGATGATAAATAAACAAGTGAAAATCATAATAGTAAATCTTCAACTTACATATGTAACGACCCAAGCCTAGAGCCTAGACGTGACATGTGAATGAGGAACCCAAAAGTACCTCAAACAAGCCTCTTAGCATTTTTTTAGCCTTTCATAGGTAATGATGATAAATAAACAAGCAAAAATCATAATAGTAAATCTTCAACTTACATATGTCCAACAATACCTCTAATTTTCAGATTTAACGGGGCTAAGATAAGTCCCTAGCTCACTCTTAATCATAATAGAAGAAATACCATAGTAAAATATTTCAACATATCATAAGCTAGAAAGATAAATGAGTATTGTTCTCGAAACATGGGAACTCACAAAAAGTAGTCTTCAACGGAATCTGAACTAGCCATGTGGAGGAGAACGGGGAGGAGCAATGGTCCCTACATGGTAATATCATATAGGCAAAAGAGTATGCGTTAGTACTTTGAATGTACTAAGTATGTAAGAATGCATGAACATTGAGGAAACATTAAAACATTTATGTAATATGGAACATAATGTAATGCATGCATAATAAATCATATAGATATCCTTTAAAACATTCATTTTGTAGGAAATTAACCATAACCGACATTTAAGACCATGCGAGCTATTACATGCAATCCAACATAACTCTCTACGTTGGCCGGAGAGACTACTTGCCAGGTAGAACTCCGTCAACTTTATTCATTTCTTTAACTTTAACTTTAAGGGCTATTTATGGATCCATTAGCCTAAGCCTACAAGGGCTCCTATATTGGCACATAGTTAATGAGACAAGGGTTTCTACTAGGATTTCCTTACTGAATCCAACCTCAATGACCCATTCGGTGCTAAGTCAATCCCACGGAATAGTTTAATACTTCAAAATCTTCATAGCACATAGCTTGAGAATTCAAATATCATATTCGGTAGAATAGCTCATTAAAATATTTGGTAATTCAAATATGCAAAAATTATCCTTATTGCATAAAGAATCCATCATTAATATCATTTCATCATTCTTTTATTTTATAAGACTCCCTTTTGATCATAGATATTGCTTTCATATACATTCATTTAGAGTCAAGGCTTTCAAGTCAAACTTTATTGAAAACATAGTAAAAGTAGGTGGGTTCAAATCACTTCAACTTGCAAACATGTATGTAAATAAAAATATATAAATACTTTGAAATCCATTAATTAAAAATCATGTTTTAAACAACCCACCATGAATTTCAAGAATCTTTAAATAGATAAATAGATGAATTACTTGCCAACCATCAATTCATACATATAAAATTATGTTGCATCAAAATCGACCAATAATCATTAATTGAACCATGATTCAAACTATTAAGTAAAAATAAGAATTATCCATAAGAAAATATTACTTGAAATTCAGAGATTTAATTGAAAGAGTTTTTGGACTACATGGATGGAAGAACCCATTGATAAATATCAACATAACTTAAAGTAAAACTTAAAGAAAATAAACATAATTTATTATATAATAAAAATAATTTAGGCATGAGAGTGAAAGAATACTCTCATTGAAGCCTTACATACCTGCAATCCGAAGCTTTAGTCGGAACCGAAGGACTTAATAAACACTCTTGAATCCTAGTTTTTCCTCTCGCTAGAACGTTTTGTATACTATCCGAAGTATATGAATCACCGTAATAGTATTTCTTTACTACTAAGAACTAAAACTATATTTGAGAATGAGTAAAGAAGTGTATAGAGAGAAGAGTTGCTTGAGAAAGCTTTATGAATAAAATGAGGAAATAAGGTGGGTATTTATAGGTGTAGAAGAGGGACCCAACAATAAATAAAAATAATTACAAAGGATGATCTTAAAAATTCAATTGAGGATTTTGATGTCGTGGATGATGTCAAAGGGTTCTAGATCTTTCAATGATAGGTGAGATGAGTTCTCTTTAACAGAATACTCTTTTTTGAAGCTGCGTTTGAACAAGATAAATTCCTTATTAGGATTTGGTGTCTTCATAAGAAGTAGATATGGAAGTCTAGTTTCATGTCATTCAAGAATCAACCAATTTAGAGCATCCTACAGTGAGATATGATTTTTCTTCTATAAACACTCCATTCCTTCACAACATCCTGTCTTACAATAATTAATTTATTTGACCTACTTAACCTCCAGAAATTAAAATATGATCTTCCAAAAAGTGTTAGGTAATGATATTGTGGTTACGCAAAAATTTGAATCACCTAATTTGGACCATCCTATGAAAAGTTATTCCCAAAATACAGAGGCTATATCATTTTTAGGCGAGAATTGAAACATTGTATACAACGTTTTTAGGGGATGTTACACTGAGTCCTCATTAGTGATCTTGATATTGTTGACTGGTTATGTGATTATTCATTGTGTTGTTACTTGATTTCGATCTTGTTGGCTGTCACCTGTTAAGTGCTATGGTTGATTTTTCGCTATTACTTTATGCATATTGATTTCTATTTTTGGTCGGACGATGATACCTACTTAGTACATGTTGTCCTCTACTAATCCCTACTTGTCTTTTTTTTTGTTTTATTTTTGGAGTGCAACGAGTGTTCCATCGACTTCGACTTGACCTCAGTTCTAGCCAGTGTCCAGCACATCAGGTTCCAGGGGAAGTTATTCCTTCTAGCTCGTGTTGGATTCTCTTGGGCATGACCTGTTGTCCTTAGTTTTCGGACACTTTAATTTATTTATTTATTTTAGTGTTTGGCATTTTCAGACTTAGTATTTTAGAATTAGATGTCGTTGAAGTGATGGCTTTCAGGTTTTGGGAAAACGTATTTAATAGACTTTAGTGGTTTTAATATTTCTTACTCTCATAAATTGAGCTCCCGCATTATTGTTATATTTTATAAGTTGGGATTTGTATCGTTGGTCCTCCCACCTAAGAGGTTAAGTGTGGGTGTCACTCATGGCCTATTTGGGTCGTGACAGTTATCAATTATGTTATAAGATATTTTATTAACGAAACATGTTCATTATAAAATGATAACACAAACTTATGAGTATTTTTATAATTTTTAGAACTTAGAGGTAAAAATAATATTTTTTAAAGCTTCACCAAAACTTGAGAAATTTTTTTGCCAAACGTATAATGAAATTTCACCAAAACTTCACCCAAAAATAACTTGCCAAGAATATTTGGGAACTTGGGGCCAAACGACACCCTAGTATAAATAAACAATCTTTTAATATTTTGTTATTAAATATACCTTCATAGTAATTATTTTTTATACTAGATGCATTAAGTATATGCTTATGAAGTACTGAGCGTCTTCTATTTTTAATTGTGTAAATAATTTTTTCAATTTTGATTACTATCTTCCCAAATCTATGTATATAATAAAGGAGAAACATAGACAAGGTGATGTGACACCTCTTTATGGCCTCCATTTGCATTTATCTTTTTTCTTCTTTTTTGGCCTTTTTTTCTTATTTTAATTAATTATTGTATTGTAAAAGTAAATTACTTAACTTATTACAAATAAATATTCTACTAATTGAGGAACATTTACAACAAAGACTCTTCACATGCCAATTTACAAAAAGTAATTATCCATAACTTACATCTCTTTAATTTTTGTTCTTAATAAATTTCTTTTTTTCTTTTTTTTTCTTTCTTCTATCATAAAATGATAATATTTTAAGTATTTTTCTCTTTATTATTTAATTTATTTACAAGGAGTAATTATCCATGATTTACACCTCTTTAATTTTTACTTTTGATAATATTCATAATCCTCATAATTCTCATGTCCATAACCTTCAAACTTTACTTTGTAAGCTTATGATGTCTTATGATATTCCTCTATTTGCCTATATAAATTCATATTTAGTTCCATGAAGATTCATATTCAAGATTATCCTTTCTCCTTTTTATCATATTGATTTGTGAATTAACTAACATGTAACAAAAAAGAAGTACATGAGGGTAAGAAATATTTCATTTTCAAGTCTTTCTTTTCATCACTTCCTCTATTTTGCCTATATAGATTCATATTTAGTTTCATGAAGATTCACATTCAAGATTATCTTTTCTCTTCTTCATCATATTGGTTTGTAAATTAAATAACATATAACAAAAAAGAAGTACATGAAGGTAAGAAATATTTCATTCTCAAGTCTTTCTTTTCATTTTTTATGTACTTCCATGCTTTCTTAATATTTTATTAATTTATGTATTATCAGAATATGGTTTATTTTTTAAATGTTATTTTGTAGTTTACATTAGTTTAAAGAATCACATCTATAATGTCACGTGTCTCGCTGATTTTCTATCTATTTTTAAAATCTTAGATAGTTTAATAATGTACACCTTTCTTTGGCCAAAAATCTTATTTATTTTTTTGTCAATTTTTTAAATTTTTATCTCATTTTTTGGGTCAATAATTTAATATTATATTCACAAATTAATGAAAAATAGTCTCATCAATTGTTGTTACCATTACAATCTTTCACAATCCACATTTATGAGACTATTACGAGTTTCATAATAATTCATATTTATGAAGGGTAAAGAATTTCTAAGATCTTTACTAGTGGAGTTACAAATAATTCATATTTTACATACATAGACATACATAGATGTAGAATATGAAATGAAGGTATGTATTTTGTTGTTTTTTAATTCTTTATTTCCTATTTTAATACTTTTCTCTTTCTCTGTTTCATTTTCATTAGTGATGATACGTGAAGATTAATTGGTAGTTAATTTTATTGATGATGTGGACTTATCTTTTGCTTTGTATTTGCAGGGAATTTTAGGTTTATTCATTACATTGTGCAAGAAAAAGTCAAAAAAGATAGATAGGTTTATTCATTACATTGTGCAAGAAAAAGTCAAAAAAGATAGATAGGTTTATGCATTTGCTGCACCACTTGGAGTTGGTTCTAACAACCAAGCTGAGGTACAGGCTGCACTTCTGGGCATCACTTGGTGCATTCAACATGGCTACAGCAGGGTCCTACTGGAGGTTGACTCTGAATTACTTGTAAAATGGCTAAAACAAGAGATTACACCACCCTGGACTATCAGGAATTACATCACAGACCTGCAGGAGCTGATCATAATGCTGGATTTCTTTCAATGCAAGCACATCTATAGGGAAGCTAATTTTGTTGCAGATACACTTTCCAAGCATAGCCACAGTGTAGACAGCATGGTTCAATTCTACAGTGCTCAACAGCTTCCTAAGGAAACAAGAGGATACTACATCCTAGACAAAATGGGGATGCCAAATTTTAGGAGGACAAAACTGAAGAGGATCAAACAACCTCCTTGAATTGTATACCATTAATAGTAGTACAGAACTCCCTATGTATAAATTCATAGTTAGGAGTTTTGTAAAGGGGAGAGTCTCCCTTGTTTATTGCCTTCCTAGAGCAATCAACCTACCCCTAGAGGTAAGGATTAGAGTAGATAGTTTCTTTTTTCTTTTCATGCTTGATTGTGTAGGTACCAGCAGATTTGGAAAAAGGGAACAAACAACTGCAAGCCAGGTGAGGTTTGCTTCTTGGCACAGCAGCTGCAAAATGAACCAATGGATAACTTGGAGATGGCCTTGGAGCTGCAAGAATGCTGTAGAGATGTAGCACAAGAATCAGCAAAGGGAATTTTCCTTTTGTTTGTTTATCTGGTGCAGGTATCATGAAGCTGTGAGCCTGGTATTGGAGTTTCAGCAGCTGAGATTGGAATTCTTGGACCAACAACCTACCATAGACCTGCAGCATCTCAGCAACATCACTTGCATATGCTACACTACAGCAGCAACAGGATCCTGCATAGGGAATCTTTTGTACTGCAAATTCAGTTTGCCTATTACCTTCCTCAACAACAACACCCTCCAGCAACAGATCCACCAACTTGCAACACTAAGGGAACATCTACAAGTCATTCGTAGTAGTTACTATAACTTGCAGAATTGTTTGTATGTGTGTTTTTCTGTTTTTGTTGGTGGGTGCAGGTACCTTAAGGAGCTGATCCTGATCACAACTAAGGGTCCCCCCTTGGAAGTAACTTGCAACAACATGCATCTTAACCTCCTTTACTATGGAAGTAATTTGGAGCTACAAAAGAACCTGCAGCAGCCTGTGCATCTATTCTCCTTGTTTGTCTTCTTGTGACTTGTCTCTACAGGTTCAAGTTACCTTAACAAAAGAGAAGCAACAACCTGGCATGCTAGGACTTCACCAAATAGTCAGCCTCTCATTCAGGCCAACACCCTCCCTGCAACATCTGTACCTAAGCTTCAGCAGGGTAAGATGTGCAGGGTGAGTTGCAGCATGTGGACCTGCACCATGGCCTCAAAACTTTGCAGGATTGTAGCACATACTATTTTGACAAGGCCCAAGAAGTTTCAGCCCAAACGGATAATTCGAGACGTTAGGCGAGCGACCTTGAAAAAATCAGCTGCCTTAAGCATAAAGAGAAAGCATTTTGATGTTTGGAACTTCCAACTTGGGCAAAAAGCCTTCAAATTTTTCAGGTGTAAAGAAAAGGCTATAAGTGCAGACCTCATGAAGTTTCAACTCAAACGGATAATTGGAGACGTTAGTCGAGCGACTTGGACAAAGCTAACAGTCTCCAAAGCACACTCTCAGGTCTTTTCCTTTTTGCTAGCTTGTGTAAATCCTTTCTTGCCTGGGTTTGCTTGTTGTATTATTCCAGGTTGCTGGAGTGATACATCAACAGGCCTTAACAACAAATACATAGAGGTCATCACAGATACAACCATCAAATCAAAAATCCCCACTAAGAGGACTTCATATGGCCCCTACTGGTTATTCTGTTTGGTTGGATGTTTGTATTCTATTGATGGTCTATATGTAGACACAATAGCATCAGGGGCACCTTGGCAAATAAAAGGCAATAACATGGAGACAGCATCCTACCATGTTAGGAATTCATCAACACATCAGCCCTCCTTCCAGGCCAATTTCTCTTATGAAATACCTACAGCAACAATTCATCACAAGAATCTTGCAGCTCTTTGCTTTTTGTCTTTGGAAGCAACAAAGAGCTGCATACAGGTCTGCAACAGCTTCCATACTTGTTTGGGTCCTTTGCTACTTCTTGTGAAGGTCTACAAAGCCTCAAACAAAGAAAGACAACAGACCCACATGTAGGGGCCTCATCTATTCCCTTCAGCATTCCTAACATTCCGAATGCACTCCTTCCATTCATCCAGATGGAAGACCCTCTCTAGAAATGCTATAGGGGCTGCAGTAACCTGGGGCTTCTATGGAGCAGCACACTCAGCTTGCCATCCACATTATCTATTATCAACACACCCCAGCAACAACTCCACCAACCTGCAACAGACAAGGAACAAATACAAGTTAATAGTTACAGCAGTGTGATTTGTTGGTTTTTTTTATCTGTGCAGGTACTCCAAGACTCCTTTGGAGGCAACAAGAAACTGTCTACAGGTTTGCAACAACCCCCACAACTATCACACTTGTTTGGTTCCTTGTTTGCTTGTTTGTGCAGGTAAACAAAGTCACAGACAAAGGGACATAACAACCACATTTGCAAGGGCCTCACATATTCCCATCAACTCTCCATGCATACCTGTTGCATTCATTAAACACCTGCAGCAGCCCCCTTCCATACAAGTCCTTTGGAACTCCTTGACTGTTTTCATTAATGAGAAGACAAGAAGACGGAGCTCCAACAAACACAATGCTGATTATACAACATCCACCTTGAACTCTTTGCTTGTTTACTTGCTGATGTGCAGGCATATCAAACAGCAACAATGTACCCTTCCAAAGTGCAAGTCACCTTCAGTCAAACATTTAAGCCAGGGCTGCAGCCTTGGAACTCTTCCCAAGCAAGCTGGCTGCTATGGCTACATCTACTTCCTATCATTTCATCCCCCTTAGCTGCGATTGTTGTTGCTGCAAATTTCCTTGGACCTACTTGGTACGACATGTCTAAAAAGAGCAAAGATGAAAAGAATTTCCCTAACCCATGCGAGATAGAAGGTTCGTATACTTGTTCTTCCTCAATGTATCTATGCCTGAGTCGTAGCATATTTGAATAGGATTAGTGTAGGCTACTTTCTTGTTTTCTCATAGAAGGGGAGAGTCTCCCTCATTTATGCTTTATTAGTCGATTTGTACCTGGAGGAGTCCTCTCATAGGTTTACTGCTTTCTAGTTATAGTTAGCCCCCTTTTTTGTTTCGGGGATGAGTTAGCCGACCTTAGTAGGTTAGCCGACTTATGAACCAACATAGGATTGGAGGTAAGGTTTTATGTCCCCCTCCTTGTATTTTTACTTTTGTTATTTATGTTAAGGCTTGGGAGTGTTGCTCAACCCCTGACTGTGCACGAGAGGTGGGAGCCTCGTGTAGGGTCTGTTCCCATAAAAAAAAGAAGGAAACAACAAAACGCATAAAATCCTTTTACATATTTTTCCTTCATCTATAAATAGAGGGCCTAGTGCCCTCATTTAATTCATTCAAAAAAAAAAGAGTAAAAATAAGAAGAGAGTTATACACCAAGATAAATATTATAGTTTTGAGTGTCCTCTTGAGTAGTTGTTCTTTTTACAAGAGAGAAGTGTTAATTGTTATTTTCTCCTTGTATTTGAGAGTAGTGTATTCTCATATTATCATAGTAAGATCCTTCTACCCCGTGGTTTTTTTCCTCTATCTGTTTGAGTGGTTTCCACATAAAATTCTCTTGTCCAATTTGTTTTTATTATTTATTATCATATCAAACTTTAGTTGTGATGCTTCCTTCCCCCAACAGTGGTATCAGAATCTTCTATTATTCTATCTATTTTATGCGAAGGTACTATCTGTGAATAGTAATTTTTTGTGAATAGTAAAATTCAGTTTAAAATACTATTCACATGAATAGTAAATTTCAGTGGTGGTATATTTTGTCACAATTGTTCGCAAAAATATTCACAAATGATCTAGAAGGGTATGAAGCAAATAACAATGTCGAATACAATAAATTTTGATGTTAAGAAATTCAATGAGACTAATTTCTCATTGTGGAAACAGAAACTAAAAGCGATATTGAGAAAGGATAATTATTTAGCTGCAATTGAAGGCAGACCCACAGATTTCACTGATGATAGCAAGTGGAACGACATATATAGCAATATAGCTGCTGATCTACACTTGGCACTAGCTGATCAAGTGTTATCTAGTGTGGCTGAAAAATGGACTGCGAAGAAAATATGGAATACTCTTACGGGATTGTATGAGGCCAAGTCTTTGCATAATAAAATTTTCTTAAAAATAAGATTGTATACTCTTCGAATGGCAGAGTCCATGTCAGTTACTGAACACATCAATACTTTGAATACTCTATTTTTGCAACTTATAATAATGAGTTGCAAAATAGAAGGGATTGAACGTGCGTAGCTTCTACTTCAAAGTCTGCTTGACTCATATGATCAACTCATCATCAACTTGATAAACAATACATATAGTCTAGTTTTTGATAAAATTGTAGTTGCTGTCTTAGAAGAAGAAAATCGACACAAAAATAAGGAAGATAGACAAGCAAGTTCGCAGCAAGCTGAAGATTTGATGATGGTGAGAGGAAGACCAACGGAATGTGGCCCCAGTGGGAGTCACAATCATGGTAGATCTCAATAAAGAAGTAAGAAGAATATCAAGTGTTACAACTATGGCAAGAAAGGCATTTCAAGAAAGATTATCGATTCAAAAAGAAGAGTGAACACCCTGAGCCATCAAATGCTCAAGGGAATATTGCAAGTACCTTGGATGATGGAGATATTTCATGTAGTGAAGCAATATCAAATAATGAAGGTAGAAAACATTTCACTGATGTCTGGATCATGGACACAAGAGCAACATGGAACATGAATTTCCGAAGAGAATGGTTCCATCAATATAATCCTATCTCAAGAGGGTCTATGTTCATGAGAGACGATCATGCTTTGGATGTTATTGGTATTGGGTCCATCAAAATAAAAATATATGATGGCACGATACGCACCATCCAGGAAGTGCGACATGTAAAAGACTTGAGGAAGAATCTATTATCTTTGGGATAATTAGATGATAATGGTGTTCATATAAGACTCATGGAGTAGTCATGAAAATACCCAAAGGAGCGCTTGTAGTAATGAAAGCAGAAAAACTTATTGCAAATCTATATGTGCTTAAAGGTGAAACACACCAAGAAGGAGAAGTATCAACCGCGTCAGCAAATTCATTTGAAGAATCAACGATGGTATCGCATCGTAAACTTAGCCATATGTCGGAATAAGGTTTGAAGATTTTTGCTGAGCAAAACCTTCTTACAGGGCTCAAAAAGGTTTCACTACCCTTTTGTGAGCATTGTGTTACCAGTAAGCAACATAGACTGAAGTTTAGCAGTTTGTCTGCTAAAAGCAAGGAAATATTAGATCTGGTCCACTCTGATGTCTGGTAAGCACCTATGGAGTCCCTAGGAGGAGTAAAATATTTTGTGTTATTTATCGATAATTACTCCAAGAGAAGTTGGGCGTATCCAATCAAGAGAAAGGCAGATGTTTTTCTAATCTTCAAAGAGTTCAAAGTACGGGTGGAACTTGAATCTGAGAAAAAGATCAAGTATTTAAGGATAGATAATAGAAAAGAATACACTGGTGATAAATTTGATAATTTCTGTAAACAAGAAGGTATTAAACGGCAGTTCACGGTGGAATATACTCCACAACAAAATAGATTAACAGAGCGGATGAACAGAACCTTGTTGAAACGGACAAGAGCTATGTTGGCAACTGCAGGGTTGGAAAAACCATTCTGGGCAGAAGCAGTTAAAATCGCTTGTTATGTGATCAATCGGTCACCATCAACTGTAATTGATCTGAAAATGCCAATGGAAATGTGAACAGGAAAACCAGCTGATTATTTTCGCTTACATATATTCAGAAGTCCTGCTTATGTTATATACAACACCCAAGAAAAATTGAAGTTGGATCCAAAATCAAGGGAATGCATTTTCTTAGGGTATGCTGATAGAGTCAAGGGGTATCGCTTGTGGGATCCCACTACCCACAAGGTTGTAATCAGCAGAGATGTTGTATTTATTGAAAATAATATACAAACAAAAGAAGGAAGCACTTCAAAAGAAATAACAGAGACTACTACAATTGAAGTTAAAGAAAGAAAAGAAG
The DNA here is from genome assembly GCF_947179165.1 of Solanum dulcamara. NCBI lineage: Eukaryota > Viridiplantae > Streptophyta > Magnoliopsida > Solanales > Solanaceae > Solanum > Solanum dulcamara. The sequence goes on from NC_077242.1 coordinate 68,985,387, forward strand.
TTCTCGTTTCTTCTGAAGCAGCACCAGAGCACGAAGAACAAGAGCAAGCTGAGATCAAAAATCCACAAGTTCGATGGTCAACTAGGGAAAAACGAGAACCATCTTGGCACTCAGATTATTCTATGGAGAGCAATGTTGCATAGTGTCTATTAACAGAAGATGGAGAGCCTTCAACTTTTCATGAGACAATAAAAGGCCAATAATCATCTCTGTGGATGGCAGCAATGCAAGAAGAAATTGAAGCTCTTCATAAAAATAAAACATGGGATCTTGTTCAATTACCACAAGAAAGAAAGGCCATTGAAAACAAATGGGTCTACAAGATCAAACGCAATGGTAATGATCAAGTGGAGAAGTATCATGCAAGATTGGTGGTGAAAGGATTTACTTAGAAATAAGGTATAGTCTTCAATGAGATATTTTCTCCGGTGGTTTGGCTCACAACAATTCGAGTGGTCCTGGAGATGTGTGCTACATTTGACTTGTACTTAGAGCAGTTAGATGTCAAAACTGCATTTCTTCATGGAGAGCTTGAAGAAGAAATTTATATGCTCCAACCAGAAGGTTTTGAAGAACAGAAAAAAGAAAACTTGGTTTGCAGGTTGAACAAATCTCTTTATAGTCTCAAACAGGCGCCAAGATATTGGTATAAGAGATTTGATTCCTTCATTATAAGCCTTGAATACAACAGACATAGTTCACATCCTTGTGTTTATTACAAGAGATTTGGTGAAGACGATTTTGTTATTTTGCTATTATATATTGATGACATGTTGGTAGCAGGCCCCAACAAAGATCGTCTCATAAATATAAAGGCACAGTTGGCTAGGGAATTTGAAATGGAGGACTTGGGACCAACAAACAAGATTCTAGGGATGCAAATTCACCGAGATAGAAATAATAGGAAGCTTTGACTTTCTCAAAAGAATTACTTGAAGAAAATCTTGAGATGCTTCAAAATGCAAGACTGTAAGTCAATTTCTACCCCACTTCCTATTAATTTCAAGTTATCCTCAAGAATGAGTCCTAGCAATGAAGCAGAAATGATGGACATGTCTCGAGTACCGTATGCATCAGCAGTGGGAAGTTTAATATTCGCCATGGTATGTACAAGGCCTGACATTGCACAAGCAGTGGGAGTGGTTAGTCGATACATAGCTACTCCTGGTAGAGAGCATTGGAATACTGTTAAGAGGATCCTGAGATATATCAAGGGTACCTCAGATGTTGCAATGTGTTATGGAGAATCAGACTTTACTGTTAAAGGTTATGTTGATTCAGATTATGCAGGTGATCTTGATAAAAGTAAGTCCACCATAGGTTATGTGTTTACTCTTGCTGGAGGAGCTGTAAGCTGGGTTTCAAAACTGCAATCTATTGTGGCTATATCTACGATGGAAGCAGAATATGTAGCAGTTACACAAGCTAGCAAAGAGACAATATGGATGCAGATGTTACTTGAGGAACTCGGGAACAAACAAGAGAAGGTTACTCTATTTTGTGACAGTCAAAGTGTTTTGCATCTTGCAAAGAATCCGACATTTCATTCAAGGACAAAGCACATATGAGTTCAGTATCACTTTGTCCATGAGAAGGTGGAAGAAGGCAGTGTAGATATTCAGAAAATTCACACTAATGATAACCTGGCAGATATGTCTACGAAGCCGATCAACAGTTACAAGTTTATATGGTGTCGATCTTCAGTTGGCCAAGCAAAATGTAACATTGCGGTAATTGAGTAGAAAGAATGGTGTGAAGACTTATTTGATTCTCAATTAAATCTTCAAATGGAGAATGCAAGAAAAAGTCAAAAAAGGTAGGTAGGAAAAGTAATAAAAGAAGGAAAAGTAAAAGGTAGGCAGCAACCTCCTTTTACTCATTTTTCTTCAGCAGACCCTTTTTACGCGGTTTGAAGGAAACAACAAAACGCGTAAAATCCTTTACACATTTTTCCTTCATCTATAAATAGAGGGCTTAGTGCCCTCATTTAATTCATTCAGAAAAAGAGAGAGTAAAAATAAGAAGAGAGTTATACACCAAGATAAATATTGTAGTCTTGAGTGTCCTCTTGAGTAGTTATTCTTTTTACAAGAGAGAAGTATTAATTGTTATTTTCTCCTTGTATTTGAGAACAGTGTATTCCCATATTATCATAGTAAGATTCTTCTATCCCGTGGTTTTTTCCCTCTCTATCTGTTTGAGGGATTTCCACATAAAATTCTCGTGTCCAATTTATTTTCATTATTTATTATCATATCAAACTTTAGTTATGGTGCTTCCTTCCCCAACACATTATAATATTATTTTGATTTAGACTTTATTTTTCAAGACATATGAAGAGTTAGTCAAAATCCGGTGAAATTTCTAATTGTTAGATTATCTTCATTTATTGTCAAGTTTTGAATATATGTTTCTTTGGTGCTGCAGTTCTAATCCATTGAATCTAGATGGGACATCTACTCAATCTCAAAATTCTTCTTCTGATAATCAAGCAGAATTAAATAAAGAAACAAATTAATCAAATATTTATCATACTTATTGATAGTAAGTGAGAAGTTGAAGTCGGCACGAGAAACTACAATCCTTAGACTATATGTAGAATTTGTATTTGACATATATAGAGCCCGTTTGGATGGGCTTAAAAAAGTAATTTTTATGTATGAAGTGTTTTTAGAACTTTAAAATACTGAAAGTTATTTTTATAAATAAGCAGTTGAATGTTTGGATAAAAGTGCTTAAATGAGGAAATGATGTGAATTTTAGAATTAAAAGAATAAAAAGGATAGTTTGGGAATTTAGTTAAAATATAAGGGATATAAAAGTAATTTTCATGGTCAAAGAAAATGACTTTAAGCACTTAGAAAAAAAAAGTTAGGAATCCTAACTTTTCATTTTTGACTGACTTTAAGAACTTTATGGCTTAAAATTAGCATTTGTCAAACACGTCCAAAAGCTAAAAAGGGACTTTAAGAGCCCATCCAAATGGGCATAGTCTTGTTTTCCTCTCTTGAAGCCGAGGGTCTTTCGAAAATAGTCGTCTTACCTTTCAAGGTGGGGGTTAGGTGTGCGTACACTCTACCCTCCCCAGACCCCACATGGTGGGATTATACTGGGTTTGTTGTTGTTGTTGTTGTATATACAGTCTAGAAATGATATTATAGAGCAAATAAAATTTATTTTTCTCCTTTTGGGGGATTTACTTTTTTTTTTCTCATTTATGTTTTATAATAAAATCACTAAAAAAACACTCATTTAATCCTCTTAATTATATCAAAATATGTAATGTTAAGAAATTAAAAGGTAATTTGTTTAAATTTCATGCAAAATAATGAACTTTTTCATTATTTTCACAACTTTTTCTTATCATAACCCCTAAAATAATTAATAGTCATATTCATGACATTATCTGCTAAATAGAGACATTAATGATTATATTGGCCTTATAAGTTGTTATGTATCTGGTGCTTATTATATTCATACTTTAGTTGACTTGAAGAATAAGCTGAAGGTTATTGAATTGTGATCGGCGTATGGGAGTAGATGTCAACAAGAGCTCGGAAGATTTTTCATTAGCTTCATATTTTTTTCTTTTATTTTTTTAACGATTATGATCGTAAAAATGATACTGCATTATTAATTTTTTTTGTATGTTCTCTTTATATTTTCTCTTTATTTTATATTTTATATGAATTTTTGATTGTCGTAAATCTGTATTTGTTTTGGTTCAAAATATCAGGTCATGACTTTGTTGAAAGTCTACTAACTAATCAAATATTTATAGATAGAGAGAAGGAGATGGTAATATTTAATTAAAAAAATGATATCTTATCCTCTTTTATAATTGCGCGAAGCGCGGACAAATTCACTAGTTATTAATATGAATCAATTGTTTTATTCTACTTTCTGTTTTGCTCATTTTTTCATTACCTTTGTAGTATTTTATATTGAAATTTATCTATAAAATAAAATCAATTTATGTGACATACTTTTTTTTAATCATCCATAAAGAGTGTTGCGTTTTTATAATTAGAAAAAAATTAATTTTAAAAATTCATTTTATCTTTGATAAAGGGGGGAAATGTCATTAAACTATGCAGAATTGAACAAAAATGCCCTTAATTAATAGTTTGATCCAAATATATTTTTATTGTTACTTAATTAGTCAAAAATACTTTTGTAACAACCCATTAGGTCATTTTGAGTACTAGAGCTTTTTATTTCATAAAAGACTCATCTCGTAAATTTTTTATGGATATTTTGGACTATGCGATAACTACGGTTATTTAGTTGAGGGATAACTTTAGGTAACTAATTTAATTGGAGGGCTAAAGTGATAATTTATTTAATATCCTATACCTTTTATTTTATATTTATTAAAATAACTTAATAGGGTTTCTCACTTTTAGTACATAACTATTTTAGAAAAGAAAATAGAAACGGAGAATAGGCGACCTGTGGCGTCGAACGAACTGCAAAGGGGGGAGGGAACACTTCTCTAGGTAAGAGCTAATTAATGCTACAACTTTTCCAATTTACTACACATCCATTAGTAGTATAATAATATTATTAGAGAAAAATATCTTTATTCATTACATGGTTTTGTTTTAAAAAAACAATTGGACAGAATAGAGCAAAATGTTATAGAGAAGTGAATGTCATTTTAGTGGGACCCACTAGCAATTTGATGAAGTGGGGCCCACTAGGCAAGTTGTCCAACTTGCTCCTTTTTCTTTGCTATAAATTGCCAAGTTTTGGCAACATAAAAATACACAGACACGGCTTTCTCAATTCTTCTGCTCCTCTCTCTTTCTCTTATTCTGATCTTATTTTGCTAAGTTAATTTACTTTATAACACGTTATCAACACGAAACTCTAATTTTTTTCTAGAAAATTAACTTCTATATCAGGTATATCTACTGAAAAAAATTTAATTTTAGTTGTCTTTGTTATTTTTAAATTAATTTTATTATGTCAAACTTGTCAAAATTGGAGTTTGTGGCACTAGATATTTCTGACAAAAATTATTTATCATGGTACTTGATGCTGAAATTCACCTTAACGCTAAGGGTTTTGGTGATGCTATAATCAAAAAAAATAAAGCATCAAGTCAGCATAAAGTGAAGGCTATGATTTTCCTTCGTCATCACTTAAATGAAAGTTTGAAGGTTGAATACTTGACAGTGAAAGATCCACTTGAATTGTGGAAGGATTTAAAAGGGAGGTATGACCACCTCAGGGCAACGGTATCGCCAAGGGCTAGTTATGAGTGAATGCACTTATGGTTTCAAGATTTTAAAACTGTAATTGAATATAATTATGTTGTATTTAAAATAACTTCTCAATTAAAATTATGTGGAAAACTATAAATGATGAGGACATGTTGGAAAGATACTAACTATTTTCCATGCCTCTAATGTGATATTACAGTAGCAATACCGTGAAAAAGATTTTCAAAAATACTCTGAATTGATCTCATGTCTTCTGGTGGTTGAGCAACATAATGCTCTTTTAATAAAAAATCATGAAGTTCATCCCACTGGAACTGCTCCGTTAACGAAAGTAAATGTGGTAGAAGAACACGACCAGTTTGAAAGAAGATAAAATAAAAATCAAGGTCACAATAATGTGTGTGGACGTGGCAATGACAGAAGACGATATAATAATCGTCGTAGCGGTGGTCAACATAAAAGGGAGAACAACATGAGTTCTCAAAGTGGCCCTTCAAGAAGTAACTGTCATCGTTGTGGCATGAAAGGCCACTGAAAAAATGAATGTCGGATGCCAGAGCATTTTGTAAGGCTTTATCAAAAATCCTTCAAAAGAAAGGCAAATAGAGGCGGTGCCTTCTTCTAATGTTTCGGATAGAGTCACACTTGGTATTTAAAAATAATGTTGAGGAAAGACCTTCGCATAATGATAATATTGAAGCAAATCTGGCTTTGAAGGATGATAATTTTAATGACTTCAATGATATTACTCATTCGGAGGTTGAAGATTTTTTTAGGGATTATAATTGATGTTTAATTTCATTATATAATTTACAATATGTTGTCGTTTTTATGTACTTTTGATTATCATATTTTTACATTTATCTATTTAAAAGAAAAGAAGCAAAAAAGACTTATGTTTTTCTAGCAATATTGTTACTTATTTTATCTCTTATAATGTATTTTTATTTTATAAAGATAAAAATAAATTTCTCAGTCTTAAATTGGATCCAAGATGAGTAATGGAGATATGTGCCTTTTGGATAGTGCCACAACTCATACGATTTTAAAAAATATATTTCTATCATTTGATTATGAAAAAGGCTTATGTCAATACAATATTCGGTAGTACAAAATTGATTGAACGCTCTGGAAGAGCAACCTTATTACTACCTGGAGGAACGATATTGATAATTGATAATGCATTGTATTGTAGTAAGTCTCAAAGAAACTTGTTAAGTTTCAAGGTCATTCATCAAAATGACTATCATATTGAGACTGCGAATGAAGAAAATGTTGAACACCTTTATATTACTACAATAAATACGAAGAACAAAATTGTGTATGAAAAATTACCTGCACTTTCTTCTGGATTGTACCATATAAATATTGGTACTGTTGAATCACATGCCATAATAAATAAAAGGTTTACTGATTCTAATGATTTTATCTTTTGGCATGACCGGTTGGGCCATCCAGGTTATAATATGATGCGTAGAATTATTGAGAATTCACATGGACACACTTTGAAGAATCAGAAAATTCTTCAATCTAAGGAATTCTCGTGTGTTACTTGTTTCTAAGGAAAATTGATTATTAAACCATCAGTAATTAAGGTTGTGATTGAATCTACTGCGTTTCTGGAATGTATACAGGGTGATATATGTGGGTCAATTCACCCTTCATGTGGACCATTTAAATATTATATGGTCTTGATAGATACATTTACAAGATGGTCACATGTGTGCTTATTATCAACTCGCAACATGGTTTTTGCGAGATTGGTAGCTCAAATTATAAGGTTAAGAGCACAATTTCCAGATTATGCTATAAAGACAATTCGTCTTGATAATGTTGGTGAATTTATATCTTAATCCTTTAATGATTATTGTATGTCGATTGGAATAAAAGTTGAGCATTCGGTCATTTATGTTCATACTCGAAATGGTCTAGTAGAATCATTGATTAAACACCTCCAATTGATAGCTAGACTATTGCTAATGAGGAAAAAACTTCCTCTTTCGGTATGGGGGCATGCTATTTTGCATGCAGCATCACTTGTGCGCATAAAGCCAATAAATTTTCATGAATTTTCTCCATTACAATTGAATTTTGGAAGAGAGCCAAATATATCCCATTTTAGATTATTTGGGTGTGCGGTATATATCCCAATTGCTCCACCGCACCGCACAACGATGGGTCCCCAAAGAAGGTTGGAAATATATGTTAGGTATGAATCTCCTTCTATTATAAAATATTTGGGACCTATGACTGGAGATTTATTTATGGCAAAATTCACTGATTTTCATTTTGATGAATCAGTATACTCAATATTAGGGAGAGAACATAAGCAATTGGAAAATGAGATAGATTGGAATTCATTATCACTATCTCATTTAGATCCTCGAACAAATCAATGTGAGCAAGAAGTTCAAAAGATAATTTATTTGCAGAATATTGCAAATCAACTGCCGGATGCATTTACTAACCTTCCACGAGTTACTAAATCGCATATCCTAACTACTAATGCTCAAGTTTGAGTTGATGTCCCGCTAGGACAACTTGTTCAGGCAAATGAGTCTAGCCTATGCTTAAAACGTGGAAGACCAATTGTTCCAAAGATAAAAATCCTCAAAAAAGAAAAGGAATAAATAATCAAGATAATCATAATTTGGGGGCAATTGCTCAAGAAGAGTCAGAGATACAACAAATGGTGATACCACCAAGGAGGTCCAAGTACCCGAAAATAATGAGAATGAAGAAATCTCAATACGTTATGTCTCGACAAGAAAATAGTAGAACCGAAATAATATTATGGTTGATAATATTTTTGCTTATAATGTTGCCATTGAAATAATGCAAAAAGATAAGGATCTTAAACCAAAATATGTCGATGAATGTAGACAGAGAAATGATTGACCAAAATGGAAGGATGCAATTCAAGTAGAGTTAACTTTACTTGAAAAACGTAAAGTTTTCGAATTAATAATCCGAACACCTGAAAGTGTAAAGCCAGTAGGGTACAAATGGGTTTTTATGCGTAAACAAAATAAAAAAGGTAAAGTAACATATAAAGCATGACTTGTAGCTCAAGGTTTTTCGGAAAGGCCTGACATTGACTATACGAAAACATATTCTCCTATGGTCGATGCAATTACCTTTAGGTATCTAATGAATTTGATTGTTCATGAAAAGGTTAAAATGCACCTAATGGACGTAGTCACTGTCTATTTATATGGCTCACCACAAAATTTTTATGAAAATTCCCTAAGGGTTCAAAGTGTCTGAAGCATACAAGGATTCTCGAGAAACTTGCTCAATAAAGTTTCAGAAATCCTTATACGGGTTGAAACAATCAGGGCGCATGTGGTACAATCGTCTTAACGAATATTTTTTAAAAGAATGATATAAAAATGATCCAATTTGCCCTTGTGTCTTTATGAAAAGGTTTGGATTTGAATTTGTCATAATAACAATATATGTTGATGATTTGAATATTATTGAAACTCCGGAAGAACTTTCAAAGGCAATAAAATATCTGAAAAAGAAGTTTGAAATGAAAGACCTTAAAAAGAAAAAAAAATCTTGGTCTACAAATTGAACATTTTACAAATGGGATATTTGTACATCAGTCAACATATACTGAAAATATTTTAAAGAGGTTTTATATGGATAAAGCACATTCATTGAGTACCCTAATGGTTGTGAGATCTCTTTATATTAATACAGCTCTGTTTCGACCTCATTAAAATGATGAAGAGCTTATTGGTGCTGAAATACCATATCTTAGTGCAATTGGTGTATTAATGTATCTTGCCAACAATTCTAGACCAGATATAGCTTTCTCTGTAAGCTTGTTATCAAGATTTAGTTCTTCTCCAACACGAAGACACTGGAATGGAATTAAACATATATTCAGATACCTCCGAGGGACTATTGATATGAGATTATTTTACACAAATGAATCCACGTCACAATTGATTAGTTACACAGATACAGGATATTTGTCTGATCCCCATAAAGGTCGATCCCAGACAGGCTATTTATTTACATGTGGTGGTACAGCTATATCATGGCATTCAACAAAGCAAACTATGGTTGTCACTTCCTCAAATCATACAGAGATAATAACTATCCATGAAGCAAGTCGAGAATACGTTTGGTTAAGATCAATAACTCAACACATTCAAGAAACATGTGACCCTTCTTTGAAAAAAGGCGTTCCAACAATATTGTATGAAGACAATGTTGAATATATAGCTCAACTGAAGGGATGATACATCAAAGGAGACAGAACAAAATATATTTCACCAAAATTCTTTTTTAGTCATGATCTTCAAAAGAAGGGTGAAATAGATGTCCAACAAGTTCGTTCAAGTGATAATTTAGCTGATATATTTACTAAGGCATTGTCGACTTCAACCTTTGAGAAAATGAGATACAAAATTGGAATGCATCATCTCCAAAATATCAAATGAATTTTCATCAAGGGGAGTAAAATACGTGATGTACTATTTTTTCCTTAATCAAGATTTTGTCCCACTGAATTTTTTCTGATAAGGTTTTTAATGAGGCAACAGTTAAAGCATATTACCAGAAGTTGTGTACTCTTTTTTCTTCATTAGACTTTTTTCTACTGAATTTTTCCTAATAAGGTTTTAACAAGGCACAATATTTATGAATGTTCACGATAACTATGTATATTATTTCTTATAAAAAATTTAATGAGAAACATATCACGTGGACATCCAAGGGGGAGTATTATAGAGAAGTGGATGTCATTTTAGTGGGACCCACTAGCAAATTGATGAAGTAGAGCCCACTACGCAAGTTTTCCAACTTGCTCCCTTTTCTTTGCAATAATTGTCAAGTTTTGGCAACATAGAAATACACAGACACGGCTTTCTCAATTCTTCTGCTCCTCTCTCTTTCTCTTATTCTCACCTTATTTTGCTAAGTTAATTTACTTTATAACACAAAAAATTATAGTCATCATAAGGCAACGATGACATGTAGTATATTGTATACTAATGATGTCCTATGATGTGCTAATCATTAGAGATATTATATTATGATGGATTGGTATAGTAGTCAATTTTGCACGTTGGTTCATCATAAAGGGTTACTAGTGAATGGGCTTCGAGTTCTAGTGAATTGGTTTTATCGTTATCACATTATGATTTAAGTTTTGATATATTGAGATAGTAATTAAATATTAAGTGAATTGTATTATATGAATATCTGTCACGCCCCGAGAGGGTACCCTAGGCGTGGCCGGCACTCAGAAACCATTTCTGGCTTCCGAGAGAACCACTTGGTCTCATTTCTTATTTATTCATCAGCGGAAGACTTAAGAATACTAATGTGGGCTTGTCATAATCAAAGGAAAAATAGATAATTCTTATAAGAAGTAGTTTCTAAGGAGAACTACTCCGATTACATCATCAAACTCTGTCTATGAAGCCTCTAATACTCTTAGATGGTGCCAATGACATATCCATGGCTACCTCAAAAGAAATATCACACTCAACAATAATAAAAGGATAAGGAGTTCCTTCGAATACAAGAAGGACTCACCAAATAGCTGAAAAGAAATGATCTTCAACGATGCGCCTGTTGAGGATCTCTAACACCTGTATCTGCATCATAAAACGATGCAGGTCGAATGACGTCAGTACGTGGAATGTACGAGTATGTAAAATGGCAGGAAGGTAAGGTTAGATATCAAAAAAAACTCCTCTCAAGAAAACTCAGCTCATAACTCAACATCATCTCAACATGAATATGTAATGCAAGTTTAAAATATAATAATAAAAATAATAGTAATAAGCAATGCTTACTCAGTGGGGAGTTTCTCTAACTGACAACCATCACTTATGAGCTAGCGATGATACAACGAAGCGATGTCGTTGCCACATCCATCCAATACCTTGCCAGGGTAAAGGACATCACCATCTTGGATCCACTCATCAAAGTCCTCTTTTTGGGACTTAAGAGGCATAGCCTCCATCCTACGCTGGCTACGTAGTTCTGGGGTTTGAGTCAATTAAACTCTTACCCAACTCGGTGCTCAATACTACTCCCAAAATATGTGCTCATATTAAACTCATCATTTAGTCTCATTGGACTTTAATTTAAATTATCAAACTCATTTCATTTCATGTTCATCAATCATTATACTTCCAAAAAATATCATTTACATCTCATCAAAATATCTTGCTCAAAATATCATTTGCTCAAATTCATTCTAACTCAACTCTTTTGCTCTTTCAAAACTCAATAAAATACATATATAGTATTAATTCATATAACTTTCTTTTTATCAATGAAAATAATAAAAAGCCAACATCTTTACTCAAAACATGTATAAAAATATTCATGAATATCAAATCAATTAGGATTCATGGAAAAGTAGCCATGAATAATAATTCCAATAATATGAGATAACAATAATAATATTAATGCATAAATATATCAAACTCAATAGAAGAAGAATTAATTTATTTAGAATTCAAGATTTGGATAAAACTCAACAATAACTCAATTATAATAAATTTAAATATTGGGCGCATGGAAGAACTCAATCCGATGCTATGAAAGCCTTACATACCTTAAATCCGAAGGTTTACTCCGAATTGGAACACTCTTGGATCCCTAGCCTTTTCTTCTCGCCGGAGCATTTTGTGTACTACCCGGAGTATAAGAATCACCGGAGTAGTATTTTTATACTACTAAAACTAAAATTATATTTGAGAAGAAGTATATAGAGAGAAGAAATGCTTAAGAAAGCTTGATGAATAAAATGAGGAAATAAGGTGGGTATTTATAGGTGGGAAAGAGAGACCTAACAATAAATAAAATAATTATAAAGAAAAATCTGAAAATTTAATGGAATATATTGATGTCATGGATGATGTTAAATGGAGGACAATTTATGTCATGCATGATGTCAAATGCATCTAGATGTTTCCATGGTAGGTAAGATGAGTTCTTTTTAACAGAATACTCGTTTTCGAAGCTTCGTTTGAATAAGATAAATTCCTTATTAGGATTTGGTATCTTCATAAGAATTGTAGATATGGAAGTCTAGTTTCATATCGTTCAAGAATCAACAAATTTGGAGCAACCTACAGTGAGATATGAATATTCTTCTATCAACACTCAATTCCGTCACAGCACTATATCTTGCAAAGATTAATTTATTTGACCTACTTATACTCCGAATTTGTAGTTATGTTCTTCATGAAAGTTGTAGGTAAGGATGTTGTGATTACCTAGAAATTTTAATCACCTAATTTTGACCAACCTATGAAAAGTTATGCCCAAAATACAGAGGCTGTATTATTTTCCTAGAAAATTGAAATACCGACATACAACATTTTAGGGGTTGTTACAATATCTCCCCCTTGGGATCATTCGTCCTCGAATGAAGATGAAAATAGGAGACATAAAGAATGAATATCATCAATACATCAATTCCGATACTCAAATGGTCAATGACTCAAACTCAAGAATAAACATCGACTCGAAGGTAGAAGTAAGGAATATTACCTTGAATATCGTCATCAGAAGGCATAAATAGATGAGGATAGTGAGCCTTCATATCTTCTTCAGCTTCCCATGTAGCCTCTTCAACAAATTGATTTCGCCATAGGACTTTGACAGATGTCACTTCCTTAGTTCTTAATTTGCGAACCTGACGATCAAGAATTTGAACTGGAATCTCTTCATAACTCAAACTCTCTTTCACCCCAATGCTCTCAGCTGGGACAACAAGTGAAGGATCTCCCAAACACTTCTTAAGCATAGAGATGTGAAATACGGGATGAATAGCAGCTAATTCTGGAGGCAACTCCAATTCATAGGCTACGTTACCTACCCTCCTCATAATCTGATAAGGACCAATGTAGCGGGGACTAAGCTTCCCTTTCTTTACAAATCTCATCACACTCTTCATGGGCGAAACTTTCAAATATACCCAATCGTACACTTCGAACTCCAAATCTCTTCTTCTAACATCAGTGTAGGATTTTTGGCGACTTTGAGCAGTCCTCAACCTCTCTTGTATGGTTTTCACCTTCTCCATAGCTTGGTGAACCAAGTCTGGTCCAATCAACTCAGCTTCACCAACTTCAAACCAACCAATTGGTGATCTACATCTCCTCCCATACAGAGCTTCATAAGGAGCCATTTGAATACTCGAATGGAAACTATTATTGTATGCAAACTCAATAAGAGGTAAATGATCATCCCAATTACCTTTGAAGTCAATGACACAGGCTCTTAACATATCCTCCAAAGTCTGTATCGTACGCTCTGCCTGGCCATCTGTTTGCGGATGAAAAGCAGTACTAAGGTTCACTCTTGAACCCAAGCCCTTCTGAAATGACTTCCAAAACTGAGCAGTAAATTGAGCTCCCCTATCAGAGATGATAGACAAAGGAACTCCATGCAGTCTAACAATCTCTCTAAGATACAGTTTGGCATAATCCTCTGCAGTGTTCGTAGTCTTAACCGGAAAGAAATGGGCCGATTTAGTCATCCTATCCACAATCACCCAAATAGAGTCATGTTGTTTGCGGGTTCGTGGTAAACCGGTAATGAAGTCCATATTGATCATTTCCCACTTCCATTCCGGGATTTTTATATTTTGAGCCACTCCACAAGGCCTTTGGTGCTCAACTTTAACTTGTTGGCAATTAGGGCACTTGGACACAAACTCTGCTATATCTCTCTTCATTCCACTCCACCAGTATACTTCTCTCAAGTCATGATACATCTTTGTTGAACCTGGATGGATGGAATACTTAGAATTATGGGCTTCTTTCATGATTCTCTCCCTAATACTATCAACACTTGGAACACATAATCTTTCTTGATATCTCAACACTCCATCTCCTCCTTTGGTAAAAGCCATTACCTTCTGCTTGTGAACCTCATCCTTCAGTTGAAGAAGAATGGGGTCCTGATCTTGCTTTTCTTTCACCTCTGCAACTAGAAATGATTCGGCTCCATTTCGTACTATTGTACCACCCTCACTAGAGTCAATAAGTTGAACTCCCAAACGCGCAAGTCTATGCACTTCCTTTGCCAACTCCTTTTTTTCCTCTTCCACATGTGTTGTACTCCCCATAGATAACCTGCTAAGAGCATCAGCAACTACATTTGCTTTACCTGGGTGGTAGAGAATGCTCATGTCATAATCCTTGAGCAACTCTAGCCATCTCCTTTGCCTCAAATTCAGCTCCTTTTGGCTGAATACATACTGTAAGCTCTTATGGTCTGTGAACACATCCACATGTACACCATAAAGATAGTGACGCCAAATCTTAAGAGCAAATACCACAGCTGCCAACTCAAGGTCATGAGTGGGGTAGTTCCTCTCATGAGTCTTAAGCTGCCTGGAGGCATAGGCAATGACCTTACCTTTCTGCATCAATACACATCCCAACCCAACTCTTGAAGCATCACAATAGATTACAAAACCATCTGTTCCTTCGAGTAGGGATAGTACTGGAGCAGTAGTCAATCTAGCTTTCAACTCTTGAAAACTTTTCTCACAAGCATCAGACCATTGAAACTTAGCCTTCTTCTGAGTCAGCTTAGTCAATGGTGAGGATATGGATGAAAATCCCTCAACAAACCTCCTGTAGTAACCAGCCAAACCTAAGAAACTCCTTATGTCGGTTGGAGAGGTGGGTCGGGGCCAGTTCTTAACTGCCTCAATCTTTTGAGTATCAACTTGGATTCCATCCCCAGATATAATATGACCTAGGAATGCTACAGACTCAAGCCAAAACTCACACTTTGAAAACTTAGCATACAACTCCTTCTCCTTAAGAGTTTGAAGGACAATCCTAAGGTGATTAGCATGCTCACTCTTACTTCTAGAGTAGACCAAAATATCATCGATGAAGACAATTACAAACGTATCTAGGTATGGCTTGAATACTCGATTCATGAGGTCCATAAAAGCTGCTGGAGCATTTGTCAATCCAAAGGACATAACAAGAAACTCAAAATGACCATAGCGGGTTCGAAAAGCCGTCTTCGGGATGTCACATTCTCTCACTTTCAACTGGTGATAGCCTGATCTGAGGTCTATCTTAGAGAAACATGTGGCACCCTGAAGTTGGTCAAATAAATCATCTATTCTGGGGAGAGGGTCCTTGTTTTTAATGGTGACCTTGTTTAGTTGTCGGTAATCAATGCACATTCTAAGGGACCCATCTTTCTTTCGCACGAATAGGACAGGAGCGCCCCAGGGTGAGACACTTGGCCTAATAAACCCCTTATCTAGGAGGTCTTTCAGTTGTTCTTTCAACTCTTTCAACTCAGTAGGAGCCATCCTATAAGGAGGAATGGATATAGGTTGTGTATCAGGAAGGACATCAATACCAAAGTCTATATCTCTATCAGGAGGGATTCCGGGTAGATCTTCAGGAAAGACTTCAGGAAACTCATTCACAATGGGAACTGACTCAAGAGATGGAGTCTGATCATTAATATTTTTGACTCGGACTATATGATATATACATCCCTTAGAGATTAATTTTCTGGCCTTAAGGTAGGAAATAAATTTACCCCTAGGCACTACAGAATTCCCCTTCCACTCTAAGATAGGCTCATTTGGAAATTGAAACTTAACAATTCGGGTCCTACAATCAACAGTAGCATAACAAGAATAAAGCCAGTCCATGCCAAGAATCACATCAAAATCAACCATGTCCAACTCAACTAAGTCAGCCATGGTATCCCTATGATAGATTGATACAGTACAATTTCTATAGACCCTCTCAGCTAAGATAGACTCACCAACAGGAGTAGACACGCTGAAAGGCTCAAGAAGACACTCAGGAAGGATCTCAAATTTACTAGCCAAGTAAGGAGTCACAAAAGATAATGTAGCACCCGGATCAAGTAATGCATACACATCAAAAGAAAGGACTCGGAGCATACCAGTAACAACATCGGGTGCATTTTCTTGGTCTTGGCGACTACCCATAGCATACAAACGGTTGGTTCCCCCACCTGCACTTGAAGCTGCACCTCTATGATTACCTCTATTTTGTGGAGCTGCAGAAGAAAACTGAGCTCTACTACTTCCATCTCCCTGCCTCTTTGAAGGACACTCATTCTGGAAGTGACCTATCTTTCCACATCCGTAGCAAGCATTGGTGCCCACACGACACTCTCCCAAATGGAGCCTCCCACATCTAGCACATGGTGGTTTTCCTCTAGAACCTTGAGCCATACTTAATTGGGACTGAGAACCTTGAGATCGAAAGTTTTGGTGACTTAGCGATCTCTGATCATACCTGGTATTAGGTGTAAAAGCATTTGTTGGGGAAGGTGCATAATTGGAAGACCTTTTCTGAAAGAAAGAATTGTTACCCTTCCCTTGCTTCTGCTCATTCTCATGCCCAGCAGACTTAGCCTTCTTGCTTAGGTGTTCTTCTCGGTCCTTTTTCTTGTCATCCTCAACCTGCTGAGCATACACCATCAATCTAGAAAAATCCATGTCAGAAATCATTAGCATTGCCTTACATTCTTTCTTTACATGTTTGCCTAGGCCAGAGACAAACTTCCTCATCTTAGACCTCATATGAGGAATCATTTCTGGGGCATATTTGGACAATTGAATAAACTTCAAACTATACTCTTTCACAGTCATACTCTCTTGCTTGAGGTTCACAAACTCCTCAATTTTTGCTTCACGTAGCTCTTGGGGAAAGAAGTTATCAAGAAATGCTCTTTCAAACTCATCCCAAAGAGCAGGCTCTGCATCCTCACCTCTACTTTCTTCCCACTGGTTATACCAGACATTTGCCACATCCTTGAGTTGATAAGACACCAACTCAACCCCCTCGATCTCTGTAGCATGCATCACTTTTAGTATCTTCCACATCTCATCAATGAAATTTTGGGGGTCTTCATCAACGTTAGAACCCGTGAAGACCGGTGGATTCATTCTCAGAAAATCTCTGATCCTCATGGCAGCAGACGACTCTTGATAACTAGATCTAGGAGTTGGTGAACTTTGGCTACTATTTCGAGCAGCCACCAACTGGGTGAGCATAGCAATCGCTCCTCGAAAATCTTCCTCAGAAGTAGGAGTGGTCTGAACAGTAGGTACTTGGGGTACCTCAGTAGACCTTGCAGGTCGGCCCCTAGTTCTCCGTGGAGGCATTACTGACTGTGGAACCTCAGTACTGGCAGCATTTCTCTGACTAGCTAAACGTTTAGGAGGCATGTCTGAAACGTGTAAACGCACGAATTAGAAAGAAAGCTTTTATAGAGTTAAACTCTATCGCACGAACTCAGATTATGAAAGAAGTGAAATAATTCCTAATGTCCTATAGCTTCCTGATTATAAGTGTGGTGCACGACACACCTATAAACAAGACTCTACTAGACACGGCTTCATAGACACCCTAGGACTCTTGAACTCTGTGCTCTGATACCAAGTTTGTCACGCCCCGAGAGGGTACCCTAGGCGTGGCCGGCACTCAGAAACCATTTCTGGCTTCCGAGAGAACCACTTGGTCTCATTTCTTATTTATTCATCAGCGGAAGACTTAAGAATACTAATGTGGGCTTGTCATAATCAAAGGAAAAATAGATAATTCTTATAAGAAGTAGTTTCTAAGGAGAACTACTCCGATTACATCATCAAACTCTGTCTATGAAGCCTCTAATACTCTTAGATGGTGCCAATGACATATCCATGGCTACCTCAAAAGAAATATCACACTCAACAATAATAAAAGGATAAGGAGTTCCTTCGAATACAAGAAGGACTCACCAAATAGCTGAAAAGAAATGATCTTCAACGATGCGCCTGTTGAGGATCTCTAACACCTGTATCTGCATCATAAAACGATGCAGGTCGAATGACGTCAGTACGTGGAATGTACGAGTATGTAAAATGGCAGGAAGGTAAGGTTAGATATCAAAAAAAACTCCTCTCAAGAAAACTCAGCTCATAACTCAACATCATCTCAACATGAATATGTAATGCAAGTTTAAAATATAATAATAAAAATAATAGTAATAAGCAATGCTTACTCAGTGGGGAGTTTCTCTAACTGACAACCATCACTTATGAGCTAGCGATGATACAACGAAGCGATGTCGTTGCCACATCCATCCAATACCTTGTCAGGGTAAAGGACATCACCATCTTGGATCCACTCATCAAAGTCCTCTTTTTGGGACTTAAGAGGCATAGCCTCCATCCTACGCTGGCTACGTAGTTCTGGGGTTTGAGTCAATTAAACTCTTACCCAACTCGGTGCTCAATACTACTCCCAAAATATGTGCTCATATTAAACTCATCATTTAGTCTCATTGGACTTTAATTTAAATTATCAAACTCATTTCATTTCATGTTCATCAATCATTATACTTCCAAAAAATATCATTTACATCTCATCAAAATATCTTGCTCAAAATATCATTTGCTCAAATTCATTCTAACTCAACTCTTTTGCTCTTTCAAAACTCAATAAAATACATATATAGTATTAATTCATATAACTTTCTTTTTATCAATGAAAATAATAAAAAGCCAACATCTTTACTCAAAACATGTATAAAAATATTCATGAATATCAAATCAATTAGGATTCATGGAAAAGTAGCCATGAATAATAATTCCAATAATATGAGATAACAATAATAATATTAATGCATAAATATATCAAACTCAATAGAAGAAGAATTAATTTATTTAGAATTCAAGATTTGGATAAAACTCAACAATAACTCAATTATAATAAATTTAAATATTGGGCGCATGGAAGAACTCAATCCGATGCTATGAAAGCCTTACATACCTTAAATCCGAAGGTTTACTCCGAATTGGAACACTCTTGGATCCCTAGCCTTTTCTTCTCGCCGGAGCATTTTGTGTACTACCCGGAGTATAAGAATCACCGGAGTAGTATTTTTATACTACTAAAACTAAAATTATATTTGAGAAGAAGTATATAGAGAGAAGAAATGCTTAAGAAAGCTTGATGAATAAAATGAGGAAATAAGGTGGGTATTTATAGGTGGGAAAGAGAGACCTAACAATAAATAAAATAATTATAAAGAAAAATCTGAAAATTTAATGGAATATATTGATGTCATGGATGATGTTAAATGGAGGACAATTTATGTCATGCATGATGTCAAATGCATCTAGATGTTTCCATGGTAGGTAAGATGAGTTCTTTTTAACAGAATACTCGTTTTCGAAGCTTCGTTTGAATAAGATAAATTCCTTATTAGGATTTGGTATCTTCATAAGAATTGTAGATATGGAAGTCTAGTTTCATATCGTTCAAGAATCAACAAATTTGGAGCAACCTACAGTGAGATATGAATATTCTTCTATCAACACTCAATTCCGTCACAGCACTATATCTTGCAAAGATTAATTTATTTGACCTACTTATACTCCGAATTTGTAGTTATGTTCTTCATGAAAGTTGTAGGTAAGGATGTTGTGATTACCCAGAAATTTGAATCACCTAATTTGGACCAACCTATGAAACGTTATACCCAAAATACAGAGGCTGTATTATTTTCGTAGAAAATTGAAATACCGACATACAACATTTTAGGGGTTGTTACAATATCATTAGATTAATGATATTGGAGGAATTGAGACTTAATCCTTGCTTAAGATTTAGGAATATGAGACTTGAGATATTAGTTGATATTAAAATTTAGGAATTTGATTATAGATTTGGATGAGTTATTGATTCTAGGCTAGATATATAGTAATATTGATCTCTACGGATTCATTTGCTTACAAATATCGTACAGTTGATAGATTGGAAACGTGAGACATCGAAGAAAGGGAAATCACCGGTGAATTAGCTTGCTTGACTTCGTTTCTTCGGTTAAGGTAGGTTATGGTTTATTTTATATTATAGATAGACTCTTAATAGCAATTGATAGTCATTGAGTAATGTGTGAAGTTTACTATGCATTTAATTATTGTGGTTCTGATGATTGATATATTATTGTGATTGGTCTGCAATTTCAAAACCGTAAAATCTATAATCTTGAACTTGTCCTGTCAAAAATGATGTCTTGAATAAAAAAGATTTGATAAAATATTGTTAATTAATTGAAATGTGATAATAAAGAATGATAAATTAATTATATTTGGATCTGGTGTCACGAGCCGACACGATATTATTGGATCGGGTGTCATATTTCGACATAGTATATTTAGATTGAGTGTCATATGCCGATGCAGTATATTGGATCGGGCGTCACGTTTCGATACGGTATATTTGGATCGAGTGTCACGTTCTAACGTATATTTGGATTGGGTGTCACATTCTGACATGGTATATTTGAATCGTATGTCACGTTCTGACACGGTATATTTGGATCGGGTGTCACGAGCCAACACAATATATTTAGAGCAGGTGTCACAAACCGACAAGATATAATTGGATCGGGTGTCACGTTCAGACACAGTAATATTAGAGGGAAAACATATGAAAATGATTTAATACTATCCAATCTCAAAAAACTCATTTCCCAAAAGATCATGGTGTGAAGGCCTGAGTCCTTTGTATAATTTGGATATTGTTGATAAATTACGTAACTGTTTCATTGTGTTGTCACTTGATCTTGATCTTGTTGTTTGCCACCTATTAAATGTTGCAGTTGATTTGGTGTTATTACTTTATGCATATTGATTTCTATTTCGACTTGGCCGATGATACCTACTCAGTACATATTGCCCTGTACTGACCCCTACATGTATTTTTATTTATTTTATTTTGTGGAGTGCAGTGAGTGTACCATCGACTTAGACTCGCCTTTAGCTCTAGCCAGTCTCCAGTATATCAGATTGCAGGGTGAACTATCTTCTTAACTCATGTTGGATTCTCTTAGTCAAGACATGATGTTTTTAGTTTTCGGACACAGACTATTTTGTTTATCTATTTGGGTGGTTGATACTCTTAGACTTGACATTTTGAAATTAGATGCTTGATGTGATGACTTTCAGATTTTGAGAAAACGTATTTAATAGGCTTTAGTGATTTTATTATTTCTTATTCTCATAAATTGAGCTTCCGCATTATTGTCATATTTTATAAGGTGGAGTTTGTATCGTTGGTTCTCTCACCTAAGAGATTAAGTGTAGGTGTCACTCATGGTCCATTTTGGGTCGTGACAACTTTTTTCTAAATAAATATATTATTCCTTTTTTTAACCACATTCGAATATTTATTTTATTAACAAATGCTTATCCTACTTTAATTTGGAAAATATTAAGAAATAAAAATATTTTTTATTTTATTAGGATTTATTTTATCTTTATATAAATGAAAAGTAACGATGAAATTGCTATGATCTTATATGGAGTAATTTTACTTTAAATGAGAAAATGAGATTAAAAAGAAAAAATAATTACTTTCTACTTATTTATTAGTTAAAGTAATTTTAAAAGAAAAGAAACAAGAATAGAGTTTTTTAAAAGTAATGCTTTTATTAGGACTAATTTTTTTTAAAAAATAATATATATTTTTAGGAAAAAAGCATTTTTGATCCATTAAGTAAAACAGTAGGGTATTTTCAGATCAAACTATTGACGACAGAGATATTTTTAGATCAAATTATTAACTGAGATTATTTTTGTTCAATTTCATATGGTTTGAGAACATCTCTTTTTTTTTTTTAACTCTTTTCCATTTTATCTTTAATAAAATAATTTATACATATACAAATGAAAATGATGGAGCATATAAAGCAATTCTTAGCTAACATTAACAAGTAATAGCTCCCTATGCACCAACATTGGTTTAGGATGTCTTCAATTCGAGCTCTATACATAGAGAAAATCATATTGGAATCGTCATTATGAAATGGACTCTGTAGTGTGTAATTCAAATTAATCGGAGTTTCAATGTGGACTTCGAACACCAGGTTGAAAACCAAAAAAGAGTAGCTCCCTATGCGATTTTATATTACAAGAAACAATTAAGAAAATATTGAAGAGAGTGAAACTTATTTATTTATTTTTCTAAAATATATCTGAAATAATTTACTACAGTACAAAACTAAGTAAAAATATTTTTAGATCATAACTTTTAATTATTTTTTAAAAAAATTATGTGAAATTAAAGGGCCACAACAGACGAGCTCTTACCCTAGAGTGTCAATTCTTTGCCGGATTGGGAAGTCACTGTTGATTCACTCGCCGGAGGACAGTTGAAAATGGTGGTAAGATTAAGGTTATCGAGGTTTGGATGCAAAAACAAACCCTTTTACAGAGTAATGGCGGCTGATAGCAGATCTCCAAGAGACGGCAAACACTTGGAAGTACTTGGTTACTACAATCCTCTACCAGGTAACAAAAACACTAATTTTCCCTATTTTTATTGACAGATTATGCTATTTGTCATTAAAAATTAATTTTGTTGCTCATTTTCCCTACTTTGGATTAACCCCATTTGAAAAAAATTCATCTTTTACCTTTATTTGTACTGTATGAAGGGGCTTTGTTGACAGAAAACCTCAGTTCTTGAATCTTGAATTCAAATATTTGTTGTTTGGTTGAGGTGCTGATGAATATGCTATTTGTCATTGGAAATTAATTTGTGCTTATTATTACTCATTTCATATTATTTTGGATTAGCCCCATTTGAAGAAAATAAAAATCTTTTAGCTTTATTTGTGCTGTATATAAGGTTTTGTTTACAGAAATCTCAGTTCTTGAATCTTGAAATTCAAATATTTGTTGTTTTGTTGAGGTGCTGATGAATATCTTTGTACAATTTTCTTTTTTGTACAGGTCAAGATGGTGGTAAACGGATGGGTCTTAATTTTGATAGGTTGAAGTAAGTAAATTTCTGAACTTCTTGTTTTTGTTGTGATTGATACCCAATATTATGTGTTCCATTTTATAATTTAGAGATTCTTGAATTGCATTTTTCTCTCTTGTTAAAGCTTAGATGATGAGGACAAGTTAAAGTGTAAACCCTTTAGACTTTAGTTCATGTATCCTGCTTTTGTTGTTGTTGTCTGACTAAGAATATTGTAACACTACTCAAAGGTAGTAATTCAGTTGCTTCTGCAGGCTGTGGAAGCTCAATTTGATCTATAAAATCATTGAAATTCTTGTATGGCTATGAATTCAAACGGTTAAGACTGGTTTATAGCTGTAGGATTTGCTAAATTGTCATTTTAAATCTTCTGTCCATCTTGTTGTTATTTTTTGAAAAGAATTTAGTTGTTGTAGGAATTGACTGAATACGCTGGCCAAACATGAACAAAAGAATGAGTAACATGTGTTGACTGAATACAGTAATTTAAAGTGTTTGGGGAGTTTCTAGGGTGACTATTGTAGATATATATAAGGAAGAAATTTAAAATGTTTTGGGTGATTTCTAGGGTGACTATTGTAGATATTTATGAGGGATCAACTAAGCTATTTGAATTGAGTTATTGAGAAAATTGTATCAAACAGGTGCAACTGGAGTTAAGGAGGTTATGGACCAATGTAAATTATGTTGGCGAAAAGGCATAGATAACAATGCAATTGAGATTTATTGAAGATATTTGGTTTTAGAGACCAGAAGCATTATACCACCGTAACCCTCCCCCTCCTCTTTGGGGTGGAGGGTGGGGTGTTGTTATTTTGGGGGGTTTATGTATTTCTTTGGGTTTTGTATACTTAGTTGTATGTGTGTTGTATCCCCTTAGATTCTTCTTCTAAGAAGTTATTACTTATAAAGAAAATTACAATTATGAGTACTTACTACTTGGGCTATAAATTGCTTATGAGATATTTTTGCGTACATTTTGTTGTGAGCGTGACAAGTTGAATGCAGGCTCACTCGATTGAGATGCATCTTTGAAAAACAAAATTCATCTAGTTGAACTGGTGAACAATATGCTAACTCATCTGGGAAGTGGTTAACAGTTTGCTGTTTTAGACTTTCTTGAACTTTTTGCTTCTAAAAAAGAGGGTTTGTCGTCTTTAAGTTGTAGGAAATAGGAATGATGTTCTCTTTTCATAATAATGACAGTAATAAATGGTTCTCTGCTGCACTGTTAACTTCAAGTGGCAATGATCGTTCTTGGCTGCAGATGCGGCGGAACATTAGTGAGGATTGTGTTTGGTATAATCAAAGATTTTACCATCTTTATTCTCTTGTTTATTATGTTATTGTGTACATGGACCATAAACATGATAAAATGGTTCATTTATCGAGTGTGCTGGAGGCAACACATAATTTAATATGTATTGTAAACTTGGTTTAGCGAATTAGGAGTGTGGCTGTGATTTTGGAAGGTTAATTATCATGTAACCCTTAAAGACAGATTAAGAAATGACATTTGTAAGTTAGGATCTCTTTTAACACCTTTGCTTTGCTCTTGGGACTCATTTTGGCTGGGTTAGTCAGGGAGTTAAATTGTAGTTGATATATGTCGGACCTTTTTCTTCCAATTTGTAGAAAAGCACTAGCACTGTGTTCTTGCATAAACTTTCTTTTTTTTTTTGCTACTGTTTCTCGTGAGTCATTCAAAGGTGATTAAGTTGCTTAATGTTTTAGGACAGGCTTTAACATAAAAAAAATCATGTGAAAATTCAATATATTTCCAAATAAAGGTGCAGTCTCACAGCTATTTGCAAAGTAGACTTCTTGAAGGGACTGAAACCCCTTTTAGTGTATATCAGATGACTTATGACCTATTTAGCTGATCAGGAAAGGAAGGTGCCTAGACTGTAGGGACGAACACTCGAAGTGCTTGATCACTGGTGCGTATAGTTTCATACAAGACAGGAGCATAACTAATAGCATGATAAATCCTGATGCTGATATTACGTGTTTCCTGTTTATGAGATTGTGGCCACTCAAGTTTAGTCTTGCGAAGGTCCATAAAAGGAAAATAGTGCTTAAATGGTTGTACTGTGACTTTGCTGTACTTGTTGCAAGAACTAGAGCTTGTAGGTTCTTTTACTCTTAATCATCAGATAGTTGTCAGGATCACACAATCATGTCTTCTTCCTGATTTGTGGTTCTGCAGGTATTGGTTATCCGTTGGTGCACAGCCTTCAGACCCAGTTCAACGCCTTCTTTTCCGAGCGGGCGTATTACCTCCTCCACCTATGTTGGCAATGGGACAAAAAGGTGGTCCACGGGATACTCGATTAGTTGATCCTATGACTGGACGCATCATGACACCTGAAAGTGCAAAAAGTGCCAAACCAACAGTTGATTCTGAAGTTGACGAAGACAAAGATTAGAATCTGACTAGTTGATTTTGTACACCTTCAATTCAAAGATCTGTTTTTTAGTATGTGATAATTGCAGCGCTGATGTTTGTTGCTATGTACCGCTGTTTGAAACTGGCAATCTTAGAACGTGTCATCTTCAAATATGCTGTGATCATGTCTCAATTTTGTCTCGTCTTGCTAAAGGGATATATCTTTAACTGTCTATGTTTGAATAAAATAGTATAGTACCCCTTGGATGTGACTCTTGATCGTTGTGCTCTACGCATTTCTGCTGTGACTTAACAAAAGTTTAGTAATGAAGATGCTGCTTAACGTGTATGCTTATTGTATTGGCTTTAAAAAGACATGTCAAGTACAATGAACTAATCCGAGTGCTATTGCTAGTTGCTACATCACTATTCTTTCACCTATTCTCATTTTTACACTTTTCCTATTTTAACAAAAAAGAACATGATAGACTGAGACTGGGTAGTAACCTCTACAGGTATCAACAATCTGATGGCCATATACATATATAAAAATAGTGCTATTACTATGGATGCAAAGAAAATGTGTCATCTGATAACCATATAATATTCTTGAATATATATTTTGTTCCTAGGTGCATGCAACAGTTATTCAATGTTGTCTTCTTGTACCGGCTGTTCCCATTTAGTTAGTAGAATCATTGATTTCACTAGGACGATTGGAAAAGAAGAAAAGAACAAGCTTTTCCTTCAAAAATTAATGTCTATGAGTAGTTAAACTCGTCTTGTACTTCTGTTCAATCACATCAGTCGAATTGCCAAAAGGTTAATCCATGTCGATTTGTAAGCTTGTTCTGATCTAGTTCTACTTCTATGCTTGCCCGATAAAGTCCAACTAAAGCTTTCTTGATTCTATCCTTCCAATAACTGAACTTGCTCTTTCTTGCCTGTTGCGCAAATGGCATTCGCAACATAGTAGTTCCTCATTTGTACTCTCATCAGCACCTGAGTGTAGAATCTTTTGCAGTTAGTATTACTAATTCAGCAGGCTTTGCATATTAGAAGGGAATTAATTAAACAGATTATTGAAAGGCTTAAGAACTGAGCCAATCTGAAAGATTTTTTAATTTTAGAGAAATTTTCATTCTAGTTGCATATTTTAAAGTGCAGAACCCAATTATTTGTTGTCATGTTACGGTGATAGGGGACACTAGGAGCAGATTCCACCATTTTTCTCTGTTTCCTTCTGGCCTAAATAACCAGACCAAACTCATGGAAAATAAGGTAGAAATTGTAGATTTTTTTATGTCATAAATTAGACACAATCCCATAATGTAAGCATAAGTTATGGAACTCTTGAAGTAAGTTTTGAATCTAAGGCAAAAGTTATAGAATATCTCACAAGTTAGATATAATGAGATAGTATAATGCGTTGTCCATAGGGCGTAAGTTAGTTTTTATAAAGCCCTTGAGCTGAATTTTATCTCTAAGGCCAGAGTTATAGAGTATCCCATAAGTAAGACTTAGTGATACGGTGCAAACTGTTGCCCATAGAGCGTAAGTTGTTATTTTAATCTTCATGAGCTAAGTTTTGCCTTAAAGATGAGAATTATGGAGTATCTCACAAATCTAACACAATGAAGTAGTGCAGAGTGCTTCCCAAGGGATATCAATTGCTCAAAGTTTTTGAAAAAAGGGTCACTTGTATCTTTCTTAGTAAAATATCTCAATTTTTTTTTGCAAGTTAAATAAAGGAACTCATATTCGAATAAATCAAGACTGAAAGATCAATCATCTGTCAAAGAAAGTATATTTCTTATGGTATCAAATTCACCAAATTCATGGATAAGTATATAAGACGAGCATTAAATTGAACACCCTATAATCCAAACAATGAAATAATAAATTGTCATAGAGACAATTAGAGCATGTATAAGCTGCTTTAGATAAGGTAAGACAAACATGTCAAATTATTTTTTGGGGCTTATTTTAAGCACAAAATGGCTTTAAATTGACCGGTCAAACACTCAAAAAAGCTGAAAACAGCTTATAAGCTATTTTCAGCAACTTATAAGTCAATCCAAATGGGCTCTTATTCTAACCACTTTAATCCTAGTTGAAAGAAAAACTAAAATGAATTATACAATATTTTGTCCGTTTCTTTTGCATCTCAAACATTTGAAACTATTTTTCGGAAGTTCAGTTCTTGCAACCATCTTTTTGTTTGCCTTCTCCCTAGTAGAACCTTCACATTCAAGGGATTTGTGATTAATTCCTTCACACTATCTGGAATAATCCATGATCTTGTACTTCTTACTGGTAGAACTACTACCTAATAAGTTTTTAGCCAAGCTTGTCTTGTGAACCAGTATGAACAATAACTAGACTTGTTCCTGTTTCTGTTATCTATAAGTGCAATGGCGTGGGTGCAAGGTAGCTTGTCTATTTAAAACACCAAGCATTGACAAATCCTATTCAGTCTACGACATATTCAGTTCCTCCTTTTACAACAAATTTTGTAGCATCAATATGATCTTACATGTAAACAAAAATGATAAATAAATAACAATATGAATAATTCTTAAACTAAGTCTTGCCCATGCGATATGAACTGTATATATTTTAACAAGATAAACACATAAAGAAAATATAAATATTTTCCCTTAGGGCACGAGTTCAAGTTTTAAGACATGTTACAATAATATTTCAGATGTTAACAATTGCAGCATGTGTACCTGTTCTCATCATCCCTCTTGATGTTTATATACACGTCGGGGTTCCTTTCTTTCATCGTATGTAGATATGATGGCACCATATAATAGTTTTCTTCTTGAGTTTCCCTTATCACAATATAAGACTGTTGTATTGCATGCCATCCTTTGTTTATTCCGTATCTTTCTACCACAAAATTCTGGTGTGGTTACATTCTTCGTATTCCATATAAGCTCTAGGATGTAATCACATATCACCTTTAATGTCACGTTTCTCTGGTCAAATTTAATGAAGTCAAAAGAGCAACTGTCTTTGAAAAGCAAAGAATCTTTTATCCTTAAAGCATGAAAACATCAAGTGCAACTATTATCCACACAACTTAATATCTTGTTTTGCTAGATTTGACATCCTTGAATTGTATGTTGCATATACTCGCAACATTTGACATACACTTCTTCAAATATTCTTAGTCAAAAAAGACTAATTGCGCACTTATTTCATCCACAGAGGCGTTATCTCTTAGACTATCAATTTCAATTATTTTTCCTTTTCGTACCCTCTTAACCTTAGATAACGTTTCTTCGATTGTTGATAAGAGAGTCACAAGTTGAATCTCCATTGTCTGCTCAATGGCGATTAGTCCTTCATTTCTGTCAATATGGTTAATTGTTTAACCCTTCTTTTGTAGTTGAATATTTGGTTCTTGTTAGGTGAGCATCATTCCTCTATCTCTGTCAACATCCTCAAGCAGTCCGCATTTTTTGTTGTTTCACCATGTTGTCTTCATATACAGCTAATAACTTTCCTTCATCTCTATTGATATGTTGTAGTTCTATGTCATCTTGTTGTTCAGTAAAGAGAAAGGTTTGCACAATTATCTTTCGTCAGTTAGTAGTAGTAGTAGTAACACACCATTGTCCTAAATGCATGAAGAAGATCATAGCATTGTGCAAATCTTTCTCCTCAACAAACAGAACAACAACATATCAACAGAGATGCAGGGATATTGTTAGTTGAACATCATCACGCAACAAGAAGAATGCAGAATGCTTGAGGATGTTGAAAAGAGATAGAGGAATGATGCTTACAGAACAAGAAACCAATATTCAATAACAAAAATCAGGAGAAATAATTAACCATATTGACATGAATGAAAGATCGATCGCAACGAATAGACAAGGGAGAATCAACTTGCGACTCCCATAGTAACAATCGAAAAAACAAGACAGCCATCTAAGGTGAAAAGGGTACGAAAAACAAAAGGAAAATAATTGATATTTGTATCCTGAAAAATAACGCCTCTATGGATGAAATAAGTGTGCAATCAGTTTTTCTTGATAAAGAAAATTGAAGAAGTGTATGTTGAATATTGAAATAACACGCAACATACAATTCAAGTTTGTTAAATCTAGCAAAATAAGATATTGATTGAGTTTTCTGGATAACAATTGTACCTGGCATTTTCATGCTTCTAGGATAAAGATATTTTCTTTTCAAGGTAATTATTTTGTTTTGCTGGTAAATTTACTATGGTTAAGTGATTTAATAAGATGAGAATGTATGTTAATTAACCATGGTCAAGTGGTAAAAGTTTACATGCAAACACATCATGCATCTATTGATTTAGAGTAAACACTGGGGTGCGGGTAAGTTTTTACCATGCAGAGGCGAATATAGGACTTAAATTTGATGGTTCATAAATATGAAAAAGACACAGTTGTTCTATTGACTTCATTAAATCTAACTAGAGGAACATGACATTAAAGAGTGATATGCGACTACATATTAGAGCTTGTACAAGATACGAAAAAATGTAATCACATCAAATTTTGTGGTAGAAGAAATGAAAAGGAGATGTACCACAAATGATGGTGTGCAATACAACATGCTTATGTTGTGATAAGAGGATCCCTGAAAGAAAACTATGGTATGCTGCCATCATATCTTCAAATGATGAAATAAAGAAATTTCGGCACGTACACATACACAGTGGCGGACCCAGGATTTTAAATAAGGGGGTTCAAAATCTAAATAACTAGACACACGAGCTAGTCGAAGGGGGTTCGACATCTACTTTATATACATAAAAAATTATTTTAACCATGTATAAATAGTATAATTTTCCGCCGAAGGAGGTTCGGATGAACCCCCTCAGCATAAGGTGGATCCGCCACTGCACATACATCAAGAGGGATGATAAGAACACACACACATACTATTAACTGTTAAGAACTGAAAATGCTATTATGACATACAACACGTCTTAAAACTGAAAATCTTGTCCTAGGGCAAATATTTATATTTTTTTGTTGTGTTTATCTTGTTAAAATATACACAGCTCTTGCCACATGGGCAAGACTTAGTTCAAGAAATTTTAGTACAGATTGTGAACATCAAATGACACGAACATTCTTCTGCTTAATATAGATTTCAAGTATGCATTTTTTGCTTATGGTTCAATCACCAGTTAGATGAGTTGTAGGCCGATAATAGTGGTAGACACAATATTTTTGAAGTCAAAATATTGTGGTGTCCTCATAATAGCGGTCCTCAAGAAAGCAACAACAACATATTTCCTTTGGCGTTTGAAATTGCGGACTAAGAAAATAATGAATCCTACAATTGGTTCTTCCATTAGTCGAAAAATTCGATTGAGGTACGTGAAAAACTATCCATTCTATCAGATTGTCACCTGCTCATTGCACACAGTTGCAAATGACAATCCAGAGAGCTAGCACGGAATATGCATTTATCACATGACTTTTTTTTCAAGACAGAGATACTTCTCAGATGCAATCATGTCACTCTTTCACAATGCAACAACAACCTACAAACATAAGGAATTTACTAGTTCCATGGATTAGATAGAAAATGTTGACAAAATTGTTGTAAAATACTTGAAAAAGAAATCACCCGAAACATGGGTACGTTCATTTCATATCAACAGAAGGTACAATATGCTCACGACAAATAATGTAGAATTTATGAATGTCATCCCAACAAAAGCAAGAGAACTGTCAATAATGACTTTTAACTACATTCAGAACAAGCTACAAAGTTGGTTTATAATAGAAAAATGAATGTGCAAGGCACGTTTCATGACATTATACGTTGCACGCACCAGGAGCTAACTTAGAAGATTCCTACTGGCTTGAGATTGAAAGTATGTAATTTTTTCAAAACTTTTGTCTCAGTGTCACAATTTTACACTATGTTTACTCTTTATATTTTCTTGAATTGTGTATAAATTTTGATTTACAGACAAAATCTTGCTCAGAGGCTTTATTCAAGAATGAATGATTTGTATCGAAACAAAAGTTAGATTCTTGCTTTTTACTTAACTATAGTAAATTAATTGTCATGCTAGAATTCACTTTTGAAGTTATAGTTATTTGCTTCATAAGCTTTACATACAAGTTATTATGCCCCCTTATTATTTGTTATAATAGCGTCTTTCCAATCTATAACAATAACAACAACAACATACCCAGTGAAATCCCACAAGTAAGGCCTGAGAGGGTAAAATGTATGCAGACCTTACCACTACCTCATGGAGGTAGAGAGGCTGCTTCCGAAAGACCCTCGGCTCAAGTGCAGCAAATCCTTTCCAAATCAATAACAATTGAAGTATAATGTTTTAGGTGAGTTTTGAATTTCGAATATGAAAAGTAAGTTCAAATCAAGTGATATTATTAAAAACACTTAGAAACATTAAAAATTCTATTATTGCAAGCTTGAAGAGTAGCAAACTGCAGAAAAACTATCTTCACATTCGAAGATATATATCTGAAACTTTCGCATATACATTCTTGAAGTTTTCCCTTAACAAGTCAAACTTTAGACATAATTGTCAAAAAGTTGACCTAGGCAAGCCAAGCTTCACGTAAAAAAATCAAAAGTTTGCATGCACGCATCAATATGCCAAATTTTAGATGCAAATTTTTGCAACTTCAGTCTTGCATGCCTTCTTGTATGGAATGACTAAATTTATAAAATTTTATAAAATTAAGCTACGACATAAATGGTGGTCTCAAAAACGAATATTTGTACCCTTCCCCCTTTACTTGCAACCGTAAAGCCCTTTCTATTAAAACAACCGATAATCATCAAGTGTTCAAAGTAATTTATAAATAATCAATAATGTATTCAGATAAAGGTATTAAAACTGATAATAAACCGTTGATGTGTTCTTAAAAAAGTGCTTTAAAAACTTGTGCTAATAAAACGGCTTCAAAGTTATTTTTATAAAAAGATAAATTAAAGAGTATCCTACAATGAGAAGATTTCTTCACAACCATTGTTTCAAATGACATTCCATGAAGCATATGGAACAGGTCTAATTGCTACATCATTTAACTTACCTTCAAGTGTGTACAGCTATGTAAACGGCTCCATTCTTCACAATTAAGATAATAGCAATTCGAAGACATAAACTTCAAAATTTAGCTTTCTAAAGCTATATAAAACCATAACAATATTGGATGATAACCTACAAATTGTACCAGAAGTTGAAGGAACACTTACTTTTATACTTGCTGCTTTAGAGGTCTGTGAGGCTTTGGTGCTGAAATCATAGAAACAAGAACTACTCAAACTTTTTCAAGAGACAAAACAAGTAAGATGTTGGAGAAGAATGGATCTTTATGTTGTAGAAATTCAAATGTGTGAGAAATATAGGAGAAAAATATTATTGAATTGTGTATGAACAATATTACACAACAACAACAACAACAACAACAACCCAGTGCAATCCCACATCGTGGGGTCTGGGGAGGGTAGAGTGTACGCAGACCTGACTCCTACCAATGTAGGACGGCTGTTTCCGAAAGACCCTCGGCATATGAACAATATTACACAAAAATCCTATTTATAGACACTATAAACAATCCTTTTCCAAGTAGGATATTATAAACTATTCTTATTTCTATTCCTATTCTAAGTAGGATTGTGTATACCTATTCCTATCCTAAGTAGGATTGTGTACACATATTTCTATTCTAACACTCCCCCTCAAGCTGGTGCATACCAAACATATGTATCTAGCTTCTTACAAATATAATTAATATGAGGACCGGTGAGGGACTTGGTGAAGATATCTACAAGTTGATCACTTGACTTCACAAATTTTGTAACAATATCTCCTGAGAGTATCTTTTCTCTGACAAAGTGACAATCTCATGAACTACTGTATTTGATGCATAATGTTAGTCAATCTCAATGTACTTGGTTTTCTCATGAAATACTGGATTTGGGGCATATTGCAGTGTTGAACTTCCCAAACTAAAGTTTGAAAAGACTGTTTCAGACAATAGAGTGACTTACACAATCGACATACAAGGCTACCAAACTCCCCTGAGCAACAAAATCAAGTGGTTGCTCCATATCGACTTCTTCACAGTGCAGTGGTTGTCGGAAAGTGCTCAAAATATGATATAAAATATATGGATCGTCTTGGAATCAATAGACGAGTCGACATTAAATAAGAAAGTCACTAAAAAATTAGTCGGAACATGCTTATGAGTCGGAGAATTAGAATTGATGGTTGAAAGTGGTCACAATCTGAGAGATAAAATTATATGGGTAAGGCCGAGATAATGGCACAAACCTACTGAGAAAGAGAATTATTATGGGTAAGATCGGAATGATGGCATAACCCTATTGAAAAATAGAAATTATATGGGTAGGGTCGGATTGAAGGAACAACCCTACTGAAAAAGAGAAATTATATGGGTAGGCCGGAATGATGGCACTACCCTACACAAATAAGAAAGTAGTCACCGGAAAGATGGTACGGTGCTACACAAATCGAATATGAAAAAGTAGTCACCGAAAAGATGACACGGTGCTACACAAATAAGATATGAGAAAGTAGTCACCGGAATGATGCACGGTGCTACACAAAATAGATATGAGAAAGTAGTCACCGGAATGATGCATGGTGCGACACAAACACTGACGGATATGGGGTTGACAAAAACAGCCCTAGAAAGTTGTCGGAAATTGACACACGGTGACCTCTCAAACTAAGTTTCCTTCCCTGAATATGGGGTTCATCATATATCATTGGCCCTACTTTTGTTAACATAACCAATGGCCAGACGGGCGGCATATATAGGTCATAGCCGCCCGCCGGCAGCGGAAGCTTTTCTTTAATTTTCTACCAAAATCGTAGAAGCTCTGATACCATGTGAGATATATAGGAGAAAAATATTATTGAATTGTGTAAGAACAATATTACACAAAAACCCTATTTATAGACACTATAAACAATCCCTTTCCAAGTAAGATACTATAAACTATTCCTATTTCTATTCCTATTCTAAGTAGGATTGTGTATACCTATTCCTATTCTAAGTAGGACTGTGTACACTTATTCCTATTCTAACAAAATGAAAATATAGGTGTGAAACATGGGGTGCACTTTCAAGAAACCTAGGTGCTGTAACTGTGGAAATGCATTTTCATTGCAAGCATGCAACAAGAGATTGGTGCAAATACGTCCAACACATCAAACTCATATCACCCATTTTACCTCTCCACCTAAATACCAAAACTCACCCCCTTTCCTTTAACCCTACTGACATACTGTTTACTGCCAACCAAGCAAAAGTTGGTTTATATCGTGAGTCCCCTTTCTAAAAAGAAATTTCATTTGAAGTTATTCTTGCAGTAGTAAGCTCATACAAATAATAAATGCCACAATAGCAACAACATTAGAAAGAACATACAAAATGTGAGAGATGAATGAGTATTCATTTTCTGAACTTGATGAGAACGACCTCAAAGTCTAAGCATGTTTTCTGAATGCATATTTCCCATATAAGACAAATTTTCTGAGCCAATTAGGAGTCTAATTATTCTTCTGTACTTGATTTAACAAATGAAAAAAAAAAAATCAAAGTATGTTCTGTCATCATATTTAGACATACTGATATGTGAGCACCTTCTCTGCTCTTCAAACCCCCTCCCAATTTATTTAACTTTTTAAAAAAAAAAAAGATTTTACCCTATCAAAGCTTGAATGAGACCTTTACTTACAAAGCTGAAAGAGATAAATTGCAGTCCGCCAGTTATGCTCCTCTTTCAGAAAATGGTGCAAAAACTTCACATATATAAATTGTTAGTAGACCACTAAAAGGCACGTCGGGGCACAGTTTCTCCAGACAATACTATGTAATATGTGATAGTTATGCTGAATGAATGAGATATGAAGCAATATAATGAAAAACTACGACACTCGAATTGAGCCTGATTTCATTTCAGGGTAATTTCTATCAGGATTTCTAAATATATTGATTCACTTGCGAAAACATCAAATTCAGTGACACGATGACTGAGGGAAGCAGATAAACTCCAGGCTGGAACTGCTTGAGTCTGTTGGTCATCTTCCACTTTCTGTATAGTATCTAGTGTCAAACAGCATTTACTAGCATTATAATGTTATGGAGATAGAGGTATACCATTTGGATTTCCTTGCTCATAGAAGCTCCGAAGAAGAGCAACAGCTTCAGAAGCCATTATTCCCCCAGTGCATTTGAAACCCTTTTTTGATGAGGCTAATTCACTGTTATGTTTTGTAACTTCCGATAAATTTCCCATTTGTCACTGGATACTTTTTCTTGGAAAGCTGAATTATGGAGAATAACATTCAGTATATTAAAATCAGTTTGGGATCAAACCTAGCTGGAAGCTCAGAGCTGCTGGAATGCAGTGATAGTACCGATCCACAACCTCCAAATTTATCATTTGCACATCCATAATATGCCTCCTTTATTCCTTGCAGAGGAACATGTTATGTTAGAGAAAGGTGCCAGAGTTATATAAAGAAAGACCAGCAGATAATGAAATGCTTAAACATACCAAGATATGACAAGGCTGCTGCGCACATTATACATGGCTCACAGGTAACATACAGAATGCACTTTGAGAATCTTTCAGAAACTTCAAGAGGTGAAAGTCCATTATTCTGCCATTGTTCAACTAGAAAATCAATTGCTTCCATCTCTGCATGTCTTGTAGCCTGGATTTATAGGAATGCTTACTCAGGTTTACATGATTAGAAAATAAGTGCACCTCAATATCAAGGGTTAAATAATTAGTGAAAGTCAATATATTAAGCCAAACCAAGCAAATAATCATGCAACTATCAACTGCAAGTAATGGGTCTTATCCCGATGCGGGAAAGAATCTTTTCATAAGGCATCTCAGCACAACAGGACTGAGAACCACACGGCAATCTATGCATAATGAATGAAATAAAAATCCAAAATTATATATATCAACTACAACATGATAAGGGAGGAAATAGTAAGAAGATTGTTATCAAGAAAAATATCTTTCAAGCGTAAATATATGTAGGAGCACATACACTTCCAGAAAAAATCTTTTTCATGCAATATGATAAATCTCCACTCTGAACCCCCCGGCGCCTCATCCTGCACGATAACGGCAGTCTTTTCCACTTTTCCCTTGGTGACTCAAACCAACTTCCATTTCTTAGAGAAGTATTTTGTGCAGACGTTCGTTCTTTTCCCTACCCTTGTGCCAATTACATCATTGACAAACAACGACAAGTACGCTTCTCTCACAAATTCAAGTTGGGGCCAGCTACAGGAACCCAAACACACCATGTAGTTCACCATTTAAGCTCATCTGAGACCAATATCATACAAAATAAAAATACCGAAAAAAGTAACAGATTTTCCTATATTTTATTTTAGTGTATAAATCTCTGATATGA
Source organism: Solanum dulcamara (assembly GCF_947179165.1). NCBI lineage: Eukaryota > Viridiplantae > Streptophyta > Magnoliopsida > Solanales > Solanaceae > Solanum > Solanum dulcamara. The sequence continues at coordinate 69,022,272 of NC_077242.1, forward strand.
CTAAGAGACTCCTTAAAGCATAGGACCTAAATTAAGCGTACAACATGACTAAACATATCCTCAACTAATTGGTATCACCAGAATAGATCGTTTTCGTTCATTATACCCTAGTAATTGCTAAGTTTACATGTATATGGATTCCAAGAAACTGTACTTCTTTCAAGACAATTTCCTTCCAAGTGACTTTAAGTCTACCTTGTCCCTTTTAACACATTCACTCATCAGCGTTTCACACCTACACTTATGGACAACTACATGACTGAGCTAAAGGTAAAAAGTTCAAATGCTTCAGAGTAAACAATGATGCTTTCAATAGTTACCAAGCAACAGGAAACAGGAGATATCACCACTGCAATACAACCTCTCCCTTACTGCACATCTTTTTCTCTGGTATGTTCATTACAGCATGCATGTGGACATTGGGCATAAATGTTTATCAAATACATATGAATACAAGTGGGCAAGACAGATAATCTCAGCATACGTATCGATAATAGTTTAGACAATCTAACAAAATGGAAGATACCTAATACAGATCTTATTAAGGTAATTAAGAGTTGAACACATACATTTCTTGTTTCAGTCGTTCGATTTCTTCCTGAGGCAATGACTTCCCCATCCTCAACAACGACGCAGCTGAAATGAGGAAAAAACATAATTAAATATGCTAACTGAACCAAAATAATTGAAGAAACTTTAACAGACAATTTTTTTATTCCAGCCAGTCCTGTCTTTGGTACACCTTTGCATAGGATTAGTTATCCAGAAAATCTTCACTATCTTAAACCAACACCAGGAGGAGGGATGGAGAGGGGGGGAGGGGGGTTATATCCTTTGCCCATCAAGTTCAAATAGAGACCAACAGGTCCTTTTCATTTCTTCTTCTTTTTTGTTTTAAATCAGCAAACTTTTCTCCTTTTTGTCTTCTTCTTTGTCCTCCTCCTCCTCCTTGAAACCCTAGGCAAGCCAACTACCAACCCTTCCCTATGCTCTCACACTAGCAACACTCACCCGGACAATGCATCTTCTTCCAGCCACGTTGGAATTGCTACATCCATTTTGTTTACTCCTACCAACACAGCTTTCCATAAGCTGCCTACCTCCTTTTTTAATCAGTAAAGAAAAGATTTTGTAAATGGAACAAAGCCAAACATCAAGAAGGTGTCGGACCGTACAAAAGTGAGATATCACCTACATTAAAAAAACAAAAGAGGGAGGACATCTTGTTCAGTAGGTCCTATAGGCTATGTCTGTAGAGTGCTAATGAAATCCATCATTCCGTCAATATCATGTACATCCTGAAATTCGCACCATAAAGCCAGTGTACAAACACTTGTATTTCCGCTCCTGGGCATTAGTTGCTTTACCCTCAAAGCACCTAGAAATTCTTTCTATCCATACTACCTTTGTTTTTATTAAGTTCTATCCATACTACCTAAAACACAGGCAAAGCTTGTTTCCAGATTCCCTTCAGCACCTTGTTTCTTCCTTTGAGACCCCAACATAGCAGTAGATCTTTCACAGAGATCGGCATGATCCAATTCAGTTTAAACATGCCAAGAAAGAGATCCCAGAGTTGCTTAGCTACCCGGCAGTGTAGAAAGAGGTGGCTTCCATTCTATTCATGATTGTTATATGTTGCACATATTTATACCCCACTAAACTTCCTCCATCCGTGCGGCACCCTGGGACTAGCCATCTACTTCCTCCCATACCATTCACAATTTTCTTTTCGTCTTGCAACTTTATTTTTCTTTTCTGGCACATTTTTCCTTCCCACAGTTTTTACTGTTTTAATGTTTTAGAATTTGGACCATTTTCCTATAATAGGTGTATTCTTTTCCAATTTTTATCTTTTATGGTATTATTATGACCTTAGATAGAAAGGAGTGGAGGTCGCGGATTAGGATAGAAGGTTAGTAGGAGTAGAAGGCTAGTAGGGATAGAATGATGTCTTGCCTTGTGACGGTTTAGGATTAGTCGTAGGTCTAGGTGTGCCATTGTAGTTGTGTTGTTATTGTCTTTTGATTGTTGTTGTTCCTGTCTTGTAAAATTTGCAGCGCTTTTCGTTTTTGTCATTATGATATATATATTGGTTTTTCTCTCTTATTTGGGGACCGACACTTTTGAGCCGAGGGTCTTCCGAAAACAGTCTTTATATCTCCATGAGATAGTGGTAAGGTCTGCGTACATTCTACCCTCCCCAGACCCCCACTTGTGGGATTCCACTGGGTATGTTGTTGTAGTTGTATGGTATTATTATTGCTCTTCTATAAATTTCCGAGATCTTTCTTTATCTGTTCACACCAATTGTCTAGCTTCTATACCCCTGTAGATAAGATTCATGATATGAGGGAATTAAAAGGGAGAATGGAGTTTTAGTGAGTTAAGTAGATCAATTTTCACTCCCATATGACCCTAGCCAACAAAAACTAATACAACTTACAAGGAAAGAAAAACATAATAGCATAGTGCTCTACAACTACTCTTTTCATTTGATGTCCCTGTACTAAAAAGAGAATAGCCTTTCCAAGGAGAGCATAGTTCTAGCCAACGAAAGTACTAGATTAATCTCTAATGGATAATTAAAATTAAATGAATACATTGTTTCCACCATAGTAAAAATGTTCTATTTTTTATTCTTTTGGGGGTTCAAGCCACAAAGAGGATAGCAGAAAACAGAAGAGGTAGTAACTAAATACAAATAAAACAATTAACATTGTTCCAGGCTAAAGAAACTGAAAAGAATTAGCTCTCAAGCGAATAAATTTAAGATATTTATGAAAATAAGCCAATAAGAGGCAAATAGATAATTGAAAAGCTAATCCGAGGGCACATGTGACTGTTACGACTTACATTCTGCTCAACTCTACATCAAGGTTTAGGGGAGGTTTTGTTGGAAGGAGGGTTTGAATTGACTTAGAAAAATGTGCCTCTACTATACAAGTGGAAAAATCTGATATGCATCCATAATGATCAACAAAGTAGACAACAAGGAGGCACAAATGCCTATTGTCGACATGGCCCTAACAAAGATGAAATACGACCAAGCCACTGACATGTACAAAGAACGTTCTTTAGATGATACAGTTCCCTAAGAGAAACTAAATTATTCTAAGAATTTCATTTCCAAAGTAACAATTAACTTCAGCAAGAATCTTACCCAACTGGAACTTCAAGATTGGCTAATGCATCATTTGCCTGAGAAAATTAAAAAGTATTAGGAATGTGGGAGCAAAAGAAGAAAGAAAGAGCACACTGTCCAAGAATGTAATTACACATATATGCAGTATGAAGTCAGAGATTTGAACACCTAAGTCCTACCAGATCATTTTACCACTACTTTTTTGTCATAACACCAAGCAATAGTCTTTTTCATTCAATTTATACCCATCTTTTTGGGAGGAGACGTGCTTAAAGATTTTGTGTTAGTGAAATAAACTGGAATAAAGTAGTAGAAAACATCTACAACTATGGATGAACTTAATAAGCATTAAGCTCTGTCAATAATTATTTAAATCTGACCTCTTGATTTGAGTATTACTAATTATGCAGCCTAACTTCCTTTTTTCCAACCAATACCACTAATAAGACAAATAATGTAACATCATGCAAAATCGAGGTATATAAAGAATGTGATTCCTTTGATTTTGTATATCATTATCAATCCATATAGAAAAAGGCATAAAATAAGTGTCAAGTATAAAGCAAATTGCTTGCTCTGAACAAAAAGTATACTGATCACAAGAAAAAAAAATCATCATCAAGACGCCAAGATGTTTTAATTTGTAGCAGCAAGAGTTAGAGACTTTAATTCAAGAGACGTCAAAAGTCATTACCATAACAATGTAATACAGATTGACTGGTGTAGATTCTAACATTGAAATATCCATGACTTGTTATAGGGAGAAAATTACACTCTAATGTTTTAATTGTAAAATCACATTCTAATTTTTTAATTGTAAAATCACACTCTAATCTTATATAGGAAAATTTCATTGCTGAAAAGCTAGGGAGACAATATGAGCCTAAAAATACAACAACAACAACAACAACAAGCCCAGTATAATCCCACCATGTGGGGTCTGGGGAGGATAGAGTGTACGCAGACCTAACCCCCACCCTTAAAAGGTAGGGCGGCTGTTTCCGAAAGACCCTAGGCTCAAGAGAGGAGAACGAGATAGGGAAACAAGGAAAAACAGGACAAAGGTCAGATAGAACCAAGCATATCGAAAACAATATGAAAACAAGGAATAATGAGAACGAGAAAGTCGTGGTAGGACAATCCGGAAAGAAAGGAGAATTAACTACTATAGATAAATAAGCTAACCAAAGTATACCGGCCCAACAAATATAAGCAGCAATCAAATGCATAAATCAAATGGTAATAGACAAATGAGCACACCTACTACTATGGTGAAAAGAGCCATAGGACCTCTCTTGGCAAATTGTCATAGGCCTTTTCTAGGTCAATGAATATCATGTGTAAGTCCCTCTTCCGCTCCCTATACTGCTCTACCAATCTCCTTACAATATGAATGGCTTCTGTAGTTGAGCGTCCCGGCATGAATCCAAACTGATTCTCTGAAATAGACACACCTCTCCTCACCTTCATTTCCATCACCCTTTCACACACTTTCATAGTGTGACTTAGCAGCTTGATACCTCAATAGTTGTTGCAGCTTTGAATGTCTCCCTTGTTTTTGTACACGGGAATCATTATACTCCACCTCCATTCGTCCGACATCTTCGCTGTCTTGAAAATGACATTAAACAACGCAGTCAGCCACTCCAATCTTACCCTGCCTGCATTCTTCCAAAATTTCCCAGGAATCTCATCAGGTCCATTCGCTCTTCCCCTGCACATCCTACGAACAGCTCCCTTAACCTCCTCAACCTTTATACTCCTACAATATCCAAAGTCGCAACGCCTATCCAAGTGCTCCAAGTCTCCCAACACAATGTCTCTGTCCCCTCATTTGTTCAAGAGTTCATGAAAGTATGACTGTCATCTCTGTATAATGTGGGATTCCTGTACCAGCACTTGACCATCCTTGTCCTTGATGCACTTCACTTGATCCAAGTCGCGTGCCTTCCTCTCTCTCGCATTGGCGGGCTTAAATAGCTTTTTATCCCCACCTCTATCCTCTAGTTCTGCATAAAGGCGTTCAAAGGCTTCCGTTTTAGCCGCCGAAACTGCCATCTTCGCCTCCTTTCTCGCCATCTTATACTTTTCCCTGTTTGTCCACTTCTCTTCATCATCCTTGCTATCTACCAACTTCACATATGCCTGCTTCTTTGCTTCTACCTCTAAACTCCATGGGCTAAGATTGGAACCTTAATAACTAAAGAGGAACCAAATAGATATATCCTAAAAGATGAGCAAACACAACAACAACAACAACAACAACAACAACAATAACAACAACATACCCAGTGAAATCCCACAAGTGGGGTCTGGGAGGGTAGGATGTACGCAGACCTTACTACTACCTCATGAAGATAGAGAGGTTGTTTTCGAAAGACCCTCGGCATTCAGCAAACGCAATAAATGACTCAGAAATCAACCTCTAAATAAAGATAATGCAGGTAAAACAGGACACCTCGATTTAATTAAACAAATAAATGAAGGAAACAAAAATTCAATTTCACATTTTCACTCAGATTACAGTAGCAGGTAGCTTGAATTACATTGGGGTTATTGTGCAAAAAGTCAAATTCGGTCTACAGGAATGTGACCAATAAAGTTTTTCTTTTTAGTCCTCTATAGAAAATTTGCATTTCATCATTCTTGTTAGGTTGGAACATACTATCAGTTTCCTTTTTTCAATCAACTTGTAGTTGTTCATCTGATTGGAGAACCATCAAAATAAAATAAACACACACATAAACCAAATCGGCAATATAAGAGGTTATACCTGTTCTAAAGCAAGTTTCATAAATTCAAATGTCTCTTCCGCATAGCTCGCCATCTGAAGCCAAATAAGCAGAAAGGATGCAACAACATAAAGTAGTCACTAAAACAGACGACATATCCTTAAACGCATTTTCTCAAACAGATGTTGTACTACTATGAAAAGTTACAAGTAAATCAACATAATTATAAACTAGATCACAATGTCAAAATAGTAACAAACTTTAGTCATTCTGTGAAGTACATTATTCAATAATGATGGATTTGCAGAAAGTAAACTACAAAAAAAAAGGGAATCAACCAGAGATGAGGCGTGTTTGGGAAAGAATGGCGATGGAGACAAAAGCACTATGCAAAGAAGGCAACAGCATGCCTACTCCTGAAAATGGAACCTGTTGCAAGTAGGAAAGCCAGCTGTTTGGTATACTACAACTAGTATCACTCAAGTAGACATGTGTTGCATATGCATGTGTTTATGTGGTGCATTTAGGGCTTGTTTGTTTTGGAGCTAGTTATGTGGAGAGTATAATGCACAATTGTTTATAATGAAGGAATTCTTGTTGATACACGTATTCTTATTCCATATTATATCCTTCGTAAAATAATATATAAGTTCTTACAAAACTTAATGTGATCATAATTTAATACTGTCAATTATACAGTGAATAAAATTGTGCAAGACATATTTTTTCACATGTGACAACCAATCAATTGCATAAGTTATGCATGGATGATTTCTCTAATCAATCTGAACAAACATGCAAATTTTATGTTAGGGAGAATGCATAAAGACCCCCTCAAACTAGTCTCTGATTTTCCATTAGACACTAACGGGTGGTTTGGTAAGAGGGATAAGGTGGGATATCGCAGGATTAAGTTCGGGATCAAAATTATACTTTGTTTGGTTGAAGGTATAAATTTAGCCTGGCATAAATCAAGTTAAATTTATACCTTCAACCAAACAAAGTATAAATTTAATCAAAACCTTAATCATGCATATCCCACCTAATCTGATCTAACTTGATAGTATTTTAGTCCCAGGATTATAATCCCAAGATAACTTAGTCCGCAAATCAAAGGACCCCTAAAGTTTATGGGGGTCTTATGATACCCATAAATTCATTTTGAGATTGTAATAATAGTCCGCCCCTTTTATGCCTATATGGCATGGAAAGTGCTCCGCTCAGTATGAGGGGAAAATTATATGGGGAAAAATAGTCTATCTTTTCGGTTATTTCATTAAAATATTTTTTTACTTTATTTTTTTCCTTCTCTATCTTTTTTCTCTTTCTTCTCCTAGCGGCAACCTCCTCCATCACCTCATCAAATGAAAATCTATATTGTCACCAAAATGAGTCTTATTTTTCCTTCCTTTCTTTTTCCTTTTTTTCTTTTTCTTATTTTTCTAAATTTGGCAAAAAGTTGTTGAATTTCATTTTTTCTGCAAACAACCTCGTCAGTGATTTCTACATCTGCTTTTCTTAATTAAAAATCTTTTCCTTCCATCTTTCGTCAACCTTTACTAGTACGTTTTAAAAAAGGGGGGCAGGGTGATTTGTTGTGGAAGTGGGGTGGGGAAGAAGAAGAATGGGTGGAAAGTAGGGTGATTTTCAGATAAATTCAGTTTCAGAAACACAGAGGAATGAGTAGGGAGGTGGGGTGATTTTTTGATAGGTTTGGTTGGGACAGAAGGAGGAAGTCAGGAAGGTGAACGAAAATGCTAAAAAAAATCCACATAAGGAACCCTAACCCCACCCTACCCCACTCCACTTCCTCCCCGCTTTATCATTCTTTCGATCACCAAATAACACATCAACAAATTATCAGCCACTTTCCCCTACATTCTCTTCCTTCCCCAAGCAAACCAATAGAGGCATGACTACTACTACTATTAATTCTTTAATTAAATCCAAAAAGGAACCATCACCACCCCACTCCCCCACCCCTTCTTCCTTGTGTCCCTTCTTCATTGTTCTTTCTCTACCTCAACCACCCAACCATCACTACACTAGCGAAAAATTCACCATGGATAGAATCCTTAAGAAAACTTCCATTTTTCTTTCTATATTCCCTCATATTTTATGTTAATCCATACAAAACCTATTTTTCTTCAAATCAGATCCACCCAAGATAGAAACCCACTTTTCCCCTTTTCTTAAAAAATGGATGTCTTGGACGTTGTCTTTTATCCTCATAAAGATCGTCTACCATTTCAAAGACCACCACAATTTTTATTTTCCTTCGAAGCTAAAACGAAGTGATCACTAAGAAATATGGTAGCTTCACCAACCTTTTGCAAAATTTGAACAAAAATAAGAAAGGTGGGATCTTCACCAAGTCCCACAGTCCCACCTTTCAAACCTCTCTAATTTAGTGGATTTGGACTTGTCATTCAAGTCATTGTCTCTGAAGACGAGCTTTGATTGGCTTCCTCCTTTTCACATCGCAAACCAATATTTTATTTTTTACCTTCTTTTTTTCTGGAAATGGAAATTCCTAACTAACCTAAATAATAAGAACTTCCCGCCACAAGTTATAAGCCTTCCATCTTGCAATTTGGGACCTCCTTTACAAAAATGGCTTCAAAACGACTATATTGTTCTTGGTATCTCTCTTGCAAGTATTTCAGACAAACTTCTAAGTTGGTTCTCTGGCTTGGCCCCCGATCTAAGGATTTTGAATCTCTCAAACAACCAAATCAGTGGAAGAGTGTCTACCTTAATTGTGAATACATATGATTACATGGTTATAGATTTAAGCTCTAACAACTTTTCAGGACCTTTGCCCCTAGTTCCTACAAATGTTCCAAGTATTTTACCTGCATAAAAATCAGTTTTTTTTGGATCCATCTCTTCCATTTGTCCAACTAGAACGCCCACCAATTCTCTTGACTTGTCTACAACCAATTCTCGGGAGAACTTTCTAATTGTTGGATAAATATGTCTAGTCTAGTTGTTCTTAATCTAGCTTATAACAATTTCTCTAGAGAAGGTTCACATTCATTGGATTCCTTGACAAATTTGAAGGCGTTATACATACGTCATAACAGTTTTAGTGGAATGTTGCCTTCTTTTACAAAATGTCAGTTGTTGCAAATCTTGGATCTTGGAGGGAATAAGTTAACAGGAAGTATCCCAGTATGGATAGGCACTGATCTACTCAATTTGTGCATTCTAAACCTGCGGTTCAACAGATTGTGGAGCAACATACCATTGATAGTATGTCAGCTTCAATTTCTTTGAATACTGGACCTTTCATCAAATGGATTATCGGGTAAAATTCCACATTGCTTCAACAATTTTACCTTATTGTATCAAGATGATAGTTCTGGTGAGCCAATGGATTTTGTAGTCCAAGGTTTTTTATGACAAGATTCCACGTTATGACTTGTACTTTGGTGACCACTGATTCAATGGAAAAACCAGGACTCTGAGTACAAGAATCCTTTATTATATATGAAGACTATTGATCTTTCAAGTAATGAATTGGTTGGAGGTCTGAGACGAGAGGATTGGATTATTTGAATCTTTCAAGAAATGATCTGAATGGAAATGTCATTGATGGAATTGGCCAAATGAAGATGTTGGAGTTTCTTGACGTGTCAAGAAACCAGTTTTCTGGTATGATCCCTCAAGGTATTGCAAATTTGACTTCTCTTAGTTTGTTGGATTTTTCCAACAACTACTTATCAAGGAGAATTCTGTCAAGCACTTAATTGCAAAGTATGGATAGATCATTCTAGAGTGGTAATGCTCAACTCTGCGGTCCACCTCTTCAAGAGTGTCCCGGATATGCTCCTCCTAGCCCCCATATCGATCATGGCAGCAACACCAATCCTCAAGAACATGATGACGATGAGGAGGAGGAGGAGGAGTTTCGATCTGTTTTATATATCAATGGTGCTAGGTTTCTTTGTCGCATTTGGCGGAATCTTGGGTTGTTTAATTGTCAACCATTCTTGGAGGAATACCTACTTCACATTCTTATCAGACGTGAAGAGTTGGCTCCATATGACATCAAATGTCCGTTTTGGGAGACTGAAGGGAAAGCTAAGGAACTAATAATTGTAAAGTTTCCATGTATTTGTTTACTTTCAAGGGATAACTTGTTTTCTTGATCTTTTGCCTCCCTGATAGTTGCTTTCCTCTAGTTGTGATTTCTATGTGTAACTCTTCTCTACAATTAATAAACTACATTTATCTTTTTCCCCCAATTTTAGATTAAGAAAAAAGACATGAAATCAGCCAAATAAAAAAAATTGAAACTTTCCTTGAATCAGTAAACAAAGTTGAAACTTTTATAAGGAAAAATTTTTAAAAAAAAATTGTGAACGGAACCAAGAACTTACCGAGGTAGTCATGAACGAGACCGGAGAGACGACCAGCGTCCAGCAGTACCAGTCCTACCACTCCTTCTCCTCTACACGGAAGTCTTTCGACAGAATTGGTTAAGTATGATGATGGTGAGGAAGTTGAGCAGAAATTGGAGGATTAAGTGTTGAGGATGATTCTGGGGATGAAGATTTGGGGAAAGGATGCTGCTAAACAAGTGTTTAAGTGAATTGGTTTGGGGGGTTTGGGTTATATTTTTGGGTGTGGGTATTATGTATTTGAGTGAGTTTTTTAATTAATTTAAATGGGTCCTTTAATTTTGGGTAGAAACTTAACAAATATTAAGACTGATATACGTGTACCACCGTTAATATAATATATATGCTCCAAAGTTCGGACGGTAAAGACACTAGTGTTCTTGGGAGTCATTTGGTTGCGAATAAGTTATCTCAGGATTAATTATGTTGAGATTAGTTATCTTGGGATAACTTATCCCACCATGTATGTGGATAACTTATCTCATCACTATAGTATAAATGATGGATAATTTATCTCAAACTTGTCAACCAAACAAGACATCAAAAATTTATCTCTTACTATTGTTTTATCCCGAGACTATTTATGTTTATTCCTTACAACAAACGACCCCTTAAAGTATAACGAATGGTATACATATACCATTTACAATAGTTCGGAGGTATATTTGTTCTTTTTCCCTTTACAAAAAAATAATTAAAACGTATAAAACTAAAGCTATGAATTTAGGGTTGTTACTTGTTCATATCGTAATCCGAACTAAATCGATTAAAAAATTTGAGGTTTGATTTGATTTGGTTTATATTGGTATGGTTTTATATTTTGATAACCGATATAATTTGATTTGGTTTTGATTTATTAAAAAAAAAACTCAAAAATAACAAACTGAACTGAGAAGTTATATATATATATATAATTATTTATATATTATTCATAAATAAAATATAAATATTTTATTAAATTTAAATTAACTTTACTATTTTCTCAAATCCAACACTTAAAATTTTGATATATATAATTTTCTTGTATCCCTCCTTGGGTAGTCTCTCAATTGTTGAGCTTGGGATTATTTTTTCTATAAAAAATTAATCTTTTGATTTTTGATGTATAATGACTTTAGTATTATTTAACTAAAATCATTTTGTTCGTGTTCGAAATGATAACTCTAGTATTGCGTAATTGAATTCACAATAACTTTTCTATGGATTGTTCATGTATTAAGTGTTTGTGTTTATTAAGATGCGTATACCCTCAACATACTTATTATTTTCAAACCAAAAAAACTGAACCAAACCAACAATAAGCGGACCAATAGTTTTTTTTTGTTTGATTTTAGAAATTTAAAAACCGATTAAATTAATTTGATTTTGATTTTAACTAATAACCGATCCAAATCGAATTATAAACACCCCTAGTTATGATATGCCCTCAACATTGTTATAAAAGTAGTTTATATATACACTACTGTTACACAAATAACTCATATATATTGTTTTGGTCTAAAAAGGCGAAAAAATTAATTTAAAATTTTAATTTTATATTAAAAATATTCATGTAGGGATATATTTGATTTTTCTCACACGTATTTTTTTGACTTATTTGATTCAACAACTAATTTGAATTTATTATTTTGATGGTCAAATTTATTTTCACTAATTGTCTTGTAAAATTTATCATAGGTGGCCTAAATTCTTTTAGAGATACAAAATATAAATTGCAATATAGTCGAAAAAAGTAGTTTTAAATTTTTTTTCTTACTTTTTTTTTTATCTTTTTCATTCACATTTCTTTCTTTTTATTTTTCATATTTTTATACTAAAGAATGAAAGAAAAAATTAAAATAAGAATAAGAAACTCAAATAATGATAATTAGAGAAGTCAAAAAAAAATCATGTGTGAGAAGGATCATATATACTCATACATGAATTTTCTTAAAATTAAAAATCAAAAAAATATTTTTTTCACTTCCGCTAGATGAAAATATGTGAGCCACTTTTATAATGATATGAATATATGTGAGCCATTATTATAAGTTATAACGATGTGGATATATATGAGCCACTTTTGTTATGATAAGACTAGAAGCAAACCACTTTTATAATGAAAAATATATCAATTTTAAATGACAAAGTTAAGTGGTATATCATCTATTGAGCTCTTTTTTGCCTTGCAAGAATATTATTAGCTTGGACTCAAACATGCAAACACGCACACAGTGCGAAATTCTGAACCCCTTTAACATTGAGGTAGGCCGTTGGGATTCAATATTAAATACATACGTATTAATCAAAAAAATAATGTTATATAAATAATGTAATTTTTCGACAAAGAAGATTTAAACGTAGATCCACCTTTGGGGGATGACAAATGATGTGAAAGAAGATAAACTTTAAACTCATAAATTTGAATGTAGATCCGCCAAGTCTTGAGAATGCTCAACTATTTTTTTCTCTTGTGACATGATATTTCTTGAGCAATTTTTTTTTTTGATTTTCCACTCGGTGCAATTTATATGTTGCACAATACTGTTATTTTTCGTGTAGATTATTTTCAATATTTTTTAAAAAAAATATGTATTTACTTTGTGCTTATGGAGTTGTAATTTATTGGAGTTTAGTTGCTTTTGTTTTTATTTTTGTTTTTAAGTCCATGAGCTCAAAGAGAAGTTCATGTTAATAAACAAGTGATATGTCCTTATTTCTGTATTGGATCCTCCTTTTTTCCCCTAGTATAAATATACAAGTTTTATACTTCTTAGCGTGTTGGTTTTACTTTTTACGTATTTATATTGGAAAATCTTATTTTCTTAGTTATGCTAATATAAGGAATTATTATATGTACCTTTATTTTTTTATTTTTTTTTCCTTTCCAATGAATGTACAATTTTTATATTTATAAGAAGAGCGGGCTATCTTTGTAGTCTTAGTTATTTAGTGTGGACGGAAGAACTTCAACCCTGGCTCTATATTAAAATTTCTCAAGTTATACATTCATACTATTGATATATCAAGAACCTTTTATCAATGTTAATTTGATTTTTGGGTTATGCATACACGTTTATAATTGTAGCTTCCGGTAATACAATTGGATTCAAAATTTTAACTTGATAAATTCGATTTTTAAAAATTTTAACACTAAATTTATTCATACTTATAAAATTACTAGTGTCTATGAATGTGCTTTACACGTTACTTCCTATCAATTATCATACAACAAAAAACCTTGATGACTAATTCAGAGTCCCAACACGACACCCGACTCAGAACACAACTTCGACATCCGACCTCGACACCCGACACTTGAATTGAACTCAACTTTCGAACCAAGACTCGACCCCGACTCTCGACCCAGGACCTGATACAACACTCGTCCCACGACCCGACCCGAGATCCGATTTCAACATTCAATCTTGAACCCTATTCAAAACTCGACCCCAACATCCGACCCCCGACATTGATTCGGGACCCAACTTTAGACACCAACTCTCGATCTATGACCCGATCCGAATACCAGATCGGGACCCAACTCTGACCTGAGATTCGACCCTGCAATCGACTTTCAAATTAAGATCTGAACCCACTCAACTTTCAACTCCTGACCCGACCCGACCCGACCCAGACATCAGACCTTGGACCTGACTTGCGAATCGGGATCTGATCCCGACACCCAATCCTGATTCCTGACCTAGGACCCAATTTTGACTTCCGACCTAGGATCCGACTCCAACTCTCAATTCAGAATTCAACTTTTGAATCAGGACCTGACCACGAGATCCAACATTCGAACCAGGATCCAATTCCGACACTCGACCTCGACGATCGATTAAGGACTCACTCTGACACTAGACCTAGGACCAACCGAGACTCTCGATTGAAACCCAACTCCGACACCTGACACGAAAACCCACTCTGACACCTAATCCGGGATCCAACCCTGATACCCTTTCCGAGATCTTACCTTGATTTCTTACTCGGGATCCGACACTCAAATTTAGATCCGACCCCAATCCGACCTGGAATTCAGGAGTAGGGTCTCGAATCAGCTTGACGGGAGGTTGTATCTCATTGAATTGTTGATTGAACATTTTGCCCACTCTATATTAGATAAAATTAATATTAAATAAAATTATCATTTACTATTTTTCTACAATAGACAAAATTGTCATTTACTATTTTCTTTAAATAATTGTTATTTAATTATTATGCAAATATGTAGGACTTTAAAATTAATTAAAGTTATAACTATTAAATATTTATTCATTAAGGATATAAAAATCGTTCAATATTTAACGAATATTTTGGTCAACTAATATTATAAAACGTGTAGAAATTTCCTACTCATAGTTTACTTGAAATAGATTTAATGTTACGGTCCTAATATTAATAGAATAATATGTATCCTGCAATAAACTTAGTCCTAATAGAAATATGTTTTGTTTAGTCCTAATAAAAAATTACATTTATACCCATTAATAATTTTTCAGATGGAAGAAATTTTAACTTAAAAGGACAAATAAGTAAAATTGACTTTTAGTGGATATTTTGATTAATCAACATTTATATTCGCATTTTTATAATAATATATATCGATAGATAAATTTAGATAGGTGGAAGAACTTGTGTTTCAAAAATTTTGAAACAATGATTGTAGTTAACATAGTAAAGACTTTTGGTTTTACAAAGTGAATGATCTTGAGAAACACATTTGAAAAAAGATATCAGATTCATTCTTCTTCTTTTGTATACATATTTTGATATTAAAAGTCATGAATTAATTCATTAACTCCATTTTATGTCGTTTTGTCTTCCGAAAAATTATTATCCTATAAATAGAGATTCTTTTATTTGGAAACAACAAGATCATATGCACAAAATAACAACAACAACAATAACATATTTAATGAAATTTCACAAGTGCAGTATGGGAAGATATGATGTACGCTCAAAAGTCACAGGCCCAAGTAAGAGAGAAAAACAATATATATAGCATAATGACAAAAAAAAATGAAAAGCGATGCAAATTTTACAAGACAAGAACAATAACGATAGCAAAATGATATGATAATCAAACGCAATAGCAACACAACTATAATGGCACGCTTAGACCTACTACCAACCCTAAACCGACACAAAGCAAAACACTATTCTATCTCTACTAGCCTTCTACCCTAATCCGCGACCTCCACTCCTTTTTATCTTAGGTCATTTCCTCGGTGATATGGAGTAGCGCCATATCTTGTCTAATCACCTCTCCTCAATACTTTTTCGGTCTACCCCTACCCCTCTGCATAACCCCCAAATCCAACCGCTCGCACCTCTTAACTAGGGTGTCTACACCCCTCATCTGCACATGCCCAAACCATCTCACTCTTGCTTTTCTCAACTTGTCTGCCACAGAGGCCACTCCCACCTTCTCCCGAGCAACCTCATTCCTAATTTTATCACTCCTAGTGTGTCCATACATCCATCTCAGCGTCCTCATCTTCGCAACATGCAACATGAGAGTTCTTTACTGGCCAACACTTCACTCCATATAACAACGCCAATTTAACCGTCATTCTGTAGAACTTACCTTTAAGTTTAGGTGGTACATTCTTATCACACAGAACTCCAAAGGCAAGCCTCCCTTTCATTCATGCCGTCCCAATGCGATGTTGGCATCATCATCAATGTCCCCACTATTCTAGATGATGGATTTAAGATATTTGATCGAATTTGACTTTCCAAAATCAACGTTGCATGGATCATTCGCTTACCTACATGTACCCATGTCGAAAAGTTGATATATGGATATGGGTACATCATATGAATTCTTCAAGTTACACTAAAAATTAGCAAAAACTACACGTTCCAATACTAAATACTTACATCTATCTGTATTTGATATGTACCTATATTAACAGGCATTAGAAATCTACAAGAAAGCTTGACAGCTAGCTGAAGTGTCCATAAATATCAATCAACTATGTGTTAATCCCAAATCAGTTTGGATCGACCATATAACTCTTATATATCCATTATATCCATTAAATAATTTTTGACAATTTATGATTTCAGTACATAATTTTCACATTTGACATTCTCTTTCAGAGTAGTCAAATACATACTAGGCATATTCCCCAGAGTATCAAAGTCCAAACCAGATATTGTTTCTTCAAGTACATCTTCTTTTTTCTCTTTTTGTCATATATACCTCTTCAATTGTCTAAGTTTTTTAGAAGCAAATATCAGCCACCCAGCAAAAAGAGCATTCACTTGGCACATAAGAAATGAAATCATGACAACTGAAATGCAATGCTTTCTTATGTCTTCCATCTTCTAACCTCCGTCTTAGCTTCAATCATACATCACAATACTCCATCCAGCTATCCAAATTATTTCACAAAGTTACGCATCATGAATCTGTTTCAATGCATTAGACTGGCATCTTAATCCATCAGATTGTCACAATCATGAATTACTTTTCCCAAGCATTTAGCTAAACTCTCAACATTGGTAGGCTGGTCTTAAGCATCCATTACACTATTGTTAATTAATTTCCTCCTCCAGACTAGACAAGTGCCTATTTTGACATATATACTCTTTGAAAGAAGTATTTCAGCTACTCTCAAGTATATTCTTGAATCTTGACATCAAGTTGTGCGACTAACTTTCCTAGCAAAGATTTAACATAAACCGAAAAAGAACAGAGGCATCTGCCTATCTTTAAGAAGCAGCAAACTGGAGCCACAACAACCATGTCAAACTGCAAAAGGTCAGATGAATGTGCCACTAAACAGAAAATCCTTCCATCCCAAGGTTTTCTCTCCTTTCCTTCTTTGATGTCTGTTGCTTTTTCCACAGATAGAACTTTTCATTCCAAAACTACTCATAACTTAAGGTAAAGGGCATGATTCTTGAAAGCCTTTTATATATAAGGGCAACAGTAAACTCGACATTGTAAACTTCCACTTCTTAATTTTGTGAAAGATCTAAAGTACTACTACTTATAATTTATGTAAGATACTATGAGATGAGTGCAAATTCCACGTAGATCTTTCAATTTAAGAAAGAAATATGGCATGCCATTCACATTGACATCTGGCAGAAGTCTTGTGTCTCATGGTAACTACATCGAAAGAGAGGCCATATAATGATACATTTTTCTAATCTCAGCAAAACTTAACTTTCTTTGGTTGAAACCAAGGAATACCTTACCATTGATATAACATGCAGACAGAACAATATATTTCCCTTAAGTTTCTCAGATCTACATAAACCCCCAGCATACGTTTTGCTTAGTTATTCAAGGGAGAAGTAGAGGATACAGAAATATTCACTACTTCCATGATTTATAGAACTGGTAATCAAACAGTCCTAGAAACAAGAGTTTATCACAGGAAGTGAGATCAAGTTTAAGTCACTTAGGAGATGGACCCAAGTCACCCAACAGATGACCTGATTCAAAATTTCCTTTCAATGCAGTAAAAAGACAGGAACTAACTGTTGTTTCATTTCACAAATGTTAAAATACCAACTCAGGGAACAAATTTTATCATTTTCTTGTTGATTAGAAAAGCAACTCCAAATTGCAGACAGCAAAATATGGGGCGACGAGACTATGAACCTTGTTCTTGGAATAGAATCTTCAAAACACAAGGAATGTCAGAAATGACATCTTATACATTGCAAATTGCAACAACTGAGGCAAGCAAATTGTCCCAAGTAGAGTTAATAGAACATATAAATCCTTTGCCTAGGAGAGGAAAGGAAATGCAATCAAACCAATTCTATGCCTGCTTCTCTCACCGAATCAATAACTGCTTTGACCTTTCCATGGTATCTTTGTTCTTTCTTAAAGAAAACAGATATGGCAGGAACTCCTTTAGCCTGCAACCGCTCTCCCAACAACTTGCCTATTTTTGCTGCAGCAGCAACATCTCTAGTATTTTCTTTTGATTCTACCATGGCAAGCCTTAAGCCTTTCTCTTGTGTGCTTGCAGAAGCAGCCACTGTTGCTGTTGGTGTGTGAACTACTTGAACATTTACATACTTGTTTGTGAAGTGCATCCTTAACACGTAAGGTTTGAGATACTTCAGCAGTCTGTCTGGCCTAACTGGTGGAGAAATCACCATTTCTGCTCGAGGAAACAAAGATGTATCAAAAGAAGTATCATCAAGGAGGTTAATTGAAATATGAAAAAATCTCAGATAGAGCTCAACATTCAGCAAGTACTTCTCATCTTCGAGAAATGCAGTTTGGATTCTCACCCTGGAGCTAATTAGTACTACTTGTGACAGAGAGCTAAAGTTGGGTACAAAGCAACCTTCTATATGATGGCTTATCAGATCTAAGTGACAAATCAAGCAAAAAAGAGAGAGTTGAGCAAGATGTACAACTTGACAAATCATTTAAGACTCGCTTTTATCCTTCACTTTAATTGACCAAGGGGAGTTCTTTTTACCAGACTCCTGCGGCTTCAGTTAGAAATAGAACCAAATCCCCAGTAGGCTACTGAAAATGAACCACATCATCAAGGAAGTTACAGACAAGCAAGAACCCCCTAATGTTCAAATCTACTCTTAGGCAATACCATTTTCTCCAAAATTGTGATGCTCCTCTTAAATATATTTTCTTTTTTCCTTTTAATAACATCGAGGTTTTGGTCTCACTTGTGCGCACCTCGACTAATTCCAGCATGACACCTGCTACCTCCCACGAACACAAATGTCAAGTAACTCTGTCTACCAAAGTTTGAATAGATCAAAAGAAATCAGTGTTTTTGGCTCCGGTAGAATTTGAACTTGAAACCTCAAGGTTCTCAACCTCACTTTATTGACCCCTAGGCCACACTCTTGGGTGCAAGCTTCTCTTAAGCATATTTGAAAAATAATGTCTCATTTCAGATCAAGAGAGGTAATGTTCCATTTATTTCCTTTTACAATTATGTGGACAACATAATAGGAAGATGGGTCTGACATTAAGGCAAACGCAGGTAGAAAACAACATGAAGGGAGCATGTAAGCTTGTCCGGCAAGGTACAGACTGGGAGGGGTAGATTTAGGGTTTCACGAAGACGGTTGCACTATTATGAATAAGTGAACTCATTATATTTTCAAAATTATTTTATTTTTAAAAATTTTGGTATTCTTTTACATATATATATATATATATATATATATATATATATATTCCATGTCAAAATTGTGGATCAGTTGAACCGATTGACTATAAACTACATCTTCCACTGCTACTAATTTTAATATAGGCAGTTTGTTTAATTATACAAAATTTGTGAATTCAACTATTTTAAAACTTAAAAACTTGATCTGTAAGTTTATATTTTACAAAAAAGATCTATAATTTTTAATTTTGCAAGAAACGACTTGGTTGACGTGAAGAGATTGCATGTACCTGTGAGAGGATTATATGAATGAATAACAAGTTACTACTATCGTTGATTTATTGGACTAGTGTATCTTTGTAAAATTATGTGTATATGAAAATTTGTAATAGCATGTGATCGCAAACATTTATTTATAAACAAACATGGAGATATGAGATTTCTTAATGTGGTGCCTAATGATATTCTGATACCTTAGTCCTTATTTATAGACTAAGCTTTGCTCATTTGGTAAGCTTGTAAGAATTGGGGAAGTTTTGATAGTTTACAAAATTGTGGGCCTTTCACGTTTATAAGAAAAAATACAACTTTTGAGATCTAAATTGAAATCAACCGGATGTCAAATCATGGCCATAGGGGCCCTTATGGCCCTTAGAATAAGATGCAAAGATGAATGGGGGAGTATCTGTTTTGCAAAGATTGTAATTGCATAGATACAACCAATCTAACCACCCCAAAACCTAATCACAGAGGAATCAACAGAATAAACTAGGAAGTAGGCAAAAAAAAAAAAAACCAATGCATAATCACAGAGGAATCAAATGAATAAACTAAAAGTAGGCCAAACTATTTCAAAAACAAGCGTGCAAATATTCATGGGTTGAGTATTCTCTCTTAAAAGCAATGTTTTGGACAGCGAAAGGCGACAAGGGTTTGCCTCAACCTACTTTAACAACTAAACCACATTAGCTCTAACTACTTTTAAACTAATTCCGACAACTAAATCCACCAAATAACCACATTATTTCAAATAACAATTTTCTTATTTGAAAACATAGGAGAGAGACATTAGTCAGAAGGTGAAATTATAGATTTGAAAAACTCAAACTAGTCATTTTCTAGAAGTTTTCAAAGCATGTGTCACCAATTTGCTCTGTTTCTCATCAACAATTAAGGTTGATGGAGTGTAGGAAGCTGGTAAAAGAAATGTTAATGAGAAAAAAGAACATTTAGATTTGGTTTGGGATAGTGTTCGAGTTTAGTTTTATATGTAAGACTAGAATGTTTTGTCATGATTTCTTCACTTCCATTGTTGTTTTTGTTGTTAAACATAACGAACTACCTATAACTAACAATTGGACTAACTATAGTTAATTTAACTTAAGGTACATCCGTACATTTCACCATATTCTCTACATTGTGGCACGGACTTTCAGGAAGAAAAGCAGAGAAGTTTATTCCTAAACCAAGTATCAAATAGTATGAATCTTCAAAGCTATTGTATGAACATATCATTTTGCACATAGAAACAATGATTCGGCAAAACAAGGATTTCGGGAGGATAAAAATTATATTGCAGGTCTGTCTCGTGAATATATTAACCCTTTATTATTGAAGCGTAAAATCTAAGTTCTATTCTTATACCCAAACAAAACGTCAAAGGAATCAAACTGTTGAAATAATCATACCAAACGAAAAAGAGAACTCACATCTCAAAATCCAAAAATAGTCTTATCTCTTTTTTTTCAAAAAAAAAACAGTGAGCATTTTTTCTAGAGAGAGAAAATCAAAGAGGAGTAACGGCATGGAAGATGAAAAGAGAGAGAAAGAGAGAGTGAACTCACCGGATAAGTTGCCGATGTTGCTTTGACGACGGAAAATGGCGAGAGGTTTGAGGGGTTTGGGGTTCTGTTATACAAGTTAAACCATTTTTTACTCATAAAATATTCATTTACTATAATATTATTATTTATGGTTTAAAAGAATATGAATATAATTCCTCGTAAGTTTTTAAAAAAATGTAATTATTCAACCTGTTTTTCATTGAGCGTGTTGAATGAATTCATGGTAAGGTTATAGACTTGAAGAAACCAAAACAGAACTTTTAACGAACCAAACAACAAAAGGGAGGAATTGGAATTCAGATAACCAACTTTTGAAGCAAGACTAAATCAGATGAATAGAAATCGAGCCTAAAACAAGCTAACTTCCTAGATAAAACAAACAAGTAAACAAACTAGAGCTTACACGAATATAAAATTTACACAAGCCATTGATTCGAGACGAACTACAATCTAGACTCTAGCCTTAAACCAGAACGAAGGACATCAACGTGAAGCTATTCAAATAACAATCAGGCTACAAATAACAACAAGATTAGACTGAAACCAACAGTTTTAACAGAGACAAAGGCTAGTTCAATCACACATGTTAAACTATTAAACTTAGATAGGCAAACACAGCATATTTTGATTTTAAGGAGCAAGATATTATGCAAGAAATCAAACTGGTGAAAAGAAAGATATATGCTCTAGTAAGTTCATGACATACTGAAAGTG
Source organism: Solanum dulcamara (assembly GCF_947179165.1). Lineage (NCBI taxonomy): Eukaryota > Viridiplantae > Streptophyta > Magnoliopsida > Solanales > Solanaceae > Solanum > Solanum dulcamara. Next base: position 69,044,214 of record NC_077242.1, read on the forward strand.
AATACGCGGAAAAATATCAGATTTTAGAACTTTTGAAATACATGCTCAAAGCTAAGCTTATGTTAGTTCAAAAAAAAAGTGTTGATCAGAAGTAGGTGATGAAAATTTGCTAGATTTCGTGTAGAACCATATCACAGAACATCCATCACAAAACCACAATATAGGAAAAACAATTAGCAAGCAGAATACAGAACTTCAAATACAAGAATCTAAATGCATATGAAGCCAAAAGAAAAGTGAAGAGAGAAACGAGAGTTTACCTTTTTGAAAAAAAAAAGAGTTTAGCTTTTGATGGAAGCGACACTACTGGAGACGATTCCACCACCACGATGGAGCTTCGTCGTTTGAATTGGAACAACAAAAATACCCAAGCTTTTGACTCCGAAAATAGGTTTAGTCAAGCTATTTGAGAGGTTTCGGATGAAATTGTGTATTTTTAGAGGGTCCAAAAAACATCTCTCCCAATCCCCTAAACAGTGAAGACGACAGGGGAATTTATAGAAAAGATTAGGTCGAAAACGGGATGGAATTTGAGGGTGAAATTCAAATCTTTCTTAGAGAGCAACAAATTGTACGAATTTCCAACGTATTGGCATGAAATCTTGGCGGAAAGAATCTCGAATTGGTGAGGTGTACGTTTGGGATTCAATTCAAACGTCTTCGAAACTCTACGTAGAAGAACAAAATTGCAGGTTGCCGCTAAGGGGTTGTTGTTGTTGCTGCGTTTGGAGTTAAGGGGGTGAGGTGTGTCGGTAGTGCTGTATTGTATTGTATTGTATGAAAAGGGAAATGGGTTTTGGGTTTGTAATGCTTTATTTATTGTAAGTATATTGTTGGGTTTGTAAAAGGAAATGCAGGATTGGGTCGGTTGGGTATCTGTTAAGTATATTTCCATAGATGTATGTGTTGTATTGTGGGCCTGTTAGAATGTTATTTGTGTATTGGAATTGGGTTTAGATTGGGGTGGAACTGTTGTGGGGGAATTGTTGTTGTTGTTAAACATAACGAACTAACTATAATAATTGGACTAACTATAGTTAATTATCAAATAGTATGAATCTTCAAAGCTATTATATGAACCTATCATTTTGCACAAAGAAACAATGATTCGGCAAAACAAGGATTTCGGGAGGATAAAAATTATATTAACCCTTTACTATTGAAGCATAACTGATAACTATTCCTTCTTTTTTTCCAGAGGGTTGACTACAGCTCTTCGATATTAGAAAATCTAAATTCTTTTCTTATACCCAAACAAAACGCCAAAGGAATCCAATAGTTGAAATAATCATACCAAACGAAAAAGAGAACTCACATCTCAAAATCCAAAAATTGTCTATCTCTTTTTTTTTCAAAAAAAAACAGTGAGCATTTTTTTCTAGAGAGAGAAAATTAAAGACGAGTAACAGCATGGAAGATGAAAAGAGAGAGAAAGAGAGAGTGAACTCACCGGAGAAGTTGGCGACGTTGCTTTGACGACGGAAAATGGCGAGAGGTTTGAGGGGTTTGGGGGATTCTGTTAATTTCCTCTTTAAGTGTACAAGTTAAACCATTTTTTACTCATCACTAGAATGTCTTTGAACACATTGCTATTCCATTATTTACAACAATAGCAATCAAAAGAAATCCCTTTCTCTCAAGTTATCTTTTTTATTTTGCACTTATTTTTATTTTTTTTAACTAAAATTTATTAGATTTAATTCTTCAAGAAGGAATAACCAAATAAATTGGAAGCAGACCAACATAAACTAATGCAATGCATTCAAACCTTCATATTTGTATTTATTATCTTTTGGGTGATAGAACGAGCATCATATTTTCTTGCAATCCTGCTTCAAAAACTGTTCTTTTGAGCCAATGGTCTAGCGGAAACAACTTCTCTATCCCATAAAGGTAGGGGAATGATTGTTTGCATACATACTACTCTCTCTAGACCCAACTTGTGGAATTATGATGGGTATGTTTTTGTTGTTTGTTGATGATAGAAAGAGTAAAATTATTCCATAGCAAAATGTTCCAGGTGGTGGAAGTGTGGAACAAATTAATACATGGTTTCATCCATAGCATCTTTTCATTAAAAGACAAATTTTAGAATGATTTCTTACTTTCATGCCATTAGTTGCATTACAGGAATGGAGATTCACATTCATCTGAAACAGAGTAAGGTTTATGGAAACAATATAGCCCAACATTGAGCAGAAAAATTATAGTACTTCAATTACTTCCAAAGAATGAGACAAAATGCAGCATACTCATAGTTTATTTTGGTTCAAACCAAAATTGAGCAAACAATTAAGACTAATTCAATCATTTCCAATGAATGAAAAAACAAAATGCAGAATACCCACAATTTATAATGGTCCATTTCATTCAATCAAATAGTAAGTATTTAATAATTGAAGGAGACAAATTGGCCTAGGAATTTCATCAAACAGTGTGTAGGCAGAAGTCAATGGTGATGTTAAAACAAGAAATTTCTCCAAGAATTGGATACCCATCAAGAAGAATTTGTCTATAATGCAAAATACAAAATTTGAGAACAGCTTGCCTTTTGCTTCCCGGAGAAAACTCCAACAGTTGCCGTCAATTTGGTTGAAGCTTCAGAGAACTTACTGTAATTTGTAATGTAAATAAATGGGGAAGCGTTTATTTATTTGCCCAAAAGATTTGAAAATCACACTTGTACCTGTAGTTTGATATAAAAGTCTAATTCTCCCCAGATTTAGGCCAAATACATCAATGCCCCTTAAACTTTACACTATTTCTTTTTGACACTTTTAACTTTAAAACAAACATATTGAACACTTTATGTTGTTAATTTTTTATACCATTAAATACATACTCCATTTGTTTGACTAATAAAATTGAGTGAACATTAGTAGCTTTTGACATGGCAAACAAACTTAACAAAAAAAATACTCATTAGAAAAAGAAAAAAAAGGGGTGGGGGGTGGCAAATACTTTCAAGGAGAGGGAGAAGAAGAAAATGAATAATTTTAATGCTCCATCATTTTTATTTTTTAATAAAAGGGTCCGGAGAATCTTTTAGGTGATATTTGAACATATCTATCATACCATACTATAAGTTTAGTATTTTGTCTAGTAATGACAAATAAGCCAACTGAATCGAATTTAGGTCGATTGAAAATGAATTAAATAAAAATAAATTGATCAATTTTATTTTGTTCATATTTTATTTATTTGTATATTAGGGGTGACGTCTCATGTCAACATGGGCCCAATATTATTTAACGTTATTCTTTTGTTAGTTTTGTTTTGATGCGAAATTGGAGAAAAGAAAATTGATGCATTTAAGGGTGTGTTTAGTATGGAGGATGTTAATTTTTTTTAAATTCGGTTGGTTAAAAATTTTGTAAAATATTTTCTTTAGAATTTTTTTTTTGTTCTTTTGAAATGAGGAAAATAATTTATAGAAAAAAAGTTACACAAGTGACATTTTACATTGATAATATTTTTCCACTCTTTAAACACACATCATTTTTGTCCCATGGAGCTCCGCATCCTCATTTCCACCATCACCACACTGGCCCTCTGCCTTCACCTCTCATAATATTTATCTAAATTATATACAAATATTTTTAGAATAAAATATTTTGCTTCTATAGCGAATACAACAAATTAAGTAAGATGCCTATTTATTTTTCTAGAATCACTTTAAAAAAAAAAAAAATTCATCAAACTGAACACATCCTAAGTGATTATTAATCATATGCTCATAGTATCACATACTAAAAATTGAATAAGCTCTATTTATGCCTGGCCACAGGTTTCATCATTCTTTATTTTAGCTCGGTACAATTCCTCGATAGCGAATGATTGTCAAATGATAAATTGTTTATATTCATGAAAACATTATACCATTAGATACCAAGAGCGACATTTTATACACATATAGAGTACTATTATTTACACATTATCGAAAAATGATACATTTTTTCATAGCTATCAATGTTCTTAGTTTCTTAGTTGTTGTTGACCAAAAACATATTTGAGGAGTTTATTTTAATAAATTTATCTTATTAATTATATTTTAAATTGATTGTTATCACTTTACGTAATTATTTAATACAACAACAATAACATATTCAGTGAAATCCTACTAAGTGGGGTCTTGGGAGGATAGAGTGTAGAGTGTATGTAGACCTTACCACTACCCCGAGGAGTTAGAGAGGCCGATTCCGAAAGCCCCTCGGTTCAAATGCCTCAAGCCCAAGAAAAAAGACGGAGAAATAATGAAGAAAGCATGACAGTTAATAAGTAGAGCAAATGTGACGTCTACAAGAAAGAAACAATAAGAACCACAAAATAGTATGATAATAGAAACATAATACACAACATAACACGCTAAACCTCTACTAACCTTCACCTCTACTAACTTTCTACCCTAATAACAAATCTCTATTGATTTGTTAATAAACAAGTAAAAAGAAAAATGGTCAATCAGTCAAGTAAAAATGAAGCGGAATGTATTACTCTAGTGTACATAAAGTTCTAGTATTTAATTATGATTAACTAATATAAATATTACCTTATTAAGTTACTTAATTACAATAAATTTACACACTTTAAACACACCTGGGTATGAATAAGTAATTATCCTTCGCCAGATTCAAATGAAAATGAAACATATATGGATTTAATTAAAGTAAAGTAATTTATACACCTAATATTAATTTGGGTATAAATAAGTAATTATTTTCCACCAAATTCAAATTCAAATGAAAAATATATGGAGGAAATTATAGCACAATTGTTATGTCCACATGTCAGTTTGGAAAGCTCAATGGTCCCACCATATTCTTCACCTTAGGGCATTATTTGTAATTTAATTTAACAGAAAAATGTGACTCTTTTTTGGAGTTATTGATAAGGTCTAAATTGCTAAGCATAGATGACAACCCACTTAAACAAGCAAATCTTGCAAAGTGTTTCAAAGATCATAACATCCTCAAAGTTTTATTTAATGACTAAAAACTAACATGTTGAAACTAATCCTTTTCTAATATAGTAGAAAAAAGTGTTGTTAATTTGGATTAGTAGTATAGAAGGAATCCCATCAGTAAGGAGAAGATAAATGAAAAGCCTAAGTCATCGATAGCTCCTTAAATTTATTAGATACTTCAATCTATTCTTGTACCCATTGAACACTTTTACTGTTCTAAATTTGAACCACTTAAACACTTTATGCTGGCACAAAAGTGTGATTCACACCTTGTTGGATGCATGAATCAATGTTTTAATATTTTTCTTTTTTCTTTATTATTTTTTTTTTAAAAAAGCAATCTTTTTCTCTTTCATCTCTTTCAAAAGAGATGTCACTGCTCCACCACTTTACCACTCCACTCCACAACCAAATTGTTTTTACCAAATACCCTCTTCCTCCTTCTTCTTTTAATTTGCTTGTCATTATATTAATTTTTCAAATGTAGAATTACCTTTCATCTTTTTTTTACCAGAAAAATGGAAATTACCATCCACGTCTTTCTTTGCCGGAAAAAATGAAAAACACTATCCAAATTTTATATTTTCTCTTTCCCTCTTCACCCCCCAAACCATCCCACCCCGAAGCCGCACCCCTTCTCCCCCCCAACAAAATGAAGTGGAAACAGAGAATAAAAAGATGCAAATTTGAAATCAAATTAAAAAGGGAAGAACAATTTTTTTAAAAAAAAACTATAAATTTAAAATGAGAATAAGAAAGAAGACATAAAAGAAAGTAAAAATGATGATACTTAGTATAGGTTAAAACCTCCATTTGTTTAAAATGGAGAATAAAAATGGTGGACAAGCCTTAAAAAGAAGAAAGGAGGAGGTTTGGAGTGAGGTGGGTGAGGGTGTATAAGTGTTTTTTTAAAAAAATTTAAAAAAATTTCTTTTAGATTTAGATTTAGATTTTTTTATTTTCTGTTGGAATAATAATTTAAAGTTGGAATAGGAATCCTAAGTTGTTTAGGATTTGGTATTTGCTATTTATTTAATTCATGTATTTGTTTATCCAAGTTTATATAGAAATAGGTTTTCTAATCTTAGTTTAATTTGATTTCATGCTATTATAAATAGAGATGTTGCTAGGTTATTTTCAATACACAAGAAATATACAGAAAATACAGATCAAGAGAGAACTTGAAGTAAGATTCAAGATCTTTTGAGTTCATAAATAAAATATTTTCCTTCATTTTCAAAATTCATTTTTATGATTAATTTAAATTAAAATGCCACATGTCTTTATTTAATTTGTTATTTTGCCACATTATTTGCGTGTGTATTGCACACACTTTCTTTTTTGACTAGGTATAAAAAAATATTTAATAGATATTTATTTGTTAAGATTGGAGTGTTCAATAGCTACAAGGCTAGGTTGAGGTGCCTATATGAAATATGCGGACAACTCAAGGGATCGTTAATGACATGCTTCAAGTTCACAAAAATATTGTCATCTTTGGCATACTTTGCCGCTTCCTTATCGGCGGTATCGTCCACTTTTAAGTCAGCCTAAATGAAATGTTGGAGAAGTCGAAAGTCATTTCTCTTTTTGATTTTTCCCCCTTCTCAAAGTGGGGTCACTTGTTTTTATGTCAAATTCAAGTTGTTAGTATAGCTAAATAATCCTTTTATAGACTATTAGAAGTGTGGTTAAGATCCGGGATCGACACACCTGGTAATGAAAAATCTGAAGATAGAGATGAGAAATTTTCTGTGTACTTTTAATTACCTTGTACACCTATTTATACATGAGAGAAGCAAAGCTTTTCCTAAAAAGAATGAAAAAACAAAACTTTTCCTAAAAAGAATTCTACCAGCTGGAATTCCATCTATTATACACTCTAGAAGCTAAATAAAAAAATGCTTCAGCTGATCCCATTTATATTACTTGACAGGTATCTCTTTTGCTTTGCTTTAGTTTCTTCATCTGAGAGCTTCTCTTTTTTTTTCTGTGAGCAAACCAGAGGTAATGTTGATAGGATTGACATTTTAGGATGAAATTCCAACACCCCCTTCAAGGTGGAGGGGAGTTCGACGACACCCAGCTTGCCCATAACAGAGTGATGAGAAGGGCCGGATAAGGGCTTAGTAAAAATATCTGCCAACTGGGAAGAAGAAGGAACAAAAGACAGTGAAATAAGACCGGACATGTATTGTTGGCGCACAAAGTAACAGTCCAACTCAACATGCTTAGTCCGCTCATGAAAAACAGGATTTTTTGCGATGTGAAGAGCTGATTGGCTATCTGAGTGCACCGGAACTGGAAGAGACGGTGGAGCGGATAGATCATCAAGCAAATGAACAAGCCAGGTTAGTTCTCCAACAACCCGACGCATAGAACGATATTCGGCCTCAGCGGATGATAATGATATTGATGATTGTTTCTATTGTGAGAAGTTAAATAGTTGGAGGGTAGAATTGTCATTCTACTAAAAATTAGTTAGTGGAACTAACAAGTTGTTAAATCTGTTAGTGTAACTAATTTCAGTTAACAAGTATAACATAGTGTATATATATACACTAATTGTAATTAGAAGATGCAGCTGAAAATAAAATATTTTCTCCTCTCTCACTTTACTCTTTCAGTTTCTGCTCCTTCTCTCTTCTCCTTCATCTTCATCTTCATCTTCATCTCTTTTTCTTTCTTTCTTCAATATGTACAGCTCATGTTTTTCTTCATGGTATCAGAGCAGGACGCTGATCCTCGATGTGGAGTCAAAGAGTCTCAATGAGATTCACTGATTCATAGGTTGTTTCTTTGTTTGTGTTTGACAGATCAGGAGATCGGAGCTCTGATCTGTGTTAAAATTTAGCGATTGTGTTACTGGTTGAAGAAATGGCAGGTGACACGGCGGCAGCAACAAGTTCACCTCAAAATTTCAACCAAAATCACCAACAAGCTAGTGTGCCAGCCTCCTCGAGTAGCAATCTCACTCTAGGGCAAGGTATTGACTATAATCACCCATTATTTCTTAGTCCTACAGATGTAAGTGGAGTTAGCATCATTTCTTTTCAACTGACTGGTGTTGAGAACTACACTCTATGGAGTCGTTCAGTCAAGTTAGCCTTGTTAGGGAGGAACAAGTTGGGGCTGGTTGATGGAACATGCAGAAAGGACGTGTACAGTGAAGAACTGTGGTGTCAATGGGAGATGGTAAATGCAATTGTTTTGTCGTGATTAATGAACTCAGTCTCAAAGAGTTTACTTAGTGGAATTGCGTTTGCCTCAAGTGCATTGCAAGTGTGGGATGATCTACAAGAGAGATTTGATAGAGTAGATGGATCAAGGACTTACAGCTTACACAAAGAAATTGTTACTCTACAGCAGGGTACTAACTCTGTCTCAGTATATTATACGAAGCTGAAGGCATTGTGGGATGAATTTGAAGTGTTAGTGCCCTCACCTTGTTACAACTGTGAAAAATCCAAAGGATTTGTAGCTCACATGAATAGACAAAAGCTGTATCAATTTCTAATGGGATTAAATGATTCATACATTCAGGCTAGGAGTCAGATTCTCATGATAGATCCATTACCAACTATAAACCAAGCATATGCCATGATAGCAGGAGATGAGAGCCACAAATCTGTAGTTACAGGCATCAATAATTTGGGATTGCATTCATCTGTTCTAGACTCAGCTGCTATGTACTCTAGAGGTGGCAGTAGTTCAGGTGTAAGTAATAGGTATAGGAAGAATACAACTCTACTTTGTGACTTTTGCAAGTGTAGAGGCCATACTAAAGAATTCTACTACAAGGTTGTTAGATATCCACCAGATTTCAAGTCCAAGAGAAAGGCACAAAGCACATATGTTGATACAAATGTCTCCAATCATACTCAAAAATCTGGCCAGGCGAATTTTTCTTATGGTTTGAATACAAATGTAACTAATGAATTAGTGTGTGGTAGGAATATTACAGGACAGCACTTTCTAGACACAACATCAGCTGAAGCTTCTACTAAAACTCTGAGTCAGGCTGAGAAAGATGTCAAACAACTACTTCAAGGGTGCACATTCACAAAGGAACAATATGAACAGATACTCAAGATGATGAATCAACAGCCAGGAGCTACTGCATCTGCTACTACATCTGACTGTAATAAGGCAAATAATGCAGGTAAAGCCTTGTTTGTAACTGAAAATAGTGATGTGTGGATTGTGGGTACAGGTGCAACAAATCACATGGTATCTAAGTTAGATATGTTACAAAAAAAATCTGTCCTCAAGCTTGACACACCCAAGGATGTATGTTTACTAAATGGTGGTACTACACAAGTTACTCATATTGGCTCTTGTAATCTATCAGCTAGAAGTATGATCACTAATGTGTTCCATATACCTGAGTTCAAGTATAACTTAATGTCTGTCAGCAAAATAACAAGGGAGTTAGGCTACTCAGTCTCCTTCTTCCCTAATTTTTGTATTTTCCAAGAGCTTTACACTGGGAAGGTGAAGGAAGTTGGTAAGGAAAAAGGAGGACTATACCTGTTGTGGAGACATTTAACTCAAGGTAGTGTCAATAATGTCAAGGAATCTGCTAATGCTGTTGATACAATTCCTTCAAATGGTAAGGAGTCAGACATGGAGCTATGGCATCAAAGGCTTGGACATCCCTCTTCTACAATACTCTCAAAGATGTTTGCTGACAATAAAATCACTATGTGTAAAGTGTCTAACTGTTTAGTTTGCCCATTTGCAAAACAAACTAGACCTATATTTCCTTCTAGCAGCATTAAAAGCAGTAGATGCTTTGACTTGATACATGTTGATCTCTTGGGACCCTATAATACAACTACGTTTGATGGCAATAAATACTTTCTTACAATTGTGGATGATTTTTCAAGAATGACCTGGTTATTTCTACTTAAACTTAAGTCAGATGTTTCTGTATCTCTTCAAATGTTTTTGCAATATGCAAAAACATAATTTGATAGGGTTGTGAAGATGGTCAGATCTGATAATGGTACAGAATTTGTTAATTCTGTGTGCTGCAAATTGTTCAAAGAATGGGGCATTATTCATCAAAGGTCTTGCCCTTATACCCTTCAGCAGAATGGTGTTGCTGAGAGGAAACATAGACACCTGCTGGAAGTGACAAGAGCCCTGAGATTTCAAGCCAAAATACCTATCAAATTTTGGGGCCACTGTGTTTTAGCTGCAACCTATCTCATCAACAGACTCCCTAGCAGTGTAATTGGGTTTCAAACTCCCTATGAAAGACTATATGGCATCAAACCAGGGCTATCTCACTTAAGGACTCTTGGATGTCTTTCCTTTGCTAAAAACCTTGCTGAGCATGACAAACTTATGCCCAGGTCAAGGTTAGCAGCTCACATGGGCTACTCTGAAGTAAACAAGGGATATATTTTGTTTGACTTACTTAACAAATCATTCTTTATCAGTAGAGATGTTATTTTCAGGGAGGATATCTTCCCATTTGTCAATAAAGCTGATGCTGATTCACAACAGCTATTTGTAGACAGTTTATAAGAAGCAGATATGACCATTCCAGGTTTATCTACTATAGCTCCCATATCTTCTAACAATATTGATCAGATTCCAAGCCTTGATATAGGATGTGAGCATACTACTGTGGAGCATTCTGAGGATCAAATACATATTGCAGATGGGGAATCAAGCCTTGCTGAGGATCCTAGTGCTCCTAGAAGATCTGTAAGATCTAAGCACCCTCCAACATGGCTGAGGGACTTTGTTTCCCTAAACATAACCAGTGATGTTCAATATCCTTTATCCAACTATGTGAACTATTCTCATCTATCTCCCACATATCAGCATTATATTGCTGCTACTTCTACTATAATAGAACCTACCAGCTATGCAGATGCCATCAAGGATTCAAGATGGGTTGATGCTATGCAAGCAGAGATTTAAGCATTAGAAAACAATAATACATGGGAGATCACTACCTTACCTGCAGGTAAAAGACCTATTGGCTGTAGGTGGGTTTATAAAATCAAATACAAGTCCACAGGTGAAGTAGAAAGATTCAAGGCCAGGTTAGTTGCCAAATGATACAGTCAACAAGAAGGTATTGACTACAAAGAGACATTTTCTCCAGTTGTGAAGATGGTCACAGTAAGATCTATTCTAGCTCTTGCTGCCTCCAACCAGTGGCACATCCATCAAATGGATGTGTTCAATGCATTTCTTCATGGGGACCTTGATGCTGAAATCTATATGCACCTTCCTCAGGGGTTTGTCAGTCAAGGGGAGAAGGTATGTAGACTGACAAAGTCCTTATATGGACTTAAGTAAGCCCCAAGATAGTGGAATCATAAGCTCACTGAGGTCCTTATCTCCCTTAAATTTAAACAGAGCCAAAATGACCACTCACTATTCATCAGTAAATCAGAAACAGGAATTATACTTATACTTGTGTATGTGGATGACATACTGATCACTGGAAGCTTATTGAAGTTAATAGAAGACACAAATGAGGCTCTACAAAAGGCCTTCAAGATGAAAGACCTAGGGGAGCTTAAATATTTTCTGGGAATTGAGTTTACAAGATCCACAGAAGGGATACTAATGCATCAAAGGAAATATGCCCTTGAGATTATAGAAGAAGTTAGAATGGGAGCAGCTAAACCAGCAGGAACACCTATAGATGTTAATGTCAAACTAACATCAAGAGAGTATGATCAACATGTGAAGAGAAGGCAAGAAGCAGATGATGATCCTCTAATAGACCAGGTCAGTTATCCGAAACTCATAGGGAAACTATTATATCTCAATATGACAAGACCAGATATTACTTTCAGCACTTAGACACTAAGTCAGTTCCTGAGTCAACCAAAAAAATCCCACGTGGAAGCTGCACTAAGAGTGGTAAGGTACTTGAAGAAGTAACCTGGACAAGGAATACTACTGTCCAGCAACCCAGACCATAAGATTACTGCTTTTTGTGATGCTGATTGGGCCTCCTGCCTACTCACCAGGAAATCTGTAACAGGGTTCATGATTGTGATTGGAAAATCCTTGGTTTCATGGAAAGCCAAGAAGCAAACAACAGTATCAAAGAGTTCAGCTGAGGCTGAATATAGGAGCATGGCCTCCACTGTATCAGAATTGGTATGGATGCTTGGAATGCTGAAAGAAGTAGGAGCTGAAATTGAGCTGCCAGTACAAGTTTACAGTGACAATAAGGCTGCAATCCAAATTGCAGCAAATCCAGTCTATCACGAAAGAACAAAACACATCGAAATAAATTGTCACTTCATTAGAGAGAGGCTACAACAAGGTTTGATCAAGGTGGACTATATATCTACTCAAGAACAACCTGCAGATATACTAACTAAAGGACTGTCCAGGATGCAGCATGAACATCTTCTATCCAAGCTAGGAGTTTTGAACATATTTGCACCTCCTAGCTTGAAGGGGAGTATTGTGAGAAGTTAAATAGTTGGAGGGTAGAATTATCATTCTACCAGAAATTAGTTAGTGGAACTAACAAGTTGTTAAATCTGTTAGTGTAACTAATTTCAGTTAACAAGTATAACATAGTGTATATATATACACTAATTGTAATTAGAAGATGCAGCTGAAAATAAAATATCTTCTCCTCTCTCACTTTACTCTTTCAGTTTCTGCTCCTTCTCTCTTCTCCTTCATCTTCATCTTCATCTCTTTTTCTTTCTTTCTTCAATATGTACAGCTCATGTTTTTCTTCAGTTTCTTTGATTTCCAGCTAATCAGAGACCCACCAAGGGTAATATAGTATCTATTGATAGAGCAGCGAGTATCCGGGCAAGACCCCCAATCGGAGTCACAATAAGCCAATAGTTCAAGAGAAGGATTGGTGGAAAAGAATAGACCCTGTGTTGGAGCTAGTCTAAGATACCTAATAACTCGCAAAGCAGCCAAAAAATGAGGCAATCGTGGCTGCTGCATAAATTGACTGAGATGTTGCACCGTGAACGAGAGATCAGGACGAGTGTGAGTTAGGAAATTCAATTTTCCTAACAATCGTCGATAAACAGTTGGTTCGAGAAGCAAATCACCCTCATCCGAATTCAGCTTGATGGTAGGATCCAAAGGGGAATTTGCAGTAGCTGAAGTTTGTGAGTCAAATTCACTCAATAGTTCCAAAGTAAATTTCTTTTGACTCAGGATGATCCCCTGTTTTTCTCTGATGACTTCCATCCCTAGAAAATAGTGAACTGCCCCCAAATCTTTGACCTTGAATTCATTATCTAAAAACTGTTTGAGATCATTCAACTCACTAGGATTGTTACCCGTTATTAGAATATCATCAACATACACAGCCACAATTGATATGAGATCCCTCTCTTTTTTATAAAATAAAGAGTAATCATTTAAAGAAGAAACATACCCTTTAAAATTGAGCGCAACTGTTAGTCTGGAATACCATTGTCTGGATGCCTGTTTCAAACCGTAAATAGATTTTTTCAGTTTGCAAACTTGATTAGGAGAAGAGGGTTGCATCCCTGGAGGAAACTTTATGTAGACTTCTTCTAACAATTCTCCATGGAGAAAATCGTTGTTTACATCCAACTGAAGAATTTCCCAATTTCTCTTTACTGCAACAGCAAAAAAGGGATCTGATAGTAGTCATTTTAACAACGGGAGAAAAAGTTTCATTATAGTCAATTCCCTCCCTTTGAGTATCCCCTCGAATCACAAGTCTAGCTTTGAGTCTCTCAATACTCCCATCAGATTTATGTTTAACTTTGTATACCCATTTGCATGGTAATGCCTTGTGACCTGTTGGGAGTTCCATAACTTCCCAAGTCTGATTAGATATCAAAGCTTCAAATTCAGTCAGCATCGCCTGCTGCCAGCCAGCATGTAGTGAGGCCTGGGCATAACTGATTGGTTCTGTGACAGAGGAGATGGAGTTTAACAAGTTCTGATTGGAAATAGAAAGGGCTGAAAAAGGTAGAATAGATGGCTGAACAAGTAAAATAAAACAAGAAGAAGTGAGTTGTGTGAAGCATATTGCATTACACACATAATCACTGAGATAAGAAGGCTTTGTAATTACTCTTCCAGATTTGGTAGCAGGAACTATAGTGGTAGTAATAGTAGGTGCGAGTAAAGGAGTATGAGGAATAAGAGCAGAAGAAGTGATAGGAGAGTGAGGATCCATTGTGTTTGAAGATGGAGTAGAAAATTGTTCTGATGTTTGAGGAGATGGACATTCATCTGTCCAAACATTATGATAAAAAAAACAATCAGAATGTAAAAAATCAGAATTGATGTAATCCTGATCTTGAGGATAAATAGGACGAGGGGGAATAGGAGTAGAGAAAGGGAAGATAGATTCATGAAAATGACATTTCTAGAAAAAATAATTTTTCTAGTGTGAAGATCCATGACTTTGTATCCTTTTTTCCCATAGGATATCCAAGAAAGATAGCTTTAATAGCTCTAGGTTCCAATTTATTCCTGTGAGCTGATAATGTCGAAACAAAACATAAACACCCAAAAGTCCTTAAAAAAGTATAAGAAGGTTTCATTTTATGAAGAACTTCATATGGGGTTTTAAAATGCAAGACACTGGAAGGGAATCTGTTGATCAAGCTTGTAGCAGTAAGGACGCAATCTCCCCAAAAGATAACAGGAACTTTGGACTGATGCATAAGGGCTCTACATGTTTCAAGAAGATGCCTATGTTTTCTTTCTACAATCCCATTCTGTTGGGGTGTTTCTACACAAGAAGTTTGGTGTAGAATTCCTTGAGTTTTGAAGAAATCGGAGGTTAGAAGACTAGTTCCCAATTCTAAAGCATTATCAGATTTAACGACTTTAACTTTGGTATTAAATTGTCTTTCTACCATATGAAGAAAAGATTTAAGAGCAAAGAAGGCATTACTCTTGTTAGATAGCAAATAAGTCCAAGTACCTCTACTAAAATCATCTACAATGGTTAAACAATACTTAAAACCATCATAGGTAGGAGTTTTGTAAGGTCCCCAAATGTCAATGTGAACTAAATCAAATATGGACTTTGACTTAGTTGAACTTGAAAGAAAAGGTAATTTACTTTGTCTTGCCAAGGGACAAATATTACAAGGAAGAGTAGAATGAGCTTGTAAATTAGAGGAAATAAACTGAATTCTTTTCATTGATGAATAAGGTAAGTGACCCAATCTCTTGTGCCACAAAGTTACATCATTCCTATCTATTACAGAATTTGAAGAAATAGAGGAAGCAACATTCTGACTAAAAACTGAAACTGGAGTACTAAGGCACCAGCCTTGATCCCTCTTAGACTTACATGAAGGAGATTTGAGGAGATAGATCCCATTATGACAATTACCAAGAACCTGAGGCCTCTTCATTGAAGGGGCCTGCAAGAAACAAGCAGCGGAAGAAAAAATTAGATGACAATTATACTGAGTGCAAACTCTTGTGACAGAAAGGAGATTATAATTGAAATCTGGAACAAAGAGAACATTTTTTAGCACTAGATTAGGTAAACCTCTTACAGTCCCTTTGTGTGTTACTGTTACCTTGTGAGAATTTGGTAGATTAACAGTTAGAGGTTTAGGGAAAGGAGTGAGATCAGAAAAAATAGAAACATCAAAAGCCATATGTTGAGTAGCTCCTGAGTCTATTATCCAGGAATTGAACTTTATATGAGTAAAACAAGAGAGGAGGTTATGAATAGAATTAGTTATACCAGAACATACTACATTGTTGACAGCAGCTTCTGCTTCTGAGATTGAAGGTCCTGATTGTCCAACTTTGACCTGTTGGAGAAGATGAATAATTTGACTGAACTGTTCCTGTGAGAATTGTTGATTGTTTCCCTTACTGTCGCTATGGTGATTTTCCTCTGCTAGGACTGCATTACTGTATGCTTCTCCTTGGCTTGTTCCATCTTCTTTGATCTAGTGAATTTGAAATCTGCAGGAAATCCCACGATTCTATAACACTTGTCTATAGTATGTCCAGGTTTCCTGCAGTGTGAGCAGATCAGAGTGTTCTTTCTTCCATCAGTTTTTCCTTTTCCTTTGTAATCATAGTTTCCATCTCTCTGAACAGTTTGATTTACAACAGCAAAGGAAGATTCTCCAGGGTACTGATGGGTCACATAAACTTCCCTTTGTTTCTCATCCTGAATTAGCAGAGAATAAGCCACATTGACACTAGGCAAAGGAGTGATCATGAGGATGTTTCCCCTAGTAGAGGCATAAGCTTCATTTAAACCCATAAGAAAGTGAATAAGTCTCTCATCTTGCAAAGACTTAGTGAGTTTATCTTTTCCACCACAGTTGCAATTACAACCACACCTTATATTTTCATTTAGAGTGTCTAGTTCATCCCATATTCTCTTTATTTTTGTAAAATAACCAGCTTTATCACTTGTACCCTGAACTAAATCATTCAGGTAAAGTTTTGCTCCATTTGGTTGTCCAAACCTATCTTCTAGGTCTGTCCAGAGGTTCCTTGCAGTAAATTTAACGGTAATTTAGTCATATATTATAATATACATATACACATGTATACATATACATATGTATAGATGAATGACCTTGAAAGTTGTCTAGGACAATATGCATGCAATAACCAGTCAATAGTAATGATATTTATGGAAATTCAAATTTAGTTGAATAAGCTAAAGATTTTAAAAGTAACAGACTCGTAGCTTCAAGCAAAGAACAATGGAAAAAAGAAAATATCCAAGATTAGCTCAACTCCTTGTTACTTTGTCTTTACTTTTCCTAGAGACATCTTTTGGATCAACTTCAAGAGAAGTAAACAAGATTCTGTGTTTAGAAAGGGAAAGAGATGTTTTTCATCATTTGTCTACATGGGGTGATGAAGAAGATAAAAAAGAATGTTGCAAATGGAAGGGCATTGAATGTGACAAAAGAACAGGTCATGTTATTAATTGTTCTTGATCTACACAATGAGTTTCTTTGTTCTTCCGATGGTTGTATTACTTCAGGATTGACAGGAAAACTTAGCTCTTCTCTACTTGAGTTGGAGTATTTGAATTTCTTGGACCTCAGCGTGAATGATTTTGAAAGAAATGAAATACCAAGATTCATAGGCTCTCTTAAGAGACTAGAGTACTTGAACCTCTCAGATTGTTCTTTTTCTGGTGTAATTCCAATACCGTTTCAGAATCTAACTTCCTTAAGGACTCTTGATCTTAGAGACAATGATCTTACTGTAAAGGAGCTTCAATGTCTTTCTTGTATGTCTTCTCTAGAGTTTTTGTGTCTGAGTACGAGCGAATTCCAAGTAAACAATTGGTTTTAAGAGATAACTAAGGTCCCTTTATTGAAAGAACTAGACTTGAGTAGTTGTGGACTATCTATGTTGGTTCAATCTCAAGCTGATTTAGCCAATTCCTCTTTCATCTCTCTTTCTGTTCTTCATTTATGTTGTAATGAGTTTTCTTCTTCATCTGAATATAGCTGGTTATTCAATTTTAGCACAAGCCTAACTAGTATTGACCTCTCTTATAATCAACTCATCGGTCAAATTGATGATCACTTTGGGAGCTTGATGTATCTTGAACATCTAGATTTTGCTGATCAGTTTGATATTGAAGGTGGGTTTCCTAGTTCTTTTGGGAATTTAACACGTTTACGTCATCTGGACATGTCCAACACTGGGACATACCAATGGCTTCCTGATTTGTTTTACAGGCTATCAGGCAGTAGGAAATCACTTGAGGTTTTGGGGTTGAACGACAGCTCGTTGTTTGGTTCAATTGTTAATGTCGCAACATTTTCATCCGTGAAGAAATTATACCTACAGAATAATGTGTTGAATGGTTTTTTCATGGAAAGACCGGGAAGAGTGTCTGGCCTTGAATATCTGAATTTGTCTGATAACCAAACAAAAGGGGCATTACCTGATTTAGCATTGTTTCCATCATTGAGAGAGTTTCATCTTGGCTCTAATCAATTTCAAGGGAGGATACCACAAAGTATTGGAAAACTTTCACCACTTAGAATTTTGGATGTCTCGTCCAATAAACTGGAAGGATTACCAGAAAGTGTGGGGAAACTATCGAACCTGGAAAGTTTTGACGCCTTTTATAATGTCATGAAGGGTACAATCACTGAGTCCCACCTTTCAAATCTCTCCAGTTTAGTGGATTTGGACTTGCCATTCAACTCATTGACTCTGAAGATGAGTTTTGATTGGTTTCCTTCTTTTCAGCTGCAAGTTATAAGCCTTCCATCTTGCAATTTGGGACCTTCTTTCCCAAAATGGCTTCAAAATCAAAACAACTATACTGTTCTTAATATCTCTCTTGCAAGTATTTCGGACACACTTCCAAGATATTTCTCTGGTTTTCCCCGATCTAAAGATTTTGAATCTCTCAAACAACCAAATCAGTGGAAGAGTGTCTGACTTAATAGCGAATACATATGATTACATGGTTATAGATTTAAGCTCTAACAACTTCTCAGGACCTTTGCCACTAGTTCCTGCCAATGTCCAAATATTTTACCTGCATAAAAATACAGTTTCTCGGATCTATCTCTTCTATTTGTCAAAGTTACTCAATCACCACTTCTCTTGACTTGTCACACAACCAATTCTCAGGAGAACTTCCAGATTGTTGGATGAATATGACTAATCTAGCTGCTCTTAATCTAGCCTATAACAATTTTTCTAGAAAAGTTCCACCTTCATTTGGCTCCTTGACAAGTTTAGAGGCTGTATACATACGATAGAATAGTTTTAGTGGAATGTTGCCTTCTTTCTCACAATGTCAGCAGTTGAAAATCTTGGATCTTGGTGGAAATAAGTTGGTAGGAAGAATCCCAGCATGGACAAGGACTGATCTACTCAATTTGCGGATTTTAAGCCTGTGGTTCAATAGATTCTATGGCAACATACCTTCAATTATCTGTCAGCTTCAATCTCTTCAGATACTGGACCTTTCAGGAAATGGCTTATCGGTGGATACTCCACAATGCTTCTACAATTCCACCTTATTGTATCATGATGATAGTTCTGGTGAGCCGATGGAATTTATGGTCCAAGGTTTCTATGGTAGATATCCTCGTTATTACTCATACATTGGTGACCTATTGATTCAATGGAAAAACCTTTATTATATCTGAAGACTATTGATCTTTCAAGTAATGAATTGGTTAGAGGCGTTCCTGAAGAAATCCCCGAGATGAGAGGATTGAAATCTTTGAACCTTTCAAGAAATGATCTGAATGGAAGTATCACTGAAGGAATTCGTCAAATGAAGATGTTGGAGTCTCTTGACTCGTCAAGAAACCAACTTTCTGGTGTGATCCCTCCGGGCCTTGCTAATTTGACTTTTCTTAGTGTGTTGTACTTGTCGAACAACCACTTATCCGGGAATTAAGCACTCAATTGCAAAGTTTTGATAGATCATCTTACAGTGACAATGCTCAACTTTGCGGTCCTCCTCTTCAAGAGTGTCCTGGATATGTTCCTCCTAGCCCCGTATTGATCATGGAAGCAACACCTATCCACAAGAACATGATGATGATGAAGAGTTCGCATCTCTGGAGTTTTATATATCAATGGTGCTAGGTTTCTTTGTCGCATTTTGGGGAATCTTGGGTTGTTTAATTGTCAACCATTCTTGGAGGAATGCCTACTTCACATTCTTAACGGACATGATGAGTTGGCTTCATTTGACATCAATACTTTTCTTTGCAAGACTGAAGGGAAAGCTGAGGGCCTGATAACAGTAAAGTTTCTGTGTATGCTTACTTTTAAGGGTAAACTTGTCTTTTTCCTCCCCTTATAGTTCCTTCTCTCTTGTGGTTTCTATGTGTAACTCTTCTCTACAAGTAATAAGCATATTCTCTTTGTCATTCCTTTGAATTCTAATGTTTCATCCAATCTTATGAATGAAGACATGCAGAAGTTTCAGAATTTACAAAGAGAGAATGCTATGATAAGTATATAATGAAAAGACATTTAACTTTCCTTTCATCGATCATGTCATTATGGGATATATTACTATGTCAGGTCATTAAGGGCTATATTTCGAATGACGACAATTTTTCTTGCAAATTTGGATCACTATGGCAGGCTAACTATATTCAGATGCCCCAAGTGTTGGAAATACTGGTTTTGATTATGACAAAGTGAACCAGGTTCAGGAAAAGACTCGCTACAGAATGTGAACGTAAATCTGGTAACCAGGTCCATCAGTGGGAAAAAGAAGAAAACCTTATTTAAGTCCACAGACTCCTAACTAAGGAAACCAAGGATATTGGCCAAGATTAGCTCTGAGAATAGGACTCTTCAAAGATGGGACTATCTAAGGTTCGATGTAATCCTAGAAGAGCAGCTTTTGCAACCCTAATACGAAGCAAAGGCGAATCATTGGTAAAGAAAGAAGAACTTAGAGTTAGATTTTCTTTCAGTCGTGTTTTCTGTTCTGCTTAGAATCATTGAAGATTTGGAATAGTATTTTAGGAATTGGGGTGTTTGAGGAAAAATATTGTGTATTGTATGGTGTAAGAATTTTCTTATAGTGAATATTTTTCTGGGTGATCTGTGGTTTTTTCCGCATTGAATTTCCACGTTATATCTTGTGTTATTTTTATTCTCTTTAATTTCTTTGTTATTTTCTGCTTGAAGGCGGTCCGGAAGGGACGAAAATTAGTCGATGTGCTTTTTTCCCAATATTTCACACATTCATAATTTTAATGATAAATCTACAAAAAAGGTAGGGTACGGAGTTGAGGTACTATGAAAAGGTAGGATAAACTATGAAATATAATTATTAAATAACAAAATAAAAACAAGATGAGAAGAAAATATCAAGATAACGACGCAATCACATCAAATCGGTTGTTGCATAAAATGGGTCTTTTCGTCGTTACTTAACAATGAATTTAAACGATACGATAAATTAAAATTTAATTAACAATCAAAATAAATATTGTATTTAAACTAATAATTCAATATAATATAACGGGTAACAGCCATCCAAACAAGCTGTTATTATTATGTTCAAGGGATTTAAAATCTATTTATATACATAAAAGTTAAAAAAAATACATTATATATATGATGTTAGTTTTTGCCGAGGAGATTTGGGTAGACCGCTCGAGACTCCTTAGATCGCCCCACTAGTAGCCCTTTTCTCATTTTTGGTGTTCTTATAGTGTTTTTTTTTCTATATAAGTCTTATTTGACTCCATCTCCATGTACTTTTCTTTTGATTCATTTTCTAGTCAAACTGGGGTCATTTGTTTTATTGTCCAACTTAAGTTGTTAGTATAACTAGAAAAAAGTGATTAAAATGATTTGAGGGGTATATTTTTCTTTAGCTACTTAATCTCATGATATTAAATTCTATGTATTAGCAATACCACCACATGGAAGGTATTAGTTATACATCTATAATACCATGTAGGTTGTATAATGTTGTGTCCAAACGCACACACAAGTGCACGCGATCTCAAAAGTAATATTATGACCCTTTTTAAGAGCCGGATATCGAACCCACAGGGAAATGCAATTAGGCGTAGTCAGCTTTTCGATGAATCAAATTATTCATGTGTGTTTCAAAGAGTTGAGTTCATTAATATCTACAAAATAATTATTTCAAAAACAATGTGAGAACTTGATTTAATGGTATTGGGTAAAATTTATCAATTTAAAGAAGAGTCCTTGGGTTGTAGCATTTATAGATTTCCAGTTTATATCCTTTACTGTGGTCTCCAATGGGTTTTCGATTACTGATTTACAGGGTTGATTTTACAATTATGGTCTTCCAACCTCTAATTGCCTACTCTTGTTGACAACTTAGCTACATCGTTGAGCGGGGATAAGCATGAACCAACAAAAATGCATTATTACTCTCATCCTGTTTAGTAATCAAATAAGGTGTATAGATATGTGTCACATCCATTCTATACATAAATCATCCTAGACAATTCTAGGACAAGCATGCTCCTTATATTCTAATGTTCTATCCCCTTTTCATCTTCCGGGTTCCGGGTTGACAACAAATTTGTTCTAATGGTGATCAAGCATTAAAACAATAAAAACAAAACTACAAGACTAATCATATGTAAAAACCCATTTTCAACCAAAGCAAGCAAGATTTAAACCTTCATCTTATGGCTACAAACCAAGAACAAGGGAATTTAGCCACTCATAGTTTGTGACATACTTACATGAATCATTTTTAACATAAAGCTTGAATTCAAAATGAAAAGAAAGGAGAAAATATCACCAATGATAGGGTTTCCTTCGTCCTCTCCAGCTCTCCTCCGATAATCTGAAGTGTTCCTTAATAAAATATGTAAATGTGCTATTTATAGCACTAAAAACGTAGAATTAAAGCAAACGCACTGAAGTCCGCAATGCGGACTTGCTTCTTTTCAGTACAAAATTTTAATTCCCACGTTGGCTAAAAATTTCTCTTATATAGAGCCAGGTACGCGACGCGGATCTGGCGCGGACCTTATATTCTCGATGAATAATTTTCAAGTATGAATTTGTTCTATACATGGATGCGGACCTGACGCGCACTACACTGGTTCGAGAAATAAATTTCGAAACTTGGTATTAAATCTCATGGTCCAAATGCGCGACGCAGGCCTACTTTTTTGAAGTGTATTTTCTTCACCTTTTGTTCCCAACTTCTTCTTTGATCTCCACTTTCAATCCAATCATGCTTTGAATGTCCAATCTTACTCAATTAATCCTGAAAATATCTAATCATGCTGATTGGTTATAATAATACAAAATATGAAAAATATAAACTAAATTCTAGGAATTTATTCTCAACTTGACTAATGATTTATGGGTTTTAGGTGCTATTGGGCACATAAATGTACCCAAGATCACCACCCCACACTTATAACTTTGTTAGTCCTCGAACAAACTCCTGTTTTTATTCCTAAAGTAACAAAGGCACGATATACAAAGCAATTCTTCCAAACCACCATGATTTTACACGTAGCCTATTTTACTCACACGTGTATAAGTTTTGTTTAAGCAACTGACTAATTCAACACCTCATAAACTCAAAAGTTAACTCTGTAATGAAGCAGCTCACATGGCTTGTTATATTAGAATTCATTCAGGTTTATCATTTCTTCATTAAACATGTGCCCTCACCAAGAAGGAATTACCCATACCCTCACAGTTATATTGATGGGTATTTATGCAAAATTTTGCTCACTCTCTCAAATGAAATCACATGTTGCTCAAGATGAACCATAGGCTTGCCCTTAGTGTATTAAGCAACTCTATTAAGGTAGCTAAGACTTAAGGTTCACTTAGGACTTTTTTAGGTTGTAATGTGGGCTAGGGGATGGGTAGGTAGAATTCTGTACATGTATGGTAACTCGATTCTCAAGCGCTTTCAACACATTACATTCTTTAATTCTTATTCAAGCACCTAATTACCTTATTCTCACCACTTTGTTATTCTATTACCTCAACCTTTCACTTCATTTATCTGTGTAGAGAAATTCTTCTTTTCTTTACTAGTTTTAACCATAATGTAGTTGACCTTCTTTTCATTTCCCACAGGTTTGTTTTTTCTAACACAAGATGTTATTTCAATTAATCGCATCCTTGTTTTTATTTTAGTAACCCAAGGTCGTTAACCTCCCATTTCTCCACTTTATCTTTTCCAAAGCGCTTGAATTCTTGGATCAAAATTATGGTCTCAGAAAAAAATAGAAATAGGTTTCAAACTAGGTTGTCAAAGAATCAAGTCGAAGGCTCAAAAGGGCTAACTAAGGATTTACATTCAGGTGGGTACACACATGATTTTAAAATGAGGTTACCAAAGAACTGCCTAGATCCTTTCCCTAAAGTCTAAACTTCCTTTATTTTCACTACTCATACATACAAGGCAAGTTCTAGCAATCAAAAGCAACCAGGATTATACAATAAGCCTTACACATATTGCACATGTTTAATTTCAAGATGACAATATTCTTCAGAAATTCTAATCACAATCACAGGAATTTAACCTTATTAAAAAGCTAACAATAGGGTTTTAGGTGTCTCAATTTCATCAATTTTCTCATGTTTCTGCTACCTGTGCAATCCGATAGTTTGGCAAAACACTTTATATACATTACAAATATCTAAAAAGAGATTTTTTATACGGTTCAAAGGGACTATCCATGGCCAAAGAACCGAAAACAAATGCCATGAAACCCAAAATAAAAAAAACAAAAAAATTAAAATGACATTCACATTTAAGATAAACCTAAAATATTAATCAAGACAAAAATAACAAGTACCTGTCAAAATAATCACACATAAATCTACCACATTTATCAATCCAGTTAAACAAAACATTAGAACTCTAGCATCAACTTAATCAATAAAAACAAACAAAACAAAATAAATAGATATCCAAACTCCACCCCATACTTAGAGTTGGGCACTATCCTCAGAGCTCAAGGTAGTAGACTTCCTTGTTTACCCATCCATCTGACCACCAATATCTTCATCTTCCACCGCTAGAGGGTCAAACTCTGTGGCCTCCAGATCTGACTCCAAGTCTGAGTTGGTCCTCCTCTTGTCCTCATCTGTGGGGATTTTGTTTTTGGTTGGATCATAAAAATCAGGTTCCAGTCCAAGGACAACCATATCATGCTCGTTTATAGGGTATTGCCTCTCAACCTCACAGAGTTCCTTTTCAGTTGAAGCTTTTCCTCCTGTGCGGTGTCGAAGCATTTCCAACCCAAACATGCAGGCTGTGATCATGTCATTGCGTCTTGCGTGCTCTTGAGGCCTGGAATCAAATTGTGCATTACAATTTTCACCCATACACGCGCTTCTTTGTTAAGATATGCATATGGGAATATGCTGTGGTAGCCACGCAGACCGTGACGTACCCACTTTGTAGTAGATCTAGGCCCACATAAAGTGTGTCGGACATCTCTGTACGGCGGTCGAATGTTTAAATTTGTCCAAGTTATGGTCGGCATCTCCGGAGTACCCAATATTTCATTGATTGCCATTGGGGATAAAGGAAAATCAACTCCTCGGACTATTATGTAATACGTCCGCTCATTCAGTTTGTAGTTGGCATAGAATTCTTGTACTATGTGCAAATTGCACGACTTTGGGTCAGAAAACAGGAAATGCATATTCATCTTTTATATTCTCCGCATAATATGAGGGTAGTCTCTGATCAATTTCTCCTTGTCAATTGGTATGTCGGAGAGATATCGCGACTCAACGTGTCGCTTATACCTGTTTTTCCACTTGAGTGTACTGGTTTTATGCCATATCCATAGGATTGACCCCGAGGCATGGGTGGGGTTGGTGGTATAGAGGGCTATCTCTTTTTCTGCTCCCTGGGACTGCCAGTTCCTTCCCTGGCCTTCTGCTAGACTACATTTTTACTGCAATTAATCCAAACAACAACAATATATAAGAACCTAAATAAGCATTAGAACTTAGTGCCCGTACCCCACACTTACACATTTCATTAGCATGCAAATGATATAAAGGTACTCAGACTTCCCTTCATTTGATTACTGTGCACATATATGCTAACAACCTAACCCACACTTCACAACAGTCCACATGGTGAATCTCATTCTATATGAGTTCCAAAATAGTCCCCTTCATCTAGCATATCTTTAAAACAGAAAAAATCTACCTATATAATTCAATATTACAAACTATTTCAACCCAAACTTTACAACACTACTACAACACCCTAACTGAACTCGTAAATAATCTTAAAATCAACCCAACATATTATTCAAAGTTAAGCATAAATGGGCATATAATTTCATCTTTACTACAAACATGTTTTCAAACCATGATTTGAAACAATATAAACTTCCCCTACCTTTGTTCCACAAATCAAACTTAACTTCAACTCATTACTTTATGCATGTTTACTCAAGTATTCAACACACAATATCCATAACAATTACAAAACCCAATTTCTTCTAATCACCAAAAATAGGGTTAAAGTTCAAAGACATAACCCTTAATCAATTAACCACATCAAGCAAATCTTTTAGCAATTTTACATACCCATGAGCATTTCAATTCAAGAGTAATGAAAATCAATTATATTGAGCCAAAACTTGAGGCCCAAGAACATACTTATGTAGATTTCAACCATTCATATCATAAAGTTAGTTCAAGAACACATACATTGTCGGTGATAAAGTGTAAATTCAACAAATATTTGCTTGGATTTAAAGAGGGCGACACGGATTTGCCTTAGAAAGAAGAGTATTGAGAATTGACAAGAGAGGAAACTATTTAAGTTTTGAGAAAAAATGGGGTCTTTTCAGTGTTTTAAAACTGAAAACGTCGGGTTGGCCCATTAAAAATGGGTTAAACACGTCTTTTTAATGAAAAGTTCTCAAAAATTCTCCCAGGTTTGCGATGCTGACTTGTCGCGGACCTTACTATTTTAGCGTCAAAAATTTCCAGTTGTATTTTGTGCTGAAATGAGCCAGGTCCGCATCGCAGACCTGGCGCGGACTTTACTTTTGATTTTTTCACAAACAAATGGATAAAAACATTCTTGGAAAAATTTGAACTGAGATGGAAAACATCCGTGATGCGGATTTATCGCGGACCTCATTATTTTGTGACCTAAAATTTCAAATTTCATTTTTGTATTGAAATTAACCAGGTCCGCAACTGGCGCGCACCTTACTTGAAACTTATTTTCATACAAAATATGATTGAAAACATACTTGGAAAAGTTTTTGCACTGAAATGTACCAGGTTCGCGATGCGGACTTGACGCGGACCTTACTTGTTGGGCTTCATCCAAGTTCTCTTTTATTTTCTTTTATTTTATAAATTCACTTATACACTGAAACAAAATGAAATGTTAGCAATACAAAGAAAATAAATTATAATTTCTAATTAAAAATACATAATACTTCACGGGTTGCCTCTTGCGTAGCGCCTAATTTATTGTCGCGGCATGACCCAACTCTTGCTTCACTCATTTTCCAATTCGATGGATTCCTCCTCACGGTCAACATTATTTCTAAAGTATTGCTTGACTCTTTGCCCATTTACCAAAAATGTAGACGTTTTCATTATATTCCACAATTCCACAGCTTTATGCGACGTCATATGCACCACTTCAAAAGGTCCACTCCATTAGACCGCAACTTTCCTGGAAAGATCTTGAGCCTAGAGTTGAGAAGGAGTACCTTTTGCCCTGGTACAAAATTTTGAGAGACAATATGCTTGTCATGCCACCGCTTTGTTTTCTCTTTATACAACTTAACATTTTCATAGGCATGTAGCCTAAACTCTTCCAACTCGTTCAATTGATCCAACCTCTTCCGTCTTGCTAACTCTGGATTCAGATTATGCTTCTTGATTGCCCAGTAGGCTTGATGCTCTAGCTCCACTAGTAGGTGACACGCTTTACCAAATACCATCTGATAAGGGGATGTCCCAATAGGGGTTTTATAAGCAGTTCTATATGCCCATAATGCCTCATCTAACATTTCTGCCCAATCCTTCTGTTGCACATTGACAGTCTTTTACAAAATTTGCTTCACCTCCCTATTGGAGACTTCCACCTGTCCACTGATTTGTGGATGATAAGTTGTGGCTACCTTATGGTTCACCCCATATTTAGCCAAGAGGTTCTTCACTATTTGATTGATCAAGTGTGATCCTCCATTACTGATAATCGACTTGGGAGTTTAAAAATGAGTGAAGATGTACTTCTTAAGGAACTTGCTTACCACCTTTGAGTCATTCGTGGGAAGGGCTTCTGCTTCAATCCATTTAGATATAATCCACTGCCACTAATTTATATTAATTCCTACAAGATGATGGAAATGGACCCATGAAGTCCATTCCCCATACATCAAAGATTTCAACTTCTAGAATGTTTTTTAAAGGCATTTCATGTCTCCGTGATATCGTGCCCATTCTTTGACACTGATAACAGTTCTTTACATACCCTGCAATATTTTTGAACAAAGTAGGCCAAAAGAAACTTGATTGGAGCACCTTATGGGCAGTACGCTCTCCTCTATGATGGTCGTCATATGATGATGAATGACAACTATCCAATACTTGGTGCACCTCCACTTTTGGCATACAACTCCTAACCATTCGGTCAACACCTTGCTTGAATATATAAGGTTCGTCCCAAATGTAGAACTTGACATTATGTATAAGCTTTTTCTTTTGCTGAGAAGTAGCTTCAGGAGGAAACACTCCATTAACAATGTAGTTCACCATGAGAGTTCTTGTACATCTATTACCAACAGTTTCTCATCTAGAAACTCTTCCTTTATCGACTTCTGCTCACCTACATAGGATGATCCTCTAATCTTGATAGGTGGTCTTCTATTTAATTTTCGCATACCCTCCTATATTTGATTTCAATATCGAACTCTTGTAGCAACAAAATCTATCTTATGAGCCTTGGCTTAACATCTTTCTTGTTGAATATGTACCTAAGAGCTGCATGACTAGTATAAACAATCACTTTTGTACCTACCAGGTAAGAGCAAAATTTATCAAACGCATAAATCAATACCAACATTTCCTTCTCTGTGACCATATAGTTGGCTTGAGCAGAGTCAAGAGTCTTGCTGGCATAATAAATAGAGTAAAAGATTTTCTCCTTCCTTTGTCCCAGAACTGCTCCCACTATTGTGTCGTTTGCGTCGTATATCAGCATAAAAGGTATCTCCTAGTTAGGAGCTATCAGGATGGGGGCTTCAATCAGATTCCTTTTCAAGAGTTCAAAGGCCTGCAAACATTTATCATCAAAAATAAATTTTACCTCATTTTCAAGCAAATTGCACATGGGTCTAGTGATCTTTGAAAAATCTTTGATGAATCATTGATAGAATTCGTTATGACCTAGAAAATTGCAGACTCCTTTCACTGAAATTGGTGGTGGAAGCTTCTCAATCACTTTAATATTAGCTTTGTCCACCTCCAAACCATCTTTTGACACTTTATGCCCCAACATAATATCCTCTTTTACCAGGAAATGACATTTCTCCCAATTTAAGATGAGATTTGTTTCTTCACACCTTGCTAGTACTTTCTCTAGATTTTGCAAACAGACATTAAAAGACTCTCCAAAAACTTAAAAGTCATACATAAAAATCTCTACAAACTCTTCCACCATATCATGAAATATAGCAATCATGCACCTCTGAAAAATGGCAGAAGCATTGTAAAGACCAAATGACATACGCTTAAATGCATATGTCCCATACAGACATGTGAATGTTGTCTTTTCCTGGTCCTCCAGTGCAATGGTAATTTGGTTGTAACCTGAATACCCCTCCAAGAAACAATAGTACTCTTGGCCTGCTAACTTGTCAAGCATTTGGTCAATAAATGGTACAGGGTAGTGATATTTTCTCGTGGCATTATTCAACTTTTTGTAGTCCATGCATATGCGCCACCCAGTTACTGTTCTTGTGGGGATCAACTCATTCTTCTCATAGTCACCACAATCATTCCCCCTTTTTTTTGGTACACACTGAACTGGGCTTACCCACTTGTTGTTAGAGATTGGGTATGTTATGCCTACATCTAGGCACTTAATTATCTCTTTCTTCATAACCTTTTTCATGATGGGGTTCAACCGGCATTATGGTTGCGCACTAGCCTTATGTCCTTCTTCCGTGAAAATTCTATGCATGCATAAAGTGGGGCTGATACCGTGAAGATCAGCTATTTGCCATCCAATTGCCTTCTTGTGCCTTTTCAATACCTCAAGTGCTGCCGTGACCTGAACATCAGACAAAGCAGATGAAAGAATTACAGGTAAGGTATTATTCACTCCAAGAAAAACATACTTGAGATGTGCTAGAAATTGCTTCAACTCTAAGTTAGGCGCTTCTTCTAGAGATGGCTTAGGTGAATGACCCAATTCTCTATTCAAAAGTTCCACATTCTTTTTCCACATGCTGGCATTTGGCATATCAAGGACACTAGCTAACTCTTTATCTTTCATATCCTCTTTAATATCTTGACCTATCATGACTCTTTCCATAGGATCATTTGCTAAAATGTATTGAGCTGAGACTTCCTCATCGATGATGGTTATATCGGACAACTCTTCATAAACTACAGGTAACTTCAGTGCATGATATACATCGAACATCTCCACTTTGCCATGTGGTCTAATAGTTAATCTACCTGCAGCCATATCAATAAGTGCACCATCTGTTGCCAAGAACAGGCGCCCTAAGATAAAAGGAACATCGAGGTCAGGCTCAAAATCTAATACAACAAAATCAATAGGAAAGATGAGGGATCCCACTTGAACTAACATATCTTCAATGATACCATCAAGTCTAGCTACAGAACGATCAGTTAATTACAATAAAATGGTGGTTGACTTAAGTTCTCCCAAACCTAATTTCTTAAGCATAAATCTAGGCATCAAGTTTATACTAGCACCTAGATCAAAAAGACCTCTTACGTTACTGTACTTACCAATAGTTACCTTTACCATGAAACTACCTGGAGCTTTTTGTTTAGTTGGAAGCTTAATTTTATTCAAGATTCTTTAACTACACTCTTTATTGAGTGCCACTGTTTCAAATTTAGCTAACTTGCTCTTGTTGGCCACAATATCTTTGAAAAACTTGGTGTATTTTGGGATTTCCTGCAAAACATCAATCAAAGGTAAATTAATTTGCACTTGTTTTAGCAAGTCTATGAACTTTACAAAGCATTCCTCTTCTTTCTTCTTCTTAAACTTTTGTGGGAAAGGAGGAGGAGGTTTTGTTTTTGGTTCCTCGACTGCTTTTGATCCGCTGGATTCACCTTCTTCCCCAATTTGCTCTTTACCTTTCACCTCTGTCAGTTTAACTTTGGGAGCCAATTCAGCTAGGGGGAGTCCACTACGAGTACTTATAACATTCACTTGTTTGGGATTTAGGTCAGTGTTACCTGATAAACCCCCTTATTGGCGAGAACCTTGTGCACTTGCTAATTGTCCAAGCCATTTTTTTGAATTTTTAGTGGCTAACTGATTCTGACAAACATCCGCAACCAACTTAGCTTGGTCCATCATGATTTGGTTCACTATGTCCTCTACACTCATGCTTCCTGATTTTCTTGAGCTTTGATTATCTTGATTTTGTTTATTGTACCATTAAGCTTGATTGTTGTACTGTTGCCCACCTCCTTATGGTCTGTATTGAGTCTGCCCTTGCTGTTGGTTTTGCTGATTTCCACTCCATGAGAAGTTAGGATGATTTCTCCAATTTGGGTTGTAAGTGTTACCATAATTAAGGTTGCCATCACCTCTAGGTGCATTACCCATAAAATTTACTGACTCTGGATTAGCTCCACAATATTCGGCCACATATTCACTACTTCCACATACCTCACACCACATGTGTTGTTGTTGAACTATGCTCACTGAAGCTTGCTACTGTCCTTTTGCTAAAGTATTGAAATACTTTGTCATCATATTCTATAATTTGTGCTGTCAATGCAGTTACCACATCAACTTCTAACATGCCTGCTTATTTTTGAACCACAAGTCTAGAATTTCCTCCATTCCACTTAGGGTTTCCCTGAGAGATGCAATTAAGCAACGTATATAGCTCATCATAGGTTTCTTCCAATGCCTGTCCACCTGTAGCAGAATCAAGAAGAATTTTGGTATTGGGTTCCAACCCTTATATGAAGGTATAGACTAACACCTTATTATCTATATGATGGTGAATACAACTAATGAGTAATGATTTAAACCTATCCCAAGATTGGTACAAATTTTCTCTAGATTTTTGCTTAAAGCTCAAAATTCCATCCCTCAACTTAGCTGTCTTTCCCAAAGGAAAGAACCTGATAAGAAATTTATGAGCTAAATTGTTTCATGAAGTGATTGAGTTTGGTGGTTTCGACTTCAACCACCTCTTAGATTCCCCCAACAAAGAAAAGGGAAATAATGTTAACCTCACATAGTCAGGAGATACCCTATTAGGTGTATAAATATTGCTAATCTCCAAGAAGTTCTGGATGTGAACTTGAGGATCTTCATGAGGCAAGCTTGTAAACTGCCATTAGAGTGCAACAATTGCACCATGTTCTATTTCAATTCAAATCTTTCTCTAGCTGGTGGTTTTTGAATGCTGGAAGTGACATTTGCTATGACTGGAATTGCCACATCACTACTGTCCTGGCTGCCATCTCCATAGGGATCTCTATTGGTACTTCGTTAGTATCACCCAGATTTAACTGTGGTACAGGAAATAGAGCAACTGCTCTCCTTCTTTGCTGAAGTAGAAATCTTTTAGGCTCAGTTAACGGCTCTACAATGTTGCCACTTCTGTCTAGTGTGCCTTTTTGAGTTCTCCTGCAAGAAATACAGCTAAGATAAAATTATTAACACCAACATAAATAAAGAAACTTCGCAAAGAAAACTATTGCCAAATTAAACAATGTTCCTAGGTAATGGAGCCAAAAATGTTTTGTGTCCAAACACACATGTAAGTGTACGCGGTCTCGAAAGTAATATTATGACCCTTTTTAAGAGACGGATTTTGAACCCACAAGGAAATGCAATTAGGCGTAGTCAGCTTTTCGATGAATCAAATTATTCATGTATGTTTCAAAGAATTGAGTTCATTAATATCTACAAAATGATTATTTCAAAAACAATGTGAGAACTTGATTTAATGGTATTGGGTAAAATTTATCAATTTAAAGAAGAGTCCTTGGGTTGTAGCATTTATATATTTCCAGTTTATATCCTTTACTATGGTCTCCAATGGGTTTTCGATTACTAATTTACAGGGTTGATTTTACAATTATGGTCTTCCAACCTCTAATTGCCTACTCTTGTTGACAACTTAGCTACATCGTTGAGCGGGGATAAGTATGAACCAACAAAAATGCATTATTACTCTCATCCTGTTTAGTAATCAAATAAGGTGTATAGATATGTATCACATCCATTCTATACATAAATCATCCTAGACAATTCTAGGACAAGCATGCTCCTTATATTCTAATGTTCTATCCCCTTTTCGTCTTCCGAGTTCCGAGTGGACAACAAATTTGTTCTAATGGTGATCAAGCATTAAAATAATAAAAACAAAAATACAAGACTAATCATATGTAAAAACCTATTTTCAACTAAAGCAAGCAAGATTTAAACCTTCATCTTATGGTTACAACCCAAGAATAAGGGTATTACACCCCACACTTCTAAACTCGAAATATCTCTTAAGCTTCCTAGAAGTTATCATATGAGCCAGATAATCTACGACACTATCAAAAAACTCTAAGGAAGGGAGAGAGTGATACCCCATAGTAGGGAAGGTTGGAAATAGGTTCATGAAAAGTCGGAAGGAGTTAGATGCCAAGTAATGAGTTGTAGGACTTGACTTATGTGTGTAAGCTATCACTTCAGAGGTATTACATACTTAAGCTACTTGAGTACACGCCGAGCTTACGTAGCAAGAATTACATAGGCCCTTAAAGTAAGACGAGATTACGAAACTATGAAGAAGAAGTAAGAAAGCGATGCACCTACTTGAACTAAGTAGGTGATGCACCTACTTGAAACATGGAAGCACGTAAGAGGTACACATGGCAGCACATGAGAGGTACACATGGCAGCACATAGGAGTGACACGTGGCAGCGAGAGGGGGCGACACATGGCAGTAAGAGAAGGCGACATATGGCAGAAAGGGAAGGTGACATATGGCAGTAGGTGATACACCTACTTAGGGTCAAGTAGGTGACCCACCTGCTTGGGGGTGGGCCCCACCCCGCCACGTGGCAGCCTTGGAGTGGTTGCATGGTTGTGTTGGCCCAATAAGGGCTGGACACTTGTCACCCTTAGGGGCTTCCATGTGTGACCTCCTAAAGGCATGTATATACATGTGTCTTGATGTTTAATTATTCATAACCAGCCCTGCAACTTAGAGAAAAATAAGAGAGAGTTGAGAGGAAACGTTGAAAGCTAGAGAAAAACTAGCTATGACTTTGGCCAAGTTTAAGGTAAGTCCTAACTTTTGTTCCGTGAATTAATTATTTAAGGTATTCTATGGTGATATAGTGGTTTTTAATAACGTAAAATTTCATTTTGGGGCAGAAAGGAAGAGATACAAATAGTCCGCTAAGTTTCAGCATATTAAGAGAACTTCCGCGATAAGTTTTAGTAAATTTTAGCAAGGTATAACTTGGTTCTCTTCTCCCATGTTTTGGTAAGGGTTTGGAAATTTTATGAGGGTGTTAATGATGTAAATTTATGGTTTGGAGCAGCAACCAACGTCTAGCAAGCAGCCACGACATTTCAGCCGCAACTAGAGAACTTCCGAGGCAAATTTTGGCAAGCTTTGGCCAATTTCGGATAAGGTAAGGTTTATCCTTTCAATTTGGAATTTATGGGGTGGTTATGGAGTGTATTATATGCCTTGTATGTGGATGTAAGTATAAATATTTCATAGGGATGCTTAACATTCAAAACAAACTAAATTGGAGTCGCTATAGTTAAATTGTAGTCGAAGCAAGGTGTTGTGCTTGTGGTGTGAGGCTGCAGGTGTATGGTGTTGTGTTTCAGGGATGGAACATGGTATAAATGGGGCATGGTTACTTATGGTTACAGCCACACGACCCTCCACTTTGTATAGCTAAAGGTTTTATGAAATAAAGATTAAAGACCCTATTTTGGTATCGTAGTTTTAAGCGAGTTGTTTGGAGTTTGTGTTGTGTAATGTGGAAGTGGTTTACTTGTATATATGTTGTTGACTGTTGTTTTTGGTTTATGCTAAGGTTTGGGGGTTATATTGGAAGTTCGGATAGGGCAAGTTATAGAGGAGATGCTGCCCAATTTCCGTTAACTCCTTAACTAACTAATAGACTAGTCGAGGCTAGTCGAGTAGCGTGAACAAGGAGGTAGTTCCTATGGATAATGGGTAGTAGTTTTAGGGGCTGGAAAGTCTAAATTCACTAACCTTAGTACTACTTTCGTGTTAAATAGGTCAAAGGAGTAACGAAGCGAGTCTGGATGCGATTAACCTATAACAGGTATGTAGAGCTATTCTTCTTTTCTTTTGGCATGTCTTAGGTATAAGTTATGAATGGTTTGTATATGAAATGTGGGGACAATTCCACTCATGAAACTCCAAATGTAATTCATAAACTTTATTTATTTTATGAGGTTAAAGCCCCAGTAATAGTTGAGTTATTGCCTTTTAAGGCTCCTATATGATGAACAGTGGTATATGTAAAGCTTGTCTCTTCTTCCTTTCAGAATGTGTTAGGTATAAATGAAATAGTATATGATATGAGGTGGAGGTATTCCAGTTATAAGCTCCGAGTAGAAGTCATGATTTTTATTCACTACTTGATGTTAGAATTTTTAAGGTAGTTGAACTACTATCCTTGAGTCTCTTATCTGATGAATAGTAATGGAATGCATAAGTCCCTATTCCTAAGGTCTCTGCGATGACAAACGTCCCTATTTCTATAAGCTATTTAACCTTGTCTCGATATGCATCTACGATTCCTGAGACTCCAGCTAATATGATCCCTAATGGTGTTTAGAAGGTACTTAAGACGTTTACTACTCTGGTCCTCAGGTGATGGTTCACTTGACTCTTTCATTGAGTCTCAACTGATGACTTAGTTGCATATGGTTTCTCACTACTCTACTCGTGCACACTATAACCCATCTTCCTCCGAGTCCCATAAGGGGGCTGGGAAAGCGGTCGTGCCTAATTTTACTTTTCGCTCACCAAGTCCCGGGCCGGCTATATATATAGGTAGAAGTATATAATGATGAAATTTCGTATATAATGAAGTAAAGCATATGATGACGCCATATGTGATGATGCTCGTCACCGCATCCCGGGTCGGGTATGTACATGATGATATGATGGAAAATATGGATCGGGCCGTACGTTCCTCGGCATTGTTTTAAAATATAGATCGGGTCGTACGTTCTTCAACATTGTTTTAAAATATAGATCGAGCCATACATTCCTCGGCACTATTTTAAAGTATGGATCGAGCCGAACGTTCCTCGGTATATTTTACTATATGATAATGGCATCGAGTCCCATAGCGGGTTGGGTGCGGTACAACATGTACACCACTCTTTCACCGAGACCCTCACTAAAGGGCCGAATATGATAGATAGGCATACATATGAAGACTTAGTGAGGTACTTGTAATGTATGAAATGATACCATATACGAAGGTATGATGCCGTATATGATGATATGGTAACACCGAGTTCCACAGTGGGCCGGGAGTGATATGTGAGTATGATATGCATGCCCTCTTTTCATAAGGTGCAGGTATAGTGAATTGTTAACTATCATACTTGTTTCTTGTATCCCCATTTCAGTTGTTGTTTCAGTTATGATATGTTATGCTTTATATACTCAGTACATATGTCGTACTGACCCTTCGTTCTTCGGGGGACTGTATTTCATGCCCGCAGGTACAGATATTTATTTTGGAGATCCGGCAGCTTAGGGTTTCCACTTAGCGATGTTGGGAGTGCTCCACTATTTCAGAGCCTAACTTTTGATACTGGTCATTTATTATGTATATATTTGTTTGTCCAGGGGCGGGGGCCCTGTCCCACCATATGTTGCTGTTACTATTCTCAGAGGTCAATAGACATATGTATGTGGGTTGTTTGTGAGTTCGTTTCGATTGTGCCTATAAGGCATGTTGAAAATATTTTTATGTTACAGCAGCCTGGTGGGCTTGCGTGCCCTTTCATGATATGACACGAATGAAAGAGGCCACACGTACACAAAAAAGTTTTAACTCATTGGGGTTTTTGTGAGTAGTATCACTTTATTCATAGTTCAATTTGACTACAGATGATAGGTATGCATACGGGGGTCCAGGTCGGACCCCAGTCGCGGCCTACGGGGTTGGGTCATGACAGAGGGAATTTAGCCACTCATAGTTTGTTACATACTTACATGAATCATTTTTAACATAAAACTTGAATTCAAAATGAAAAGAAAGGAGAAAATATCACCAAAGATAGGGTTTCCTTCATCCTCTCCAGATCTCCTCCAATAATCTGAAGTGCTCCTCAATAAAATATGTAAAGGTGCTATTTATAGCAGCAAAAAAATTTATTTTCCTAGTCGGCTAAAAATTTCTCTTATATAGAGCCAAGTCCGCGACGCGGACCTGGCGCGTAACTTACTATCTCGACGAATAATTTCCAAGTATGAATTTGTTCTATCCATGGACAGGTCCACGATGTGGAACTGGTGCACACTACACTGGTTCGTGAAATAAATTCCAAAACTTGGTATTAAATCTCATGGTCCAAATGTAGGACGCGAGCCTACTTTGTTGAGTTGTATTTTCTTCACCTTTTGTTCTCAACTTCTCCTTTGGTCTTCACTTTCAATGCAATCATGGTTTGAATGTCCAATCTTATTCAATTAACCCTAAAAATGTCTAATCATGCTGGTTGGTTATAATAATAAATATGAACTAAACTCTAAGAATTTGTTCTCAACTTGACTAATGATTTATGGGTTTTAGTTGCTATTGGGCACATAAATGTACCCAAGATCATATAACTAACACATGGATTAATTATACTTATACATAGGTTCAAACTTTCTACCAAACATAGTATTAAATTATACCATACATAATACATGAACTATTTCTTCTAATACATCCTACCAAACGTCCCCTTAGAGTATATTAGTAAAGGAAGATTTGTATTCCCTTCCTTTCATTGATAAGAAAATAAAGATAAAGCCGCAAGTTAATTAGTACACGTTAACCCATACACAAAATAATTTATGAAATATATATGAATTAGAGACATCAATAAATGAAGATACTGTAATGATCCATTAGGTCATTTTGAATACTACAATTTTTTATTTCATAAAAGACTCAATCCATAAATTTTTAATGGGTATTTGGACTAGTCGATAATTACGATTATTTAGTTGAGGGGTAAACTTAGATAAATTATTTAATTAATGGATTAAAATGATAATTTATTTAATACCCTATATGTTATAACCCGTATTTTGTGCATTTGGACATTTTGGGATAATTGTAACGAGTTAAGGACCATGCTATGTTTTGACCTTGTTTTACCCATAAGTTGGTTATGAAAATTTTGAAATATTGGAAGCGGCTAAGGGCAAAATTGGAATTTCAAAAAAATGTTTCATGAATTACAAAAAAAATAGAAACCAAGTGATTGGGCTTGGAAAAAAAAGAAAAACAAGAAAGGCCCAACCATGCCATGGTCCATAAAGAAGGACCCAAGCCCATGTAATTTATCCATGTGATAAATGAATAAAAGGGGCTTAGTTATCAATTCCATGGAACTTTCAAGAAAAGTTGAGAAAGGAGAATGTGATACACCATGGCAGGGAAGATTGGAAACAAAGTTATAAGAATCAGGAAGAAGTTGGAGACTGAATAATGAGTCATGGGAGTCGACTTATTTACGTAAGCTACCAACTTGAAAATCTTATATTCTTAAGCTACTTGAGTACGTACCAAGCTTACGTAACAAGTATTACATAGATTCGTAAAAGAAGATGAGATTACGAACCCACGAGGGGGAAAGAGAGTGCCACATGGCAGCATGAGAGAGTTCCATGTGGCAGCATCTGGATCAAGGGTGGTGGACCCCCACATGCCATGTGGCAGCCCGTGATTGGAGGAAAGAGATGTGTTGGCCAATGAGGGCTTGACACATGTCACCACTTAGGGCTTGACATGTGTCACCACTTAGGGGATGACATGTGTCCCCCTTAAAGTAGCCTATATATATATGTTGATGAATTTTAGTCATCTTTATCCTTTAAGTACAACTTCATCCAAATATTCTAGAACAAGAAAGAAGAGAAGAAACTAGAGAGGGAGAAGGCCACGGATTTGGAGAGAAAAAAGGTGAGTTCCTCGATTTCTTTCCGTGAATTAATTATCTAGGGTGAACCACGATGATATGGAGGTATTGATAGTATAAAATCATGGCTTGGTGCAGCCCAAAATGGACAGCAAGCAGTCCACGCAATTTCAGCGCGTCTAGAGAAGTTCCGAGGCGAGTTTTGGCGAGTTTTGGCCAATTTCGGGAAAGGTAAGGTATTTCCTTTCAATTTGAAGTTTATGGTGTTGTTATAGGGTGTATTGAACATCTTTTATGCTGCTTGAAGTGGAAGAACTTCGTATAAATGCTCGATGGTAGAAACAATCTAAATTGAAATCGTTATAGTTAAATTGTAGTCGAAAGGAGGCACTGTGCGGGTGGGGGCTGATGCTGGTCGTGTGGTGGGGTATTTCAGGGACTAAAAGTTTTATAAAGGAGGTGGGGGATCTGCTGGTTGCAGCCACACGACCCCCGCTTCGTGTGGTTAAATGTTTTGCAAAATGGAAACTAGAAACTCTATTTTTGGTATCGTAGTTTGAAACTAGTTGTTTGGAGCTTGTATTGTGTAAGGTTGAAGTGATTTAATTGTAAATATGCTACTAGTTGTTGTTGTTGGTATAGTTTTTGATATTGTGGCCGAGTTGGAATCTCGGGGATGTTGAAGTTGTAGGGGAAATGCTGCCCGATTTTTCATAGCATCGGAACTAGTAACAAACTAGTCGGGGGTAATGGATAAGGAAATGACTCCTATTAGTATTTGGTTGTAGAGTGGGCTATTGGAAAGTGAAAGGCTATTAATCTTAGTATTACTTTCATGTCAATAGGTTTAGGAGGTATCAAGGCAAGCCATATTTCTATTAATCCCGAAAAAGGTATGTGAAGTTTTTTTTTTCTTCTTCTTTTGGCATGTCCTAGATGTATGTAAAAGATGATACAATCTCGGAGGTGACTCCATTCCTAAGTGATACTTACTCATTCTCTAATGTTGGAACTCTTGCAATAATTGAGCTATTTCTTCTCAATTTTTCTGTACATTGGGAAGTAGTAAGTATGTAAAGCTAACCGTTCCTTCTTTTGGCATGTATTTGGCATAAGTATGTAAGGCTTACCCTTTTCTTTCAAGGAATGATTCCGATGTTATGGTTTCATAAGTGCTTCCATATTTTCTTTGTTTTCAAAAGTTAGGTGTCAATGGTCCCAAGGAAATAACTTCTTATAACCCGTCAATGTTTTCCAAAATGTCTATAGTTTCCCAAAACAAAGGTTTACAGTATTACAAGCTTTTATGACAATAACGATGAATATGTTTTACAACGACATTGATGATGTTGAGGATGAGAATATGTCTATGATGGCTATGATAAGAACTGCTTCATGTATGTACGATTTACCCCTCTTTCTCTTGGCATGTTTTGACATAAGTATATAGAGCTACTCTTTCTTTTGGCATGGGTTTTATGAAGCAAGTATATGTCATTTTATACAATTTCAAGGAAGTCCTATTCGTAGAGCCACTAGGATGGCCAATTTTCTTGAATTTCCAAAAGATATTCTCTCGTGCTTAGATACGTGTATATGATTTCAAAAGTTTTATTTTGATATAATCCATGGAAATTTTTGAAAGGTACTTGACATGACCCTTGTCTTTATTTTTTGAATCATAGCTCATTTCGATTATTCTACGAGTCTTGAAAATTGGTCCTATGTGCATATGTATACGATTTGGCGCCTTATGAGATTGTGACCTTATTCTACGTTCTCTTAATATTATCCTTCGTTGATAGTCTCATCTTATAATAATTGTTCCTTCAAGGGGAGACAAAGCGACCATGGTTAGTCTATAGTACAATCAGAGGTTACCAACCTTCCGTCACTCTGATAGATACATGACTTTCGTTGAGCTCTCCTGCATGCTGTCTCTATGTATATGTATATGTCTATAGGGGATATGGGGAAGGTTCATATGTGGCGCTATAGACGCATTGCCACTTGGTCAGTTGGCGTAATTTTCATCCTAGACGCGGGATGTCCGGACGCGGGACATATGTGGGCGATATGACATGTTCTATTTTCTATGTATATGAAAAAGAAATATTTTTTTTAAAGGAAAAAACAAGCATGCATGGCATCCGGCCTAAAAGGGCAC
The DNA here is from genome assembly GCF_947179165.1 of Solanum dulcamara. Taxonomy (NCBI): domain Eukaryota; kingdom Viridiplantae; phylum Streptophyta; class Magnoliopsida; order Solanales; family Solanaceae; genus Solanum; species Solanum dulcamara. The sequence goes on from NC_077242.1 coordinate 69,085,192, forward strand.
TCATATGTACAAGTTACTCTCTTATCTCACTATATGTTCTATGATTCTAGGATATATGTTATTATCTAAGAATCGGGCCATACGTTCCACGGCACATATTTATATGATGAATCCATAAGGGAAAATAAGAGAGTATGTAAAGCCGCCCCTTCTTTCTTTCGGCATGGCTTAGTATTAAGTAAGGATTAATATGAGCCTTGAGGGTGATTCATGATTTCTCTTCTAAGAGATTCTCCGGTAGTTAATGTCCTTGACATTATAAGTTATTTTGTATCGTCTTGATTCATGCCTATGGGTTCTAAGGCTCTTTTGATATGATCAATAGTAATATTTGAGGAATGAGTGATATGACTATCGTCTTGATTTTCAAATGACAATTCGTCGTTACTACTTCATTTAGTCTTGGACAATGTTTTAAATTGCATATGGTTACTCACTACTCTACTCGTGTATACTGTAACCCTTCTATCACCGAGTCCCGGGCCGGGTATGTAATCGTGCGCAGTTCACTACATTATCCATCGAGTCCCTCACTAAAGGGCCGGGTACGCTATATGAGGAAATGATAATGCAATGACATAAATGACACACCGAGTCCCTCACTAGAGGGCTGGGTACGTATGTATATATATATGATGATGATGTGAGGTGATAAGGTGATGATGGTGTCGGACCCTATGATGGTCCTACAGTTATGATTCACCGAGCCCCTAAAAGGGCCGGCTATATTGTATTGTATGAGCATGCATGTTCTTATGTTTCACAAGGTACAGGTACATTTTTTCTTACATGACGTATTTACCTTCCTGGCTCCCTTTATCTCAGATATGCTTCCAGTTATGCTTTATATACTCAGTACATATGTCGTACTGACCCTCCTTTCTTTGGGGGCTGCATTCATGCCCGCAGGTACAGATACACATTCGGGGAATTCATCAGCATAGGAGTTCCACTCAGCAGTCTAGAAGCGCTCCAATGTGTCGGAGCCTAGTCCCGCCTTATGTTACTGTTCTTACTCTTAGAGGTCTATAGATATTTATGTGGGTTGTATATGTATGCGTGTAAGGTTGTTGTTACAATAGCCTTGTCGGCTTATATATTGTCTTGCTTGTTGGTATGTTATGACTCAAATAGGAGACATGTTTACTTATAGTTAGCAGGGGTATACGCGAGTGTTCATTTCGGGCACCTGTCACGGCCTACGGAGGTTGGATCGTGACACTATACCACTTTAATTATTAAAATAAGTTTATAGGGGTTAGTATTTCTTTTTGTCATACCACAAACTACTACTACCCTAAAACGAAGAGATAACGACATCGAAGCAAAATAGAAATCCTTTCAGGTAAAAGTCCTCATCCAAAGACCCAATTCTTAATCCTTGTAATGGTGAACATGGATAGAAGATATTATATGTATATATATATATATATATATAATTTCCAAAAGGGAATAAATGCACTAGGAAAGATAAATAACCCTAAGGACTTAGACAAAATAATTTCAATACTAGATGAAATGGAAATAATTGGAGAAAGACCCCTAGTACATTGGGATAATAACAAGATAATGTGTAAATTAGAAATAATTAACCCAGAATATACCATAAAGACTGCTGCTATCGAAGCTAATAATGAAGATACAGAAGAATTTAGTAAACAAATTAAAGAATTACTAAAGTTAGAAGTAATAAGATGATCCACTTCTAAACATAGATCAACCGCATTCATGGTTAGAAATCATAGTGAACAGGTAAGAGGAAAAGCAAGAATGGTAATTAATTATAAAAGGTTAAATGATAACACTAAAACAGACGCTTACAAATTACCAAACAAAAATGAATTAATAAATAGAATACAAGGTAAAAAGTTCTTTAGTAAATTTGACTGTAAATCAGGATATTGGCAGGTGAAAATGCACCCAAAAAGTATAGAATAGACAGCATTCACATGTCCAGAAGGACATTTTGAATGGTTAGCCATGCCTTTCGGGTTAAAAACTGCACCACCTATATTTCAAAGAAAGATGGATACTATATTTGGAGAATATAAAAATTTCGTATTAGTATATGTAGATGATGTATTAGTATTTAGTAAAGACATACAAGAACATCTAGGACATTTACAAACAGTGTTCCGGTTGTTTGTTAAAAATGGAATCATAATTAGTAAAAAGAAAATGGAACTGTGTAAGACTCACATTAATTTTTTAGGAGTAACAATAGGAGAAGGTAAAATTAAGTTACAACCACATATAGCTAAAAATGTACTAGAAATGCCAGATAGATTAGATACAACCAAAGAACTTCAAAAAATTTTAGGATTAGTAAATTATGCTAGAAATTTCATTAAAGATTTAGGAAAAATAGCAGGACCACTATATGCTAAAACAGGTAGTAAAGGACAAAAACATTTTAATATAAAAGATATTAAGTTAATTCAGCATAAAAGGCAAAGTTAAACATATACCAGATTTACAAATTCTCCTAGAAACAGACTACTTAATAGTACAAACTGATGGAAGTCAGTTAGGATGGGGAGCTGTTTTAAAAACTAGACCAAATAAATACAGTAGTAAAAATGAAGAAAAAATATGTGCATATCAAAGTGGTAAATATAAAGAAAAAGGAAATATGAGTAGTATAGACGCAGAAGTTTTAGCAATAATATATGGATTAAATAGTTTTAAATTATACATATTAAATAAACCAGAAGTATTAGTAAGAACAGATTGTGAAGCAATAGTTAAATTTCACCAGACAATAAATAGTAAAGCAAGTAGTAAAAGAAGATGGCTTAATTTTATGGATGTTATATCTATATACAACAATATAGTTTTTGAATATGTAAAAGGAAAAGATAACGATTTAGCTGATAAGTTAAGTAGATTACAACTAAAGACTAATTAAACAAACTATGTTTCAGCATGAGACCAACTGGCCAACAGCCAGCAGACAAAGGCAAGGGAATAGCCCCAGCAGACTCATACGCCCAGACATTACTTGGTAAGATTAATTTTAGACCTCAGGGAACCATTGAAATGATGGAACGAATTTATTTTGGTAAATTCAATCTAATATCCTATCCTCAATGTAACCTCTCTTTTAGAATATTTCCAGAATGCAATATAGATAAGACTCAGAAATGTTTAGTAGACAATTTATGGATAGCATACAATAAACAAGACACTAAACATTTTATTGCTACTAATAATGCATTGTGTCAATATTTTTCAGACAAAAATAGAGAAAACAAGTTTAAATATTATGTAGTTATACATGGGAAAACAAATGGCGTGTTTCATACTTGGTTAGAAGTAGTAGACTCTATAAATGGAATTAAAAACCCGCTTTTTAAAGGATTTAATAATTTTACAGAAGCCTTAGACTATGTCAGAGGAATTCTAGGCCCAAACTATTACATATCTCCAACTCTCAGACAAAGCCAAGCCCAAATACCCCAATACAACATCCAAAAAGACACAGACAAAATCATATTTTGCGACCATTGCTCTACCATGACCGAAGCCTTCAAAAAATTAAATGCAAAAAATGAGGCTCTCATGCAAGAAAATATGAAACTTCGGAAACAACTGGAGATGGTCCAAGGTAAGTTTATTTCTAAATCTAATACAGGTACTCAGACAGAGGACTTGAGTTCTCCATCTCAACCAAAAATGGATGAGACGGGTGTGCATTCCCCTCTGAATACTCAGAAATCTACTATGCCAGATCAAGGTATAGCTAGTCCGGCTGAAACGGTAGCCGGTAAAGACAAATCAAATCTGTTAATGGCTGTCACATTGCCCAAAAATGAAGAAGAGGAATCTTCTTCCTCACGAAGAAGATTACCTAAAACCTTTTACCAAGACAATTCAAAAAGAAATATGGCAATAAAAAAGAAAAAAAATAATAAAATTGAAGCCATAATTAAACAGACCCTAGAATAATTCTTTAAAGATCAGGGATGTGACAAGCATGTTATTAGTAAAGACAGTCCAGATCCAGATAATGAAAGAGTTCAATCAGACGAAGACGCAAATGCAAGTCCAATAAGAACACCCAGCTCAGATGAAGGCTATGGAAATAATAATTACCAAGATGCCCAAGACCCGTACGAAGACGATGACTCGGGCATGAGTTTTGACTCTATTGCCCTTCATAATTTAGATACTTAAAAGCAAAGGTATCCAAGAAGATACAGACGGAGAAAGACAAAGACATAAAGATAGATATGACATAAAGATAAGTGTGCCATGTGGGTATGCCCACTAATATTATGTGAGTGCTGTCACTTTATCACTACCTTCCAAAAGAGGGAAAAACCGTTGACAAAAGCACGCGTCTGTAGATAGTCAGTCCAAAAGGATAAATTAATAATGCATGTGACGATGGGGCCCAATGAGCACCCGACGCGCATTATTAAATTTTATCAACAAAGTGTCGGCCATCTAAAATTAGGCCACGTAGTAACGTTTGTATCCTTTCATTATGATATCTCTACCTCTATATAAGAGATAGTTGTGTGAATTAGAAAGATAGAATTCTAGAGAGAGACGCTCTAAGTTTAAGTGTGAGAAAATCATCCAATATATTCCCCTTCTCTTGTAAAAACACCAAACCCTTTTCTCAGAAACCTTTGTATAAATTGTAATACGTTTATATAATAAAGAAGTGTGTGTTTGTAAGGTTTTAATTTTTATATCTCAACGACCTTCGGGGTTCCCGAAAGGGAAACCTCTCTCAGTCAAAATCATGTAAGTCTTATTAAGCTTTACCTATTAAGTTTTACAAATTAATTTTCCCAAAAAATATGTCTTTACATTTATGTTCATGTTGATATTATCATGTTTGTACATATTTTAATTATTGATACCCTTAGTATATGGTTAGCTTCTTAATTTTTAACAACTTCTATGGATTAACCTGTAAATTCCTAAGAACTTGGATTGGCCTTAACAGTCCATTTGAATAAAGGACATAATTGTGGCCAGAAATATCTGGGGTGGGGTTAAAGATGAAGGTGTTAAAAGTAAAGTTAAGAAGAAGAGGTGAACGGGGTAAACCAAAACAACTAAAGTATATCGGCTGGAAACCAGAACTATCAACCGAAAGAGTCCTTCAGGAGTCTCGTAGATATGGTGTAACAACGCCACGTACTTAAGTTAAAAAAAAAAAAGGGGGGGGGGGAAATTATGGTAAAATTTTGGTAAAATTAAAAGAAACATGACTAGACAAATTGAGAAAGGGAGTACTGAGTAGGATTTTACAACAATAAGTCAAACATCATTTTAATTTGGTATTGAAACATCATTTTAATTGAAACATCATTTTAATTGAAACTACATTTTAATTAAGTAGGATTTTACAACAATAAGTCAAACATCATTTTAATTTGGTATTGAAACATCATTTTAATTGAAACATCATTTTAATTGAAACTACATTTTAATTTGGTATCAGAGCGAGAAGTTTCTGTGGACACTAAATGAGAAGACCTTTAAATAATATTATAGCCTTAGAACATACAAAGAGAGAACTCAAAATCCTATACCGAGAGTACAAACAGTTGAACAAGACCAAAACGGATAACTTTAGACTAGAACAACTGATAGACATAATCTCTAGACTAAAATACAAGTTTATTACTCAGCTTAAAGCTAGACAATTTTTATGAAAAGACATCCTGCTCATAGAGACTGTAGATCGAGATATTGGCTATTATATAAAGAATTTAAGCTAAAACAGACAGCTATAAAATTGAAAAAAGCATTAGAAGACTATCTTTATATAGTAGAAACTATAGATTCTATCGATAAAATATATCAGATTAGAGAAAGACGATTAGTTAGAGGAGACCTTATTAGTGCCCTAAAGTGGGAGATCCAAAGCCAAGAGAGTGATCTAAGATATAGTAGTAACAGAATTGCTTGGTATCGAGAACGAATTAGTGAACAGGCTTATCAATTAGGATAGTTTAGGTTATGCAAAATCAACCTTTGTTCCAGAGATATAAAAGAGTATCTAGTTGGTTACAAGATGAATTAAAACACCACTCAGAAGTTAAGCAGTCAGAAAAAGAACTTAGACTAGTCATAGATCAATACTCCTTGTATCACGTAGACCAGTATACAAAGTATCTACAGACTCAATTAAAAAACCTAGAAACACAAATAGTATACTCTGAAGTTAGAATAAAACAATACAAAAAGATTTTAAACTCTATCCCACTAGGATAATTATATTAATGCCGTTAGAATATATAAAAAGAATTAGACTAAGACAAAAGTGTTTACACGAAGAACAAAAATATAGAAATCAGCTAAAAAGAAACCTTAAGTGGTTGAAGGAACAATTAGAAAAACCCACACTTAAAATAGATCCATATACCTCTGAAGACTTATATAAAAAGCAGACAAAACTTAGAGCAGAATTCATCCAAGAAATAAACCAAATAGAGGCAGACATTAGATTCAGTGCATATAGAGAAAGTTTATACGAAGTAATTTGGGAAAATAATACATTAGGATAAAAAAAATAGATTCCCTAAAACACTTAGAATATTTAGACCTTAGAATACACCCAGAAAAGAAATACAGAATTATACATAAAACTAATACAATTAGGTGTAATTTCTCGCAAGGAGAACATATATTACACTCGGAAGATAAACATCATAGTACGCTAGTAGACTTAATCATAAACCTTAGCGATAATACTCAGCTAAAAGATAAGGTAGTAATATGCCTTCTCGAAACAATAGACTCTGTAGTAAACAAACAAATAAAGACTCTAAATAAGTTAGAACAAAATTTTGATTTTCTAAAAACGCAATAGATAGAAGTTGATAGAAAAGTACACTTTATAAACACTAAATTTAACCTTGAAAAAATACCTACTAAATCAGAAATAGAAAGATTAATAAAGACAATTCTAGAAACACCTAAAGAATTAGAAATACAAAACACCCAGATAATAACAAAAATCACAGAACAAATAGATTATATTATTTCTGAAATAAATAATTTAAAGGAAATAATAAAAAGATTAGAACAAATTTCTCTTTCATGAACGAACAAGAACAAGATATAAACTATCTAAAAGCCATAGAAATCTCAAAGGCATACCATGATGACCCAATAGGATTTACAAGACATATTCCGACCAGCACTTTAGACAAAATTATTGTAAAACAAAATAATACAATAATAGCATTATTAATAGAATTAAATATCAAAATAGATAAGATACTAAAGGAAAAACAACCTGAAGTACTAATACCTCAACTTCAAAATAGAGAAATAGATGATTTAGTAAAACAATTAAAAAGAATAGAAATAACTCCCCATAAAGAAAAAAATACAAGTTGTCAAAAAACCTCAACCATGGACCTTTTTTCACACAAGTCCAGATCAACAGACGAAGAAAATATCCAAAGAAGCAGGCCAAGCGTAAGCTACTCAGATAATAGAATAGGAAATAACCTTATATCGAGAATACTATCTAGAAGAAGAAATCTTACTGAAGAACAAAACCAAGAGCTAAATGAAATAGTCGACGTAGATAAAGATTTACAGATTTTTCAGCAAAATCAATTAAAACTACTAAATCCCAAGACCTTATACAAAGTAGGCTGTTTCTCAAAAGACAATCAATTATATAAACACTATAGAGAAGAACAAATCTCAGCCCTAGGTGAAAATTGCTCTATCTTAAACTTAGTCACTCCCAATTTTTTAAAGACAATAAAAAATCCTAGACTTATGATGATGCATATGGGACTAATTGTTATAGGACTTAAAGGTCTAACTAGAAAAAATTTAGGCACAAAAGTACTAATAGTAATATATGATGATAGATGATCAGACTTAAAAATATCTATAATAGGACTCACTGAAGTAGATATGACGAACAACGGAGGGATATTTTATATCAGTCCAGACTTTCTAATGAATTTAAAAGATTTTGGTAATAATATTAAGATAGGAATACAAACAAAAGGCTATGAAGAAATGATTAGTGGTAATAATTTATTAATGTGTTTAGGATTTATAGAAAAACTAACGTTAAATAGTAATACGAAATTTAGATTACAAGTAAATGATGTAGTAGAAGTAATGGGAAATAAAGGAATAAAATTAATCAAACCTATTAAAATAAATCCAGAAGAATATGCAGGATTAGAATGGAATTTAGAAAAATTAAGTAAACCTAAATCATTTGCACCTAAAGAACACCTAATGTATACTAGCTCTAAAGGAGAAACTTCGATAAGATTTACAGACTATAATTATATAACTCAAAACCTAGTAGATGACACAGATACAGAAAGTACTATAGCACAAGAAGAAGGATTTATGAATATAGAAGTAATACAAACAAGATGCGAGGTAGATAATGTCATAGAGATAGCAAAAGAATTATACAAAGAAAATAAATATAGTGTGTTTAAATGTAAAGGTTGTAAAAAAGGTAGAATGGATATTTTAGAAACCATAGAACACTTTAGATCATTCTCAGAAAGAGATGATAACTTGATATACAGACTACAAGATATAGATGAAAGTATAGAAGAGACCTCAATCATAGAAAACTCAGAATACTTTAATGATATAGAATCCCTAATTAGTTACAAAGAATTAATGAATGAAGCAACTAATGCTCATAGTGCGAGCCCTTTCCAAAGAACTAGTCCAGCATCAAATGTTACACATACTTCCGGAAATCTTCCAAGGAAAGCATGGCATACAACACAAGACCTAGAAATAAGAGATAACATTAAACCAGCAGGTAGATGGATGCCTTTAGAAGAACCAATTAAATTACAAGAAGGAGGAAATAAAGGAAAAATACTTAATATAGCAGCTCATGATCCACAAATGTGGAATACAGTAATAGACGTATGGAAAGGAATAATAGTAGCAGACTTCATAAAAACATACCAAGAAACAGATGCAGAAACAATGTATAAATATTTAGAAACATTCTTAGGAGAATCATGCAAAGCAGTTTGGGAAGCATATAAACAGACTTACCCTCAAGAATTCCAGGGATTAATAGAAATGGGGCCTAATCCATATAATTTTGCTAATAAAATACATGTTTTGTTAACGGGAGAAGATCCAAATAGTGGATTATTAGCTTTACAAAGGAATGCAGTAATAAAATTAGAACAATTAAGCATAACAAACTGGATGCATATTAAAGACTTTTTAAAAGATTATTTCTATTACTGTACAGTTAGTGGTAATACCTTTGATGACGAACTAGGTAAACAATTATTTCATAAATTACCAGGAGCTTTAGGAAGAGAAATAGAAGAAAGATGGTATAAAAGGGCAGGAGTAATACAAGACCCAAATGCTTTATGGTCAATAGGACAAAAGATACAACATGTAATGGAAATACTACAAGAAAAATGTACCAATATACAAATCCAGAAACAACTTAAACAAAATGAAATGAACTTTTGTAAATCAGTTATTTATACAACTCAAAATTATGATAAAAAACCACAAAAATCAAAAAAGCATAAAAGACAATCATATTATAATCCAAAACCATATAGACGTAAAAAATACTACTTAAAAAGATCGTCAGCAAGAAAGCCCTATTTAAATAAAGATAGACATGTTAGAAAATATAGAAGTGATAGAAACTACAAAAATAAATTAGAATGTTATACATGTGGAAGTATAGACCATTTAGCTAATATATGCCCTAAAAGAAATAATATTAGAACTAGAAACTCTCAATTAATCGAAGAACTACAAGAAACACTCTTAAATGTAGACGAATGTATGTCAGATAATGAAAGTATATATTCCATTATAAGTGTGGAAGTAGTAGAACAGACCCAATCTGAATCCTCTGATTCAGAAGACGATAACCTAGTAAATGAAATAGGATTAGATAGAGGAATGCTAAATTTAGAAGACCTACAATTAAGTACCATGATGAATATAGGAATAAAATGTAATCATAATTTTGAAAGACATAAAGGAATAGACAGTAACCAATGTAATATATGTAAATGGTATCCCAGTAGAACAAACAGAGCAAAATGTAATAATTGTTATATGGAAGCATGCATAACATGTATAGAAAACAAATTAGAAATAAAAATAGGAAAGCAAAAGGAACAACAACATAACAAAACGATCGCAAAAGACTCAGTAACAGATTTAAGACTAATAACTCTAGAAACCCGAATAAACGAAATAGAACAAAGGTTAATGTATTTAGAAAAAGGTAAATTAAAGATAGAAGACGAAGAAGAAACATTAGGAACTATACATCTAGACAATATTGAAACAGAATTAATGAATATAGAAGAAAATAATACTAGCCTCATCTGTAATGAAGATAAACAATTTGGAACGGTAAAAGTATTAGCTAGAATAAAAATTAAAGATATAGAGATAGAAACCTTAGCAGTAGTAGACACGGGATGTACAAGTTGTCTTATAAATAAGAAAATATTACCAGAAAAAGTATTAAAAACTTTTAAAGAACCTATATCAGCAATTGTCACGACCCAAGCCTAGGGCCTAGACGTGACATGGCGAATGAGGAACCCGAAAGTACCTCAAACAAGCCTCTTAGCATTCTTTTAGCCTTTCATAGGTAATGATGATAAATAGACAAGCGGAAATCATAATAATAAATCTTCAACTTACATATGTCCAACAATACCTCTAACTATTAGATTTAATGGGGCTAAGACAAGTTCCTAGCTCACCCTCAATCATAATAGAAGAAATGCCATAATAAAATATCTTAACATATCATAAGCTAGAAAGACAAAGGAGTATTGTTCCCGGAACATGGGAACTCACCAAAAGTAGTCTTCAATGGAATATCAACTAGCCACGTGGAGGAGAACGAGGAGGAGCACCGATCCCTACATGGTGATATCATGTAGGCAAAAGAGTATGCGTTAGTACTTTGAATATACTAAGTATGTAAGGATGCATGAATATTGAGAAAATATTATAACATTTATGTAATATGGAACATAATGTAATACATGCATAATAAATCATATGGATATCCTTTAAAACATTCATTTTGTGGGAAGCTAACCATAACCGACATTTAAGACCATGCGAGCTATTACATGGAATCCAACATAACCCCCTACGTTGGCCGGGGAGACTACTTGCCAGGTAGAACTCCGTCAACTTCATTCATTTCTTTAACTTTAACTTTAAGGGCTATTTATGGATCCATTAGCCTAAGCCTACAAGGGCTCCTATGTTGACACATAGTTAATGAGACAAGGGGTTGCTACTAGGATTCCCTTACCAAATCCCACCTCAATGCCTCATTCGGTGCTAAGTCAATCCCACAGAATAGTTTAATACTTCAAAATATTCATAGCATATAACTTGAGAATTCAAACATCATATTCGGTAGAATAGCTCATTAAAACATTTGTTAATTCAAATATGCAAGAATTGTCCTTATTGCATAAAGAATTCATCATTCATATCATTTCATCATTCTTTCATTTCATAAGACTCCCTTTTTGATCATAGATATTTCTTTCATAAACATTTATTTGGAGTCAAAGCTTTCAAGTCAAACTTTATTAAAAATATAGTAAAACTAGGTGGGTTCAAATTACTTCAACTTGCAAATATGTATGTAAATAAATATACATAAATACTTTGGAATCCATTAATTAAAAATCATGCTTTAAACAACCCACCATGAATTTCAAGAACCTTTAAATAGATAAATAGAGGAATTACTTATAAACCATCAATTCATACATATAAAATTATGTTGCATCAAAATAGACCAATAATTATTAGTTTAACCATGATTCATACTATTAAATAAAAATAAGAATTACCATAAGAAAATATTACTTGAAATCAAAAGACTTAATTGAAAGAGTTTTTGGACTACATGGGTGAAAGAACCCATGGATAAATACCCACATAACTAAGAGTAAAGCTTAAAGAAAATAAACATAATTTATCATATAATCAAAATAATTTAGACATGAGAGTGGAAGGAATACTCTCATTGAAACCTTACATACCTGGAAACCGAAGCTTTAGTTGGTACCGGAAGACTTAATGAACACTCTTGAGTCCTAGCTTCTCTCCTTGCCGGAACGTTTTGTGTACTACCCAGAATATATGAATCACCGGAATAGTATTTCTTCACTACTAAGAACTAAAACTATATTTGAGAATGTGTATAGAGAGAAGATTTGCTTGAGAAAGCTTGATGAATAAAATGAGGAAATAAGGTGGGTATTTATAGGTGGGAAAGATGACCTAACAATAAATAAAATAATTATAAATAAAAATCTGAAAATTTAGTGAAATATATTGATGTCATGGATGATGTTAAGTGGAGGACAATTTATGTCATGAGTGATGTCAAATGTATCTAGATCTTTCTATGATAGGTGAAATGAGTTATCTTTGACAGAATACTCTTTTTGGGAGCTGCGTTTGAATAAGATAAATTCCTTATTAGGATTTGGTGTCTTCATAAGAATTGTAGATATGGAAGTCTAGTTTCATATCATTCAAGAATCAACCAATTTGGATAAACCTACAGTGAGATATGATGTTTCTTCTATAAACACTCATTTCCGTAACAGCATCCTACCTTACAAAGATTAATTTATTTGACCTACTTAACCTTTGAATCTTAAAATATGGTCTTTATAAAAGTTGTAGGTAATGATCTTGTGGTTACTCAGAAATTTGAATCACTCAAGTTGGATATTTCTATGAAAAGTTATGACCAAAATACAGAGGCTGTATTATGTTTAGGCAAAAATTGAAACATCGTATACAACGTTTTTAGGGGATATTACAGCAATACAAATGGATGACACTTATAACTTTTACAACCATTACATAGAAAAAGCCCAAATAAGTTTTATTAATACTTGTAATGAATTCTATAAACCTACTTACAATATGTATAAAATACTAGCAAAAGACTTAAATATAAAAACGACTTAGTAATAGGTTTACATTTCCTCATACAAAATAATGGGAGTTGTTTGTTTTCTAAAGATGGAATAATGTTATTCAAAAACACTACTTATACCCAGTACAGACTGAAAAATTTCTTACAAAAGGAAGATCTCAAATAAATACAAAACCAAAAGAAGAAAATGCCTGTTGTACAGAGTGCACAAAAGGAAATACATGTGCCACAAAAAACCTGTATGAAGAACAGAAAGAATACTTAGAAGATACATACTTAGAAGATATAGAAAAAGATTATACACTAATAAATATAGAAACAGAATTCTATAATTTCCAAAAGGGAATAAATGCACTAGGAAAGATAAATAACCCTAAGGACTTAGACAAAATAATTTCAATACTAGATGAAATGGAAATAATTGGAGAAAGACCCCTAGTACATTGGGATAATAACAAGATAATGTGTAAATTAGAAATAATTAACCCAGAATATACCATAAAGACTGCTGCTATCGAAGCTAATAATGAAGATACAGAAGAATTTAGTAAACAAATTAAAGAATTACTAAAGTTAGAAGTAATAAGACGATCCACTTCTAAACATAGATCAACCGCATTCATGGTTAGAAATCATAGTGAACAGGTAAGAGGAAAAGCAAGAATGGTAATTAATTATAAAAGGTTAAATGATAACACTAAAACAGACGCTTACAAATTACCAAACAAAAATGAATTAATAAATAGAATACAAGGTAAAAAGTTCTTTAGTAAATTTGACTGTAAATCAGGATATTGGCAGGTGAAAATGCACCCAAAAAGTATAGAATAGACAGCATTCACATGTCCAGAAGGACATTTTGAATGGTTAGCCATGCCTTTCGGGTTAAAAACTGCACCACCTATATTTCAAAGAAAGATGGATACTATATTTGGAGAATATAAAAATTTCGTATTAGTATATGTAGATGATGTATTAGTATTTAGTAAAGACATACAAGAACATCTAGGACATTTACAAACAGTGTTCCGGTTGTTTGTTAAAAATGGAATCATAATTAGTAAAAAGAAAATGGAACTGTGTAAGACTCACATTAATTTTTTAGGAGTAACAATAGGAGAAGGTAAAATTAAGTTACAACCACATATAGCTAAAAATGTACTAGAAATGCCAGATAGATTAGATACAACCAAAGAACTTCAAAAAATTTTAGGATTAGTAAATTATGCTAGAAATTTCATTAAAGATTTAGGAAAAATAGCAGGACCACTATATGCTAAAACAGGTAGTAAAGGACAAAAACATTTTAATATAAAAGATATTAAGTTAATTCAGCAAATAAAAGGCAAAGTTAAACATATACCAGATTTACAAATTCTCCTAGAAACAGACTACTTAATAGTACAAACTGATGGAAGTCAGTTAGGATGGGGAGCTGTTTTAAAAACTAGACCAAATAAATACAGTAGTAAAAATGAAGAAAAAATATGTGCATATCAAAGTGGTAAATATAAAGAAAAAGGAAATATGAGTAGTATAGACGCAGAAGTTTTAGCAATAATATATGGATTAAATAGTTTTAAATTATACATATTAAATAAACCAGAAGTATTAGTAAGAACAGATTGTGAAGCAATAGTTAAATTTCACCAGACAATAAATAGTAAAGCAAGTAGTAAAAGAAGATGGCTTAATTTTATGGATGTTATATCTATATACAACAATATAGTTTTTGAATATGTAAAAGGAAAAGATAACGATTTAGCTGATAAGTTAAGTAGATTACAACTAAAGACTAATTAAACAAACTATGTTTCAGCATGAGACCAACTGGCCAACAGCCAGCAGACAAAGGCAAGGGAATAGCCCCAGCAGACTCATACGCCCAGACATTACTTGGTAAGATTAATTTTAGACCTCAGGGAACCATTGAAATGATGGAACGAATTTATTTTGGTAAATTCAATCTAATATCCTATCCTCAATGTAACCTCTCTTTTAGAATATTTCCAGAATGCAATATAGATAAGACTCAGAAATGTTTAGTAGACAATTTATGGATAGCATACAATAAACAAGACACTAAACATTTTATTGCTACTAATAATGCATTGTGTCAATATTTTTCAGACAAAAATAGAGAAAACAAGTTTAAATATTATGTAGTTATACATGGGAAAACAAATGGCGTGTTTCAGACTTGGTTAGAAGTAGTAGACTCTATAAATGGAATTAAAAACCCGCTTTTTAAAGGATTTAATAATTTTACAGAAGCCTTAGACTATGTCAGAGGAATTCTAGGCCCAAACTATTACATATCTCCAACTCTCAGACAAAGCCAAGCCCAAATACCCCAATACAACATCCAAAAAGACACAGACAAAATCATATTTTGCGACCATTGCTCTACCATGACCGAAGCCTTCAAAAAATTAAATGCAAAAAATGAGGCTCTCATGCAAGAAAATATGAAACTTCGGAAACAACTGGAGATGGTCCAAGGTAAGTTTATTTCTAAATCTAATACAGGTACTCAGACAGAGGACTTGAGTTCTCCATCTCAACCAAAAATGGATGAGACGGGTGTGCATTCCCCTCTGAATACTCAGAAATCTACTATGCCAGATCAAGGTATAGCTAGTCCGGCTGAAACGGTAGCCGGTAAAGACAAATCAAATCCGTTAATGGCTGTCACTTTGCCCAAAAGTGAAGAAGAGGAATCTTCTTCCTCACGAAGAAGATTACCTAAAACCTTTTACCAAGACAATTCAAAAAGAAATATGGCAATAAAAAAGAAAAAAAATAATAAAATTGAAGCCATAATTAAACAGACCCTAGAATAATTCTTTAAAGATCAGGGATGTGACAAGCATGTTATTAGTAAAGACAGTCCAGATCCAGATAATGAAAGAGTTCAATCAGACGAAGACGCAAATGCAAGTCCAATAAGAACACCCAGCTCAGATGAAGGCTATGGAAATAATAATTACCAAGATGCCCAAGACCCGTACGAAGACGATGACTCGGGCATGAGTTTTGACTCTATTGCCCTTCATAATTTAGATACTTAAAAGCAAAGGTATCCAAGAAGATACAGACGGAGAAAGACAAAGACATAAAGATAGATATGACATAAAGATAAGTGTGCCATGTGGGTATGCCCACTAATATTATGTGAGTGCTGTCACTTTATCACTACCTTCCAAAAGAGGGAAAAACCGTTGACAAAAGCACGCGTCTATAGATAGTCAGTCCAAAAGGATAAATTAATAATGCATGTGACGATGGGGCCCAATGAGCACCCGACGCGCATTATTAAATTTTATCAACAAAGTGTCGGCCATCTAAAATTAGGCCACGTAGTAACGTTTGTATCCTTTCATTATGATATCTCTACCTCTATATAAGAGATAGTTGTGTGAATTAGAAAGATAGAATTCTAGAGAGAGACGCTCTAAGTTTAAGTGTGAGAAAATCATCCAATATATTCCCCTTCTCTTGTAAAAACACCAAACCCTTTTCTCAGAAACCTTTGTATAAATTGTAATACGTTTATATAATAAAGAAGTGTGTGTTTGTAAGGTTTTAATTTTTATATCTCAACGACCTTCGGGGTTCCCGAAAGGGAAACCTCTCTCAGTCAAAATCATGTAAGTCTTATTAAGCTTTACCTATTAAGTTTTACAAATTAATTTTCCCAAAAAATATGTCTTTACATTTATGTTCATGTTGATATTATCATGTTTGTACATATTTTAATTATTGATACCCTTAGTATATGGTTAGCTTCTTAATTTTTAACAACTTCTATGGATTAACCTGTAAATTCCTAAGAACTTGGATTGGCCTTAACAGTCCATTTGAATAAAGGACATAATTGTGGCCAGAAATATCTGGGGTGGGGTTAAAGATGAAGGTGTTAAAAGTAAAGTTAAGAAGAAGAGGTGAACGGGGTAAACCAAAACAACTAAAGTATATCGGCTGGAAACCAGAACTATCAACCGAAAGAGTCCTTCAGGAGTCTCGTAGATATGGTGTAACAACGCCACGTACTTAAGTTAAAAAAAAAAAAGGGGGGGGGGGAAATTATGGTAAAATTTTGGTAAAATTAAAAGAAACATGACTAGACAAATTGAGAAAGGGAGTACTGAGTAGGATTTTACAACAATAAGTCAAACATCATTTTAATTTGGTATTGAAACATCATTTTAATTGAAACATCATTTTAATTGAAACTACATTTTAATTAAGTAGGATTTTACAACAATAAGTCAAACATCATTTTAATTTGGTATTGAAACATCATTTTAATTGAAACATCATTTTAATTGAAACTACATTTTAATTTGGTATCAGAGCGAGAAGTTTCTGTGGACACTAAATGAGAAGACCTTTAAATAATATTATAGCCTTAGAACATACAAAGAGAGAACTCAAAATCCTATACCGAGAGTACAAACAGTTGAACAAGACCAAAACGGAATATGTCTTGTAAATCCGTTTAGGTTGTGACTTCTTGAGGTCTGTAGTTGCTACATATGCTATCATACTACAATAATGCTATTATTGTATTATTTTGTTTTACAATAATTTTGTCTGAAGTGCTGGTCGGAATATGTCTTGTAAATCCTATTGGGTCATCATGGTATGCCTTTGAGATTTCTATGGCTTTTAGATAGTTTATATCTTGTTCTTGTTCGTTCATGAAAGAGAAATTTGTTCTAATCTTTTTATTATTTCCTTTAAATTATTTATTTCAGAAATTATATAATCTATTTGTTCTGTGATTTTTGTTATTATCTGGGTGTTTTGTATTTCTAATTCTTTAGGTGTTTCTAGAATTGTCTTTATTAATCTTTCTATTTCTGATTTAGTAGGTATTTTTTCAAGGTTAAATTTAGTGTTTATAAAGTGTACTTTTCTATCAACTTCTATCTGTTGCGTTTTTAGAAAATCAAAATTTTGTTCTAACTTATTTAGAGTCTTTATTTGTTTGTTTACTACAGAGTCTATTGTTTCGAGAAGGCGTATTACTACCTTATCTTTTAGCTGAGTATTATCGCTAAGGTTTATGATTAAGTCTACTAGCGTATTATGATGTTTATCTTCCGAGTGTAATATATGTTCTCCTTGCGAGAAATTACACCTAATTGTATTAGTTTTATGTATAATTCTGTATTTCTTTTCTGGGTGTATTCTAAGGTCTAAATATTCTAAGTGTTTTAGGAAATCTATTTTGTTTATCCTAATGTATTATTTTTCCAAATTACTTCGTATAAACTTTCTCTATATGCACTGAATCTAATGTCTGCCTCTATTTGGTTTATTTCTTGGATGAATTCTGCTCTAAGTTCTGTCTGCTTTTTATATAAGTCTTCAGAGGTATATGGATCTATTTTAAGTGTGGGTTTTTCTAATTGTTCCTTCAACCACTTAAGGTTTCTTTTTAGCTGATTTCTATATTTTTGTTCTTCGTGTAAACACTTTTGTCTTAGTCTAATTCTTTTTATATATTCTAACGGCATTAATATAATTATCCTAGTGGGATAGAGTTTAAAATCTTTTTGTATTGTTTTATTCTAACTTCAGAGTATACTATTTGTGTTTCTAGGTTTTTTAATTGAGTCTGTAGATACTTTGTATACTGGTCTACGTGATACAAGGAGTATTGATCTATGACTAGTCTAAATTCTTTTTCTGACTTCTTAACTTCTGAGTGGTGTTTTAATTCATCTTGTAACCAACTAGATACTCTTTTATATCTGTGGAACAAAGGTTGATTTTGCATAACCTAAACTATCCTAATTGATAAGCCTGTTCACTAATTCGTTCTCGACACCAAGCAATTCTGTTACTACTATATCTTAGATCACTCTCTTGGCTTTGGATCTCCCACTTTAGGGCACTAATAAGGTCTCCTCTAACTAATCGTCTTTCTCTAATCTGATATATTTTATCGATAGAATCTATAGTTTCTACTATATAAAGATAGTCTTCTAATGCTTTTTTCAATTTTATAGCTGTCTGTTTTAGCTTAAATTCTTTATATAATAGCCAATATCTCGATCTACAGTCTCTATGAGCAGGATGTCTTTTCATAAAAATTGTCTAGCTTTAAGCTGAGTAATAAACTTGTATTCTAGTCTAGAGATTATGTCTATCAGTTGTTCTAGTCTAAAGTTATCCGTTTTGGTCTTGTTCAACTGTTTGTACTCTCGGTATAGGATTTTGAGTTCTCTCTTTGTATGTTCTAAGGCTATAATATTATTTAAAGGTCTTCTCATTTAGTGTCCAGAGAAACTTCTCGCTCTTATACCAAATTAGTATGTAGTTTCAATTAAAATGATGTTTCAATACCAAATTAAAATGATGTTTGACTTATTGTTGTAAAATCCTACTCAGTACTCCCTTTTCAATTTGTCTAGTCATGTTTCTTTTAATTTTACCAAAATTTTACCATAATTTTCCCTTCTTCTTTTTTTAACTTAAGTACGTGGCGTTGTTACACCAGATCTACGAGTCTCCCGAAGGACTCTTTCGGTTGATAGTTCTGATTTCCAGCCGATATACTTTAGTTGTTTTGGTTTACCCCGTTCACCTCTTCTTCTTAACTTTACTTTTAACACCTTCATCTTTAACCCCACCCCAGATATTTCTGGCCACAATTATGTCCTTTATTCAAATGGACTGTTAAGCCCAATCAAAGTTCTTAGGAATTTACAGGTTAATCCATAGAAGTTGTTAAAAATTAAGAAGCTAACCATATACTAAGGGTATCAATAATTAAAATATGTATAAACATGATAATATCAACATGAACATAAATGTAAAGACATATTTTTTGGGAAAATTAATTTGTAAAACTTAATAGGTAAAGCTTAATAAGACTTACATGATTTTGACTGAGAGAGGTTACCTATAGAAATAAAATGGTTTTGCAATTCGTTCGTAGTGTGTCACTGTCCAAATTGTTCTTTGTTATTTTTGGATTTTACTTATAGTTATTACATTATAATCCAAGTTTTGATATATTGAGATAGGTAATTAAATATTAGATGTGTCGTATTATATGAATACCATTAGAATTATGATATTTGAGGAATTAAGACTTAATCCTAGGCTTGAATTTTAGGAGTTGATTATAGAGTTGGGTGAGTTGTTGGGTCTAGGTTAAACATATATATAATATTGGTGTCTACAGATTCGTTTGCTTACGAATATTGTTTACTTAATAGATTGAAAACGTGAGGCATCAAAGAAAGGAAATCACCGATCAATTAGCTTGCTTGACTTCGGTTCTTTGATTGAGGTAGGTTATGGTTATTCTATATCATAGATAGACTCTTAATAACGATTGATAGTCTTTGAGCAATGTGTGAAGTTTACTATGCATTTAATTGTCGTAGTTTGAATGATTGATATGTTATTGTTATTGGTCTGAAATTCCAAGACCGTGAGATCCATAATCTTGAACTTGTCCTATCAAAAGTGATGCCTTGAATAAACAAGTCTTGATGAGATATTGTTAATAAAGTGGAAAGTGATAAGAAAGAATGATAAATTAATTACATTTGGATCTGGTGTCATGTTTTGACACGGTATATTTGGATCGGGTGTCACATTCTGACATAATATTATTGAATCGGGTGTCACATTCCGATACAGAATATTTAGATCGGGTGTCACGAGTCGACACGATATTATATGATCAGATGTCACATTCTGACACAGTAATATTAAAGGAAAATAGATTAAAATGACTTAATGCTACCCAATCTCAAATAACACATTTTCCAAAAGAGTGTGATGTCGAGGCCTGAGCCCTCATGTGTGATCTTGATATTGTTGACTGGTTACATAATTGTTTATTGTGTTGTCACTTGATCTTGATCTTGTTGATTATCACCTGTTAAGTGCTATGCTTGATTTTCCGCTATTACTTTATGCATATTGATTTCTATTTCGAGTCGGCCGATGATACCTACTTAGTACCTATTGTCCTGTACTGACCCCTACTTGTATTTTTCTTTGTTCTATTTTATGGAGTGCAGAGAGTGTTCCATCGACTTCGACTCGACCTCAGCTCTAGCCAGTGTCCAGCACATCAAGTTCTAGGGTGAGCTATTCCTTCTACCTCGTGTTGGATTCTCTCGGCCATGGCATGATGTCCTTATTTTTCCGACACATTATGTTATTTATTTATTTTGGTGTTTGATATTTTAAAATTTAGTATTTTAGAATTAGATGTCCCTGATGTGATGACTTTTATGTTTTGGGAATAATATGTAATAGACCCTAGTGGATTGTTATTTTTTATTTTCGTAAGTTGGGCTTCCGCATTATTGTAGTATTACATAAGTTGAATCACTAACCTAAGTAGGAGTTTGTAGCGTTGGTTCTCCCACCTAGGAGGATAAGTGTGGGTGTCACTCGTGACCCATTTTGGATCATGACAAATACAAAATCGTATAATAGAAGAATTCAAGAAAATGAAGATAAGGTAAAAAGTTAACTTATGATATTTCTAATGGTAGTACGGCAAGTGCAAAAAATTAAAGAAAGAGAAATGTGATACAAATGAAAACAAATTGCTACTCAAATTTATAACGTGAACTAGGGAATATAAAAAGACACCAAGAGTATTTTTACATGGGGTTAAAATCATGTACTCCCTCCGTCCCATATTAGCTGAGCATTTTACTAAAAATGTTTGTCCCATATTACTTGATCACTTATTAAATCAAGATAGAATTAGTTAATTTTTTCTTATTTTACCCCCACAATTAATATAGCATTTTGAATGTAACTAATTCTCAATACTAACTATTTCTATACTCTATGTATATTGCATTGATATAAACAAAGGGCAAAATGGTAAAGTCTTCTAATGTATTAATGGTTTCTTAATCACCGTGTAAAGTTAGAAGTGCACATTTAATATGGGACAGATGGAGTAATATTTATGGTGTAATAATAACTCATATAATCAATTATTTTGAACTTTTCCATTTTCATGTCTTTACATATTCTAAATTTATTTAAGATGGTGAAAACATACTTGACTACTCCCTCTATCCCATATTAACTGAATTTTGTGAAGCAATGCACACCTATATATTAAGAAAAAAAGTTTAGTGTATAAATTGAACACCATTTTTCACTTTTACCCTTTTAGTTATTCTCGAACTATTCTTGAAAATATAAATAATTCAAAGTAAAATCATAAATATGAGCAATTAACTCTATTGTAATTTTCACCTAGAAAATGTAAATAAGGGGCAAAAATGGAAGAAATTTCCAGCAGCTCTATTGAATTTTGAATAATTCACTTATTTTAAACTTTGAAAAAAGCTCCAACAATTTAGTTAATATGAAATAGAGGGAGTATTAAATATTAATTACCTAATTAATTTGTTTGAATTAATATTATTTTGTATCAATATTCACAATTGCCATGTATTTTATTTTTTTGGTAAATTATGTGGGCCAGGGCCATTTATTTTAGGAAAAATTATTTAACTACACACCATTTTTTTACTATTTTCTCTAATACTCCCTACCATTTCAAAAAAATTCAGAAATCCCTCTTTTCCTCCTTATCTCTCCAAAACGCGGATACAGTACCCTCCCAATTCCCACTTCACTTTTAACTCTCCCTAAATTCATACCTAAAATCAAGCAAATGTATTAACAATTATTTTTCAAAATTTCAATCGTGTTTTTGTAGTCTTCTTTATCAATATCCATTTTTAAAAAAGGTAGGAGATTTTCTTCATCATAATTTTTATTTCTACTACTTCAGATCTCGATCGACATTTTTTGATTTTGATGTTCTTCATCTACAACTTCTGATACATATGGATTCTAGTCCATCCTTTAGTATTGTTCTTACCCAATCAGTTCCTCAATCTGAAAAACTTGTTACTCATGATTTTGATTCTTCTAGTGGTGGTCATTATAATTTGATGAAAATAGATTCAAATACCGCAGAGGTCCTTTAATTACGAAGAAGTTGTGGAAAAAGAAATTGTGGAAGGATGCTATTTCAAGTTTCAAATCTCCGGTTGCAAAAGCTTCAAGGTCGAAATCTCCAATTTCAAAATCTTCAAAAAGAGAAGATTAAAAAGTCGAAGTTACACGCCCTTCTTTATCCAAGATTTTTATTTTTGATGTATCACAGATTTTTTGATTTTCAATTGCTTGTTTAATGTATCGTGTTCTAATAACAATTTTGATACATAACCCTAATTTAGTGAGACAAAATTTATTATGCATCATATTCATGGTTCTTTTTTTTGATACATAAGTTGATGTTACGTATATTGTTCATATTTCCGTTTGGATGAATGTATGTGGTATCATGATACATAATGTTGTTGTATTTGTTATGGTAGGTGAAAATGCATTCTTATGAATTTGAGTGAATGTATCACATATCATGATACATAAGGCTATTGTTATGTATCATGGTCATTTTTTGTATTTGATTCACAAATTTACAAAACCTTTCTCTTTTATCTTATTCGTAGTTATATGTTATTTGTAGTTATGCAAATGATCACTTACTTCCATGTTTGTGATGAACTTGTTCTTGTTGATATAATGTGGTATATTGTTGATAGTTTGTGGTTGGTTTACATAATTGGATCAGGTGTCACATTCTGACACGTATTTAGATTGGGTGTCACATTCTGACACGTATTTGAATCGAATGACATGTTTTGACACATTTTGGATCGGGTATCATGTTTCAACACAAATATGATCGGGATGGGTCCCCTGCGAGGGCCAAGTATGTGTTTGTGGATGGTCCCATGATAGGACATGATGATATTTGTATTTTTCATATAATAACAAGGCTAGTAGTAATGAGTCATGGATTAAGACCTATAAAGAAAACCTTAAGTTAAGGTGTGTTAGTTATAAAGAATCGCAAGTATGTATAAATTTATCATAAATTTATCCGTGGGTAAAAGGATAGGCCGTTTTAGGACTTGATGTGACATATATGTTATATGAAGTATTCTATATTTATAGGCTTAGAGGTGGAGGTTGCTTGTTGGTAGGCAGTTTTATCATTGAAATTTCCATGAGTAACCGAAGTGGTAGTAGTAGGGTTATCTAAAATCGAGTTTAGTTAGGAAGTGTGGTTATGGGATGGCTAGGCCCTATGTTGTGAGACCCTTGGACTAATACCAGGTATGGCTAGGTGAAGTCATTGAGTGGTTAAGGTTGTTAGGTGGAGTCTGTTAGAGTGAATGAATAGAAACATGGTGGGTCCATAACCCACAGGTCTTCAGTTGCAACAAGTGTGGGCAGTTGAGCTCTGGAGTATGGAGTTAAGGGTGATAGAAAGGATTGCACTTATTATTTAGGGTGGAGAAGTTGATAAAGTTTAATTATTATGATCTCTCTTATTTTTCTATTCATATACTATGCGGTGGGTATCAGATTAAAAAATGATGCCTACCAGTACGTATTGTTTGTATTGATACTACTCTTGCTATACCACTTGGCATAGTCTGGTTGCAGGGTCAATTATGTCTCTTAGGTAAAGGCGATCCTCTAACAGCTTTTAATTCTCCTTTCTTATGATGGAAGCTGGGTCATTGTTCTTTTATTCTGTTACCAATCTTAGAAGTTCTTGTACTTGGTTTTGACTAGTGTCCTTGGGGGTTGTGGATAAATTTTATAAACTAGTTTTAATATAACTTTTCTCTAGAATTTTGGCCTAAATACTCAAGATTTTGATTTAATTTCTACAGTGTTTTATAAAGGGATTAAGGGTTCTCCTACTTAGGATGTAGAGTGGGTGCCCACATGGCTCGATGGGTTAGGCCATGACAATTTGATATTAGAGCCCAGGTTACGGGCTCTAATATGGATTGATGTGTTGACGTCCACATCTTATCTTTAGGAAGCTATGAAACATTTTAAGAAGTAGTTTCATTCTTTCTCCCTTATTCGTGCGGTCTGTCGCTTGTGGTATGGGTTGAGTCTAATTGATATCTCAACGAAGTAAACCGGATGCCGTGTTCACGGTTGAATATACACAAGTAGAGAAAATTGGAGCCAAGAAGGTTCCAATTGGTATCTTGCCTTAGAGGCTATGAGAAGGCATAGATGACCAACTAATGGTCATCCATGAAGAGGATTTATTAGATGGTTTGAAATTGCTTGAGTTACGTAGCTGAATATGTGATTATGTGCATAGTAACTCCTAATTTAATGTGTGAAACATCCTTGCCTGCGTGTTGAAATTATGTGATATATCTTTGCTAGTACTTTTGTGAGCTAGATGTAAGAAAAGTGTCATAATTAAATTATGTGCATTGGTCTTTTAATGAATGGGTGTTGATGTGTTAAATGAAATACTCATGTGAGGGAATGCATCTTGTAAATGGTGCATGGACTTACCATTGGTAAAAAATGATAAGGGAAAAGAACAAATTGGGAATATGGAGAAACTCTGATTTTAGGACAGTCAGAATTTGGTTGGGAACCAGGTGAGGAAGATGGTCTAGTGTTGTACCTTAGTATAGGGGTGGTTATGAAAGATTTTCTTAACATCTTTCATAACTGGGCTAAAATAATGTGTTATTAAATTGTGTTTATCAATTATGATGGGTTGAACTGTTAGCTTGAATTAATAAAATCTTGATGTTGCAAGTTGTACTAAATTATACCTTATTTATCTTGATGTCATTGGTCTAATAAGGGTAATGGATAGACCCTTGTGGTGTGCCTAGTCATTATGCTAAGGTAATGGAGAGCGGTAGTCTCCTATATGTAGTGCTGTATTCGACTCTGGGACCGTTCATGCTAAAATTCTCATGATAAAGGAGTCAAATGGGTTAAGTTTAACTCTGAAAGTCCTAAAGGGGATATAGGGAAGAAAAATGCACCCAGGAAAGTTACCGAGGCTACTCTCTCGGCGATTCCCACACTAGTGGGAATATCCCGCCATAGCGGGATTCGCAAGACACAAACCTCAAGAAGAGGTCCCCTGTTTTCCCCTACTTTTGCAATGAACTCCTAAGCATAATTGACTAACTCTAGGGTCAATATAGTGCTCAACAAAGACTGAATAGCCATAAAAATCATGGTATTTATATGTACAGTGATGTGAAGTAATTAAAAATCATCGAGTGCTTACAAAAATAGAGGGAAGCAGTAAATTGTTTGTTTCTTGACCAAATGGAGCGAACCAATCAAATAACAAAGTTTAATGGGAAGGAGGGGGGGTGTCTTCGTCCGAGTCCAGCCTCTTAGGAGGGTACTCTCTAGCCTAGGCCTCATTCAGAAAATTAAACTCACGAAAGTCCCTGGGCTCCTGGGTAGGAAGCTCCTTCTGGGGAGCAACACATTAGACGATGACCTTAATCGTCTTCTACTCCTCATCATGAGGCAGTCTATCTCTATGTTTTTCCTTCTCTCCCACCGCAGTTGACAAAGAAGCCTTCTCACCTTCATAGCAGTAGTTGGTGGCACTAGAGTGGGGGTATGGGCAAAACAGCCTCCTAGTGACCTCCAAACCGTAGCTAAATCTTCCTCCAAGTGAGGGTCGACTGGTGGTTGTGACTGAGTGGGAGGGGCAACATCCTCATCCTTGTCCTCTCCCTCTGCTGTTGTTGCCTGGCTGCTCCCAGCCCTTTCGGTCCTCCGCTTCTTTTTTCCCTAAAATAAGGCCCGCCTGATAAACAAGGGATGGAAAAAGGGATCCATGGGAAGTAGCTCGTCAAAGTCCAGTAGTGGCACCCCGGCTATCTTGCACATGGCGGTGATCAGACCTGGCAAGAAGAACGCATTATTATTACCACGGTAGAACATCTTCCACTCTAACATAATCTAGGCCCCCACATTCAGGCCTATCCCTTGAATAACACAAGTGTCATTCCCTAAGAGGGTACCTTAGGAGTGGCCGACACTCAGAAACCATCTCTGGCCTCTAAGAGAACCACTTGGTCTCATCACTCATTCGTTCATCAACGGAAGACTTAAGTGAAAATAAGAATATTTATATGGGCTCGCTATCATCAACATCAAAGGAAAGAAATAATTCTTAGAAGAAGTAGTTTCAAAGGAGAACTATTCTATTTACATTATCAAACTCTGTCTACGAAGCCTCTAACACTATCAGATGGTACCGATGACATGCCCATTGCTACCTCAAAATAAACATAACACTCAACAATAATTAAAGGATAAAGAGTTCCTCCGAAGACAAGAAGGACTCACCGAATAGCTGGAAAGTAATGATCTTCAATGATTCACCTATTGAGGATCTCTAACATCTGTATCTGCATTATAAAATGATGCAGGTCGAATGACGTCAGTACATGGAATGTACGAGTATGTAAAATGGTAGGAAAGTAAAGACAGATATCAAGAAACTCCTCTTAAAGAGACTCAACTCAGAACTCAATATTATCTTAACATCAATATGTAATGCAAGTTTAAAAATAATAATAAGCAATGCTTACTCAGTTGGGAGTTTCTCTAACCGAAAATCATCACTTATGAGCTAGTGATGATACAATGAAGCGATGTCGTTGCTACATCCATCCAATACCTTATCAGGGTAAAGAGCATCACCATCTTGGATCCAATCATCAAAGTCCTCTTTTTGGGACTTAAGAGGCATAGCCTCTATCCTACTCTGGCTACGTAGTTCTGGGGTTTGAGTCAATTAAATTCTTACCCAAGTCAGTGCTCAATACTACTCCCAAAATATGTGCTCATATTAACCTCATCATCTAGTCTTATTCGACTTTTATTTAAAAATCAAACTCGTCTCATTACCTCTTTATCAATCATTACACTTCATAACATTATTTACATCTCATTAAAACATCTTGCTCAAAACATAATTTAATCCAAAGAATTAAATTAATTTAAACTCAATTCTTTTGCTCTTTCAAAACTCAATAAAATACATATATAATATTTATTCAAATAACTCTTTTTGTCAATGAATATAAAAGCCAACGTCTTTACTCAAAATACGAGTAAAAATATTCATGAACATCAAATCAATTAGGGTTCATGGAAAAGTAGCCATGAATAATAATTCCAACAATATGAGAGATAAAAATAATAATAATCTTAATGGATAAATATATCTAACTCAGTAGAAGAAAAATTAACTCACTTCGAATTCAACTATACTCAATTACAATGAATTTAAATATTGGTCGCATTGACGAATTTAATCCAATGCTATGAATAGCCTTACATACCTAGAATCCGAAGCTTCACTCTGAATTGAAGAACTTAATAAACACTCTTGAACCTAGCCTTTTCTCCTCGCTGGAGCGTTTCGTGTACTATCCGAAGTATAAGAATCACCGAAATAATATTTCTACACTACTAAAAATTAAAACTATATTTGAAAATGAGCAAAGAAATATATAGAGAGAAGAGTTGCTTGAGAAAACTTGATGAATAAAATGAGAAAATAAGGTAGGTATTTATAGGTGTGGAGGAGAGACCTAACAATAAATAAAAATAATTACAAAAATGATCTTAAAAATTCAATGGAGGATTGTGAGATCATGGGTGATGTTAAATGGAGGACTCTTGATGTCATGGGTGATGTCAAATGGATCTAGATCTTTCCATGGTTGGTGAGATGAACCTTCTTTTAATAAAATATTATTTTTCGGAGCTATGTTTGAATAAGATAAATTCCTCAGTAGGATTTTGTGTCTTCATATGAATTATAGTTCTAGAAGTCTACTTTCACATCGTTTAAGAATCATCTAATTTGGAGCATCCTATAGTGATATATGGTTTTTTTCTACAAATACTCTATTTTGTCATAGCACCATGTCTTGCAAAGATTAATTTATTTGACCTACTTAGCCTCCAAATCTTAAGATATGGTATACATGAAAGTTGTAGGTAATGATGTTGAGTTATTAAAATATTTAAATCAACTAATTTGGACAAACCTATGAAAATTTATGCCTAAAATACAGAAGAACTATCATTTTTATCGAGAATTAAAACACCACATACAATGTTTTAGGGGGTGTTACAACAAGCCACCACTAGAGCCCTTGGGAAGGTCACATCGGTACCGTTGCTGGAAGGGCGGATCCTCTTGGCCATCAAATATAGCCACCTCTTAGCATCATCGAACCAGTCAGTGCTAGCGATGCCGTTTATACAGGGCCAGTAGACCCTGCTCTGATGCTCTGGGCTACTAGAGTGTCCCGTAACCATTATAAGTCCATATCCATTAGCTTGGCGTCATAGTCAACATTGGAGGCCTCAGGGACTTCTAATACAACATTGATGTACGAGGGACTCAATGGGATGTCCACTTCTCTAATACAAATGGTAGGGTCAGGGTTGTCCAAGCATACCGTAGGGAGTATGGCATAGAACTCCTCACTCAACTAGTGCATGCGGAGAGAGGGGATTCTGTCAAAGGGCCCCACCCGAACTCCTCCAGTAGGGCATATAAGGAGGATATCTTGTCCGCCACTCCTAACATATAGAAGCCCATCTCAAGTAGGAATTTGTTATTTCAGAAATTATGGTGCCTCTCTCGAGTAGCGGCATTGGGAATCGAACAAAGGGGAGGTTGGCGTCGTCGTTGTAAGCCATACTGATGTATCTGCAAGTTTCACAAATTTTTAGTTAGAACTCAATAGTATAAGTGTAAAAGTAGAATTTAGGGGAGGGGGGAAGGGCTCAAGACGAGGCCACTGCATGGAAAAATCCTGTCAGAGCAGCACGATCCCGCCAGAGCGGGATAAAGGCCGTTAGAGCGGGCTTTATCGTGAATGAACATCAAGCGCAATTCATGGCGCCTCCCCTCCTCTAAATCACATATTTCTCCAAATGTTTTGCATATCAACATTCCTAAATGTCCTAATACCCTTAATTACACAGGAAGTTGGTTCAAAAACTCCAAATACTTAGCATAATCAAGGTTCGGGCCAAGAAAAAACTTTCAACTTACACCCTCATATTCTAGTCTGATTTAAGCGGAATCTATTGTTATCCTTATGCCCAAGACGTCGTGAAGACAATATGGACATAAGGGAAGGGTCCATACTACATTAATCTATCAATGCAAGCAATGTATTTTGAAAGGGGTTGAAAACTACCCTATGGGCCTTTGATTCTATCCATTTTTAGCATGTTACCTTTAGAATGTAAATGGTGGTATAAATCTAAGTTATAGACAATATTCTTTCCGTAGAGTAGATGATCAGAGTGAAAAGTTTGAGAGATTTTTGGGGGAATTGAGTGGGAGAATATGAAGAATAAGGAGAAACCATTCTTCTCCCACTCTTTACTGGTCACGTCCATCCCGCTGAGCTGCAGGATCCTCGCTCCAGCAGCGCCACTCCAGCGGGAAGAGTCCCGCCAGAGCGGGATAGGGCAAGGCAGTGTGGTTTGAAAATGAGTCAACTTCTTATAAATAATCCCTATTGGACATGCATTCAAGGGATTTCCATTCGCACCGTAATTTAGAGTATGCGAATTTTCCCTTAGATTATGGAAAATAGTCGTTCTTTCAAGCGTACCCTAACCAGTTCACATCTCCTCCCATGTGTCATTTGGAGATGAACGAGGGGTAAATTGGTATCTATTGTGATGACTCAACTCATCATTAATTTAGAGTAGAAGAAATCACAAGGAAAATATACTCAACCAGGTCCCACCATCCTGCCATAGTGGGGTGGTCCCACCTTAACATCATCTCCAGAGTAGGAATGTGGCCGCCAGAGCGGGAGGACATGGGTTAGAAACTTAAGTCGTGATTTTATTATTGTCCCCACTTCTATCAAGTGTAAGTTAGAGGCGAGGGTTACTGAAAAAACCCTCCAAAAGGCCGCTCTCGACTTAGGAAGAATAGGGGAAAGAATCTCAGCATTAGAAGGCTTTCAACTGGTGGAATTTTGTTTGATCTTGCCCGTAGAACATCTGGAACCAAGGATTTCAGCAACATTATCTCTTCACATTTTCTTGGCGCCCAGGTAGGCTAGGCTTCTCTTTTCTGAGTAGTAAATCTATACTTATCATGTAGTACATAAGAAAATTTAATAAGAAATCGTATAACTAAGTTGTGGGTCATGGTTTAAGGACAGAAATCTGATTATGTTAGGGTTTAGATTGAATGTGACTTGGGTAAAAAGGTGTTGTAATAATTGGGGAAAGTTTATTGTTTGTGATATTATTGTATACAAACGGTTATATTGTAGCGGGTATAGTGATGGGTACAGATTTATAAAACAAGTAGAATTTGAAGATAAACCTTAAGGGTTTGGTAGAGCAGGTGATGGTTTGTTTTTCTAAATTGTCCTATGTACTTTTTGAGTTACTTACGATATGCACAGGTGTGTATGAATAAGGAAAACATGTTAGACTTTATGCAAATGATCACTTGTTGGCCTATTTGTGATGAACCTGTTCTTGTTGATATAATGTGGTCTATTATTGATAGTTTGTGGTTGGTTTGCATAATTGGATCGAGTTTCATATTCCAACACATATTTGGATAGAGTTTCAAGTTTCAACATATATTTGGATCGGGTGTCATATTCTGACATATTCTTGGATCTGGTGTCACGTTCCAACACAAATATGATTGAATTGGGTCCCTCCGAGAGGGACAAGTATGTGTGTGTGGATGGTCATATGATAGGCCCTGATGATATTTGTATTTTTCATGTAATAATAAGGTTAGAAGTAATGAGCCATGGATTAAGGACTTATAAAGGAACCCTTGAGTTGAGGTGTCTTAGTTATAAAAATTCGTGAGTATGTATAAATTTATCTGTGGGTAAGAGGATGGGCTTATTAGGCCTTGATTTGCCATATGTGTTATATGAAGTATTCTATATTTATAGGCTTAGAGGTGGAGGTTGCTTGTTGGTAGGCAGTTTTATCATTGAAGTTTCCACAAGTAACCGAAGTAGTAGTAGTTGGGTTATCTAAAATCGGGTTTAGTTAGGAAGTGTAGTTATGGGATGGATAGGCCCTATGTTGTGAGAACATTGGACCAAGACCAGGGATGGCTGGGTGAAGTCATTGAGTGGTTAAGGTTGTTAGGTGGAGACTATTAGAGTGAGTGAACAGAAACGTGGTGGGTCCATAACCCACATGTTTTCAGTTGTAACTAGTGTGGGCAGTGGAGCTCTGGAGCGTGGAGTTAAGGCTGAGAGCAAGGAGTGCACTTATTGTTTGGGGTGGACAAGTTGATAAAGTTTAATTATTATGATCTCTCTTATCATCAGATTGAATGATGATGTCTACCAGTACTTGTTGTTTGTACTTATACTACTCTTGCTATGCCACTTGGCATAGTCTGGTTGCAGAGTCGGTTATGTCTCTTAGGTGAAGGCGAAGGCGATCCTCCAGCAGCTTCTAATTTTCCTTTCTTATGATGGAAGTTGGGTCATTGTTCTTTTATTTTATTACCATTCTTAGAAGCTCTGGTACCTAGTTTAGACTAGTATCCTTAGGGGTTGTGTATAAATTGGATAAAGTAGTTTTAGTATAACTTTTCTTTAGAATTTTGTCCTAAATACTCATGTTTTTTATTTAATTTCTGCAGTGTTTCAAAGAGGGGTTAAGGGTTCTCCTACTTAGGGTGTAGAGTGGGTGCCCGTACGACCCGATTGGTTTAGTCGTGACATTTTGATTCAATATATTTGTTATTGTAATGTATACAATTTTATCATATTGATAGTAATGCCTTGCTAATGCAGGTATGAAACAACATATATGTATCATATTCATATATATTAAACTTAAATATATGTATTAGTGACAAAACAATTACGAAACTTGGTACAATTATGATATGATACATACATATTTTTTCAAAGAAATATGTGATACATGTCTAGTAATGTATCATGATCAATCTATTTGGTCATGATACATAACATGACCATAAAATTACTTGTGTCTTTTATATCAAATGTACCCTAAATTAATGTATCTGACTCAAAATAAACATATGACCCACAAACTAATGTAGCGGATCTCAATTTGTTTTCTATATTCATCGATACCCAATTCAGCTGCAATGGTTGATTTTAAATTCACGAATGAAATATTTTCTCAAACTACGATTCTATCACTTTTGTATCATTTGTACCTCACATTCGATTTTTATATTTCTGAATATCTCAGCAAAATCGAGACATTCATGATGTATCTTTCATTGATTTTTGAAAAATTTGATCCAAAATTAAAAGAAATTTCTATGCTCTGTTGAAGAAATTTAAAATTTGAATTTGATGAAGCTGTTATGAGATAGGAGGGATTGATTACCTGTTTTTTTTTCATTTTTTTTTATTGTTCCATCTACTTGATTATCTTACATTATTGTCTTTACTTAATTCATTTACAAACATATTTAACTGTTAATATACTTTTATATATATATATATATATATATTTTCTTCCAATTATTATTATTTTTTTCATAAAAAGGGGGGGGGGGGGTCCACCCATTATTTACAACTCACAGATATTTATCTTTCATTACATCCCTAATACGTGGCATATTCCTATCCTCTAAGTTCTGAATTAGGTGATAGCGTGTATTATGAGATTTAATTAGATTTTTACATTTTGTTTTCATAAATAACGTAACAGCCTGGAAGGCTATGTATCATTGTCTTATGAATCCGGAAGGAACCTTATGTATTAGGATGTAATTGAGCCTTATCACCATGAAATTTATGTAAATTATCCTCTCTTTTTTTTTATATAAGAGCAAATGTAGTCTGCTCCGACAAACTAAAAACAGAACTTTGTGACCACCATATCTTCAAATTCCTATTTCATATTCATAACTCCCATGTCTCGTCTTTTATATTCATAAACTTCAAATGTTTAATGCGTAAGTGTATATATATAAATACGTAGTGAGATATCAACAAAGTAAATACTGATTTACAAAGTCCCTTCATACCACTTTTTATTTGTCCATTATATCAAAAGTAATTGTCAATTTTTACATGTTGAGTTTAGAAAATCAAGAGATAATTTATCACTTAGTTCCTATTTTACCCTTATAGTAACTATAGTCATATCCCAATATACTTTTCAAAACATTAAATATATTATATTCAAAGGGTAATATAATAAAATATTTATTCTATTTATTGTTCATTAAAAATGCATAAAATCAATATTGGACAAGTAAAAATAGACCGAAAGAATATTTATTGCTCATTAAAGGTTTTGTCTAGTATTAAGGAAGTATTAGTATTACATATTTACATCTAATTAATAACATCAAAATGTAACTCACTATACATTTTACCTACCTAACTGAATTTAGTTATTTAATTTTATAGTTCAAACAAAAATTAATTTATTTATTGCTCAACAAAAAAGTCATTCAAAACCATGTACCAAAGTTTTTGTATGCCAAAGTTGTTGTAAACCCAAAATGTATGCTCTGATGATAAGAACTCAAACTTTCTGCATGTATTAAAGTTGTTGAATCACACAAAATCATCCATCCCCAATTAGACCAGAAAGAATTATACACCTATAAAACGAAACTCTCCACATGACCCAATGCACCCCATTTTCATTTTATTACTTACTCGCCTCTAGATAGTTTTCAAAAGAAAGAAAAAGAAGTTCAACATCTTACCTATCAACTTCCAAAATGATGAAATTGTTTCTTGTAGCATTCTTATTATTACTACAACTTCATAAAACCACACCCAAACATGATCAGCAGACCAAAAGTAATAGTCTAATGATAAAAATAATTCACCACGACTCAAGGAAGTCGCCTTTCTACGACCCAAAACTCACACTCAAAGATCGTGTGAGAAGAATGAATATGAGATCAGAGGCTCGCATTTCAAAGCTTATGATTGACCATGATCTAGAAAAAAATGGCGATGAATTTGAGATTTACCCAATCTATACCTCCGAGTTTCTTGTTCCATTAAAGATTGGCACACCTCCTGTGCCACAAATTCTTATCATGGACACTGGTAGTTTATTACTTTGGGTGCATTGTGGCCTCACCATTGGTGGTGAAGGCTCACCAGGTCCACTATACCACTATGCAGAATCTTCATCATATGTTGAAGATATGTTTTGTGACACACCTGTGTGTGATTTTATAATGCTTAATGGAAAATGTGGTGGCTCGACGAGGAGATGTGAGTATACATATAAATATGCAACAAGTCTGACTAAGCGAAATCTTGCTTCTGAAGTTGTGACATTTGATTCAAGGAATGGAACTGAAGTGACTATCAATCATCTTATGTTTGGATGTTCATCAAAATATTCTAGAGGTGCAGATCGTTGTAGAGGAGTTCTTGGACTTGGACAACGAGCTTCTCTTTGGTTTCTCAACTAAATTATACTGAATTTTCCTATTGTATCGACAATATAAATGATACAGACTATGATTCAAACATATTAGTTTTGGGAGGAGAGCCTATAATTATAGCAGCCTCCACTCCCATGTTTATGCTTATAGGCAAATACTATATAACCTCAGAAAAAATCAGTGTCGGAGACAAGTTTCTTGACATCGATCCAAACATATTCAAGAGGGTCGATTATCAAGGTGGAATGCTTGTTGATAGCTGGGCTCCTACAACTTATTTGCCTGATGTGGCATTCAATAAATTGAAGGAGGAAATTAGATCTGTTATTGGTACGACCTTGAAAGAATATATAAGCTCAAGACCAAACGAGCTTTGTTATCTTGGAACTATCATTCAGGATCTTAAAAACCTTCCGACTATAGCATTTCATTTTGTTGAAAATGCTAAAATGAAGTTTGCCGCTGAAAATTTATTTCGACAAGATGAACCTGACCATTTCTGCTTGTCGGTACAAAGTGCAGATAATAGTAAGCTCCCTTTTAGCATATTAGGTGTTTGGGCACAACAATTTTATTATATCGCCTTTGACTTTTAACATTATGAGGATGTCCTTCACTAAGATAGATTGTAACCGCCTCTTTGTTTGATCATTTTGCTCAAGGAAAACTAAACATGTTTAATTATATTATTGTTACTACTTAATTCAGTGATACAAGTCTTTCAATTATATCAATATCTTCATTTGCCTTTTGTTTAAGGAAAAGATAACAGCTCTTGTTTTGAACACGCTCAAATACATTAAGAATCCCGTGCAATTTTCTATATAACTTTGGTAATAGCAAAGTTGATAATAATTAGATGAAAATCCCGTTTGGTTGGAAAATTTCACAATGCTTCAACAATTTCTACCAATGTTCAAATATTTTACCTGAATAAAAATCAGTTTCTCGGATTCATCTCTTCTCTTGACTTGTCACGCAACCAATTATCAGGAGAACTTCCAGATTGTTGGATGAATATGACTAATCTATCTGTTCTTAATCTAGCCTATAACAATTTTTCTGGAAAAGTTCCACCTTCATTAGGCGCCAGAACAGTTTTAGTGGAATGTTGCCTTCTTTTTCACAATGTCAGCAGTTGAAAATCTTGGATCTTGGAGGAAATAGGTTGATAGGAAGAATCCCAGCATGGACAGGGATTGATCTACTCAATTTGCGGATTCGTTCAACAGATTCTATGGCAGTATACCATCAATTATCTGTCAGCTTCAATCTCTTCAGAAACTAGACCTTTCAGCAAATGGATTATCGGGGAATATTCCACAATGCTTCAACAATTTTACCTTATTGTATCAGGATAATAGTTCTGGTGAGCCGATCGATGGAATTAATTATTGTCAAAGGTTTCTATGGTAGATTTCCTCGTTATTACTCGTACATTGGTGACCTCAACTGCAAAGTTTTGATAGATCATCGTACAGTGATAATGCTCGACTCTGTGGTCCATTGTCCCGGATATGGTCCTCCTAGCCCCCACATCAATCCACAAGAACATGATGAGGAGGAGGTCCCATATCTGGAGTTTTGTATATCAATGGTGCTAGGTTTATGTAACACCCCAGAATATTTTTCGCAAAGACTCGAACATGTCTTCACGTGTGTGTAGACTCGAACCGTATGAATTGTAATTTTATATATGAGTTAGGATCAATTCCTAAGTATTTATAGGGTATTAGATGTGGTTTAGGGTCATAAGGGATCTCTAACACCAAACCGAGTCCAAAGAATTCCTTTCGGCTAAGTTTCCGAATGAGTTAGTATAAGGGTCAACTTTGAACGACCATATCTCATTGAATATAAAGAACCGGGTGTCCCATGACCTATCAAATTAAAGGTATTTGAGTCTTCTTTTCAACTCCGCCAAGATTGTATTTTTTGGAGTTCGGAGTCAAAAGGTATGACCATTTTGCTATAGACTAGTACTGCAAAAAAATTTAGGCTTGGACTATAACTACAGGAATTTCAGGCCTGGCACTCCAGTGGCGCCTGGCGACACTATAACGCCAGAAACTAGCCTCAGTAGTTTGGCCCTTGGCGCAAAGCGCCACTAAAGCACCTACAGGGTTTTTAAGCCCATTTTCCAGATTTAAGAAATTTCAGGCTTGGCGTTGTAGTGGCGCGGCGCGCCAGCACGGTTTTAGCCTATTTTTCCAGATTTTGATGAAGGAAACTTGGACTTTTTCCCTAAACATATATACACTAACTTGGAACATTTTGGGATCAATTCTTTCAGTCTTCTCACCTCCAAAGAACCCTAAACTTCATCCCCTCTTCTCTTCCAAATCATCTCCAACAAAATCCTCTCAAAAGCTCAAGGATTCAAGATTTTCAAGTCATGTCTTTGATTTTCGGTGAGATGTTCTTCATTTCCAAGTATGTAAGGCTAACCTAAAATATGGATTGAGTTCTTCCATATGCCCCATAGATGTGTTGGATGAAAATTGTGAAAGACTTGAACTTTCTATGAATGTTTTCTTGGATTTTTCCTAAACCCTAGAATATTATTAATATGTGTTAATAATGTTCTTGAGTTGAGTTTATTGAGATTATGGATTCATGTCTTCATCCACATAAAACTAAGATGAGATTTCTTTTTGTTATAATTTATCTTGAGGTTGAGATTGATAGTTTTTATGTAAATATTGCTTTCAAAGGAAGATGATGTATTTTTGTTAATGAGTGTGAATGAAATTGAATATAGAGGTAAATGGGGATTTTGGAGAAAGATGTTTGATGATGATGTGAATGATGAGGTTTGATGATGAGGTGAATGATGTTTATTTAATTAAGGAAAATGATTGATGAAGAGGTTATGTTGATGATGACGTTTTGATATGAAATGGATTGGAGTCCAATATTGACTACATGATATGTGATTTGCATAATTTGATTTGATTGGAGTCATATGAGTATAAATGATTGTTTGAGAAAGAGTTTTAAATAAATAATTTGTGAATATTTTTGCATAAACTATTTATACACTATTTTGAGTTTAAAGAATGATTATTTTCATCTTTGATTTAGAAAGAGTTTAAGCATGCTTTGAGTTTGAAAAGTCTCTTAATTATTATTTTGAGTATGAGTATTTGGAGTATAAATGAGTTGACAATTTTTATATTAAAACATCTATTTTGAGATTGAGTTGAGTAGTTAAAAACTATGTTTTAAATGCATTCATTGAGTTGAGATTGTATCAATTTTAAAGAGAAGAGTTTGATGGTTTGAGATGAGTTGATTTGAAGGAAGGTCCAATGAGGCCAAATTTGATTGAGTTTTGAAAAGAGTCTAATGAGATTAAATGAGTTGATTTGAAAATAAGTCCTAAGAGACTAAATGAGTATTTTGAGTATTTTACTCACTTGATAGATATGAGCATATTGAGTCTTGGGAGGAGTATCAAGCACCGAATTGGGTAAGAGTATAGTCCATACTCAAACCAATAACTATGTCGCCAAACGTAGAACAGGATTGGACCGTTAAAGTTGGATGTTTCCTAAATTATTGTCCTGACATAATAGGACTTGATTGGTTATGGATCCATGATTGTTGATTCATTCTTACCCTTGCAAGGTATGAACAGATGTGGTAACAACATCGGCTTTTTGTACTATCATTTGCTCATATGGTGATAGTTGTCGGTTAGAGAAACTCCCAATTTAGTGGATTGTGCTTGATATGATTGGTTTGATTGAGATTGTATCTGATTGAGTTGATTTGTAAATTTATTTCTAAATTCTAATTTGCATATCTATTGAATTGAGTCATTTGACTTTATTGTTGAGTTGATTGTAAACGATTGTACACGATTGGATTAGATTGTACAAGATTGGATTGGATTGGATGGTATGTGATTGAATTATAAATTAATGGATTGAATTGGATTGTACATAATTGGATTGGATCGGATTGTATGCGATTGTATTGGATCGGATTGTATGTGATTGGATTGGATCGGATTGTATACGATTGGATTGGATCGAATTGTATATCATTAGATTGGATCAGATTGTATATGATTGGATTGGATCAGATTGTATATGATTGGATTGGATTGGATTGGATTGAATTGTATGTGATTGAATTGGATTGGATGGTATGTGATTAAATTGAATTGGATTGTACGTGATTGGATTGAATTGTATATAAGTAGTCTCTGTCTAAACCGTATTCCTACTTTAGACTTATGATACCTTGATTGAGTATCTCTCATCTTTTTGATTTGAGTTATTTAAATCAGTATTGTTTCATTCTGCCATATTACATACTCGTACATTCCACGTACTGACGTCTATTTGGACCTGGATCATTTTATGATGCAGAGACAGGTTTAAGATGTCATCAATAGGTCCACCGTTGAGGATCTTTTCACACTCAGCTTATTAGTGAGCCCTCCCATATATTCGAAGGATACCACTTAAGTTATTCTTACGTCGAGTTAGTCTTTTTATTCTGATTTGAGGTAGCCATGAACCTGCCATTGACACCATTTAAATAGTAGTGATAGAGGCTTCATAGACTAGATAGTGATGGGTCGATTGAGTATTTTAATTTCTTGAATTATTCTTGTCAAACGATTTTAATGACATAGATTGGAGATCGATTTGTTGGCCCATGGCCTCTCTTCATTGAGTTAGATTTGTGATTTGAGTTACCCACTAAATTATTTCCTTATTTTTAAGCCTTCCACTAATTGATTAAATA
The DNA here is from genome assembly GCF_947179165.1 of Solanum dulcamara. Classification (NCBI taxonomy): domain Eukaryota; kingdom Viridiplantae; phylum Streptophyta; class Magnoliopsida; order Solanales; family Solanaceae; genus Solanum; species Solanum dulcamara. Next base: position 69,125,253 of record NC_077242.1, read on the forward strand.
AATGGATGTGTGATCAGGTCAAGTGGTTCTCTTGAGAGCCAGAAATGGTTTCTGAGTGCCGGCCACGTCTAGGGTACTCTCCTAGGGCATGACAACTTGGTGTTAGAGCACAGAGTTCAAGAGTCCTAGGGAGTCTATGAAGTCGTGTCTAGTAGAGTCTTGCTTATGGGTGTGTTGTGCACCACACTTATAATCAGGAGGCTATAAGACATTAGGAATTGTTTCACTTCTTTGATATTCTTAGTTCGTGCGATAGAGTTTAACTCTATGAAAGTTCTCTTCTAATTCGTGCGTTGCTCACATCCATTCGACTACCCCTCATACTCAAGGTGGTTGGAACAGTAAAGAACATATCCTTATTGATGAGTTACTTTCATATAAAGTAATGAGAATGTGAAGAGGTTGCACAAGACTTGAGAGGAGCCGATTAATGTGCTGAAGTCCATTGATTTAAAAGAATGCACTCTCATTCATATGGATCGTGCGTTGAGCCAGAGCGAGATGTATCCCAGATTCTCATCTCTAATTCTTGATTCGAATATTATCTTTGAGAGGGAAGTTATGTATCTAAATAACAAGTTTTGCCATCTGATGGAATGTGATTTAAGGAATGGTGAGCTATGATTCGTAGAATAATCCTAGAGTTAGAAAGAAGGAGTTTGAGAAGTAGAACTGAAATAGTGAGAATGATGGTTGATTGAGGCCTGTAACTAGAGTGAAATATCTATAAGATGAGTAGTGAGGTGGAATGAATGATTGTGATATTACTAGTTTTAAGATTTGATTTAGTAGGCTTGACATGACATATACAAGAGATTAAGATATTAACTTGTGAGGAGTATGTTTTATGAATGGAGGGGTATGTGACCCTCAGATGTAAATAGTGAATTGAGGCCAAGTCATTTGGTAAGAAGAGGCTTAAGAGGTGTATATGAGATAGTATAGATTTGAATGAGGCTTCAATTTTATGAATTGCTTTAGGTGTCTAGTTAGTATCCTTTAGTTGTTGCCTTTGAGCTAAGGGGAAGATGATAGGGTAATGAACCAAAGTAAGTCTTGAGCTTTCGATTGTGATGAGTTGACCAGGATGATAGTAGACTGAGTTGAGTGAAAGTAGATGGGGAAGAGTGAGTGTTTATTGATTGTGATAGTTGTGTTGTACTTGTCTAGTTGAGGATAGATGTGTGGAAGAGGAGCGAGATGAGACCTTATAATGTGCAATAGATAGGTAAGAGTATGTTAGTATGTCTCTGGGTAAGAGCTCATATAATAATGGAGGTAGAAGTGTTAAAGTAAGCCTGGCAATTCTTAGGTGTGGTTGGGGTGATTAGAGTGATAGGCTTGAGTGTGTGGTAGTAACTATGAGAGTGCTGATAGTAGGATATTGATGAATTTTGGGGGAATGATTGGATGTACATGAAGAGTGTTATAAGGCTCAAAAAAAGGGGAAGCTTGGGCCTCGATATATTGGCCTTACGAAATTATGAAAGGGATTGAGAATGTCACTCATGAATTGGAGTTTGATAGTTGATGATGTAGATGTTTGAATGATTCGGTTGATAGAGTTTCAATGTTCTATTTGTTCCTAACGATGAAAATATTTAAGGTAATGTTCCTACGTTTGACTTGAAGTGGTTTACCTATTCTTGAGTCGGAATAGTTGATTGTCTAGATTGCTTGATATGGTCGATTGGTTGATTTTATTGAGTCTCAATTTTTATTCGTGCCTCGAGTCCACCATTGGTTTACTTATCATTCAAGGACGAATGATCCCAAAAGGGAGATAATATAACACCCCAGAATGTTTTTCTGCAAGGACTCAAATATTTCTTCACGTGTGTGTAGACTCAAACAGTATGACTTGTAATTTTATATATGAGTTAGGATCAATTTCTAAGTATTTGAAGGGTATTATATGTGGTTTAGGGTCATAAGGGATCTCTAACACCAAGCTGAGTCCAAAGAATTCCTTTCGGCTAAGTTTCCGAATGAGTTAGTATAAGGGTCAACTTTGAATGACCATATCTCATTGAATATAACAAACTGGGTGGCCCATGACCTATCAAATTAAATGTATTTGAGTCTTCTTTCCAACTCCACCAAGATTGCATTTTTTGGACTTTAGCGTCAAAAGGTATGACCATTTTATTATAGACTAGTACTATAGAAAAATTCAGGCCTGGACTATCACTACAGGAATTTCAGGCCTGGCACTCCAGTGGCGCCCGGTGGCACTATAACGCCAGAAACTAGCCTCAGTAGTTTGTCCCTTGGCATGAAGTGCCACTAAAACACCTTCAAGGTTTTTAAGCCCATTTTCCAGATTTAAGAAATTTCAGGCTTGGCGCTGTACTGGCGCAGCGCGCCAGCAGGTTTTTAGCCCATTTTTCCAGATTTTGATAAAGGGAACTTGGACTTTTTCCCTAAACATATATACACTAACTTGGAACATTTTGGGATCAATTCTTTCAGTCTTCTCACCTCCAAAGAACCCTAAACTTCATCCCCTCTTCTCTTCCAAATCATCTCCAACAAAATCCTCTCAAAAGCTCAAGGATTCAAGATATTCAAGTCATGTCTTTGATTTTCGGTGAGATGTTCTTCATTTCCAGGTATTTAAGGCTAACCTAAAATATGGATTGAGTTCTTTCATATGCCCCATAGATGTGTTGGATGAAAATTGTGAAAGACTTGAACTTTCTATGAATGTTTTCTTGGATTTTTCCTAAACCCTAGAATATTATTAATATGTGTTAATGATGTTCTTGAGTTGAGTTTGTTGAGATTATGGATTCATGTCTTCATCCACATAAAACTAAGATGAGATTTCTTTTTGTTATAATTTATCTTGAGGTTGAGATTGATAGTTTTTATGTAAATATTGCTTTCAAAGGGAGATGATGTATTTTTGTTAATGAGTGTAAATGAAATTGAATATAGAGGTAAATGGGGATTTTGGAGAAAGATGTTTGATGATGATGTGAATGATGAGGTTTGATGTAACACCCTGGAATTGTTTTCGCAAAGACTCGAACATTTTTTCACGTGTGTGTAGACTCGAACCGAAGGACTTGTAATTTTATATATGAGTTAAGATCAATTTCTAAGTATTTGCAGTGTGTTAGATTTATTTAGGGGTCATAAGGTATCTCTAACACCAATCCGAGTCCAAAGAATTCCAATCGATTAAGTTTTCAGATGAGTTAGTATAAGGGTCAACTTAAAATGATCATATCTCCTAGAATATAATGAACTGGGTGGACCATAACCTATTAAATTAAAGGTCTTTGAGTCTTCTTTGCAACGCCACCAAGATTTCATTTTTTGGAATTTGTAGTCAAAAGTTATGACCATTTTACTATAGACTAGTACTATAGGAATTTCAGGCCTGGACTCTAACTGCAGAAATTTAGGCTTGGCGCTCCAGTGGCGCCCGGCGCCACTATAGCTCCAGAAAACAGCCTCAGTAGTTTGGTCCTTGGTGCGATGCGCCACTATTAGGTGTGTAGGGTTTTAAGCCCATTTTGTCTTAGCGCTGCAGTGGCGCGACGCTCCACTATAGCGCCAACAGGATTTTTGCCCAGTTTTCCAGATTTTGAAGAGGGGCAACTTGGATATTTTCCCTAAACATATATACTCTCACTTGGAACATTTTGGACCATATTTTCCCAGACTTTTGCCTCTCCAAAGGAACCCTAATATTCATCCTCTCTTCTCTTCCAAATCATCTCCAACAAAATCCTCTCAAAAGCTCAAGGATTCAGGATCTTTAAGTCAAGTCTTGGTTTCCGGTGAGATGATATTCAAGCAAGGTATGTAAGGCTAACCTAAAATATGAATTGAGTTCTTTCATATGCCCATAAATGTGATGGATGAAAGTTGTGAAATATTTGAACCTTCTATTAATGTTTCTTTAATTTTTTGTATATAAATCCATATATTAATAATGTTCTTGAGTTGAGTTTGTTGAGATTATGGATTCACGTATTCATTCACATGAAACCAAGATGAGATTTTCTTTTTGGTCATAATTTGTCTTGAGGTTGAGATTGATGGCTTTTATGTATAATAAAAATAATATTGTCCCTTTTTTTAAAAAGTGAAATGGGGTATTCTTTTATATGAGTTTGATGAAATTGATTTTGAGTAAAAATAAGGATTTTGGAGCAAGATGTTTGATGATGATGTGAATGAAGATGTTTGATGATGATGTGAATGTCGTTTATCTTTAACAAAGGTAAAATGATTAATGAATAGGTTATGTTGATGAGGATGTTTTGTGATGAAGTGGATTGGAGTCTAATGTGATTATGTGATATGTGATTTACATAATTTGATTTGATTGGAGTCTTGTGAGCATTTTGAAAATAAATGACCTTTTGAGAAGGAGTTTTAAATAAATGATTGTGAGCATTTTTGCATAAACTATTTATACACTATTTGAGTTTTAAAGAATGATTATTTTTATCTTTGATTTAAAAAGAGTTTAAGCACGATTTTAGTTTGAAAAGTCTCTTAATTATCACTTTGAACATGAGTATTTTGAGTATAAAGGAGTTGAATATTTTTCCATAAAAATGTCTATTTTCAGGTAGAGTTGAGGAGTTGAAATTATATTTTAAATGCATATAATATTTTCTACATCCATTGAGTTGAGATGGTATCAAATTTAAAGAGAAGAGTTTGATGATTGAAATGAGTCAATTTGAAAGAAGGTCCAATGAGGCCAGATTTGATTTGAGTTTTGAAAAGAGTCCAAGAGACTAAATGAGTTGATTTGAAAGAGTCTAATGAGACTAAATGAGTATTTTGAGTATTTTACTCACTCGATAGATATGAGCATATTGAGTCTTAGGAGGAGTATTGAGCACCGAATTGGGTAAGAGTATAGTCCATACTCGAACCAATAAACTACGTCACCAAGCGTAGGAGATGATTGAACCGTTAAAGCCGAATGTTTCCTAAATTACTGTCCTGATATGATAGGACTTGATTGGTTATGGATCCATGATTGTTGATTCGTTCTTACCCTAGCAAGGTATGAACGGACGTGGAAACAATGTCGGCTTGTTGTACTATCACTCGCTCATATGGTGATAGTTGTCGGTTAGAGAAACTCCCAATTAAATGGATTATGCTTGGTATGATTGGCTTGATTGTGATTGTAGATGATTGGGTTAAATTATAAAACATTGCATAATTTAATTTGCATATCTATTGGGTTGAGTCTTTTGACTTTATGCTGGAGTTGATTGCTTATGATTGGGTTGGATGATATATGATTGGATTGTGTATGATTGGATTGGATTAGGTGATGTGTGATGGATTGGATTAAATGATATGTGATCGGGTAGTGTACGACTGGAATGGATTGAATAGAATGATGTGTGATTAGGTTGAATAGAGTGGTATGTGATTGGATGGGATCGAATTGTAAATGATTTGATTGAACTGTATTGTACATGATTGGATTGAATTGTATGGTATATGATTGGTCTTTGTCTAAAAATGTATTCTTACTTTAGACTTATGACACTTTGATTGAGTCTCTTTTATCTTTCTGATTTGAGATATTTGAACCAACGTTATTCTTCCTTGAGGTATGTTTCATTCTGCCATATTACATACTTGTACATTCCATGTACTGACGTCCATTTGGACCTGCATTATTTCATGATGCAGAGAAGTGTTTAAGAGATCGTCAATAGGAGCACCATTGAGGATCTATACAAACTCAGCATATTGGTGAGTCCTCCCTTATATTCGGAGGACACCGCTTACGTTATTCTTACGTCGAGATAGCCCTTTTCATTTTGATTTGAGGTAGCCATGAACATGTCATTGACACCAATTAGATAGTAGTGATAGAGGCTTCATAGACTAGATAGTGATGGGTCAATTGAGTATTTTCTTTCCTTGAATTATTCTTGTCAAAGTATTTTAAATGACAAATATTGGAGTTTGATTTGTTGGCCGATGGCCTTTCTTTCTTGAGTTAGATCATTGATTTGGATCGCCCGCCAAATTATTTTGTTATTTAAACTTTTTGCTGATTGATTGATAGTGAATGAATGTATGATTGGACCAAGTGGTTCGCTTATGGACCAGCAATGATCTTCGAGTGTCGGTCACGTCTAGGGTACCCTCTTGGGGCGTGATATTTGATGATGAGGTGAATGATGTTTATTTAATTAAGGAAAAATGATTGATGAAGAGGTTATGTTAATGATGACGTTTTGATATGAAATGGATTGGAGTCCAATGTTGACTACATGATATGTGATTTGCATAATTTGATTTGATTGGAGTCATATGAGTATAAATGATTGTTTGAGAAGGAGTTTTAAATAAATAATTTGTGAACATTTTTGCATAAACTATTTATACACTATTTTGAGTTTAAAGAATGATTATTTTCATCTTTGATTTAGAAAGAGTTTAAGTATGACTTGAGTTTGAAAAGTCTCTTAATTATTATTTTGAGTATGAGTATTTAGAATATAAACGAGTTGACAATTTTTACATTAAAACATATATTTTGAGATTGAGTTGAGTAGTTAAAAACTATGTTTTAAATGCATTCATTGAGTTGAGATTGTATCAATTTTAAGGGGAAGAGTTTGATGGTTTGAGATGAGTTGATTTGAAGGAAGGTCCAATGAGGCCAGATTTGATTGGGTTTTGAAAAGAATCTAATGAGTCTAAATGAGTTAATTTGAAAATAAGTCTTAACAGACTAAATGAGTATTTTGAGTATTTTACTCACTTGATATATATGAGCATATTGAGTCTTGGGAGGAGTATCGAGCACCGAATTAGGTAAGAGTATATTCCATACTCAAACCAATAACTACGTCGACAAACGTAGGAGAGGATTGGACCGTTAAAGTCGGATGTTTCCTAAATTACTGTCCTGACATGATAGGACTTGATTGGTTATGGATCCATGATTTTTGATTCGTTCTTACCCTGGCAAGGTATGAACGGATGTGGAAACAACGTCGGCTTGTTGTACTATCACTTGCTCATATGGCAAAAGTTGTCGGTTAGAGAAACTCCCAATTTAGTGGATTGTGCTTGATATGATTGGTTTGATTGAGATTGTATCTGATTGATTTGATTTGTAAATTTATTGCTAAATTCTAATTTGCATATCTATTGAATTGAGTCCTTTGACTTTATTGTTGAGTTGATTGTAAACGATTGGATATGATTGAATTGAATTGTACAAGATTGGATTGGATTGGATTGGATGGTATGTGATTGAATTGTAAATTAATGGATTGAATTGGATTGTACATGATTGGATTGGATCGAATTGTATGTGATTGGATTGGATCGGATTGTATGTGATTGGATTGGATCGGATTGTATACGATTGGATTGAATTGAATTGTATATCATTGGATTGGATCAGATTGTATATGATTGGATTGGATCGGATTGTATATGATTGGATTGGATTGAATTGTATGTGATTGGATTGGATTGAATGGTATGTGATTAAATTGAATTGGATTGTACGTGATTGGATTGAATTGTATATAAGTAGTCTCTGTCTAAACCGTATTCCTACTTTAGACTTATGATACCTTGATTGAGTATCTCTCATCTTTTTGATTTGAGATATTTAAATCGGTATTGTTTCATTCTGTCATATTTCATACTTGTACATTCCACGTACTGACGTCCATTTGGACATGCATCATTTTATGATGCAGAGACAGGTTTAAGATGTCATCAATAGGTCCACCGTTGAGGATCTTTTCACACTCAGCTTATTAGTGAGCCCTCCCATACATTCGAAGGATACCACTTAAGTTATTCTTGCGTCGAGTTAGTCTTTTCATTCTGATTTGATGTAGCCATGAACCTGTCATTGACACCATTTAGATAGTAGTGATATAGGCTTCATAGACTAGATAGTGATGGGTCGATTGAGTATTTTAATTTCTTGAATTATTCTTGTCAATCGATTTTAATGACATAGATTGGTGATCGATTTGTTGGCCCATGGCTCTCTTCATTGAGTTAGATTTGTGATTTGAGTTGCCCACTAAATTATTTCCTTATTTTTAAGCCTTCCGCTGATTGATTAAATGAACGGCTGTGTGATCAGGTCAAATGGTTCGCTTGGGAGCTAGAAATGGTTTCTGAGTACCGGCCACGTCTAGGGTACCCTCCCGGGGCGTGGCAGTTTATTTTTCAGCCGTTCTTGGAGGAATGCCTACTTCACATTCTTAATGGACATAACGAGTTGGCTCGATATGACATCAAGAGTCTGGTTTGCAAGACTTGAGAAAAAGCTGAGGAGGACCTGATAAATGTAAGGTTTCTGTGTACTCTTTGTTTACTTTTAATAGTTAACTTGTTTTCTTGATCTTCTTCCTCCCTGATAGTTGATTTCCTATTGTTGTGGTTTCTATGTGTAACTCTTGTCTACAAGTAATAAGCGAACATGTACATTATCTTTGTCATTCCTTTCATTCTCATCTTGGCTAATGCAAAGACGTATAAACTTATGAATGAAGACATGCACAAGTTTCAGAATTTACAAAGGGAGGATGCTATGCTAAGTATCTAATGAAAAGGCATTTAACTTTCCTTTCATCATGTCATTAAGGGCTACATTTTGACTGATGACAACCTTTCTTGCAAATTTGGATCCTATGGCAGGCCATACTGTATTCAGATTGCAGAGGATAACAACTAAGCAAGGTGTCCTCATGTTGATGAAGATGCCCTAAGCGTTAATAACTGTATTCAGAGATGGTGTTGTATCTAAAGCAAAGGAGCACAACAGAATAGGTTGAAAAAGTAGCACTAAGTATGAGGTCTTTTTCAGAAATAGTGATAAATCTCACGAGCAACAGCGGAAGATGGATGCATTTATATGAAAGATCTTTAGCTAACAGAGGTTCACATCATTCCGTTATACCTTTGATCAATTAGCTAAACATAATAAATATACTGTTAGTGTCACATTTTAATATTAATATAAATATATCATATGTGACATTATGTATCATGTTATGTCAATTGGTGGATATTACATTTGTAACCACCAACTCTTTTATTTCACCATTATTTTACCTTTTTATTCTTGTAACTTATGTAACCTTTGGCCATTCATTTAGCCAATTTACTACCCATAATCTTCCTATTCATCGCAAGGAAGAATTCCTCATCTATAAATAGTGATGAATTTGTGTACAAGATATGAATAAGAGAAAAGAGTATAAAAAAAGATGAGAAGTTTATATTGTGTTTATATTGAGGTTAATCTAGTGAAAGAGAGAGTTGAGACAAAGAAATTATTCACTACAACAAAATGTATCTATAGCTACGGAATTTAAGCTATGAATTCAAAAATCTTAGCTATTACCTAGTAATAGCTAGTAATAGAGTTATTATTTTGATAAATTTTCTAGTTAATCTTTATATTTTTATCACCAATTGAAATTTATTGTAGTACTAATATAATTACAATAAATAAGGTGTCACAAATTTTTCTAGTTAGATGAATATTTATAAATAAATATATATGTACATTCATTTCGTAGAGATTTCTACATTCTGATAGGTATAATTGCTTGTATAAAGAAGTTCTTATATGATATCATAAAATTAAATACTCATCAAATTAATTAGTATCTAAATAGACAAATTCATTAACAAGGATGCAGAAATTAAATTAAAGAGATACATTTTATGATAAAATTGTACACCATGAGAAATAACAATTATATGGTTGCTCCATGACTCCGACCTCTTCTATCAAACGATTTCTTTATCGAGTTAATATAATTAGAGGTATTCATCTTTCTGTTTAATTCGATTTTATAGTGTCTTAATTGTAGTTTCAGATATAATTTAAATTAATAGGATGTTATGTTATATATAATTAATTTTAACTAATTAATTATATCAATTTTTAATAAAATTAATTTCACTAATCCAAACTCAGCATTCATCTTGATCAAGTGCTTCGAGAATTGTTATTAGACTTGAACATATCCTATTGAAATAATACATATACATTTTAGTACAATTATAGGTGTTTATTGTTAGATTCGATTTATTTTAGTGAATTGAATATAATTTCAGTACATATACATTTTAAATATAATTTCAATAAATAATGGTTGTATTTTTAAAAAATTGATTAAGTAGTTGTATCAAAGTTAAAGTACAAAACAGCACTAAGTTTCACTCAAGTTCATCTTGATCAAGTATCTTGAGAATTTTTATTTGACGAAAAATATTTTTGATTGAGACAATATCATTATCGATCTAGTGTATTTAGGTATGATCGTTTTATTTGGTTCAATTTTATATAGTCTTACTTGTAAATTTTAAATAGAATGGTTAAATTATATATAATTAAGTCTAATTTACTAATAAAATGGATTTAACTAAAAACCTTTGTAGCTCGCTTAAGCTTCATCCTAAGCAGGTGCTTCAAGATTTTTTATTTGACTCGTACCCAATTATTAAAATAATAATTTAATCGATCTAATTAATGTAATTATATGCTTATATAGTTTGATCCGATTTAATTTTATGAGATCTTATTTGTAATTATAAGTTTTAAATAAAATTTAAATAAATAGATAATAATGTCTAAATATCTAATATAACTCAAACCACATTAACAAATAACACACCAAAATAATAGTTTCATCTTAGATGACAAATTATTTCGAATTAAAAAAACAGTTTAATATTTTTTAGAATTGACACTTTAGATCTAAAGTGTAACACCCTCAAAATTTTTCCCTAGAATTCAAACCCTTCTTGTATACGGGTAGGGTCGAACTCGAGTATTGAGGAGCATACGCATGAGTTGAGATGCGCCTTTGAGAATTTGAGTAGTACTAGAGGTGAGGTGGGGTCATGAAGGACCCCTAGGATCAAATTAAATCCAAAAGATTCGTCGTGGCAAAATTTAGGATGAGTTCGTATAAGAGTCAACTTGTAACGACCCTATCTTTTGAAGGACGTCAATCTGGGTGGCCCACGACCTATCAAATTAAAGGTCGTCAAGTCTTCTTTCCAACGCCACCAAGAACGTAAATTTTGGAGTTCGGAGTCAAAATATATGACGATCCTACGATGAACTAGCACTGCAGGAATTTCATTCTTGGCCTGGGTTGCAACTGCAGGGGAAATGGCCTTAGCGCTGTAAGGGCGCGACGCGCCACTATCGCGCCAGAAACATGCCTCAGTAGTTTGGTCCTTGGCGCGACGCGCCACTAAAAGTTGTGCAGGGTTTTTCAGGCCAAATTTCCAGAACCTAGAAAATTTGGCCTTGGCGCTGTAAGGGCGCGACGCACCATTATCGCGCCAGAAACATGCCTCAGTAGTTTGGTCTCTGGCGCGGTGCGCCACTATGAGGTGTGCAGGTTTTAGGCGTATTCAGCCTGGTGCTGCAATAGCGCGACGCGCCACTATCGCGCCAGGTGCATTTTTAGCCTATTTTCAGAACTTTGAGGAGGGGTAATTTGGGAACTTACCCAAGTTATATATGTATTACCCTGGGTCATTTTGGGATCAAAATTTCCAGCTCTCTCTCTCTCTAAAAAGCCCTAGCTTCTCTCTCTTTTCTTCTTCCTCTCCATTCTCAACAAAGAGTTGTCCCAAGAGCTTCAAGATTTGAGTCCTCCATTGAAGACCCAACAACAAGTTTCTCTCCAAGTCTTCACTAAGGTATGTAAGGCTAACCAAAACATGGGTTGAGTCCACCCATGTGCCCTATTCTTGCTTTGAGGTTAGATGTTCATGAAAATAGAGTTTCTTGGTATGGTGTATGCTTGTATGAACTTTGTCCCCTATTTATTTGATTCTATATGTGTCAATGTTGTTGAGCTAAGAGGTTCCAAAAATGAGCCCTTATGTGAGTATGAGTTGATGAAGAAATGAGTTGTGAAATATGTTTTATCTATCTTCTTAACTATGTAGATTATGATAAAGGGTGTTATTTTCTTGAAATTGTTGCCCAATATGAAATGTCAATTTAAAGTCTTGAAATTGTGATAAGCCCCAAAAGATTTCTCAAATGGATGAAAGAAATGATTGATTACATCTAGATGATGCTACATATGTGCATTTAAATTTCTTTGAATGTTATGCTTGAGATTGATCGGATAGTACGATTGAGAAAGATGTGACCGTGATAGAGTTGATGAGATGACAAGGTTATAACAAGACTTGTCGATATGAGTTGATTGAGTTGATTGAATGGAGTTTTATGAGCATTGAGTCTTGGGAGGAGTATCGAGCACCGAATTGGGCAAGAGTATAGTCCATACTCAAACCCAATACCTGTGTTACCAAACGTAGGTAGGATTGAACCGTTAAGTCGGATGCTTCTCCGAGAGTTTGTCCTGACATTATAGGACTTGGTTGGATTGGATCCATGAGTGTTTGATTCGTTCATACCCTGGCAAGGTATGAACGGGCGCGGCAACAACGTCGTTTTGTTGTACCTTCACTGGCTCATAAGTGATGGTTGTCGGTTAAGAGAAACTCCCAAATAGGTCTTGATAGTACTCTAAGTCAGAATGAGTGGAATTGTATGTGATTGGTCCCGTCTAAATCATATTCTTGTTTTAGACTTAGTACATTTGATTAAGTTATTATTCCTCTTGAGTTGAGCTTTCGAGTTGATTAATTCTTTCTTGATGTTCGTTGTATTCGGCCATTTTACATACTCGTACATTCCATGTACTGATGCCATTTGGCCTGCATCGTTTCATGATGCAGAGACATGTACTAGAGATCATCAACCGGCACTCCGTTGAAGATCCACATACACTCTCAGCTAGTTGGTGAGTCCTCCTAGTTTCTGGAGGATGTTGAGCCTTCATGTATAGTTTTATTGACATTTCCTTACTTTGATTGTTGGTAGCCATGGACTTGTCATTGGTACCTCTTAGACTTTGATAGAGGCTTCATAGATTGGAGTGTGGGGAGGTCGAACTGTTATTTTGAGGAGTCTTATTTTATTGCTTTATTGGGTTGTAAAGGTTTGGCCTTCGGCCACCATATATGAATAGTATTTCTTTAATTGAGTTTCCGCTAAGAGAATGTGATTGGATGAATATGTGACTGAACCAGGTGGTTCGCTCGGAGGTCAGAAATGGCCTTCGGGTGCCGGTTACGTCTAGGGTACCCTCCCGGGGCGTGACAAACATGGTATCAGAGCATAGAGTTCAAGTGTCCTAGGGAGTCTATGAAGCCGTGTCTAGTAGAGTCTTGCTTATGGGTGTGTTGTGCACCATACTTATAAGAAGGAGGCTATAGAACATTAGGAATTGTCTCACTTCTCTCATACTCTGAACTCGTGCAATAGAGTTAAACTCTATAAAACTCCTTTCTAATTCGTGCGTTTGTACGTTACAGATAATGCCTCCTAAACGTACCGCTAGCCAGAGGAATGTTGATAGTGCAGGGATGCCACAGTCAGAGGCACGCCCAGCAAGGGCTAGAGGCCGACCCGCAAGATATGCGGAGGCACCTCAAGTGCCATCTACTCCACCTACACCCACATCAGAGGCAGAATTTCGAGGGGCAATTGCAATGCTCACATAACTAATGGCTGTCCGAAGTGGTAATTAGGGTTCGCCGACTCTCAGCTCTAGTTCCCAGGAGCCATCTGCTGCCACTAGAATTAGAGATTTTCTAAGGATGAATCCACCAGCATTCATGGGTTCTAAGGTCGATGAAGACCCCCAGAACTTTATCGATGAGATGTGGAAGATTCTGAAAGCTATGCATGCTACGAAAATCAAGGGGGTCGAGTTGGTGTCTTATCCACTCAAAGATGTGGCAAACATTTGGTATAACCAATGGGAACAGAGTAGGGGTGAGGATGCTGAACTTGCTAGGTGGGATGATTTTGAGGGGGCCTTCCTTGACCACTTCTTTCCCCAAGAATTGAGGGAAGCAAAAGTGGAGGAATTTGTAAACCTGAAATAGGAGGGTATGTTGGTTAATGAGTATGGCCTAAAGTTCATCCAGCTGTCCAGGTATGCTCCTGAAATGATTCCAGATGTGAGGTCAAAGATGAGGAAGTTCATCTCCGGCTTAGGGAGGCATGTGAAGAAGGAGTGCAAGGCAGCCTTGTTGATCTCGGATATGGATCTTTCCAAATTAATGGTGTATGCTCAACAGGTAGAGGAGGAGAAAAGAAAAGATAGAGAAGAGCACCTGAGCAAGAAGGCAAAATCAACGGGCCATGAGAATGAGCAGAGGCAAGGCAAGGGCAACAGGTCCTTCTTCCAGAAGAGGCCTTCCAACTATGCCTCATCTACCGCCAGTACACCTATGCCGCAGAACAGGTATGACCGACAAGGACAGAGTTGCCAGAACTTCAGCCCCCAGGGTTCTCAATCTCAGGCTAGTGTAAGTCAAGGTTTGAGGGGGAAGCCACCCTGCGGCAAGTGTGGCAGGCTCCACTTGGGAGAATGCAGAGCGGGAAGGGTTGGTTGTTATAAATGCGGCCAAGTAGACCATTTTCAGAAGGAGTGTCCAGCATGGGGGAACAGGGCCCAACATTCTACCACCGCACCACTGGCTAGAGGTAATCAAAGGGGCACTACTTCAGGCACCGATAGAGGTACAAACCGTTTATATGCTATGGGTAGTTGCCAAGATCAAGAGAACTCTCCAAACGTCGTGACGGGTATGATTCAAGTCTCTTCTCTTGATTGTTATATATTGATGGATCCGGGTGCCACCTTATCTTTTGTGACTCCTTATATGGCTAGTAAATTCAATAAAATTCCTGAACGTCTTCTTGAGCCTTTTAGTGTGGCCACTCTTGTCGGTGATTCTGTCTTAGCTGAGAGAGTCTATAGAGATTGCACTGTGACCATTTATCACAGGGATACCTTGGCCGACCTAGTTGAGTTGGACAGGGTTGATTTTGACGTGATCCTTGGCATGGACTGGTTCTATGTCTGTTATGCCTCTATTGATTGTAGAACTCAAATTGTCACATTCAAATTCCCGAATGAGGCTGTCATAGAGTGGAAGGGTAGTCCTATTGCGCCTAAGGGTAAGTTTATTTCATACCTTAGGGCCAGGAAGCTAATCTCAAAGGGGTGTGTTTATCACATTGTCCGAGTTAAAGATGACAGCATTGAGTCTCCATCCCTTAAGTCGGTTCTGATTGTCAACGAGTTTCCAGATGTCTTTCCTAAAGATCTGCCTGGAGTCCCTCCTGATAGGGAGATCGACTTCGGGGTTGATGTTCTTCCTGATACCCAGCCTATCTCAATTCCTCCTTATAGAATGGCCCCGGCCGAGTTGAGAGAGCTGAATGAGCAGTTGAAAGACTAGTTAGATAAGGGATTTATTAGGCCGAGTGTCTCGCCATGGGGAGCTCCAGTCCTATTTGTTCAAAAGAAAGATGGGTCCCTTAGGATGTGTATTGACTACAGGCAGCTCAATAAAGTCACTGTAAAGAACAAATACCCTCTCCCCAGAATAGATGATTTATTTGATTAGCTTCAGGGTGCTACGTCCTTCTCAAAGATACACTTGAGATCCGGTTACCACCAGTTAAAGGTGAGAGAATGCGATATTCCGAAGACTACTTTCCGGACTCGTTATGGCCACTTCGAATT
Organism: Solanum dulcamara; assembly: GCF_947179165.1. Classification (NCBI taxonomy): domain Eukaryota; kingdom Viridiplantae; phylum Streptophyta; class Magnoliopsida; order Solanales; family Solanaceae; genus Solanum; species Solanum dulcamara. The sequence continues at coordinate 69,140,885 of NC_077242.1, forward strand.
CTTGGTCATGTCCTTTGGGTTGACTAATGCCCCCACCGCTTTTATGGATGTCATGAACTGAATATTTAAGCCATATCTTTATATGTTTGTGATTGTGTTCATAGATGATATTCTGGTTTATTCTAAGAATGAGGAGGAGCATGCCCATCATCTTAGAGTCGTCTTGCAAACTTTGAGAGACCAGGTATTGTATGCAAAGTTCTCCAAATGTGAATTTTGGCTTGCATCAGTGGCCTTCCTAGGCCACATTATATCTGGAGAGGGTATTCAGGTTGATGCTCAGAAAATTGAGGCAGTGAAGAGTTGGCCCAGACCCACATCCCCGACAGAGATAAGAAGCTTCTTGGGTTTGGCTGGCTATTATCGAAGGTTCGTAGAGGGATTCTCCTCCATATCATCACCATTGACTAAGCTGACTCAAAAGAAGGCTAAGTTCCAATGGTCCGAGGCTTGTGAGGAGAGTTTCCAGAAATTGAAGACTAAGCTAACCACTGCCCCTGTTCTAACCTTGCTCGATGGTACAGAGGGCTTTGTGATCTATTGTGATGCATCCAGAATTAGTTTGGGTTGTGTGTTGATGCAAAGAGGGAAGGTGATAGCCTATGCTTCAAGACAGCTTAAGGTTCATGAGAGGAATTACCCAACTCATGACCTTGAACTGGCAGCTGTGGTGTTTGCGCTTAAAATTTGGCGCCACTACCTGTATGGAGTGTATGTTGATGTATTCACCGATCACAAGAGCTTACAATACGTCTTTATCCAGAAGGAACTCAACCTGAGGCAAAGGAGATGGCTTAAGCTACTCAAGGACTATGATATGAGCATCCTCTACCATCCAGGTAAAGCTAATGTTGTTGCTGATGCTCTTAGTAGGTTGTCTATGGGTAGCACTGCCCACGTGGAGGAAGGAAGGAGAGAATTGGCAAAAGAGGTACACAGATTAGCCCGATTGGGAGTTTATCTGGAAGAGAACAATAAAGGCAGAGTCACTATTCAGGATGGGTCTACGTCCTCACTTATGGCAGAGGTAAAGGAGAAGCAAGACCAAGATCTCATCCTTCTCCAATTGAAGGGAATTGTTCACAAATAAGAGGTAATGGTTTTCACCAAAGGGGGAGATGGTGTGTTGAGGTACCAAAATAGATTATGTGTGCTGGATGTCGATGATGTTCGAGAGAGGATTATGGCCGAAACGCATAGTTCCAGGTACTCCATTCATCCAAGCTCTACGAAAATGTATCATGACTTGAAGGAAATCTATTGGTGGAGTGGGATGAAGAAGGGTATTGCGGAATTTGTTTCCAAGTGCCTGAATTGCCAACAGGTGAAGGTTGAGCATCAAAGGCCATGTGTTTTAGCCCAAAACATAGAAATTCTAGAATGGAAGTGGGAGATGATCAACATGGACTTTATTACAGGCTTGCCGAAGTCCCGAAAGCAACATGATTCCATTTGGGTGATTGTGGATAGAATGACGAAATCAGCTCACTTCTTGGCGGTTAAGACTACTAATACCACAGAAGATTATGCAAAGTTGTACATCCAGGAGATCGTCAGATTGCATGGGGTTTCCTTGTCTATTATCTCAGACAGAGGAGCTCAATTCACTTCCCAATTTTGGAAATCCTTTCAGAAGGGATTAGGTTCGAGGGTGAACTTGAGTACAGCCTTCCATCCCCAGACAAATGGACAAGCAGAGCGCACCATCCAGACATTGGATGATATGTTGAGGGCATGTGTTCTTGACTTCAAGGAAACTGGGATGATCACTTACCTCTCATAGAGTTTGCATACAACAATAGCTATCATGTAAGCATTCAAATGGCTCCTTATGAAGCTTTGTATGGGAGGAGGTGTAGGTCTCCTATTGGGTGGTTTGAAGTTGGTGAATCCAAGTTGATTGGGCCTGACCTTGTTCACCAAGCTATGGAGAAGGTGAGAGTTATCCAAGATAGGCTAAAGACAGCCCAAAGTCGCCAAAAATCTTACACCGATGTGAGAAGGAAAGACTTAGAGTTTGAGGTGGGTGATTGGGTGTATTTGAAAATGTCACCCATGAAGGGTGTCATGAGGTTTGGAAAGAAGGGGAAGCTTAGTCCTCGATATATTGGTCCTTACCAGATCTTGAGACGGATTGGAAGTGTTGCTTATGAGTTGGAGTTACCCTCAGAGCTAGCTTCTATTCATCCGGTGTTCCACGTTTAGATGTTGAAAAAGTGCTTGGGTGATCCCTCATTGGTAGTCCCTATTGATAGCATTAGAGTTAAGGATAACTTATCCTATGAAGAAGTTCTGGTCCAAATCCTTGATCGCCAAATTCGCAAATTGAGGAACAAAGAGTTCACCTCAGTCAAAGTCCTGTGGAGGAACCAATATGTTGAGGAAGCCACATGGGAAGCAGAGGAAGCCATGAAATATAAATATCCACACCTATTCGTGCCTACCGAGGAGAATGTTGAAGGTAATGACCATTTCCTTGACTTGAATTCATTTGTGCCTTTTTGAGTTTTGATTGATAATTGTTTGAAAATTTGATTGATTGAATGATTGAATGTTGATTATGATTAGTACCCTGAGTCCATTCCTGGCCACTCGTCATTCGAGGACGAATGATCCCAAGGGGGAGATAATGTAACACCCCTCAAAATTTTCCCCTACGATGAACTAGCACTGCAGGAATTTCATTCTTGGCCTGGGTTGCAACTGCTGGGGAAATGGCCTTGGCGCTGTAAGGGCGCGATGCGCCATTATCGTGTCAGAAACATGCCTCAGTAGTTTGGTCCTTGGCGCGACGCGCCACTAAAAGTTGTGCAGGGTTTTTCAGGCCAAATTTCCAGAACCTAGAAAATTTGTCCTTGGCGCTGTAAGGGCGCGGCGCGCCATTATCGCGCCAGAAACATGCCTCAGTAGTTTGGTCTCTGGGAAAGCGCCACTACGAGGTGTGTAGGTTTTAGGCGTATTCAGCCTGGCGCTGCAATGGCGCGACACACCACTATCGCGCCAGGTGCATTTTTAGCCTATTTTCAGAACTTTGAGGAGGGGTAATTTGGGAACTTACCCAAGTTATATATGTATTACCCTTGGTCATTTTGGGATCAAAATTTCCAGCTCTCTCTCTCTCTAAAAAACCCTAGTTTCTCTCTCTTTTCTTCTTCCTCTCCATTCTCAACAAAGAGTTGTCCGAAGAGCTTCAAGATTTAAGTCCTCCATTGAAGACCCAACATCAAGGTTCTTTCCAAGTCTTCACTAAGGTATGTAAGGCTAACCAAAACATGGGTTAAGTCCACCCATGTGCCCTATTCTTGCTTTGAGGTTAGATGTTCATGAAAATAGAGTTTCTTGGTATGGTGTATGCTTGTATGAACTTTGTCCCCTATTTATTTGATTCTATATGTGTCAATGTTGTTGAGCTAAGAGGTTCCAAAAATGAGCCCTTATGTGAGTATGAGTTGATGAAGAAATGAGTTGTGAAATATGTTTTATCTATCTTCTTAACTATGTAGATTATGATAAAGGGTGTTATTTTCTTGAAATTATTGCCCAATATGAAATGTCAATTTAAAGTCTTGAAATTGTGATAAGCCTCAAAAGATTTCTCAAATGGATGAAAGAAATGATTGATTACATCTAGATGATGCTACATATGTGCATTTAAATTTCTTTGAATGCTATGCTTGAGATTGATCGGATAGTACGATTGAGAAAGATGTGACTGTGACAGAGTTGATGAGATGACAAGGTTGTAACAAGACTTGTCGATATGAGTTGATTGAGTTGATTGGATGGAGATTTATGAGCATTGAGTCTTGGGAGGAGTATCGAGCACCGAATTAGGCAAGAGTATAGTCCATACTCAAACCCAATACCTGTGTTGCCAAACGTAGGGGGGATTGAACCGTTAAGTCGGATGCTTCCCCGAGAGTTTGTCCTGACATTATAGGACTTGGTTAGATTGGATCCATGAGTGTTTGATTCGTTCATACCCTGGCAAGGTATGAACGGGCGCGGCAACAACGTCGTTTTGTTGTACCTTCACTGGCTCATAAGTGATGGTTGTCAATTAAGAGAAACTCCCAAATAGGTCTTGATAGTACTCTGAGTCAGATTGAGTGGAATTGTATGTGATTGGTCCTGTCTAAATCATATTCTTGTTTTAGACTTAGTACATTTGATTGAGTTATTATTCCTCTTGAGTTGAGCTTTCGAGTTGATTAATTCTTTCTTGATGTTCGTTGTATTCGGCCATTTTACATACTCGTACATTCCATGTACTGATGCCATTTGGCCTGCATCGTTTCATGATGTAGAGACAGGTACTAGAGATCATCAACTGGCGCTCCGTTGAAGATCCACAGACACTCTCAGCTAGTTGGTGAGTCCTCCTAGTTTCCGGAGGATGTTGAGCCTTCATGTACAGTTTTGTGGACATTTCCTTACTTTGATTGTTGGTAGCCATGGAGTTGTCATTGGCACCTCTTAGACTTTGATAGAGGCTTCATAGACTGGAGTGTGGGGAGGTCGAACTGTTATTTTGAGGAGTCTTATTTTATTGCTTTGTTGGGTTGTAAAGGTTTGGCCTTCGGCCCCCATATATGAATAGTATTTCTTTAATTGAGTTTCCGCTAAGAGAATGTGATTGTATGAATATGTGACTGAACCAGGTGGTTCGCTCGGAGGTCAGAAATGGCCTTCGGGTGCCGGTTACGTCTAGGGTACCCTCCCGGGGCGTGACATAAAGACATTGTCTCTCGCTAATTCAAAACTCATTCATTTTATATTGTTAATGACCACCAATTAAATTTCTTAATTACTTAATGAGAACTAGCCATTGCCATGGATGATGGATCAGACACTACAAAAAAGATAACATACAATGACTTTTAAAATAAAAAAAATTCTTGATATTTATGAAATTATACCATAAAAACAACAAACAACGACGACATTAGATACAAAATGTCGTTAAAATAACAACATTTGATACAAATATTAAATATTATATTGTTATTGGCTAATTGTCAATGTTTATACCTAATATTAAAAATTTAAGTCTCTTTAGATTATTTTATCACTATTTATATTTAACTCTAGCAAAATATTATTGAATGCATAAATATTACTAGTTACTGGTAGTGACTATATGAGTAAAACATTTAAAGAATGGGTTTGGGACAAAAATTGTGGTTAAAGTTTTAAAGTTAAAAATAATTTGTTCAAAATCTCCCCCCAAAATTACCCTACTTCTACCATATCCCTCCCTCAAAATCAAAAGATTCAAATTCAAAATCTCCAACTGATGATAATGATTATTATTTTGAGAGGAAAAAAGGTAAAACAAGTTTATGTTTTTTTTATTAGATGACACTGTAATTTCAATGTGTTAACTATTATCTTTATCTCCTCTAAAATATATATTTGAATATACGTTTCATTGATTTGTTTTTATTGTAGGATTAATCTGATCATTCAAGGTGAACAATCAAATGATGAAAATCTAATCGTAAATAGCTTATTTATATCTTTTTTATATTACTAATTCAGTAAATATGTGATTTATTTTAAGAAAATATTCATATTAACAAATACATTTAATTTTTTAAAATAAATACATAATTATATCAATTTCTTATTTTATTTTTTTAATTATTATTGCAGCTTGTGGAGGAGTGAAGAAATCAAAATCGATGGAGACATGAATAATTTTTTTCTCTTGTAGTATATTGATATGTTTGAGTAAAATGATGTTCTACTATTTTGAATGATATTGTTGAACATTTATTAAATAGTTTTTCTAATATTACATATATTACAAATTTAAGATATTCTGCTATAATTGCTGTAGATTTCTTTTGAATTTGTAGCTGAACATACATATAATTGTCACAAAAATGTTAGCATGTATCCACATTTTAATTTTCATAGCAAATGAAGAAAATCTTTTGCTACAATTTATATTTTGTGACAAAAAAAGAAGAAATTTTAGCTATGAATTTTTGAATTGGTAGCTAGATATACCCCTATTTGCCACGTATCAAGAGAATCACTAAAATTTCATATTCCATAGCAAATGTAGATTTCTTTTAGTAATGATGCTACATATTCCATGGCTAAAGAATGATTTTTCAGCTACAATATTGAAATAATTGTGGCAACTACTTTAATTCACAGCTACAAAAAAAATCAATTCATAACTAAATATGAGTATAATTGTCACGAGACTAGGCTATAAAAATAGCCACAAAATTTAAGTTTGAATGGAAAACAAATTAATTTTTTTTGCCACAACACAATGCCTTGTGGCTACAATAAGAAAATAACTACGAATTTAATTTGTTGTGGCACAAGAATAAAATCACTTGCCATAAGTATTTTTTTTTTGGCAACAACTTTTTACCATCATAGCTACAACATAATTTTTTTTGTAGCAATAAGTATAAATTCTTAGCCACAGATCAAGTAAAGTTCGTAGCAAACGTTTAGCCACACATTTGTCACTATCCAGATTCGCGTGTGATGGCACTCGCCTATTCCATCAAGACAAGTCAGTCTAAAAGTCTAACATGATACAAATAAGGATAAACGGAAAGTAGATTCTAAACGACGCAAGACTTGGTTTCACATGTACAAGCTGCTATTTCAATAGAAATGAAGAAGATGCAAGTATAAATGTCACAGTTCTCAAGTAGAACAAAACATAAAGTAATAGACGTCGAGAGTCTGTCTAAGAGATCAAGCTGCTACATCTCAAGCGTACAGAAAGATGGACCGATCAAAGAGTACTATGAGTAGGAGGTGCCGGGCTCAGATCCTATATAAATGTAGAAGCAAAGAGTGAGAACCAATAACACGGTACTCAGCAAAATGGAAATTAAACCCTAAGTAAAGCAATGTGGAACACGGGTGCTCCTGACATCCCAACCACAATCTTCCACAACTACACACTTGCAATCAAACAGCCCAATCTATATAGTTTATATCACAATTGCACTAGAATATTAGATAGTCCACAATAGAAGACATAAATACATTCTCACCACTATACTCAGGCAAACACATATAATCTCAGATCATAATCAATCACAGGAATAAATGAATGCAAATGCAATGTCAAATATCGTGATGCATGTCTGTCCTGCAATACACATTCGTTGATCAACTCAGAACGAAACCCAAGAGGGACTCACATAGACCATGTATCCGCCGGAAATGACCTCGGCCAATATCTGCCAAAAGAGACTTCTGCCATAATATCCGCTGGAAGATAAACCTCTATCGCTGGAAGAAGCATCGACAAATTACCTCGACCGGTAGAAACCTTGGTCCTAATATCTAGTAACTCACTCATATCATTTCTCAACAATCACAGATATAATATATGCACAAGTAATGAGTGAAACATGATAAATATTCACATAAGATGTCATATAGTCCACAATCACACAATAGATCAATACCTCACAAATCACAACACTTAGACAATTACCTCTATCCGAATTCCACTATCACACTTCAACTCATGTAATTTCATTCAATCTAATGACCCAATATACCCTAATCCACTCACACGGGAAAATACAAGGTTCAACATACTTACACTATTTTTGAGTTTAAGAAATAATTATTTTCATCTATGATTTAAAAAGAGTTTAATCATGAGTTGAGTTTGAGGAGTCTTTTAATTATTTTAAACACGAGTATTTTGATTATAAATGAGTTGAGCATTTTTACTTGTTAATATGTCTTATTGATATCTTTAACCATGTGATTATGTTGCATAAGTCAATTTTATTGAATGTGTTACTCCACTTAAGTTGTTGGGCTAAAAGCCATAGAGTTGTGATGAGTCTTGAGGAGATGTCATAAATGCTTATCTAAATGAGGCTTGATTGAGTTGATTTGAGGATGGAATTGACGAGTGGACAAGGTCCTAAATGAGACTTGTCATTATGACTCAATTGAGTTGAAATGAGAACAAAGTTGATGAGGTGGTAATGTTCCACATGAAACTAGCCGTGAGGGCTTGTTTGAAATGATTGGATAGAGTCTTATGAGCATGGAGTCATAGGAGGAGTATCGAGCACCAAAGCGGGTAAGAGTATAGTCTATACTCGAACCCCAGAAACTACGTCGCCAATGTAGGTAGGGATGGAACTGTTAAAGTCGGATGCTTCCCATGGGATCGAACCGTTAAAGTCAGATGTTTCCTATTTTATTGTCCTGAAATGATAGGACTTGACTAATCGATGGTATCCATGATTAGGGAGACGTTCATGCCCTGTTAAGGTATGGACGGACGTGGCAACAATGTCTGATTGTTGTACTATCACCGACTCATAGATGATGGTTGTCGGATAAGAGAAACTTCCATTTAGGTCTTGATTGTACTCCGAGTCAGTTGAGTTGAGTGGCTTAAGAGTTAGTCCCGTCTAAACTATTTATTGTTAGACTTAGGGCATTTGAGTGAGTTACTATATGCTTATGAGTTAGTCCTGTCTAAACTATTTCTTGTTAGACTTAGGACACTTGAGTGAGTTGTTACATATTTATTGAGTTGAGTCCTTTGAGTTGATTATTGAGTTGAGGGTATATGATCGGATTGGGTTAGACGAGTTGTGATTGGATTGTACATGATTTGGATGGATATATGAGTTGATTGGATTAGATGATATGTGATTGACTTTGAGTTAACAGTATATGATTGAAATGGGATTGAATGATTTAATTGCACTGTATTGTACATGATTGGATTGGACTGTATGGTATATGATTGGTCTTTGTCTAAAAATGTATTATTACTTTAGACTTATGACGCCTTGTTGAGTCTCTCTTATCTTTCTGATTTGAGATATTTGGACTGCTGCTATTCTTCCTTGAGGTATGTTTCATTCTGCCATATTACATACTCGTACATTCCACGTACTGACGTCCATTTGGACCTGCATTTCATGATGCATAGATAGGTTTAAGAGATCATCAATAGAAGCATCATTAGGGATCTATTCGCACTCAGCGTATTGGTGAGTCCTCCCCTACATTTGGAGGACACCATCTGTGTATTCTTACATCGAGTTAGCCCTTTTCATTTTGATTTGAGGTAGCCATGAACATGTCATTGGCACTAATTAGATAGTAGTGATAGAGGCTTCATAGACTAGATAGTGATGGGTCAATTGAGTACTTCTATCTTTGAGTTATTCTTTTCAAACTATTTTTAATGACAAATATTTTAGTTGATCTGTTGGCCCATGGCCTTTATTCTTCGAGTTGGATGGGTGATTTGAATTGCCTGCTAAATTATTCTTTATTTTTAAACTTTCCGCTGAATGAATGAATGAACGGATGTGTGATCAGGATATGTGGTTCGCTTGGGAGCCAGAAATGGTTTTTGAGTGTCGGTTACATCTAGGGTACCCTCCCGGGGCGTGATAATAGTCCACAATAGAAGACATAAATACATTCTCACCACTATACTCAGGCAAACACATATAATCTCAGATCATAATCAATCACAGGAATAAATGAATGCAAATGCATTGTCAAACATCATGATGCATGTTTGTCCTGCGATACACATTCGTTGATCAACTCAGAATGAAACCCAAGAGGGACTCACATAGACCATATATCCGCCGGAAATGACCTCGGCCAATATCTGCCGAAAGAGACTTCTGCCATAATATCCGCTGGAAGATAAACCTCTGTCGCCGGAAGAAGCCTCGACAAATCACCTCAACCGGTAGAAACCTTGGTCCTAATATCTAGTAACTCACTCATATCATTTCTCAGCAATCACAAATATAATATATGCACAAGTAATGAGTGAAACAGGATAAATATTCACATAAGATGTCATATAGTCCACAATCACACAATAGATCAATACCGCGCAAATCACAACACTTAGACAATTACATCTATCCGAATTCCACTATCACACTTCAACTCATGTAATTTCATTCAATCTAATGACCCAATATACCCTAATCCACTCACACAGGAAAATATAAGGTTCAACATACTTAACAAAAGTTAGAATTCCACTTGCCTTAGCCAAAAATTCATGAACAATCCAAAATCACCGCCTTTCCTGTCCGACGATACTCCAAATCACCATAATATAATCAAATATAGACTCATAATCATATTTCGAATCTATTGACACTAAAATCAAGAAATTTGGATGAAACGGGTAAAAGGGTCAAAAATATCATATCGAAAATCAAACTCGGAATCTAATTATTTTTAGATGAAAATATTCCTCAAGTAATTAGGAATCTACTGGTGAAATCCATTTCAAAAACGAAGCTAAAACGAGTTCAAAATTCCTATTTCTCTTTCAAAAGTTCATGTTCAAGAATACCCAAATCTTCAATTTGAATTTGTATTGAAGTTAAAATACAAAATTACTCAATAAATTAAGAAAAAGTGTTAGAAATACATTACCCAATAGTTTTGTCGTAAAAAATCTCGAAGAAATCGCCTAAACCGAGCTTTAAATGTTAAAATTGGTGAACATACCTTAAACCTTGTCTAAACCTCTTTTTGATGTCGCTAAAGCGACATGGCGTCGCTAAAGCAAAAAATCGCTTTTGCGATCTGGGGTTCGCTTACGCTTAAATGGTCTGCCTCGCTAAAGCAATGAGGGTGTCTCTTAAGCGGGCATCGCTAAAGAGATGGGATCTCGCTTAAGCGATCGCCGCTAAAATGACCCTCCCTTGCTAAAGCGATCGCACCAGAGATCAGCAACTCAAATTCTCTGTGTCTCAAAACCTTCAAAACAACCCTCGGGATTCGTTCGGAATCCCATATACACAAACCATATATGCAACCCCACTAAATTCGACATTCCAGACTCAATGGAATCATTGGAATTCGAATTTGAGGTCCCCTTGTCCTAAAATCTGATAAGTTGCAACTAAACGAGTTTCGGCACTTGAAATACCCAAAATACCCTCGGGACCTCTAAAAATTAAAACGAAGCCATTTCTAATGCTAGAATCACCTCCTGAAACCATTGGAACCATCAAAAATCCAATCCAAGCACCCGAATCTCAAATGTTGACCAAAGTCAAGGTTGAACCAAACTTTAACTTAATTTCCATCTTCGGACCTAAATTCCATGTTTTAAGTCAAAATATGATTACGATAACTCTTCTAGATCAATTTACACATTCTGAAGCTGATGAAATTCCATTCTGAGACTCGAAACTCTGAATGAATCTGAAACTCAAATTTTGACAACTTAAACCTTTAGAACCCATCTTTCAAGCAAAACCTCATCTTTTCACAAGATTTTCAAAAACTAACTTTCAAACCCAAACAAAGGTGACTCGAGGAAACTAACAGGAGGGGCAAAATAGAAATTTTATTGAAAATGCCAAAAAATGACCTTTAGGGTCATTGTATCATCCACTACTAAAAACTATGTTCATCCTCAAACATAAAGCAATGGACATACCTAGAGTCTTAAAAGGGGGCCGGGGTAACGGGCCCGCATGTCGGACTCTAACTCTTAAGTGGCCTCCCCCATAGATTGATGCCACCACTGGACCTTCACCAAAGCTATCTCCTTAGTCCTCAGCTTCCTGACCTGCCTCTCCAAAATAGCACAGGCTCCTCTTTATATGTCAAATCAAGGCTCAACTCCACCGAGCTTAAGAAATCACATGAGACTTATCCGAAATGTAGGTCCGTAACATCGAGATATGAAATACTGGATGTACAGAAGATAGACTACATGGCAAAGAAAGTCTGTAGGCCACCTCTCCTACTCAATCTAAGATCTCAAAGGGCCAACCTTGGCCTAAGCTTGCCCTTCTTCCCAAACCTTTATGACACCCTTCAAGGGCACCCTCAACCATACCTGGTCACCAACCATGAACACCAAAGGTCTAATTCGCATATCAGCATATCTCTTCTGGCGACTCTGAGCTGTCAACAATCTACCCTGAACCAGCCTAACCCGCTCTATGGCATCTTGAAGCAAATTGTTGTCTAGGCTATCCATCGCCACAAAATCAAACCAGCCAATAGATAATCTACATCTCTATCCATATAATGCCTCAAAAAGAGCCATTAGGATGCTGGAATAATAACTGTTATTGTAAGCAAACTCCGCCAGAGGCAAGTGCTGATCCCATCAAGCACCAAAATCAATCACACATGCCTGTAGCATAACCTAAATAGTCGTCTCAGACTGTCCGTCCATCTGAGAGTGGAATGCAGTAGTCAGATCTAATTGGGTACCCAATCCACGCTGCATAACCTCCTAGAAGTGAGATATGAACAATGAGCCTCGATCCGATATGATAGAAACATGGACCCCATGGAGCCTAAAAATCTGACTACTATAGAGCTGGGCCAACCTATCCTCCATGAAACTAACCTTAATTGGAATGAAATGAGGCAATTTGGTCAATCAGTCAACCACAACCCAAATGGAATCAAAATGTTTCATTGTAGTGGGAAAACCCACCATGAAATCCATTGTGATCTCTCCCACTTCCAAGTGGGAAGGAGCATCCTCTGAAACTCACCCCTGGGTCTCTGGTACTTACACTTACCTACTGGCATGTCAAACACTTAGACACAAAATTAGTGATGCCCTTCTTCATACCACACCACCAATAGTGCTGACTCAAGTTATGGTACATCTTTGCTGCCCCCGGATGGATAGAATATCGAGTGCAATGGGCCTCCTCAAGTATCAAGCTGACCAACTCACCCATCTTAGGCACACAAATATGACTCCTAATCTTTAAGACACCCTCAGGATCAAGCACTGCTTCCTTAGATTCACCTCTCATCACTTTATCCCGAATGAGGCACAACTTTTCATCCTCAAACTGTCTCTCTCGGATCTGATCCATCAAAGAAAGGTGGACCTCTATGAAAGCAAGCACTCAGCTCTCATCAGAAAGCTGTAATCTTACCAACTCATTGGCCAATTATTGAACATCTCTATCCAAGGGTCGCTCTTCAACTCGAATAGCTGTAAAAATTTCCATGATAGAAGTCTTCCTACTCAATGCATCAGCCACTATATTGGCCTTCCTGGGGTGATATAGAATAGTCAAATCATAATCCTTCAGAATCTCAACCCACCTCATTTGCCTCAAATACAAGTCCCACTAGCTGAAGATGTATTGTAGACTCTGGTGATCGGTGAATATCTCACAATCAACCCCATACAAATAATGATCCATAACTTTAAAACAAACATAACCCCTGCAAACTTTAAATCATGGATGGGATAGTTCTTCTCATGAGTCTTTAATTATCTCGAAGCATAGGCAATCACCTTTCCATTTTGCATTAACACTCTACCTAAGCCTAATACCAGTGTATCATAATACATGGTGAAGTCAACATCCTTCTCAGGCAAGGTCAACACAGGCGCATTAATCAATAATATCTTGAGCTTTTGGAAGCTCTCCTCACACTTATCCGACCAATGAAATACCATATTCTTCTGAGTGAGCCTGGTCAATGGAGCTTCTATCATGGACAAGCCTGAACAAAACGATGATAATACCCTACCAAACCCATAAAAATGCAAATCTCTGTAGCTGAGGTGGGTCTAGTCCATCCTTGGACCGCCTCGATCTTAGCTGGATCGACTCTAATGCCCTCCTTAGAAACCACATGCCCTAGGAACACCATTGAACGCAACCAAAACTCACACTTGGAGAACTTGGCATCGAGCTTCTCCTTCCTAAGCCTCTAGAGCACAATCCTCAAGTGTTGCACATGATCTACCTCAGTCTTGGAGTAAACCATGATATCATTAATAAAGACAATTACAAATGAGTCCAGGTACGAATGAAACACCCCATTCATAAACTCCATAAATGTTGCTGGGGTGTTAGTCAGCCCGAGTGACATAACAAGAAACTCATAGTGGCCATATCTGGTCCTAAAGTCTATCTTTGGAATGTTTGATGACCGAATCCTTAACTGATGATACCCAGATCTCAAATCGATTTTAGAGAATAAGGCCGCTCCTTGGAGCTGATCAAATAAATCATTAATACGGGGAAGAGGGTACTTGTTCTTGATAGTCACCTTGTTCAACTGCTATAGTCGATACACATCCTCATAGACCCATCCTTATTCATAAATAACACCAGGAAACCCTAAGGTAAAATACAAGAGGAATAAACCCTTTACTCAACAGATTCTGAAGCTTCTCCTTTAGCTCCTTCAACTCAGTTGGACCTATACGATAAGGAGAAATAGATATGGGCTTGGTACCTGGCTCGAGGTCAATAGCAAAGTTAATATCCTTGTCAGATGGAACCCCTGGAAGGTCAGTAGGAAATAAATCCATAAAACTCTCGAACTATTAAAATAGGCTCCGTAGAAGGCAGCTCAATATCAGTATCATGAATAAAGGCCAAATATGCCAAAAAACCCCTATCAATCAATCACTGGGCCTGAATACAAGAAATAACCCTACTAGGATATGAACCACTCGAACCCTTCTACTCTATCTGCGTTGTATGAGGCATATCTAATGTCATTGTCTTGGCATAATAATCAAGAATGGCTCAATACTGAGATAACCAATCCATACCTAAAAAGACATCGAAGTCTACCATATCAAGGATAATCATGTCCACCCATGTCTCATAACCATCCGACACAAAACAGGATCGGTACACCCGATCCACTACTAAAGGCTCTCCTACTAGGGTATAAATATATATGGGCATGGGCATACGATCACATAGAAAGTTAAACCCAAAAGAGAAATATGCTAACACATACGAATAAGTAGAGCCAGGATCAAATAACACAAATGCAGGGTGATGACAAACCAAAATAATACCTATGATGACTGCATACCTGGAAAAGCATAATAATGAGCTTCTCATCCGCCACCTTTTGGGCAACTCCTCTACCACCTTATTGTGCTAAGGCATCACCCGCTCCTCTACCTCTAATACGACCACCTCTATTAGACTGACCCCTACCACGACCGTGGGTCGGTGGGACTGAACATCTAACTGGTGGCACCGGACCTCTGATTGGAATTGCTGTGTAAGTATAGTATAGACCTAAATGAGTCTGTATGGGGAACTGTCGAACCATATAACTCATAGATCTACACGCAAAACACGATCTTGGAATAGATGGCTGATGTGGAGAAATAGGAGGGATACTGTAACCATCTTAACCCGCAGGCCTATGCTATAAACCAAATGAACCCTGACCTGAACTGTATGAACCACGATAACCTTGTCCTCCGCCAGATGCTGGAATAGAGTCATGAACTGGCCCTCTGCACTGAAATAAACCACCACCTCTGTAAGAACCTCTACCTGCAGATGAGGTCCCCAAAAACTATCCCAAAGCATGGGCCCTCTTGGGGTCCCTGATCTCCTCCTTCTCTATCAACTTTGCCTTTTTGTAGGCACTAACCACCAACTGAAAAGAGGCTTTATATCTAGATACCCAGAATACCGACTACCTGATAGAATAAATCAAGCCTCTTAAACAGATGGTGAACCCTCTCAGTATCATTGGGGATGATAGCGGTGGCATGTTTGGCTAGCTGACAAAAGCAAACCTCGTACTCAGAAATGGGCATCCCATCCTACTTAAGACTCTCAAATCTAAGGCAACTCTCCACCCTCACACTCCAAGGGACAAAAAGTTCATAAAAAGCATCGGTGAACACCTCCCAAGTCACTAAAGGAAATCTAGTTGGTAAAGATCCAGAATATGTCCTCTACCACTCTCTAGCCGGCCCACGAAGTTGAAGAGTAACATACCAAACACCATGAGACTCAGCCAACCTATTTGTCTCAAGCAACTCCCTGCAAGTGGTCAAGAACTCATATGTATCCTCGGTCTTCCAACCCTAGAATTGAGGTGGGTCCATCTTCCTGAACTTCTCATAATGTCATTGCTCATCCTCAGTCAATATAGCTACTGGTGCTTCCTGAACATCAACTAATGGAGCTGGAGGAACCTCATCTATAAGAACTACTAGCGATTGTTCTGCCTGTCTCTAAGCCTTAGGAGTCTGCTACTGATCTAGAATCTGGACCCTCACTTAGGTCTGTGATGTACCGGGTGTGCCCGCTGCACTGCTAGTCTGTGCCATAGTTTCAAGCACACTCAACATCCTCAAAATAATGTCTTGTAGTAATGGTACTAACACATACTCAGTAGGAACTTGCTCTCCTCTGGCCTCTGTCGCCAACTCAAGGGAGATGCCTCCTCATGATCCCTGGCTAGTGTCGCTCCTCGGCTCCATCCCCTACCTCATCCTCTAGCCCTGCCTCTACCTCTACCTTGAGTTAGAGCCTCATCAATAATCTCGGGGGTTGGCTTTCCTCATCTAGTAGAAGCTGATGCTTGAGTCCTAGCCATCTGCTTAAAGAACACGTGATAACTCAACACTTATACAATAAACCACGCACGATGGAATTGAAAGAAATAAAAGAGAATTTCCTAATAGTCTTCATAGCCCCTTGAAGATAAGTAACAGACGTTTTTGTACCAATCCTCAAGACTCTACTAGACTGGGCTTGTATACACGTAGGACCTATGAACCTGGGTTCTGATACCAATTTATCACAACTCAAATTCGGGTGTGATAACACTCACCTATCCCACGAAAATGATTTAGCCTAAAAGTCTAACATGATATAAATAAGAATAATTGAAAAGTAGAAACTAAACTATCCAAGACATGGTGTCACATGTACAAGCCGTTATTTTAATAGAAATGAAGAAGATACAAGTATAAATGTCTGAGTTCCCAAGTAGAAAAAAAACATAAAGTAATAGACGTTGAGAGTCTACCGGAGAGATCAATCTACTACCTCTCAAGCATTCAGAAGCTTGGATCGATCAAAGAGTACTATGAGCAGGAGGTACCGGGCTCAAATCCGACATAAATGTAGAAGCAAGGAGTGAGCACCAATAACACAGTACTCAGCAAAATGGAAACTAAACCCTAAGTAAAGCAATGCAGAACACGAGTACTCCTGACATCCCAAACATAATCCTCTACAACTATACACCTACACTCAGACAAATAAATTTATATAGTTTATATCACAACTCTACTAGAATACTAGACAGTTCATAATAGAAGGCACAAATATATTCTCACCACTATACTCAGGCAAACACATATAATCTCATATCATAATCAATCACATGAACAAATGAATGCAAATGCAATATCAAATATCATGATGCATGTCTCTCCTATGATACATATCCATTGATCACCTTAGATTGAAATCTATGGGGGCCTCACATAGACCATGCATCCGCCGAAAGAGACTTCTGCCATAATATCCATCAAAAGATAAACCTCTATCGCCGGAAGAAGCCTCGGCAAATCACCTTGACCGGTAGAAACCTCGGTCCTAATATCTAGTAACTCACTCATATCATTTCTCAGCAATCACAGATATAATATATGCACAAGTAATAAGTGAAATAGGATAAATATTCACATAAGATGTCATATAGTCCACAATCACACAATAGATTAATACCTCGCAAATCACAACACTTAGACAATTACCTCTATCCAAATTCCACTATCACACTTCAACTCATGTAATTTCATTCAATCTAATGACCCCTTAACCAAAAATTCATGAACAATCCAAAATCACCACCTTTCATGTCCGACGATACTCCAAATCACCATAATCTAATTAAATATAGACTCACAATCATATTTTGAATCTATTGACACTAAAATCAAGAAATTCAGATGAAATAGGTAAAAGGGTCAAAAATATCATATCAAAAATCAAACTCAGAATCTAATTATTTTTAGATTAAAATATTCCTCAAGTAATCAGAAATTTACTGGTGAAATCCGCTTGAAAAACTAAGCTAAAACGAATTCAAAATTTCTTTTTCTCTTTCAAAAGTTCATGTTCAAGAATACCCAAAATTTCCAATTCGAATTCTACAATTTGAAGTTAAAATATGAAATTATTCAACGAAAATTAAGGGAAAGTGTTAGAAATACATTACCCAATAGTTTTGTCATGAAAAATCTCGAAGAAACAGCCAAACTGAGCTTGGAATGTTAAAAATGGTGAAAATACCTTAAATCTTGTCTAAACCCCTTTATGATATCGCTATAGCGACATGGCATCGCTATATAGCGGACCATCGCTTTGGCGCTTAAACGAACCCTACTTAAATGGAATGCCTCGCTAAAGTGATGAGGGTGTCACTTAAGAGGGCTTCGCTATGTCGATGGGATTTCGCTTAAGCGATCGCCGCTAAAGCAACTAAAGCGATCACACCAGAGATCAGCAACTCAAATTCTGTAAGTCTCAAAACATCTGAAACAACCCTCGAGATTCATTCAGATTCCTATATACACAAACCATATATCCAACCTTACTAAATTTGATGTTCTGGATTCAATGGAATCATCGGAATCCAAATTTGAGGTCTTCTTGTCCCGAAATTTGATAAGTCGTAACTAAAGTAGTTTCGGTACTTAAAATACCCAAAATATCCTCGGGACCTCTAAAAAGTATAAAGAAGCCATTTCTTGCGTTAGAATCATCTCCCAAAACCATTAGAACCATTAGAAATACAATCTGAGCACTCGAACCTCAAATGTTGACCAAAATCAAACTTGAACCAAACATTAACTCAATCTCCATCTTCGGACCTAAATTCCACGTTTTAACTCCAAATATAATTACGACAACTCTCCTAGACTAATTCTCACAATCTAGAGCTGATGAAATCAACAGAATTCTATTTTGAGACTTGAAATTTCGAATGACTCCGAAAGTCAAATTTTGACAACTTGTGCCTTTAGAACCCATCTTTTAAACAATACTTCAACTTTTCACAAGATTTCCACAAACTAACTTTCAAACCCAAACAAAGGTTACTCGGGGAAACTAAATTTTCATAAGATTTCTAAAAACTAACTTTTAAACCCAAACAAAGGTGACTCGAGGAAACTAATGGGAGGGGTAAAATGGAAATTTTATTGAAAATGACAAAAATGACGTTCAGGGTCATTACACTACATCTTTCTACGAAAATAAATATATTACCAAAAGTATTTAGCCACCAAAATTTTCATGTTTGGCTACAACGTATTTTGTAGCAATATATCTTTTTTGTTGTAGTGATTCTAAGTCTTTAACTATATTCACTATATAAAAGAGAGTATTTATATGTTGAAGGAACGTGTTCTTTTGGTGGAGGTTTGGACTCTTCACCTAATCCGGAGTTGCTTGAGTTGTACAACCTTTTTGGACTGTTGTATCCTGGAGGGGATAAATCAAGAGTATTACTGCTAGATCGGTATATATTATGCTGCAATGAGCTTAAAACTACTTAAAGAGAGTGAGATGTCCGCACTTCTGCATGAATGATGATTTATTCATTTTTTGTTCATTTTATTTTTCAACTGTAATTTATTGTATTTATGGTATATTACACCAACATATACAAAAGCAAAGAATGTTGTAATTCGGTACTTTGGCTATCGTAAGAGACTAGAGCACCTGAAACTCTCATATTGGGGATGTAAATGAGATATGGCAGGGCAAGCCTTAACCTGCTAAAGTTTTACTTGACTTGCCTTCTTGTTTATCATTTCTTTCATAATTTTTTCGTACCTGTCGAGCCCTGTTTAGGGGAGGGCTCAATACTATTGGGGCTTAAAGTCAAACTTCAATGAGGGACAAGAAATAAAACTTTTATACATATTTTTTTTTCATTTGAAGTCTACTTTTTGATAATTTGTGTTGAATATCTCACTAACTTCCTCAAGAACTCCTTATTGAGACATGTTTTATAAACTAATAAATAGTTAAAATACAATATATATTATGAAGTATGATATCAAAAAAAGCAAGTTTTAAATGAAAACAATACTAAAAAGTTGAATATAATAGAATTTAATGGGGTAATGCACAAGTACCTCTTGAACTATGACCGAAATTCCAGCGACACACCTTAACTTACCTAGGGTCCTATTACCCCACCGCCCCTAAACTATTTTCAAATAGAATAAATACACCCTAAAAGCTGATATGGCATAGAGAGTGTGCACACTCTTTTGAAGACAAGTGATGAGTGAAAAAATTGAACACATGTCCTTTTTTAATTGATAACTTTATAATTAGTTAGTACACATAATTATTGATATTAAAACTTATATATATATTTAATTATTTTCATTTATATGTAAAATATTTATTTTAATTTCTTCCTCACTTTAAACTTTTTATTTTTTTCTTTCATTGATTTCTTGTCTTTTCACTTTTAATTATTTTTAAAACATTATGAGTATTGTTTTAAAAAATAATTAAAAAGTGTTACACAATTCTCATCCTTGGCCAAACTCATGATCCTAACCCCACTCTAGGGCTATTTTTCACCATTAGTTTTTATTTCAGTCCCTCCCCCAATGATTACCAACCATAATTTCTAGGGTCTAGGAATCAAAGAATGAATTTAGGGAGTAAAATCCTTACCTTAACCATGGAAACCCATAGACATTTGATAAAATTTTACCTAGGTCACCTCCTAAAGTCTTAGGAATTATTTTGTTTACAAAAAAGACCGTTTTGTGTTTTTCCCTAACTTAAGTCACGTCTTCTCTTCTTTGATGGGACTATCCCTCTCTGGCGGGGCCTCTCTGGCTAGAGAAATCTCGCTCTGGTGGGTTTCATAAAAATAGATAACTCAGAGTTTGAGATTCAAGCCTCTATTTCACAACATACCCTATTTCCAAGGCATATTAAAATATACCATTTATGCTACATTCAATTTCAGGAGTTTTACTCACCAGAATGCGATTCCGCGAAGTCGTAAATGCTCCATATCATCTTGGATATCAGTCTATCTAATAAAAATAGGGATTTGATCTTCCATCATTCATATGATCACCCTAAACTTCACCTGACTCAAAATTCGACCAAGTCTGGCCCAGACTATGTTTTTTCAAAGTTACTACCTGAAGTTTTCTGGCCCAAAATTCTTCCTCATTAGCCTATTCCTAACAAATAAGATAGGTCGTTACACCTATTCATGGTTTGAGCTCTGGGATACGCACTGTTTGGCTTTGGATTCACCGTATGTTGTTCTTAGTAGTTATAGCTACTAAGTGCACCTTCGAACTTATAAGGATTTTCTTGGATTTTTATTTAAACTATCACACATGTGTACCTTATGGGTTTGTGTGGGTCCAATTAGGTGTAGTTAGCATGTAGTTACTATAATGACCCTGAAGGTCATTTTTGGTATTTTTAATAAAATTTTTGTTTTACCCTTCCTTTTAGTTTCCCCGATTCCGATCAAATCCCGTCAGTCCATTCGGAGACGTAGCCTTATGAAACTTGTTGCTATCAGCTGGTGCCTCTAATTACTCTTCGCGTTCGCAGAGGAGTCTTGTCGTGATCGCGAGACACCTGTCTTTTGACCGTAGTGATTGTGAGGTATATGGATGCGATCGCAATTAAGTGAGGGCCTAAACTTCGCGATCATGATATATATTAGTTGCGGTCGCGAAGGATTAAAAAGCCCTGAACAATGTCTTTTCCAAAAGACGGGATTAGGGCTAATTTTCTCCATTTTCACCTTCTATGCTCGGTGAAGGCGAATTTCAAGGGGAATTTTTGTGGGAAACTATTGGTTAATGTATTTTCAACACTTTTCCTTAGTTTCCATTGAATAATTTCATATTTTAACTTTAAATTGTCGATTTTAAATTGGAGATTTTGGGGTTTTCTTGAACATAAACTTCTGAAGGAGAAATGGGTATTTTGAACTCATTTTAACTCTATTTTTGAAATAAATTTACCATTAGACTCCTTATTACTTGGAGAATTTTTTCACCTACAAATAATCTGATTCTGAGTTCAATTTTTGATATGAGATTTTTGCCCCTTTTACTCTTTTCACCCAAACTTTTTGATTTCAGTGTCAATAGATACGAAATGTGATTATGAGTCTATATTTGATTGTTGTGGTGATTTGCAATGTCATTGGAGAGCAAAGGCGGTAATTTTGGATTATTCATGACTTTTTGGCTACGGCAGGCAGAATTATAACCGTTATTAAGTATATTGAACCTTGTATTTCCTGTGTGATTTGATTAGGGTATATTGAGTCATTAGACTGAACTAAATTGTAGACTATATGACATCTTAAGTGAATATTTATTCTGTTTCACTTATTACTTGTGTATATAATATATATGTGATAGCTGAGAAATGATATGAGTGAGGTACTGGAAATTGGAACCGAGGTTTCTACCGGTCAAGGTGATTTGGCGAGGTTTCTATCGATCAAGGTAATTTGCTGAGGTTTATTCCGGCGGCCGAGGTCTCTTTCAGCGGATATTATGGCCGAGGTCTCTTCTAGCGGATATTAGCCAAGGTCATTTCCAACGGATGCATGGTCCATATGATGCTTCCATGGGTTCCGGTTTGAGGTGATCAATGGATGCAAATCTTAGGATAGACATGCATCACGATATTTGACATCGCATTTGTATTCATTTATTTCTGTGATTGATTATGATCTAAGAATATATGTGTTTACCTAAGTATAGTGGTGAGAATGTATTTTTGCCTTCTATTGTGGACTGTCTAATATTCTAGTTCAATTATGATATAAACTATATAGCTTGGGCTTTCTGAATGCAGGTAAGTAGTTGTGGAGAATTGTGGTTGGGATGTTAGGAGTACTCGTGTTCCACATTGCTTTACTTAGGGTTTAGTTTCTATTTTGCTAAGTACTCTATTATTGGTTCTCACTACTTGCTTCTACATTTGTGTAGGATCTGAGCCCGGCACCTCCTGCTCATAGTACTCTTTGATCGGTTCGAGCTTTTGGACGCTTGAGAGGTAGCAGCTTAATTTCTTCGACAGACTCTCTATGTCTATTACTTTATGTTTTGTTTTACTTGGGAACTGAAACATTTATACTTCTATCTTCTTCATTTCTATTGAAATAGCAACTTGTACATGTGACAACAAGTCTTGGGTGTCTTAGAATCTACTTTCCGCTTATCCTTATTTATATCATGTTAGACTTTACATTTTTTCTTTTATTTCTGATTACTTTGAATTATTTAGACTTTTAGGGTGACTCATCTTGGTGGGATAGGCAAGTGTCACCCACCTGAATTTGAATCGTGATAAATTGGTATTAGATCCCTAGGTTCATAGGTCTCACATGTGTACAAGACAGTCTAGTAGAGTTTTGAGGATTGATGCAGAGACGTCCATTACTTATCTTTGAGGGGCTATGAAGACTGTTAGGAAATTCTCTTTTATTTATTTCAATCCTGTCGTGCATGGGTTCTTGTATAAGTGCTGAGTTATCGCGTATTTTTTGGGCAGATGCCTATGACTCGAGCATAAGCTTCTACTGGATAAGGGGAGCTAGCCCTCAAGGTTGTTACTGAGAACCTAGCTCGAGGTAGAGGTAGAGGCAGGGCCAGAGGCCGAGGTAGGGGTAGGGGCCGAGGAGCGGCTCTAGTTAGGGATCATGAGAGGGGCATCTCCCCTGAGTTGACAAAAAAGGCTAGAGGAGACCAAGTTCCTCCTGAGTATGTGACAACGCTACTACAATAGACTTTATTGAGTGTGTTGGGCATGCTTGAGACTATGGCATAGAATAGAAGTGCAGGAGGCACACCCGGTACATCATAGACCCGAGTGAGGGTCCACGTACCAAATCAGTGGCAGGCTCTTGAGGCTCAGAGATAGGCGGGACAACCGCTAGTAGTCCCTATAAATGAGGTTCGTCTAGCTCCAGTAGTCGAGGTTTAGGATTCTCTAGTAGCTTCATCAACTAAGGATGAGTAGCGTCGTTATGAGAATTTCAGGAAGATAGACCCACCTCAGTTCCAGGGTGAGTAGACTGAGGAGGTATATGAGTTCTTGACCACCTGTAGGGAGTTTTTTGAGATAGTTAGGTTGGCTAAGTCCCACGGTGTTCGATATGTTACTCTTCAGCTTCATGGTCTGGCTAGAGTGTCACGACCCAATTCCATAGGTCATGATGAGACCTACTATAACCCACCAGTAGGTAAGCCAACTCTTCAACCCAGAACTTCAAGTAATGGGTTTGAGGGAAGAAATCAAATAAGAGTGGTGAATTATAAAAGTAAATAGAATGAACAAGCAGAAGTAAACCAAAACATGATTTAAACAACTAAAGATTCCTTCCAGAACCTGGAAGTCACAAGTATAGAGCTGCTACAAAAAAGATGAATACAAGTCCCGAAAGTGGACCAAAAATATATATAACAACTGGCTAGTCTCAAAAGGCAAAAGACGGGCCATCCATACTGAAGGAGACAGGAATGATCCAAAAACGCCAAGTGCTCACCCTAGTCTCCAGAGCTGACTGCAATAGGCTCGATCTATCCACGGCGATAGCTGGTGCTCGGTCCTACATCACAAAAGTAGATGCAGAGTGTAGTATGAGTATTATGACAATAGGTATCCAGTATGCATTATAGGCCGACTGAGCAGAAAGGGTAAAATCAATATGAAAAAGAGAAATAGCCTAAATAGGAATCAACATAAGCATCAAAAGGGAATAGTGTACTACCTATGAGAACTACAACTAACTATACCCAATTGAACCCCCATAAGGCCAGCAGAGACACTCATGCGTAAGTTCAATAAAAACTCGGACGAACTCCCAAAAGCCCACCGAGTACACAAAATTGCTACAACTACCAAGGCTAGGAACCAAAAATCTGCGATGTCAGGAACCGAAGTACTGTATTATTTCCAAACTCAGAATCTCCAAGAGTCAATCGATCTAGGGGTGACTTTGGGGTCGAGGCGAGGACTGGGACCCACATGCTTGCCCGAATGTTTAAAGTGGCTAAGGCCGGGACTGAGTACCTGGATGCTTTCCATAACACATTGGTATAGTCGAGGCCGGGATTGGGTACCCGGATGCTCGCCGTAATACATTGGTATGATTGAGGTCGAGACTGGTTAGCCAGATGCTCGCCATACTAGCAAGCCGGTAGAGGCCAGGCTGAGTACCTGGATGCTCCTCGATAATTCAGAACGGAGGCTGGAACTTGGTACCAGGATGCTCATAGATAATTTATTCCATGATGCCAAACATTTTACTTCCCAACTAAAATACAACAATACCAAAATCTTTTTCCAAATGAGTCAACCAATATGCTGCCAAACTTAGAACCGGAGCCAAAGTCAATGATCACAAAATCTAGTATTGCCAACGCATCACGAAAGTCACGATTATATCGATTTATGGATGAGGATATTTTTAAGAGCAAGGGTAACACCTAACTAAGGCCAAACTACTAGGCACTAGCTCGCTACACCATTCTACAAGGATCTAAGTTCACCGAAGCGACGCCGGAGCATCTAAAGCAAGTTTACATCTTCTACTAAGGCCAACATACTCCACAGTATCAACAAAATGCTCATTAAACTCTCCTTATAATACTAACAAGTAACGACAAGATACACATGCTTCTAAATATCCAAAAAAGCCTGATAACAAGCTTAAAGCATGATTTCTAACACCTAAAATATACAATCAAACTACCCAACCCAAATTCTAACTATTTCAACATGCTTTCACATATTCCAGTTCAATCTAAAGAAAGGTAAAACCATAGTCTACCTGTAGGCTAAACACGCGAGTTTCAAATTACTGTGCTGGAGCTTTTCCCTTTCGAACAACCTGGAAACACTGCCAAGCTGTCAAAAATAGAATCACAATATCGATATGGCTGTTTAGACACTAATTTCATAATTTTTGGTGACGGATCAATTTCGAGGTCTAAAATGGGAATTATGGGATCTACATATGAAATTCCAGATTTAACCCCCCAAAAAGGTTCCAAATATCACCCAAGCTCAAAATTTAGATTTATAACACAATATCGGGTGGAAAAATAATGCAAGACGATCAAACAATCAATTCCCATATTTTCAAACTAAGAAAATAAACAAGGTAGCCTCTTTACGCATCGATTTCTCAAAAAAAAAAAATCTCCCAATCAAAAAAAATTACACGTTGACATTCCTTGTGAAAATTCCTACAATCTAGCCTCAAGAATTACTCAAAATGGAGTTATATTGACCAAGATAAAGTCTTCCAAAGTTCAACAAAATTTAATTTTGAAAAATACTAAATCTACAGATTCTGACACCTCAACGATGTTTTTCTCAAAATTCCATGAAAGATAACCTGTGGAATCACCCAAATAGGATTTATATAGGCCAAGAAATAACTCCTCAAAGTTCTTCAAAAACTCAATCCAAAAATGGACACTACTGTAAATAATATGAAGATTTTTACTTGAATCGAATGCTCCAAATTAGTTTTCAAGCTATCCAATGCGTTCTCCTCAAACAATCTCACAGGTTTGCCTTTTAAATCACCCAATTTGGAGCTATATAACTCAAGATAAAGGGTTTTAAAGTTGGAGAAAAAACCCAAAAACGGGCTGCCTTTGCACCAGATTTTCTGCTGCAATTTTTGATTTTGGAAAAGTCCAAAATCTCCAACGGGGTGCTCGGAATTCGTTTGGAATCCGATAAAAATAAACCAGATATGCTATCCCACTAAATTCGATGTTCCGGACTCAATGGCACATTCAAAATTCCCATACGAGATCATTTTAATAAAAAGTGGATTCCAAGTCTAAGTATTATTTTAAGCCATATTCCACAACGGACCTCGATATTAGTCCGAAAGCTTTGAAAAGTGAACAAAGGGTCGTTCTAGACCAAAATCGACATTCTGAAACTAACCACGCTGTCAGAAGTTTCATTCAAGCATGTTTTCCTAGAATGTTGACCAAAGTCAACCATAAGCTAACTTTCAAAGTCAATAGCGCCAAATGGCCCCAAACTCGTATTGATTGCCTTGATAGTCATTCCAATAGTGATACTAGCCTAATTTGGTTAATCCAGAGCTGACATAACCATCAGAATTTGAATTTGAGATCTCATTGACCCAAAACTCAAAAAGTCGCAACTAAACCAGGTTAAGCCTTCAAAATATCAAATTTGACCCAGGACCTCTAAAATTTCAACCAACACTTTTTATAGACCAAAAACCATCTCCCGAATCCAACAGAGTCATCAGAATTCCATTCCGAGCATTGAAACTCCAAAATTTGACCAAACTCCACTACTAAAAGAACTTTCGCCCGCTAAAGTAAAAGTACAGTCATTGTCTAGAGGCGCAAAATGATGAGGGTTTTAGGCCTGCATTCTTTGCCTAAACCTCGGACACCCTCTCAAGTCGAAAAACGCCATCACAGAACTTAGACTGAGAGAAAATCGTCAATTTCACTTCTAACTCCAAAAACTCCTCAAATCCTTTCTTGCGCTCCAACTCTCGCTCATTTAGGTTGAACTTGACCCAAAGCACTGTATTTCAACTGAGGACGACCAAAATAAACCAAAACCACTGAATTGAGTAATACACGACCATGGCAGATATAACTCACCTAAAATTCCAAATACTTGTGTTATGTTTTCAAGTCCTTTTCTCCAAGCCACTAAAGGCATTTTACCAGTCTTTAGCTATCTTGAAAACCTTCAATGC
Organism: Solanum dulcamara; assembly: GCF_947179165.1. Classification (NCBI taxonomy): domain Eukaryota; kingdom Viridiplantae; phylum Streptophyta; class Magnoliopsida; order Solanales; family Solanaceae; genus Solanum; species Solanum dulcamara. The sequence goes on from NC_077242.1 coordinate 69,168,476, forward strand.
AATTCAAAAATTGCCTACCGAACCATACAATACCAACCTCGAAGGAGTTACATACTCTATCTGAACATAGGAGGATGAAAACAACCAAAATAAGGACACCCCGCGCAAAGCCCCAAATCCTAACCTTAATTTGAAAAACCAAGAACTCAAATTGAAACTAATGTTCTGGAATTGAACACTCCTTAAGCTTCCGAAATCTTAACTCACACTCCTCAGACCACACAAAGGGAACATCCTGGTGAGTTAAATGGATCAATGATGCTGCAATGGTTGAGAAACCCTCGATGAATCGTCTATAATACCCAGCCAATCCAATAAAATTCTGAATCTCCATAACAGATGTGGGCCTAGCCCAAACACAAATAGCCTCAATCTTCACCGGATCCAGTCTGATACCCTCTCTAGACACCATGTGTCCCAAAAAATGCTACAGACTCCAACCAAAACTCGCACTTTGAGAATTTACCATAAAGCTGCTGATCTCTCAAAGTTTGGAGCACAACCCTCAAGTGTTGCGCGTTCTCCTCCCTACTCCGCGAGTATACTAGTATATCATCGATGAATACAATCATGAAGAACTCAAGATAAGGTCTGAATACTCAAGTCATAAGGTCCATAAAAGCTGTCGGGGCATTGGTAAGCCTAAAAGACATCACAAGGAACTCCTAGTGGCTATACCAAGTTCGGAAAGTAGTCTTAGGAATGTTAGCTTCTCTAGTATGCAACTACTGGTAGCTAGACCTCAAGTGAATCTTAGAAAATACGGTCACACCCTGAAGCTGATCAAATAGATCATTGATACGAGGCATGTGGTAACGGTTTTTCACTATTACCTTGTTCAACTGCTTATAATGAACATACATTTGCATAATCCAATCCTTCTTCTTAATAAATAAGATGGGTGAACCCCACAACGACACACTCGGGTGAATAAAACCTTTACATAGAAGATCCTCAAGCTGCACACTGAGCTCCTTGAGCTCTACGGGGGGCATACAATAAGGTGGTACAGAAATTTACTTTGTCTCTAAATCTATGGAAAAATCAATATCTTTCTTTGGGGATAGACCAGGTAGGTCATTAGGGAAGACATCAGTATACTCCCTAACCACAAGGACTGAATCAATAGTAGGGGCCTCGCTGGACACATCATGGACATATGCTAAGTACCCCAAGCTCCCGAATACAACTAGACACTGGGCGCACACAAAGGATATGATCCTAATTGGTGAGCGACTATAAACACCCTACCACAAAACCGAGGGAATACCAAGCATGGCTAATATAACGGTCTTAGCATAACAGTCCAAAACCACATTATATGGGGATAGCCAATCCATGCCCAAAATAACATCGAAGTCCAGCATATGAAGTAAAATAAGATTTGCCCGAGTCTCATGCCCCTGAATAGTCACTGTACAGGATCTACAAACCTGATCCACTACTAAAAAATCCCCTACCGGGGTCGAAACATATAATGGGACCTCAAGTGACTCATAGGCACTACCAGACGTGGAGCAAAATATATATACATATAGGAATACGTAGAACCTGGATCAAATAAAGCTGAAGAAGTCTTCTGACAAATATGGATAGTACCTTTGATAATATCATCTGACGCTTCAGCTTCTTCCCTCGCTGGAGTAGCATACAAGTGGCCCTGTCGGCCTCCCTATGAACATTCGCCCTACCACCAGATCTTCCTTCTTGAAAACCTCCCCGAACACCCTAATGACCATCGTCGTAGTCGTGACCCTGATCTATACCTTCTGGTGAAGGTGGTGCTATTTCCAATAGTCTAGCCCGATCGGGACACTCCCTAGCCTAGTGCTCCAGTGAGCCACAATCGAAGTATTCTAAAGCTGAATGACCCATGATAACTCATATGAGGTAGGAAGAAAGTAGACCTGATCCCCTCGAGCTCTGCCTTGCTATGGAACCCTCCAAATTGGAATGACTACCCTCAAATGCTGGTAGGGCGGCCTGAATCGGCCAGTTGGACTGACCCTGCTAGTACCTATCCTGCTGGAACCGTTGGCGGGTCCTGTCAAAATTATTATAGCCTTTATAATGGGACCCACTGTAGCTACCCTGATGCCTGGGTCTCTTATCACTGCCCGCTTGGGCCTGAAGATAAATAATCTCGATCGTGCGGGAATAATCCACCATATTCAAAAATGAACGGCCCGCAGAAACCAAGTGCTCAATCCTCAACCTTAGGTAAGATCTCAATCCGCACACAAAACATCATACCCGCTCCTCCTTAGTGGGTAGAATCATAGTGGTATGTCAGGAAAGCTGATGAAATCTGGCCTCATACTCCGCAATTGCCATATGGCCTACTCCAACTGAGTAAATTGATCCCAAAGTTGGTATCTAACACTCCTAGGGATGTATCAAGTCAGGTAAGCCTCTAAGAACTGGTCTCATGTCAATAGTGGTGACCCAGCTGACCTAGACTGCAAATAAGAGCGCCACCCCTATCTGGCTGCCCCTCTAAACAAGTGAGCAGTGAAATTAGCACTTCTGGACTCCACAAGATCCAAGGAATGGAGATTCTCCTGACAGGTAGTCAAGAACTCTATGGCACCCTCGTCAATGACTCTAGAAAATGTCGGGGGTGACAGCCTCTAAAATACCCCTAATATCTTTTGATCTTATAATGAAATCACACCCTCTAAAACTACTGGCGGGGGTGCAACAACTGGTGTAGGCAACTGATCCTTAGGTGTTGGCTAAACGGGCAGATCCCGCGGTGCTGGTATACCCGCTATTAGGGTCAGGGCCTATGGTACAACCCCAATAGCCATGAGGAGCTGCACAATCATTTCTTGTAGTGCTGGGGTCATAACTGGTGCAGCTGAGGGCTGTGTTGGTGGTGGTGATCCCTCTGGCTGAGTAAGAATAGGAGCGTCCTGATGCTCCTCTACTAGCTCTAGCTCTATCTCCGGGTTGGGATCTTGTACTGCTCTCCTACTTGTCCTACGAGGACAACCTCCAGGCATGCCAGGCCTTGGTGCATTATTACGACTGGTAGTACCGCGCATACGAACCATCCCTAGGAAAGAATAGAATAAATTAGATTTCACAAAATTAATAAGACACAACACTGAACGAAATAATACAACATAGAGAATGTATTTGTGCCTTCTATTGTTGACTGTCTAGTATTCTAGTGCAATTATGATATAAACTGTATAGTTTGGGCTGTCTGAGTTTAGGTATGTAGTTGTGGAGAATTGTGGTTGGGATGCCAAGACTACCTGTGTTCCGTATTGCTTTACTTAGGGTTAAATTTCCATTTTACTGAGTAACGTATTATTGGTGCTCACTTCTTGCTTCTACATGTATATAGGATCTAAGCCCGACACTTCTTGATCATGGTACTCTTTGATCAGTCTGAGCTTCTGGATGCTTGAGAGGTAGCAGCTTGATCTCTTTGGCAGACTCTCGACGTCCATTATTTTATGTTTTGTTCTACTTGGGAACTGATATATTTATACTTGTATCGTCTTCATTTTTTTGAAATAGCAGCTTGCATATGTGGCACAAAGTCTTGGGTAGTTTAGAATCTACTTTTCACTTATCCTTATTTATATCATGTTAGACTTTACATTTCCACTTTTATTTCTGATTACTTTGAATTGTTTAGACAATTGGGCTGACTCGTCTTGGTGGAATAGGCTAGTGTCATCACACCCAAATTCGAGTCATGAAAGTTACTTAGGTTTGGTCCTTTTATACATTCCTGTGCATTCCTATTTAGAATTATGCTCCTTGACCTTCTTTTTGTGTTATTCCCACTTTTCATATTGCTTTTACTTTTCAAGCTTATTCGGCCTATAATGTCTATTGAGTACCTGTTCTTTTCGTACTCATACTACACTCTGTATATATTTTCATGATATAGGTCCGAACACTATCTACCAGCGTTGATTTAATCCTGTTGTAGTCTAGTTCCGAAGGTGAGGGTGAGTTGATGGAGTCATGGATTTACCTATCTCCTTCTATAAATAGTGGCTAGTCTTTTTCTTTTTGAGACAAGCCTCGTTTTTGTGGTCCACTTTTGGGACTTGTAACCATTTTGTCGTTGCTCTATACTTATGACTTCTAGGTTCTGGGAGGGATCTTTTGATTTGTATATATATTTTGCTTGCTTCCACTCATTATCCTATTATTTTCTGCAGTTGTTTATTCTTGTATAATTTCTACCCTTCAATCCATTACATGTAATTTTGGGTTATGGGTTAGCTTATTTACAGTTGGATTATAGTAGGTATCCTCATGACTTGAGAAATTAAACCATGACATGACTATTATCATGTATTGTTGATTTTTCTAGGCTGATTATGAATGTGGTGCGGAGGTTATTTTTGGCAGGGTGTATTGGGTCCTTTTTAGAAGAGTCTCAGCTCATTTTGGATAGTTTGAGGTCACTTTTAGATAGTTTAAGGTCATTTTTGAATAGTATATAGACCTCAATAGTCCCCTATAGTTCCAATCAAGATATACTATATATGGAAGTGGGTATATATAGATCTTGGTTGGTGTGTTGCATTATATTTTTATTGCATCTTAGGTGTTATGGTGATATGAGAGTTGAATTTTATGATTCAGAAAGTAACTCTACTACTCTTATTTTGAATTCACAGTGATTTGAGCTACCTGGACTTGATTTATATTTGTTGTTGTTGACATTAGTTGCTTGTCTATGTCAGTGTTACATGAAGTGGGTAGTATTTGTGTTGAGTATAAGAACAAGGCAACTTAGGATCGATCCTCTCCATCACTTTGGATTTGGGTCACTGAATGATGTTGTTGAGTACACATGGATATGTACTAACGCTTGTTTATTTTTGCACCTTGTGTTGCAGGTGGTGAGTGGGCTACTCAGTAGTTATGTTCACAGTATTCTTCTCGAGATGCTAAGGTAGGTACCTTGAACATCCTCAACCTTAAAAGATCTCTTCTATCCCTCGTATCATGTCAACTTCCTTCCTTTGATATATTTGAGACTTATAGTTGTATTCTAAATGATTAGAGGATTGTATTGGTGACTCTATATTGTGAGAGAAGTTTGTACTTAGTTCTATTTTTTCACGAATTTTACGAAAGAGGTAATTTTATGACAATGGTTGACATAAAATGCTAATTTCCAGCAATATAATGGTTCACGTTGCTTGAATAATTGTTGTGGATGATGAAGAATAAGATAGATTGTTACATATATTGATCTTTGACTGGATCACATCACACGATGTAACTGAAGATATATCTCTTTTAAGTATAGCCATCTTCCTTCACAGAGAGTTGTTGAATCCAAAGAGGTTAAGTAGAGGTGTAATTTCCTTCACATAGGTCAAGATCCTATTGCCTCTGTCGCATGTCTTGACGTGCCATGTCACTTGACAAATGACATCAAACTGTGCCTTTACAAATGTGAGCTCATCATTTGTGGCACAATTGAATGGATTAGTTCAATATTTTATTATATTTATTTGGATTAAAATATCTTGAATATTGCTCGAAACTTTTAATTATTTAAATTTAACTAAATTTTGCCATCCATAGTACTATAAAAAATTAAAACGATACTACATAGTCTCAGAAAAAAGAAAAAGATGCAACATCCACTTGAGGAAACAACTTTGTCTCTAAAAAGAGCCTTCATTGGATCATATTGAAGAATCATAATGAAAATTTGTTATATCTGAAAATTGGACACTTGATGCCACCTGTATATGTAGGTTCAAGGTAAAATCAATAAGAGATTACAGTGTGTAAGGTAAGATAAATTCTTAAAACATAAGTCAGTTATCAAAACATTATTTTTTACGAAGAATTTTATACATCAAATAAGTTGAAAATGACTTTTTTCACTTTTAGATGAAAGTCAGTTTCATTCACAATGCTCTCAATTTTCACTTTTGGACGAAAGTCAATTTCTAAAAAAAAATCATCAAAACACTATCCGATTTGCTAAGGGATCGTTTGATTCAAAACAAGGATATTAAAGAGTATAATCCCCCATCATATAAATATATAAATATATTACACAAATATTTTGATTGAAAAACCTATTTTGAAAGCTAATATAAATAATCAAGCACATAATAAACATAATATCAAATTTAATATCAAGATTAATATTCTATCTGAATAGAAAAAGTCATTCGTCAGAAAATAATTTATTTATAAATGACTCTCATCATGACAAATGTAGATAAATAAATAGTAGCATTGCAACATAAATAAAGTTTAGATAGAAGCACTAAACATATCATCAGAGTAGACTTGATCAAACTCATAGTCATGTTCATTGGATAGGTTAAAGCTTGGAGGTTCAAAATTCTGAAAGAGAAAATCCATATTACTGAAATCAAAATAATCATCACAATTTATCATCTCATTTGGATCACTTCCTTGGGTATCACTCACATGTGATGTAGTGACAATATTGTTGGGTTGAGACATGTTTGGTTCACCATTATATTGCTGAAAATTAACATTTGCTACTCCCAATCCATTAATTATCGCATTTCCAATATTTGTATCCGGCATTATTGAATATGTTGCTACATCCAAGGCGTAGTCATTTTGAGAATGATGGATCTCATTGTTAAACTCTAGCCCAGGTCTATAATAAGTGCTTCCAATATTTGATCCTTATGATCCCAACAATTCAGATAAAGGTACCTGTTGTTGTTGTCGTTGTTGCCCGTCAACATTGTTAGTTTCGACTGATGGTAAAAATGGGGTATCGAATGGGTTGAGGTATTTGGGATAAACTTGAAGTTGTGGTTGATAGACCTTTTGGAAAGTTGAACTCTCTCCTCTAGAAAAAATATTGCTATTTGGTAGAAATGGAATATTTGGGCCTCTTTGGGTTTTTGGGTCATATTGTTGTAGTTGTAGATTTGTAACATTCATTTTAACATGAGACGTCGTCCCAAATTTTCTAAGGCTACTTCTTTGTGTAGAACCACTTGAGAATCTTAATTGATCTGATGGGTGATGAGTAGATTTTTTCTTCCTTGGAACTATCCAAGTCTTGTTGCGACATTTCTATGAGGTGTTAGAAAGAAAAATAATTAAAAGCAAATTATAAATTCAAAAAACACATACTACGATAGTTGAAGACTTGTCTAAAAAGAAAGAGACCAAAGGTTGTAGGAAGAGCAACTGCAATGCTTAAAAAGGATATTCAAGTTGAGATATATATCACGCATAATCCATAAATAAATAGAATAATATATTGTTTTAGCTAAGAAAAAGCATTTTTAAATTGCATGTTCACAAAAGTTTCTTAGTTTAAAAAGATTACAAGAACTTATTTCAACATCTTTGATATATGGCTAATCATGTGGTAGATATATAATTATGATATTTATGGAAAAATTGATATATTTATCATTTGAACTAATTTTGAGGTGAGTGTGTTTTGAGAAAGAAGTCATTACTTTCAATTGAATTTTTTTTGATGTTTGATATAATAAGTGAACGATAAATCTCTCTTAAAAAGATATAGACTAAAGATAGATGATGATATTATTGAGTGGAATATTCTTTTAATAAGAGTTTTAACTACTAATGGTTCATATTAATGTCCAAATGTTCATTGGCGAAAGTGATATAAAATCTTATTTTACGAAAAATGACTTTCCAATTTTTTCCCATAAAAACGTTTTTTGCGTACAAAAAAAATTCCTTTACATGAAAATATCTTCTCAAATAAATAATTTTTCCTTGTACCAAATACTCACAAATATTACATAAATAATTCACTACTTAAAAAATTTAAGGATGTACCTGGAGATGACTAGCTATTTGATACATACTAAGATCAGGCTCATTCATTAACTCAAGAATGTCAGTCGGAAAACATCCTACAAAAAAATTCATAACAATGTAAGATCATTTTAATTTAACATACATCCCTAAATTAAGATAAGAAAGATGAATTAAATACAATAATTAGTTTGAGCATCTTAATCTCAAGTAAGTTGACAATGACTATAAGTATGAAGTCATACATAATTGTAAAGTGAACTTACTGCCTTCATCAAGTTGGTTCGCAGCTTCCACAATTTTTTTATGAAGATCCTCAGTCCATTCAATGCGAGTCTTCGGTACAATAACCTGTCTCTTTTCTTCATTAATTAATTTTCTCTCTTTTTTACTCCTCAATTTGCACTTTTCATTAGATACAACATCAGTTGAAGTCTCATGGATATTATTTCTATCAATATCATCAACATGCTTGTGATCACCATTTTTTTCGAGTCCTTCTCTAGCTTTTTCCTTTTGTATTTTTTTTCGAAACACAAATTGCCACAAGTACTTCACAACTTCTTGGTGAAGTGACTTTTGCAGGTATAGATAAGCTCCACTTTCAAAAGCTTTCTTTGCTAAGTGTGTATTATGTTTATCACATACAACTGCATTGTTATTTTCAAAATCCTAATCATTAAAATTAAATCATACTGTAAACATTATGTTAGGGTTAAATCGGTTTTATCTATTATAAAAAATAGATTCTTACAAAACAAACATTATCGTATCACTAAAAGCAAGAATTAGCGCCGTAGAATTTATGTATCTAAATAACAAATTAAAATCCATCGCTAATTCCTTTTGATGACATAGTATCAACAAAATCTATTTAAGGGTTATTTATAGATAAATTAATGATGGATTTGATAACTAATCATTTTTGTAGTGTATAAATGTCATAAATGAAGAGTAAACTTGAATACTTATAAAGTGGAACTATATCTAAGGCCACAGCTTGATCCAAAATATGAAATGAAAGCAAGTCAGGTGAATTCAAATTGATAATCATCACATCAATTTTTTCCTTTCCTTTGGAGAGAATTGACATTCCTTCTGAAGCAATATCAGCTGTCCTAACTGTATCAATACACTTTAAAAGTCAATAAAGAACAAGAAAAAAATTATGCGTAAAAATTATCATAAGGGTTTGTAAAAATATTTGGAAAATTTCAATTTGGTGTATTTTCTAGCCGGAGTATCTCAAATAAAACCGTTATGGAATTATTTAAGCATTAACTTTGTAAAAGGTTTCTAAAATAAGAAAACAAAAGATTATATTTTTTTAGAAAAACCTTCCTTTTATTTTTCTGTTAGATTGTACTATAAAAATGTTCTTTTTCATGTCACGCATATTAATTTTTATGTTCTAATGTTAATTAATTACTTTATTTATTACTAAAATAATTACTTGTTCTATACATGTGTATTGTATGAACACACAATAACTACAATAATAACATATCCAAAGTAACTTCTACCAATGCGGTCGGTAGAGGATTGTGCGTATGCAACCTTAACTTTGTAAAGTCATGTATACTATATGATACATACAAAATGTAGCTAACAAAGAAACTCAAGTCAAAAATGATTAATGAATCAACAATCATTGAATACTAACAAAGTAGTTGGATAATCAAACAAAAAAAACAAAAAGAAAACATATTGATGCCTCTGAAATATGCTTAAATTGTTATTTGGATACATTGGCACCATAGATATGAATTGAAAAGGACGGAGGAAAATATTTCAGAAAAATAAAAAGGATTTTTTCTTCTTCTTGAAAATTAGGTCAAAGACAAACAATTTTTATATCAAGGTCAACAATAATAATAGCCAAATTGACTCTTATCAGGTCCTCTCTTTCTCTACCTTTTCGTTGTCCTAATCTTGTGCCTTTAGGATCTAAATAGTTTTTTTCTCCAGATTATACATAGATTTGTAAAAATCAAAGATCTAAATTGTAATCAAAACTTATATTTGAAGGATTTAAATAACTTTTCATCCAATTCATCGTCGCTCTAAGTCAATAGACAAAGAATATTTTTTTTTCTTTTTTCTACAGAAAGACCAAGAATAAAACACATATGTAAGTTGATTAAGTAGATAAAATGATCAATATAAACTATGTCTCTTAAGGGGATATCGGGATGAAATTGAAATGACAAAAAAATTGATATAAAACTATCACCATCTTTAAAAATCATATACAGATCTACAGAGAAAGCTAATCGAGTGTGTGATAAGCATACAAAAGAATTATAAAAAAGAGAATCATTTATGAACTAGTAAAAAAACATAAACAAGTACAAAACTAGTGTTATACAACAAGGAAATGAGATTCAAGATCTATACGAGTAATGAAATCTAAAAAATGATTAATGTAAAATGAAAAAAAATGAGATAACAAACATCATATCAACAAAATCTAATATAAAAATAAAATATATCAAAACAAACTTAAGTTTTATGTAAATCTTTCGGAGATATCTATATTTACCTTTATATTCGTAGGACTTGAGCAAATCAACCATCTCACTTACAAATTCTTTATCGTGATCAATCAACAACACACAAACTTTATTTGTCATACCAATATAAGGAGTAGCCATGGCATTATCTAATCCTTTGGGATTAGATTGAGGATCTTGTTCTTCGAAAGTAACAAGGAGGAGTTACTTTGAAGGACGAGATCCAGGAAATAAAAGGAACACAGATTATATTTATAAGTCTTTTGTACTTTTTAGTTGAAGCTCGAATTTGAATTGATCTCTCCCTTTGAAACTTGTTTATATAGCATCCTTCTCTAGCTAGTATGCATATTATTGTTAACAATATCAATAATTATTTTGAACTTTTTTCCATTTTTTTTAGTAATGACAAGATTACACTTTTGTCTTTTTTTCATTTTTTGAGTCATGACAAGGTTATACATTTATCTTTTTTTCTACTTTTCCTTTTGCAAATTTAATATGGAGGGAAATATTTTCTTGATGAAATCATTATTTAATGTTTAGTTAATTAAATGGAGAAAATGACCAAAATTGTCCCTTATCTTTGCTTTAAGACTCAAAATGATCCTCATCTTTTTGTAGGGAGCACTAATAGTCCTTCTTCTTTGTAAAAATGGTGCAGTTTTAGTCTTCCAAATAACTTCCGTCCAAATTTACAACGTTTAACTCCTTTTGTCCATTCATTAAGCAACAATGAAGGTTAATTATTAAGGTTACCAAGTGAATTAATTTTGAGCGGTAGGATTCACTGTATTCACAATTAATATGAGCCACAGATATTGATTCGACTTATCAATTTATAGATATACTAAATTATTATAGAACATTAAGATATCGATTATCAATTTAATTGTTATTTTTTTATTAAAATAAGCATTAAAACACAATCAAGCTAGATAACATCTGCGCAGTATGCAACATCTAAAATACTATATATTATAAAGCTAAATATATTATCAATATCCAAGTTAAATATGCATATCCAGAAATCCTAAAGAAAAGATTATGAGAAACCTAAGTCTAAAATATCAATATCCAAGTTATTCAATATGTAACTATTGATATAGCAAAGCAAAACATGTAAATTGTCCAGAATTTTAGAAATACACTTCACGTCAAAAATAAGTGCTTGTTACTATAGATTAAGCATAAAATTATAATTTAATATTTATTATCGGGTTATCAATTATTCGTTAAGAAAAAACATAAATCGTTATAAAATCGATAATTCGCAAAAGAAGTAATAATCTAAATTTTTTCCGAATTGTAAGTTCTTTGAGGCCGTGGATCTTTCGGAAATAACCTTTATATCTAGGAAGGTAAAGGTAAGATGTGTGCACACTCTATCCTTTCCATACCCCACTAATGAGACTATATTGAGTATGTTATTATTTTTACTGAATTCATAAATTTAATAACTTATTATCGGTAAATCAATAATATTTTATCAATTTGAGTTATTGATTTTGATTGTGTTAAACTTAAACAACCCTACCAAAAGATTGGACACAACATCAATATAATTATATCAATAAATCTGCTCATAATATTATGGAGTTCATGAATAATGAAGAAATTTTTTAATTTAATTTATTGAATGACACGCAAGTGAACGATTTCGTTAGTGACTGATGAAAAATATTTGGCAGACTGACTGCACCATTTTTACAATGAAGGACTATTAGTGCTCCATATGAAAGAATGAGGATTATTTTGAGTCTTAAGGCAAAGATAAGGGATAATATGTTCCTTTTCTCTACTTAAATGTATGTTCTAAAAAATGTCATCAATTATAAGAAAAAAGGCTTCTGTCGCTTAAGGAATCTAATGTAAGTTATTTTTCTTTAAGAAATATTTTAATTCTTCATTTCAATTGTTTCAATCATACTTATTTATTATTATTAATTATTAATTAATGTTCAAAAGCGTCTTAAAATTATTATTTTCCTATCATATCCTTCACATTATATTATTATTAATTGTTGAACTGAACTTTTAAAAAGTTACATTTAAAACAGCCCACAATATTCATGTTTAAAACAGACAAAAACAAACTATTAATTAATGAACAACGAAAAAGAGTCAAATTTATCAGTTACAATTTTATTTTAATTACTGACTCTCTTCATGACATCGGAATCTCCATCGTCAACAGTCATTAATTTCAATGGCAAATGAAAATTAATTAGAATTCGAGAAATATGAAATAGAAGTTGACCTCGATCAACGATATTACCACATACTTTTGTCACGCCCTGGGAGGGTACCCTAGACGTAACCGGCACCCGAAGGCCATCTCTGACCTCCGAGCGAACCACTTGGTACAATCACTCATTCATTCAAGCACATTCTATTAGCAGAAAACTCAATTTAAGAAATACTTCTCATATCATAAGGGCCGAAGGCCAAACATTTACAATCAAGACGATAATCAAAATAGGAATCCTCAAGATGACCGCTCGACCTCCTCACATCTCAGTCTATGAAGCCTCTATTCAAGTCTAAAAGGTGCCAATGACAAGCCCATGGCTACCGACAATCTAAGTAACAAAAAAAGACAATCAAAACTGTACAGGAAGGCCCAATATCCTCCGGGAACTAGGAGGACTCACCGACTGGCTAGAAGTGTAAGTGGATCTTCAACGGAGCACCGGTTGATGATCTCTAGTACCTGTCTCTGCATCATGAAACGATGCAGGCCAAATGGCGTCAGTACATGGAATGTACGAGTATGTAAAATGGCCGAATACAACGAACTTCAAGAAATAATCAATCAACTCGGGATCTCAATCTCAATAGGGTGACAACTCAATCAAATGTCCTAAGTCTAAACAAGGATATGATTTAGACGGAACCAATCATACACAATCAACTCAATCCGACTCAGAGTACTATCAACACCTATTTGGGAGTTTCTCTTAACCGACAACCATCACTTATGAGCCAGTGAAAGTACAACAAACCGACATTGTTGCCGCGTCCGCTCATACCTTGCCAGGGCATGAACGAGTCATCAAATCATAGATCCAATCCAACCAAGTCCTATAATGTCAGGACAAATCTCTCGGGGAAGCATCCGACGTTAACGGTTCCATCCCCCCTACATTTGGCGACGCAGTTATTGGGTTCGAGTATGGACTATACTCTTGCCCAATTCGGTGCTCGATACTTCTCCCAAGACTCAATGCTCATAAAACTCCATCCAATCAATTCAATCAAATCACATCGACAAGTTTCATTACAACCTTGTCAACTCATCAACTCAATCACAATCAAGTCTCAATTTCAATGCTCAATCTCAATCATATCTTCAAGGAAGTGTTAAAATGCATATATACACATCATCTAGATATAAAATCAATCATTACCTCCATCCATTTGATAAAAATCTTTATGACTCATCACATCTTCAAGACTTCAAATCAACATTCTTATAATAGGCAACATGCTTAAGAAGATAGTATACTCTATCAAATCTACATAATTATTAAGACCAACAAACATATTTATCAACTCATACTCATATAAGGGCTCATTTTAGGAACCTCTTAGCTCAACAACATTAACACACCAATAATTAAATGAAATGGGAACAATACTCATTCAAACATGTACCATACCAAGAAACTCCATTTTCATGGATATCTAACCTCAAAACAAGAATAGGGCACATGGGTGGACTCAACCCATGTTTTGGTTAGCCTTACATACCTTAGAGAAGACTTGAAGAAAACCTTGAGGTTGGGTCTTTAATAGAGGACTCTAATCTTGAAGCTCCTTGGACTCCTTTGTTGGAAATGGAGAAGAAGAGTAGAGAGAAGGGAGAGGAGCTCTTAGGGCTTTTTAGAGATAGAGTGAGGGCTGCCAAATGAGTTCCCAAAAGGACAAGGGCTACATATATATAATTGGGTAAGTTCCCAAATTGCCCCTCCTCAAAATGTTCTAAAAATAGGCTAAAACGCCCTTGGCGCGATAGTGGCGCGTCCCGCCCTTACAGCGCCAAGGCCAATTACGCCTAAAACCTGCACAACTTTTAGTGGCGCGTCGCGCCAGGGACCAAACTACTGAGGCATATTCCTGGCGCGATAGTGGCGCATCGCGCCCTTACAGTGCCAGGCCTATTGTTCCAAATTCTGGGAATTTGGCCCAAAAAACCCTGCACACTTTTAGTGGCGCGTCGCGCCAGGGACCAAACTACTGAGGCATGTTCCTGGCGCGATAATGGCGTGTCGCGCCCTTACGGCGCCAGGGCCATTTCCCCAGCAGTGGTAACCCAGGCTAAAATGAAATCCCTGTCGTGCTATTTTGTCCTCGGATCGTCATATCTTTTGGCCCCGAACTCCAAAATCCACGTTCTTGGTGGCGTTGGAAAGAAGACTCGACGAACTTTAATTTGATAGGTCGTGGGCCACCCGAATTGAAGTCTTTCAAACGATAGGGTCATTGAAAGTCGACCCTTATGTGAACTCATCCTAAACTTAGCCACGACGGATCTTTTGGACTTAGCTCGGTCCTAGGGGTCCTCAATGACCCCACATCACCTCCAATGCTCTTAAAATCCTCAGGGACTCATCTTAACTCAAGCACGTACTTCAAGATAAATATGATGGGCCCCCTACGTGTACAAAGAAGGCCCGAATCTTAGGAAAATTTTTGAGAGGTGTTACATTATCTCCCCCTTGGGATCATTCGTCCTCGAATGACGAGCAACCGAGAATAGACTCAGGGTAGAAATCACAATCAAAATTCAGTCATTCAATCAATCAAATTCTCAATCAAATATCAATCAAAACTCAAAAAGGTACGAATGAATTCGAGTCAAGGAAGTAGTCATTACCTTCAATGCTCTCCTCGGTAGGCACGAATAGATGTGGGTATTTAGACTTCATGGCTTCCTCCGCTTCCCACGTGGATTCCTCAACAAATTGATTCCTCCACAAGACTTTGACTGAGGCGACCTCCTTGTTCCTCAATTTGCGGATTTGATGATCAAGGATTTGGACTGGGACCTCCTCATAGGATAAGCTATCCTTAATTCCAATGCTTTCAATAGGGACTACCAATGAGGGATCTCCCAAGCACTTTTTCAACATTGAAACGTGGAACACCGGATGAATAGAAGCTAGTTCTGAGGGTAGGTCCAGCTCATAAGCG
This sequence comes from Solanum dulcamara, assembly GCF_947179165.1. Classification (NCBI taxonomy): domain Eukaryota; kingdom Viridiplantae; phylum Streptophyta; class Magnoliopsida; order Solanales; family Solanaceae; genus Solanum; species Solanum dulcamara. The sequence continues at coordinate 69,183,973 of NC_077242.1, forward strand.
ACACTCCCGATCCGCCTCAAAATTTGGTACAGGCCAATATATCGAGGACTAAGTTTCCCCTTCTTTCCAAACCTCATGACACCCTTCATGGGTGACACTTTGAAATACACCCAATCATCCACCTCAAACTCTAAGTCTCTCCTCCTCACATCGGTGTACAATTTTTGGCGACTTTGGGCTATCTTTAGCCTCTCTCGGATAACTCGTACCTTCTCCATGGCTTGATGGACGAGGTCAGGCCCAATCAACTCGGCTTCACCAACTTCAAATCACCCAATGGGCGATCTACACCTCCTCCCATACAAGGCTTCATAAGGAGCCATTTGAATGCTTGCATGGTAGCTATTGTTATATGCAAACTCTATAAGAGGCAAGTGATCGTCCCAATTTCCCTTGAAGTCAAGCACACACGCTCTCAGCATATCTTCCAATATATGAATTGTGCGCTCTGCTTGGCCATCTATCTGGGGATGGAATGCTGTACTCAAGTTCACCCTCGAACCTAATCCCTTCTGAAAGAATTTCCAAAATTGGGAAGTGAATTGGGCTCCTCTGTCTGAGATAATAGACAAAGGGACCCCATGCAATCTGACGATCTCCTGTATATACAACTTTGCATAATCTTCTGCGGTATCAGTAGTCTTAACCGCCAAGAAGTGAGCTGATTTCGTCATTCAATCCACAATCACCCAAATGGAATCATGCTGCTTTTGGGACTTCGGCAAGCCTGTAATAAAGTCCATGTTGATCACCTCCCACTTCCATTCTGGAATTTCTATGTTTTGGGCTAGGCCACATGGTCTCTGATGCTCAACCTTCACTTGTTGACAATTCGGGCATTTGGAAATGAATTCCGTAATATCCTTCTTCATCCCGCTCCACCAGTAGATCTCCCTCAAGTCATGGTACATTTTCGTGGAACCCGGATGAATAGAGTATGTAGAACTATGCGCTTTGGCCATAATCCTCTCTCGAACCTCATCAACATCCGGCACACACAATCTATTTTGGTACCGTAACACACAATCTCCCCCTTGGGTAAAAACCATTACCTCTTGTTTGTGAACTCCTCCCTTCAATTGGAGAAGGACGGGATCTTGGTCTTGCTTCTCCTTCACCTCTGCCATAAGTGAGGACGTAGACCCATCCCGAATGGTAACTCCACCTTCATTATTCTCTTCCCGATAAACTCCCAATCGGGCTAATCTGTGTACCTCCTTCGCCAATTCCCTCCTTCCTTCCTCCACGTGGCTAGTGCTACCCATGGACAACCTTCTAAGAGCATCAGCAACAACATTAGCTTTACCTGGATGGTAGAGGATGCTCATATCATAGTCCTTGAGTAGCTCAAGCCATCTCCTTTGCCTAAGGTTGAGTTCCTTCTGGCTAAAGACGTATTGCAAGCTCTTGTGATCGGTGAATACATCTATATGCACTCCATACAGGTAGTGGCGCCAGATTTTGAGTGCAAACACCACAGCTGCCAGCTCAAGGTCATGAGTTGGATAATTCCTCTCATGAAGCTTAAGCTGTCTTGAAGCATAGGCTATCACCTTCCCCCTTTGCATCAACACACAACCCAAACCAATTCTGGAGGCATCACAATAAATCACAAAACCTTCTGTTCCATCGGGCAAGGTTAGAACAGGAGCAGTGGTTAGCTTGGTCTTCAATTTCTGGAAACTCTCCTCACAAGCATCAAACCATTGGAACTTAGCCTTCTTTTGGGTCAGCTTAGTCAATGGTGATGATATGGATGAGAATCCCTCTACAAACCTTCGATAGTACCCGGCCAAGCCCAGAAAGCTACTTATCTCTGTTGGGGATGTGGGTCTAGGCCAATTCTTCACAACTTCTATTTTCTGAGCATCCACCTGAATACTATCTCCAGATACAATGTGGCCTAAGAAGGCCACCGATGCAAGCCAAAATTCACATTTAGAGAACTTTGCATACAATACCTGGTCCCTCAAAGTTTGTAGGACGTTTCTAAGATGATAGGCGTGCTCCTCTTCGTTCTTGGAGTAAACCAGTATATTATCTATGAATACAATCACAAACATATCAAGATACGGTTTGAATACTCAGTTCATGAGATCCATAAAAGCGGCGGGAGCATTAGTCAACCTAAAAAACATGACCAAAAATTCAAAGTGGCCATAACGAGTCCGGAAAACAGTCTTTGGAACATCGCATTCTCTCACCTTCAACTGGTGGTAGCCGGATCTCAAGTCTATCTTTGAGAAACAAGTGGCACCTTGAAGTTGGTCGAATAAGTCATCTATTCTGGGGAGAGGGTATTTGTTCTTCACAGTGACTTTGTTCAACTGCCTGTAGTCGATACACATTCTAAGGGACCCATCTTTCTTCCGCACAAATAGGACCGGAGCACCCCATGGCGAGACACTCGGCCTAATGAATCCCTTATCTAACAAGTCCTTCAGCTGCTCCTTCAACTCCTTCAACTCGGCCAGAGCCATTCTATATGGGGGAATTGAGATAGGCTGGGTATCAGGAAGAACATCAATCCCGAAGTCGATCTCCCTATCAGGAGGGACTCCAGGCAAATCTTCAGGAAAGACATCCGGAAACTCGTTGACAATCGGAACCGACTCAAGGGATGGAGACTCAATGCTGTCATCTTTCACTCGGACAAGGTGATAGATACACCCTTTTGAGATTAGCTTCCTGGCCCTAAGGTATGAAATAAACTTACCCTTAGGCGTAATAGGACTACCCCTCCATTTTATGATAGCCTCATTCGGGAATCTGAATGTGACAACTTGAGTTCTACAATCAATAGAGGCATAGCAGACATAAAGCCAGTCCATACAAAGGATCACGTCGAAATCAACCATGTCTAACTCAACCAAGTCAGCCAAGGTGTCCCTGTGATGAATTGACACAGTGCAATCTCTATAGACTCTCTCAGCTAAGACAGAATCACCGACAGGAGTGGCCACACAAAAGGGCTCAAGAAGACGTTTAGGGATTTTATTGAACTTACTAGCCACATAGGGAGTTACAAAAGATAAGGTGGCACCTGGATCCATCAATACATAACAATCAAAGGAAGAGACTCGAATCATACCCGTCACGACGTTTGGAGAGTTCTCCTGATCTTGGAGACTACCCATGGCATATAGGCGGTTTGTACCTCCACTCGTACCTAGAGTAGTTCCCCTCTGATTACCCCTAGCTGGGGGTACGGTGGCAGAGGACCGGGCTTTGTTCCCCCATGCTGGGCACTCTTTCTGAAAATGGTCTATCTGGCCGCATTTATAACAGCCCATCCCTCCCACTCTGTACTCTCCCAAGTAAAGCTTACCACACTTGACACATGGTGGTTTCCCCTGCGCACCCTGACCCATGCTAGTTTGGGGTTGAGAACTTCGTGGCCTGAAATTCTGGCGACGTTATCCCTGCCGATCATACCTGTTCCGCGGCATTGGTGCACTGGCGGTAGATGAGGCATAGGTGGAAGGCCTCTTCTGGAAGAAGGACCTGTTGCCATTGCCCTGCCTCTGCTCATTCTCTTGCCCAGATGACCTGGCCTTTTTGCTCAGGTGCTCTTCTCTGTCTTTTCTCTTCTCCTCCTCTACTTTTTGAGCATACACCATTAGTCTGGAAAGATCCATATCCGAAATCAACAATGCTGCCTTGCATTCCTTCTTCACATGCCTCCCTAATCTGGAGACGAACTTCCTCATCTTCGACCTCACATCAGGAATCATTTCTGAAGCATACCTGGACAGCTGGATGAACCTTAGGCCATACTCCTTAACCGACATACCTTCCTGCTTCAGATTAACAAATTCCTCCACCTTCGCTTCCCTCAATTCTCGGGGAAAGAAGTGGTCAAGAAAAACTCCCTCGAATTCATCCCATCTAGCAGGTTCAGCATCTTCACCCCTACTCTGCTCCCATTGGTTATACCAAATATTTGCCACATCTTTGAGTTGATAAGACACCAACTCGACCCCCTTGATTTCTGTAGCGTGCATAGCTTTTAGAATCTTCCACATTTCATCAATGAAATTCTGGGGATCTTCATCAACCTTAGAACCCGTAAATGCCGGTGGGTTCATCCTCAGAAAGTCTCTAATTCTAGTGGCAGCAGATGGCTCCTGGGAACTAGAGCTGAGAGTCGGCGAACTTTAATTGCCGCTTCGGGCGGCCATTAGTTGAGTGAGCATGGCAATTGCCCCTCGAAATTCAGCTTCTAATGTGGGTGCAGGTGGAGTAGATGGCACTTGAGGTACCTCCGCATATCTCGCGGGTCGGCCTCTAGCCCTTGCTGGGCGTGCCTCTGACTGTGGCATCCCTGCATTATCAACATTCCTCTGGCTAGCGATACGTTTAGGAGGCATTATCTGTAATGTATGAACGCACGAATTAGAAGGGAACATTCATAGAGTTCAACTCCATCGCACGAATTCAGAGTATGAAAGAAGTGAAACAATTCCTAATGTCCTATAGCCTCCTGATTATAGGTTTGGTGCACAACACACCCATAAGCAAGACTCTACTAGACACGGCTTCATAGACTCCCTAGGACACTTGAACTCTGTGCTCTGATACCATGTTTGTCACGCCCCGGAAGGGTACCCTAGACGTAACTGGCACCCAAAGGCCATCTCTGACCTCCGAGCGAACCACTTGGTACAATCACTCATTCATTCAAGAATATTCTATTAGCAGAAAACTCAATTTAAGAAATACTTCTCATATCATAAGGGCCGAAGGCCAAACATTTACAATCAAGACGATAATCAAAATAGGAATCCTCAAGATGACCGCTCGACCTCCTCACATCTCAGTCTATGAAGCCTCTATTCAAGTCTAAAAGGTGCCAATGACAAGCCCGTGGCTACCGATAATCTAAGTAACAAAACAAGACAATCAAAACTGTACAGGAAGGCCCAATATCCTCCAGGAACTAGGAGGACTCACCGACTGGCTGGAAGTGTAAGTGGATATTCAACGGAGTGCCGGTTGATGATCTCTAGTACCTGTATCTGCATCATGAAACGATGCAGGCCAAATGGCGTCAGTACATGGAATGTACGAGTATGTAAAATGGCCAAATACAACGAACTTCAAGAAATAATCAATCAACTCGGGATCTCAATCTCAATAGGGTGACAACTCAATCAAATGTCCTAAGTCTAAACAAGGATATGATTTAGACGGGACCAATCATACACAATCAACTCAATCCGACTCAGAGTACTATCAACACCTATTTGGGAGTTTCTCTTAATCGACAACCATCACTTATGAGCCAGTGAAAGTACAACAAACCAACGTTGTTGCCGCGTCCGCTCATACCTTGCCAGGGCATGAACGAGTCATCAAATCATGGATCCAATCCAACCAAGTCCTATAATATCAGGACAAATCTCTCGGGGAAGCATCCGACGTTAATGGTTCCATCCCCCCTACGTTTGGCGGCGCAGTTATTGGGTTCGAGTATGGACTATACTCTTGCCCAATTCGGTGCTCGATACTTCTCCCAAGACTCAATGCTCATAAAACTCCATCCAATCAATTCAATCAAATCACATCGACAAGTTTCATTACAACCTTGTCAACTCATCAACTCTATCACAATCAATTCTCAATCTCAATGCTCAATCTCAATCATATCTTCAAGGAAGTGTTAAAATGCATATATACACATCATCTAGATATAAAATCAATCATTACCTCCATCCATTTGAGAAAAATCTTTATGACTCATCACATCTTCAAGACTTTAAATCAACATTCTTATAATAGGCAACATGCTTAAGAAGATAGTATACTCTATCAAATCTACATAATTAATAAGACCAACAAACATATTTATCAACTCATTCCTTCTTCATCTCATACTCATATAAGGACTCATTTTAGGAACCTCTTAGCTCAACAACATTAACACATCAATAATTAAATGAAATGGGAAAAATACTCATTCAAACATGTACCATACCAAGAAACTCCATTTTCATGGATATCTAACCTCAAAACAAGAATAAGGCACATGGGTGGACTCAACCCATGTTTTGGTTAGCCTTACATACCTTAGAGAAGACTTGAAGAAAACCTTGAGGTTGGGTCTTTAATGGAGGACTCTAATCTTGAAGCTCCTTGGACTCCTTTGTTGGAAATGGAGAAGAAGAGTAGAGAGAAGGGAGAGGAGCTCTTAGGGCTTTTTAGAGAGAGAGTGAGGGCTGCCAAATGAGTTCCCAAAAGGCCAAGGGCTACATATATATAATTGGGTAAGTTCCCAAATTGCCCCTCCTCAAAATGTTCTGAAAATAGGCTAAAACGCCCTTGGCGCGATAGTGGCGCGTCGCGCCCTTACAACGCCAGGCCAATTACGCCTAAACCCTGCACACTTTTAGTGGCGCGTCGCGCCAGGGACCAAACTACTGAGGCATGTTCCTGACGTGATAGTGGCGCATCGCGCCCTTACGGCGCCAGGGCCATTTCCCCAGCAGTGGTAACCCAGGCCAAAATGAAATCCCTGTCGTGCTAGTTCGTCCTCGGATCGTCATATCTTTTGGCCCTGAACTCCAAAATCCACGTTCTTGGTGGCGTTGGAAAGAAGACTCGACGACCTTTAATTTGATAGGTCAAGGGCTACCCGGATTGAAGTCTTTCAAACAATAGGGTCATTGAAAGTCGACCCTTACGTGAACTCATCCTAAACTTAGCCACGACGGATCTTTTGGACTTAGCTCGGTCCTAGGGGTCCTCAATGACCCCACATCACCTCCAACGCTCTTAAACTCCTCAGGGACTCATCTTAAATCAAGCACTTAGTTTGAGATAAATACGATGGGCCCCACACGTGTACAAAGAAAGCCCGAATCTTAGGAAAAATTTTGAGGGGTGTTACAACTTTTTATTTTTTTATTAATTATTTTATTTTCTTATTTATTTAAAGTCGAGTAAAAGTGTTACAATCTGAAAACTCGATTCATGATGACACCTACGTAACCCACCAGTAGATGAGCCAACCCATATTCTGAAATGACAGTAACATGCAAATTGGGTAGATTCATCAACCAACGAGATCGAAAATAAAAATAATTTAAAAGACAAAACAACAGAAAACAAAAACAACATCAATATATACGCAAAATGAGTATACGAACAAATCCCACAACCTAGTGGTCGAAAGTACAAAGCTACTATACGAGTACAAGTTTCAAAAGTAGATCAAAAAGGACAGACTTATCTCATTACAAAAGACTAGTTAAAACTATATAATGAGGGAGATAAATTGAACTAAGACGCCATCAGCTCATCCTCTATCTCCGAAGAACTGTTGCAAAAATGCTTGAATCATCCCTGTGCATTAAGAAAACAGATGTAAAATGTAGTATGAGTACCAAAACAACAGGTACCTAGTAGGCATCATAGATCGATTGAACTTGAGAAGTAAAAACAATATGAAAAGAGAGAAAGTAAACAACAACAAGAGGTCATAAGAATGAGGCGATAACAGAATTCTAATAATATAGCTCAAGAGTCTAGAAAGAACAAAGTAGTGAAGTAAAACAGCTATCTACAACCTAACTCGAACCCCATAAGCCCGATGAGTACACTGAATACAATGATACCCCAAAGTCAAGACTCAAACCCAAAGATTAGAAGCATGCCCGAACTTGAAGTTTGCTCTGTCAAAAGATTCCAAATAGCTCAAGGAACTTGTTCCCCAAAAACAGACACAATCCGTGCTTAGAAACAAGCCAAAACAGATCTTGAATTGAAACATTCACCAATTTACCATTAAAGGACAAAAAGAGGTCTACCAATTTATCTCAAAGTTCAATAATAATAATAATCAGCTTGACTCTTATCAATTTCTCTCTTTCTCTTCCTTCTCGTTGTCCTAATCTTGTGACTTTACAATCTAAATAGTTTTTTTCTCTAAATTATATATAGATTTGTAAAAAGCAAAGATCTAAACCTTAATGAAAACTTATATTTGAAGGATTTAAATAATTTCTCCTCCAATTCATTGTCGCTCTAAGCCAATTGGCAAAAAGTATTTTCTTCCCTTTTTTCTACAAAAAGACCAAGAATAAAGCACATATGTAAATTGATTAAGTAGATAAAATGATCAATATAAATTCTGTCTCTTAAGGGATATCAAATGAAATTGAAATGACAAAAAGATTAATATAAAATTACCACTTTTTTTTAAAATCATATACATCTAAATATACATAGAAAGTTAATCGAATGTGTGATAAGCTTCCAAAAGAAGCGAGTCATTTATTAACTAGTCAAAAAAAAACATAACCAAGTACAAAACTAGTGTTAATGACAACAAGGAAAAGAGATTGAATATCTACAAGATTAACAAAATCTAAAGAGTGATCAATGCGAATGAAAAAAATGAGATAAAAAACATCATATCAATAAAATCTAATATAAAAATAAAATACATCAAAACAAACTTAAGTTCTATGTATATTTTTTATTTACCTTTATATTCGTAGGACTTGAGCAAATCTACCATCTCACTTACAAATTCTTTATCATGATCAATCAACAACACAAAAAACTTCATTTGTCATACCAAGATAAGGAGTAGCCATGGCATTATCTAATCCTTTGGGATTAGATTGAGGATCTTGTTCTTCGAAAGTAACAAGGAGGAGTTACTTTGAAGGACGAGATCCAAGAAATAAAAGGAACACAGATTATATTTATAAGTCTTTTGTACTTTTTAGTTGAAGCTCGAATTTGAATTGATCTCTCCCTTTGAAACTTGTTTATAAAGCATCCTTCTCTAGCTAGTATGCATATTATTGTTAACAATATCAATAATTATTTTGAACTTTTTCCATTTTTTTGAGTCATGACAAGATTACACTTTTGTCTTTTTTTCATTTTTTTGAGTCATGACAAGGTTATACATTTATCTTTTTTTCTACTTTTCCTTTTGCAAATTTAATATGGAGGAAAATATTTTCTTGATGAAATCATTATTTAATATTTAGTAACTTAAATATATGTTCTAAAAAATGTAATCAATTATAAGAAAAAAGGCCTATGTCCCTTAAGGAGTCTAATGTGAGTGAGTTATTTACCTTTAAGAAATATTTTAATTTTTTATTTCAATTGTTTCAGTCGATACTTATTTGTTATTATTAATTATTAATTAATGTTCAAAAGCGCCATAAAATCATTATTTTCCAATCATATCCTTCACATTGTATTATTAATTAATGAACTGAACTTTTAAAAAGTTACATTTAAAATAATCCACAGTATTCTTGTTGTGTTTGTTGTTGATCATATTGTTGGGCTATATGTTGATCAGAATTGAAATGATAATATAGTGTATGTGTGTATCAGAAATTGCAGGTTTCTACTGTCAAAAAATGCAGAAAAAGCGATTGACAGGGCCCTTTCGTCTGTCGCTTTTTCTGTATTTTTTAAAACATAAATTCCAAAAAAAGCGACGGACAAGGTCGCCTTGTCCGTCGCTTTATTTTTCGTATGAAGAAAATAAAGAACAAAGCAACGGACATAGCAATAGTGTCCGTCTCTTTTCTAAAAATAAAAAAATAAAAAATAGCGACGGACTGCGTCTCTAAGTTCTTCATTTTCAAGAACAAAGCGACGTTGTCCACCGCTTTACTCAAAAATAATTTTTTTAAAAAAAATACAAACAAGCGATCGGACTGCGTCATACATGGAGACACAGTCCATCGTTTTTTGAAAAGTGTCGAGACAAAAGGCAAAGGAACTGACTGCATCGCTTTTTCATCGATTTTGACCAAAAAAGCGATGCTGTCGTCGCTTTTGTCCGTTGCTTTTAACAATTTTTTAGTAGTGTTCATCCCAAAGTTCAAATTAGCATAACTTGAGTTCTTAAGCTCAGAATTTGATGATTCAAAGCTTGGTGTGTTCGGAAAGTTCAGAGGAACATGTTGGAGTGTTGGGAGTGCTGGAGATCACTCATTTGAGGAACTTTTGGCCCAACGGGGCTACCAGCCCTTCTCTATTATTTTTGTCTTGGTGATTTTTATGCATACATTCTCATTTTAGACTCCAAAATTGGTCCTTCTCTATTTTAAGTGAATTTGGTATCAAAATGACCGTATTGATGTTCTGAAACTATTTTTGATAGTGTGGCAGCGTTTTGAGGCCATCTGAAAGAGAAAAACTCTGAAAACATGATTTTAAAGCGCGCGGTCTGATTTGAGGTAGGCTATGACTTCACTTTCTTTAAATTGAGCTCAAAAGTGTGACTTCATGTTTATTAGATGGAATTTAGGTTTGTTAGGATCTTGATTATGATTAGTTACTTAAAAATCATGTTTTAGGCTTATTTCGGGTGCTTTTGGGAGCTTGAGAGCATGCGTACTTGTTTAGTGATCATCCTTACCTTATGGCTTAGATTATTCTTATTTTTTGATGATGTTGAGAGCATGTTTGGACTTATCCTAGGTGTATATGTCACGCCCCGAGAGGGTACCCTAGGCATGGCCGGCACTCGAAGGCCATTTCTGTCCTCCGAGCGAACCACGTGGTCCAGTCATACATTCAATCAATCACATCATACATTCAATCAATCACATTCTCTTAGCGGATAACTCAATTAAAGAAATACTATTCATATATAGGGTCGAAGGCCAAACATTTACAACCCAACAAGACAATAAAATAAGACTCCTCAAAATAATCATTCGACCTCCTCACACTCCAGTCTATGAAGCCTCTATCACAGTCTAAGAGGTGCCAATGACAAGTCCATGGCTACCAACAATCAAAGTAAAGGAAATGTCAACAAAACTGTACATGAAGGCTCAACATCCTCTGGAAACTAGGAGGACTCACCAGCTAGCTGAGAGTGTATATGGATCTTCAATGGAGTGCCGGTTGATGACCTCTGGTACCTGTCTCTGCATCATAAAATGATGCAGGCCAAATGGCATCAGTACATAGAATGTACGAGTATGTAAAATGGCCGAATACAACGAACATCAAGGAAGAATCAATCAACTCGGAAGCTCAACTCAAGAGGAATACCAACTCAATCAAATGTCCTAAGTCTAAACAAGAATATGATTTAGACGGGACCAATCGCATACAATTCCACGTATTCTGACTCAGAATACTATCAAGAACTATTTTGGAGTTTCTCTTAACAGACAACCATCACTTATGAGCCAGTGAAGGTACAACAAAACGACGTTTTTGCCGCGCCCATTCATACCTTACCAGGGTATGAACGAATCAAACACTCATGGATCCAATCCAACCAAGTCCTATAATGTCAGGACAAACTCTCGGGGAAGCATCTGACTTAACGGTTCAATCCCCCCTACGTTTGGCAACACAGGTATTGGGTTTGAGTATGGACTATGCTCTTGCCCAATTCGGTGCTCGATACTCCTCCCAAGACTCAATGCTCATAAAACTCCATCCAATCAACTCAATCAACTCATATCGACAAGTCTCGTTACAACCTTGTCATCTCATCAACTCTATCACAATCACATCTTTCTCAATCGTACTATCCGATCAATCTCAAGCATATTATTCAAAGAAATTTAAATGCACATATGTAGCATCTTCTAGATACAATCAATCATTTCTTTCATCCATTTGAGAAATCTTTTGAGGCTTATCACAATTTCAAGACTTTAAATTGACATCTAATATTGAGAAACATTCTCAAGAAAATAACATCCTTTATCATAATCTATATAGTAAGGAGATAGATAGAACATATTTCACAATTCATTTCTTCATCACTCATACTCAACTAAGGGCTCATTTTGGAACCTCTTAGCTCAACAACATTGACACATAGAGAGTCAAATAGATAGGGGACCAAGTTCATACAAACACAAACAATACCAAGAAACTCTATTCTCATGAACATCTAACCTCAAAGCAAGAGTAGAGCACATGGGTGAACTCAACCTATGTTTTAGATAGACTTACATACCTTAGTGAAAACTTGAAGAAAACCTTGATGTTGGGTCTTCAATGGAGAACTCAAATCTTGGAGCTCTTGGAACTCTTCTTATTGGAGAAGGATTTGGAGACGAAGAAGAAGAGAGAGAGAGAGAAGAGGTTTCTAGGGCTTCTAGAGAGAGATTGGGGGCTGAAGAAATGATCCCAAAATAGTCTAGGGTGATACATATATAATTTGGGGTAATTTCCAAATTGCCCCTTCTCAAAAGTTCTGAAAAATAGGCAAAAGTGCACCGGCGCGATAGTGGCGTATCACGCTATTGCAGCGCCAGGTTGAAACACGCCTAAAACCTGCACACCTTGTAGTGGCATGCCGCGCTAGAGACCAAACTACTGAGGTATGTTTCTGGCACGATAGTGGCGCATCGCGCTCTTACAGCGCCAAGGCTAATTTTCTGGGTTCTGGAAATTTGGCCTGAAAACCCTGCACAACTTTTAGTGGCGCGTCGCGCCAAGGACCAAACTACTGAAGCATGTTTCTGGCGCTATAGTGGCCCGTCGCGCCCTTACAGCGCCAAGGCCATTTCCCCAGCAGTTGCAACCCAGGCCAAAAATGAAATTCCTGCCATGCTAGTTCATCTTAGGATCGTCATATCGTTTGACTCCAAACTCCAAAATTTAAGTTCTTGATGGCATTGGAAAGAAGACTCAATGACCCTTATTTGATAGGTCATGGTCCACCTAGATTGACGTCCTTCAAAAGATAGGGTCGTCAAAAGTCGATCCTTATATGAACTCATCCTAAACTTAGCCACGACGGATCTTTTGGGCTTAGCTCGGTCCTAAGGGTCCTTGGTGAACCCACATCACCTCTAAAACTACTCAGTCCCTTAGATACTTCTCTTAACTCACGAATATATTTCAAGACACTCGGGTTCGACCCCTCCCGAACACAAGAAGGGTTCGAATCTTTGGAAAAATTTGAGGGGTGTTACAGTAGACTAGTGTTTTCCTTGACTTTTGTATTTTTGATCCTATAGGCCTTACAACCTCTCCATTGTCTCTTCAGATGGCTTAGAAGAAGACTTAGATCTCATAGACAGAGCCTTAGCTAGGTGGTAACTCAACTTCGATGACCTTTTGTACATAACTCTTCTTTTCTATGGCTTTGTCACTTCCTTGACTTTTTCTTTGGTGTGGAGGTCATTCCATAGTGTTCCTATGATGACAATTTGATTTTGTTGATTCATTTGAGAGGTTTCATCCGCGGTTTGAGGTCTGGGCTCTGTGCTTTCCTATTATGGGGGCCCGTTATCCTATACGGAGTTTATACCTAGTGGCCTGACTCTTGATTGATTCCATTAAGAGGAATATTCGCGGTTTGTGGTTCGGGATACGCACTGTTTGGCTCTGGATTCACCGTATGTTTTTCTTAGTAGTTATAGCTATTCTGTGCACCCGTCGAACTTATCGGTATTTTCTTGGATTTTTATTTAAACTTTCAGAGATGTATACCTTATGGATTTATGAGGGTCCAATTAGGTGTAGTTAGCTTGTAGTTACTCTAATTTGGTCCTTTAATACACTCGTGTGCATTCCTATTTAGAATTCTGCTCCTTGACCTTCTTTTTGTGTTATTCCCACTTTTCATATTGCTTTTACTTTTCAAGCTTAGTCTTCTAATGATGCCTATTGAGTACCTGTTTTGTCATACTAATACTACACTGCATATGTTTTCGTGATGTAGGTCCGAGTACTAGTTACCAACGCTAATTTGAGCCTATTGTAGTCTAGTTCCGAAGGCAAGGGTGAGCACATGGCATCCTGGATTTACCTGTCTCCTTCTATATAAAGTGACTAGTCTTTTTCTTTATGAGACAAATGTTGTTTTTGTGGTTCACTTTTGGGACTTGTATCCATTTTGTAGTTGTTCTGTACTTGTGACTTCCATGTTCTGGTAGAGATCCTTTGATTTGTCTGTATATTTTATCTCACGAACCGTATCTGGGTATGATGGTACCTGTCCTTTCCGACCGGACAAGTCAGCCTAAACCCCAATATTTACGGAGAATAAAGAGGAAACAATCTAACTAAATAAGTAATAAACAAGAATAAAAGTCTTTCAACTTAAATACTCCCAAATATTGGTTTTCACGTATATAATCCAGTAAAGGAAAATAAAACTGAAAAGAAATACAAGTCTCACTATGTCTTCAACTCTCAAATAGAGTAAAACATAAAAATACAAGAAATCAAAAAGTTCGTTAGATAACAATGGCTACCTCTCACAATCCCCTAAAAGCCTCGAATAATCAGAAGGGACAGGTGATCAAAATCCAGACTCAGAACCTACACAAGTGTAGAAGCAAGGGTGAGTACCAAACAACATGGTGACCAACAAGCTAACTAGCAAAACTAAGTAAATCTAATAGAAAACACGAACTTCTTTCCAACCAAACCCAACCTCTGTAACTAGAACCTGCACAGAAATCAGCCCAACCTAACAGTTCATACTAAACATTTTAATAAGTTTCAGATCATAACTCAATATCATAAGATATAACGTACAAGTAATCACAAATCACATATAAGCATCAATCTTTCACGCACAGATATGCAGAACATACATATGCACACTCAATGATCATTCTTGTGTACAATCGCCGGCAAAGACCTCAACATGATAATCTCTGATCGAAAATGACCTCGATCCCACAATAGTTGACCAAAAATGGCCTCAACCTCACAACCTCACCGGAAATGACCTCGATAATATAATCCCATTGGAAATGACCTCAGGGATATAATCCCATCAAAAATGACCTCGGCAACATAATTCAATCGAAAATGACCTTACTAATATAATCCCACCAAAAATAGCCTCAGCAATATAATTCCATCAAAAATGACCTCAATAATATAATATCTCTGACCGAAAATGACCACGGCCTCACAATCATATACCTCTCATCAAAGTGTTTTAGAACCAATGCAAACAGTATGCTCACACAAGTAATGAGGAATAATCAATTCAAACAAACAACAATCATAATTGGACAATCAAGTATTTCATCAAATACACATAGATATCTAGATCACGGTATGTAATATTCAATTCTCAACAATAACACACATCATAGTTTATTAACCCCATCGATTACATTACATTAGTTCATATCACAATTCAACCCATAACCTCATTCACATTACTCCCCAACACATATACACACGAGAAATTCAGAATTCTAAAAGATTCACAGAGTTTTAAGAGTCCACTTGCCTTAACCAATACACTATCAATCAATCCACATGATCCTTACCCTTTCAAATGCACTCTGAATCACCACAATCTATGCAAATATGAACCCTCAATCAAAATATGAAACCAACAACACCCAAATCATAGTTTTTGGAAACTGGCTGAAACTTATCCGAAATGCCCCAAAACCCGATTCCAAAAATGAGAAAAAAATTCCAAATTTTTTTACAAGAACATCATCTTTAAAATATTTGGGATCTACTAGTGAAAAAAGAAGTGAATTCGGACTTAAAATGAGCCCACAATCCTCAAAACATTGAAACTAACCAAGTTCTTGAAAACCCCAAATTTCCTCACTTGAAATCTTTAAGTTCAGGCTAAAATTAGTAAATAATTGATGAAAAATGATGAAATCATGGTAAAATAACTTACCTAACCAATTTCCCTCAAAAATTCCTCAAGAATTCACCTCTCCCAAGCTTCCCAAGCTCCAAAAATGGTGAAATGGAGTTTAATTCACGAAATGGTGTTTAGACACTATTCAGGGGTCATTTGCCCTCCACAAATGTGGATAACTAAATCCACTACACCGGAGGCTAACCAAAAGACCCTCCATGAATGAGGCATAAGCTCCACGAATAAGGAGAAGAGACATTGGTCTGTTCGCGAAGGTGGCCATGTTTTCACGAATGCGGAGAAGGAACTTCATACCTTCCGCGAACGCAGGCAAGTCTCCACGAATGCAGAGAAGAACCTTTAGGAACCAGAAACAGCAGACCACAAAAATTCACTAAGACTCAAATCTAGGAATCAACTATCGAGATTTGTTCAAAATCCCATGCACACAAACCATATATGCAACCCTACTAAATTTGACATTTCGGACTCAGTGGAACTATCAGAATTCTAATTTGCGGTCTCCTTGAAACAGAACTTGATAAGTTGCAACTAAACTTATTCCAAACCTTAAAAGACTAAAATTCCCTTGGAGCTTCCTAAAAATACACAGGAACTCTACCTAGGCCTAAAATTACCCTCCGAATCCAACAGAGTCGTCGCAATTAAATTTCAAGCATCTGATCCTCAAACATTGACCAAAATCAACTCTATGGCCAAAAACTCAAATATTTCCAACTCCATACATGAAATCCATGATACACCCTGAATATGATTCCGTCAACTCTTCTGGACCAATTGCAACATTTTGGAACTAATAGAATTGACGAAATTTGATTTTGAGACTCGAAACTCTGAATGACCTTAAATATCATTTTTGAGTCATTTTAAATTTCTAAAACTCAAAATTTACAAAAAATTTCAACTTTTCAAGAAAACCCACAAAAAGACATCAAATATCAATCAACTATGACTTGGGAAAACTACCGGAAGAGGTACAATGGTCTTTTTATGAAAATTTCTAAAAATGACCTTCAGAGTTATTACATCATTCACCGTTAAAAACCATGTTCGTCCTCAAACATAAAGTAAAATAAAGTACCTAAAACCTCGAAAAGCTGTGGATATTGAGCCCACGTGTCATCATCTGATTCCCAAGTCACCTCTCCAACTGAGTGTGCCTCCTACTGTACCTACACTAAAGCTATCTCTTTGGTCCTTAACTTATGGACCTGTCTATCAAGAATGGCTATGTGCTCCATCTCAAAAGTCAAATCTGAACCCAACTCTGCCGTGTCAAGAGATAACACAAGAGACTCATTCGGAAGAACATATTTTCGGAGCATGAAAATATGAAATACAGGATGTACCGCTGATAAGCTAGGTGGAAAAGCCAATCTATAGGACACCTCTCCCACTCACCCCAAAATCTCAAATGGGTCAATAAACTGAGGGCTAAGCTTTTCCTTCTTTCTAAAATGCATCACGCCCTTCATACGCGACACTTGGAGCAAAATATGGTCCCCTTCCATAAACGCCAATGGTTGAACTCTCCTATTCGCATAGATCTTTTGCCTACTCTGGGATATCAAAAGACTACCCTGGATCATCCAAACCTGCTCCATGTCAATCTCTAAGCAAGTCTGTGTCTAAAGAGTCCATCTCAGCTGAATTGAACCACCCAATATGAGATCAACACCACCTACCATATAATGCCTTAAATGGGGCCATCTAAATGCTGGAGTGATAACTGTTTTTGTAGGCAAACTCTACTAAGGGAAATGTTGATCACACCTAGCACCAAGATCAATAACATATGCTCAGAGCATATCCTCTAACACCTAAATTGTCTGCTCAGATTGGCCATCAGTTTATGGATGAAAAGTTGTACTTATAGCAAGCTTACTACCCAGACCCTACTGTAATTCCTGCCAAAAATGCAAAGTAAACACTTAACCCTGATCCGAAACAATGGATAATGGGACACCATAAAACCGAATGATCTATACAACCGGCTAACTTATCTATTAGGTACTTCACTTTAACTGGAATGAAATGAGCAGACTTGGTTAGTCTGTCAACAACCACCTATATAGAATCATAACCACTCATAGTGGCTGGAAAACCTACAACGAAGTCCATGGTGATCCACTCCCACTTCTAAGTAGGAATGGGCATCCTCTGACTCACACCTCCAAGGCGCTGGTCCTCACACTTGACCTATTGACATGTCAAATACTTGGACACAAACTCTGTGATGTCCTTGTTCATCCCACACCACTAATAATGTTGACTAAGGTCATGGTACACCTTTGCCATGCCCAGATGAATGGAATATGGGAACAATGGGCCTCCTCTATTATCAGTCTGATGAAATCACCTACCTTGGGCACATAAATCCTGACCTCAATCCTTAAAACCCCCTTTGAATCAAGTTTAGCCGCCTTGGCTTCACCTCTCATCACCTTATCTCGAATGAGACATAACTTTTCATCATCTAATTATCTCTCCCAAATATGCTCCACTAAGGAAGAGCAAGCCTCAATCAAAATAATAAATCCTCCACTCTCCTTAAAACCTGCAATCAAAAAAGCAGTTAGCTAACCTCCAAATCTCTCTAGCCAAGGGCTCTTGTCTACACTAATCACTGTGAGACTCCGCATACTAGGATCCTTCCTACTCTAAGCATATTCCACCACATTGGCCTTCCACGATTGATACAAAATAGTTATATCATAGTCCTTCAGTAGCTCAAGCCATATACGCTGTCTCAAGTTTAGATCCCTTTGACTGAAAATGTACTAAAGACTCTGATGATGAGTGAATACCTCATAATGCACACCATACAAGTAATGACACCATATCTTCAACATAAATATCATCGTTGTTAACACTAAATCATGGGTAAGGTAGTTCTTCTCACGAACCTTCATCTTTCTAGATGCATAGGAAACTACCTTTCCATTCTGCATCAAAAATCTACCAAAGTCAACACTGAAAGCATCACAATACACGCTGAAGTCTACACCCTTCTTGGGTAGGGTCAAAACAGGAGTTGAAGTCAGCAAGGCCTTGAGCTTTTGGAATCTTACCTCACACTTATTAGACCAATGAAAATCTACCACCTTTTAAGCCAGTCTAGTTAATGTAGCTGCAATAGTAGAGAATCCCAGCACGAAGCGTTGGTAATATCCCACAAAACCCATAAAATCCTAAATCCTAATAGGAAAAGTAGGCTTAGTCCAGCCTCTAACTGCCTCAATCTTGGATGGATCTACCCTAATACCTATCACGCCCCGGGAGGGTACCCTAGACGTGACCGGCACTTGAAAGCCATTTCTGACCTTCAAGCAAACCACCTGATTCAATTACCTCATCATTCAATCATACTCACCCAAAAGAGGGGTCAATCATAGCATACTATTTACATTGCAGGACCGAAGTCCAAACATATTCAACTCAACAAAACAAGTAAAATAGGACTCCTCAAAATAATAGTCTAACCTTCCCACACTCTAGTCTATGAAGCCTCTATCAAAGTCTAGAAGGTGCCAATGACAAGCCCATGGCTACCAATAATCCAAAAAAAAGAGGAAACGACAATGAAATTGTACAACAAAGCTCAACATCCTCCGGAAAACTAGGAGGACTCACCAACTAGCTGGGAATATATCTGGATCTTCAACGTAGCGCCGGTTGATGACCCTTGGTACCTATCTCTGCATAATGAAACGATGCAGGCCAAATGGCGTCAGTACATGGAATGTATGAGTATGTAAAATGGCCGCCTCAGTGCTCGATACTCCTCCCATAACTCCATGCTCACAAAACTCTCCTAATCATCTCAAACAAGCCCTCACAGCTAGTTTCATATGGTACATTGCCACCTCATCAACTCAGTTCTCATTTCAACTCAATTAAGTCATAATGGCAAGTCTCATTTAGGACCTTGAACACTCGTCAATTCCATCCTCAAATCAACTCAATCAAGCCTCATTTAGATAAACATTTATAACATCTCCTCAAGATTCAGCACAACTCTATGACTTCAACTCAATAATTCAAGTAGAATAGCACATTTAAGGAAATTGACTTAAGCAACATAATCACATGGCTAAAGAGATCAACAAGATATAATAACAAGTCATCTCCATCAACTCATACTAACGTGAAGGATTTTATGGACTTCTTAGCTCAACAACATCAACATATATAGCATCAAATAAATAGGAGACAAAGTTCATACAAACATAAACCATACCAAGAAACTCTATTTTCATGAACATCTAATCTCAAGGCAAGAGTAGGGCACATGGGTGGACTCAACCCATGTTTTGGATAGCCTTGCATACATTAGTGAAGACTTGAAGAAAACCTTGATGTTGGGTCTTCAATGGAGAACTCAAATCTTAAAGCTCTTGGAACTCTTCTTGTTGGAAATAGGGAAGAAGAAGAGAGAGAGAGAGAGAGAAGCTTCTAGGGCTTTTTAGAGAGAGAGTGAGGCTGAGAAATATGTTCCCAAAAGACCAAAGGCAATACATATATAATTTGGGTAAGTTCCCAAAGTGCCCCTCTTCAAAAGTTCTGAAAATAGGCTAAAAATGCACCTGGCGCAATAGTGGCGCGTTGCGCCATTGCAGCGCCAGGCCAATTACGCCTAAAACCTGCACACCTCGCAGTGGCGCGCCACGCCAAAGACCAAACTACTGAGGCATGTTTCTGGCGCGATAGTAGCGCGTCGCGCTCTTATAGTGCCAATGCCATATTTTCTGGGTTATGGAAATTTGGCCTGAAAACCCTGCACAACTTTTAGCGGCGCGTCGCGCCAGGGGCTAAACTACTGAGGCATGTTTCTGGCGCGATAGTGGCGCATCATGCCATTATAGCGCCAGGGCCATTTCCCCAGCAGTTGCAACCCTGGCCAAAAATAAAATTCTTGTCGTGCTATCTCGTCTTAGGATCGTCATATCTCTCAACTCCGAACTCCAAAATTCATATTCTTGGTGGCGTTGGAAAGAAGACTCGAAAACCTTTAATTTAATAAGTCGTGGTCTACCTAGATTTCCGTCTTTCAAAGGATAAGGCCATTAGAAGTCGACCCCATACATGAACTCATCCTAACTTAGCCACGACGAACCTTTTTAGGACTTAGCTCAGTCCTAGGGGTCCTCTATTACCCCACATCACCTCCAACGCTCTTTAATTTCTCAGAGACTCATCTTAACTCAAGCACATACTTCGAACTAAATACAATGGGCCCCACACGTGTACAAGGAAGGCCCGAATCTTAGGAGAAATTTTTTGAGGGGTGTTACATTATCTCCCCCTTGGGATCATTCATCCACGAATAACGAGCAACCAAGAATGGACTCGGGGTACAAATCACAATCGAAATTTTAGTCATTCAACCAATCACATTATCAAACAAATATCAATCAAAACTCAAAAAGGCATAAATGAATTCAAGTCAAGGAAATAGACATTACCTCCAACATTATCCTCGGTAGGCACAAATAGATATGGATATTTAGATTTCATGGCTTCCTCCGCTTCCCATGTGGCTTCCTCAACAAGTTGATTCCTCCACACGACTTTGACCAAAGTGATCTCTTTGTTCCTCAGTTTGCGAATTTGGCGATCAAGAATTTGGACCGGGACCTCTTCATAAGACAAGCTATCCTTAATTCTTTTTTTTTATGGGAACAGACCCTACACGAGGCTCCCACCTCTCGTGTACAGTCAGGGGTTGAGCATCACCCCCAATCCTTAACATAAATAATCAAAGTAAAATATACAAGGAGGGGGACATAAACCTTACCTCTGATCCTATAGTGGTTCATAAGTCGGCTAACTTATTAAGGTCAGCTAACTCATCCCCGATACAAAAAGGAGACTAACTATAACTAGAAAGCAGTAAACCTATGAGAGGACTCCTCCCGATATAAATCTACTAAGAAAGCATAAATGAGGGAGACTCTCCCCGTCCATGAGAAAAAAGGAAAGTAACCTACACTTGTCCTATTCAACTTGCTACGTACCAGACATAGCTCTATTGAAATAGAAAAAGTATATGAAACTTCTATCTCGCATGGGATGGGAAACTTCTTTTCATCTTTGCTCTTTTTAGTCTTGTCGTACCAAGTAAATCCAGGTGAAGTGTGCCATTGTATCAGTATCATGATTATCAGCTAAGGAGGCTGCATGGGGGTCCAAGTATATGGTTGCTGCAGGTATTGAAGAATGTTGGAGTGTGCTGGAGAGGCCCTAGTAAGCCATGCTTTAGTGTCCATTCGTTTACAACTATGTGGACCTGCACCTACAAGTAGCCAAGGAAGCAAACAAACATAGTTGTTGCAATCCTGTATCCAGCTCCTTGCTGCCTCTCTAGCTGCAGTGATAATATGCTTGTTGTTGCAGGTTAGGTTCAGTAGTAGATCCCTCTTTTGGATGATGGTCAAGTCCTTGGGATACCTGCACAGGCAAACAAAACCAGAAAAATATACAAACAAACAAATCTGGAGGATACTGTACCAGGTACCAGTGAATTGTAGTTGCTCATTATGGGCTGCATATGGGTGGTACAGAGGGTGGGTGATGATGGATGCAGGTGCCCTGAGAAACCAAGCATTCTCAACTTTGAAGTTGTAGTTGGTGTGCAAGAAGGTTGTTGCAAGTGTTGAGACAGGGGACTTGGTATGGATTAAAAGTTGATGTGATGATCCAATTAAGCCAAGCAGTTGTCTCCCTTCGTGTGAGTTTGTGTGCAGCTCCTTGTTGCTTCCATTGTGCTTAGGCTGCTTGTTGGTGTCAGTTACACAAGAAGGGAGGTCCTTTGTTGTGATCAGGTTCAATTTCTTGGAGTACCTGCACAGACAAACAAAACCAACAAACCACACAACCAAAGAAATCTGCAAGCTGCTGTAACCAGCACTATTAACTTGTATTTGTTCCTTGTGTGTTGCAGGTTGGTGGAGTTATTGTTGGGGTGTGTTAATGTTAGAGAATGTGGATGGCAAGCTGAGTGTGCTTTTCCATAGAAGCCCCAGGTTACTGCAGCCCTTATAGCAGTTCCAAAGAGGGTCTGCATAAAGGGAAAAAGGCAATGTCCAAAAGGATGAAGAAGAACAAAGCCAAAAGCTGGATTGGATTTGCTTCTATGGAGTCCTGGTGAGCATCTCCAACTTTTTCTGATGGAATAGATCCCCAGTTGTTGATGTACCTAAACAAAAACAATCAAACAAAGACAAGCAACCAAACAAACACAAAAACCAGGAGGGAATTGCAATTCTGCACAGTCCTTGTGTAGGCCTTTTAGTGAAGGTATTTGTTTTGGTGGTTGTATCTGTGATGTCCTCTATGTAGGTGTTGATAAAACATGTTGATGAATCCATCCTGACACCTGCAGCTACATAACAAACAAGAACCAGCAAGAAAGGGTTTGCACAAGGAGCTGCTGCAGGTGTTGAGCTATTAGAGAAGGCATAGATGGAATAGTGATTAGGAGAGGAGGTCCAATTATGCCCAGCTGTTGTCTCCCTTCTTTTGGGAATCTTTGAACCTGCATAAAGACTCACCAAAGAAACAAACAAATGGGGAGAATGGATAAGCTGATGAAGGTTTGTGTGCAGCTCCAAGTTTCTTTCATAGTAGGAGAGGTTAAGGAACTTATTGGAGCATGCTTCACAAAAAAGAAGGCCCTTTCTTGTGATCTAGTTCAGGTTATTTGTGTGTGGCTCCCCAGTAGTTATTGCACCTAAACAAAAACAATCAAAGGAATACAGACAACCACACAAGCACCAAAAACAAGAGGGGTCTCCATTTCTGCACAATCCTTTTGTTTCAGTCATGGAGAGTCTTGTATCAGTGGTGTCCTCTATGTATTTATTGTTAAAGCATATTGGTGTATATCTCCAACAACCTTCAACTACACATCAAATAACCAAAGATAAGCAAAGACCTGTACAGGCTAACAGAAAAGAAAGGATCTCAAAGAGTATTTTGGAGCCTGTTAGCATTTTCAAGGTCGCTCGACTAACGTCTCCACTTATCCATTTGAGCTGAAACTTCATGAGGTATGCACATATAACCTTTTCTTTAGTCTTGCAAGATTTGAAGGCTTTTTCCCCAAGTTGGAGCTTCCAAATAGCAAATTTCTCTCTCTTTAGGTTTAAGACAGCTGATTGTGTCCCATGTGTGACCAGCCTGGGCTTCCAATCAAGATTCCTATACCTGTTAAGCCAAGAAGGAAGAGAAGACAAAATATAAACTACTCTACTCCTTACCTCTAAAGTTAGACTGGTTATTCTAAGAAAATAATAAAGATAGTAATAAGGAAGGGAGATTTTCCTTTTGCCAGGAGTTCTAACTGTGAGATCTTCAAGGTATTTATAGCTATGCATAGACAAAACCATGTTGAAGTTTGAGTTAGAACTAAAAATGGAATGAGTTAGGGAGGTTTCTTGATTCTCCTGAGTTTCTTTCTTCTGAAAGAAGGCATTTCCAGCTTGTCCATCTCAAGGTATGCCTTAGCTTGTTTGGGGAGATCATGCACAGTGAAATAGAGTTTAGGAGATTTGCATTTGTGGCTGTGTTTAGATAAGACATCAGCTGTGTAGTTTGCTTCTCTAAGGATGTGTTTACAGCTGAAAGTTTGGAATTGGTTGATGATGTTGTTTAAATTGTCCAGCAGCTCCTTTATTGACCAAGGGGGTTTTGATTCTTGTTGTAACCACCTGATTAGGAGTTGAGAATCTATCTCTAACTCTACCTGTAAATAACCAAGATGAATACACCAAGATAGACCAAAGATAGCAGCCCTGATTTCTGCTTAGTTGTTAGGTCCTTCCCCCAATGGAACTGCATAGGCAAAGATAAGGTCACTATGAGTATTTCTAAGTATTCCTCCTCCACCAATGTTGCTTGGGTTGTTAAGGGCACTACCATCTGTATTTAGCTTTACCATGAGATCACCTGGTTTGATCCAGCATACAGGGGTAATTTTGGTGTCATGGTAGCATTGTTCCACTGAAATGACTAGGTCCTTCCAGTTATTTGGCCATTCAATATAAGGAAAAGCTATGATGAGCAGGTTAGAGATGCCTTTGTAGACAGAAAATTTGACTCTTGAAAGGTTAGATTTCTTCCCACCATATTTGGAAGCACATCTATTTTTCCATAAGTTCCAACAAATGAAGACAGGGATTGCTTGTAACAGGAGTTTATGTGCTTCATTCTTGTATTTAGATGTCCACCATCTCATAAGCATATTTCTAAGAGGTGTGTAATCCTTTTTTATGCCCAAAGAATCAGCAAACACCCTCCAAGTATTCTTAGCAAAGGTTCCTGCAACAAAGGTGTGATCAATGGTGTCTTGGTCAGGTCTATCACAATAATGGCACTGAGAGGGGGCTTTGCCAAAGCTGGTTATTTTCTCATTGGTAGGTAATTTCCTTCTAAGAGCTCTCCAAACAAGAAAGGAGCATTTGAAAGGTATTAGTTGGTGCCAAGTACATGCATTCAGCATAGTATTTGTCCTCTTGTCTCCAATGAGCTCCCAGGCAGAATAACAACTGAACTCCCCATTGGTATTAGGAATCCAGCATGGATGGTCCTGTTTGAGGGGATGGTAGCTGAATTGAGTTGCTTAAATATTAGGAACAAACTGAGGAGGGGCTTTTTGGATAATGAGATCAACATTCCATTGGCCATTAGTTAGAAAAGCTGAAACTTGGGTGTGGTTAAACCTATAGCTGTTAGCAGAAAAGTGAGCTAAGGGGCCAATACCTAGCCAATTGTCCCACCAAAAAAGGCAAGAGCCAGACTTAATTTGCCACTGAATGTGAGGCTCAATGTTGTATTTGTTGTTCATGAGGTTCTTCCAAATTAAGGACTGACCAGTGTCCCACTTTTTTGTAATAATATTAGCCCTCTGACAGTATTTGGATTTAAGGAATTCTCCCCACAAGGTGTTCTTGGTTCTAAGGGTCCACCACTGCTTGTATTGAAAAGATTTAACCACATCAGTGATTTGTTTAAACCCTATGCCCCCTTCATCATATGGATAGCTAAGGTTCTTCCATGAGGACCAGTGGTACTTCCTCTTGTCATTTTTCCATCCCCAGAAGAAGTTAGCAGTGATGCTCTGAATCTGCTTGATGATAGTTGAGGGAGGGATGCTGGCTGAAAGCAAATGTATTGGCATGTCTTGAATAACATGCTTCACAAGAATAGCTCTACCCCCATAGCTCAGAATTTTAGCATGCTAACCAGTGATCCTGCTTACAACTTTTGCAATAAGATAAGAGTAGTAAATAACTCTTTGCCTACCAATATAAATAGGACATCCCAAGTATGTTATAGGACTACTCTTTTGGTTGAAACCAGTGATACTCTTGATTCTCAGTACAGTAGACTTGAAAGCATTAGAGGGAACCATGAAATGAATTTTTTTCTTGTTAATCAATTGTCTAGAAACTCTTTCATAGGTAGTTAATGTTTCCATAATGAGAGCTAAGGTGTGCCTTCTTCCAGAAGTAAAGATGATGATATCATCTGCAAAACTCAGATGATTGATCTGAGGTCCCTTTTTTGCCATAAAGAAACCATGGAATTGGGGATGCTGATGAAGATTATTCAGTAGTCTGGACAGCACTTGAGCACCTAGGACAAATAAAGCAGGGGAGAGAGGATCACCTTATTTGAGACCCCTTGTGGAGTGAAAGAAACCATGTCTTGAACCATTAACTATAACAGAGTACCAGTTATCAGGCATGATTCTCCAAACCATGTCAATGAAAGTTTCTTTAAACCCCATTCTTCTCATCACAAGACAAGTGTAATTCCAAGAGACCCTATCATAAGCCTTGGTCATGTCAAGTTTTATCACAACATTGCCTCCAACATTTGGTTTTTTGATTTGGTGGATTATTTCCTGGGCAAGCATTATATTTTTAGAGATGTTTCTATTCTTGACAAAGCCAGATTGGTTCAGAAAAATAAGGTTGGGGAGAATAGGAGCAAGTCTTAGGTAGAGGAGTTTGGAAATGATTTTGTTAGTGAAGTTGCTAAGGATTATGGGTCTGAACTCAGAGATTTTTGTAGGATGGTTTACTTTTGGGAGTAGAACCAAACAAGTATGGGTAAAATATTTAGGCATAGTTTGTCCACAAAAGAAGGATGTGATCACTTTAAGAAGGTCTTCTTTGATGATGTCCCAGCACACCTGAAAGAAAGTTCCATTCATCCCATCAGGGCCAGCAGCAAAGTGAGGATTCATAGTAAAAACAACAGTTTTCACTTCTTCCATAGTAGGCATGGCTTGTAAATCATCATTGTCTTTGTCATTCACCATTGTAGGGATGCAATAGAGTGTCTGTTGTTGGATGTGATCCTCCTTTCCAGTAAAAAATTGTTGGAAATATTCACAAGCAACATCAACTATCTCTTTATCACCTTGCACCCAAGAGCCTTCTTCATTTTGGATCCTGTGGATGTAAGGCTTTCTTCTCCTGCCTCTGATGAGAGCATGAAAGTAGCTAGAGTTCCTGTCACCTTCTTTGAACCAGTGAAGTTGAGACTTTTGTCTGAGGATAGAATCCTCCATCTTTATGTATCTAATGTACTCAGCATTGATAGCATGCAGTTGAGACCTATTTTCATTGGTGTTTATACTGATCAGATTCTCTTCAGCTTGTCTAGCCTTCTCCTCATATTCTTTGACTTTAGCATAGATGTCTCCAAATTGATTTCTTGACCAGCATCTAAGAGTAGCAGTAAGTCTTTTTATTTTCTGATGAAAACTCCACATTGGATTTCCATTAGAAGGTCTGCTCCAGCAATTCTTGATAGTATCCATGAAAGAAGGTTGCTCAGGCCAGCAGTTCAGGAATTTGAAATACTTGATGGGGTTGTGTTGTTGGTCAATCATTTCTAAGAGCAAGGGGCAATGATCAGAACCCACAAAAGGAAGATGAGTAATGTTGGTATGGGGCATGGTCTCTAGCCAGTTATCATTAACCATCCCTCTATCAAGTCTCTTCCAAATTCTAAAGTTGATACCCCTCAGGTTGGACCAGGTGTATTTCTGACCTGAGAAACCAAGGTCTTGAAGACCTGAAGCCTCAATAATGCTAATGAACTCAAAACTCTTTCTCATATTATAGGGGACACCCCCTAATTTTTCTTCAGGGTCTACAATAACATTAAAGTCTCCTATAGTGAACCATGGATGGGATGTAGTAGACTGCTGTAGAAGGCTATCCCATAAAGATCTTCTAAGATGATCTTTATATTTAATATAGACAAAGGTAGTGATGAATTGATTTGGGATCAAGGAATGATTGAGCTCACAAGTGATTAGTTGTTCATCATTCTCCAAAATCTTGCAATTCACATCTTTGGTCCAGAAAATCCAAATCTTACCATTGGGATTGTGGATGGCATGGTTCATATTGAGCTGGTTTCTGAAGTATTATAACTGAGAGTTATCAGAAAAAGGTTCCATTAGAGCTATAAGAGAAATTTGATGGATATTTATGAGAAGTTTTATTCTATCCATGGATCCTTGGGTATTAATACCCCTTACATTCCAGCTAAGGGTACTAATCATTGAGAAATTCTTGAAGTATGGGACCTGGTACTTGGTCTGCCTGTGGGGGCAGTTTTTGTAGAAATTTTGCCTTGTTGCTAAATCTGGTCCTATGTATCCCTCTAGGAGATAGACCTTGTGAACTAGCCACCTGTTGGATGTCTTCCTCATATATATTCTCAGAAGAGGGGTTGATGGTTTTGATTAAATGCTCACTTATAATATCATCTTCCTCTTGATCATGCAAGGGCTGATAATTATTATCTTCTTCATTTTCTGAATCACATACAACATACTCATCAATAGGGTCCTGTATGTTGGTGTTGAAGGTGAAGTGATCTGTAGATACCTCTGGAGTTTGAAAAGGGGTGATATCTATACCCTCCTAATCATCATCAAGTACAAATTGTTGACATCTCTGTTCACTTTGCTGCATTGCAACACTGTCAATTAAAGGAGTTTGGCATTTCTTAGAAAGGTTTGTTTTCTTTTTGATGGCCTCTCTCCTTTTCTTGCTTAACTTGTTCTTTTTAGCATTAGAGTCTTTGCCACTACTGCTTGCAATGGATCCCAAGTCCTTGGCCATAAAGCCTAAGATATTTTGCATAGTAGAATCATTAGTAGGGGGATCTCTTCTGATGGATTCAATATTCGGTATGTCATTTTGAGCCTTGTGTGCAAGGGTAGCAGGGGCTGTAAGGGAACTCCTAAGGTCAGTGATATTCTCATACAAAACATGAGATAAGATCCCTCCCCTTTTGGGTTCCCCATCCTGTAGATTAGTGGGGTTCTTCATTACTCCTCTAACCCTTCCTCCATCAACTACACAGCCAACAGCAGCAGAGATATGATGTGGGGGTGTAAGGGGTATGGGGAGTAATAAGTTGATACCTGCATTCCTTGTTACATTGCTCCCTTGAGTAGTACCTTGTTACAATACCTAAAAATGTCGCCTGAGCTCCGGCAACCTCGCCAGTACCATCGTCCCCAACGATTTCACCATCCATTTGGGTTGAAATTTTGGTGGTAGGAGCGCCATGAGAAGGGGAACAAACCCCAGGGGGTCCGCCATCTCGAATGTCGCCGGAGCCCCTTCAAATATGAAGGCGCAACTCCGGCGACTCTACGATGTTTCTCTCAGGCGTCGCCTGATCAGTGCTCTCAAATGGTGCGGTGGTTTGATGCAATTTTTGGACTGTATGTAGTCCAAAAGATAAGGAATCATCTACCACAGTTCTTGATACTCGAATCAAACCATGTTTCTGAAAATTGATGATCTTGTGTGCAATTCTCAGCTCCTCTTAAGAGACAGTGATTGCATCAGTATTTTGTTGACCGATCGATTGTTGTTGATTCAAACCAGCTTCACTTGAAATTGCAGTATTATTTTGCAGATTCATAGTGTCATTAGCTGGTGATGTTTGATGATCTATATTCGGTGGCCACGAGAGCTTCACCGGCGGCAGTGAAGCTATTCAAAACTAACCAGAGATGAACAGTGTGAGATAGAGAGGGAGGAGATGACCGTTAGAGATTTTTGGAGTTATTATGAATTCACCTTCTATCCTTAATTCCAATACTATCAACAGGGACTACCAACGAGGGGTCGCCCAAGCACGTTTTCAATATCGAAATGTGAAACACCGGATGAATAGAGGATAGCTCTGAGGGTAACTCTAACTCATAGGCAACACTCCCAATCCACCTCGAAATCTGGTAAGGACCGATATACCGGGAACTAAGCTTCCCCTTTCTTCCAAACCTCATCACTCCCTTCATGGGTGACACTTTCAAGTACACCCAATCTCCCACCTCAAACTCCAAGTCTCTCCTCCTCACATCGGTGTAAGATTTTTGGCGGCTTTGGGCTGTCTTTAGCCTATCTTGGATAACTCTCACCTTCTCCATGGCTTGGTGAACAAGGTCAAGCCCAATCAACTCGGCTTCACCAACTTTAAACCACCCAATGGGAGACCTACACCTCCTCCCATACAAAGCTTCATAAGGAGCCATTTGAATGCTTGCATGATAACTATTATTATATGCAAACTCTATGAGAGGTAAGTGGTCATCCCAACTTCCCTTGAAGTCAAGTACACAGGCCCTCAACATATATTCCAATGTCTGGATGGTGCGCTCTGCCTAACCCCTTCTAAAAAGATCTCCAAAATTAGGAAGTGAATTGAGCTCCTCTATCCGAGATAATAGACAAGGGAACCCCATGCAATCTGACGATCTCTTGGATGTATAATTTCGCATAATCTTCTGCGGTGTCAGTATTCTTAACCGCCAAGAAGTGAGTTGATTTCGTCATTCTATCCACAATCACCCAAATGGAATCGTGTTTCTTTTGAGACCTCGGTAGTTCTATAATAAAGTCCATGTTGATCGTTTCCCACTT
Organism: Solanum dulcamara; assembly: GCF_947179165.1. Lineage (NCBI taxonomy): Eukaryota > Viridiplantae > Streptophyta > Magnoliopsida > Solanales > Solanaceae > Solanum > Solanum dulcamara. The sequence continues at coordinate 69,214,552 of NC_077242.1, forward strand.
CCATTCTGGAATTTCTATGTTTTGGGCTAAACTACATGGCCTTTGATGCTCAACCTTCACCTGTTGGCAATTCGGGTACTTGGAAACAAATTCCGCAATATCTCTCTTCATCCCACTCCACCAATAGATTTCCCTCAAGTCATGGTACATTTTCGTGGAGCCTGGATGAATAGAGTATCTGGAACTATGCACTTCGGCCATAATCCTCTTTCGAACATCATCGATATCGAGTACACACAATCTACTTCGGTACCTCAACACACCATCTCCCCCTTTGGTAAAAACCATCACCCCTTGTTTGTGAAAAACTTCCTTTAGCCGGAGGAGGATGGGATCCTGATCTTATTTCTCCTTTACCTTTTCTACAAGTAAGGACGTGGCCCCATCTCAAATGTTTACTCCACCTTCATTGTTCTCTTCGAGTTAAACTCCCAATCAGGCTAATCGATGTACCTCCTTCGCCAATTCCCTCCTTCCCTTTTCCACATGGGCAGTGCTACCCATGGACAACCTACTAAGAGCATCAGCAACAACATTAGCTTTACCAGGATGGTAGAGGATGCTCATGTCGTAGTCCTTGAGTAGCTCAATCCATCTTCTTTGCCTCAGGTTGAGTTCCCTCTGCTGAAGACATATTGTAAGCTCTTATGATCGGTAAATACGTCAACATACACTCCATACAAGTAGTGGCGCCAAATTTTTAGCGCAAACACCACAGCTGCCAGCTCAAGGTCATGAGTTGGGTAATTTCGCTCATAAAGCTTAAGCTACCTCGAAGCATAGGCTATCACCTTCCCCCTCTGTATCAACACACAACCCAAGCCAATTCTGGATGCATCACAGTAGACCACAAAGCCCTCTGTTCCCTCGGACAATGCTAGAACAGGAGTAGTGGTTAGCTTGGCCTTCAATTTCTGGAAACTCTCTTCACAAGCATCGGACCATTAGAACTTAGCCTTCTTTTGAGTCAGCTTAGTCAATGGTGATGATATGGATGAGAATCCCTTTACAAACCTCCGATAATAGCCAGCAAAACCCAAAAAGCTCCTTATCTCTGTCGGGGATGTGGGTCTGGGCCAATTCTTTACTGCCTCAATCTTCTGAGCATCAACCTGAATACCATCTCCATATATAATGTGGCCTAGGAAGGCCACTGATGCAAGCCAAAACTCACATTTAGAGAACTTTGCATATAATACCTGGTCTCTCAAAGTTTGCAAGACGACTCTAAGATGATGGGCATGCTCCTCCTCATTCTTGGAGTAAAGCTGAATATCATCTATAAATATAATCACAAACATATCAAGATATGGTTTGAATACTCGGTTCATGAGATCCATAAAAGCGGCGGGGGCATTAGTCAACCCAAAGGACATGACCAAAAATTCGAAGTGGCTATAACAAGTCCGGAAAGCAGTCTTCGGAATATCACATTCCCTCACCTTCAACTGGTGGTAGCCAGATCTTAAGTCTATCTTTGAGAAACAAGTGGCACCCTGAAGTTGATCGAATAAGTCATCTATTCTGGGGAGAGGGTATTTGTTCTTTACCGTGACCTTATTCAGCTGCCTGTAGTCGATACACATTCTAAGGGACCCATCCTTCTTCTGCACAAATAGGACCAGAGCACCCCATGGTGAGGCACTCGGCCTAATGAATCCCTTATCTAACAAGTCTTCTAGCTGCTCCTCCAACTCCTTTAACTTAGTCGAAGCCATTCTATAGGGAGGGATTGAGATAGGTTGGGTATCAGGAAGAATATCAATCCCGAAATCGATCTCCCTATCAGGAGGGACTCCAGGCAGATCTTCAGGAAAGACATCCGGAAACTCGTTGACAATCGGAACTGACTCCAGGGATGGAGACTCGGTGATAAATGCACCCTTTTGAGATTAGATTCCTGGCGCTAAGGTAAGAAATAAACTTACCCTTAGGTATAACAGGACTGCCCCTCCACTCTATGACAGCTTCGTTCCAGAATTTGAACTTGACAACCTAAGTTCTACAATCAATAGAGGCATAGCAGACATAAAGCCAGTCTATGCCAAGGATCACATCAAAATCAACCATGTCTAACTCAACTAAGTCGGCCAAGGTATCCCTATGATGAATTGATACAGTACAATCTCTATAGACTCTCTCAGCTAAGACAGAATCACCAATAGGAGTAGCTACACTGAAAGGCTCAAAAGACATTCAGGGATTTTATTGAACTTACTAGCCACGTAAGGAGTCACAAAAGATAGGGTGGCACCCGGATCCATCAACACATAACAATCAAGAGAAGAGACTCGAATCATACCCGTCACAATATTTGGAGAGTTCTCTTGATCTTGGCGACTACCCATGGCATATAAACGGTTTGTACCTCCGCTGGTGCCTGAAGTAGTGCCCCTCTGATTACCTCTAGCCGGCAGTGCGGTGGCAAAATGTTGGACTCTATTTCCCCCTGTTGAACACTCTCTATAAAAATGGCCTATTTGGCCAGATTTATAACAACCAACCCTTCCCGCTCTGCATTCTCCCAAGTGGAGCCTACCACACTTACTGCATGGTGGTCTCCCCCTTGCACCTTGACTTACACTGGCCTGGGATTGAGAACCCTGGGGTCTGAAATTCCGATGACTCTGTCCCTGTTGATCATACCTGTTCTGTAGCATAGGTGCGCTAGCGGTAGATGAGGCATGATTGGGAGGCCTCTTATGGAAGGACCTACTGCCCTTGCTTTGCCTCAAATCACCCTCAGGGCCCGCTAATTTTTCCTTCTTGCTCAGATGCTCCTCTCTGTCTTTTTTTTTCTCATCCTCCACCTGTTGAGCATACACCATTAGTCTCGAAATATCCATGTCCGAGATCAACAATGATTCTTTGCACTCCTTCTTCACATGCCTCCCTAATCCGGAGACGAACTTCCTCATCTTTGACCTCACATCAGGAATCATTTCTGGAGCATACCTGGACAGTTGGATGAACTTCAGGCTATACTCCTTAACGGTCATGCCTTCTTGTTTCAGATTCACAAATTCCTCCACTTTCGCTTCCCTCAATTCTCAGGGAAAGAAGTGGTCAAGGAAGGCTCCCTCAAATTCATCCCATCTAGCAGGTTCAGCATCTTCACCCCTACCCTGTTCCCATTGGTTATACCAAATGTTTGGCACATCTTTGAGTTGATAAGATACCAACTCGACCCCCTCGATTTTCGTAGCATGCATAGCTTTCATAATCTTCCACATCTCATCAATAAAGTTTTGGGGATCTTCATCGACCTTAGAACCCGTGAAGGGCGGTGGATTCATCCTCAGAAAGTCTCTAATTCTAGTAGCAGCAGATGGTTCCTGGGAACTAGAGCTGAGAGCCGGCGAACTCTGGTTACCATTCTAGGCAGCCATTAATTGAGTGAGCATGGCAATCGCCCCTCGGAATTCTGCCTCTGACGTGGGTATAGGAGGAGTAGTAGGCACTTGGGGTGCCTCTACATACCTCGCGGGTCGGCCTCTAGCCCTTGCTGGATGTACCTCCAATTGGGGCATCTCGGCGTTGTCAACGTTTCTCTGGCTAGCATTATCTGTAACGTACAAATGCACAAATTAGAAAGGAGTCTTATAGAGTTTTAACTCTATCGCACGAAGTCAGAGTATGAAAGAAGTGAAATAATTCCTAATGTCCTATAGCCTCCTACTTATAAGTGTGGAGCACAACACACCCATAAGCAAGACTCTACTAGATACAGCTTCATAGACTCCCTAGGACACTTGAACTTTGTGCTCTGATACCATGTTTGTCACGCCCCGGGAAGGTACCCTAGACGTGACCGGCACTTGAAAGACATTTTTGACCTTCAAGCGAACCACCTGATTCAGTCACCTCATCATTCAATCACACTCACCCAAAGGAGGGGTCAATCATAGCATACTATTCATATTGAAGGGCCGAAGGCCAAACATATTCAACTCAACAAAATAAGTAAAATAGGACTCCTCAAAATAATAGTCCAACCTTCCCACACTCTAGTCTATGAAGCCTCTATCAAAGTCTAGAAGGTGCCAATGACAATCCCATGGCTACCAATAATCCAAAAAAAAAGAGGAAACGACAACGAAATTGTACAACAAAGCTCAACATCCTCCGGAAAACTAGGAGGACTCAACAACTAGCTGGGAATATATCTGGATCTTCAACGGAGTGCCGGTTGATGACCCCTGGTACCTGTCTCTGCATCATGAAACGATACAGGCCAAATGGCGTCAGTACATGGAATGTATGAGTATGTAAAATGGCCGGATGAAACAAACATCAAGAAGACATCAACATCAACTCAGCACCTCAACTCATACATATATATAAGTATAAGACAACTTACTCAAATGGCCTAAGTCTAACAAGAATAGTTTAGACGGGACTAACTCATAAACCACCCAACTCAACTGACTCAGAGCACTATCAAGACCTAAATGGGAGTTTCTCTTAACTGACAACCATTACCTATGAGCCGATGATAGTACAATAATCAGACGTTGTTGCCACGTCCGTCCATACCTTGCCAGGGCATGAACGTCTCCCTAATCATGGATACCATCGATTAGTCAAGTCCTATCATTTCAGAACAATAAAAATAGGAAACATCCGACTTTAACAGTTCGATCCCTAGGAAAGCATCCAACTTTAACGGTTTCATCCCTACCTACGTTGGCGGCGTAGTTTCTGGGGTTCGAGTATGGACTGTACTCTCACCCACCTCGGTGCTCGATACTCCTCCCATGACTCCATGCTCATAAAACTCCCTTAATCATCTCAAACAATCCCTCACGGCTAGTTTCATGTGGTACATTGCCACCTTATCAACTCAGTTCTCATTTCAACTTAATTAAGTCATAATGGCAAGTCTCATTTAGGACCTTGTCCACTCGTCAATTCCATCCTCAAATCAACTCAATAAAGCCTCATTTAGATAAACATTTATGACATCTCCTCAAGATTCAGCACAACTCTATGACTTCAACTCAACAATTCAAGTAGAATAGCACATTTAAGGAAATTGACTTAAGCAACATAATCACATGGCTAAATAGATCAACAAGACGTAACAACAAGTCATCTCCATCAACTCATACTAACATGAAGGATTTTAGGGACTTCTTATCTCAACAACATCAACACATATAGCATCAAATAAATAGGAGACAAAGTTCATACAAACATAAACCATACCAAGAAACTCTATTTTCATGAATATCTAACCTCAAGGCAAGAGTAGGGCACATGGGTGGACTCAACCCATGTTTTGGATAGCCTTACATACCTTAGTGAAGACTTGAAGAAAACTTTGATGTTGGGTCTTCAATGGAGAACTCAAATCTTGAAGCTCTTGGAACTCTTCTTGTTGGAAATGGGGAAGAAGAAGAAAAGAGAGAGAGAAAAGCTCCTAGGGCTTTTTAGAGAGAGAGTGAGGCTAAGAAATGTGTTCCCAAAAGACCAAAGGCAATACATATATAATTTCGGTAAGTTCCCAAATTGCCCCTCTTCAAAAGTTCTGAAAATAGGAAAAAAAAAAGCACCTGGCGCGATAGTGGCGCGTCGCGCCATTGCAGCGCCAGGCCAATTATGCCTAAAACCTGCACACCTCGCAGTGGCGCACCGTGCTAGAGACCAAACTACTGAGACATGTTTCTGGTGCGATAGTGGCACGTCGCGCCCTTATAGCGCCGATGCCATATTTGCTGGGTTCTGGAAATTTGGCCTGAAAACCCTGCACAACTTTTAGCAGCGCGTCGCGCCAGGGGACAAACTACTGAGGCATGTTCCTGGTGCGATAGTGGCGTGTCGCGCCCTTATAGCGCCAGGTCCATTTCCCCAGCAGTTGCAACCCAGGCCAAAAATGAAATTCCTGCCGTGCTAGCTCGTCTTAGGATCGTCATATCTCTCAATAAGTCGTGGTCCACCTAGATTTCCGTCTTTCAAAGGATAAGTCCATTAGAAGTCGACCCCATACATGAACTCATCCTAACTTAGCCACAACAAACCTTTTCGGGACTTAGCTCGGTCCTAGGAGTCCTCTATGACCCCATATCACCTCCAACGCTCTTTAATTTCTCAGGGACTCATCTTAATTCAAGCACATACTTCGAACTAAATACGATGGGACCCACATGTGTACAAGAAAGGCCCGAATCTTAGAAGAAATTTTTTGAGGGGTGTTACAATACCCTCCTTGGATGCCACGCATTCAAGAAATGCCACAGAATCAAGTCAAAGCTCATATTTGGAGAAATATTTGTACAACATCTGCTCCATCAACTTCTGAAATACCAACTTTAAATGACTAGCATGATCCTCCTCTATCTTGGAGTACACCAACATATCATCAATGAAAATAATCATAAAGGTGTCCAGATACGACCTAAACACCATATTCATCAACTCCGTGAACGCTGCTGGGGTGTTGGTCAGCCCAAAGGACATAACCAAAAACTCATAAGGGTCATAACGAGTTTGGAAAGTGGTCTTAGGAATATTTAATGGTCTTATCCTTAACTGATGGTACCCATATCTCAAATTGATCTTGGAGAACAAGGTTGCTCCCTGAAGCTGATCAAATAAAATCATCAATACGAGAAAGAGGATATTTATTCTTAATGGTCACCTTGTTCAACTGTCTACAATTGTTGGACATTGTCATAGACCCATCCTTCTTCTTCACAAATAGAACTAGTGCACCCTAAGGTGACACACTAGGGACAATAAACCCCTTACTCAATAGATCCTACAATTGGTTTTTCAATTCCTTCAACTCTGCCATATCCATGCGACAAAGTGGAATAGAAATGGGCACCTCCAAGTAGATAGAAAAGTCAATATCCCTATCCAAAGGAACTCCCGAAAGATTAGTAGGAAACACATCAGCGAACTTCTTAACTACGGGAATAGACTCCATGGGAGGTGACTCAACACTAGTATGTTGAATAAAAGCCAGATAGGACATTCACCATCTATTAATTAATATCTGAGCACACATATATTTATGAGCTTACTAGGATAGGAACCACTAGTGCCTTTCAACTCGACCTTAGGAACACTAGGTAATATTGAAGTCACAGTCTTCGCATAACAATCAAGAATAACTCGATAAGGAGAAAGCTAATCCATACTCAATATCATATCAAAGTCTACTATCCCAGTATAATTATGTCTACCCAAGTATCTTACTTGGCTAAAGAAATAAGACAGAATCGATACACTCGATCCACCACTAAGGGCTCACCAATAGGTATAGAAATGGGCATGTGATCAAAAGTCAAATCAAATCCAGATGCAAGATAGGTAGATACATACGAGAATATAGATCTAGGGTCAAATAACATAGATGCGGGTTGATGGAAAACCAGGACAATACCTGTGATAACTGCATTGGAAGCATCAGCATCAGGTCTCCCCGAAAAAGCATAACACTAATCTCCTCTACCACCACCTACTTGAATTGTACCTCTACCTCATGGAACCACACCACCACCACCAGAGGCTCTACTTTAACACCCCTTAAAATGTTGTATGTGGTGTTTTAAATCTCTATGAAAATGATACTGATTTTTTATTTTTGGCCTAACTTTTCATAGGATGGTCCAAATTAGGTGAGGGTGAGTTGATGGAGTCCTGGATTTACCTATCTCCTTCTATATATAGTGACTAGTCTTTTTCTTTTTGAGATAAGCCTCGTTTTTGTGGTCCACTTTTGGGACTTGTATCCATTTTGTCGTTGGTCTGTACTTGTGACTTCCAGATTCTGGGAGGGATCTTTTGATTTGTATATTTATATTTTGCTTGCTTCCACTCATTATCCTATTATTTTCTATAATTATTTATTCTTGTATAGTTTCTACCCTTTAATCCATTACGTGTAATTTTAGGTTATGGGTTAGCTTATCTACAGTTGGATTATAGTAGGTATCCTCATGACTTGAGAAATTGAACCATGACATGACTATTATCATGTATTGTTGATTTTTGATAGTTTGAGGTCACTTTTAGATAGTTTAAGGTCATTTTTGAATAGTATATGGACCTCAATAATCCCCTATGGTTCCAATCAAGATATACTATATATGGCAGTGGGTATATATAGATCTTGGTTGGTGTATTGCATTATATTTTTATTGCTTCTTGGGTGTTATGGTGATATGAGAGTTGAATTTTGTGATTCAGAAAGTAAATCTACTTCTCTTATTTTGAATTCACAGTGATTTGAGCTACCTGGACTTGATTTATATTTGTTGTTGTTGACATTATTTGCTTGTCTATGTCAGTGTTACATGAAGTGGGTAGTATTTGTGTTGAGTATCAGAACAAGGCAACTTAGGATCGATCCTCTCCATCACTTTGGATTTGGGTCACTGAATGATGTTGTTGAGTACACATGGATATGTACTAACGCTTGTTTATTTTTGCACCTTGTGTTGCAGGTGGTGAGTGGGCTACTCAGTAGTTATGTTCAGAGTATTCTTCTCGAGATGCTAAGGTAGCTACCTTGAACATCCTCAACCTTTAAAGATCTCTTCTATCCCTCGTATGATGTCAACTTCCTTCCTTTGATATATTTGAGACTTATAGTTGTATTCTAAATGATTAGAGGATTGTATTAGTGACTCCAGATTATGAGAGAAGTTTGTACTTAGTTCTGTTTTTTCACGAGTTTTATGAAAGAGGTAATTTTATGACAATGGTTGACATAAAATGCTAATTTCCAGCAATATAATAGTTCACGTTGCTTGAATAATTGTTGTGGATGATGAAGAATAAGATAGATTGTTACATATACTGATCTTTGACTGGATCACATCACAAGATGTAACTGAAGATATGTCTCTTTTAAGTATAACCATCTTCCTTCACAGAGGGTTGTTGAATCCAAAGAGGTTAAGTAGAGGTGTAATTTCCTTCACACTGGTCAGATCATATTGCCTCTGTCGCATGTCTTGACGTGCCATGTCACTTGACAAATGACATCAAACCGTGCCTTTAGAAATGTGAGCTCACCAATTGTGGCACAATTGAATGGATTAGTTCAATATTCAATTATATTTATTTGGATTAATATATCTTGAATATTGCTCGAAACTTTTAATTATTTAAATTTAACTAAATTTTGCCATCCATAGTACTATAAAAAATTAAAATGATACTACATAGTCTTAGGAAAAAAGAAAAAAATGCAATTTCCACTAGAGGAAATAACTTTGTCTCTACAAAGAGCCTTCATTGGATCATATTGAAGAATCATCAGGAAAATTTGTTATATCTGGAAATTGGACACTTGATGCCACCTGTATATGTAGGTTCAAGGTAAAATCAATAGGAGATTACAGTGTGTAAGGTAAGATAAATTCTTAAAATATAAGTCAGTTGTCAAAACATTATTTTTTACGAACAATTTTGTTCATCAAATAAGTTGAAAAATTCCTTTTTCACTTTTAGATGATAGTCAATTTCTTTCACAATGCTCTCAATTTTCACTTTTGAACGAAAGTCAGTTTCTAAAAAAAATCATCAAAACACTATCCGATTTGCTAAGGGATCGTTTGATTCAAAACAAGGATATTAAAGAGTATAATCCCCCATCATATAAAGATATAAATATATTACACAAATATTTTGATTGAAAAACTTATTTTGAAAGCTAATATAAATAATAAAGCACAGAATAAACATAATATCAAATTTTATATCAAGATTAATATTCTATCTGAATAGAAAAAGTCATTCGTCAGAAAATAATTTATTTATAAATAACTCTCATCATGACAAATGTAGATAAATAAATAGTAGCATTGCAACATAAATAAAGTTTAGATAGAAGCACTAACCATATCATCAGAGTAGACTTTATCAAACTCATTTTCATGTTCATTGGATAGGTTAAAGCTTGGAGGTTCAAAATTCTGAAAGAGAAAATTCATATTAATGAAATCAAAATAATCATCACAATTTATCATCTCATTTGGATCACTTCCTTGGGTATCACTCACATGTGATGTAGTGACAATATTGTTGGGTTGAGACATGTTTGGTTCACCATTATATTGCTGAAAATTAACATTTGCTACTCCCAATCCATTAATTGTCGCATTTCCAATATTTGTATCCGGCATTATTGAATATGTTGCTTCATCCAAGGTGTAGTCATTTTGAGAATGATGGATCTCATTGTTAAACTCTAGCCCAGGTCTATAATAAGCGCTTCCAATATTTGATCCTTGTGATCACAACAATTCAGATAAAGCTACCTGTTGTTGTTGTCGTTGTTGCCCGGCAACATTGTTAGTTTCGACTGATGGTAAAAATGGGGTATCGAATGGGTTGAGGTATTTGGGATAAACTATTGAAGTCTCATGGATATTTTTTCTATCAATATCATCAACATGCTTTTGATCACCATTTTTTTCGAGTCCTTCTCTAGCTTTTTCCTTTTGCATTTTTTTTCGAAACACAAATTGCCACAAGTACTTCACAACTTTTTGGTGAAGTGACTTTTGCAGGTATAGATTAGCTCCACTTTCAAAATCTTTCTTTGCTAAGTGTGTATTATGTTTATCACATACACCTGCCTTGTTATTTTCAAAATCTTAATCATTAAAATTAAATCATACTGTAAACATTATGTTAGGGTTAAATCAGTTTTTATCTATTATAAAAAAATAGATTCTTACAAAACAAACATTATCGTATCACTAAAAGCAAGAATTAGCGCCGTAGAATTTATGTATCTAAATAACAAATTAAAATCCATCGCTAATTCCTTTTGATGACATAGTATCAACAAAATCTATTTAGCTAAGGGTTATTTATAGATAAATTAACGATGGATTTGATAACAAATCATTTTTGTAGTGTATAAATGTCATAAATGAAGAGTAAACTTGAATACTTACAAAGTGGAACTATATCTAAGGCCACAGCTTGATCCAAAAGATGAAATGAAAGCAAGTCAGGTGAATTCAGATTGATAATCATCACATCATTTTTTTCCTTTCCTTTGGAGAGCATTGACATTCCTTCTGAAGCAATATCAGCTGTCCTAACTGTATCAATACACTTTAAAAGTCAATAAAGAACAAGAAAAAAATTATGCGTAAAAATTATCATAAGGGTTTGTAAAAATATTTGGAAAATTTCAATTTGGTGTATTTTCTAGCCGGAGTATCTCAAATAAAACCGTTATGGAATTATTTAAGCATTAACTTTGTAAAAGGTTTCTAAAATAAGAAGACAAAAGATTATATTTTTTTAGAAAAACCTTCCTTTTATTTTTCTGTTAGATTGTACTATAAAAATGTTCTTTTTCATGTCACGCATATTAATTTTTATGTTCTAATGTTAATTAATTACTTTATTTATTACTAAACTAATTACTTGTTCTATACATGTGTATTGTATGAACACACAATAACTACAATAATAACATATCCAAAGTAACTTCTACCAATGCGGTCAGAAGAGGATTGCGTGTATGCAGCGTTAACTTTGTAAAGTCATGTATACTATATGATACATACAAAATGTAGCTAACAAAGAAACTCAAGTCAAAAATAATTAATGAATCAACAATCAATGAATACTAACAAAGTAGTTGGATAATCAAACAAAAAAAAAACAAAAAAAAAACATATTGATGCCCCTAAAATATGCTTAAATTGTTATTTAGATACATTGGCACCATAGATATGAATTGAAAAGGACGGAGGAAAATATTTCAGAAAAATAAAAAGGATTTTTTCTTCTTCTTGAAAATTAGGTCAAAGACAAACAATTTTTATATCAAGGTCAACAATAATAATAGCCAAATTGACTCTTATCAGGTCCTCTCTGTCTCTACCTTTTCGTTGTCCTAATCTTGTGCCTTTAGGATCTAAATAGTTTTTTTCTCCAGATTATACATAGATTTGTAAAAATCAAAGATCTAAACTTTAATCAAAACTTATATTTGAAGGATTTAAATAACTTTTCATCCAATTCATCGTCGCTCTAGGTCAATAGACAAAGAATATTTTTTTTTCTTTTTTCTACAGAAAGACCAAGAATAAAACACATATGTAAGTTGATTAAGTTGATAAAATGATCAATATAAACTATGTCTCTTAAGGGGATATCGGGATGAAATTGAAATAACAAAAAAATTGATATAAAACTATCACCGTCTTTAAATATCATATACAGATCTACAGAGAAAGCTAATCGAGTGTGTGATAAGCATACAAAAGAATTATAAAAAAAGAGAATCATTTATGAACTAGTAAAAAAAAACATAAACAAGTACAAAACTAGTGTTATACAACAAGGAAAAGAGATTCAAGATCTATACGAGTAATGAAATCTAAAAAATGATTAATGCAAAATAAAAAAAAATGAGATAACAAACATCATATCAACAAAATCTAATATAAAAATAAAATATATCAAAACAAACTTAAGTTCTATGTAAATCTTTCGGAGATATCTATATTTACCTTTATATTCGTAGTACTTGAGCAAATCAACCATCTCACTTACAAATTCTTTATCGTGATCAATGAACAACACACAAACTTTATTTGTCATACCAAGATAAGGAGTAGCCATGGCATTATCTAATCCTTTGGGATTAGATTGAGGATCTTGTTCTTCGAAAGTAACAAGGAGGAGTTACTTTGAAGGACGAGATCCAAGAAATAAAAGGAACACAGATTATATTTATAAGTCTTTTGTACTTTTTAGTTGAAGCTCGAATTTGAATTGATCTCTCCCTTTGAAACTTGTTTATATAGCATCCTTCTCTAGCTAGTATGCATATTATTGTTAACAATATCAATAATTATTTTGAACTTTTTTCCATTTTTTTGAGTCATGACAAGATTACACTTTTGTCTTTTTTTCATTTTTTGAGTCATGACAAGGTTATACATTTATCTTTTTTTCTACTTTTCCTTTTGCAAATTTAATATGGAGGGAAATATTTTCTTGATGAAATCATTATTTAATGTTTAGTTAATTAAATGGAGAAAATGACCAAAATTGTCCCTTATCTTTGCTTTAAGACTCAAAATGATCCTCATCTTTTTGTAGGGAGCACTAATAGTCCTTCTTCTTTGTAAAAATGGTGCAGTTTTAGTCTTCCAAATAACTTCCGTCCAAATTTACAACGTTTAGCTCCTTTTTTCCATTCATTAAGCAACAATGAAGGTTAATTATTAAGGTTACCAAGTGAATTAATTTTGAGCGGTAGGATTCACTGTATTCACAATTAATATGAGCCACAGATATTGATTCGACTTATCAATTTATAGATATACTAAATTATTATAGAACATTAAGATATCGATTATCAATTTAATTGTTATTCTTTTATTAAAATAAGCATTAAAACACAATCAAGCTAAATAACATCTGCGCAGTATGCAACATCTAAAATACTATATATTATAAAGCTAAATATATTATCAATATCCAAGTTAAATATGCATATCCAGAAATCCTAAAGAAAAGATTATGAGAAACCTAAATCTAAAATATCAAAATCCAAGTTATTCAATATGTAACTATTGATATAGCAAAGCAAAACATGTAAATTGTCCAGAATTTTAGAAATACACTTCACGTCAAAAATAAGAGCTCGTTACTATATATTAAGCATAAAATTATAATTTAATATTTATTATCGGGTTATCGATTATTCGTTAAGAAAAAACATAAATCGTTATAAAATCGATAATTCGCAAAAGAAGTAATAATCTAAATCTTTTCCGAATTGTAAGTTCTTTGAGGCCGTGGATCTTTCGGAAACAACCTTTATATCTAGGAAGGTAAAGGTAAGATGTGTGCACACTCTATCCTTTCCATACCCCACTAATGAGACTATATTGAGTATGTTATTATTTTTACTGAATTCATAAATTTAATAACTTATTATCGGTAAATCAATAATATTTTATCAATTTGAGTTATTGATTTTGATTGTGTTTAACTTAAACAACCCTACCAACAGATTGGACACAACATCAATATAATTATATTAATAAATCTGCTCATAATATTATGGAGTTCATGAATAATGAAGAAATTTTTTAATTTAATTTATTGAATGACACGCAAGTGAACGATTTCGTTAGTGACTGAAGAAAAATATTTGGCAGACTGACTGCACCATTTTTACAATGAAGGACTATTAGTGCTCCATATGAAAGAATGAGGATTATTTTGAGTCTTAAGGCAAAGATAAGGGATAATATGGTCCTTTCTCTACTTAAATGTATGTTCTAAAAAATGTCATCAATTAAAAGAAAAAAGGCTTAGTCCCTTAAGGAATCTAATGTAAGTTATTTTCCTTCAAGAAATATTTTAATTCTTCATTTCAATTGTTTCAATCATACTTATTTATTATTATTAATTATTAATTAATGTTCAAAAGCGTCTTAAAATTATTATTTTCCTATCATATCCTTCATATTATATTATTATTAATTGTTGAACTGAACTTTTAAAAAGTTACATTTAAAACAGCCCACAATATTCATTGTAAAACAGACAAAAACAAACTATTAATTAATGAGCAACGAAAAAGAGTCAAATTTATCAGTTACAAATTTGTTTTAATTACTGACTCTCTTCATGACATCGGAATCTCCATCATCAACAGTCATTAATTTCAATGGCAAATGAAAATTAATTAGAATTCGAGAAATAAGAAATAGAAGTTGACCTCGATCAACGATATTGCCACATACTTTTTATTTTTTTTATTAATTATTTTATTTTCTTATTCATTTAAAGTCGAGTAAAAGTGTTACAATCTGAAAACTCGATTCATGATGACACCTACGTAACCCACCAGTAGATGAGCCAACCCATATCCCAAAACTACAGTAACATGCAGATTGGGTAGATTCATCAACCAACGAGATCGAAAATAAAAACAATTAAAAAGACAACATAACGGAAAACAAAAACAACATCAATATATACACAAAATGAGTATACGAACAAATCCCACAACCTAGTGGTCGAAAGTACAAAGCTACTATAAGAGTACAAGTTTCAAAAGTAGATCAAAAAGTACAGACTTGTCTCATTACAAAAGACTAGTTAAAACTATATAATGAGGGAGATAAATTGAACTAAGACGCCATCAGCTCGTCCTCTATCTCCGAAGAACTATTGCAAAAATGCTTGAATAATCCCTATGCATTAAGAAAACAGATGCAAAATATATTATGAGTACCAAAACAACAGGTACCCAGTAGGCATCATAAATCGATTGAACTTGAGAAGTAAAAATAATATGAAAAGAGAGAAAATAAACAACAACAAGAGGTCATAAGAATGAGGCGATAACAGAATTCTAATAATATAGCTCACGAGTCTAGAAAGAACAAAGTAACTATCTACAACCTAACTCGAACCCCATAAGCCCGATGAGTACACTGAATACAATGATACCCCAAAGTCAAGACTCAAACCCAAAGATTAGAAGCATGCCCGAACTTGAAGTTTGCTCTATCAAAAGATTCCAAATAGCTCAAGGAACTTGTTCCCCAAAAACAGACACAATCCGTGCTCAGAAACAAGACAAAACAGATCTTGAATTGAAACATTCACCAA
Source organism: Solanum dulcamara (assembly GCF_947179165.1). Taxonomy (NCBI): domain Eukaryota; kingdom Viridiplantae; phylum Streptophyta; class Magnoliopsida; order Solanales; family Solanaceae; genus Solanum; species Solanum dulcamara. The sequence continues at coordinate 69,230,173 of NC_077242.1, forward strand.
TTTACCACTAAAGGACAAGAAGAGGTCTACCAATTTATCTCAAAGTTCAATAATAATAATAATAATCAGCTTGACTCTTATCAATTTCTCTCTTTCTCTTCCTTCTCGTTGTCCTAATCTTGTGACTTTACAATCTAAAGAGTTTTTTTCTCTAAATTATATATAGATTTGTAAAAAGCAAAGATCTAAACCTTAATGAAAACTTATATTTGAAGCATTTAAATAATTTCTCCTCCAATTCATTGTCGCTCTAGACCAATTGGCAAAGAGTATTTTCTTCCTTTTTTTCTACAAAAAGACCAAGAATAAAACATATATGTGTCACGCCCCGGGAGGGTACCCTAGGCGTGACCGGCACTCGAAAGCCATTTCTGGAATCTCAACTCATAAAGAAATACCACTCAACAGGCATCCTAAGTCTAAGCAAGAGTATAGTTTAGACGGGACCAAATCATATACAAATCAACTCGATTCGACTCAGAGTACTACCAGGACCTATGTGGGAGTTTCTCTTATCCAACAACCATCACTTATGAGCTAGTGAAAGTACAACAAACCGATGTTGTTGCCGCGTCCGTTCATACTTTGCCAGGGTATGAACGAATCAACCAATCATGGATCCAATCCAACCAAGTCCTATAATATTAGGACAATAATTTTGGGGAAGCATCCGACTTTAACAGTTCAATCCCCTCCTACGCTTGGCGACGTAGTTATTGGGTTCGAGTATGGACTATACTCTTGCCCAATTCGGTGCTCGATACTCCTCCCATGAGTCAATGCTCATAAAACTCCATCCAATCAACTCAATCAAATCATATTGACAAGTCTCATTACAACCTTGTCAACTCATCAACTCTATCACAATCAAACCTCTCCCAATCATACAATCCGATCAATCCTAATCATATTTTTCAAGAGTAGATTAAATATGCATTTATAACAACATACAAATCTATCCAATCGTTCCTCTATTCATTTAACAAATCTTTTAGGACTCACCATAACTCCAAGGTTTTAAATCAACAATTCAAGATAAACAACATATTTAAAAAAATTAACATTTTTGTCATAATCCACATAGTTAAGAAAAATCAATAAAGCATGTTTAACAACTCATCTCTATCAACTCATACTCACATGAAGGCTCTTTTTAGAAATTTCTTGACTCAACAACATCAACATAACAAGAATCAAATTAATAGATAACAAGACTCATTTGGACATAGGCTTATCAAGAAACTCCATTCTTATGAACATTTAACCTCAAGGAAAGTGTAGGGAACATGGGTGGACTCAACCCATGTTTTGAGTAGCCTTACATACCTTAGAGAAGACTTGAAGAAAACCTTGATGTTGGGTCTTCAATGGAAAGCTTGAATCTTGAAGCTCTTGGAGGCACTTCTTGTTGGAGAAGGATTTGGGGAAGGAGAAGAAGAGAGGGAAATTTTCTAGGGCTTTTAGAGAGAGGGAGAGAGGGACTAAAAATGGTCCCAAAACATGCTAAGGCTGATACATATATAATTTGAGAAAATTCCCAAATTGCCCTTTCTTCAAAAATCTGGAAAATAGGCCAAAAACACCCTTGGGTAGAGGATGCTCATATCATAGTCCTTGAGTAGCTCGAGCCATCTCTTTTGCCGCAGGTTGAGTTCCTTCTAGCTGAAGATGTATTGTAAACTATTGTGATCGGTAAACATATCGACATGCACTCCTACAAGTAGTAGCGCTAAATTTTATGGGCAAATACCACAGCTGCCAATTCAAGGTCATGAGTTGGGTAATTCCTCTCATGAACCTTAAGTTGTCTTGAAGCATAGGCTATCACCTTTCCCCTCTGCATCAGCACACAGCCTAAACCAGCTCTAGATACATCACAATAGATCACAAAACCCTCTATTCCATTGGGCAAAGTTAGAACAGGTGCAGTGGTTAGCCTAGTCTTCAATTTCTGGAAACTCTCCTCACAAGCATCAGACCATTGGAACTTAGCCTTCTTTTGGGTCATATTGGTCAATGGTGATGATATAGATGAGATTCCCTCTACAAACCTTCGATAATAGACGGCCAAACCCAAGAAGCTTTTTATCTCAGTCGGGGACGTGGGTCTGGACCAATTCTTCACTACCTCAATCTTCTGAGCATCAACCTGAATACCATCTCCAAATACAATGTGGCCTAGAAAAGCCACTGATGCAAGCCAAAAGTCACATTTGGAGAACTTTGCATACAATACCTGGTTCTTCAGAGTTTGCAAGATGACTCTAAGATGATGGGCGTGCTCCTCCTTATTCTTGGAGTAAATCAAAATATCATCTATGAATACAATCACAAACATATCAAGATATATTTTAAATACTTGGTTCATGAGATCCATAAAAGTTGCGGGGGCATTAGTTAACCCGAAGGACATCACCAAGAACTCAAAGTGTCCTTAGCGGGTCCGAAAAGCTGTCTTTGGGATATCACACTCCCTCACCTTCAACTGATGGTAGCCCGATCTTAGGTCTATATTTGAGAAACAAGTGGCACCCTGAAGTTGATAAAATAAGTCATCTATTTTGGGGAGAGGGTATCTTTTCTTTACGGTGACCCTGTTCAGCTGCCTATAGTCAATACACATTCTAAGGGACCCATCTTTCTTTTGCACAAATAGGACCGGAGCACCCCATGGTGAGACACTCGACCTAATAAACCCCTTATCTAGCAAGTCTTTCAACTGACCTTTCAACTCTTTCAACTCGGCCGGAGCTATTCTATATGGAGGGATTAAGATAGACTGGGTATCAGGAAGGACATCAATCCCAAAATCGATCTCCCTATCAGGAGGGACTCCAGGCAGATCTTTAGGAAAGACATCAGGAAACTCGTTGACAATCGGAACCAACTCAAGGGATGGAGACTCAATACTATCATCTTTCACTCGGACAAGGTGATAAATGCACCCTTTTGAGATTAGCTTCCTAGCCCTAAGGTAGGAAATAAACTTACCCTTAGGCACGATAGGACTACCCTTCCACTCTATGACAGCCTCATTCGGGAATTTGAACTTAACAACCTGAGTTCTACAATCAATAGAGGCATATAAGACATAAAGACAGTCCATGCCGAGGATCACATCAAAATCAACCATGTCTAACTCAACTAAGTCAGCCAAGGTATACCTGTGATGAATTGACAAAGTGCAATCTTTATAGACTCTCTCAGCTAAGAGAGAATCACCGACAGGAGTAGCTACACTGAAAGGCTCAAGGAGACACTCAGGGATTTTATCAAACTTACTTGCCACGTAAGGAGTCACAAAAGATAGTGTGGCACCCGGATCCATCAAAACATAACAGTCAAGAGAAAGGACTCGAATCATACCCATCATGATGTTTGGAGAGTTCTCCTGATCTTGACGACTACCCATGGCATATAGACGGTTTGTACCTCCGTTCGTACTTGAAATAGTGCCCCTCTGATTACCTCTAACTGGTGGCGTGGTGGTACAATAGTGGGCTCTGTTCCTCCATGCTGGACACTCCTTCTGAAAATAGTCTATTTGGCCGCATTAATAACAACCAACCCTTCCCGCTCTGCACTCTCCCAAGTGGAGCTTACCATACTTGATGCATGGTGGATTCCCTTGTGAACCTTGACCCACGCTAGCCTGGGATTGAGAACCCTGGGGTCTAAATTTTTGGCGACTCTATCCTTGCCAATCATACCTGTTCTACGGCATAGGTGCATTGGCGGTAGATGAGGCATAGTTGGAAGGCCTCTTCTGGAAAATGGACATGTTGCCCTTGCTTTGCCTCTTTTCATTCTCATGCCCAGCTGATCTTGCCTTCTTGCTCAGATGCTCCTCTCTGTCTTTTCTCTTCTCATCCTCCACCTGTTGAGCATACACCATTAGTCTTGAAATATCCATATCGGAGATCAACAATGCTGCTTTGCACTCCTTCTTCACATGTCTCCCCAATCCAGAGATAAACTTTCTCATCTTTGACCTCATATCTGGGATCATTTCTGGAGCATACTTGGACAGCTGGATGAACTTCAGGCTGTACTCCTTAACAGTCATACCCTCTTGTTTCAGATTTACAAACTCTTCCACTTTTGCTTCCCTCAATTCTCGGGGAAAGAAGTGGTCAAGAAAGGCTCTCTCAAATTCATCCCACATAGCAGGTTCAGCATCCTCACCTCTACCTTATTCCCATTGGTTATACTAGATGTTTGACACATCCTTGAGCTGGTAGGATACCAACTCAACCCCCTCAATCTCGGTAGCATGCATATCTTTCAGGATTTTCCACATCTCATCAATAAAATTTTGGGGGTCTTCATTAACCTTAGAACCCGTGAATGCCGGCGGATTCATCCTCAGAAAGTCTCTAATTCTGATAGCAGCAGACGGCTCTTAGGAACTAGAGCTAAGAGTTGGCGAACTCTGGTTACCATTTCGGGCAGCCACTAATTAAGTGAGCATGGCAATCGCTCCTCTAAAGTCCGCTTCCAAAGTTGGTGCAGGTGGAGTAGTAGGCATTTGAGGTGCCTCCGCATACCTCACCGGTCGGCCTCTAGCCCTTGATAGGCATACCTCTGACTATGGCATCTCTGCATTATCAGTATTCCTCTGGCTAGTAGTACGTTTAGGAGGCATTATCTATAATGCATAAACGCACGAATTAGAAAGGAAGTTTATAGAGTTTAACTCTATCGCACGAATTCAGAGTATGAAAGAAGTGAAACAATTCTTAATGTCTTATAACCTCCTGATTATAAGTGTGGTGCACAACACACCCATAAGCAAGACTCTAATAGACACGGCTTCATAGACTCCCTAGGACTCTTGAACTCTGGGCTCTGATACCATGTTTGTCATGCCCCGAAAGGGTACCCTAGGCGTGGCCGGCACTTGAAAGCCATTCCTGGCCTCCAAGTAAACCATCTGGTCCAGTCACACATTCATTCAATCACCTTCTCTCAGCGGAAGACTCATTCAATAAAGTACTATTCACAATTTAGGGCCAAAGGCCAAATAACTATCAAATCAATAAATAGTTATAGAAGAACCACTCAAAGAACAATCCAATGTTTCTACACTCCGGTCTATGAAGCCTCTATCAACAATCTGGGAGATGCCAATGACAAGACCATGGCTACCAACAATCAAAATAAAGGAAACAACATAAAACTATACAAGAAACTCAACATCCTACGGAAACTAGGAGGACTCACCAACTAACTGGGAGTGTGTAGATCTTTAACGATGCGCCGATTGATGATCTTTAGTACCTTTTTCTGCATCATGAAATGATGCAGGCCAAATGACGTCAGTACATGGAATATACGAGTATGTAAAATGACTGTGAGTGTGTAGATCTTCAACGGTGTGCCGGATGATGATCTTTAGTACCTTTTTTTGCATCATGAAATGATGCAGGCCAAATAACGTCAGTACATGGAATGTACGAGTATGTAAAATGACCGAATGAAACAACAAATCAACTCGGGAATCTCAACTCAGAAAGAAATACCACTCAACAGGCATCCTAAGTCTAAGCAAGAGTATAGTTTAGACGGGACCAAATCATATACAAATCAACTCGATTCGACTCAGAGTACTACCAGGACCTATGTGGGAGTTTCTCTTATCCAACAACCATCACTTATGAGCTAGTAAAAGTACAACAAACCGATGTTGTTGCCGCGTCCGTTCATACTTTGCCAGGGTATGAACGAATCAACCAATCATGGATCCAATCCAACCAAGTCCTATAATATTAGGACAATAATTTTGGGGAAGCATCCGACTTTAACAGTTCAATCCCCTCCTACGCTTGGCGACGTAGTTATTGGGTTCGAGTATGGACTATACTCTTGCCCAATTCGGTGCTCGATACTCCTCCCATGAGTCAATGCTCATAAAACTCCATCCAATCAACTCAATCAAATCATATTGACAAGTCTCATTACAACCTTGTCAACTCATCAACTCTATCACAATCAAACCTCTCCCAATCATACAATCCGATCAATCCTAATCATATTTTTCAAGAGTAGATTAAATATGCATTTATAACAACATACAAATCTATCCAATCGTTCCTCTATTCATTTAACAAATCTTTTAGGACTCACCATAACTCCAAGGTTTTAAATCAACAATTCAAGATAAACAACATATTTAAGAAAATTAACATTTTTGTCATAATCCACATAGTTAAGAAAAATCAATAAAGCATGTTTAACAACTCATCTCTATCAACTCATACTCACATGAAGGCTCTTTTTAGAAATTTCTTGACTCAACAACATCAACATAACAAGAATCAAATTAATAGATAACAAGACTCATTTGGACATAGGCTTATCAAGAAACTCCATTCTTATGAACATTTAACCTCAAGGAAAGTGTAGGGCACATGGGTGGACTCAACCCATGTTTTGAGTAGCCTTACATACCTTAGAGAAGACTTGAAGAAAACCTTGATGTTGGGTCTTCAATGGAAAGCTTGAATCTTGAAGCTCTTGGAGGCACTTCTTGTTGGAGAAGGATTTGGGGAAGGAGAAGAAGAGAGGGAAATTTTCTAGGGCTTTTAGAGAGAGAGGGGGATTGAAAATGGTCCCAAAACGTGCTAAGGCTGATACATATATAATTTGGAAAAATTCCCAAATTGCCCTTTCTTCAAAAATCTGGAAAATAGGCCAAAAACAACCTGGGCGCGATAGTGGCGCATCGCGCCACTGCAGTGCCAAGTCGAATAGGCTAAAAACATGCACATCTTTTAATGGCGCATCGCGCCAAGGACCAAACTACTGAGGCTTGTTCTAGGCGCGATAGTGGCGCGGCGCGCCCTTACAACGCCAAACCCAAGTTTTCTGGGTTCTGGGAAAATAGGCTTGAAAACCCTGCACACCTCGTAGTGGAGTGCCGCGCTAGGGGCCAAACTACTAAGGCTTATTCCTGGCGCGATAGTGGCGCATCGCACCACTGCGGTGCCAAGCCCAGATTTCCAGCAGTTGCAACCCATGCCTGAAATTCCTGTCGTGCTAGTTCATCTTAGGATCGTCATATCTTTTGACTCCAAACTCCAAAAATTACATTCTTGGTGGCGTTGGAAAGAAGACTCGACGGCCTTTAATTTAATAGGTTGTGGTCCACCCAAATTGTCATCGTTCAAAAGATAGGGTCATTAGAAGTTGACCCCTTATACGAACTCATCCTAAAACTTAGCCACAACGAATCTTTTGGACTTAGCTTGGTCCTAGGGGTCCTTTGTGATCGCACATCACCTCCAACACTCTTCAATTACTCTGGGACTCATCTTAACTTATGCCTATAATTCACAATAATAGAGCTCGACCCTACACAAATACAAGAAAAGGTCCGAATCTTAGGGAAAAATTTTGGGGGGGTGTTACAATATGTAAGTTGATTAAGTAGATAAAATGATCAATATAAATTTTGTCTCTTAAGGGATATCAAATGAAATTAAATGACAAAAAGATTAATATAAAATTACCACTTTTTTTAAAATCATATACATCTAAATATATAGAGAAAGTTAATCGAATGTGTGATAAGCTTCCAAAAGAAGCGAGTCAATTATTAACTAGTCAAAAAAAAACATAACCAAGTACAAAACTAGTGTTAATGACAACAAGGAAAGAAGATTGAATATCTACAAGATTAACAAATTCTAAAGAGTGATCAATGCGAATAAAAAAATGAGATAAAAAATATCATATCAATAAAATTCTAATATAAAAATAAAATACATCAAAACAAACTTAAGTTCTATGTATATTTTTTATTTACCTTTATATTCGTAGGACTTGAGCAAATCTACCATCTCACTTACAAATTCGTTATCATGATCAATCAACAACACAGAAACTTCATTTGTCATACCAAGATAAGGAGCAGCCATGGGATTATCTAATCCTGAAGGATTAGATTGAGGATCTTGCTCTTAGAAAATAACGAGGAGATATTTTGAAGGATGAGATCCAAGAAATAAAAAAACACAGAATATACTTATAAGTCTTTTGTCCTTTTTAGTTGATGCTCGAATTTGAATTGATCTCCTCCTTTGAAACTTGTTTATATAGCATCCTACTCTGGCTAGTACACATATTATTGTTAACAATATCAATAATTATTTTGAACTTTTTTTCATTTTTTTGAGTCATGACAAGATTACACTTTTGTCTTTTTTTCATTTTTGAGTCATGACAAGGTTATACATTTATCTTTTTTTCTACATTTCCTTTTGCAAATTTAATATGGAGGGAAATATTTTCTTGATGACATCATTTTTTAATGTTTAGTCACTTAAATATATGTTCTAAAAAATGTCATCAATTATAAGAAAAAAAGACTTATGTCCCTTAAGGGGTCTAATGTGAGAGTTATTTACCTTTAAGAAATATTTTAATTTTTTATTTCAATTGTTTCAATCGATACTTATTTATGATTATTAATTATTAATTAATGTTCAAAAGCGCCATAAAAATATTATTTTCCAATCATATCCTTCACATTGTATTATTAATTAATGAACTGAACTTTTTAAAAATTACATTTAAAACAATCCACAATATTCTTGTTGTGTTTGTTGTTGATTGTATTGTTGGGCTATATGTTGATCAGAATTGAAATGATAATATAGTGTATGTGTGCATCAAAAATTACAGGTTTCTGCTGTCAAAAAAATGCAGAAAAAGTGATTGACAGGGCCCTTTTGTCTGTCACTTTTTCTGTATTTTTTTTAAAAATAAATTCCAAAAAAAGTGACGGACAAGGTCGTCTTGTCCGTTGCTTTGTTCTTCATATGAAGAAAATGAATAACAAAGCAGCGGACATAGCAATACTGTCCGTCTCTTTTCAAAAAATAAAAAAAATAAAAAATAATGACGGACTGCGTCGCTAAGTTCTTCATGTTCAAGAACAAAGCGACATTGTCCGCCGCTTTACTCAAAAATAATTTTTTTAAAAAAAATACAAATAAGCGATCGGACTGCATCATACATGGCGACACAGTCCGTCATTGTTTGAAAAGTGTCGAGACAAAAAGCGAAGGAACAAACTGTGTTGCTTTTTAATCGATTTTGACCAAAAAAGCGATGTTGTCGTCGCTTTTGTCCGTTGCTTTTAAGAATTTTTTAGTAGTGTTCGTCCCAAAGTTCAAATTAGCATAACTTGAGTTCTTAAGCTCAGAATTTGATGATTCAAACCTTGGTGTATTCGGAAAGTTCGGAGGAACATGTTGGAGTGTCGGGAGTGCTAGTGTCACACCCCGGGAGGGTACCCTAGACGTGACCGGCACTTGAAAGTCATTTCTGACCTTCAAGCAAACCACCTGATTCAGTCACCTCATCATTCAATCACACTCACCCAAAGGAGGGGTCAATCATAGCATACTATTCACATTTCAGGGCCGAAGGCCAAACATATTCAACTCAACAAAACACGTAAAATAGAACTCCTCAAAATAACAGTCCAACCTTCCCACACTCTAGTCTATGAAGCCTCTATCAAAGTCTAGAAGGTGCCAATGACAAGCCCATGGCTACCAATAATCCAAAATAAGAGGAAATGACAACAAAATTGTACAACAAAGCTCAACATCCTCCGGAAAACTAGGAGGACTCACCAACTAGCTGGGAATATATCTGGATCTTCAACGGAGCATCGGTTGATGACTCCTGGTACCTGTCTCTGCATCATGAAATGATGCAGGCCAAATGGCATCAGTACATGGAATGTACGAGTATGTAAAATGGCTAGATGAAACAAACATCAAGAAGACATCAACATCAACTCAGCACCTCAACTCATACATATATATAAATATAGGACAACTCACTCAAATGTCCTAAGTCTAACAAGAATAGTTTAGACAGGACTAACTCATAAGCCACTTAACTCAACTGACTCGGAGCACTATCAAGGCTTAAATTGAAGTTTCTCTTATTCGACAACCATCACCTATGAGCCGGTGATAGTACAACAATCGAACGTTGTTGCCACGTCTGTCCATACCTTGCCAGGGCATGAACGCATCCCTAATCATGGATACCATCGATTAGTCAAGTCCTATAATTTTGGGACAATAAAAATGGGAAAACATCCGACTTTAACGGTTCGATCCCACGGGAAGCATCTGACTTTAACGGTTCCATCCCTCGGGAAGCATCCGACTTTAAAGGTTCCATCCCTACCTACGTTGGCGGCGTAGTTTTTGGGGTTCGAGTATGGACTATACTCTCACCCGCCTCGGTGCTCGATACTCCTCCCATGACTCCATACTCATAAAACTCCTCTAATCATCTCAAACAAGCCCTCACAGCTAGTTTCATGTGGTACATTGCCACCTCATCAACTCGGTTCTCATTTCAACTTAATTAAGTCATAATGGCAAGTCTCATTTAGGACCTTGTACACTCATCAATTATATCCTCAAATCAACTCAATCAAGCCTCATTTAAATAAACATTTATGACATCTCCTCAAGATTCAGCACAACTCTATGACTTCAACTCAATAATTCAAGTAGAATAGCACATTTAAGGAAATTGACTTAAGCAACATAATCATATGGCTAAAGTGATCAACAAGACGTAACAACAAGTCATCTCTATCAACTCATACTAACATGAAGGATTTTAGGGACTTCTTAGCTCAACAACATCAACACCTATAACATCAAATAAATAGGAGACAAAGTTCATACAAACATAAACCATACCAAGAAACTCTATTTTCATGAACATCTAACCTCAAGGAAAGAGTAGGGCACATGGGTGGACTCAACCCATATTTTGGATAGCCTTACATACCTTAGTGAATACTTAAAGAAAACCTTGATGTTGGATCTTCAATGGAGAACTCAAATCTTGAAGCTCTTGGACTCCTTTTTGTTGGAAATGGAGAAGAAGAAGAAGAGAGAGAGAAGCTAGGACTTTTTAGAGAGAGGGTGAGGCTGCAAAATGTGTTCCCAAAAGACCAAGAGTAACATATATATAATTTGGGTAAGTTCCCAAATTGCCCCTCCTCAAAATTCTGAAAATAGGCTAAAAATGCACCTGGCGCAATAGTGGCGCGTCGCGCCATTGCAGCGCCAGGCTGAATACGCCTAAAACCTGCACACCTCGTAGTGGCGCGCCGCGCCAGAGACCAAACTATTGAGGCATGTTTCTGGCGTGATAGTGGCGCGTCGCGCCCTTATAGCTCCAATGCCATATTTTTTGGGTTCTGGAAATTTGGCCTGAAAAACCCTGCACAACTTTTAGCGGCGCATCGTGCCAGGGGCCAAACTACTGAGGCATGTTCCTGGCGCGATAGTGGCGCATCACGCCCTTATAGTGCCAAGGACATTTCCCCAGCAGTTGCAACCCAGGCCAAAAATGAAATTCCTGCCATGCTAGCTCGTCTTAGGATCGTCATATCTCTCAACTCCGAACTCCAAAATTCACATTCTTAGTGGCATTAGAAAGAAGACTCTACGACCTTTAATTTAATAAGTAGTGGTCCACCTAAATTTCTGTCTTTCAAAGGATAGGGCCATTAGAAGTCGACCTCATACACGAACGCATCCTAACATAGCCACAACGAACCTTTTTGGGACTTAGCTCGGTCCTAGGGGTCCTCTTTGACCCCACATCACCTCCAATGCTCTTTAATTTCTCAGGGACTCATCTTAACTCAAGCACATACTTCGAACTAAATACGATGGGCCCCACACGTGTATAAGGAAGGCCTGAATCTTAGGGAATTTTTTTTTGAGGGGTGTTACAGCTGGGGATCACTCATTCGAGGCACTTTTGGCCCAACGGGGCTACCAGCCCTTCTCTTTTATTTTTTTCTTGGTGATTTTTATTCATACATTCTCATTTTAGACTCCAAAATTGGTCCTTCTCTATGTTAAGTGAATTTGGTATCAAAATGACCGTATTGATGTTCTGAAACTATTTTTGACAGTGTGGCAGCGTTCTGAGGCCATCTGAAGGAGAAAAACTCTAAAAACATGATTTTGGAGCACGCGGTCTGATTTGAGGTAGGCTTTGACTTCACTTTCTTTAAATTGAGCTCAACAGTGTGACTTCATGTTGATTAAATGGAATTTAGGTTTGTTAGGATCTTGATTATGATTAGTTACTTAAAAATCATGTTTTAGGCTTATTCTGGGTGCTTTTGGGAGCTTGTGAGCATGCGTACTTGTTTAGTGATCATCCTTACCTTATGGCTTAGATTATTCTTATTTTTTGATGATATTGAGAGCATGTTTGGACTTAGCCTAGGTGTAGACTAGTTGTTTCCTTGACTTTTGTATTTTGGAGCCTATAGGCCTTACAACCTCTCCAATGTCACTTCAGATGGCTTAGAAGAAGACTTAGATCTGATAAACAGAGCCTTAGCTAGGTGGTAACTCAAATTCAATGACCTTTTGTCCATAACTCTTCTTTTCTACGGCTTTGTCACTTCCTTGACTTTTTCTTTGGTATGGAAGTCATTCCATGGTGGTCCTATGATGACAATTTGATTTTGTTGATTCATTTGAGAGGTTTCATCCGCGGTTTGAGGTCTGGGCTGTATGCTTTCCTATTATGGGGGTCGTTATCCTCTACGGAGTTGATACCTAGTGGCCTGACTCTTGATTGATTCCATTAAGAGGCCTATTTGCGGTTTGTGGTTCGGGATACGCACTGTTTGAATCTGGATTCACCGTATGTTTTTCTTAGTAGTTATAACTATTATATGCACCCGTCGAACTTATCGGTATTTGCTTGGATTTTTATTTAAACTTTCAGAGATATGTACCTTATAGGTTTATGAGGGTCCAATTAGGTGTAGTTAGCTTGTAGTTACTCTAATTTGGTCCTTTTATACACTCGTGTGCATTCCTTTTTAGAATTCTGCTCCTTGACCTTATTTTTGTGTTATTCCCACTTTTCATATTATTTTTACTTTTCAAGCATAGTCTTCCAATGATGCCTATTGAGTACATGTTGTTGTCATACTAATATTACACTGCATATGTTTTTGTGACGTAGGTCTGAGTACTAGTTACCAGTGCTAATTTGAGACTATTGTAGTCTAGTTCCGAAGGCAAGGGTGTGCATATGGCGTCCTGGATTTACCTGTCTCCTTCTATATAAAGTGACTAGTCTTTTTCTTTATGAGACAAACGTTGTTTCTGTGGTTCACTTTTGGGACTTGTATCTGTTTTGTAGTTGTTCTATACTTGTGACTTCTAGGTTCTGGGAGGGATCCTTTGATTTGTCTATATATTTTATCTCATAAACCGAATCTGGGTGTGATAGTACCTGTCCTTTCCCATCGGAAAAGTCAGCCTAAACCCCAATATTTACGGAGAATAAAGCGGAAACAGTCTAACTAAGTAAGTAATAAACAAGAACAAAAGTCTTTCAACTTAATTACCCCCAAATATTGGTTTTCACATATATCATCCAGTAAAGGAAAATAAAACTGAAAAGAAATACAAGTCTCAATATGTCTTCAACTCTCAAATAGAGTAAAACATAAAAATACAAGAAATCTAAAAGTTCGTTAGATAAAAATGGCTACCTCTCACAATCCCCTGAAAGCCTCAAATAATCAAAAGGGACGGGTGATCAAAATCCAGGCTCAGAACCTACACAAGTATAGAAGCAAGGGTGAGTACCAAACAACATGGTGACCAACAAGCTAACTAGCAAAACTATATAAATCTAATAGAAAACAAGAACTCCTTTCCAACCAAACCCAACCTCTATAACTAGAACCTGCATAGAAATAAGCCCAACCTAGCAGTTCATACTAAACATTTTAATAAGTTTCAGATCATAACTCAATATCATAAGATATAACGTACAAGTAATCACAAATCACATATAAGCATCAATCTTTCACGCATAGATATGCAGAACATACATATGCACACTCAATGATCATGCTTGTGTACAATTGCCGGCAAAGACCTCAACATGATAATCTCTAATCGAAAATGACCTCGGTCCCACAATAGCTGACCAAAAATGGCCTCAACCTCACACCTCACCAGAAATGACCTCGATAATATAATCCCATTGCAAATGACCTCAGGGATATAATCCCATCAAAAATGACCTCGGCAACATAATCCAATCGAAAATGACCTCAGTAATATAATCCCACCGAAAATGGCCTCAGCAATATAATTCCATCGGAAATGACCTCGACAATATAATATCTTTGACCGAAAATGACCTCGGCCTCACAATCATATACCTCTCATCAAAGTGTTTTAGAACCAATACAAACAGTATGCTCACACAAGTAATAAGGAATAATCAATTCAAACAAACCACAATCATAATCGGACTATCAAGTATTTCATCAAATACACATAGATATCTAGATCATGGTATGTAATATTCAATTCTCAACAATAACACACATCATCATTTATTAACCCTGTCGATTAAATTACATTAGTTCATATCATAATTCAACCCATAACCTCATTCATATTACTCCCCAACACATATACACACGGGAAATTCAGAATTTTAAAAGATTCACAGAGTTTTAAGAGTCCACTTACCTTAACTAATACATTATCAATCAATCCATGTGAGCCTTCCCCTTTCGAATGCACTCCGAATCACCACAATCTATGCAAATACGAACCGTCAATCAAACTATGAAACCAACAACACCCAAATCATAGTTTTTGGAAACCGGGCCGAAACTTATCCGAAATGCCCGAAAACCCGATTCCAAAAATGAGAAAAAAAATTCCAATTTTTTTACAAGAACATCATCTTTAAAATATTTGGGATCTACTAGTGAAAACATAAGTGAATTCAGACTTAAAACGAGCCCATAATCCTCAAAACATTGAAACTAACCAAGTTCTTGAAAACCCCAAATTTCCTCACTTGAAATCTCCAAGTTCAGGCTAAAATTAGTAAATAATTAATGAAAAATGATGAAATCATGGTAAAATAACTTACCCAACCAATTTCCCTCAAACATTCCTCAAGAATTCACCTCCCCCAAGCTTCCCAAGCTCCAAAAATGGTGAAATGGAGTTTAATTCATAAAATGGTGTTTAGACACTGTTCAGGGGTCATTTTCCCTCCACAAATGTGGATAACTAACTCCACTACAACGGAGGCTAACCAAAAGACCCTCCATGAATGAGGCATAAGCTCCACGAAAGCGGAGAAGAGACATTGGTCCATTCGTGAAGGTGGCCAAGTTTCCACGAATGCGGAGAAGGAATTTCATACCTTCCGCGATCGCGGGCAAGTCTCCGCGAAAGCGGAGAAGAACCTTCAGGAACAAGAAACAGCAGACCACCAAAATTCACTAAGACTCAAATCTAGGAATAAACCATCGAGATTTATTCGAAATCCCATGCACACAAACCATATATGCAACCCGACTAAATTTGACGTTTTGGACTCAGTGGAACTATCAGAATTTTAATTTACGATCTCCTTGAAACAGAACTTGATAAGTTGCAACTAAACTTATTCCAAACCTTAAAAGACTAAAATTCCCTTGGAGCTTCCTAAAAATACACACGAACTCTACCTAGGCCAAAAATTACCCTCCGAATTCAACAGAGTCATCAGAATTAAATTTCGAGCATCTGATCATCCTCAAACATTGACCAAAATCAACTCTATGGCCAAAAACTCAAATATTTCCAACTCCACATATGAAATCCATGATACACCCTGAATATGATTCCGTCAACTCTTCTGGACCAATTGCAACATTCTGGAACTAATGGAATTGACAAAATTTGATTTTGAGACTCGAAACTCTGAATGACCTTAAATATCATTTTTGAGTCATTTTAAATTTCTAAAATTCAAAATTTACAAAACATTTCAACTTTTCAAGAAAACCCACGAAAAAGACATCAAATATCAATCAATTATGACTTGGGAAAACTACCGGAAGAGGTACAATGGTCTTTTAACGAAAATTTCTAAAAATGACCTTCAGGGTTATTACATCATTTACCACT
The DNA here is from genome assembly GCF_947179165.1 of Solanum dulcamara. Classification (NCBI taxonomy): domain Eukaryota; kingdom Viridiplantae; phylum Streptophyta; class Magnoliopsida; order Solanales; family Solanaceae; genus Solanum; species Solanum dulcamara. The sequence continues at coordinate 69,246,189 of NC_077242.1, forward strand.
AAAAACCATGTTCGTCCTCGAACATAAAGTAAAATAAAATACCTAAAACCTTGAAAAGTTATGGATATTGAGCCCATGTGTCATCATCTGATTCCCAAGTCGCCTCTCCAACTGAATGGTGCCTCCCACTGTACCTACACTAAACTTATCTCTTTGGTCCTTAACTTATAGACCTGTCTATGAAGAATGGCTATGTGCTCCTTCTCAAAAGTCAAATCTGAACCCAACTCTGTCGTGTCAAGAGATAACACAAGAGACTCATTCGGAAGAACATACTTTCGAAGCATGAAAATATGAAACACAGGATGTACCGCTGATAAGCTAGGTTGTAAAGCCAATCTATAAGACACCTCTCCCACTCACCCCAAAATCTCAAATGGGTCAATAAATCGAGGGCTAAGCTTTTCCTTCTTTCTGAAACGCATCACGCCCTTCATAGGCGACACTCGGAGCTAAACATGGTCCCCTTCTATGAACGCCAATGGTTGAACTCTCCTATCCGCATAGATCTTTTGCCTACTCTGGGATATCAAAAGACTACCCTGGATCATCCAAACCTGCTCCATGGCATCTCTAAGCAAGTTCGTATCTAAAGAGTCCATCTTAGCTGAATTGAACCATCCAATATGAGATCAACACCACCTACCATACAATGCCTCAAATGGGGCCATCTGAATGCTGGAGTGATAACTATTTTTTTAGGCAAACTCTGCTAAGGGAAAATATTGATCACATCTAGCACCAAGATCAATAACACATGCTCAGACCATATCCTCCAACACCTGAATTGTCTGCTCAGACTGGCCATCAGTTTATGGATGAAAAGTTGTACTTATATCAAGCTTACTACCCAGACCCTATTATAATTCCTGCCAAAAATACGAAGTAAACACTGAACCTCGATCCGAAATAATGGATAATGGGACACTATGAAATCGAACGATCTATACAACTGGCTAACTTATCTATTGTGTACTTCACTTTAACTGGAATGAAATAAGCAGACTTGGTTAGTCTGTCAACAACCACCTATATAGAATCATAACCACTTATAGTGGCTTGAAAACCTACAATGAAGTCCATGGTGATCCGCTCCCACTTCCAAGTAGGAATGGGCATCCTCTGACTCATACCTCTAAGCTGTTGGTCCTCACACTTGACCTGTTGACATGTCAAATACTTGGACACAAACTCTGTGATGTCCTTGTTCATCCCACACCACCAATAATGTTGACTAAGGTCATGGTACACCTTTGCCATGCCCAGATGAATGGAATATGGAAATAATGGGCCTCTTCTATTATCAATCTGATGAAATCACCTACCTTGGGCACACAAATCCTGCCCTCAATCCTTAAAACCCCCTTTGAATCAAGTTTAGCCGCCTTGGCTTCACCTCTCATCACCTTATCTCGAATGATACATAACTTTTCGTCATCTTATTTTCTCTCCTGAATATGCTTAACTAAGGAAGAGAAAGCCTCAATAAAAACAATAAATCCTTCACTCTCCTTAAAACCCGCAATCGAAAAAATCTGTTAGCTAACCTCTAAAGCTCTCTAGCCAAGGGCTCCTGTCTACACTAATCCTTGTGAGACTCCCCATACTAGGAGCCTTCCTACTCTAAGCATATTCCACCATATTGGCCTTCCATGATTGATATAAAATAGTTATATCATAGTCCTTCAGTAGCTCAAGCCATATACGCTGTCTCAAGTTTAAATCCCTCTGACTGAAGATGTACTAAAGAATTCGGTGATCGGTGAATACCTCACAATGCACACCATACAAGTAATGACACCATAGCTTCAATATAAATACTACTATCGTTAACTCTAAATCATGGGTAGGGTAGTTCTTCTCATGAACCTTCATCATTCTAGATGCATAGGAAACTACCTTTCCTTTCTGCATCAAAACTCCACCCAAGTCAACACTGAAAGCATCACAATACACGGTGAAGTCTATACTATTCTTGGGTAGGGTTAAAATAAGAGTTGAAGTCAGCAAGGCCTTGAGCTTTTGGAAGCTCGCCTCACACTTATTAGACCAATGAAAATCTACCACCTTTTAAGCCAGTGTAGCCAATGTAGCTACAATAGTAGAGAATCCCAGCACGAAGCATTGGTAATATACCCACAAAACCCATAAAATCCTGAATCCTTATAGGGAAAGTAGGCCTGGTCAAGCCTCTAACTACCTCAATCTTGAATGGATCCACCCTAATACCCTCCTTGGATGCCACGTATTCAAGAAATGCCACAGAATCAAGTCAAAGCTCATATTTGGAGAAATATTTGTACAACATCTGCTCCATCAACTTCTGAAATACCAACTTTAAATGACTAGCATGATCCTCCTCTATCTTGAAGTACACCAATATATCATCAATGAAAATAATCATAAAGGAGTCCAGATACGACCTAAACACCCTATTCATCAACTCTGTGAACGCTGCTGGGGCGTTGGTCAGCCCAAAGGACATAACCAAAAACTCATAAGGGTCATAACGAGTTTGGAAAGTGGTCTTAGGAATATTTAATGGTCTTATCCTTAACTGATGGTACCCATATCTCAAATTGATCTTGGAGAACAAGGTTGCTCCCTGAAGCTGATCAAACAAAATCATCAATACGAGAAAGAGGATATTTATTCTTAATGGTCACCTTGTTCAACTGTCTATAATTGTTGGACATTGTCATAGACCCATCCTTCTTCTTCACAAATAGAACCAGTGCACCCTAAGGTGACACACTAGGGAGAATAAACCCCTTACTCAATAGATCCTACAACTGATTTTTCAATTCCTTCAACTCTGCCATATCCATGCAATAAGGTGGAATAGAAATAGGCACCTCCAAGTTGATAGAAAATTCAATATCCCTATCCGCAGGAACTCCCAAAAGATCAATAGGAAATACATCAGCGAACTTCTTAACTACAGGAATAGACTCCATGGGAGGTGACTCAACACTAGTATCTTGAAGAAAATCCAAATAGGACATTTACCATCTATCAATTAATATCTAAGCACACATATATTTATGAGCTTACTAGGATAGGAACCACTAGTGCCTTTCAACTCGACCTTCGGAACACCAGGTAATGTTGAAGTCACAGTCTTGGCATAACAATCAAGAATAACATGATAAGGAGAAATCTAATCCATACTCAATATCATATCAAAGTCTACTATCCCAGTATAATCATGTCTACCTAAGTATCTTACTTGGCTAAAGAAATAAGACATGATCAATACACTCGATCCACCACTAAGGGCTCACCAATAGGTATAGAAATAGGCATGTGATCAAAAGTCAAATCAAATCCAGATGCAAGATAGGTAGACACATACGAGAATGTAGATCCAGGGTCAAATAAAATAGATGTGGGTTGATGAAAAACCAGGACAATACCTGTGATAACTGCATTGGAAGCATCAGCCTCAGGTCTCCCCGAAAAAGCATAACACTGATCTCCTCTACCACCACCCACTTGAATTGTACCTCTACCTCATGGAACCACAACACCACCACCAGAGGCTCTACTTTAACACCCCTTAAAATATTGTATGTGGTATTTTAAATCTCCATGAAAATGATACTGCTTTTTTTATTTTTGGCGTAACTTTTCATAGGATGGTCCAAATTAAGTGAGGGTGAGTTGATGGAGTCCTGGATTTACCTATCTCCTTATATATATAGTGACTAGTCTTTTTCTTTTTTAGATAAGCCTCATTTTTGTGGTCCACTTTTGGGACTTGTATCCATTTTGTCGTTGCTCTGTACTTGTCACTTCCAGGTTCTGGGAGGGATCTTTTGATTTGTATATATATTTTGCTTGCTTCCACTCATTATCCTATTATTTTCTGCAATTATTTATTCTTGTATAGTTTCTACCCTTCAATCCATTACATGTAATTTTGGGTTATGGGTTAGCTTATCTACAGTTGGATTATAGTAGGTATCCTCATGACTTGAGAAATCGAACCATGATAGTTTAAGTCCTTTTTAGAAGAGTCTTAGCTCATTTTGGACAGTTTGAGGTCACGTTTAGATATTTAAGGTCATTTTTGAATAGTATATGGACCTCAATAGTCCCCTATGGTTCCAATCAAGATATACTATATATGGCAGTGGGTATATATAGATCTTGGTTGGTGTATTGCATTATATTTTTATTGCATCTTGGGTGTTATGGTGATATGAGAGTTGAGTTTTGTGATTCAAAAAGTAACTCTACTACTCTTATTTTGAATTCACAGTGATTTGAGCTACCTGGATTTGATTTATATTTGTTGTTGTTGACATTAGTTGCTTGTCTATGTCAGTGTTACATGAAGTGGGTAGTATTTGTGTTGAGTATCAGAACAAGGCAACTTAGGATCGATCCTCTCCATCACTTTGGATTTGGGTCACTGAATGATGTTGTTGAGTACACATGGATATGTACTAACGCTTGTTTATTTTTGCACCTTGTGTTGCAGGTGGTGAGTGGGCTACTCAGTAGTTATGTTCAGAGTATTCTTCTCGAGATGCTAAGGTAGCTACCTTGAACATCCTAAACCTTAGAAGATCTCTTCTATCCCTCGTATCATGTCAACTTCCTTCCTTTGATATATTTGAGACGTTGTATTCTAAATGATTAGACGATTGTATTAGTGACTCCAGATTGTGAGAGAAGTTTGTACTTAGTTCTGTTTTTTCACGAGTTTTATGAAAGAGGTAATTTTATGACAATGGTTGACATAAAATGCTAATTTCCAGCAATATAATGGTTCACATTGCTGGAATAATTGTTGTGGATGATGAAGAATAAGATAGATTGTTACATATACTGATCTTTTACTGGATCACATCACAAGATGTAACTGAAGATATGTCTCTTTTAAGTATAACCATCTTCCTTCACAGAGGGTTGTTGAATCCAAAGAGGTTAAGTAGAGGTGTAATTTCCTTCACATTGGTCAAGATCCTATTGCCTCTGTCGCATGTCTTGACGTGCCATGTCACTTGACAAATGACATCAAACTGTGCCTTTAGAAATGTGAGCTCATCATTTGTGGCACAATTGAATGGATTAGTTCAATATTCAATTATATTTATTTGGATTAATATATCTTGAATATTGCTCGAAACTTTTAATTATTTAAATATAACTAAATTTTGCCATCCATAGTACTATAAAAAATTAAAATGATACTATATAGTCTTAGGAAAAAAGAAAAAGATGCAACTTCCGCTAGAGGAAACAACTTTGTCTCTACAAAGAGCCTTCATTGGATCATATTGAAGAATCATCAGGAAAATTTGTAATATCTGGAAATTGGACAGTTGATGCCACCTGTATATGTAGGTTCAAGGTAAAATCAATAAGAGATTACAGTGTGTAAGGTAAGATAAATTCTTAAAACATAAGTCAGTTGTCAAAACATTATTTTTTACGAAGAATTTTGTTCATCAAATAAGTTGAAAATGACTTTTTTCACTTTTAGATGAAAGTCAATTTCTTTCACAATGCTCTCAATTTTCACTTTTGGACGAAAGTCAGTTTCTAAAAAAAAATCATCAAAACACTATTCGATTTGCTAAGGGATCGTTTGATTCAAAACAAGGATATTAAAGAGTATAATCCCCCATCATATAAAGATATAAATATATTACACAAATATTTTGATTGAAAAACTTATTTTGAAAGCTAATATAAATAATCAAGCACAGAATAAACATAATATCAAATTTTATATCAAGATTAATATTCTATCTTAATAGAAAAAGTCATTCATCAGAAAATAATTTATTTATAAATAACTCTCATCATGACAAATGTAGATAAATAAATAGTAGCATTGCAACATAAATAAAGTTTAGATAGAAGCACTAACCATATCATCAGAGTAGACTTGATCAAACTCATTGTCATGTTCATTGGATAGGTTAAAGCTTGGAGGTTCAAAATTCTGAAAGAGAAAATCCATATTACTGAAATCAAAATAATCATCACAATTTATCATCTCATTTGGATCCCTTCCTTGGGTATCACTCACATGTGATGTAGTGACAATATTGTTGGGTTGAGACATGTTTGGTTCACCATTATATTGTTGAAAATTAACATTTGCTACTCCCAATCCATTAATTGTCGCATTTCCAATATTTGTATCCGGCATTATTGAATATGTTGCTACATCCAAGGCGTTGTCATTTTGAGAATGATGGATCTCATTGTTAAACTCTAGCCCAGGTCTATAATAAGCGCTTCCAATATTTGATCCTTGTGATCCCAACAATTCAGATAAAGGTACCTGTTGTTGTTGTCGTTGTTGCCCGGCAACATTGTTAGTTTCGACTGATGGTAAAAATGGGGTATCGAATGGGTTGAGGTATTTCGGATAAACTTGAAGTTTAGGTTGATAGACCTTTTTCAAAGTTGAACTCTCTCCTCTAGAAAAAATATTGCTATTTGGTAGAAATGGAATATCTGGGACTCTTTGGGTTTTTGGGTTATATTATTGTTGTTGTAGATTTGTAACATTCATTTTAACATGAGACGTCGTCCCAAATTTTCTAAGGCTACTTCTTTGTGTAGAACCACTTGAGAATCCTAATTGACCTGATGGGTGACAAGTAGATTTTTTCTTCTTTGGAACTCTTCAAGCTTGTTACGACATTTCTATGAGGTGTTAGAAAGAAAAATAATTAAAAGCAAATTATAAATTCAAAAAACACATACTACGATAGTTGAAGACTTGTCTAAAAAGAAAGAGAACAAAGGTTGTAGGAAGAGCAACTGCAACGCTTAAAAAGGATATTCAAGTTGAGATATATATCACGCATAATCCATAAATAGATATAATAATATATTGTTTTAGCTAAGAAAAAGCATTTTTAAATTGCATGTTCACAAAAGTTTCTTAGTTTAAAAAGATTACAAGAACTTATTTCAACATCTTTGATATATGGCTAATCATGTGGTAGATATATAATTATGATATTTATGGAAAAATTGATATATTTATCATTTGAACTAATTTTGAGCTGAGTGTGTTTTGAGAAAGAAGTCATTACTTTCAATTGAAAATATTTTTGATGTTTGATATAATAAGTGAATGATAAATCTCTCTTAAAAAGATATAAACTAAAGATAGATGATGATATTATTGAGTGGAATATTCTTTTAATAAAAGTTTTAACTACTAATGGTTCATATTAATGTCCAAATGTTCATGGCGAAAGTGATATAAAATCTTATTTTACGAAAAATGACTTTCCAATTTTTTCCCATAAAAACGTTTTTTGCGTACAAAAAAAAATTCCTTTACATGAAACTATCTTCTCAAATAAATAATTTTTCCTTGTACCAAATACTCACAAATATTACATAAATAATTCACTACTTAAAAAATTTAAGGATGTACCTGGAGATGACTAGCTATTTGATACATAGTAAGATCAGGCTCATTCATTAACTCAAGAATGTCAGTCGGAAAACATCCTACAAAAAAATTCATAACAATGTAAGATCATTTTAATTTAACATACATCCCTAAATTAAGATAAGAAAGATGAATTAAATACAATAATTAGTTTGAGCATCATAATCTCAAGTAAGTTGACAATGACTATAAGTATGAAGTCATACATAATTGTAAAGTGAACTTACTGGCTTCATCAAGTTGGTTCGCAGCTTCCACAAATTTTTTATGAAGATCCTCAGTCCATTCAATGCGAGTCTTCGGTACAATAACCTGTCTCTTTTCTTCATTAATCAATTTTCTCTCTTTTTTACTCCTCAATTTGCACTTTTCATTAGATACAACATCAGTTGAAGTCTCATGGATATTATTGTTATCAATATCATCAACATGATTGTGATCACCATTTTTTTCGAGTCCTTCTCTAGCTTTTTCCTTTTGTATTTTTTTCGAAACACAAATTGCCACAAGTACTTCACAACTTCTTGGTGAAGTGACTTTTGCAGGTATAGATAAGCTCCACTTTCAAAAGCTTTCTTTGCTAAGTGTGTATTATGTTTATCACATACACCTGCATTGTTATTTTCAAAATCCTAATCATTAAAATTAAATCATACTGTAAACATTATGTTAGGGTTAAATCAGTTTTTATGTATTATAAAAAATAGATTCTTACAAAACAAACATTATCGTATCACTAAAAGCAAGAATTAGCGCCGTAGAATTTATGTATCTAAATAACAAATTAAAATCCATCGCTAATTCCTTTTGATGACATAGTATCAACAAAATCTATTTAAGGGTTATTTATAGATAAATTAATGATGGATTTGATAACGAATCATTTTTGTAGTGTATAAATGTCATAAATGAAGAGTAAACTTGAATACTTACAAAGTGGAACTATATCTAAGACCACAGCTTGATCCAAAAGATGAAATGAAAGCAAGTCAGGTGAATTTAGATTGATAATCATCACATCAATTTATTCCTTTCCTTTGGAGAGCAATGACATTCCTTCTGAAGCAATATCAGTTGTCCTAACTCTATCAATACACTTTAAAAGTCAATAAAGAACAAGAAAAATATTATGCGTAAAAATTATCATAAGGGTTTTGTCACGACCCGAATCCGGGTGTGATGGCACTCATCTCAATCCACCGAGATAAGTCAACCTAATACCCAACGAAAAGTAGATGCGGAAGAAAAAGAAAAGAATCAAAATTTAACTTAAGCGAAAACACGTAAAGGAAACTCAACATCCCCCAAGATTGGTTGTCACGTGTACAAGCCACTAATTTATTATCGAAGTACGAAAAGAAATACAGTCACAATGTCTTTGTCTCTAGAATAGGACTAAAACATAAGAAAAGAGCAAGAGGTGTCCGCTAGATAGATGTAACAGCTACCTCGACACTCGGAATGATAGCCTCGAATGTAGTAGAAAATGCTAGAAGATCATGCAGGTCCGGGCTCACAACCTACACAAGTGTGGAAGCAAGGGGTGAGCACCAAACAACATGGTACTCAGCAAGTGGATAACTAAAACTAAGCAAAACTTAATAGATACAAGTACTCCTGTCCTCCCAACCGAACCTCCTTAACTACAACCTGCATAAAATCAGCCCAACTCTACATTTGTACAATAACAACAGTAATACAATCCACAAATACTCATCAATAGTCTCGTCAATGAATCATACCAAGTCAAGTTAACATATACATAGCAATGTAGGGATAAACACAAATTCACAAATATCAGAAAGGTGCAATGCAATGCAAGGAAATGATGCATGTCTGTCCTATAGGTACACATCCGCTGAATCACAGTCCAGAACCCATGGGGGACATTTCTGTCCATGTAACCTGCCACGGAGCGTGTGGCCCGTCCCCTCAACATATATATGTTGCCACAGAGCGTGTGGCCCGACCCCTTTATTTCATAATACATGCCACGGAGCGTGTGGCCCGACCCTTTTTTGGTTCATATCATTTCCAGTCTCAACACAATATGTCAGAACCAATGCAATCAATTCATGTACATATAATTCACTATAATAAAATGACAACAACAATAATTATTCCTATCTCACACCGACATAGTCATTTCATATGTCCAAAACAAACTCATACTCACAATATATCAATTACACCAATACATGTCATCAGATCACCATTTTATACCCCCATCTCCATTTTTAAGGCCAATAATATAGTCAATAACCCAGTCCAATTCCCAGTACACATAACATGAAAATACAAGCATCTACAAGCTTAAACCGAGATTTAGAAATTCACTTGCCTTAAATGATCAAGCAATTACTCCGAGACCTGAGCCTTCCCCTTTCGTTGGGTTTCCAAATCAATGTAATCTAATCAAATGAATAATCATTATAAGATTTCGAAATTAACAACATTCATATCACTATAATCAATTTCCTAAATTCCAAGCCTAGTGTTAAGCCTTAATTCCTCCAAATAACCTAAATCTAATGATATTTATATAGTATAATATACCTAATATTTAATTACTTATAGCAATATATCAAAATGTGGATCATAATGTGATGACCACAATAAAAATATTCTTAAACCAAGAACTAATGCATAAACAGTGACACATCTAGTGACACATCTAACAACGAATCACTTCTTTAACCCATATTAACTTTTTTTATATGTATATGATGATTCCTCATTATTGTCTTATAATTGTCTATGATTGGTCACTCACATTTGTCTCCTGGATCAAATCAACCATAAATATAAACTATTGTTTCCTTCTAATCCACTAATACACAATTACCATAGGCTCCAATCCGTCTAACTAAAGGCATTAATTTTCTTAAGCACGTTGTAGTTATTATTAATTGATAAGAAAAAAATATGTAAAGTCCAAGAAAGAGTTCACAGTACCTATTCTCTCCGTCTTCGATTGCGGCGCCCTTGGCATGAAAAAGAAATGTTGTAACCTCTGTTTACCCCAAATTAATTTTCATAAATATGACAAAAATGGTATAGGATATTAAATATATTACCACTTTAACCCACTAATTAAATAGGTTATCTAAATTCATCCCTCAATTAAATAATTGTAGTTACCGAAAAGTCCAAATTTCTAATTTAAATTTTTCGGAGAGAGTATTTTATTGAAAAGAGATGACTCACTCTTAAAATGACCAAACGGGTCATTACATTATCCACCACTAAAAAATCATGTTCGTCCTCGAACATAAAGTAAAGGAATATACCTGAAGATTCAAAAAAATGGGGATATCTGGAACGCATATCAGCCTCTGTTTCCCAAGTCGCCTCTCCGACTGAACGGTGCTTCCATTGTACTTTCACTGAAGCTATCTCCTTGGTTCTAAGCTTACGAACCTGCCTATCTAGAATGGCTATAGGATCCTCCTCAAATGTTAAGTCTGGACCCAACTCCACTGAATCGAGTGACAACACATGAGACTCATCCAAAACATACTTCCGAAGTATGGAAACATGAAACACGTTATGCACAGCCGATAAGCTAGGTGGCAAGGCCAATCTATAAGCCACCTCTCCAACTCGTGCCAAAATCTCAAATGGGCCAATGAATCGAGGGTTGAGCTTACCCTTCCTCCCGAACCGCATCACGCCCTTCATGGGAGACACTCGAAGCCAAACATGATCACCCACCATGAACTCCAATGGTCGAACTCTCCGATCTGCATAACTCTTCTGCCTACTCTGGGCTGTCAAGAGTCTACCCTGAATTCTACGAACTTTCTCTATAGCATCTCTAAGCAAGTCTGTGTCTAAGGAGTCCATCTCAACTAAGTCAAACCACCCAATTGGAGATCGACATCGCCTACCATACAGAGCCTCAAATTGAGCCATCTGAATACTGGAGTGATAACTGTTGTTGTAGATAAACTCTGCTAGGGGCAAGTGTTGATCCCATCTAGCACCAAAATCAATAACACAAGCTCGGAGCATGTCCTCCAACACTTGGATTGTCCGCTCGGACTGACCATCAGTTTGTGGGTGAAAAGCAGTACTCATATCAAGTCTAGTGCCCAAACCATGTTGTAATACCTGCCAAAAGTGCGAAGTGAATACTGAACCTCAATCCGAAATGATGGATACTGGGACACCATGAAGCCGAACGATCTGACTAATATACAATTGGGCTAGTTTATCCGCTGTGTACCTTACCTTAACTGATATAAAATGGGCGGACTTGGTTAGTCTGTCAACCACCACCCATATAGAGTCGTAGCCACCAACGGTGGGAGGTAAACCCACAATGAAGTCCATGGTGATCATTTCCCACTTCCAAGTGGGAATAGGCATCCTCTGACTCACACCCCTAGGCCACTGGTGCTCACACTTTACCTACTGGCAAGTCAAACACTTGGATACGAACTCTGCGATGTCCTTCTTCATCCCACACCACTAATAGTGCTGGTACAGAGCACGATACATCTTGGCCGCTCCTGGATGGATGGAATACCTTGAACAATGAGCCTCTTCCAAAATAAGTCTAGTCAGGTCACCTACCTTAGGCACACAAATTCTGCCGTCAATCCTCAATACGCCTTCCGAATCAAGTATCGCCTCCTTAGCTTCACCTCTTAATACCTTGTCTCGAATGATACATAACTTCTCATCCTCAAACTGTCTCTCCCAAATCTGGTCAACCAAGGAAGAACGTGCCTCCATAAAGGCAAGAACACCACCATCCTCTGAAATCTACAATCGGATAAGGCTATTAGCTAGCCTCTGAACATCTCTAGCTAATGGTCGCTCCTCAACTGGGATCGCGGCAAGACTCCCCATACTAGAGGACTTCCTACTCAAGGCATCCGCCACTACATTGGCTTTTCCTGGGTGATACAAAATAGTCATGTCGTCGTCCTTCAGCAACTCGAGCCATCTACGTTGCCTCAAGTTCAGATCCCTTTGACTGAATATATATTGGAGACTCCTATGATCGGTAAAGACCTCGCAATGCACACCGTATAGGTAATAACGCCATAACTTAAGCACGAAAACCACAGCCGCTAACTCTAAATCATGAGTAGGATAGTTTTTCTCATGGGCCTTCAACAGTCTTGAGGCATAGGCAACCACTTTACCCTTATGCATTAACACACCACCTAAACCAACACCAGAAGCATCACAGTATACAGTAAACCCCACACCTTCCTCGAGTAGCGTCAAAATAGGAGCTGAAGTCAATAAAATCTTGAGCTTTTGGAAGCTCGCCTCACATTCGTCGGACCAATAAAAATCCACGGCCTTCTGAGTCAATCTAGTCAGTGGAGCTGCAATAGTGGAGAAGCCATGCACGAACCGTCTATAATAACCGGCTAACCCCACAAAACTACGAATCTCAGTAGGAGAAGTAGGCCTTGTATAACCTCTAACTGCCTCAATCTTAGCTGGATCCACTCTAATCCCCTCTCTGGACACCACGTGTCCTAAGAATGTAACAGAATCAAGCCAAAATTCACACTTGGAGAACTTTGCATACAACTTTTCTTCCCTCAACTTCTAAAGTACCAACCTCAAATGGCGGACATGATCTGCCTCTGTCTTGGAATATACCAAGATGTCATCAATGAATACTATCACAAAAGAATCTAAGTATGGGCGAAACACTTCATTCATCAACTCCATGAATGCTGCGGGGGCATTCGTCAACCCAAATGACATCACCAAAAACTCATAGTGACCATGACGAGTCCGAAAAGCTGTCTTAGGGATATCTGATGCCCTAATCTTCAACTGATGATAACTGGACCTCAAGTCTATTTTGGAAAACAATGCCGCTCTCTATAGCTGATCAAATAAATCATCAATACGGGGAAGAGGATACTTATTTTTAATAGTTACCTTGTTCAATTGTCTGTAATCGATACACATCCTCATAGTTCCATCTTTCTTCTTTACAAATAGAACCGGTGCACCCCAAGGAGACACACTAGGGCGAATAAACCCCTTACTCAACAAGTCTTGCAACTGATCCTTCAACTCCTTCAATTCAACTGGAGCCATGCGATATAGAGGAATAGAAATAGGTTTAGTGCCAGGCTCTAAGTCAATAGCAAAATCAATATCCCTATCTGGAGGAATACCAGGAAGATCAGTAGGAAATACATCAAAAAACTCCTTAACCACTGGAACAGTATCTATAGGAGGTGACTCAATACTGGTGTCCCGAATAAAGGCCAAATAAGACATACACCCTCTATTAATCAACCTCTGAGCATGAATATATGAGATAACCTTACTGGGATAGGAGCCACTAGTACCCTTCCACTCATTCCGCGGGGCACTAGGTATCGCTAAGGTAACAGTTTTAGCATAACAATCGAGAATAGCACGATGGGGAGAAAGCCAATCCATACCCAATATCACATCAAAATCTACCATCCCCAGAATAATCATATCTACCCAAGTATCATACCCGGCCAAGGAAATAAGACAGGATCGATATACTCAATCCACCACTAAGGGTTCACCCACGGGTGTAGAAACATGAACGGGCACGGACATACGGTCATATGTCAAATCAAAGTCAGATGCAAAATAGGCAGACACATAGGAAAATGTAGATCCTGGATCAAATAATACAGATGCAGGTCGATGACAGACTGGGACAATACCTGTGATAACTGCGTCGGAAGCCTCAGCCTCGGGTCTCCCTGGAAAAGCATAACACTGAGCTCCCCTACCACCTCTAACCTGCCCAACACCTCTACCTCCTCCCTGAGGGATTATAGCACCACCCGCACCCCTACCAGGAGTGCGACCACTTCTATTAGTTTGGGCTCTACCTCGACCTCTAACCGGCGGCGCTGGTCCTCTAACTAAAACTGAAGAACTAGGATGGGTTCTTCCTCGACCCTGGGATGTACACTGCCATGAAAGATGATCCGGATCACCACAAGTATAATATGCTCTCCCGTGTGAAAACCTCTGCGATAAACCTGAAGAACTTGTATAACCATCCCGGCTAACCGACCTCTGCTGTGACCCCTGGTAACTCTGACCTGTACTGTAGGAGCCACGAGGTGTCTGACCATCCTCAAAAGCAGGCATAGATGCATGAACTTCTCCTCTACGCTGAAAGGAACCACCTCCTCTATAGGACCCTCTACCTCCAGATGAGGTACCCGAAAACTGACCAGAAGCACGGGCCCTCTTGGGGTCCCCAAACTCCTCTCTCTCCATCAACTCCGCCTCTTTGGCAGCACCCACAATGGACTAGAAAGAAGCGCCCTCATGGGCGGGTCGAAAAACTGCTGTACGAATGGTATAGTTCAATCCTCGCACAAATCTGCGAATTCACTCTGTCTCATCAGGAAGGATAGCCATGGCATGTCTGGACAACTGGTAGAAACGAGTCTTATACTCAGCAACTGTAAGACTCTCCTGCCTCAAATTCTCGAACCGCAATTAGCTCTCTTCCTTCACACTCCAGGGGACGAAACGGTCATAAAAGGCACTAGCAAACTCATCCCAAGTCATCTGGGGTGACCCAACTGGCTTGGAACTCGTATACACTCTCCACCACTCTCTGGCTGGTCCACGTAACTGAAGTGTAGTATAACAAACTCCGTGAGTCTCAGCTAACCCTACTGCCTCCAATAACTCTCGGCACATAGTCAAGAACTCATGTGCATCTTCAGTCTTCCCACCCTAAAACTGTGGGGGGTCCATTTTTTGGAACCTCTCATATCGGCGTTGCTCGTCGTCAGTCAACATGACCACAGGTGCAACCTGGGCTCCTCCTACCTATACTTCATCCTCATCCGCTCTAGGGCCTGCAGGTGGCTGGTCCACCGGACCCTGAACAACTGGAATCTGATGCTGCTGTGGGGTCTGAGCTCCTGCTCTAGTCTGAGAACCCTCAGGTGTACCATTCACCCTCACACTCTAATTAAATCCTTCGAGCACATCCAATACTTGTATCAAAGTGGTCTGAAGAAATGGTACAGTAGCAGACTCTTGGGGGACCCGTTCTCCTCTAGCATTAATCTGTGGATCAAGAGAAGCCTCTCTAGCACGACCTCTAGCAGACGCCGCCCCTCGGGCACGACCTCTGCCTGCCGCCACACCTCGACCACGACCTCTAGTTTGGCCTCTATCTCTACCCCTAGTTGGGGTCCCAGCATCAACCTCGAGAAGTGCTTCCCTTCCTCTACCTCTAGTCGTAGTTCTGGTCCTGGCCATCTGCTAGAAAGGACATGCGAAAATTCAATACCAACATAACAGACACGATACAAAGTGAAAGAAAAAAAGGAAAATTTTCCTAAAAGTCTCCATAGCCTCTCAAAGATAAATACAGACGTCTCCGTACCGATCCTCAAGACTCTACTTAGACTCGGCTTGTATATACGTGAGACCTATGAACCTGGGGCTATGATACCATCTTTGTCACGACCCGAATCCGGCTGTGATGACACTCATCTCAATCCACCAAGATAAGTCAGCCTAATACCCAACGAAAAGTAGATGCGGAAGAAAAAGAAAAGAATCAAAATTTAACTTAAGCGAAAACATGTAAAAGAAACTCAACATCCCCCAAGATTGGTTGTCACGTGTATAAGCCACTAATTTATTATCGAAGTACGAAAAGAAATACAGTCACAATGTCTTTATCTCTAGAATAGGACTAAAACATAAGAAAAGAGCAAGAGGTGTCCGCTAGATAGATGTAACAGCTACCTCGACACTCGGAATGATAGCCTCGAATGTAGTAGAAAATGCTAGAAGATCAAGCAGGTTCGGGCTCACAACCTACACAAGTGTGGAAGCAAGGGGTGAGTACCAAACAACACGGTACTCAGCAAGTGGATAACTAAAACTAAGCAAAACTTAATAGATACAAGTACTCATGTCCTCCTAACCGAACCTCCTTAACTACAACCTGCATAAAATCAGCCCAACTCTACACTTGTACAATAACAACAGTAATACAATCCACAAATACTCATCAATAGTATCGTCAATGAATCATACCAAGTCAAGTTAACATATACATAGCAATGTAGGGATAAACACAAATTCACAAATATCAGAAAGGTGCAATGCAATGCAAGGAAATGATGCATGTCTGTCCTATCGGTACACATCCGCTGAATCACAGTCTAGAACCCATGGGCGACATTTCTATCCATGTAACCTGCCACGGAGCGTGTGGCCCGTCCCCTCAACATATATATCTTGCCACGGAGCGTGTGGCCCGACTCCTTTTTGTTTCATATCATTTCCAGTCTCAACACGATATGTCAGAACCAATGCAATCAATTCATGTACATATAATTCACGATAATAAAATGACAACAACAATAATTCTTCCTATCTCACACCGACATAGTCATTTCATATGTCCAAAATAAACTCATACTCACAACATATCAATTACACCAATACATGTCATCAGATCACCATTTTATACCCCCATCTCCATTTTTAAGGCCAATCATATAGTCAATAACCCAGTCCAATTCCCAGTACACATAACACGAAAATACAAGCATCTACAAGCTTAAACCGAGATTTAGAAATTCACTTGCCTTAAATGATCAAGCAATTACTCTGAGACCTGAGCCTTCCCCTTTCGTTGGATTTCCAAATCAATGTAATCTAATCAAATAAATAATCATTATAAGATTTCGAAATTAACAACATTCATATCACTATAATCAATTTCCTAAATTCCAAGCCTAGGGTTAAGCCTTAATTCCTCCAAATAACCTAAATCTAATGATATTTATATAGTATAATATACCTAATATTTAATTACTTATAGCAGTATATCAAAATGTGGATCATAATGTGATGACCACAATAAAAATATTCTTAAACCAAGAACTAATGCATAAACAGTGACACATCTAACAACGAATCACTTCTTTAACCCATATTAACTTTTTTTTATATGTATATGATGATTCCTCATTATTGTCTTATAATTGTCTATGATTGGTCACTCACATTTGTCTCCTAGATCAAATCAACCATAAATATAAACTATTGTTTCCTTCTAATCCACTAATACACAATTACCATAGGCTCCAATCCGTCTAACTAAAGGCATTAATTTTCTTAAGCACGTTGTAGTTATTATTAATTGATAAGAAAAAAATATGTAAAGTCCAAGAAAGAGTTCACAGTACCTATTCTCTCCGCCTTCGATTGCGGCGCCCTTGGCATGAAAAAGAAATGTTGTAACCTCTGTTTACCCCCTATTAATTTTCATAAATATGACAAAAATGGTATAGGATATTAAATATATTACCACTTTAACCCACTAATTAAATAGGTTATCTAAATTCATCCCTCAATTAAATAATTGTAGTTACCGAAAAGTCCAAATTTCTAATTTAAATTTTTCGGAGAGAGTATTTTATTGAAAAGAGATGACTCACTCTTAAAATGACAAAACGGGTCATTACAGGTTTGTAAAAATATTTGGAAAATTTCAATTTGGTGTATTTTCTAGCCGGAGTATCTCAAATAAAACCGTTATGGAATTATTTAAGCATTAACTTTGTAAAAGGTTTCTAAAATAAGAAGACAAAAGATTATATTTTTTTAGAAAAACCTTCCTTTTATTTTTCTGTTAGATTGTACTATAAAAATGTTCTTTTTCATGTCCCGCATATTAATTTTTATGTCCTAATGATAATTAATTACTTTATTTATTACTAAAATAATTACTTGTTCTATACATGTGTATTGTATGAACACACAATAACTACAATAATAACATATCCAAAGTAACTTCTACCAATGCGGTCAGAAGAGGATTGTGTGTATGCAGCCTTAACTTTGTAAAGTCATGTATACTATATGATACATACAAAATGTAGCTAACAAAGAAACTCAAGTCAAAAATGATTAATGAATCAACAATCAATGAATACTAACAAAGTAGTTGGATAATCGAACAAAAAAAAAGAAAAAGAAAACATATTGATGCCTCTAAAATATGCTTAAATTGTTATTTAGATACATTGGCACCATAGATATGAATTGAAAAGGACGGAGGAAAATATTTCAGAAAAATAAAAAGGATTTTTTCTTCTTCTTGAAAATTAGGTCAAAGACAAACAATTTTTATATCAAGGTCAACAATAATAATAGCCAAATTGACTCTTATCAGGTCCTCTCTGTCTCTACCTTTTCGTTGTCCTAATCTTGTGCCTTTAGGATCTAAATAGTTTTTTTCTCCAGATTATACATAGATTTGTAAAAATCAAAGATCTAAACTTTAATCAAAACTTATATTTGAAGGATTTAAATAACTTTTCATCCAATTCATCGTCGCTCTAGGTCAATAGACAAAGAATATTTTTTTTTCTTTTTTCTACAGAAAGACCAAGAATAAAACACATATGTAAGTTGATTAAGTTGATAAAATGATCAATATAAACTATGTCTCTTAAGGGGATATCGGGATGAAATTGAAATAACAAAAAAATTGATATAAAACTATCACCGTCTTTAAATATCATATACAGATCTACAGAGAAAGCTAATCGAGTGTGTGATAAGCATACAAAAGAATTATAAAAAAAGAGAATCATTTATGAACTAGTAAAAAAAAACATAAACAAGTACAAAACTAGTGTTATACAACAAGGAAAAGAGATTCAAGATCTATACGAGTAATGAAATCTAAAAAATGATTAATGCAAAATGAAAAAAAATGAGATAACAAACATCATATCAACAAAATCTAATATATCAAAACAAACTTAAGTTTTATGTAAATCTTTCGGAGATATCTATATTTACCTTTATATTCGTAGGACTTGAGCAAATCAACCATCTCACTTACAAATTCTTTATCGTGATCAATCAACAACACACAAACTTTATTTGTCATACCAAGATAAGGAGTAGCCATGACATTATCTAATCTTTGGGATTAGATTGAGGATCTTGTTCTTCGAAAGTAACAAGGAGGAGTTACTTTGAAGGACGAGATCCAAGAAATAAAAGGAACACAGATTATATTTATAGGTCTTTTGTACTTTTTAGTTGAAGCTCGAATTTGAATTGATCTCTCCCTTTGAAACTTGTTTATATAGCATCCTTCTCTAGCTAGTATGCATATTATTGTTAACAATATCAATAATTATTTTGAACTTTTTTCCATTTTTTTGAGTCATGACAAGATTACACTTTTGTCTTTTTTTCATTTTTTGAGTCATGACAAGGTTATACATTTATCTTTTTTTCTACTTTTCCTTTTGCAAATTTAATATGGAGGGAAATATTTTCTTGATGAAATCATTATTTAATGTTTAGTTAATTAAATGGAGAAAATGACCAAAATTGTCCCTTATCTTTGCTTTAAGACTCAAAATGATCCTCATCTTTTTGTAGGGAGCACTAATAGTCCTTCTTCTTTGTAAAAATGGTGCAGTTTTAGTCTTCCAAATAACTTCCGTCCAAATTTACAACGTTTAGCTCCTTTTGTCCATTCATTAAGCAACAATGAAGGTTAATTATTAAGGTTACCAAGTGAATTAATTTTGAGCGGTAGGATTCACTGTATTCACAATTAATATGAGCCACAGATATTGATTCGACTTATCAATTTATAGATATACTAAATTATTATAGAACATTAAGATATCGATTATCAATTTAATTGTTATTTGTTTATTAAAATAAGCATTAAAACACAATCAAGCTAAATAACATCTGCGCAGTATGCAACATCTAAAATACTATATATTATAAAGCTAAATATATTATCAATATCCAAGTTAAATATGCATATCCAGAAATCCTAAAGAAAAGATTATGAGAAACCTAAATCTAAAATATCAAAATCCAAGTTATTCAATATGTAACTATTGATATAGCAAAGCAAAACATGTAAATTGTCCAGAATTTTAGAAATACACTTCACGTCAAAAATAAGAGCTCGTTACTATATATTAAGCATAAAATTATAATTTAATATTTATTATCGGGTTATCGATTATTCGTTAAGAAAAAACATAAATCGTTATAAAATCGATAATTCGGAAAAGAAGTAATAATCTAAATCTTTTCCGAATTGTAAGTTCTTTGAGGCCGTGGATCTTTCGGAAACAACCTTTATATCTAGGAAGGTAAAGGTAAGATGTGTGCACACTCTATCCTTTCCATACCCCACTAATGAGACTATATTGAGTATGTTATTATTTTTACTGAATTCATAAATTTAATAACTTATTATCGGTAAATAAATAATATTTTATCAATTTGAGTTATTGATTTTGATTGTGTTTAACTTAAACAACCCTACCAAAAGATTGGACACAACATCAATATAATTATATTAATAAATCTGCTCATAATATTATGGAGTTCATGAATAATGAAGAAATTTTTTAATTTAATTTATTGAATGACACGCAAGTGAACGATTTCGTTAGTGACTGATGAAAAATATTTGCCAGACTGACTGCACCATTTTTACAATGAAGGACTATTAGTGCTCCATATGAAAGAATGAGGATTATTTTGAGTCTTAAGGCAAAGATAAGGGATAATATGGTCCTTTCTCTACTTAAATGTATGTTCTAAAAAATGTCATCAATTAAAAGAAAAAAGGCTTAGTCCCTTAAGGAATCTAATGTAAGTTATTTTCCTTTAAGAAATATTTTAATTCTTCATTTCAATTGTTTCAATCATACTTATTTATTATTATTAATTATTAATTAATGTTCAAAAGCGTCTTAAAATTATTATTTTCCTATCATATCCTTCATATTATATTATTATTAATTGTTGAACTGAACTTTTAAAAAGTTACATTTAAAACAGCCCACAATATTCATGTTTAAAACAGACAAAAACAAACTATTAATTAATGAGCAACGAAAAAGAGTCAAATTTATCAGTTACAAATTTGTTTTAATTACTGACTCTCTTCATGACATCGGAATCTCCATCGTCAACAGTCATTAATTTCAATGGCAAATGAAAATTAATTAGAATTCGAGAAATAAGAAATAGAAGTTGACCTCGATCAACGATATTGCCACATACTTTTTATTTTTTTTATTAATTATTTTATTTTCTTATTCATTTAAAGTCGAGTAAAAGTGTTACAATCTGAAAACTTGATTCATGATGACACCTACGTAACCCACCAGTAGATGAGCCAACCCATATCCCAAAACTACAGTAACATGCAGATTGGGTAGATTCATCAACCAACGAGATCGAAAATAAAAACAATTAAAAAGACAACATAACGGAAAACAAAAACAACATCAATATATACACAAAATGAGTATACGAACAAATCCCACAACCTAGTGGTCGAAAGTACAAAGCTACTATAAGAGTACAAGTTTCAAAAGTAGATCAAAAAGTACAGACTTGTCTCATTACAAAAGACTAGTTAAAACTATATAATGAGGGAGATAAATTGAACTAAGACGCCATCAGCTCGTCCTCTATCTCCGAAGAACTATTGCAAAAATGCTTGAATAATCCCTATGCATTAAGAAAACAGATGCAAAATATATTATGAGTACCAAAACAATAGGTACCCAGTAGGCATCATAGATCGATTGAACTTGAGAAGTAAAAACAATATGAAAAGAGAGAAAATAAACAACAACAATAGGTCATAAGAATGAGGCGATAACAGAATTCTAATAATATAGCTCACGAGTCTAGAAAGAACAAAGTAACTATCTACAACCTAACTCGAACCCCATAAGCCCGATGAGTACACTGAATACAATGATACCCCAAAGTCAAGACTCAAACCCAAAGATTAGAAGCATGCCCGAACTTGAAGTTTGCTCTGTCAAAAGATTCCAAATAGCTCAAGGAACTTGTTCCCCAAAAACAGACACAATCCGTGCTCAGAAACAAGCCAAAACAGATCTTGAATTGAAACATTCACCAATTTACCATTAAAGGACAAAAAGAGGTCTACCAATTTATCTCAAAGTTCAATAATAATAATAATCAGCTTGACTCTTATCAATTTCTCTCTTTCTCTTCCTTCTCGTTGTCCTAATCTTGTGACTTTACAATCTAAATAGTTTTTTTCTCTAAATTATATATAGATTTGTAAAAAGCAAAGATCTAAACCTTAATGAAAACTTATATTTGAAGGATTTAAATAATTTCTCCTCCAATTCATTGTCGCTCTAGGCCAATTGGCAAAGAGTATTTTCTTCCCTTTTTTTCTACAAAAAGACCAAGAATAAAACACATATGTAAGTTGATTAAGTAGATAAAATGATCAATATAAATTCTGTCTCTTAAGGGATATCAAATGAAATTGAAATGACAAAAAGATTAATATAGAATTACCACTTTTTTTTAAAAATAATATACATCTAAATATACATAGAAAGTTAATCGAATGTGTGATAAGCTTCCAAAAGAAGCGAGTCATTTATTAACTAGTCAAAAATAAAATCTAATATAAAAATAAAATACATCAAAACAAACTTAAGTTCTATGTATATATTTTATTTACCTTTATATTCGTAGTACTTGAGCAAATCTACCATCTCACTTACAAATTCTTTATCATGATCAATCAACAACACAAAAAACTTCATTTGTCTCACCAAGATAAGGAGCAGCCATGGCATTATCTAATCCTTTGGGATTAGATTGAGGATCTTGTTCTTCGAAAGTAACAAGGAGGAGTTACTTTGAAGGACGGAATCCAAGAAATAAAAGGAACACAGATTATATTTATAAGTCTTTTGTACTTTTTAGTTGAAGCTCGAATTTGAATTGATCTCTCCCTTTGAAACTTGTTTATATAGCATCCTTCTCTAGCTAGTATGCATATTATTGTTAACAATATCAATAATTATTTTGAACTTTTTTCCATTTTTTTGAGTCATAACAAGATTACACTTTTGTCTTTTTTTCATTTTTTGAGTCATGACAAGGTTATACATTTATCTTTTTTTCTACTTTTCCTTTTGCAAATTTAATATGGAGGGAAATATTTTCTTGATGAAATCATTATTTAATGTTTAGTAACTTAAATATATGTTCTAAAAAATGTCATCAGTTATAAGAAAAAAGGCCTATGTCCCTTAAGGAGTCTAATGTGAGTGAGTTATTTACCTTTAAGAAATATTTTAATTTTTTATTTCAATTGTTTCAATCGATACTTATTTATTATTGTTAATTATTAATTAATGTTCAAAAGCGCCATAAAATCATTATTTTCCAATCATATCCTTCACATTGTATTATTAATTAATGAACTGAACTTTTAAAAAGTTACATTTAAAATAATCCACAATATTCTTGTTGTGTTTGTTGTTGATTATATTGTTGGGCTATATGTTGATCAGAATTGAAATGATAATATAGTGTATGTGTGCATCAGAAATTGCAGGTTTCTACTATCAAAAAATGCAGAAAAAGCGATAGACAGGGCCCTTTTGTCTGTCGCTTTTTCTGTATTTTTTTAAAATAAATTCCAAAAAAAGCGACGGACAAGGTCGCCTTGTCCGTCGCTTTATTTTTTGTATGAAGAAAATGAAGAACAAAGCAGCGGACATAGCAATACTGTCCGTCTCTTTTATAAAAATAAAAAAATAAAAAATAGCGACGAACTGCATCGCTAAATTCTTCATTTTCAAGAACAAAGCAACGTTGTCCACCGCTTTACTCAAAAATAATTTTTTTAAAAAAAATACAAACAAGCGATCGGACTGCGTCATACATGGCGATACAGTCCGTCGTTTTTTGAAAAGTGTCGAGACAAAACGCAAAGGAACTGACTCGCTTTTTCATCGATTTTGACCAAAAAAGCGATGTTGTCGTCGCTTTTGTCCGTTGCTTTTAACAATTTTTTAGTAGTGTTCATCCCAAAGTTCAAATTAGCATAACTTGAGTTCTTAAGCTCAGAATTTGATGATTCAAAGCTTGGTGTGTTCGGAAAGTTCAGAGGAACATGTTGGAGTGTCGGAAGTGCTGGAGATCACTCATTTGAGGCACTTTTGGCCCAACAGGGCTACCAGCCCTTCTCTATTATTTTTTTCTGGGTGATTTTTATGCATACATTCTCATTTTAGACTCCCAAATTGGTCTTTCTCTATTTTAAGTGAATTTGGTATCAAAATGACCGTATTGATGTTCTGAAACTATTTTTGATAGTGTGGCAGCGTTTTGAGGCCATCTGAAAGAGAAAAACTCTGAAAACATGATTTTGAAGCGCGCAGTCTGATTTGAGGTAGGCTATGACTTCACTTTCTTTAAATTGAGCTCAAAATTGTGACTTCATGTTTATTAGATGGAATTTAGGTTTGTTAGGATCTTGATTATGATTAGTTACTTAAAAATCATGTTTTAGGCTTATTTCGGGTGCTTTTGGGAGCTTGTGAGCATGCGTACTTGTTTAGTGATCATCCTTACCTTATGGCTTAGATTATTCTTATTTTTTGATGATGTTGAGAGCATGTTTGGAATTATCCTAGGTGTAGACTAGTGTTTTCCTTGACTTTTGTATTTTGGAGCCTATAGGCCTTAGAACCTCTCCAATGTCGCTTCAGATGGCTTAGAAGAAGACTTAGATCTGATAGACAGAGCCTTAGCTAGGTGGTAACTCAACTTCGATGACCTTTTGTCCATAATTCTTCTTTTCTATGGCTTTGTCACTTTCTTGACTTTTTCTTTGGTGTGGAGGTCATTCCATGGTGGTCCTATGATGACAATTTGATTTTGTTGATTCATTTGAGAGGTTTCATCCGCGGTTTGAGGTCTGGGCTCTGTGCTTTCCTATTATGGGGGCCCGTTATCCTCTACGGAGTTGATAGCTAGTGGCCTGACTCTTGATTGATTCCATTAAGAGGCCTATTCGCGGTTTGTGGTTCGGGATACGCATTGTTTGGCTCTAGATTCACCGTATGTTTTTCTTAGTAGTTATAGCTATTCTGTGCACCCGTCGAACTTATCGATATTTTCTTGGATTTTTGTTTAAACTTTCAGAGATGTATACCTTATGGGTTTATGAGGGTCCAATTAGGTGTAGTTAGCTTATAGTTACTCTAATTTGGTCCTTTTATACACTCGTGTGCATTCCTATTTAGAATTCTGCTCCTTGACCTTCTTTTTGTGTTATTCCCACTTTTCATATTGCTTTTACTTTTCAAGCTTAGTCTTCTAATGATGCCTATTGAGTACATGTTGTTGTCATACTAATACTACACTGCATATGTTTCATGATGCAGGTCCGAGTACTAGTTACCAACGCTAATTTGAGCCTATTGTAGTCTAGTTCCGAAGGCAAGGGTGAGCACATGGCATCCTGGATTTACCTGTCTCCTTCTATATAAAGTGACTAGTCTTTTTCTTTATGAGACAAACGTTGTTTCTGTGGTTCACTTTTGGGACTTGTATTCATTTTGTAGTTGTTCTGTACTTGTGACTTCCAGGTTCTGGGAGAGATCCTTTGATTTGTCTATATATTTTATCTCACGAACCGAATCTGGGTATGATGGTACCTGTCCTTTCCCACCGGTCAAGTCAGCCTAAACCTCAATATTTACGGAGAATAAAGCGGAAACAATCTAACTAAATAAGTAATAAACAATGGCTACCTCTCACAATCCCCTAAAAGCCTCGAATAATCAGAAGGGACGGCTGATCAAAATCCAAGCTCAGAACCTACACAAATGTAGAAGCAAGGGTGAGTACCAAACAACACGGTGACCAACAAGCTAACTAGCAAAACTAAGTAAATCTAATAGAAAACACGAACTTCTTTCCAACCAAACCCAACCTCTGTAACTAGAACCTGCACAAAAAATCAGCCCAACCTAACAGTTCATACTAAACATTTTAATAAGTTTCAGATCATTACTCAATATCATAAGATATAACTTACAAGTAATCACAAATCACATATAAGCATCAATCTTTCACGCACAGATATGCAGAACATACATATGCACACTCAATGATCATGCTTGTGTACAATCGCCGGCAAAGACCTCAACATGATAATCTCTGATCGAAAATGACCTCGATCCCACAATAGCTGACCAAAAATGGCCTCAACCTCACAACCTCACCGGAAATGACCTCGATAATATAATCCCATTGGAAATGACCTCAGGGATATAATCCCATCGAAAATGACCTCGGCAACATAATCCAATCGAAAATGACCTTAGTAATATAATCCCACCAAAAATGTCCTCAATAATATAATTCCATCGGAAATGACCTCAATAATATAATATCTCTGACCGAAAATGACCTCGGCCTCACAATCATATACCTCTCATCAAAGTGTTTTAGAACCAATGCAAACAGTATGCTCACACAAGTAATGAGGAATAATCAATTCAAACAAACCACAATCATAATCGGACTATCAAGTATTTCATCAAATACACATAGATATCTAGATCACGGTATGTAATATTCAATTCTCAACAATAACACACATCATCGTTTATTAACCCCGTCGATTACATTACATTAGTTCATATCACAATTAAACCCATAACCTCATTCACATTACTCCCCAACACATATACACACGAGAAATTCAGAATTTTAAAAGATTCACAGAGTTTTAAGAGTCCACTTGCCTTAACCAATACACTATCAATCAATCCACATGAGCCTTACCCTTTCGAATGCACTCTGAATCACCACAATTTATGCAAATACGAACCCTCAATCAAAATATGAAACCAACAACACCCAAATCATAGTTTTTGGAAACTGGGCCGAAACTTATCCGAAATGCCCGAAAACCCAATTCCAAAAATGAGAAAAAAATTCCAATTTTTTTTTACAAGAACATCATCTTTAAAATATTTGGGATCTACTAGTGAAAACAGAAGTGAATTCGGACTTAAAATGAGCCCACAATCCTCAAAACATTGAAACTAACCAAGTTCTTGAAAACCCCAAATTTCCTCACTTGAAATCTTTAAGTTCAGGCTAAAATTAGTAAATAATTAACGAAAACTGATGAAATCATGGTAAAATAACTTACCCAACCAATTTCCCTCAAAAATTCCTGAAGAATTCACCTCCCCCAAGCTTCCCAAGCTCCAAAAATGGTGAAATGGAGTTTAATTCACGAAATGGTGTTTAGACACTGTTCAGGGGTCCTTTTTCCTCCACAAATGTGGATAACTAACTCCAATACAATGGAGGCTAACCAAAAGACCCTCCATGAATGAGGCATAAGCTCCACGAACAAGGAGAAGAGACATTGGTCTGTTCGCGAAGGTGGCCAAGTTTCCACGAATGCGGAGAAGGAACTTCATACCGTCCGCGAATGCAGGCAAGTCTCCACGAATGCAGAGAAGAACCTTCAGGAACCAGAAATAGCAGACCACAAAAATTCACTAAGACTCAAATCTAGGAATCAACCATCGAGATTTGTTCGAAATCCCATGCACACAAACCATAGATGCAACACTACTAAATTTGACATTTCGGACTCAGTGGAACTATCAGAATTCTAATTTGCGTTCTCCTTGAAACAGAACTTGATAAGTTGCAACTAAACTTATTCCAAACCTTAAAAGACTAAAATTCCCTTGGAGCTTCCTAAAAATACACACGAACTCTACCTAGGCCAAAAATTACCCTCCGAATTCAACAGAGTCATCAGAATTAAATTTCGAGCATCTGATCATCCTCAAACATTGACCAAAATCAACTCTATGGCCAAAAACTCAAATATTTCCAACTCCACATATGAAATCCATGATACACCCTGAATATGATTCCGTCAACTCTTCTGGACCAATTGCAACATTCTGGAACTAATGGAATTGACAAAATTTGATTTTGAGACTCGAAACTCTGAATGACCTTAAATATCATTTTTGAGTCATTTTAAATTTCTAAAATTCAAAATTTACAAAACATTTCAACTTTTCAAGAAAACCCACGAAAAAGACATCAAATATCAATCAATTATGACTTGGGAAAACTACCGGAAGAGGTACAATGGTCTTTTAACGAAAATTTCTAAAAATGACCTTCAGGGTTATTACATCATTTACCACTAAAAACCATGTTCGTCCTCGAACATAAAGTAAAATAAAATACCTAAAACCTTGAAAAGTTATGGATATTGAGCCCATGTGTCATCATCTGATTCCCAAGTCGCCTCTCCAACTGAATGGTGCCTCCCACTGTACCTACACTAAACTTATCTCTTTGGTCCTTAACTTATAGACCTGTCTATGAAGAATGGCTATGTGCTCCTTCTCAAAAGTCAAATCTGAACCCAACTCTGTCGTGTCAAGAGATAACACAAGAGACTCATTCGGAAGAACATACTTTCGAAGCATGAAAATATGAAACACAGGATGTACCGCTGATAAGCTAGGTTGTAAAGCCAATCTATAAGACACCTCTCCCACTCACCCCAAAATCTCAAATGGGTCAATAAATCGAGGGCTAAGCTTTTCCTTCTTTCTAAAATGCATCATGCCCTTCATAGGCGACACTTGGAGCCAAATATGGTCCCCTTCCATAAATGCCAGTGGTTGAACTCTCCTATTCGCATAGATCTTTTGCCTACTCTGGGAAATCAAAATACTACCCTGGATTATCCAAACCTTCTCCATGGCATCTTTAAGCAAGTCCGTGTCTAAAGAGTCCATCTCAGCTGAATTGAACCACCCAATATGAGATTAACACCACCTACCATACAATGCCTCAAATGGGGCCATCTAAATGCTGGAGTGATAACTGTTTTTGTAGGCAAACTCTACTAAGGGAAAATGTTGATCACACCTAGCACCAAGATCAATAACATATGCTCAAAGCATAACCTCTAACACTTAAATTGTCTGCTCAGACTGGCCATCAGTTTATGGATGAAAAGTTGTACTTATATCAAGCTTACTACCCAGACCCTACTATAATTCCTGCCAAAAATGTGAAGTAAACACTGAACCCCGATCCAAAACAATAGATAATGGGACACCATAAAACCGAACGATCTATATAACCGGCTAACTTATCTATTAGGTACTTCACTTTAACTGGAATGAAATGAGCAGACTTGGTTAGTCTGTCAACAACCACCTATATAGAATCATAACCACTCATAGTCGCTGGAAAACCTACAACAAAGTCCATGGTGATCCACTCCCACTTCTAAGTAGAAATAGGCATCCTCCGACTCACACCTCCAGGCCGCTGGTCCTCAGACTTGACCTGTTGACATGTCAAATACTTGGACATAAACTCTGTGATGTCCTTGTTCATCCCACACCACTAATAATGTTGACTAAGGTCATGGTACACCTTTGCCATGCCCAGATAAATGGAATATGGGAACAATGGGCCTCCTCTATTATCAGTCTGATGAAATAACCTACCTTGGGCACATAAATCCTGACCTCAATCCTTAAAACCCCCTTTGAATCAAGTTTAGCCGCCTTGGTTTCACCTCTCATCACCTTATCTCGAATGATACATAACTTTTCGTAATCTTATTTTCTCTCCTGAATATGCTCAACTAAGGAAGAGCAAGCCTCAATAAAAACAATAAATCCTTCACTCTCCTTAAAACCTACAATCGAAAAAAGCTGTTAGCTAACCTCTAAAGCTCTCTAGCCAAGGGCTCCTGTATACACTAATCCTTGTGAGACTCCCCATACTAGGAGCCTTCCTACTCTAAGCTTATTCCACCATATTGGCCTTCCACGATTGATACAAAATAGTTATATCAAAGTCCTTCAGTAGCTCAAGCCATATACGCTGTCTCAAGTTTAGATCCCTCTGAGTGAAGATGTACTAAAGACTCTGATGATGAGTGAATACCTCATAATGCACACCATACAAGTAATGACACCATAGCTTCAACATAAATACCATCGTCGTTAACTCTAAATCATGGGTAGGGTAGTTCTTCTCATGAACCTTCATATTTCTAAATGGATAGGAAACTACCTTTCCTTTCTGCATCAAAAATCCACCAAAGTCAACACTGAAAGCATCACAATACACGGTGAAGTCTACACCCTTCTTGGGTAGGGTCAAAACATAAGTTGAAGTCAGCAAGGCGTTGAGCTTTTGGAAGCTTGCCTCATACTTATTAGACCAATGAAAATCTACCACCTTTTAAGCCAGTCTAGTTAATATAGCTGCAATAGTAAAGAATCCCAGCATGAAGCATTGGTAATATCCCGTAAAACCCATAAAATCCTGAATCCTGATAGGGAAAGTAGGCCTAGTCTAGCCTCTAACCGCCTCAATCTTGGACGGATCCACCCTAATACCCTCCTTGGACGCCACGTATTCAAGAAATGCCACAGAATCAAGTCAAAGCTCATATTTGGAGAAATATTTGTACAATATCTGCTCTATCAACTTCTGAAATACCAACTTTAAATGACTAGCATGATCCTCCTCTATCTTGAAGTACACCAACATATCATCAATGAAAATAATCATAAAGGAGTCCAGATACGACCTAAACACC
This sequence comes from Solanum dulcamara, assembly GCF_947179165.1. Lineage (NCBI taxonomy): Eukaryota > Viridiplantae > Streptophyta > Magnoliopsida > Solanales > Solanaceae > Solanum > Solanum dulcamara. Next base: position 69,277,127 of record NC_077242.1, read on the forward strand.
CTATTCATCAACTCTGTGAATGCTGCTGGGGCGTTGGTCAGCCCAAAGGACATAACCAAAAACTCATAAGGGTCATAACGAGTTTGGAAAGTGGTCTTAGGAATATTTAATGGTCTTATCCTTAACTGATGGTACCCATATCTCAAATTGATCTTGGAGAACAAGGTTGCTCCCTGAAGCTGATCAAACAAAATCATCAATACGAGAAAGAGGATATTTATTCTTAATGGTCACCTTGTTCAACTGTCTATAATTGTTGGACATTGTCCTAGACCCATCCTTCTTCTTCACAAATAGAACCAGTGCATCCTAAGGGGACACACTAGGGACAATAAACCCCTTACTCAATAGATCCTACAACTGGTTTTTCAATTCCTTCAACTCTGCCATATCCATGCGACAAAGTGGAATAGAAATGGGCACCTCCAAGTTGATAGAAAAGTCAATATCCCTATCCGAAGGAACTCCCGAAAGATTAGTAGGAAACACATCAAAGAACTTCTTAACTACGGGAATAGACTCCATGGGAGGTGACTCAACACTAGTATCTTGAATAAAAGCCAAATAGGACATTCACCATCTATTAATTAATATCTGAGCACACATATATTTATGAGCTTACTAGGATAGGAACCACTAGTGCCTTTCAACTCGACCTTCGGAACACTAGGTAATATTGAAGTCACAGTCTTAGCATAACAATCAAGAATAACACGATAAGGAGAAAGCTAATCCATACTCAATATCATATCAAAGTCTACTATCCCAGTATAATTATGTCTACCCAAGTATCTTACTTGGCTAAAGAAATAAGATAGGATCGATACACTCGATCCACCACTAAGGGCTCACCAATAGGTATAGAAATGGGCATGTGATCAAAAGTCAAATCAAATACAGATGCAAGATAGGTAGATACATACGAGAATATAAATCCAGGGTCAAATAACACAGATGAGGGTTGATGGAAAACCAGGACAATACCTATGATAACTGCATTGGAAGCATCAGTATCATGTCTCCCCGAAAAAGCATAACACTAATCTCCTCTACCACTACCTACTTGAATTGTACCTCTACCTCATGGAACCACACCACCACCACTAGAGGCTCTACTTTAATACCCCTTAAAATGTTGTATGTGGTGTTTTAAATCTCCATAAAAATGATACTGATTTTTTATTTTTGGCCTAACTTTTCATAGGATGGTCCAAATTAGGTGAGGGTGAGTTGATGGAGTCCTGGATTTACCTATCTCCTTCTATATATAGTGACTAGTCTTTTTCTTTTTGAGATAAGCCTCATTTTTGTGGTCCACTTTTGGGACTTGTATCCATTTTGTCGTTGCTCTGTACTTGTGACTTCCAGATTCTGGGAGGGATCTTTTGATTTGTATATTTATATTTTGCTTTATTTTCTGTATTTATTTATTCTTGTATAGTTTCTACCCTTCAATCCATTACGTGTAATTTTGGGTTATGGGTTAGCTTATCTACAGTTGGATTATAGTAGGTATCCTCATGACTTGAGAAATCGAACCATGACATGACTATTATCATGTATTGTTGATTTTTGATAGTTCGAGGTCACTTTTAGATAGTTTAAGGTCATTTTTGAATAGTATATGGACCTCAATAGTCCCCTATGGTTCTAATCAAGATATACTATATATGGCAGTGGGTATATATAGATCTTGGTTGGTGTATTGCATTATATTTTTATTGCATCTTGGGTGTTATGGTGATATGAGAGTTGAATTTTGTGATTCAGAAAGTAACTCTACTACTCTTATTTTGAATTCACAGTGATTTGAGCTACCTGGACTTGATTTATATTTGTTGTTGTTGACATTAGTTGCTTGTCTATGTCAGTGTTACATGAAGTGGGTAGTATTTGTGTTGAGTATCAGAATAAGGCAACTTAGGATCGATCTTCCCCATCACTTTGGATTTGGGTCACTGAATGATATTGTTGAGTACACATGGATATGTACTAACGCTTGTTTATTTTTGCACCTTGTGTTGCAGGTGGTGAGTGGGCTACTCAGTAGTTATCTTCAGAGTATTCTTCTTGAGATGCTAAGGTAGCTACCTTGAACATCCTCAACCTTAAAAGATCTCTTCTATCCCTTATATCATGTCAACTTCCTTCCTTTGATATATTTGAGACTTATAGTTGTATTCTAAATGATTAGAGGATTGTATTAGTGACTCCAGATTGTGAGAGAAGTTTGTACTTAGTTCTGTTTTTTCACGAGTTTTATGAAAGAGGTAATTTTATGACAATGGTTGACATAAAATGCTAATTTCCAGCAATATAATAGTTCACGTTCCTTGAATAATTGTTGTGGATGATGAAGAATAAAATAGATTGTTACATATACTGATCTTTGACTGGATCACATCACAAGATGTAACTGAAGATATGTCTCTTTTAAGTATAACCATCTTCCTTCACAGAGGGTTGTTGAATCCAAAGAGGTTAAGTAGAGGTGTAATTTCCTTCACATTGGTCAGATCCTATTGCCTCTGTCGCATGTCTTGACGTGCCATGTCACTTGACAAATGACATCAAACTGTGCCTTTAGAAATGTGAGCTCATCATTTGTGGCACAATTGAATGGATTAGTTCAATATTCAATTATATTTATTTGGATTAATATATCTTGAATATTGCTCGAAACTTTTAATTATTTAAATATAACTAAATTTTTCCATCCATAGTACTATAAAAAATTAAAATGATACTACATAGTCTTAGGAAAAAAGAAAAACATGCAACTTCCACTAGAGGAAATAACTTTGTCTCTACAAAGAGCCTTCATTGGATCATATTGAAGAATCATCAGGAAAATTTGTTATATCTGGAAATTGGACACTTGATGCCACCTGTATGTGTAGGTTCAAGGTAAAATCAATAGGAGATTACAGTGTGTAAGGTAAGATAAATTCTTAAAACATAAGTCAGTTGTCAAAACATTATTTTTTACGAAGAATTTTTTTCATCAAATAAGTTGAAAATGACTTTTTCACTTTTAGATGAAAGTCAGTTTCTTTCACAATGCTCTCAATTTTCACTTTTGGACGAAAGTCAGTTTCTAAAAAAAATCATCAAAACACAATCAAATTTGCTAAGGGATCGTTTGATTCAAAACAAGGATATTAAAGAGTATAATCCCCCATCATATAAATATATAAATATATTACACAAATATTTTGATTGAAAAACTTATTTTGAAAGCTAATATAAATAATCAAGCACAGAATAAACATAATATCAAATTTTATATCAAGATTAATATTCTATCTGAATAGAAAAGTCATTCGTCAGAAAATAATTTATTTATAAATAACTCTCATCATGACAAATGTAGATAAATAAATAGTAGCATCGCAACGTAAATAAAGTTTAGATAGAAGCACTAACCATATCATCAGAGTAGACTTTATCAAACTCATTGTCATGTTCATTGGATAGGTTAAAGCTTGGAGGTTCAAAATTCTGAAAGACAAAATCCATATTACTGAAATCAAAATAATCATCACAATTTATCATCTCATTTGGATCACTTCCTTGGGTATCACTCTGTCACGACCCAAAAACTGAGGTCATGATGGCACACATCTCAAAACCCAATCTGATGTGTAACCCTAAAAATAAAATTCATACAAGACTCCCAAAGGGGAAAGTGATGCCACGATTTAAATAAATAAAAAAAAAACAATGAAGAAATTATCCCAAAACCTGGTGTCATAAGTATAAAGAGCATCTAAAACAAGGTTCGAATCTGAAGATACAACATAAGTCTCTGAATGATACAAAAGACTGAAAAATAAAGATAGACTAGTGACGATCCGAATTCTGGGACCTCACCACTAATCTGAGAATACACAATCCGCTAGAATATTAACTGCCACGTGGGGTACCCCGACTAGTATCTGCATCAAAAAGGGACACAGAAGTAGGGGTGAGTACAATTCACATGTACTCAGTAGGTTTTAGCTGACTGAGTATAAGGAATTAATCAAACCTATGAAATAAACTAAGGAACGCTTCCACCTGCATACAGAAAAGTCTCACTTCGGCATTGGTGCCGCCAGTTTATATATATATTGGCGCGAGTAAAGTAAACCCATAATAACAGCTCATAATCACAATTAATCAGATAATTCAAGCAGCACAAATATCAATGCAATGCAATGCAATATGATGATGCAATGATGTGGTGGTACGGTGGAATCAAGACTATCGCACAGCCTGTCGTATACACCTGCCGAGCTGTGCTACCAAGCAGGACCCATGGGGGTCTCGCAGACCATATACCTCAATCACAATATCTCATTATCCTTGCCACCTCCTCATGGTCAAGGGATCACAATGCATCCACTACCCTGCCGGAAAACTACCTCGGTCAGGGACTCAAGATACAAAGATTGGGATCACAATGCATCCACTACCCTGCCGGAAAACTTCCTCGGTCAGGGACTCAAGATACAAAGGTTGGGATCACAATGCATCCACTACCCTGCCGGAAAACTGCCTCGGTCAGGTACTCAAGATACAAAGGTTGGGATCACAATGCATCTACTACCCTTCCGGAAAACTGCCTCGGTCAGGGACTCAAGATACAAAGGTTTAAAGGTGTTTCATTTTCTTTCTCAAAAAGAATTTCCATATTTCTCAACTTCCCATGTTTCATGATATGATGAATGAGGATGAATGCATCAAAACACATATGCATGGAAGTAATAATCAACTCACATGTGGTATAAGGTTCAAAGTTCTCAAAACTTAACCTACACATGATATTCACCCTCAATAAATAGTAACGGTAAGAGCACACTTTCATTTAAATATTCACCCCTTTCTCAACAATATTTCAATACTCAAGTATGCTCAAAACCCCCAACTCAATCTCTCAGGCGGCATCACAAGTCAAATAATATACTCAAGCCTCTCTCTTAGGCAAATCATAATTCACATGCTCTCAAAGCAAATAAGATAACAAATAAGGCCCCCACACGGGCTATGTAATACAAATAAACCCCGTCACGGCAACACATTAATAAATAAGCCTCCACACGGACATCACAATATATATAACATTCTCAACTCATACTACAACCCCATCCCAAAGTCTATAACATATGAATGACTAATTACCCCATCTCAATCTCAAAGAAAGGTAGCCAAACCTACCTCAATTGCCGAAACCGCACTCGAATACCTCCACCGGACAAGCAACTCTCAAATTCAGCATCCGGAATGACAACCCACTATCAACAATGAAATATACACGTCACAAGGAGTCCAATAACACCCATATTGATAGGTTTCGGAAACAGGGGTAAAATGGTCCAAAAATTAACTATTTTCGAAAAGGGTCAAATCTGGAAATTTATTGAACAATCCCATTCTATTGGTAATAAGAAACTCATGGTTGAAAAACCCATAAAAATAGAGCTCAAAACGAGTTGGAAATCACAAATTTCCTTAAATTCGGATTAGGGAAGAAACAAAAATTTTTGGGGTTTGAAACTAAAATTTAAGAGTTAAAATCATCAAAAAGTTAATGAAAAAGGAAGGTTTTAGGTCAAAAATCACTTACCCAACACTTTGCCTCGAAAATCTCTTCTCAAATCACCTCAAGGAGTTCAAGAACTCAAACAAATGATGAAAAATATTGAAATGGGAAGAAAGGGGCATTTTCTGCCCAAAAAGTTACCGTTCACGCGTGTTACTGTTCACGCGTGTTTTGTACAAATTTTCGAAAATCACCCTCAAGGTAATTACACACTCACATGTGATGTAGTGACAATATTGTTGGGTTGAGACATGTTTGGTTCACCATTATATTGCTGAAAATTAACATTTGCTACTCCCAATCCATTAATTGTCGCATTTCCAATATTTGTATCCAGCATTATTGAATATGTTGCTACATCCAAGGCGTAGTCATTTTGAGAATGATGGATCTCATTGTTAAACTCTAGCCCAGGTCTATAATAAGCGCTTCCAATATTGATCCTTGTGATCCCAATAATTCAGATAAAGGTACCTGTTGTTGTTGTAGTTGTTGCCCGGCAACATTGTTAGTTTCGACTGATGGTAAAAATGGGGTATCGAATGGGTTGAGGTATTTCGGATAAACTTGAAGTTGTGGTTGATAGACCTTTTGCAAAATTGAACTCTCTCCTCTAGAAAAAATATTGTTATTTGGTAGAAATGGAATATCTGGGACTCTTTGGGTTTTTGGGTCATATTGTTGTTGTTGTAGATTTGTAACATTCATTTTAACATGAGACATCGTCCCAAATTTCCTAAGGCTACTTCTTTGTGTAGAACCACTTGAGAATCCTAATTGACCTGATGGGTGACGAGTAGATTTTTTCTTCTTTGGAACTCTCCAAGTCTTTTTACGACATTTCTATGAGGTGTTAGAAAGAAAAATAATTAAAAGCAAATTATAAATTTAAAAAACACATACTACGATAGTTGAAGACTTGTCTAAAAAGAAAGAGAACAAAGGTTGTAGGAAGAGCAACTGCAACGCTTAAAAAGGATATTCAAGTTGAGATATATATCACGCATAATCCATAAATAGATAGAATAATATATTGTTTTAGCTAAGAAAAAGCATTTTTAAATTGCATGTTCACAAAAGTTTCTTAGTTTAAAAAGATTACAAGAACTTATTTCAACATCTTTGATATATGGCTAATCATGTGGTAGATATATAATTATGATATTTATGGAAAAAATGATATATTTATCATTTGAACTAATTTTGAGCTGAGTGTGTTTTGAGAAAGAAGTCATTACTTTCAATTGAAAATATTTTTGATGTTTGATATAATAAGTTAACGATAAATCTCTCTTAAAAAGATATAAACTAAAGATAGATGATGATATTATTGAGTGGAATATTCTTTTAATAAAAGCTTTAACTACTAATGGTTCATATTAATGTCCAAATGTTCATTGGCGAAAGTGATATAAAATCTTATTTTACGAAAAATGACTTTCCAATTTTTTCCCATAAAAACGTTTTTTGTGTACAAAAAAAAATTCCTTTACATGAAAATATCTTCTCAAATAAATAATTTTCCTTGTACCAAATACTCACAAATATTACATAAATAATTCACTACTTAAAAACTTTAAGGATGTACCTGGAGATGACTAGCTATTTGATACATAGTAAGATCAGGCTCATTCATTAACTCAAGAATGTCAGTCGGAAAACATCCTACAAACAAATTCATAACAATGTAAGATCATTTTAATTTAACATACATCCCTAAATTAAGATAAGAAAGATGAATTAAATACAGTAATTAGTTTGAGCGTCTTAATCTCAAGTAAGTTGACAATGACTATAAGTATGAAGTCATACATAATTGTAAAGTGAACTTACTGCCTTCATCAAGTTGGTTCGCAGCTTCCACAATTTTTTTATGAAGATCCTCAGTCCAATCAATGCGAGTCTTCGGTACATTAACCTGTCTCTTTTCTTCATTAATCAATTTTCTTTTTTTTACTCCTCAATTTGCAGTTTTCATTAGATACAACATCAATTGAAGTCTCATGGATATTATTGCTATCAATATCATCAACATGCTTTTGATCACCATTTTTTTCGAGTCCTTCTCTAGCTTTTTCCTTTTGTATTTTTTTTCGAAACACAAATTGCCACAAGTACTTCACAACTTCTTGGTGAAGTGACTTTTGCAGGTATAGATAAGCTCCACTTTCAAAAGCTTTCTTTGCTAAGTGTGTATTATGTTTATCACATACACCTGCATTGTTATTTTCAAAATCTTAATCATTAAAATTAAATCATACTGTAAACATTATTTTAGGGTTAAATCAGTTTTTATCTATTATAAAAAAATAGATTCTTACAAAACAAACATTATCGTATCATTAAAAGCAAGAATTAGCGTCGTAGAGTTTATGTATCTAAATAACAAATTAAAATCCATCGCTAATTCCTTTTGATGACATAGTATCAACAAAATCTATTTAGCTAAGGGTTATTTATAGATAAATTAACGATGGATTTGATAACGAATCATTTTTGTAGTGTATAAATGTCATAAATGAAGAGTAAACTTGAATACTTACAAAGTGAAACTATATCTAAGGCCATAGCTTGATCCAAAGGATGAAATGAAATTAAGTCAGGTGAATTCAGATTGATAATCATCACATCAATTTTTTCCTTTCCTTTGGAGAGCATTGACATTCCTTCTGAAGCAATATCAGCTGTCCTAACTGTATCAATACACTTTAAATGTCAATAAAGAACAAGAAAAAAATTATGCGTAAAAATTATCATAAGGGTTTGTAAAAATATTTGGAAAATTTCATTTTGGTGTATTTTCTAGCCGGAGTATATCAAATAAAACCGTTATTTGTCTAAAATAAGAAGACAAAATATTATAATTTTTTAGAAAAACCTTCCTTTTATTTTTCTGTTAGATTGTACTATAAAAATGTTCTTTTTCATGTCACCCATATTAATTTTTATGTTCTAATGTTAATTAATTACTTTATTTATTACTAAAATAATTACTTGTTCTATACATGTGTATTGTATGAACACACAATAACTACAATAATAACATATCCAAAGTAACTTCTACCAATGCGGTTAGAAGAGGATTGTGTGTATGCAGCCTTAACTTTGTAAAGTCATGTATACTATATGATACATACAAAATGTAGCTAACAAAGAAACTCAAGTCAAAAATAATTAATGAATCAACAATCAATGAATACTAACAAAGTAGTTGGATAATCAAACAAAAAAAAACCTAAAAAAAACATATTGATACCCCTAAAATATGCTTAAATTGTTATTTAGATACATTGGCACCATAGATATGAATTGAAAAGGACGGAGGAAAATATTTCGGAAAAATAAAAAGTTTTTTTTCTTCTTCTTGAAAATTAGGTCAAAGACAAACAATTTTTATATCAAGGTCAACAATAATAATAGCCAAACTGACTCTTATCAGGTCCTCTCTGTCTCTACCTTTTCGTTGTCCTAATCTTGTGCCTTTAGGATCTAAATAGTTTTTTTCTCCAGATTATACATAGATTTGTAAAAATCAAAGATCTAAACTTTAATCAAAACTTATATTTGAAGGATTTAAATAACTTTTCATCCAATTCATCGTCGCTCTAGGTCAATAGACAAAGAATATTTTTTTTTCTTTTTTCTACAGAAAGACCAAGAATAAAACACATATGTAAGTTGATTAAGTTGATAAAATGATCAATATAAACTATGTCTCTTAAGGGGATATCAGGATGAAATTGAAATGACAAAAAAATTGATATAAAACTATCACCATCTTTAAAAATCTTATACAGATCTTCAGAGAAAGCTAATCGAGTGTGTGATAAGCATACAAAAGAATTATAAAAAAAGAGAATCATTTATGAACTAGTAAAAAAAACATAAACAAGTACAAAACTACTGTTATACAACAAGGAAAAGAGATTCAAGATCTATACGAGTAATGAAATCTAAAAAATGATTAATGCAAAATGAAAAAAAATGAGATAACAAATATCATATCAACAAAATCTAATATAAAAATAAAATATATCAAAACAAACTTAATGTGACACCCCGGAATTTGTTTCGCTAAGATTCGAACATCTCTTCACGTGAGTGTAGACTCGGACCGGAGGACTTAAAATTTTTCACATGAGTTAGGATGAGTTCCTAAGTAATTAAAGAGCATTAGAGGTGATGTGGGGTCATGAAGGACCCCTAGGACCAAATCAAGCCAAAAGGTTCGTCATGGCTAAGTTTGAGGAGGAGTTTGCATGAGGGGTTGACTTCTAACGACCCTATCTTTTGATATATGACGATCTGGGTAGCCCATGATCTAGAAAATTAATGGTCGTCGAGTCTTCTTTCCAACGCCACCAAGAATGTAAATTTTGGAGTTCGGAGTCGAAAGATGTGGCGATCCTAAGATGAACGAGCACAATAGAGATTTTCAGGCCTGGAGTTCAACTACTGGAAATCTGGGCTTGGCGCCGTAGTGGCGCGATGCGCCACTATCGCGCTAGGAAAATGCCTCAGTAGTTTGGCCCCTGGTGCGACGCGCCGCTAAAAGTTGTGCAGGGTTTTTCAGGCCAATTTTCCAGAACCCAGAAATTTTGGCCTTGGCGCTATAAGGGCGCGACGCGCCACTATCGCACCAGAAATATGCCTCAGTAGTTTGGTCTCTGGCGCGACACGCCACTGTGAGGTGTGCAGGTTTTAGGCGTAATCAGCCTGGCGCTGCAAGGGCGCGATGCGCCACTATCGCGCCAGGTGCATTTTTAGCCTATTGTCAGAACTTTTGAGGAGGAGTAATTTGGGAACTTACCCAAATTATATATGTATCACCCTAGACTATTTTGATATCATATTTTCAGCCCCCACTCTCTCTCTAAAAGCCTTGGGAGCTTCTATCACTCCTCGAGAGGATACCCTGGACGTAACCGGCACTCAGAAACCATTTCTGGCTCCCAAGCGAACCACATAGCCTGATCACACATCCGTTCATTCATTCATTCAGCGGAAAGTTTAAAAATAAAGAATAATTTAGCGGGCAACTCAAATCACCCATCCAACTCAAAGAATAAAGGCCATGGACCGACAGATCAACTCAAATATTTGTCATTTAAAAATTGTTTGACAAGAATAACTCAAGGATAGAAATACTCAATCAACTCATCACTATCTAGTCTATGAAGCCTCTATCACTACTATCTAATTGGTGCAAATGACATGTTCATGGCTACCTCAAATCAAAATCAAAAGGGCTAACTCGATGCAAAAATACACAGACGGTGTCCACCGAATATAGGGGAGGACTCACGAATACGCTGAGTGCGAATAGATCCCCAATGATGCTCCTATTGACGATCTCTTAAACCTGTCTCTGCATCATGAAACGATGCAGGTCCAAATGGACGTCAGTACGTGGAATGTACGAGTATGTAATATGGCAGAATGAAACATACCTCGAGGGAGAATAACATCGGTCCACATATCTCAAACCAGAAAGATAAGAGAGACTCAAATAAGGCGTCATAAATCTAAAGTAAGGATACAGTTTAGACAAAGACCAATCATATACCATACAATCCAATCCAATTATGTATAATATAGTTCAATCAAATCATTTACAATTTGATCCCTTTCAATCATGTACAATCCGATTATATACACTCAACTCAATAATTAACTCAATAATCAAATCCAATCTAGTCACATACCATTCTATTCAATCTTATCACAATTCATCTAATCCAATCCAACCATATACAATCAAATCAACATTCAATTCAACAATCATCTCAAGGGACTTAACTCAGTAAATATGCAAATTAAATTATACAACGTTTTACAATTCAACTCAAAGGACTCAACTCAATAGATATGTAATAACTCACTCAAGCGTCTTAAGTCTAACAAGAAATAGTGTAGATAGGACTAACTCATAAGCATATAGAAACTCACTCAACTCAACTGACTCAGAGTACTATCAAGACCTAAATGGGAGTTTCTCTTATCCGACAATCATCACTTATGAGCCATTGATAGTACAACAATCAGACGTCGTTTCCACGTCCGTCCATACCTTGCCAGGGTATGAACGCCTCCCTAATCATGGATACCATCGATTAGTCAAGTCCTATCATTTCAGGACAATAAAATGGGAAACCTCCGACTTTAACGGTTCGATCCCACGGGAAGCATCCGACTTTAACGGTTCGATCCCATGGGAAGAATCCAACTTTAACGGTTCCATCCCAACCTACGTTGGTGGCGTAGTTTCTGGGGTTCGAGTATGGACTGTACTCTCACCCGCTTCGGTGCTCGATACTCCTCCCATGACTCCATGCTCATAAAACTCCTCCAATCATCTCAAACAAGCCCTCACGGCTGGTTTCATGTGGTACATTGCCACCTCATCAACTCTGTTCTCATTTCAACTCAATTAACTCATAATGACAAGTCTTATTTAGGACCTTGTCCACTCGTCAATTTCATCCTCAAATCAACTCAATCAAGCCTCATTGGACCTTCTTTCAAATCGACTCATCTCAAATCATCAAACTCTTCTCTTTAAAAATTTATACAATCTCAACTCATTGAATGCAGAAAATATTATGTATATTAAAATATAATTTAAACTCCTCAACTCAAACTCAAAATAGATACTTTAGTGTAAAAATACTCAACTCATTTAAAGGCTCCTCATACTCAACTCATACTTAAACTACTTTCTAAATCAAAGGTGAAACTAATAATTCTTTAGACTCAAAATAGTGTATAAATAGTTTATGTAAAAAGGTTCACAAATAATTTATTTAAAGCTCCTCATACTCAACTCATACTTAAACTACTTTCTAAATCAAAGGTGAAACTAATAATTCTTTAGACTCAAAATAGTGTATAAATAGTTTATGTAAAAAGGTTCACAAATAATTTATTTAAAGCTCCTCCTCAAAAGATCATTTGTTTTTCCAAAATATTCATAAGACTCCAATCAACTCAATTTATGCAATTCACATATCACATTAGACTCCAATCCACTTCATCACATAACATCCTCATCAACATACCTCTTCATCAATCATTCTACACATATTAAATAATCACTATTCACATCATCATCAAACACCATCATCAAAACATCATCATTCACGTCACCATCAAATATTATCATCACATCATTGTCAACTATTATCATCACATCATTATCAAACATTTACTCCGCAAATCTTCATTTTAGTCCTATGTTCAAATTATAGAAATAAAGGAACATTCTTAACTATCCAATTCATTCTTTTCATTCCACTCAATACATATATACACAAAACCATCCACCTCAACTCAAGACAAATTATGACCAAAGAAATCTCATCTTGTGTTCGTGTGAATGAAACATGAATCCATACTCTCAACAAAACTCAACTCAAGAATATCGTCAACATCTATATACAAAGATACATTTATAATCAATAATATGAAAGATAACTATTTAGTAACTCAAATCATTAAAATAATCAATCAACCAATAGTATCTAAAAACATTCAATAGTTTATGAAATCTTTCAAGAAAACCTTCTTAGAAGGTTCAACTCTTTCACAACTCCTATCCAACACATCTATGGGCATATGGAAGAACTCAATCCATATTTTAGGTTAGCCTTACATACCTTGTTTGAAGACTTTGAAGGAACTTGATGTTAGGTCTTCAATGGAAGACTTGAATTCTTGAAGCTCTTGAAGGCACCCTTTGTTAGAGATAGATTTGGGGAAGAAGAAGAAGAAGAGAGGAAAAATTTCTAGGGATTTTTAGCGAGAGAGAGAAGCTGAAAATAATGGTCCAAAATGCTCAAGGATGGTGTATACATAATTTGGAGAAAAGTCCAAGTTGCCCCTCTTCCAAAAATCTGGAAATTTGGGCAAAAGTCTTGCTGGCGTTATAGTGGCGCGTCGCGCCACTGCAGCGCCAAGCCAAAATAGGCTTAAAACCCTGCACATCTACTAGTGGTGCGTCGCGCCAAGCCCCAAACTACTGAGGCTGTGTTTCTGGCGCTATAGTGGCGTGGGGCGCCACTGGAGCGCCAAGCCCAATTTCGCCCAGGCTTAAAATTCCTGCAGTACTAGTCTGTAGTAAAATGGCCATAATATTTGACTCTGAACTCCAAAACTTACAATCTTGGTGGCGTTGGAAAGAAGACTCAAAGAACTTTAATTTGGTAGGTCGTGGGCTACCCAGTTCTGTATATCCTAGGAGATATGGTCGTTTGAAGTTGACCCTTATACTAACTCGTCCAAAAACTCAATCGATTGGAGGTCTTTGGACTCGACTTGGTGTTAGAGATCCCGTATGACCCCTAAACACATCTAACAAACTTCAATTACTTATGAATTGATCCTAACTCATGTGTAAAATTACAAGTCCTCCGATCCGAGTCTACACTCACGTGAAGAAATGTTTAAATCTTAAAAATTTTGGGGGGTGTTATAGCTTCTCTCTCTCTCTCTCTTCTTCTTCTTCTCCATTTCCAATAAGAAGGGTTCAAGAGCTTCAAGAATTCAAGCCTTCCATTGAAGACCTAACATCAAGTTCCTTCAAAGTCTTTAAACAAGGTATGTAAGGCTAACCTAAAATATGGATTGAGTTCTTCCATATGCCCATAGATGTGTTGGTTAGGAGTTGTGAAAGAGTTGCACCTTCTAGAAAGGTTTTCTTGAAAGTTTTCCCTAAACTATGAAATGTTTTTAGATATAAATGGTTGATTGATGATTTTAAAGACTTGAGTTACTAAATAGTTATTTTTCATATTATTAACTACAAATGTATCTTTGTATATAGATTTATAGGTATTGATGATATTCTTGAGTTGAGTTTTGTTGAGAGTATGGGTTCATGTTTCATTCACATGAACCCAAGATGAGATTTCTTGTCATAAATGTCTTGAGGTTGAGATGGATAGTTGTGTGTATATATGTATTGATTGTAATGAAAAGAATGAATTGGTTAGTTAAGAATGTCCCTTTGCTTCTATAAAATGAACATAGGACAAAAATAAGGATTTTGGAGTAGATGTTTGATGATTAATGTGATGATAATACTTGACAATGATGTGATGATAATGTTTGATGATGATGTAAATGATAATATATGATGATGATGTGATGATGATGTTTTGATGACGATGTGAGTGATGACGTGAATGGTGCTTATTTAATATGTGTAGAATGATTGATGAAGAGGGGTATTGATGAGGATGTTATGTGATGGAGCGGATTGGAGTCTAATTGTAACAACCCCTAAAATGTTGTATGTCGGTATTTCAATTCTCGACAAAAATAATATAGCCTCTGTATTTTTGGCATAACTTTTCATAGGTTGGTCCAAATTAGGTGATTCAAATTTCTGGGTAATCACAACATCCTTACCTACAACTTTCATGAAGAACATAACTTCAAATTCGGAGTATAAGTAGGTCAAATAAATTAATCTTTGTAAGATATAGTGTTGTGACGAAATTGAGTATTGATAGAAGAAAATTCATATCTCACTGTAGGTTGCTCCAAATTGGTTGATTCTTGAACGATATGAAACTAGACTTCCATATCTATAAGTCTTATGAAGAAACCAAATCCTAATAAGGAATTTATCTTATTCAAACGTAGCTTCGAAAATGAGTATTCTGTTAAAAAGAACTCATCTTACCTACCATGGAAACATCTAGATGCATTTGACATCATGCATGACATAAATTGTCCTCCATTTAACATCATCCATGACATCAATATATTCCATTAAATTTTCAGATTTTTCTTTATAATTATTTTATTTATTGTTAGGTCCCTCTTTCCCACCTATAAATACCCACCTTATTTCCTCATTTTATTCATCAAGCTTTCCTAAGCATTTCTTCTCTCTATATACTTCTTCTCAAATATAGTTTTAGTTTTAGTAGTATAAAAATACTACTCCGGTTATTCTTATACTCCGGGTAGTACACAAAACGCTCCGGCGAGGAGAAAAGGCTAGGGATCCAAGAGTATTCCAATTCGGAGTAAACCTTCGGATTTAAGGTATGTAAGGCTTTCATAGCATTGGATTGAGTTCGTCCATGCGCCCAATATTTAAATTTATTATAATTGAGTTATAGTTGAGTTTTATTCAAATCTTGAATTCTAGATGAATTAATTCTTCTTCTATTGAGTTTGATATATTTATGCATTAATATTATTATTATTGTTATCTCTCATATTATTGGAATTATTGTTCATGGCTACTTTCCCATGAATTCTAATTGATTTGATGTTCATGAATATTTTTACATATGTTTTGAGTAAAGATGTTGGCTTTTTATTATTTTTATTGATAAAAAGAGAGTTATATGAATTAATACTATATATGTATTTTATTGAGTTTTGAAAGAGTAAAAGAGTTGAATTTGAATGAATTTGAGAAAATGATATTTTGAGCAAGTTGTTTTGATGAGATGTAAATGATGTTTTTGGAAGTATAATGATTGATGAACATGAAATGAGATGAGTTTGATGATTTAAATTAAAGTCCAATGAGACTAGATGATGAGTTTAATATGAGCACATATTTTGGGAGTAGTATTGAGCACCGAGTTGGGTAAGAGTTTAATTGACTCAAACCCCAGAACTACGTAGCCAGCGTAGGATGGAGGCTATGCCTCTTAAGTCCCAAAAAGAGGACTTTGATGAATGGATCCAAGATGGTGATGTCTTTTACCCTGGCAAGGTATTGGATGGATGTGGCAACGACATCGCTTCGTTGTATCATCGCTAGCTCATAAGTGATGGTTGTCGGTTAGAGAAACTCCCAACTGAGTAAGCATTGCTTATTACTATTATTTTTATTATTATATTTTAAACTTGCATTACATATTCATGTTGAGATGATGTTGAGTTCTGAGCTGAGTTTTATTGAGAGGAGTATCTTGATATCTATCCTTACCTTCCTGCCATTTTACATACTCGTACATTCCACGTACTGACGTCATTCGACCTGCATCGTTTTATGATGCAGATACAGGTGTTAGAGATCCTCAACAGGCGCATCGTTGAAGATCATTTCTTTTCAGCTATTTGGTGAGTCCTTCTTGTATTCGAAGGAACTCCTTATCCTTTTATTATTGTTGAGTGTGATGTTTCTTTTGAGGTAGCCATGGACATGTCATTGGCACCATCTAAGAGTATTAGAGGCTTCATAGACAGAGTCTGATGATGTAATCGGAGTAGTTCTCCTTAGAAACTACTTCTTCTAATAATTATTTATTTTTCCTTTGATTATGACAAGCCCACATTAGTATTCTTAAGTCTTCCGCTCATAAATAAATAAGAAATGAGACCAAGTGGTTCTCTCAGAAGTCAGAAATAGTTTCTGAGTGCCGGCCACGCCTAGGGTACCCTCTCGGGGCGTGACAAACTTGGTATCAGAGCCCAGAGTTCAAGAGTCCTAGGGTGTCTATGAAGCCGTGTCTAGTAGAGTCTTGTTTATAGGTGTGTCGTGCACCACACTTATAATCAGGAAGCTATAGGACATTAGGAATTATTTCACTTCTTTCATAATCTGAGTTCGTGCGATAGAGTTTAACTCTATAAAAGCTTTCTTTCTAATTCGTGCGTTTACACGTTTCAGACATGCCTCCTAAACGTTCAGCTAGTCAGAGGAACGCTCCCAGCACTGAGGTTCCACAGTCAGTGATGCCTCCACGGAGAACTAGGGGCCGACCTGCAAGGTCTACTGAGGTACCCCAAGTACGTACTGTTCACACCACTCCTACTTCTGAGGATGATTTTCGAGGAGCGATTGCTATGCTCACCCAGTTGGTGGCTGCTCGAAATAGTAGCCAGAGTTCACCAACTCCTAGCTCTAGTTATCAAGAGCCGTCTGCTGCCACGAGGATCAGAGATTTTCTGAGAATGAATCCACCGGTCTTCACGAGTTCTAACGTTGATGAAGACCCCCAAAATTTCATTGATGAGATATGGAAGATACTAAAAACGATGCATACTACAGAGATTGAGGGTGTTGAGTTGGTGTCTTATCAACTCAAGGATGTCGCAAATGTCTGGTATAACCAGTGGGAAGAAAGTAGAGGTGAAGATGCAGAGCCTGCTCTTTGGAATGAGTTTGAAAGAGCATTTCTTGATAACTTTTTTCCCCAAGAGCTACGTGAAGCAAAAATTGAGGAGTTTGTGAACCTCAAGCAAGAGAGTATGACTATGAAAGAATATAGTTTGAAGTTTATTCAATTGTCCAAATATGCCCCAGAAATGATTCCCCATATGAGGTCTAAGATGAGGAAGTTTGTCTCTGGCCTAGGCAAACATGTAAAGAAAGAATGTAAGGCAATGCTAATGATTTCTGACATGGATTTTTCTAGATTGATGGTGTATGCTCAGCAGGTTGAGGATGATAAGAAAAAGGACCGAGAAGAACACCTAAGCAAGAAGGCTAAGTCTGCTGGGCATGAGAATGAGCAGAAGCAAGGGAAGGGTAACAAGTCTTTCTTTCAGAAAAGGTCTTCCAATTATGCACCTTCCCCAACAAATACTTTTACACCTAATACCAGGTATGATCAAAGATCTCTAAGTCACCAAAACTTCCGATCTCAAGGTTCTCAGTCCTAATTAAGTATGGCTCAAGGTTCTAGAGGGAAACCACTATGTGCTAGATGTGGAAGGCTCCATTTGGGAGAGTGTCGTGTGGGCACCAATGCTTGCTACGGATGTGGAAAGACAGGTCACTTCCAGAATGAGTGTCCTTCAAAAAGGCAGGGAGATGGAAGTAGTAGAGCTCAGTTTTCTTCTGTAGCTCCACAGAATAGAGGTAATCATAGAGGTGCAGCTTCAAGTGCAGGTGGGGGAACCAACCGTCTGTATGCTATGGGTAGTCGCCAAGACCAAGAAAACGCACCCGATGTTGTTACTGGTATGCTTCGAGTCCTTTCTTTTGATGTGTATGCATTACTTGATCCGGGTGCTACATTATCTTTTGTGACTCCTTACTTGGCTAGTAAATTTGAGATCCTTCCTGAGTGTCTTCTTGAGCCTTTCAGTGTGTCTACTCCTTTTGGTGATTCTATCTTAGTTGAGAGGGTCTATAGAAATTGTACTGTGTCAATCTATCATAGGGATACCATGGCTGACTTAGTTGAGTTGGACATGGTTGATTTTGATGTGATTCTTGGTATGGACTGGCTTTATTCTTGTTATGCTTCGGTTGATTGTAGGACCCGAATTGTCAAGTTTCAATTTCCAAACGAGCCTATCTTAGAGTGGAAGGGGAATTCTGTAGTGCCTAGGGGTAAATTTATTTCCTACCTTAAGGCCAGAAAATTAATCTCTAAGGGATGTATATATCATATAGTTCGAGTCAAAAATATTAATGATCAGACTCCATCTCTTGAGTCAGTTCCCATTGTGAATGAGTTTCCTGAAGTCTTTCTTGAGGATCTACCCGGAATTCCTCCTGATAGAGAGATAAACTTTGGTATTGATATCCTTCCTGATACACAACCTATCTCCATTCCTCCTTATAGGATGGCTCCTGCTGAGTTGAAAGAGTTGAAAGAACAACTGAAAGACCTCCTAGATAAGGGGTTTATTAGGCCAAGTGTCTCACCCTGGGGCGCTCCTGTCCTATTCGTGCGAAAGAAAGATGGGTCCCTTAGAATGTGCATTGATTACCGACAACTAAACAAGGTCACCATTAAAAACAAGTACCCTCTCCCCAGAATAGATGATTTATTTGACCAACTTCAGGGTGCCACATGTTTCTCTAAGATAGACCTCAGATCAGGCTATCACCAGTTGAAAGTGAGAGAATGTGACATCCCGAAGACGGCTTTTCGAACCCGCTATGGTCATTTTGAGTTTCTTGTTATGTCCTTTGGATTGACAAATGCTCCAGCAGCTTTTATGGACCTCATGAACCGAGTATTCAAGCCATACCTAGATACGTTTGTAATTGTCTTCATCGATGATATTTTGGTCTACTCTAGAAGTAAGAGTGAGCATGCTAATCACCTTAGGATTATCCTTCAAACTCTTAAGGAGAAGGAGTTGTATGCTAAGTTTTCAAAGTGTGAGTTTTGGCTTGAGTCTGTAGCATTCCTAGGTCATATTATATCTGGGGATGGAATCCAAGTTGATACTCAAAAGATTGAGGCAGTTAAGAACTGGCCCCGACCCACCTCTCCAACCGACATAAGGAGTTTCTTAGGTTTGGCTGGTTACTACAGGAGGTTTGTTGAGGGATTTTCATCCATATCCTCACCATTGACTAAGCTGACTCAGAAGAAGGCTAAGTTTCAATGGTCTGATGCTTGTGAGAAAAGTTTTCAAGAGTTGAAAGCTAGATTGACTACTGCTCCAGTACTATCCCTACCCGAAGGAATGGATGGTTTTGTAATCTATTGTGATGCTTCAAGAGTTGGAAGAAGAGATTTAGAGTTTGAAGTGTACGATTGGGTATACTTGAAAGTTTCACCCATGAAGGGTTTGATGAGATTTGGAAAGAAAGGGAAGCTTAGTCCCCGCTACATTGGTCCTTATCAGATTATGAGGAGGGTAGGTAACGTAGCCTATGAATTGGAGTTGCCTCCAGAATTAGCTGCTATTCATCCCATGTTTCACATCTCTATGCTTAAGAAGTGTTTGGGAGATCCTTCACTTGTTGTCCCAGCTGAGAGCATTGGGGTGAAAGAGAGTTTGAGTTATGAAGAGATTCCAGTTCAAATTCTTGATCGTCAGGTTCGCAAATTAAGAACTAAGGAAGTGGCATCTGTCAAAGTCCTATGGCGAAATCAATTTGTTGAAGAGGCTACATGGGAAGCTGAAGAAGATATGAAGGCTAACTATCCTCATCTATTTATGCCTTCTGATGACGATATTCAAGGTAATATTCCTTACTTCTACCTTTGAGTCGATGTTTATTCTTGAGTTTGAGTCATTAACCATTTGAGTATTGGAGTTGATGTATTGATGATATTCATTCTTTATGTCTCCTATTTTCATCTTCATTCGAGGACGAATGATCCCAAGTTGGAGTCTAATTGTAACAACCCCTAAAATGTTGTATGTCGGTATTTCAATTCTCGACAAAAATAATACAACCTCTGTATTTTTGGCATAACTTTTCATAGGTTGGTCCAAATTAGGTGATTCAAATTTCTGGGTAATCACAACATCCTTACCTACAACTTTCATGAAGAACATAACTTCAAATTCGGAGTATAAGTAGGTCAAATAAATTAATCTTTGTAAGATATAGTGCTGTGACGAAATTGAGTATTGATAGAAGAAAATTCATATCTCACTGTAGGTTGCTCCAAATTGGTTGATTCTTGAACGATATGAAACTAGACTTCCATATCTATAATTCTTATGAAGAAACCAAATCCTAATAAGGAATTTATCTTATTCAAACGTAGCTTCGAAAATGAGTATTCTGTTAAAAAGAACTCATCTTACCTACCATGGAAACATCTAGATGCATTTGACATCATGCATGACATAAATTGTCCTCCATTTAACATCATCCATGACATCAATATATTCCATTAAATTTTCAGATTTTTCTTTATAATTATTTTATTTATTGTTAGGTCCCTCTTTCCCACCTATAAATACCCACCTTATTTCCTCATTTTATTCATCAAGCTTTCCTAAGCATTTCTTCTCTCTATATACTTCTTCTCAAATATAGTTTTAGTTTTAGTAGTATAAAAATACTACTCCGGTTATTCTTATACTCCGGGTAGTACACAAAACGCTCCGGCGAGGAGAAAAGGCTAGGGATCCAAGAGTATTCCAATTCGGAGTAAACCTTCGGATTTAAGGTATGTAAGGCTTTCATAGCATTGGATTGAGTTCGTCCATGCGCCCAATATTTAAATTTATTATAATTGAGTTATAGTTGAGTTTTATTCAAATCTTGAATTCTAGATGAATTAATTCTTCTTCTATTGAGTTTGATATATTTATGCATTAATATTATTATTATTGTTATCTCTCATATTATTGGAATTATTGTTCATGGCTACTTTCCCATGAATTCTAATTGATTTGATGTTCATGAATATTTTTACATATGTTTTGAGTAAAGATGTTGGCTTTTTATTATTTTTATTGATAAAAAGAGAGTTATATGAATTAATACTATATATGTATTTTATTGAGTTTTGAAAGAGTAAAAGAGTTGAATTTGAATGAATTTGAGAAAATGATATTTTGAGCAAGTTGTTTTGATGAGATGTAAATGATGTTTTTGGAAGTATAATGATTGATGAACATGAAATGAGATGAGTTTGATGATTTAAATTAAAGTCCAATGAGACTAGATGATGAGTTTAATATGAGCACATATTTTGGGAGTAGTATTGAGCACCGAGTTGGGTAAGAGTTTAATTGACTCAAACCCCAGAACTACGTAGCCAGCGTAGGATGGAGGCTATGCCTCTTAAGTCCCAAAAAGAGGACTTTGATGAATGGATCCAAGATGGTGATGTCTTTTACCCTGGCAAGGTATTGGATGGATGTGGCAACGACATCGCTTCGTTGTATCATCGCTAGCTCATAAGTGATGGTTGTCGGTTAGAGAAACTCCCAACTGAGTAAGCATTGCTTATTACTATTATTTTTATTATTATATTTTAAACTTGCATTACATATTCATGTTGAGATGATGTTGAGTTCTGAGCTGAGTTTTATTGAGAGGAGTATCTTGATATCTATCCTTACCTTCCTGCCATTTTACATACTCGTACATTCCACGTACTGACATCATTCGACCTGCATCGTTTTATGATGCAGATACAGGTGTTAGAGATCCTCAACAGGCGCATCGTTAAAGATCATTTCTTTTCAGCTATTTGGTGAGTCCTTCTTGTATTCGAAGGAACTCCTTATCCTTTTATTATTATTGAGTGTGATGTTTCTTTTGAGGTAGCCATGGACATGTCATTGGCACCATCTAAGAGTATTAGAGGCTTCATAGACAGAGTCTGATGATGTAATCGGAGTAGTTCTCCTTAGAAACTACTTCTTCTAATAATTATTTATTTTTCCTTTGATTATGACAAGCCCACATTAGTATTCTTAAGTCTTCCGCTCATAAATAAATAAGAAATGAGACCAAGTGGTTCTCTCAGAAGTCAGAAATGGTTTCTGAGTGCCGGCCACGCCTAGGGTACCCTCTCGGGGCGTGACACTAATGTGATATGTGATTTGCATAGTCTGAGTTGATTGGAGTCTTATGAGTATTTTGAAAATAAAGGATCTTTTGAGAAGGAGTTTTAAATAAATGATTTGTGAGCATTTTTGCATAAACTATTTATACACTATTTTTGAGTTTAAGCAGTGATTATTTTCATCTATGATTTAAAAAGAGTTTAAGTATGAGTTGAGTATGAGGAGCCTTTAAATGAGTTGAGTATTTTTACATTAAAGTATCTATTTTGAGTTTGAGTTGAGGAGTTGAAATTATATTTTTATGTACATAATATTTTCTGCATTCATTGAGTTGAGATTGTATAAAAAACTTTTAAGAGAAGAGTTTGATGATTTGAGATTAGTCGATTTGAAAGAAGGTCCAATGAGGCTTGATTGAGTTGAAATGAGAACAGAGTTGATGAGGTGGCAATGTACCACATGAAACTAGCTGTGAGGGCTTGTTTGAGATGATTGGAGGGAGTCTTATGAGCATAGAGTCATAGGAGGAGTATCGAGCACCGAAGCGGGTAAGAGTATAGTCCATACTCGAGCTCCAGAAACTACGTCGCCAACATAGGTAGGGATGGAACCGTTAAAGTCGGATGCTTCCCGTGGGATCGAACCGTTAAAATTGGATGTTTCCCATTTTCTTGTCCTGAAATGATAGGACTTGACTAATCGATGGTATCCATGATTAGGGAGGCGTTCATGCCCTGGAAAGGTATGGACGGACGTGGAAACAGCGTCTGATTGTTGTACTATCACGGGATCATAAGTGATGGTTGTCGGTTAAGAGAAACTCCCATTTTGGTCTCGATAGTACTCTGAGTCAGTTGAGTTGAGTGAGTTGCTATATGCTTATGAGTTAGTCTTTTCTACACTATTTCTTGTTAGACTTAAGACGCTTAAGTGAGTTATTACATATCTATTGAGTCGAGTCCTTTGAGTTGAATTGTAAAACGTTGTATAATTTAATTTGCATATTTACTGAGTTAAGTCCCTTGAGCTGATTGTTGAATTGAATGTTGAGTTGATTGTATATGGTTGGATTGGATTAGATGAATTGTGATAATATTGAATAGAATGGTATGTGACTAGATTGGATTTGATTATTGAGTTAATTATTGAGTTGAGTGTATATAAATTGTACATGATTGAAAGGGATCAAATTGTAAATGATTTGATTGAACTGTATTATACATAATTGGATTGGATTGTATGGTATATGATTGGTCTCTGTCTAAACTTTATCCTTACTTTAGATTTATGACGCCTTATTTGAGTCTCTCTTATCTTTCTGGTTTGAGATATGTGGACCGATGTTATTCTCCCTCGAGGTATGTTTCATTCTGCCATATTACATACTCGTACATTCCACGTACTGACGTCCATTTGGACCTGCATCATTTCATGATGCAGAGACAGGTTTAAGAGATCGTCAATAGGAGCATCATTGGGGATCTATTCACACTCAGTGTATTGGTGAGTCCTCCCCTACATTCGGAGGACACCATCTGTGTATTCTTGCATCGAGTTAGCCCTTTTCATTTTGATTTGAGGTAGCCATGAACATGTCATTGGAACCAATTAGATAGTAGTGATAGAGGCTTCATAGACTAGATAGTGATGAGTCGATTGAGTTATTCTTGTCAAACTATTTTTAAATGACAAATATTTTAGTTGATCTATCGGCCCATGGCCTTTATTCTTTGAGTTGGATGGGTGATTTGAGTTGCTCGCTAAATTATTCTTTATTTTTAAACTTTCCGCTGAATGAATGAATGAACGGATGTGTGATCAGGCTATGTTGTTCGCTCGGTAGCCAAAAATGGTTTCTGAGTGCCGATTACGTCTAGGGTACCCTCCCGGGGCATGAAACTTAAGTTCTATGTAAATCTTTCAGAGATATCTATATTTACCTTTATATTCGTAGGACTTGAGCAAATCAACCATCTCACTTACAAATTCTTTATCGTGATCAATCAACAACACACAAACTTTATTTGTCATACCAAGATAAGGAGTAGCCATGGCATTATCTAATCCTTTGGGGTTAGATTGAGGATCTTGTTCTTCGAAAGTAACAAGGAGGAGTTACTTTGAAGGACGAGATCCAAGAAATAAAAGGAACACAAATTATATTTATAAGTCTTTTGTACTTTTTAGTTGAAGCTCGAATTTGAATTGATCTCTCCCTTTGAAACTTGTTTATATAGCATCCTTCTATAGATGCATATTATTGTTAACAATATCAATAATTATTTTGAACTTTTTTCCATTTTTTTGAGTCATGACAAGATTACACTTTTGTCTTTTTTTCATTTTTGAGTCATGACAAGGTTATACATTTATCTTTTTTTCTACTTTTCCTTTTGCAAATTTAATATGGAGGGAAATATTTTCTTGATGAAATCATTATTTAATGTTTAGTTAATTAAATGGAGAAAATGACCAAAATTGTCCCTTATCTTTGCTTTAAGACTCAAAATGATCCTCATCTTTTTGTAGGGAGCACTAATAGTCATTCTTCTTTGTAAAAATGGTGCAGTTTTAGTCTTCCAAGTAACTTCAGTCCAAATTTACAACGTTTAGCTCCTTTTGTCCATTCATTAAGCAACAATGAAGGTTAATTATTAAGGTTACCAAGTGAATTAATTTTGAGCGGTAGGATTCACTGTATTCACAATTAATATGAGCCACAGATATTGATTCGACTTATCAATTTATAGATATACTAAATTATTATAGAACATTAAGATATCGATTATCAATTTAATTGTTATTTTTTTATTAAAATAAGCATTAAAACACAATCAAGCTAAATAACATCTGCGCAGTATGCAACATCTAAAATACTATATATTATAAAGCTAAATATATTATCAATATCCAAGTTAAATATGCATATCCAGAAATCCTAAAGAAAAGATTATGAGAAACCTAAATCTAAAATATCAATATCCAAGTTATTCAATATGTAACTATTGATATAGCAAAGCAAAACATGTAAATTGTCCAGAATTTTAGAAATACACTTCACGTCAAAAATAAGAGCTCGTTACTATATATTAAGCATAAAATTATAATTTAATATTTATTATCGGGTTATCGATTATTCGTTAAGAAAAAACATAAATCGTTATAAAATCGATAATTCGCAAAGGAAGTAATAATCTAAATCTTTTCCGAATTGTAAGTTCTTTGAGGCCGTGGATCTTTCGCAAACAAGCTTTATATCTAGGAAGGTAAAGGTAAGATGTGTGCATACTCTATCCTTTCCATACCCCACTAATGAGACTATATTGAGTATGTTATTATTTTTACTGAATTCATAAATTTAATAACTTATTATCGGTAAATCAATAATATTTTATCAATTTGAGTTATTGGTTTTGATTGTGTTTAACTTAAACAACCCTACCAAAAGATTGGACACAACATCAATATAATTATATCAATAAATCTGCTCATAATATTATGGAGATCATGAATAATGAAGAATTTTTTTAATTTAATTTATTGAATGACACGTAAGTGAACGATTTCGTTAGTGATAGACGAAAAATATTTGGCAGACTGACTGCACCATTTTTACAATGAAGGACTATTAGTGCTCCATATGAAAGAATGGGGATTATTTTGAGTCTTAAAGGCAAAGATAAGCGATAATATGGTCCTTTTCTCTACTTAAATGTATGTTCTAAAAAATGTCATCAATTATAAGAAAAAAGGCTTCTGTCCCTTAAGGAATCTAATGTAAGTTATTTTCCTTTAAGAAATATTTTAATTCTTCATTTCAATTGTTTCAATCATACTTATTTATTATTATTATTAATTATTAATTAATGTTCAAAAGCGTCTTAAAATTATTATTTTCCTATCATATCCTTCACATTATATTATTATTAATTGTTGAACTGAACTTTTAAAAATTTACATTTAAAACAGCCCACAATATTCATGTTTAAAACAGACAAAAACAAACTATTAATTAATGAGCAACGAAAAAGAGTCAAATTTATCAGTTACAATTTTGTTTTAATTACTGACTCTCTTCATGACATCGGAATCTCCATCGTCAACAGTCATTAATTTCAATGGCAAATGAAAATTAATTAGAATTCAAAAAATAAGAAATAGAAGTTGACCTCGATCAACGATATTGCCACATACTTTTTATTTTTTTATTAATTATTTCATTTTCTTATTCATTTAAAGTCGAGTAAAAGTGTTACAATCTGAAAACTCGATTCATGATAACACCTACGTAACCCACTAGTAGATGAGCCAACCCATATCCCGAAACGACAGTAACATGCAGATTGGGTAGATTCATCAACCAACGAGATCGAAAATAAAAACAATTAAAAAGACAACACAACGGAAAACAAAAACAACATCAATATATACGCAAAATGAGTATACGAACAAATCCCACAACCTAGTGGTCGAAAGTACAAAGCTACTATAAGAGTACAAGTTTCAAAAGTAGATCAAAAAGTACAGACTTGTCTCATTACAAAAGACTAGTTAAAACTATATAATGAGGGAGATAAATTGAACTAAGACGCCATCAGCTCGTCCTCTATCTCCGAAGAACTGTTGCAAAAATGCTTAAATCATCCCTGTGCATTAAGAAAACAGATGCAAAATATATTATGAGTACCAAAACAACAGGTACCCAGTAGGCATCATAGATCGATTGAACTTGAGAAGTAAAAACAATATGAAAAGAGAGAAAATAAACAACAACAAGAGGTCATAAGAATGAGGCGATAACAGAATTCTAATAACATAGCTCACGAGTCTAGAAAGAACAAAGTAGTGAAGTAAAGCAGCTATCTACAACCTAACTCGAACCCCATAAGACCGATGAGTACACTGAATACAATGATACCCCAAAGTCAAGACTCAAACCCAAAGATTAGAAGCATGCCCGAACTTGAAGTTTGCTCTATCAAAAGATTCCAAATAGCTCAAGGAACTTGTTCCCCAAAAACAGACACAATCTGTGCTCAGAAACAAGACAAAACAGATCTTGAATTGAAACATTCACCAATTAACCATTAAAGGACAAGAAGAGGTCTACCAATTTATCTCAAAGTTCAATAATAATAATAATAATCAGCTTGACTCTTATCAATTTCTCTCTTTCTCTTCCTTCTCGTTGTCCTAATCTTGTGACTTTACAATCTAAAGAGTTTTTTTTCTCTAAATTATATATAGATTTGTAAAAAGCAAAGATCTAAACCTTAATGAAAACTTATATTTGAAGCATTTAAATAATTTCTCCTCCAATGCATTGTCGCTCTAGACCAATTGGCAAAGAGTATTTTCTTCCCTTTTTTCTACAAAAAGACCAAGAATAAAACACATATGTGTCACGCCCCGAGAGGGTACCCTAGGCGTGGCCGGCACTCGAAAGCCATTTCTGGCCTCCAAGCGAACCACCTGGTCCAGTCACACATTCATTCAATCACCTTCTCTCAGCGGAAGACTCATTCAATAAAGTACTATTCACAATTTAGGGCCAAAGGCCAAATAACTATCAAATCAACAAATAATTATAGATGAACTACTCAAAGAACAATCCAACATTTCTACACTCCGATCTATGAAGCCTCTATCAACAATCTGGGAGGTGCCAATAACAAGCCCATGGCTACCAATAATAGAAATAAAGGAAACAACACAAAACTATACAAGAAACTCAACATCCTTCGGAAACTAGGAGGACTCACCAACTAACTGAGAGTGTGTGGATCTTTAATGGTGCGCCGGTTGATGATCTCTAGTACCTGTCTCTATATCATAAAACGATGTAGGCCAAATGGCGTCAGTACATGGAATGTACGAGTATGTAAAATAGCCGAATGAAACAACATCAGAAGGAACCAAATCAACTCGGGAATCTCAACTCATAAAGAAATACAACTCAATAGGCGTACTAAGTCTAAGCAAGAGTATAGTTTAGACGGGACCAAATCATATACAAATCAACTCGATCCGACTCAGAGTACTACCAAGACCTATGTGGGAGTTTCTCTTATCCGACAACCATCACTTATGAGCCAGTAAAAGTACAACAAACTGATGTTGCCGCATCCGTTCATACTTTGCCAGGGTATGAACGAATCAACCAATCATGGATCCAATCCAACCAAGTCCTATAATGTCAGGACAATAATTTTGGGGAAACATCCAACTTTAATGGTTCAATCCCCTCCTACGCTTGGTGACATAGTTATTGGGTGCGAGTATGGACTATACTCTTACCCAATTTGATGCTCGATACTCTTTCCAAGACTCAATGCTCATAAAACTCCATCCAATCAACTTAATCAAATCATATTGACAAGTCTCATTACAACCTTGTCAACTCATCAACTCTATCACAATCAAACCTCTCCCAATCATACAATCCGATCAATCCCAATCATATTTTTCAAGAGTAGATTAAATATGCATTTATAACAACATACAAATCTATCCAATCGTTCCTCTATTCATTTAACAAATCTTTTGGGACTCACCATAACTCCAAGGTTTTAAATCAACAATTCAAGATAAACAACATATTTAAGAAAATTAGCATTTTTGTCATAATCCACATAGTTAAGAAAAATCAATAAATCATGTTTAACAACTCATCTCTATCAACTCATACTCACATGAAGGCTCTTTTTAGAAATTTCTTGACTCAACAACATCAACATAACAAGAATCAAATGAATAGATAACAAGACTCATTTGGACATAGGCTTATCAAGAAACTCCATTCTTATGAACATTTAACCTTCAAGGAAAGTGTAGGGCACATGGGTGGACTCAACCCATGTTTTGAGTAGCCTTACATACCTTAGAGAAGACTTGAAAAAAACCTTGATGTTGGGTCTTCAATGGAAAGCTTGAATCTTGAAGCTCTTGGAGGCATTTCTTGTTGGAGAAGGATTTGGGGAAGGAGAAGAAGAGAGGGAAATTTTCTAGGGCTTTTAGAGAGAGAGAGGGACTGAAAATGGTCCCAAAACGTGCTAAGGCTGATACATATATAATTTGGGAAAATTCCCAAATTGCCCTTTCTTCAAAAATTTGGAAAATAGGCCAAAAACATCCTTGGGTAGAGGATGCTCATATCATAGTCCTTGAGTAGCTCGAGCCATCTCTTTTGCCATAGGTTGAGTTCCTTCTGGCTAAAGACGTATTGTAAACTCGTGTTATCGGTGAACATATCGACATGCACTCCTACAAGTAGTGGCGCCAAATTTTAAGGGCAAATTCCACAGCTGCCAATTCAAGGTCATGAGTTGGGTAATTCCTCTCGTGAACCTTAAGTTGTCTTGAAGCATAGGCTATCACCTTTCCCCTCTGCATCAACACACAACCCAAACCAGCTCTAGATGCATCACAATAGATCACAAAACCCTCTATGCCATCGGGCAAAGTTAGAATAGGTGCAGTGGTTAGCCTGGTCTTCAATTTCTGGAAACTCTCCTCACAAGCATTGGGCCATTGGAACTTAGCCTTCTTTTGGGTCAGCTTGGTCAATGGTGATGATATGGATGCGAATCCCTCTACAAGCCTTCGATAATAGATGGCCAAACCTAAGAAGCTTCTTATCTCAGTCGGGGACGTAGGTCTGGGTCAATTCTTCACTGCCTCAATCTTCTGAGCATCAACCTAAATACCATCTCCAGATACACTGTGGCCTAGAAAAGCCACTGATGCAAGCCAAAAGTCACATTTAGAGAACTTTGCAAACAATACCTGGTTCTTCAGAGTTTGCAAGATGACTCTAAGATGATGGGCGTGCTCCTCCTTATTCTTCGAGTAAATCAAAATATCATCTATGAATACAATCACAAATATATCAAGATATGGTTTAAATACTTGGTTCATGAGATCCATAAAAGCTGCGGGGGCATTAGTCAACCCGAAGGACATCACCAAGAACTCAAAGTGGCCATAGCGGGTCCGAAAAGCTGTCTTTGGGATATCACACTCCCTCACCTTCAATTGATGGTAGCCTGATCTTAGGTCTATATTTGAGAAACAAGAGGGTATTTTTTCTTTACGGTGACCTTGTTCAGCTGCCTGTAGTCAATACACATTCTAAGGGACCCATCTTTCTTTTGCACAAATAGGACCGGAGCACCCCATGGTGAGATACTCGACCTAATAAACCCCTTATCTAGCAAGTCTTTCAACTGACCTTTCAAATCTTTCAACTCGGCCGAAGCTATTCTATATGGAGGGATTGAGATAGGCTGGGTATCAGAAAGGACATCAATCCCAAAATTGATCTCCCTATTAGGAGGGACTCCAGGCAGATCTTTAGGAAAGACATTAGGAAACTCGTTGACAATCGGAACCAACTCAAGGAATGGAGACTCAATACTATCATCTTTCACTCGAACAAGGTGATAAATGCACCCTTTTGAGATTAGCTTCCTGGCCCTAAGGTAGGAAATAAACTTACCCTTAGGCACGATAGGACTACCCTTCTACTCTATGATAGCCTCATTCGGGAATTTGAACTTAACAACCTGAGTTCTACAATCAATAGAGGCATATAAGACATAAAGATAGTCCATGCCGAGGATCACATCAAAATCAACCATGTCTAACTCAACTAAGTCAGCCAAGGTATCCCTGTGATGAATTGATACAGTGCAATCTCTATAGACTCTCTCAGCTAAGACAGAATCACCGACAGGAGTAGCTACACTGAAAGGCTCAAGGAGACACTCATGGATTTTATCAAACTTACGTGCCACGTAAGGAGTCACAAAAGATAGTGTGGCACCCGGATCCATCAAAACATAACAGTCAAGAGAAAGGACTCGAATCATACCCGTCACGATGTTTGGAGAGTTCTCCTGATCTTGACGACTACCTATGGCATATAGACGGTTTGTACCTCTGCTTGTACTTGAAGTAGTGCCCCTCTAATTACCTCTAGCTGGTGGCGCGGTGGTACAATAGTGGGATCTGTTCCCCCATGCTGGACTCTTCTTCTAAAAATGGTCTATTTGGCCGCATTGATAACAACCAACCCTTCCCACTCTACACTCTCCCAAGTGGAGCTTACCATACTTGATGCATGGTGGATTCCCTTGTGAACCTTGGCCCACGCTAGCCTAGGATTGAGAACCCAGGGGTCTGAATTTTTGGCGACTCTGTCCCTGCCAATCATACCTGTTCTGCGGCATAGGTGCATTGGTGGTAAATGAGACATAGTTGGAAGGCCTCTTCTGGAAAATGGACCTGTTGCCCTTGCTTTGCCTTTGTTCATTCTCATGCCCAGCTGATCTTGCCTTCTTGCTCAGATGCTCCTCTCTGTCTTTTCTCTTCTCATCCTCTACCTGTTGAGCATACACCATTAGTCTTGAAATATTCATATCGGAGATCAACAATGCTGCTTTGCACTCCTTCTTCACATGTCTCCCCAATCCAGAGATAAACTTTCTCATCTTTGACCTCATATCTGGGATCATTTCTGGAGCATACTTGGACAGATGGATAAACTTTAGGCTGTACTCCTTAACAGTCATACCCTCTTGTTTCAGATTAACAAACTCTTCCACTTTCGCTTCCCTCAATTCTCGAGGAAGAAAATGGTCAAGAAAGGCTCCCTCAAATTCATCCCACATAGCAGGTTCAACATCCTCACCTGTACCTTATTCCCATTGGTTATACCAGATATTTGCCACATCCTTGAGCTGGTAGGACACCAACTCAACCCCCTCAATCTCCGTAGCATGCATATCTTTCAGAATTTTCCACATCTCATCAATAAAATTTTAGGGGTCTTCATCAACCTTAGAACCCGTGAATGCCGGCGGAATCATCCTCAGAAAGTCTCTAATTTTGGTAGCAACAGATGGCTCTTCGGGACTAGAGCTAAGAGTTGGCGAACTCTGGTTACCATTTTAGGCAGCCACTAATTAAGTGAGCATGGCAATCGCTCCTCTAAAGTCCGCTTCCAAAGTTGGTGCAGGTGGAGTAGTAGGCATTTGAGGTGCCTCCGCATACCTCGTCGGTCGGCCTCTAGCCCTTGATGGGCATACCTATGACTGTGGCATCTCTGCATTATCAGTATTCCTCTGGCTAGTAGTACGTTTAGGAGGCATTATCTATAATGCATAAACACACGAATTAGAAAGGAAGTTTATAAAGTTTAACTCTATCGCACGAATTCAGAGTATGAAAGAAGTGAAACGATTCTTAATGTCTTATAGCCTCCTGATTATAAGTGTGGTGCACAACACACCCATAAGCAAGACTCTACTAGACACGGCTTCATAGACTCCCTAGGACTCTTGAACTCTGAGCTCTGATACCATGTTTGTCACGCCCCGAAAGGGTACCTTATGCGTGGCCGGCACTCGAAAGCCATTTCTGGCCTCCAAGTGAACCACCTGGTCCAGTCACACATTCATTCAATCACCTTCTCTCAGTGGAAGAGTCATTCAATAAAGTACTATTCACAATTTAGGGCCAAAGGCCAAATAACTATCAAATCAACAAACAGTTATAGAAGAACTACTCAAAGAACAATCCAATGTTTCTACAATCCGGTCTATGAAGCCTCTATCAACAATCTGGGAGGTGATAATGACAAGACCATAGCTACCAACAATCAAAATAAAGGAAACTACACAAAACTATACAAGAAACTCAATATCCTTCGAAAACTAGGAGGACTCACCAACTAACTGGGAGTGTGTAGATCTTCAACGGTACGCCGGTTGATGATCTTTAGTACCTTTTTCTGCATCATGAAAAGATGCAGGCCAAATGACGTCAGTACATGGAATGTAAGAGTATGTAAAATGACCAAATGAAATAACCAAATCAACTCAGGAATCTCAACTCAGAAAGAAATACAACTCAACAAGGATCCTAAGTCTAAGCAAGAGTATAGTTTAGACGGGACCAAATCATATACCAATCAACTCGATCCGACTCAGAGTACTACCAGGACCTATGTGGGAGTTTCTCTTATCTGACAACCATCACTTATGGGCCAGTGAAAGTACAACAAACCGATGTTGTTGCCGCGTCCGTTCATACTTTGCCATGGTATGAACGAATCAACCAATCATGGATCCAATCCAACCAAGTCCTATAATGTCAGGACAATAATTTTGGGGAAGCATCCAACTTTAACGGTTCAATCCCCTCCTACGCTTGGCGACATAGTTATTGGGTTTGAGTATGGACTATACTCTTGCCCAATTCGGTGCTCGATACTCCTCCCAAGACTCAATGCTCATAAAACTCCATCCAATCTATTCAATCAAATCATATCGACAAGTCTCATTACAACCTTGTCAACTTATCAACTCTATCACAATCAAACCTCTCCCAATCATACAATCCGATCAATCCCAATCATATTTTTCAAGAGTAGATTAAATATGCATTTATAACAACATACAAATCTATCCAATCGTTTCTCTATTCATTTAACAAATCTTTTAGGACTCACCACAACTCCAAGGTTTTAAATCAACAATTCAAGATAAATAACATATTTAAGAAAATTAGCATTTTTGTCATAATCCACATAGTTAAGAAAAATCAATAAAGTATGTTTAACAACTCATCTTTATCAACTCATACTCACATGAAGGCTCTTTTTAGAAATTTCTTGACTCAACAACATCAACATAACAAGAATCAAATTAATAGATAACAAGACTCATTTGGACATAGGCTTATCAAGAAACTCCATTCTTATGAACATTTAACCTAAAGGAAAGTGTAGGGCACATGGGTGGACTCAACCTATGCTTTGAGTAGCCTTACATACCTTAGAGAAGACTTGAAGAAAACCTTGATGTTGGGTCTTCAATGGAAAGCTTGAATCTTGAAGCTCTTGGAGGCACTTCTTGTTGGAGAAGGATTTGGGGAAGGAGAAGAAGAGAGGGAAAATTTCTAGGGATTTTAGAGAGAGAGAGGGACTGAAAATGGTCCCAAAATGTGCTAAGGCTGATACATATATAATTTGGAAATATTCCCAAATTGCCCTTTCTTCAAAAATCTGGAAAATAGACCAAAAACACCCTGGGCGCGATAGTGGCGCATCGCGCCACTGCAGCGCCAAGTCGAATAGGCTAAAAACCTGCACATCTTTTAATGGCGCATCGCGCCAAGGACCAAACTAATGAGCTTGTTCCAGGCGCGATAGTGGCGCGTTGCGCCCTTACAGCGCCAAACCCAAGTTTTCTGGATTCTGGGAAAATAGGCTTGAAAACCCTGCACACCTCGTAGTGGCGTGCCGTGCTAGGGGCCAAACTACTGAGGCTTGTTCATGGCGCGATAGTGGCGCATCGCGCCACTGCGGTGCGAAGCCTAGATTTCCAGCAGTTGCAACCCATGCCTGAAATTCCTGCCGTGCTAGTTCGTCTTAGAATCGTCATATCTTTTGACTCCGAACTCCAAAAATTACATTCTTTATGGCATTGGAAAGAAGACTCGACAACCTTTAATTTAGGTCATGGTCCACCCAGATTTTCATCATTCAAAAGATAGGGTCGTTAGAAGTCGACCCCTTATATGAACTCATCCTAAAACTTAGCCACGACAAATCTTTTGGACTTAGCTTGGTCCTAGGGGTCCTTTGTGACCGCACATCACCTCCAGCACTCTTCAATTACTCTGGGACTCATATTAACTTATGCCTATAATTCACAATAATAGAGTTCGACCCTACACGAATACAAGAAAAGGTCTGAATCTTAAGGAAAAAATTTGGGGGGGGGGGGGGGGTTTACAATATGTAAGTTGATTAAGTAGATAAAATGATCAATATAAATTTTGTCTCTTAAGGGATATCAAATGAAATTAAATGACAAAAAGATTAATATAAAATTACCACTTTTTTTAAAATCATATACATCTAAATATACAGAGAAAGTTAATCGAATGTGTGATAAGCTTCCAAAAGAAGCGAGTCATTTATTAACTAGTCAAAAAAAAACATAACCAAGTACAAAACTAGTGTTAATGACAACAAGGAAAAGAGATTGAATATCTACAAGATTAACAAAATCTAAAGAGTGATCAATGTGAATAAAAAAATGAGATAAAAAATATCATATCAATAAAATCTAATATAAAAATAAAATACATCAAAACAAACTTAAGTTCTATGTATATTTTTTATTTACCTTTATATTCGTAGGACTTGAGCAAATCTACCATCTCACTTACAAATTCGTTATCATGATCAATCAACAACACAGAAACCTCATTTGTCATACCAAGATAAGGAGCAGCCATGGGATTATCTAATCCTGAAGGATTAGATTGAGGATCTTGCTCTTAGAAAATAACGAGGAGATATTTTGAAGGATGAGATCCAAGAAATAAAAAAACACAGAAGATACTTATAAGTCTTTTGTCCTTTTTAGTTGAAGCTCGAATTTGAATTGATCTCTCCCTTTGAAACTTGTTTATATAGCATCCTACTCTGGCTAGTACACATATTATTGTTAAAAATATCAATAATTATTTTGAACTTTTTTTCATTTTTTTGAGTCATGACAAGATTACACTTTTGTCTTTTTTTCATTTTTTGAATCATGACAAGGTTATACATTTATCTTTTTTTCTACTTTTCCTTTTGCAAATTTAATATGGAGGGAAATATTTTCTTGATGACATCATTTTTTAATGTTTAGTCACTTAAATATATGTTCTAAAAAATGTCATCAATTATAAGAAAAAAGGCTTATGTCCCTTAAGGGGTCTAATGTGAGAGTTATTTACCTTTAAAAAATATTTTAATTTTTTATTTCAATTATTTCAATCAATACTTATTTATTATTATTAATTATTAATTAATGTTCAAAAGCGCCATAAAATCATTATTTCCCAATAATATCCTTCACATTGTATTATTAATTAATGAACTGAACTTTTAAAAAGTTACATTTAAAACAATCCACAATATTCTTGTTGTGTTTGTTGTTGATTGTATTGTTGGGCTATATGTTGATCAGAATTGAAATGATAATATAGTGTATGTGTGCATCAAAAATTACAGGTTTCTGCTGTCAAAAAAATGCAGAAAAAGTGATTTACAGGGCCCTTTTGTCTGTCGCTTTTTCTGTATTTTTTTAAAAATAAATTCCAAAAAAAGCGACGGACAAGGTCGCCTTGTCCGTTGCTTTGTTCTTCGTATGAAGAAAATGAAGAACAAAGCAGCGGACATAGCAATACTGTCCGTCTCTTTTCAAAAAATAAAAAAATAAGAAATAACAACAGACTGCGTCGCTAAGTTCTTCATGTTCAAGAACAAAGCGACGTTGTCCGCTGCTTTACTCAAAAATAATTTTTTTAAAAAAATACAAATAAGCGATCGGACTGCATCATACATGGCGACACAGTCCGTCATTGTTTGAAAAGTGTCGAGACAAAAAGCGAAGGAACTAACTGTGTTGCTTTTTCATCGATTTTGACCAAAAAAGCGATGCTGTCCTCGCTTTTGTCTGTTGCTTTTAACAATTTTTTAGTAGTGTCAAAGTTCAAATTAGCATAACTTGAGTTCTTAAGCTCAGAATTTGATGATTCAAAGCTTGGTGTGTTCGGAAAGTTTGGAGGAACATGTTGGAGTGTCGGGAGTGCTGGGGATCACTCATTTGAGGCACTTTTGGCCCAACGGGGCTACCAGCCCTTCTCTTTTATTTTTTTCTTGGTGATTTTTATGCATACATTCTCATTTTAAACTCCAAAATTGGTCCTTATCAATTTTAAGTGAATTTGGTATCAAAATGACCGTATTGATGTTCTGAAACTATTTTTGATAGTGTGGCAGCGTTCTGAGGCCATCTGAAAGAGAAAAACTCTGAAAACATGATTTTGGAGCGCGCGGTCTGATTTGAGGTAGGCTATGACTTCACTTTCTTTAAATTGAGCTCAAGAGTGTGACTTCATATTGATTAGATGGAATTTAGGTTTGTTAGGATCTTGATTATGATTAGTTACTTAAAAATCATGTTTTAGGCTTATTTCGGGTGCTTTTGGGAGCTTGTGAGCATGCGTACTTGTTTAGTGATCATCCTTACCTTATGGCTTAGATTATTCTTATTTTTTGATGATGTTTAGAGCATGTTTGGACTTAGCCTAGGTGTAGACTAGTGTTTTCCTTGACTTTTGTATTTTGGAGCCTATAGGCCTTACAACCTCTCCAATGTCGCTTCAGATGGCTTAGAAGAAGACTTAGATCTGATAGACAGAGCCTTAGCTAGGTGGTAAC
Organism: Solanum dulcamara; assembly: GCF_947179165.1. NCBI lineage: Eukaryota > Viridiplantae > Streptophyta > Magnoliopsida > Solanales > Solanaceae > Solanum > Solanum dulcamara. The sequence goes on from NC_077242.1 coordinate 69,315,193, forward strand.
TCAAATTCGATGACCTTTTGTCCATAACTCTTCTTTTCTACTGCTTTGTCACTTCCTTGACTTTTTCTTTGGTGTGGAAGTTATTCCATGGTGGTTCTATGATGACAATATTATTTTGTTGATTCATTTGAGAGGTTTCATCCGCGGTTTGAGGTCTGGGCTGTATGCTTTCCTATTATGGGGGCCACTATCCTCTACGGAGTTGATACCTAGTGGTCTGACTCTTGATTGATTCCATTAAGAGGCCTATTCGCGGTTTGTGGTTTGGGATACACACTGTTTGGCTCTGGATTCACCGTATGTTTTTCTCAATAGTTATAGCTATTATGTGCACCCGTCGAACTTATCGGTATTTGCTTAGATTTTTATTTAAACTTTCAGAGATGTGTACCTTATGGGTTTATGAGGGTCAAATTAGGTGTAGTTAGCTTGTAGTTACTCTAATTTGGTCCTTTTATACACTCGTGTGCATTCCTTTTTAGAATTCTGCTCCTTGACCTTATTTTTGTGTTATTCCCACTTTTCATATTGTTTTTACTTTTCAAGCATAGTCTTCCAATGATGCCTATTGAGTACATGTTGTTTTCATACTAATACTACAATGCATATGTTTTTGTGACGCAGGTCCGAGTACTAGTTACCAGCGCTAATTTGAGCCTATTGTAGTCTAGTTCCGAAGGCAAGGGTGAGCACATGGCGTCCTGGATTTACCTGTCTCCTTCTATATAAAGTGACTAGTCTTTTTCTTTATGAGACAAACGTTGTTTCTGTGGTTCACTTTTGGGAATTGTATCCGTTTTGTTGTTGTTCTATACTTGTGACTTCCAGGTTCTGGGAGGGATCCTTTGATTTGTCTATATATTTTATCTCATGAACCGAATCTGGGTGTGATGGTACCTATCCTTTCCCACCGGAAAAGTCAGCCTAAACCCCAATATTTACGGAGAATAAAGCGGAAACAATCTAACTAAATAAGTAATAAACAAGAACAAAAGTCTTTCAACTTAAATACCCCCAAATATTGGTTTTCACGTATATAATCCAGTAAAGGAAAATAAAACTAAAAAGAAATACAAGTCTCACTATGTGTTCAACTCTCAAATAGAGTAAAACATAAAAATACAAGAAATCTAAAAGTTCATTAAATAACAATGGCTACCTCTCACAATCCCCTAAAAGCCTCGAATAATCAGAAGGGACGGCTGATCAAAATCCAGGCTCAGAACCTACACAAATGTAGAAGCAAGGGTGAGTACCAAACAACACGGTGACCAACAAGCTAACTAGCAAAACTAAGTAAATCTAATAGAAAACACGAACTTCTTTCCAACCAAACCCAACCTCTGTAACCTGAACCTGCACAGAAATCAGCCCAACCTAACAGTTCATACTAAACATTTTAATAAGTTTCAGATCATAACTCAATATCATAAGATATAACGTACAAGTAATCACAAATCACATATAAGCATCAATCTTTCACGCACAGATATGCAGAATATACATATGCACACTCAATGATCATGCTTGTGTACAATCGCCGGCAAAGACCTCAACATGATAATCTCTGATCAAAAATGACCTCGATCCCACAATAGCTGACCAAAAATGGCCTCAACCTCACACCTTACCGGAATTGACCTCGATAATATAATCCCATTGGAAATGACCTCAGGGATATAATCCCATCAAAAATGACCACGACAACATAATCCAATCAAAAATGACCTCAGTAATATAATCCCACCGAAAATGGCCTCAGCAATATAATTCCATCGGAAATGACCTCGACAATATAATATCTTTGACCGAAAATGACCTCAGCCTCACAATCATATACCTCTCATCAAAGTGTTTCAGAACCAATGCAAACAGTATGCTCACACAAGTAATGAGGAATAATCAATTCAAACAAACCACAATCATAATCGGACTATCAAGTATTTCATCAAATGCACATAGATATCTAGATCACGGTATGTAATATTCAATTCTCAACAATAACACACATCATCGTTTATTAACCCCGTCGATTAAATTACATTAGTTCATATCACAATTCAACCCATAACCTCATTCATAGTACTCCCCAACACATATACACACGGGAAATTCAGAATTCTAAAAGATTCACAAAGTTTTAAAAGTCCACTTGCCTTAACCAATACACTATCAATCAATCCATGTGAGCCTTCCCCTTTTGAATGCACTCCGAATCACCACAATCTATGCAAATACGAACCCTCAATCAAAATATGAAACCAACAACACCTAAATCATAGTTTTTGGAAACCGGGCCGAAATTTATCCGAAATGCCCGAAAACCCGATTCCAAAAATGAGAAACAAATTCTAATTTTTTTTACAAGAACATCATCTTTAAAATATTTGGGATCTACTAGTGAAAACAGAAGTGAATTCAGACTTAAAACGAGCCCACAATCCTCAAAACATTGAAACTAACCAAGTTCTTGAAAACCCCAAATTTCCTCACTTGAAATCTCCAAGTTCAGGATAAAATTAGTAAATAATTAATGAAAAATGATGAAATCATGGTAAAATAACTTACCCAACCAATTTCCCTCAAAAGTTTCTCAAGAATTCACCTCCCCAAGCTTCCCAAGCTCCAAAAATGGTGAAATGGAGTTTAATTCACGAAATGGTGTTTAGACATTGTTCAGGGGTCATTTGCTCTCCACAAATATGGATAACTAACTCCACTACAACGGAGGCTAACCAAAAGACCCTCCATGAATGAGGCATAAGCTCCACGAAAGCGGAGAAGAGACATTGTTCCATTCGTGAAGGTGGCCAAGTTTCCACGAATGCGTAGAAGGAACTTCATACCTTCCGCGATCGCGGGCAAGTCTCCGCGAATGCGGAGAAGAACCTTCAGGAACTAGAAAAAGGAGACCACCAAAATTCACTAAGACTCAAATCTAGGAATCAACAATCGAGATTTATTCGAAATCCCATGCACACAAACCATATATGCAACCCTACTAAATTTGACGTTTTGGACTCAGTGGAACTATCAGAATTCTAATTTACGGTCTCCTTGAAACAAAACTTGATAAGTTGCAACTAAACTTATTCCAAACCTTAAAAGACTAAAATTCCCTTGGAGCTTCCTAAAAATACACAGGAACTCTACCTAGGCCTAAAATTACCCTCCGAATTCAACAGAGTCCTCAAAATTAAATTTCGAGCATCTGATCCTCAAACATTGACCAAAATTAACTCTATGGCCAAAACCTCAAATATTTCCAACTCCACACATGAAATCCATGATACACCCTGAATATGATTCCGTCAACTCTTCTGGACCAATTGCAACATTCTGGAACTAATGGAATTGACAAAATTTGATTTTGAGACTCAAAACTCTGAATGACCTTAAATATTATTTTTGAGTCATTTTAAATTTCTAAAACTCAAAATTTACAAAAAATCTCAACTTTTCAAGAAAACCCACGAAAAAGACATCAAATATCAATCAATTATGACTTGGGAAAACTACCGGAAGAGGTACAATGGTCTTTTTATGAAAATTTCTAAAAATGACCTTCAGGGTTATTACATCATTTACCACTAAAAACCATGTTCGTCCTCGAACATAAAGTAAAATAAAGTACCTAAAACCTTGAAAAGTTGTGGATATTGAGCCCATGTGTCATCATCCGATTCCCAAGTCGCCTCTCCAACTGAGTGGTGCCTCCCACTATACCTACACTAAACTTATCTCTTTGGTCCTTAACTTATAGACCTGTCTATGAAGAATGGCTATGTGCTCCTTGTCAAAAGTCAAATCTTAACCCAACTCTGTCGTGTCAAGAGATAACACAAGAGACTCATTCGGAAGAGCATACTTTTGGAGCATGAAAATATGAAACACAGGATATACCACTGATAAGCTAGGTTGTAAATCCAATCTATAAGACACCTCTCCCACTCACCCTAAAATCTCAAATGGGTCAATAAATCGAGGGCTACGCTTTTCCTTCTTTCTGAAATGCATCACGCCCTTCATAGGCGACACTCGGAGCCAAACATGGTCCCCTTCCATGAACGCCAATGGTTGAACTCTCCTATCCGCATAGATCTTTTGCCTACTCTGGGATATCAAAAGACTACCCTGGATCATCCAAACCTGCTCCATGGCATCTCTAAGCAAGTTCGTGTCTAAAGAGTCCATCTCAGCTGAATTGAACCACCCAATATGAGATCAACACCACCTACCATACAATGCCTCAAATGGGGCCATCTGAATATTGGAGTGATAACTGTTTTTTTAGGCAAATTCTGCTAAGGGAAAATATTGATCATACCTAGCACCAAGATCAATAATACATGCTCAGAGCATATCCTCCAACACCTGAATTATCTGCTCAGACTAGCCATCAGTTTATGGATGAAAAGTTATACTTATATCAAGCTTACTACCCAGACCCTACTATAATTCCTGCCAAAAATGTGAAGTAAACACTGAACCCCAATCCGAAACAATGGATAATGGGACACCATAAAACCGAATGATCTATACAACCAGTTAACTTATCTATTGTGTACTTCACTTTAACTGGAATGAAATGAGCAGACTTGGTTAGTCTGTCAACAACCACCTATATAGAATCATAACCACTTATAGTGGCTGGAAAACCTACAACGAAGTCCATAGTGATCCGCTCCCACTTCCAAGTAGGAATGGGCATCCTCTGACACACACCTCTAGGCCGCTGGTCCTCACACTTGACCTGTTGACATGTCAAATACTTGGACACAAACTCTGTGATGTCCTTGTTCATCCCACACCACCAATAATGTTGACTAACGTCATGGTACACCTTTGCCATGCCCAGATGAATGGAATATGGGAACAATGGGCCTCCTCTATTAGCAGTCTGATGAAATCACCTACCTTGGGCACACAAATCCTGCCCTCAATCCTTAAAACCCCCTTTGAATCAAGTTTAGCCGCCTTGGCTTCACCTCTCATCACCTTATCTTGAATGAGACATAACTTTTCGTCATCTTATTTTCTCTCTTTCTAAATCCTTCACTCTTCTTAAAACCTGCAATCGAAAAAAGCTATTAGCTAACCTCTAAAGCTCTGTAGCCAAGGGCTCCTGTCTACACTAATCCTTGTGAGACTCCCCATACTAGGAGCCTTCCTACTCTAAGCATATTCCACCACATTGGCCTTCCACGATTGATACAAAATAGTTATATCATAGTCCTTCAATAGCTCAAGCCATATACGTTGTCTCAAGTTTAGATCCCTCTGACTGAAGATGTACTAAAGAATTCGGTGATCGGTGAATACCTCACAATGCACACCATACAAGTAATAACACCATAGCTTCAACATAAATACCACTACCATTAACTCTAAATCATGGGTAGGGTAGTTCTTCTCATGAACCTTCATCATTCTAGATGCATAGGAGACTACCTTTCCTTTCTGCATCAAAACTCCACCCAAGTCAACAGTGAAAGCATCACAATACACAGTGAAGTCTATACCCTTCTTAGGTAGGGTTAAAACAAGAGTTGAAGTCAACAAGGCCTTGAGCTTTTGGAAGCTCGCCTCACACTTATTAGACCAATGAAAATCTATCACCTTTTAAGCCAGTCTAGTCAATGTAACCATAATAGGAGAGAATCCCATCACGAAGCATTTGTAATATCCCGCAAAACCCATAAAATCCTGAATCCTGATAGGGAAAGTAGGCCTGGTCCAGCCTCTAACTACCTCAATCTTGAATGGATCCACCCTAATACCCTCCTTGGATGCCACGTATTCAAGAAATGCCACAGAATCAAGTCAAAGCTCATATTTGGAGAAATATTTGTACAACATCTGCTCCATCAACTTCTGAAACACCAAATTTAAATGACTAGCATGATCCTCTTCTATCTTGGAGTACACCAACATATCATCAGTGAAAATAATATAAAGGAGTCCAGATACGACCTAAACACCCCATTTATCAACTCCGTGAACGCTGCTGGGGCATTGGTCAGCCCAAAGGACAAAACCAAAAACTCATAATGGTCATAACGAGTTTGGAAAGTGATCTTAGGAATATTTAATGGTCTTATCCTTAACTGATGGTACCCAGATCTCAAATTGATCTTGGAGAACAAGGTCTCTCCCTAAAGCTGATCAAACAAAATCATCAATACGAGAAAGAGGATATTTATTCTTAACTGTCACCTTGGTCAACTGTCTATAATTGTTGGACATTGTCATAGACCCATCCTTCATCTTCACAAATAGAACTAGTGCACCCTAAGCCGACACACTAGGGACAATAAACCCCATACTCAATAGATCCTACAACTGTTTTTTCAATTCCTTCAACTCTGCCATATCCATGCGACAAGGTGAAATAGAAATGGGTACCTCCAAGTTGATAGAAAAGTCAATATCCCTATCTGAAGGAACTCCCGAAAGATCAGTAGGAAACACATCAGCGAACTTCTTAACTACGAGAATAGACTTCATGGGAGGTGACTCAACACTAGTATCTTGAATAAAATCCAAATAGGATATTCACCATCTATCAATTAATATCTGAGCACACATATATTTATGAGCTTACTAGGATAGGAACCACTAGTTTCTTTCAACTCGACTTCGGAACACCAGTTAATATTGAAGTCACAGTCTTAGCAAACAATCAAGAATAACATGATAAGGAGAAAGGTAATCCATACTCAATATCATAACAAAGTCTACTATCCCAGTACAATTATGTCAACCCAAGTATCTTACTTGGCTAAAGAAATAAGACAGGATCGATAGACTTGATCCACCACTAAGGGCTCACCAATAGGTACAGAAATGGGCATGTGATCAAAAGTCAAATCAAATCCAGATGCAAGATAGGTAGACACATACGAGAATATAGATCTAGGGTCAAATAACATAGATGCGGGTTGATGGAAAACCAGGACAATACCTGTGATAACTGCATTGGAAGCATCAGCCTCAGGTCTCCCCGAAAAAGCATAACACTGATCTCCTCTACCACCACCCACTTGAATTGTACCTCTACCTCATGGAACCACACCACCACCACTAGAGGCTCTACTTTAACACCCCTTAAAATATTGTATGTGGTGTTTTAAATCTCCATGAAAATGATACTACTTTTTTTATTTTTGGCCTAACTTTTCATAGGATAGTCCAAATTAGGTGAGGGTGAGTTGATGGAGTCCTGGATTTACATATACCATCCAATATGAGATCAACACCACCTACCATATAATGCCTCAAATGGGGTCATCTGAATGCTGGAGTGATAACTATTTTTGTAGGCAAACCTTTCTAAGGGATAATATTGATCACACCAAGCACCAAGATCAATAACACATGCTCAAACCGTATCCTCTAACACCTGAATTATCTGCTCAGATTGGCCATCAGTTTATGGATGAAAAGTTGTACTTATATCAAGCTTACTACCCAGACCCTACTGTAATTCCTGCCAAAAATGCGAAGTAAACACTGAACCCCGATTCGAAACAATGGATAATGGGACACCGTGAAATCGAACGATCTATACAATTGGATAACTTATCTATTGTGTACTTCACTTTAACTGGAATGAAATAAGCAGACTTGGTTAGTCTGTCAACAACCACCTATATAGAATCATAACCACTCATAGTGGCTGGAAAACCTACAACGAAGACCATAGTGATCCGCTCCTACTTCCAAGTAGGAATGGGCATCCTCTGACTCACACCTCCAGGCCGCTGGTCCTCACACTTGACCTGTTGACATGTCAAATACTTGGACACAAACTCTGTGATGTCCTTGTTCATCCCACACCACCAATAATGTTGACTAAGGTCATGGTACACCTTTGCCATGCCCAGATGAATGGAATATGGGAACAATGGGCCTCCTCTATTAGCAGTCTGATGAAATCACCTACCTTGGGCACACAAATCCTGCCCTCAATCCTTAAAACCCCCTTTGAATCAAGTTTAGCTGCCTTGGCTTCACCTCTCATCACCTTATCTTGAATGAGACATAACTTTTCGTCATCTTATTTTCTCTCTTTTTAAATCCTTCACTCTTCTTAAAACCTGCAATCGAAAAAAGCTGTTAGCTAACCTCTAAAGCTCTCTAGCCAAGGGCTCCTGTCTACACTAATCCTTGTGAGACTCCCCATACTAGGAGCCTTCCTACTCTAAGCATATTTCACCACATTGGCCTTTCACGATTGATACAAAATAGTTATATCATAGTCCTTCAATAGCTCAAGCCATATACGTTGTCTCAAGTTTAGATCCCTCTGACTGAAGATGTACTAAAGAATCCGGTGATCGGTGAATACCTCACAATACACACCATACAAGTAATAACACCATAGCTTCAACATAAATACCACTATCATTAACTCTAAATCATGGGTAGGGTAGTTCTTCTCATGAACCATCATCATTCTAGATGCATAGGAAACTACCTTTCCTTTCTGCATCAAAACTCCACCCAAGTCAACAGTGAAAGCATCACAATACACAGTGAAGTCTATACCCTTCTTGGGTAGGGTTAAAACAAGAGTTGAAGTCAACAAGGCCTTGAGCTTTTGGAAGCTCGCCTCATACTTATTAGACCAATGAAAATCTACCACCTTTTAAGCCAGTCTAGTCAATGTAGCCGTAATAGGAGAGAATCCCATCACGAAGCATTTGTAATATCCCGCAAAACCCATAAAATCTTAAATCCTGATAGGGAAAGTAGGCCTGGTCCAGCCTCTAACTACCTCAATCTTGAATGGATCCACCCTAATACCCTTCTTGGATGCCACGTATTCAAGAAATGCCACAGAATCAAGTCAAAGCTTATATTTGGAGAAATATTTGTACAACATCTGCTCCATCAACTTCTGAAACACCAAATTTAAATGACTAGCATGATCCTCTTCTATCTTGGAGTACACCAACATATCATCAGTGAAAATAATATAAAGGAGTCCAGATACGACCTAAACACCCCATTCATCAACTCCATGAATGCTGCTGGGGTATTGGTCAGCCCAAAGAACATAACCAAAAACTTATAATGGTTATAACGAGTTTGGAAAGTGGTCTTAGGAATATTTAATGGTCTTATCCTTAATTGATGGTACCCAGATCTCAAATTGATCTTGGAAAACAAGGTCTATAATTGTTGGAAATTGTCATAGACCCATCCTTCTTCTTCACAAATAGAACCAGTGCACCCTAAGGTGACACACTAGGGAGAATAAACCCCTTACTCAATAGATCCTACAACTGATTTTTCAATTCCTTCAACTCTGCCATATCCATGCGATAAGGTGGAATAGAATTGGGCACCTCCAAGTTGATAGAAAATTCAATATCCCTATCCGAAGGAACTCCCAAAAGATCAGTAGGAAATACATCAGCGAACTTCTTAACTATGGAAATAGACTCCATGGGAGGTGACTCAACACTAGTATCTCGAAGAAAATCCAAATAGGACATTTACCATCTATCAATTAATATCTAAGCACACTTATATTTATGAGCTTACTAGGATAGGAACCACTAGTGCCTTTCAACTTGACCTTCAGAAAACCAGGTAATATTGAAGTCACAGTCTTAGCATAACAATCAAGAATAACACGATAAGGAGAAAGCTAATCCATACTCAATATCATATCAAAGTCTACTATCCCAGTATAATCATGTCTACCCAAGTATCTTACTTGGCTAAAGAAACAAGACATGATCGATACACTCGATCCACCACTAAGGGCTCACCAATAGGTATAGAAATGGGAATTTGATCAAAAGTCAAATCAAATCCAGATGCAACATAGGTAGACACATACAAGAATATAGATCTAGGGTCAAATAACATAGATGCGGGTTGATGAAAACCCAGGACAATACCTGTGATAACTGCATTGGAAGCATTAGCCTCAGGTCTCCCCGAAAAAGCATAACACTGATCTCCTCTACCACCACCCACTTGAATTGTACCTCTACCTCATGGAAACACAACACCACCACTAGAGGCTCTACTTTAACACCCCTTAAAATATTGTATGTGGTATTTTAAATCTCCATAAAAATGATACTGATTTTTTATTTTTGGCCTAACTTTTCATAGGATGGTCCAAATTAGGTGAGGGTGAGTTGATGGAGTCCTGTATTTACCTATCTCCTTCTATATATAGTGACTAGTCTTTTTCTTTTTGAGATAAGCCTCATTTTTGTGGTCTACTTTTGGGACTTGTATCCATTTTGTCGTTGCTCTGTACTTGTGACTTCCATGTTCTGGGAGGGATCTTTTGATTTGTATATATATTTTGCTTGCTTCCACTCATTATCCTATTATTTTCTGCAATTATTTATTTTTGTATAGTTTCTACCCTTCAATCCATTACATGTAATTTTGGGTTATGGGTTAGCTTATCTACAGTTGGATTATAGTAGGTATCCTAATGACTTGAGAAATTGAACCATGACATGCTACTATCATGTATTGTTGATTTTTCTAGGTTGATTATGAATGTGGTGTGGAGATTATTTTTGGCAGGGTGTATTAAGTCCTTTTTAGAAGAGTCTCAGCTCATTTTGGACAGTTTGAGGTCACTTTTAGATATTTAAGGTCATTTTTGAATAGTATATGGACCTCAATAGTCCCCTATGGTTCCAATCAAGATATACTATATATGGCAGTGGGTATATATAGATCTTGGTTGGTGTATTGCATTATATTTTTATTGTATCTTGGGTGTTATGGTGATATGAGAGTTGAGTTTTGTGATTCAGAAAGTAACTCTACTACTCTTATTTTGAATTCACAGTGATTTGAGCTACCTGGACTTGATTTATATTTGTTGTTGTTGACATTAGTTGCTTGTCTATGTCAGTGTTACATGAAGTGGGTAGTATTTGTGTTGAGTATCAGAACAAGGCAACTTAGGATCGATCCTCTCCATCACTTTGGATTTAGGTCACTGAATGATGTTGTTGAGTACACATGGATATGTACTAACGCTTGTTTATTTTTGCACCTTGTGTTGCAGGTGGTGAGTGGGCTACTCAGTAGTTATGTTCAGAGTATTCTTCTCGAGATGCTAAGGTAGCTACCTTGAACATCCTCAACCTTAGAAGATCTCTTCTATCCCTCGTATCATGTCAACTTCCTTCCTTTGATATATTTGAGACGTTGTATTCTAAATGATTAGACGATTGTATTAGTGACTCCAGATTGTGAGAGAAGTTTGTACTTAGTTCTGTTTTTTCACGAGTTTTATGAAAGAGGTAATTTTATGACAATGGTTGACATAAAATGCTAATTTCCAGCAATATAATGGTTCACATTGCTGGAATAATTGTTGTGGATGATGAAGAATAAGATAGATTGTTACATATACTGATCTTTTACTGGATCACATCACAAGATGTAACTGAAGATATGTCTCTTTTAAGTATAACCATCTTCCTTCACAGAGGGTTGTTGAATCCAAAGAGGTTAAGTAGAGGTGTAATTTCCTTCACATTGGTCAAGATCCTATTGCCTCTGTCGCATGTCTTGACGTGCCATGTCACTTGACAAATGACATCAAACTGTGCCTTTAGAAATGTGAGCTCATCATTTGTGGCACAATTGAATGGATTAGTTCAATATTCAATTATATTTATTTGGATTAATATATCTTGAATATTGCTCGAAACTTTTAATTATTTAAATATAACTAAATTTTGCCATCCATAGTACTATAAAAAATTAAAATGATACTATATAGTCTTAGGAAAAAAGAAAAAGATGCAACTTCCGCTAGAGGAAACAACTTTGTCTCTACAAAGAGCCTTCATTGGATCATATTGAAGAATCATCAGGAAAATTTGTAATATCTGGAAATTGGACAGTTGATGCCACCTGTATATGTAGGTTCAAGGTAAAATCAATAAGAGATTACAGTGTGTAAGGTAAGATAAATTCTTAAAACATAAGTCAGTTGTCAAAACATTATTTTTTACGAAGAATTTTATTCATCAAATAAGTTGAAAATGACTTTTTTCACTTTTAGATGAAAGTCAGTTTCTTTCACAATGCTCTCAATTTTCACTTTTGGACGAAAGTCAGTTTCTAAAAAAATCATCAAAACACTATCCGATTTGCTAAGGGATCGTTTGATTCAAAACAAGGATATTAAAGAGTATAATCCCCCATCATATAAAGATATAAATATATTACACAAATATTTTGATTGAAAAACTTATTTTGAAAGCTAATATAAATAATCAAGCACAGAATAAACATAATATCAAATTTTATATCAAGATTAATATTCTATCTGAATAGAAAAAGTCATTCATGAGAAAATAATTTATTTATAAATAACTCTCATCATGACAAATGTAGATAAATAAATAGTAGCATTGCAACATAAACAAAGTTTAGATAGAAGCACTAACCATATCATCAGAGTAGACTTGATCAAACTCATTGTCATGTTCATTGGATAGGTTAAAGCTTGGAGGTTCAAAATTCTGAAAGAGAAAATCCATATTACTGAAATCAAAATAATCATCACAATTTATCATCTCATTTGGATCACTTCCTTGGGTATCACTCACATGTGATGTAGTGACAATATTGTTGGGTTGAGACATGTTTGGTTCACCATTATATTGTTGAAAATTAACATTTGCTACTCCCAATCCATTAATTGTCGCATTTCCAATATTTGTATCTGACATTATTGAATATGTTACTACATCCAAGGCGTTGTCATTTTGAGAATGATGGATCTCATTGTTAAACTCTAGCCCAGGTCTATAATAAGCGCTTCCAATATTTGATCCTTGTGATCCCAACAATTCAGATAAAGGTACCTGTTGTTGTTGTCGTTGTTGCCCGGCAACATTGTTAGTTTCGACTGATGGTAAAAATGGGGTATTGAATGGGTTGAGGTATTTGGGATAAACTTGAAGTTTAGGTTGATAGACCTTTTGCAAAGTTGAACTCTCTCCTCTAGAAAAAATATTGCTATTTGGTAGAAATGGAATATCTTGGACTCTTTGGGTTTTTGGGTCATATTGTTGTTGTTGTCACGACCCAAAATGGGTCATGAGTGACACCCACACTTAACCTCCTAGGTGGGAGAACCAACGATACAAACCCCAACTAATAAATATAACAATAATGCGGAAGCTCAAATAAATACATTTTCCCCAAAACCTGAAAGTCATCACATGGAGGACATCTAAATTCTAAAACTAAGTCTCGAATTATCAAACACCAAATAAATAACATAACGTATCCAAAAACTAAGGGCGTCATGCCATGACAAGAGATTCCATCGCCAGCTAGAAGGATAGCTCACCCTGAAATCTTATGAACTGGAGACTAACTAGAGATGAGGTCGAGTCGAAACCGATGGAAGACTCGCTGCACTCCACAAATAAAACAAGAAAAGATACAAGTAGGGGTCAGTACAGGACAACATGTACTGAGTAGGTATCATCGGCCGACTCAAAATAGGAATCAATATGCAATAAGTAATAGCGGAAAATCAACCGTAGCACTTAATATGTGGCAACCAACAAGATCAAGATCAAGTGACAACATAATGAACAATTTCATAACCAATCAACAATATCAAGATCACACAGGACTCATGCCTCCACATCACACTCTTTTGAAAAATGAGTTATTGGAGATTGGGTAGCATTAAGTCATTTTAAATTGTTCTCCTTTTATATTACCGTGCCGGAACGTGACACCCGATCCAATAATACCATGTCGGAACGTGACACCCGATCCAAATATATCGTGTCGGAACGTGACACCCGATCCAAATATACCGTGCCGGAACGTGACACCCGATCCAAATATACCGTGTCGGAACGTGACACCCGATCCAAATTAATTTATCATTCTTCATAATTACATTCCCCTTCATTAACAATATTTTATCAAGCCTTCTTTATTCAAGGCACCATTTTTGATAGGGCAAGTTCAAGATTATGGATTTCATGGCCTCGGGATTTCAGACCAATCACAATAACATATCAACCATCCAAACCACAACAATTAAATGCGTAGTAAACTTCACACATTACTCAATGAATATCAATCACTATTAAGAGTCTATCTATGATATAGAATAAAAACCATAACCTACCTCAATCGAAGAACCGAATCCAAGTCAGCTAATTCACGAATGTCTTTTCTTCCTTAAAGCCTCACGTTTTCAATCTATCAATTATACAATATTCGTAAGCAACTGAGTCCATAAACACTCATGTTACTATGTGTCTAGCTTAGACCTAAAACTCACCCAAATCTATAATCAAATCCTAATTATCAAGTCTAGGGTTAGGTCTCAATTCCTCCAATAACATAAATCTAATTATATTTGTATAATACAATACCCTATTAATTTATTACTTATATCAATATATCAAAACTTAAATCATAATTAAATAGCCAAAACAATAAATAAAAAAAAAACGTGCAAGCAGGTTGGTTTCTCACTTTCACATTTAACAACTATGTGAAAGTATAATGGTCCAATATGAAGTCCAATATGAAGTATATCATATATATACAATTCAGAAAACATTTTTGGTGGCTTACCTGAGGCTAGTTTGTCTCCTCTTTTTTTTTCCTTGTACGTGCTGCCTTCTATTCGTCGTCTGCGAAGGTAAGTTCCTCGTCCTTTCTTGCTTCTTTTTCTTTTCTAAAAATTCTTATGTATTGAAGTGATAAAACCTATTAACTTATTTTAATGAATATAGAATAAGTGGTATAGGATATTAAATATATTACCACTTTAGCCCATTAACTAAATAAGTTATCTAAATTCATTCCTCAATTAAATAACCTTAGTTATCAATTAGTCCAAAGTACCCATTAAAAATTTATGGGGTGAGTCTTTTATGAAATAAAAAGCCCTAGTATTCAAAATGACCTAATGGGTCATTACAACAGATACCAATTTACCCACCGTTCGTCCCCGAACGGTCAAAAGAAGAGCGAGGGTTGAAAAGGGTACCTGACTCGACGAACATATGTGGATATGTTCCACGCATATCTGCCCCAGTCTCCCAAGTTGATTCCTCAACTGGACGATTCCTCCACTAGACCTTCACAGATGCAATCTCCCTTTACCTCAACTTGCGGACCTCCCTATCAAGAATAACTACAGGCTCCTCCTCGTAAGACAATTTCTCATCAAGCAAGACTAAATCCCAGCGAATAATATAGTTGTTATCACCATGATATTTATTTAGCATATACACATGAAACACTGGGTGCACTCCGTACAAACTCGGAGGTAAAGTCAACTCATAGGCCATATCTCCAATACGCTTAAGAACTTCAAATGGCCTAATATACCTCGGACTGAGCTTACCTCGCTTACCGAATCTCACCACACCCTTCATAGGTCTCTATAAACTCCATGTCCCTGACCTTTCGGTCTGCATACTCCTTCTACCTGCTCTGAACGGCTAGAAGCTTCTCCTGAATGAATTTCACCCTCTCTAATGATTCCCTCAAAATATCAGTTCCCCAAGGTCTTACCTCAAACGCATCAAACCAACCAATAGGAGACCTATGTATCCTTCCATACAATGCCTCAAATAGAGTCATATCAATACTCGAGTGATAACTATTATTATACGAAAACTCTGCCAAGGGTAGGAACTGATCCCAATGACCACCAAAATCTATTACGCACGCATGAAGCATATCCTCCAGAACTTGAATTGTCCTCTCAGACTTCCCATCGGTCTGAGGGTGAAATGCAGTGTCCTCCAAAAGTTAGAAGTAAATTGCGTACCTCTATCTGATACGATAGAAACCATAACTCTATGTAATCGAACAATCTCGCGGATATAGAGTTTGGCTAACTTCTCAGCATCATAAGTCACCTTGACTGGAATGAAATAAGCAGACTTAGTTAACCTATCAACAATCACCCATATCGAATCAAACTTACCCAATATCTTTGGAAGGCCGACTACAAAATCCATTGCAATCCTTTCCCACTTCCATTCAAGAATGGGCATTCTTTGAAGTGTCCCTCCAGGCCTTTGGTGCTCATATTTTACTTGTTGACAATTTGGACAATGGGCAAAAAAAAATCAATAATGTCACACTTTATTCTGCTCCACCAATAATGTTGTCTCAAATCGCGATACATCTTGGTTGCACCAGGATGTATAGAGTACCTCGAACTGTGAGCCTCTACAAGAATAGTCTGAATCAAATTATCAATACGAGGCATATATACCTGCCTCTTAATCCTCAAGACGCCTTCCTCATCGATCACAGCCTCTTTGGCCTCTCCATGCAAGAACATATCACGAATCTGACTCGGCTTCTCATCATCAAACTTCTTTTCTTTAATTTTGTCAAGAAAAGAAGATTTTGCCTCCACACAGACCAAAAATCCTCCTTTCTCAGTTACTTCTAGCCTCATAAAGCTATTGGCCAGAGTTTGAACCTCTCTAACCAATGGATGTCTGAAAACCTGCAAATGAGCTAAACTTCCCATGCTCCCTGCTTTTCTTCTCAAGGCATCGACCACTACATTAGCTTTTCCTAGGTGATAAAGAATAGTAATATCATAGTTCTTTAATAATTCCATCCACCTCCTCTGCCACAAATTCAAGTCTTTCTAAGTGAACACATGTTGTAAACTGCGATGATCTGTATACCCTTCACACTTTACCTCATATAGATAATGTCTCCACTACTTTAATGCAAATACAATCGCAACTAACTCTAAATCGTGAGTGGGGTAATTACGTTCATGCACCTTCAATTTCTTTGAAGCATAGGCAATTATATTCTTCTTCTGCATTAGCACTGCACATAAACCAGAATATGATGCATCACAATAAACAATGAAATTCTTACCTTCTACTGGCAAGGCAAGAAATGGTGCAGTAGTCAATAAGGTCTTGAGTTTCAGAAAACTCTCTTCACACTCATCCAACCACACAAATGGAACTTCTACTTGGTCAGATTGGTCAGTTGGAAAGCAATAGAAGCAAATCCCTTGATAAACCGACGATAGTAGCTAGCCAAACCAATAAAGCTCCTTACTTCTGAGACATTAGTGAGCCTTGCCCAACTCTTCACTGCTTCAATATTCTGGGGATCCACCATCACTCCATCCTTAGAAACGACGTGTCCTAATAAGGACACTGAATCAAGCCAGAACTCACACTTAGAGAATTTGGCATATAGCCTTTTCTCCCTTAACAATCCCAAAATGATCCTCAGATGCTCTTCATGTTCTTTTCTACTCTTTGAGTAGATCAATATATCATCAATAAAAATAATAACAAAGAGATCTAAATATGGCTTAAAGATTCCATTTATCGGACCCATAAAGCAGCGGTTGCATTTGTAAGCCCAAAAGACATTACCAAGAATCCATAGTGTCCATACCTAGTTCAAAAAGCAGTCTTCGGTACATCTGTTGCCCGTATTTTCAACTGATGGTAAACAGACCTCAAATCAATTTTTGAGAAAACACAAGCACCCTCCAACTGATCGAATAAGTCATCAATGTGAGGAAAGGGATACCTATTTTTAATAGTTACCTTGTTTAGCTGCTTGTAGTTTATGCACATACGAAGGCTACCATCTTTCTTCTTCACAATTAAAACTGGAGCACCCCAAGGAGAGACACTCAGTCTAATAAAACCTTTACCCGACAACTCTTGAAGTTGGGCCTTCAACTCCCTCAACTCAGCCGGGGCCATTCTATAAGGTGGAATGGAAATAGGGCGAGTGCCGAGCTCCAGGTCGATACAAAAATCTATATCCCTATCAGGTGGCATACCGGATAAGTCTGTGGGGAAAACATCCGTAAGCTCACGCACTATCAAAATAGACTCAATCGATGACACTTCAGAACTGTCATCCCTGAGATGTGCTAGGAAGGCTAAACAACCCTTACTCACCAACCTCTTAGCACGAAGAAAAGAGATAATCCTAACTGGGGCGGGAAGATAGTCACCCTCCCATACCAATTGATCCATCCCAGGCTTGGCTAATGTCATAGTCTTAGAATTGCAATCTAAGATAGCAAAATTTGGAGAGAGACAAGTCATACCCAAGATTATATCAAAGTCAACCATCTCTAAAATAATCAAATCTACATAAGTTCTGCTCCCCACAAAAGTCACAAGGCGAGACCTATACACTTTCTTAATTAGCACATACTTACCAATAGTAGTAGAAACACGAATAGGCATGTTAAGTAAGTCACAGTGTAAACCGAGTCCATCAGCAAATGCGGAAGATACATAAGAAAATGTGGATCCAGGATCAAATAATACGAAAGCCAAGTCATCGCAAACCAGAAGAGTACATGTGATAATAGCATCGATTGTCTCTACCTCTGACCTCCTGGGGAAAGCATAACAATGGGCTCTATTGTGAAGCTATCTGGCTTCACCCCCTCCACCTTTATCACAAAATCAACCACTTCCAAAGGTCTAACCCAATTTTATTTGCACGTTCTTACTAAAATCTTTGATTGCCTTTACCCAAGTTTACTTGTTGGGTCTTCCTGTACCCATAATCTTGTCGTTCCTATATCGATCCACTCTCTTAGAGCTTACGATAAAGTCACCGATCCTTATTTAGAATGTTTGAAATATACTCAACAACCTAAACGCATTAATCGTATCTAAGATATACCCCTAGAACACATTATACCTATCGAGAAGACCGTACCTCAAATGATCTGCACTTTCTTAGTCATTGAATAACTATAAAACATTATCAAATTCGACCCATTCTATCTCTATCCCAAGCGATATACATTCTTTCATAGATCAGGTCGCTAGTAGAAGTAACACAATCCATAATCTAACCAAGTAAGCATCGATATCATTATAGTAGTCATATCCTGACCCTTTTTGATATACACTCAATCTATGAAACTGTAATAGAGATTCTGACCACAATCCTTTCACAAAGTGGCAAAATCTGCTCTTCTAGACTGAAGTAAAGTTGCATATTTGGATAAGGCACGAAACCTGATCTCACAGGCTACAACGAATATCTTTCCTTGCTTTATATTTTGGAACTCATCTCCCCTCTTGTCCCTCTAGGTTCGGGGGATATACTTCTCTATGAAGAAGTCAGAAGATGTTTCCTAGCTGCCTGATCTCTACCCCTGGTGGGATTTATCCAGCGATCTCTACCACGATCTCTCGTCACTAACCATCTCTAGCTATAGCCCTAATGGCTGGCTCAGGCGATGCTATTGTTTTAGTTCTGAACATTTGCAAAAATAGAGTGAAGAAGGTTAGATACCAATTTGTATCACCTAGATACCAATTGAATTCAAGTAATAGCACGAAAGAAAGAAGGAATGGAGTTTTCCTAGAGTCTTGTAACCTCTCGAAGAAAAGTAAAGGCGTCCCCGTACCGTTCCGCAATACTCTACTAGACCTGTCCTTGTGTGATGAGATCATCGAACCTAAAGCTCTGATACCAAGTTTGTCACGACCCAAAATGGGCCATGAGTGACACCCATACTTAACCTCCTAGGTGGGAGAACCAACGATAGAAACCCCAACTAATAAATATAACAATAATGCAGAAGCTCAAATAAATACATTTTCCCCAAAACCTGAAAGTCATCACATGGAGGACATCTAAATTCTAAAACTAAGTCTCGAATTATCAAACACTAAATAAATAACATAACGTATCCAAAAACTAAGGACGTCATGCCATGACAAGAGATTCCATCGCCAGCTAGAAAGATAGCTCACCCTGAAATCTTATGAACTGGAGACTGACTAGAGCTGAGGTCGAGTCAAAACTGATGGAAGACTCGATGCACTCCACAAATAAAACAAGAAAAGATACAAGTAGGGGTCAGTACAGGACAACATGTACTGAGTAGGTATCATCGGCCGACTCAAAATAGGAATTAATATGCAATAAGTAATAGCGGAAAATCAACCGTAGCACTTAATATGTGGCAACCAACAAGATCAAGATCAAGTGACAACACAATGAACAATTTCATAACCAATCAACAATATCAAGATCACACAGGAGGACTCATGCCTCCACATCATACTCTTTTGAAAAATGAGTTATTGGAGATTGGGTAGCATTAAGTCACTTTAAATTGTTCTCCTTTTATATTACCGTGCCGGAACGTGACACCCGATCCAATAATACCATATCGGAACGTGACACCCGATCCAAATATATCGTTTCGGAACGTGACCCCCGATCCAAATATACCGTGCCGGAACGTGACACCCGATCCAAATATACCGTGTCGGAACGTGACACCCGATCCAAATTAATTTATCATTCTTCATGATTACATTCCCCTTCATCAACAATATTTTATCAAGCCTTTTTTATTCAAGGCACCATTTTTGATAGGGCAAGTTCAAGATTATGGATTTCATGGCCTCGGGATTTCAGACCAATCATAATAACATATCAACCATCCAAACCACAACAATTAAATGCGTAGTAAACTTCACACATTACTCAATGAATATCAATCACTATTAAGAGTCTATCTATGATATAGAATAAAAACCATAACCTACCTCAATCGAAGAACCGAATCCAAGTCAGCTAATTCATGAATGTCTTTTCTTCCTTCAAAGCCTCACATTTTCAATCTATCAATTATACAATATTCGTAAGCAACTGAGTCCATAAACACTCATGTTACTATGTGTCTAGCTTAGACCTAAAACTCACCCAAATCTATAATCAAATCCTAATTATCAAGTCTAGGGTTAGGTCTCAATTCCTCCAATAACAAAAATCTAATTATATTTGTATAATACAATACCCTATTAATTAATTACTTATATCAATATATCAAAACTTAAATCATAATTAAATAGCCAAAACAATAAATAAATAAATAATAAAAAAAAACGTGCAAGCAGGTTGCTTTCTCACTTTCACATTTAACAACTATGTGAAAGTATAATGGTCCAATATGAAGTCCAATATGAAGTATATCATATATATACAATTCAGAAAACATTTTTGGTGGCTTCCTGCGAAGGTAAGTTCCTCGTCCTTTCTTGCTTCTTTTTTCTTTTCTAAAAATTCTTATGTATTGAAGTGATAAAACCTATTAACTTATTTTAATGAATATAGAATAAGTGGTATAGGATATTAAATATATTACCACTTTAGACCATTAACTAAATAAGTTATCTAAATTCATTCCTCAATTAAATAACCTTAGTTATCAATTAGTCCAAAGTACCCATTAAAAATTTATGGGGTGAGTCTTTTATGAAATAAAAATCCCTAGTATTCAAAATGACCTAATGGGTCGTTACAGTTGTAGATTTGTAACATTCATTTTAACATGAGACGTCGTCCCAAATTTTCTAAGGCTACTTCTTTGTGTAGAACCACTTGAGAATCCTAATTGACCTGACGGGTGACGAGTAGATTTTTTCTTCTTTGGAACTCTCCAAGTCTTGTTACGACATTTCTATGAGGTGTTAGAAAGAAAAATAATTAAAAGCAAATTATAAATTCAAAAAACACATACTACGATAGTTGAAGACTTGTCTAAAAAGAAAGAGAACAAAGGTTGTAGGAAGAGCAACTGCAACGCTTAAAAAGGATATTCAAGTTGAGATATATATCACGCATAATCCATAAATAGATAGAATAATATATTGTTTTAGCTAAGAAAAAGCATTTTTAAATTGCATGTTCACAAAAGTTTCTTAGTTTAAAAAGATTACAAGAACTTATTTCAACATCTTTGATATATGGCTAATCATGTGGTAGATATATAATTATGATATTTATGGAAAAATTGATATATTTTTCATTTGAACTAATTTTGAGTTGAGTGTGTTTTGAGAAAGAAGTCATTACTTTCAATTGAAAATATTTTTGATGTTTGATATAATAAGTGAACGATAAATCTCTCTTAAAAAGATATAAACTAAAGATAGATGATGATATTATTGAGTGGAATATTCTTTTAATAAAAGCTTTAACTACTAATGGTTCATATTAATGTCCAAATGTTCATTGGCGAAAGTGATATAAAATCTTATTTTACGAAAAATGACTTTCCAATTTTTTCCCATAAAAACGTTTTTTGCGTACAAAAAAAAATTCCTTTACATGAAAATATCTTCTCAAATAAATAATTTTTCCTTGTACCAAATACTCACAAATATTACATAAATAATTCACTACTTAAAAAATTTAAGGATGTACCTGGAGATGACTAGCTATTTGATACATAGTAAGATCAGGCTCATTCATTAACTCAAGAATGTCAGTCGAAAAACATCCTACAAAAAAATTCATAACAATGTAAGATCATTTTAATTTAACATACATCCCTAAATTAAATAAGAAAGATGAATTAAATACAATAATTAGTTTGAGCATCTTAATCTCAAGTAAGTTGACAATGACTATAAGTATGAAGTCATACATAAATGTAAAGTGAACTTACTGCCTTCATCAAGTTGGTTCGCAGCTTCCACAAATTTTTTATGACGATCCTCAGTCCATTCAATGCGAGTCGTACAATAACCTGTCTCTTTTCTTCATTAATCAATTTTCTCTCTTTTCTACTCCTCAATTTGCACTTTTCATTAGATACAACATCAGTTGAAGTCTCATGGATATTATTGCTATCAATATCATCAGCATGATTGTGATCACCATTTTTTTCGAGTCCTTCTCTAGCTTTTTCCTTTTGTATTTTTTTTTCGAAACACAAATTGCCACAAGTACTTCACAACTTCTTGGTGAAGTGACTTTTGCAGGTATAGATAAGCTCCACTTTCAAAAGCTTTCTTTGCTAAGTGTGTATTATGTTTATCACATACACCTGCATTGTTATTTTCAAAATCCTAATCATTAAAATTAAATCATACTGTAAACATTATGTTAGGGTTAAATCAGTTTTTATCTATAATAAAAAATAGTTTCTTACAAAACAAACATTATCATATCACTAAAAGCAAGAATTAGCGCCGTAGAATTTATGTATCTAAATAACAAATTAAAATCCATCGCTAATTCCTTTTGATGACATAGTATCAACAAAATCTACTTAAGGGTTATTTATAGATAAATTAACGATGGATTTGATAACGAATCATTTTTGTAGTGTATAAATGTCATAAATGAAGAGTAAACTTGAATACTTACAAAGTGGAACTATATCTAAGGCCACAACTTGATCCAAAAGATGAAATGAAAGCAAGTCAGGTGAATTCAGATTGATAATCATCACATCAATTTTTTCCTTTCCTTTGGAGAGCATTGACATTCCTTCTGAAGCAATATCAGCTGTCCTAACTATATCAATACACTTTAAAAGTCAATAAAGAACAAGAAAAACATTATGCGTAAAAATTATCATAAGGGTTTGTAAAAATATTTGGAAAATTTCAATTTGGTGTATTTTCTAGCCGGAGTATCACAAATAAAACCGTTATGGAATTATTTAAGCATTAACTTTGTAAAAGGTTTCTAAAATAAGAAGACAAAAGATTATATTTTTTTAGAAAAACCTTCCTTTTATTTTTCTGTTAGATTGTACTATAAAAATGTTCTTTTTCATGTCACGCATATTAATTTTTATGTTCTAATGTTAATTAATTACTTTATTTATTACTAAAATAATTGCTTGTTCTATACATGTGTATTGTATGAACACACAATAACTACAATAATAACATATCCAAAGTAACTTCTACCAATGCGGTCAAAAGAGGATTGTGCGTATGCAGCCTTAACTTTGTAAAGTAATGTATACTATATGATACATACAAAATGTAGCTAACAAAGAAACTCAAGGCAAAAATAATTAATGAATACTAACAAAATAGTTGGATAATCAAAAAAAAAAAAACATATTGATAACCCTAAAATATGCTCAAATTGTTATTTAGATACATTGGCACCATAGATATGAATTGAAAAGGACGGAGGAAAGTATTTCAGAAAAATAAAAAGAATTTTTTCTTCTTCTTGAAAATTAGGTCAAAGACAAACAATTTTTATATCAAGGTCAACAATAATAATAGCCAAATTGACTCTTATCAGGTCCTCTCTTTCTCTACCTTTTCGTTGTCCTAATCTTGTGCCTTTAGGATCTAAATAGTTTTTTTTCTCCAGATTATACATAGATTTGTAAAAATCAAAGATCTAAACTTTAATCAAAACTAATATTTGAAGGATTTAAATAACTTTTCATCCAATTCATCGTCGCTCTAGGTCAATAGACAAAGAATATTTTTTTTTATTTTTTCTACAAAAAGACCAAGAATAAAACGCATATGTAAGTTGATTAAGTAGATAAAATGATCAATATAAACTATGTCTCTTAAAGGGATATCGGGATGAAATCGAAATGACAAAAAAATTGATATAAAGCTATCACCATCTTTAAAAATCATATACAGATCTACAGAGAAAGCTAATCGAGTGTGTGATAAGCATACAAAAGAATTATAAAAAAAGAGAATCATTTATGAACTAGTTAAAAAAAACATAAACAAGTACAAAACTAGTGTTATACAACAAGGAACAGAGATTCAAGATCTATACGAGTAATGAAATCTAAAAAGTGATCAATGTAAAATAAAAAAAATGAGATAACAAACATCATATCAACAAAATCTAATATAAAAATAAAATATATCAAAACAAACTTAAGTTCTATGTAAATCTTTCGGAGATATCTATATTCACCTTTATATTCGTAGGACTTGAGCAAATCAACCATCTCACTTACAAATTCTTTATCGTGATCAATCAACAACACACAAACTTTATTTGTCATACCAAGATAAGGAGTAGCCATGACATTATCTAATCCTTTGGGATTAGATTGAGGATCTTGTTCTTCGAAAGTAACAAGGAGGAGTTACTTGGAAGGACGAGATCCAAGAAATAAAAGGAACGCAGATTATATTTATAAGTCTTTTGTACTTTTTAGTTGAAGCTCGAATTTGAATTGATCTCTCCCTTTGAAACTTGTTTACATAGCACCCTTCTCTAGCTAGTATGCATATTATTGTTAACAATATCAATAATTATTTTGAACTTTTTTCCATTTTTTTGAGTCATGACAAGATTACACTTTTGTCTTTTCTTCATTTTTTGAGTCATGACAAGGTTATACATTTATCATTTTTTCTACTTTTCCTTTGGCAAATTTAATATGGAGGGAAATATTTTCTTGATGAAATCATTATTTAATGTTTAGTTAATTAAATGGAGAAAATGACCAAAATTGTCCCTTATCTTTGCTTTATGACTCAAAATGATCCTTATCTTTTTGTAGGGAGCACTAATAGTCCTTCTTCTTTGAAAAAATGGTGCAGTTTTAGTCTTCCAAATAACTTCCGTCCAAATTTACAACGTTTAGCTCCTTTTGTCCATTCATTAAGCAACAATGAAGGTTAATTATTAATGTTACCAAGTGAATTAATTTTCCACAGATATTGATTCGACTTATCAATTTATAGATATACTAAATTATTATAGAACATTAAGATATCGATTATCAATTTAATTGTTATTTTTTTTATTAAAATAAGCATTAAAACACAATCAAGCTAAATAACATCTGCGCAGTATGCAACATCTAAAATATAATATATTATAAAGCTAAATATATTATCAATATCCAAGTTAAATATGCATATCCAGAAATCCTAAAGAAAAGATTATGAGAAACCTAATTCTAAAATATCAATATCCAAGTTATTCAATATGTAACTATTGATATAGCAAAGCAAAACATGTAAATTGTCCAGAATTTTAGAAATACACTTCACGTCAAAAATAAGAGCTCGTTACTATAGATTAAGCATAAAATATAATTTAATATTTATTATCGGGTTATCGATTATTCGTTAAGAAAAAACAAAAATCGTTATAAAATCGATAATTCGCAAAAGAAATAATAATCCAAATCTTTTCCGAATTGTAAGTTCTTTGAGGCCGTGGATCTTTCGCAAACAACCTTTATATCTAGGAAGGTAAAGGTAAGATGTGTGCACACTCTATCCTTTCCATACCCCACTAATGAGACTATATTGAGTATGTTATTATTTTTACTGAATTCATAAATTTAATAACTTATTATCGGTAAATCAATAATATTTTATCAATTTGAGTTATTGATTTTGATTGTGTTTAACTTAAACAACCCTACCAAATGATTGGACACAACATCAATATAATTATATCAATAAATCTCCCAATTCATTGTCGCTCTAGGCCAATTGGCAAAGAGTATTTTCTTCCCTTTTTTCTACAAAAAGACCAAGAATAAAACACATATGTAAGTTGATTAAGTAGATAAAATGATCAATATAAATTCTGTCTCTTAAGGGATATCAAATGAAATTGAAATGACAAAAAGATTAATATAAAATTACCACTATTTTTTAAATCATATACATCTAAATATACAGAGAAAGTTAATAGAATGTGTGATAAGCTTCCAAAAGAAGCGAGTCATTTATTAACTAGTCAAAAAAAAAACATAACCAAGTACAAAACTAGTGTTAATGACAACAAGGAAAAGAGATTGAATATCTACAAGATTAACAAAATCTAAAGAGTGATCAATGCGAATGAAAAAAATGAGATAAAAAATATCATATCAACAAAATCTAATATAAAAATAAAATACATCAAAACAAACTTAAGTTCTATGTATATTTTTTATTTACCTTTATATTCGTAGGACTTGAGCAAATCTATCATCTCACTTACAAATTCTTTATCATGATCAATCAACAACACAAAAACTTCATTTGTCATACCAAGATAAGGAGCAGCCATGGCATTATCTAATCCTTTGGGATTAGATTGAGGATCTTGTTCTTCGAAAGTAACAAGGAGGAGTTACTTTGAAGGACGAGATCCAAGAAATAAAAGGAACACAGATTATATTTATAAGTCTTTTGTACTTTTTAGTTGAACCTCGAATTTCAATTGATCTCTCCCTTTGAAACTTGTTTATATAGCATCCTACTCTGGCTAGTACACATATTATTGTTAACAATATCAATAATTATTTTGAACTTTTTTCCATTTTTTTGAGTGATGACAAGATTACACTTTTGTCTTTTTTTCATTTTTTGAGTCATGACAAGGTTATACATTTATCTTTTTTTCTACTTTTCCTTTTGCAAATTTAATATGGAGGGAAATATTTTCTTGATGAAATCATATTTTAATGTTTAGTCACTTAAATATATGTTCTAAAAAATGTCATCAATTATAAGAAAAAAGGCTTATGTCCCTTAAGGAGTCTAATGTGAGTGAGTTATTTACCTTTAAGAAATATTTTAATTTTTTATTTCAATTGTTTCAATCGATACTTATTTATTATTATTAATTATTAATTAATGTTCAAAAGTGCCATAAAATTATTATTTTCCAATCATATCCTTCACATTGTATTATTAATTAATGAACTGAACTTTTAAAAAGTTACATTTAAAACAATCCACAATATTCTTGTTGTGTTTGTTGTTGATTATATTGTTGGGCTATATGTTGATCAGAATTGAAATGATAATATAGTGTATGTGTGCATCAAAAATTGCAGGTTTCTGCTGTCAAAAAATGCAGAAAAAGTGATTGACAGGGCCCTTTTGTCTGTCGCTTTTTCTGAATTTCTTAAAAAATAAATTCCAAAAAAGCGACGGACAAGGTCTTCTTGTCCGTCGCTTTGTTTTTCGTATGAAGAAAATGAAGAACAAAGCGGCGGACATAGCAATACTGTCCATCTCTTTTCTAAAAATAAAAAAATAGCGACGGACTGCGTCGCTAAGTTCTTCATGTTCAAGAACAAAGCGATGTTGTCCGCTGCTTTACTCAAAAATAATTTTAAAAAAAAATACAAATAAGCGATTGGACTGCATCATACATGGCGACACAGTCCGTCATTGTTTGAAAAGTGTCGAGACAAAAAGCGAAGGAACTAACTGCATGGCTTTTTCATTGATTTTGACCAAAAAAGCGATGTTGTCGTCGCTTTTGTCCGTTGCTTTTAACAATTTTTTAGTAGTGTTCGTCCCAAAGTTCAAATTAGCATAACTTGAGTTCTTAAGCTCAGAATTTGATGATTCAAAGCTTGGTGTGTCTGAAAAGTTCGGAGGAACATGTTGGAGTGTCGGGAGTGCTGGAGATCACTCATTTGAGGCACTTTTGGCCCAACGGGGCTACCAGCCTTCTCTATTATTTTTTTCTTGGTGATTTTTATGCATACATTCTCATTTTAGACTCCAAAATTGGTCCTTCTCTATTTTAAGTGAATTTGGTATCAAAATGACCGTATTGATGTTCTGAAACTATTTTTGATAGTGTGGCAGCGTTCTGAGGCAATCTGAAAGAGAAAAACTTTGAAAACATGATTTTGGAGCGCGCGGTCTGATTTGAGGTAGGCTATGACTTCACTTTCTTTAAATTGAGCTCAAGAGTGTGACTTCATGTTTATTAGATGGAATTTAGGTTTGTTAGGATCTTGATTATGATTAGTTACTTAAAAATCATGGTTTAGGCTTATTTCGGATGCTTTTGGGAGCTTGTGAGCATGCGTACTTGTTTAGTGATCATCCTTACCTTATGGCTTAGATTATTCTTATTTTTTGATGATGTTGAGAGCATGTTTGGACTTAGCCTAGGTGTAGACTAGTTTTTTCCTTGACTTTTGTATTTTGGAGCCTATAGGCCTTACAACCTCTCCAATGTCGCTTCAGATGGCTTAGAAGAAGAATTAGATCTGATAGACAGAGCCTTAGCTAGGTGGTCACTCAACTTCGATGACCTTTTGTCCATAACTCTTCTTTTCTACGGCTTTGTCACTTCCTTGACTTTTTCTTTGGTGTGGAAGTCATTCCATGGTGGTCATATGATGACAATTTGATTTTGTTGATTCATTTGAGAGGTTTCATCCGCGGTTTGAGGTCTGGGCTTTGTGCTTTTCTATTATGGGGGCCCGTTATCCTCTACGGAGTTGATACCTAGTGGCCTGACTCTTGATTGATTCCATTAAGAGGCCTATTCGCAGTTTGTAGTTCGGGATACGCACTGTTTGGCTCTGGATTCACCGTATATTTTTCTTAGTAGTTATAGCTATTATGTGCACCCATCGAACTTATCAGTATTTGCTTGGATTTTTATTTAAACTTTCAGAGATGTGTACCTTATGGGTTTATGAGGGTCCAATTAGGTGTAGTTAGCTTGTAGTTACTCTAATTTGGTCCTTTTATACACTCGTGTGCATTCCTATTTAGAATTCTGCTCCTTGACCTTCTTTTTGTGTTATTCCCACTTTTCATATTGCTTTTAGTTTTAAAGCTTAGTTTTCCAATTATGCCTATTGAGTACATGTTGTTTTCATACTAATACGACACTGCATATGTTTTTGTGATGCAGGTCCGAGTACTAGTTACCAGCGCTAATTTGAGCCTATTGTAGTCTAGTTCCGAAGGCAAGGGTGAGCACATGGCGTCCTGGATTTACCTGTCTCCTTCTATATAAAGTGACTAGTCTTTTTCTTTATGAGACAAATGTTATTTCTGTGGTTCACTTTTGGGACTTGTAGCCGTTTTGTAGTTGTTCTATACTTGTGATTTCTAGGTTCTGGGAGGGATCCTTTGATTTGTCTATATATTTTATCTCACGAACTGAATCTAGGTGTGATGGTACCTGTCCTTTCCCACTGGTAAAGTCAGCCTAAACCCCAATATTTACGGAGAATAAAGCGGAAACAGTCTAACTAAGTAAGTAATAAACAAGAACAAAAGTCTTTCAACTGAAATACCCCCAAATATTGGTTTTCACGAATATAATCCAGTAAAGGAAAATAAAACTAAAAAGAAATACAAGTCTCACTATGTCTTAAATCTCAAATAGAGTAAAACATAAAAATACAACAAATTTAAAAGTTCGTTAGATAACAATGGCTACGTCTCACAATCCCCTGAAAGCCTCGAATAATCAGAAGGGACGGGTGATCAAAATCCAGGCTCAGAACCTACATAAGTGTAGAAGCAAGGGTGAGTACCAAACAACACGGTGACCAATAAGCTAACTAGCAAAACTAAGTAAATCTAATAGAAAACACGAACTTCATTCCAACCAAACCCAACCTCTGTAACTAGAACCTGCACAGAAATCAGCCCAACCTAACAGTTCATACTAAACGTTTTAATAAGTTTCAGATCATAACTCAATATCATAAGATATAACGTACAAGTAATCACAAATCACATATAAGCATCAATATTTCACGCACAGATATGCAGAACATACATATGCACACTCAATGATCATGCTTGTGTACAATCGCCGGCAAAGACCTCAACATGATAATCTCTGATCGAAAATGACCTCGGTCCTATTGTAGCTGACCAAAAATGGCCTCAACCTCACAACCCCACCGAAAATGACCTCGATAATATAATCCCATTGAAAATGACATCAAGGATATAATCCCATCGAAAATGACCTCAGCAACATAATCCAATCGAAAATGACCTCAGTAATATAATCCCACCAAAAATGGCCTCAACAATATAATTCCATCGGAAATGACCTCGACAATATAATATCTCTGATCGAAAATGACCTCGGCCTCACAATCATATACCTCTCATCAAAGTGTTTCAGAACCAATGCAAACAGTATGCTCACACAAGTAATGAGGAATAATCAATTCAAATAAACCACAATCATAATCGGACTATCAAGTATTTCATCAAATACACATAGATATCTAGATCACGGTATGTAATATTCAATTCTCAACAATAACACACATCACCGTTTATTAACCCCATCGATTAAATTACATTAGTTTATATCACAATTCAACCCATAACCTCATTCACATTACTCCCCAACACATATACACACGGGAAATTCAGAATTTTAAAAGATTCACAGAGTTTTAAAAGTCCACTTGCTTTAACCAATACACTATCAATCAATCCACATGAGCCTTCCCCTTTCGAATGCACTCCGAATCACCACAATCTATGCAAATACGAACCCTCAATCAAAATATGAAACCAACAACACCGAAATCATAGTTTTTGGAAACTGGGCCGAAACTTATCTGAAATGCCCAAAAACCCGATTCCAAAAATGAGAAAACAATTCCAAATTTTTTTACAAGAACATCATCTTTAAAATATTTGGGATCTACTAGTGAAAACAGAAGTGAATTCGGACTTAAAATGAGCCCACAATCCTCAAAACATTGAAACTAACCAAGTTCTTGAAAATCCCAAATTTCCTCACTTGAAATCTCCAAGTTCAGGCTAAAATTAGTAAATAATTAACGAAAAATGATGAAATCATGGTAAAATAACTTACCCAACCAATTTCCCTCAAATATTCCTCAAGAATTCACCTCCCCAAGCTTCCCAAGCTCCAAAAATGGTGAAATGGAGTTTAATTCATGAAATGGTGTTTAGACACTGTTCAGGGATTTGCCCTCCACAAATGTGGATAACTAACTCTACTACAACGGAGTCTAACCAAAAGACCCTCCATGAACGAGGCATAAGCTCCACGAACACGGAGAAGAGACATTGGTCTGTTCGCGAAGGTGGCCAAGTTTCCGCAAATGCGGAGAAGGAACCTTTAGGAACCAAAAATAGCAGACCACAAAAATTCACTAAGACTCAAATCTAGGAATCAACCATCGAGATTTGTTTGAAATCTCATGCACACAAACCATATATGCAACCCCACTAAATTTGACATTTCGGACTAAGTGGAACTATCAGAATTCTAATTTGCGGTCTCCTTGAAACAGAACTTGATAAGTTGCAACTAAACTTATTCCAAACCTTAAAAGACTAAAATTCCCTTGGAGCTTCCTAAAAATACACAAGAACTCTACCTAGGCCTAAACTTACCCTCCGAATCCAACCGAGTCGTCGCAATTAAATTTTGAGCATCTGATCCTCAAACATTGACCAAAATCAACTCTATGACCAAACTCAAATATTTCCAACTCCACACATGAAATCCATGATACAACCCTGAATATGATTCCGTCAACTCTTCTAGACCAATTGCAACATTTTGGAACTAATAAAATTGACGAAATTTGATTTTGAGACTCGAAACTCTGAATGACCTTAAATATCATTTTTGAGTCATTTTAAATCTCTAAAACTCAAAATTTACAAAAAATCTCAACTTTTCAAGAAAACCCATGAAAAAGACATCAAATATCAATCAATCAACTATGACTTAGAAAAACTACCGGAAGAGGTACAATGGTCTTTTTATGAAAATTTCTAAAAATAACATTCAGGGTTATTACATCATTCACCACTAAAAACCATATTCGTCCTTGAACATAAAGTAAAATAAAGTACCTAAAACCTCAAAAAGCTGTGGATATTGAGCCTACGTGTCATCATCCAATTCCCAAGTCGCCTCTCCAACTGAGTGGTGCCTCTTACTGTACCTACAATACAGCTATCTCTTTGGTCCTTAACTTATGGACCTGTCTATCAAGAATTGCTATGTGCTCCTTCTCAAAAGTCAAATCTAAACCCAACTCTGCCGTGTCAAGAGATAACACAAGAGACTCATTCGGAAGAACATACTTTCGGAGCATGAAAATATGAAACACAGGATGTACCGCTGATAAGCTAGGTGGAAAATCCAATCTATAAGACACCTCTCCCACTCACCCCAAAATCTCAAATGGGTCAATAAACCGAGGGCTAAGCTTTTCCTTCTTTCTGAAATGCATCACGCCCTTCATAGGCGACACTCGGAGCTAAACATGGTCCCCTTCTATGAACGCCAATGGTTGAACTCTCCTATCCGCATAGATCTTTTGCCTACTCTGGGATATCAAAAGACTACCCTGGATCATCCAAACCTGCTCCATGGCATCTCTAAGCAAGTTCGTATCTAAAGAGTCCATCTTAGCTGAATTGAACCATCCAATATGAGATCAACACCACCTACCATACAATGCCTCAAATGGGGCCATCTGAATGCTGGAGTGATAACTATTTTTTTAGGCAAACTCTGCTAAGGGAAAATATTGATCACATCTAGCACCAAGATCAATAACACATGCTCAGAGCATATCCTCCAACACCTGAATTGTCTGCTCAGACTGGCCATCAGTTTATGGATGAAAAGTTGTACTTATATCAAGCTTACTACCCAGACCCTACTGTAATTCCTGCCAAAAATGTGAAGTAAACACTGAACCCCGATTCGAAACAATGGATAATGGGACACCGTGATACAATTGGATAACTTATCTATTGTGTACTTCACTTTAACTGGAATGAAATGAGCAGACTTGGTTAGTCTGTCAACAACCACCTATATAGAATCATAACCACTCATAGTGGCTGGAAAACCTACAACGAAGTCTATGGTGATCAACTCCCACTTCCAAATAGGAATGGGCATCCTCTGACTCACACCTCCAGGCCGCTGGTCCTCACACTTGACTTGTTGACATGTCAAATACTTGGACACAAACTCTGTGATGTCCTTGTTTATCCCACACCACCAATAATGTTGACTAAGGTCATGGTACACCTTTTCCATGTCCAGATGAATAGAATATGGGAATAATGAGCCTCTTCTATTATCATCTGATGAAATCACCTACCTTGGGCACACAAATCCTGCCCTCAATCCTTAAAACCCTCTTTGAATCAAGTTTAGCCGCCTTGGCTTCACCTCTCATCACCTTATCTCAAATGAGACATAACTTTCCATCATCTAATTATCTTTCCCAAATATGCTCCACTAAGGAAGAGCAAGCCTCAATAAAACCAATAAATCCTCTACTCTCCTTAAAACCTGCAATAAAGAAAAGTTGTTAGCTAACCTCTAAAGCTCTCTAGCCAAGGGCTCCTGTCTACACTAATCGCTGTGAGACTCCCCATACTAGGAGCCTTCCTACTCTAAGCATTTTCCACCATATTGGCCTTCCACAATTGATACAAAATAGTTATTTCATAGTCCTTCAGTAGCTCAAGCCATATATGCTGTCTCAAGTTTAGATCCCTCTGACTGAAGATGTACTAAAGACTCCGGTGATGAGTGAATACCTCACAATGCACACCATACACGTAATGACATCATAGCTTCAACATAAATACCACCGTCGTTAACTCTAAATCATGAGTAGGGTAGTTCTTCTTATGAACCTTTATCTTTCTAGATGCATAGGAAACTACCTTTCCTTTATGCATCAAAACTCCACCCAAGTCAACACTAAAAGCATCACAATACACGATGAAGTCTACACCCTTCTTAGGTAGGGTCAAAACAGGAGTTGAAGTCAGCAAGGCCTTGAGGTTTTGGAAGCTTGCCTCACACTTATTAGACCAATGAAAATCTACCACCTTTTAAGCCAGTCTAGTCAATGTAGCTGCAATAGTAGAGAATCCCAGCACGAAGCGTTGGCAATATCCCGCAAAACCCATAAAATCCTGAATCCTGATAGGGAAAGTAGGCCTGGTCCAGCCTCTAACTACCTCAATCTTGAATGGATCCACCCTAATACCCTCCTTGGATGCCACGTATTCAAGAAATGCCACAAAATCAAGTCAAAG
This sequence comes from Solanum dulcamara, assembly GCF_947179165.1. Lineage (NCBI taxonomy): Eukaryota > Viridiplantae > Streptophyta > Magnoliopsida > Solanales > Solanaceae > Solanum > Solanum dulcamara. Next base: position 69,349,833 of record NC_077242.1, read on the forward strand.
CTCATATTTGGAGAAATATTTGTACAACATCTGCTCCATCAACTTCTGAAACACCAAATTTAAATGACTAGCATGATCCTCTTCTATCTTGGAGTACACCAACATATCATCAGTGAAAATAATATAAAGGAGTCCAGATACGACCTAAACACCCCATTTATCAACTCCGTGAACGCTGCTGGGGCATTGGTCAGCCCAAAGGACAAAACCAAAAACTCATAATGGTCATAACGAGTTTGGAAAGTGATCTTAGGAATATTTAATGGTCTTATCCTTAACTGATGGTACCCAGATCTCAAATTGATCTTGGAGAACAAGGTCGCTCCCTGAAGCTAATCAAAAAAATCATCAATACGAGAAAGAGGATATTTATTCTTAACTGTCACCTTGGTCAACTGTCTATAATTGTTGGACATTGTCATAGACCCATCCTTCATCTTCATAAATAGAACCAGTACACCCTAAGCCGACACATTAGGGATAATAAACCCCATACTCAATAGATCCTACAACTGTTTTTTCAATTCCTTCAACTCTGCCATATCCATGCGACAAGGTGAAATAGAAATGGGTACCTCCAAGTTGATAGAAAAGTCAATATCCCTATCTGAAGGAACTCCCGAAAGATCAGTAGGAAACATATCAGCGAACTTCTTAACTACGAGAATAGACTCCATGGGAGGTGATTCAACACTAGTATCTTGAATAAAATCCAAATAGGATATTCACCATCTATCAATTAATATCTGAGCACACATATATTTATGAGCTTACTAGGATAGGAACCACTAGTTTCTTTCAACTCGACCTTCGGAACACCAGTTAATATTGAAGTCACAGTCTTAGCAAACAATCAAGAATAACATGATAAGGAGAAAGCTAATCCATACTCAATATCATAACAAAGTCTACTATCCTAGTACAATCATGTCAACCCAAGTATCTTACTTGGCTAAAGAAATAAGACAGGATCGATACACTCGATCCACCACTAAGGGCTCACCAATAGGTACAGAAATGGGCATGTGATCAAAAGTCAAATCAAATCCAGATGCAAGATAGGTAGACACATACGAGAATATAGATCTAGGGTCAAATAACATAGATGTGGGTTGATGGAAAACCAGGACAATACCTGTGATAACTGCATTGGAAGCATCAGCCTCAGGTCTCCCCGAAAAAGCATAACACTGATCTCCTCTACCACCACCCACTTGAATTGTACCTCTACCTCATGGAACCACAGCACCACCACCAGAGGCTCTACTTTAACACCCCTTAAAATGTAGTATGTGGTGTTTTAAATCTCCATGAAAATGATACTACTTTTTTATTTTTGGCCTAAATTTTCATAGGATAGTCCAAATTAGGTGAGGGTGAGTTGATGGAGTCCTGGATTTACATATCTCCTTTTATTATAGTGACTAGTCTTTTTCTTTTTGAGACAAGCCTCATTTTTGTGGTCTACTTTTGGGACTTGTATCCATTTTGTCATTGCTCTATACTTGTGACTTCAAGGTTCTGGGAGGGATCTTTTAATTTGTATATATATTTTGGTTGCTTCCACTCATTATCCTATTATTTTCTGCAATTATTTTCTTCTATAGTTTCTACCCTTCAATCCATTACGTGTAATTTTGGGTTATGGGTTAGCTTATCTATAGTTGGATTATAGTAGGTATCCTCATGACTTGAGAAATCAAACCATGACATAACTATTATCATGTATTGTTGATTTTTTTAGGCTGATTATGAATGTGGTGCGGAGGTTATTTTTGGCAGGGTGTATTGTCACGCCCCAGGAGGGTGATACCCTAGACATAACCGGCACTTAGAAACCATTTATGGCTCCCAAGAGAACCACATAGCCTAATCAGACATCCATTCATCTATTTAATCAGCGGAAAACTTAAAATAAAGAGAATATTTGGTGGGCAACTCAAATCGTCAATCCAACTCAAAGAATAAAGGCCATGGGCCAATAAATCAACTCTGGTATTTGTTATATAAAAATAGTTTGACAAGGACAATTCAAGGAACGAAATACTCAATCGACCCATCACTATCTAGTTTATGAAGCCTCTATCACTACTATCTAATTGGTGCCAATGACATGTTTATGGCTACCTCAAATCAAAATAAAAAAGGGGCTAACTCGATGCAAGAATAATATAAGCGGTATCCTCCGGATGTAGGGAAGGACTCACCAATACGCTGAGTATGTATAGATCCTCAATGGTGCTTCTATTGACGATCTCTTAAACCTGTCTCTGCATCATGAATGATGCAGGTCCAAATAGACGTTAGTACATGGAATGTACGAGTATGTAATATGGCATAATGAAACATACCTCAAGAAAGAGTAACGTTGGTTCAAATATCTCAAATCAGAAAGATAAGGAAGACTCAATCAAGGTGCCATAAGTCTAAAGTAAGAATACAATTCAATTATATCATTCAATCCAATCCAATCATTTACAATCGGCTCAATCCAATCACATACCGTTAACTCTAAGTCAATCATATATCATCTAATCCAATCTAATCACATATCCAACCAAATCATGTACAATCCAATCATATATTCATCTAACCCAATTCCGATCATATACAATCAACTCAAAGGACTCAAATCAATAAATATGAAAATTAAACAATGCAATGTTTTGCAATTCAACTCAAACATCTACAGTCACAATCAAGCCAATCATATCAAGCACAATCTATTCAATCGGGAGTTTCTCTAACCGACAACTATCACCATATGAGTGAGTGATAGTACAACAATTCGATATTGTTGCCACGTCCGTTCATACTTTGCCAGGGTATAAACTCTCAACCAAATCATGGATCCAATCCAACCAAGTCCTATAATGTCAGAATAGTAAAATGGGAAACATCCGACTTTAATAGTTCGATCCCATGGAAAGCATCCGACTTTAACGGTTCCATCCCCTCCTACATTCGACGACGTAGTTTATTGGTTCGAGTATGGACTGTACTCTTACCCAATTCGGTGCTCGATACTCCTCCTAAGACTCAATATGCTCATATTTATCAAGTGAGGAAAATACTCAAAATACTCATTTAGTCTCATTGGACTCTTTTCAAAACTCAAATCAAATCTGGCCTCATTGGACCTTATTTCAAATCAACTCATCTCAAATCATCAAACTCTTCTCTTTAAAATTGATACACTCTCAACTCAGTCTCAAAATTGACATTTTTAAAGTAAAAATGCTCAACTCATTTATACTCAAAATACTCATATTCAAAAATATTTAAAAGACTTCTCAAACTCAACTCATGCTTAAATTCTTTTTAAATCATAGATTAAAATAATCATTCTTTAAAACTCAAAATAGCGTATAAATAGTTTATGCAAAAATGCTCACAATCATTTAATTTCAAAATATTCATAAGACTCCAATCAACCAAATTATGCAAATCACATATCACATAATCACATTAGACTCCAATCCATTTCGTCACACAACCTCCTCATCAACTTAATTTCTTCATCAATCATTCTACATATATTAAATAATCACCATTCTCATCATCATTCACATCATCATCAAAACATCATCATTCGCATCATTATCAACATCATCATCCACCTCATTATGAATTATTATCATCACCTCATTGTCAAATATCATCATCACATCAATATCAAACGTCTACTCCACAATCTTCATTTTACTCCTATGTTTAATTTATAGAAGCAAAAGGATATTCTTAACTATCCAATTCATTCTTTTCATTCCAATCAATACACATATACACAAAACCATCCATCTCAACCTCAAGACATTTATGACAAGAAATTTCATCTTGGGTTCATGTGAATGAAATATGAATCCATACTCCAACAAAACACAACTCAAGAATATCGTCAATATCTATAAATCTATATATAAAGATACATTTGTAGTCCGTAATATGAAAGTTGACTATTTAAGAATCAAGTCATGAAATCATCCATCAATTTCTAGTATATAAAGATATTCTAGGATTTAGGAAAAGTTTCAGAAAACCATCCAAAAAGGTTCAAATCTTTCACAACTCCTATCCAATACATACATGGGCATATGGAAGAACTCAATCCATATTTTAGGTTAGCCTTATATAACTTGCTTGAAGACTTTGAAGAAACCTTGATGTTAGGTCTTCAATGGAAGGCTTCAATCCTTGAAACTCTTGAAGACAAATCTTGTTGGAGATATTTGGGAGAGAAGAGAATGGAGATTAGGGTTTTTAGAGAGAGAGAGAGGGACTGAAAAATGGTCCCAAAAACTTCCAAGGATAGTGTATATATAATTTGGGGAAATACCCAAGTTGCCCTTTCTCAAAAATCTACAAAATAGGCCAAAAACACTCTTGGCGCGATAGTGGCGTGTCGCGCCCTTACAGCGCCAAGCCCATATTTTCTGGGTTCTGGAAAAATAAGCTTGAAAACCCTGCACATCTCATAGTAGTGCGCCGCGCCAAGGACCAAAATACTGAGGCTTGTTCCTGGTACGATAATGGCGCGTCGCACCACTGCAGCGCCAAACCCAGTTTCCTACAGTTACAACCCAGGCCTGAAATTCCTGCAGTACCCGTCCGTCTTAGGATCCTCATATCTTTTGACTCCGAAATCCAAAAGTTACACTTGTCACGCCCCGAGAGGGTACCCTAGGCGTGGCCGGCACTCAGAAACCATCTCTGGCTTCCGAGAGAACCACTTGGTCTCATTACTCATTTGTTCATCAGCGGAAGACTTAATAATACTAATGTGGGATTGTCATAATCAAAGGAAAAATAGATAATTCTTAGAAGAAGTAGTTTCTAAGGAGAACTACTCCGATTACATCATCAGACTCTGTCTATGAAGCCTCTAATACTCTTAGATGGTGCCAATGACATGTCCATGGCTACCTCAAAAGAAACATCACACTCAACAATAATAAAAGGATAAGGAGTTCCTTCGAATACAAGAAGGACTTACCAAATAGCTGAAAAGAAATGATCTTCAACAATGCGCCTGTTGAGGATCTCTAACACCTGTATCTGCATCATAAAACGATGCAGGTCGAATGACGTCAGTACGTGGAATGTACGAGTATGTAAAATGGCAGGAAGGTAAGGACAGATATCAAGAAACTCCTCTCAAGAAAACTCAACTCAGAACTCAACATCATCTCAACATGAATATGTAAGGCAAGTTTAAAATATAATAATAAAAATAATAGTAATAAGCAATGCTTACTCAGTTGGGAGTTTCTCTAACCGACAACCATCACTTATGAGCTAGCGATGATACAATGAAGCAATGTCGTTGCCACATCCATCCAATACCTTGCCAGGGTAAAGGACATCACCATCTTGGATCCATTCATCAAAGTCCTCTTTTTGGGACTTAAGAGGCATAGCCTCCATCCTACGCTGGCTACGTAGTTCTGGGGTTTGAGTCAATTAAACTCTTACCCAACTCGGTGCTCAATACTACTCCCAAAATATGTGCTCATATTAAACTCATCATCTAGTCTCATTGGACTTTAATTTAAATCATCAAACTCATCTCATTTCATGTTCATCAATCATTATACTTCCAAAAACATCATTTACATCTTATCAAAACATCTTGCTCAAAATATCATTTTCTCAAATTCATTCAAATTCAACTCTTTTACTCTTTCAAAACTCAATATAATACATATATAGTATTAATTCATATAACTCTCTTTTTATCAATAAAAATAATAAAAAGCCAACATCTTTACTCAAAACATATGTAAAAATATTCATGAACATCAAATCAATTAGAATTCATGGGAAAGTAGCCATGAACAATAATTCCAATAATATGAGAGATAACAATAATAATAATATTAATGCATAAATATATCAAACTCAATAGAAGAAGAATTAATTCATCTAGAATTCAAGATTTGAATAAAACTCAACTATAACTCAATTATAATAAATTTAAATATTGGGCGCATGGACGAACTCAATCCAATGCTATGAAAGCCTTACATACCTTAAATCCGAAGGTTTACTCTGAATTGGAATACTCTTGGATCCCTAGCCTTTTCTTCTCGCCGGAGCGTTTTTTGTACTATCCGGAGTATAAGAATAACCGGAGTAGTATTTTTATACTACTAAAACTAAAACTATATTTGAGAAGAAGTATATAGAGAGAAGAAATGCTTAGGAAAGCTTGATGAATAAAATGAGGAAATAAGGTGGGTATTTATAGGTGGGAAAGAGGGACCTAACAATAAATAAAATAATTATAAAGAAAAATCTGAAAATTTAATGGAATTTATTGATGTCATGGATGATGTTAAATGGAGGACAATTTATGTCATGCATGATGTCAAATGCATCTAGATGTTTCCATGGTAGGTAAGATGAGTTCTTTTTAACAGAATACGCATTTTCGAAGCTACGTTTGAATAAGATAAATTCCTTATTAGGATTTGGTTTCTTCATAAGAATTGTAGATATGGAAGTCTAGTTTAATATCGTTCAAGAATCAACCAATTTGGAGCAACCTACAGTGAGATATGAATTTTCTTCTATCAATACTCAATTCCGTCACAGCACTATATCTTGCAAAGATTAATTTATTTGACCTACTTATACTCCGAATTTGAAGTTATGTTCTTCATGAAAGTTGTAGGTAAGGATGTTGTGATTACCCAGAAATTTGAATCACCTAATTTGGACCAATCTATGAAAAGTTATGCCCAAAATACAAAGGCTGTATTATTTTTGTCGAGAATTGAAATACCGACATACAACATTTTAGGGGTTGTTACAATATCTCCCCCTTGGGATCATTCGTCCTCGAATGAAGATGAAAATAGGAGACATAAAGAATGAATATCATCAATACATCAACTCCGATACTCAAATGGTTAATGACTCAAACTCAAGAATAAACATCGACTCAAAGGTAGAAGTAAGGAATATTACCTTGAATATCGTCATCAGAAGGCATAAATAGATGAGGATAGTTAGCCTTCATATCTTCTTCAGCTTCCCATGTAGCCTCTTCAACAAATTGATTTCGCCATAGGACTTTGACAGATGCCACTTCCTTAGTTCTTAATTTACGAATCTGACGATCAAGAATTTGAACTGGAATCTCTTCATAACTCAAACTCTCTTTCACCCCAATGCTCTCAACTGGGACAACAAGTGAAGGATCTCCCAAACACTTCTTAAGCATAGAGATGTGAAACACGGGATGAATATCAGCTAATTCTGGAGGCAACTCCAATTCATAGGCTACGTTACCTACCCTCCTCATAATCTGATAAGGACCAATGTAGCGGGGACTAAGCTTCCCTTTCTTTCCAAATCTCATCACACCCTTCATGGGTGAAACTTTCAAGTATACCCAATCGTACACTTCGAACTCTAAATCTCTTCTTCTAACATCAGTGTAGGATTTTTGGCGACTTTGAGCAGTCCTCAACCTCTCTTGTATGGTTTTCACCTTGTCCATAGCTTGGTGAACCAAGTCTGGTCCAATCAACTCAGCTTCACCAACTTCAAACCAACCAATTGGTGATCTACATCTCCTCCCATACAGAGCTTCATAAGGAGCCATTTGAATACTCGAATGGAAACTATTATTGTATGCAAACTCAATAAGAGGTAAATGATCATCCCAATTACCTTTGAAGTCAATGACACAGGCTCTTAACATATCCTCCAAAGTCTGTATCGTACGCTCTGCCTGGCCATCTGTTTGCGGATGAAAAGCAGTACTAAGGTTCACTCTTGAACCCAAGCCCTTCTGAAATGACTTCCAAAACTGAGCAGTAAATTGAGCTCCCCTATCAGAGATGATAGACAAAGGAACTCCATGCAGTCTAACAATCTCTCTAAGATACAGTTTGGCATAATCCTCTGCAGTGTTCGTAGTCTTAACCGGCAAGAAATGGGCCGATTTGGTCATCCTATCCACAATCACCCAAATAGAGTCATGTTGTTTGCGGGTTCGTGGTAAACCGGTAATGAAGTCCATATTGATCATTTCCCACTTCCATTCCGGTATCTCTATATTCTGAGCCACTCCACAAGGCCTTTGGTGCTCAACTTTAACTTGTTGGCAATTTGGGCACTTGGACACAAACTCTGCTATATCTCTCTTCATTCCACTCCACCAGTATACTTCTCTCAAGTCATGATACATCTTTGTTGAACCTGGATGGATGGAATACTTAGAATTATGGGCTTCTTTCATGATTCTCTCCCTAATACTATCAACACTTGGAACACATAATCTTTCTTGATATCTCAACACTCCATCTCCCCCTTTGGTAAAAGCCATTACCTTCTGCTTGTGAACCTCATCCTTCAGTTGAAGAAGAATAGGGTCCTGATCTTGCTTTTCTTTCACCTCTGCAACTAGAGATGATTCAGCTCCATTTCGTACTATTGTACCACCCTCACTAGAGTCAATAAGTTGAACTCCCAAACGCGCAAGTCTATGCACTTCCTTTGCCAACTCTTTCTTTTCCTCTTCCACATGAGTTGTACTCCCCATAGATAACCTGCTAAGAGCATCAGCAACTACATTTGCTTTACCTGGGTGGTAGAGAATGCTCATGTCATAATCCTTGAGCAACTCTAGCCATCTCCTTTGCCTCAAATTCAGCTCCTTCTGGCTGAATACATACTGTAAGCTCTTATGGTCTGTGAACACATCCACATGTACACCATAAAGATAGTGACGCCAAATCTTAAGAGCAAATACCACAGCTGCCAACTCAAGGTCATGAGTAGGGTAGTTCCTCTCATGAGTCTTAAGCTGCCTGGAGGCATAGGCAATGACCTTACCTTTCTGCATCAATACACATCCCAACCCAACTCTTGAAGCATCACAATAGATTACGAAACCATCCATTCCTTCGGGTAGGGATAGTACTGGAGCAGTAGTCAATCTAGCTTTCAACTCTTGAAAACTTTTCTCACAAGCATCAGACCATTGAAACTTAGCCTTCTTCTGAGTCAGCTTAGTCAATGGTGAGGATATGGATGAAAATCCCTCAACAAACCTCCTGTAGTAACCAGCCAAACCTAAGAAACTCCTTATGTCGGTTGGAGAGGTGGGTCAGGGCCAGTTCTTAACTGCCTCAATCTTTTGAGTATCAACTTGGATTCCATCCCCAGATATAATATGACCTAGGAATGCTACAGACTCAAGCCAAAACTCACACTTTGAAAACTTAGCATACAACTCCTTCTCCTTAAGAGTTTGAAGGACAATCCTAAGGTGATTAGCATGCTCACTCTTACTTCTAGAGTAGACCAAAATATCATTGATGAAGACAATTACAAACGTATCTAGGTATGGCTTGAATACTCGGTTCATGAGGTCCATAAAAGCTGCTGGAGCATTTGTCAATCCAAAGGACATAACAAGAAACTCAAAATGACCATAGCGGGTTCGAAAAGCCGTCTTCGGGATGTCACATTCTCTCACTTTCAACTGGTGATAGCCTGATCTGAGGTCTATCTTAGAGAAACATGTGGCACCCTGAAGTTGGTCAAATAAATCATCTATTCTGGGGAGAGGGTACTTGTTTTTAATGGTGACCTTGTTTAATTGTCGGTAATCAATGCACATTCTAAGGGACCCATCTTTCTTTCACACGAATAGGACAGGAGCGCCCCAGGGTGAGACACTTGGCCTAATAAACCCCTTATCTAGGAGGTCTTTCAGTTGTTTTTTCAACTCTTTCAACTCAGCAGGAGCCATCCTATAAGGAGGAATAGAGATAGGTTGTGTATCAGGAAGGATATCAATACCAAAGTTTATCTCTCTATCAGGAGGAATTCCGGGTAGATCCTCAGGAAAGACTTCAGGAAACTCATTCACAATGGGAACTGACTCAAGAGATGGAGTCTGATCATTAATATTTTTGACTCGAACTATATGATATATACATCCCTTAGAGATTAATTTTCTGGCCTTAAGGTAGGAAATAAATTTACCCCTAGGCACTACAGAATTCCCCTTCCATTCTAAGATAGACTTGTTTGGAAATTGAAACTTGACAATTCGGGTCCTACAATCAACCGAAGCATAACAAGAATAAAGCCAGTCCATACCAAGAATCACATCAAAATCAACCATGTCCAACTCAACTAAGTCAGCCATGGTATCCCTATGATAGATTGACACAGTACAATTTCTATAGACCCTCTCAGCTAAGATAGAATCACCAACAGGAGTAGACACACTGAAAGGCTCAAGAAGACACTCAGGAAGGATCTCAAATTTACTAGCCAAGTAAGGAGTCACAAAAGATAATGTAGCACCTGGATCAAGTAATGCATACACATCAAAAGAAAGGACTCGAAGCATACCAGTAATAACATCGGGTGCGTTTTCTTGGTCTTGGCGACTACCCATAGCATACAGGCAGTTGGTTCCCCCACCTGCACTTGAAGCTGCACCTCTATGATTACCTCTATTCTGTGGAGCTGCAGAAGAAAACTGAGCTCTACTACTTCCATCTCCCTGCCTTTTTGAAGGACACTCATTCTGGAAGTGACCTATCTTTCCACATCCGTAGCAAGCATTGGTTCCCACACGACACTCTCCCAAATGGAGCCTTCCACATCTAGCACATGGTGGTTTCCCTCTAGAACCTTGAGCCATACTTAATTGGGACTGAGAACCTTGAGATCGAAAGTTTTGGTGACTTAGAGATCTTTGATCATACCTGGTATTAGGTGTAAAAGTATTTGTTGGGGAAGGTGCATAATTGGAAGACCTTTTCTGAAAGAAAGACTTGTTACCCTTCCCTTGCTTCTGCTCATTCTCATGCCCAGCAGACTTAGCCTTCTTGCTTAGGTGTTCTTCTCGGTCCTTTTTCTTATCATCCTCAACCTGCTGAGCATACACCATCAATCTAGAAAAATTCATGTCAGAAATCATTAGCATTGCCTTACATTCTTTCTTTACATGTTTGCCTAGGCCAGAGACAAACTTCCTCATCTTAGACCTCATATGGGGAATCATTTCTGGGGCATATTTGGACAATTGAATAAACTTCAAACTATATTCTTTCACAGTCATACTCTCTTGCTTGAGGTTCACAAACTCCTCAAGTTTTGCTTCACGTAGCTCTTGGGGAAAAAAGTTATCAAGAAATGCTCTTTCAAACTCATCCCAAAGAGCAGGCTCTGCATCTTCACCTCTACTTTCTTCCCACTGGTTATACCAGACATTTGCGACATCCTTGAGTTGATAAGACACCAACTCAACACCCTCAATCTCTGTAGCATGCATCGCTTTTAGTATCTTCCACATCTCATCAATGAAATTTTGGGGGTCTTCATCAACGTTAGAACCCATGAAGACCGGTGGATTCATTCTCAGAAAATCTCTGATCCTCGTGGCAGCAGACGGCTCTTGATAACTAGAGCTAGGAGTTGGTGAACTCTGGCTACTATTTCGAGCAGCCACCAACTGGGTGAGCATAGCAATCGCTCCTCGAAAATCATCCTCAGAAGTAGGAGTGGTCTGAACAGTAGGTACTTGGGGTACCTCAGTAGACCTTGCAGATCGGCCCCTAGTTCTCCGTGGAGGCATCACTGACTGTGGAACCTCAGTGCTGGCAGCGTTCCTCTGACTAGCTGAATGTTTAGGAGGCATGTCTGAAATGCGTAAACGCACGAATTAGAAAGAAAGCTTTTATAGAGTTAAACTCTATCGCACGAACTCAGATTATGAAAGAAGTGAAATAATTCCTAATGTCCTATAGCTTCCTGATTATAAGTGTGGTGCACGACACACCTATAAACAAGACTCTACTAGACACGGCTTCATAGACACCCTAGGACTCTTGAACTCTGTGCTCTGATACCAAGTTTGTCACGCCCCGAGAGGGTACCCTAGGCGTGGCCGGCACTCAGAACCCATCTCTGGCTTCCGAGAGAACCACTAGGTCTCATTACTCATTTGTTCATCAGCGGAAGACTTAATAATACTAATGTGGGATTGTCATAATCAAAGGAAAAATAGATAATTCTTAGAAGAAGTAATTTCTAAGGAGAACTACTCCGATTACATCATCAGACTCTGTCTATGAAGCCTCTAATACTCTTAGATGGTGCCAATGACATGTCCATGGCTACCTCAAAAGAAACATCACACTCAACAATAATAAAAGGATAAGGAGTTCCTTCGAATACAAGAAGGACTCACCAAATAGCTGAAAAGAAATGATCTTCAACGATGCGCCTGTTGAGGATCTCTAACACCTGTATCTGTATCATAAAACGATGCAGGTCGAATGACGTCAGTACGTGGAATGTACGAGTACGTAAAATGGCAGGAAGGTAAGGACAGATATCAAGAAACTCCTCTCAAGAAAACTCAGCTCAGAACTCAACATCATCTCAACATGAATATGTAATGCAAGTTTAAAATATAATAATAAAAATAATAGTAATAAGCAATGCTTACTCAATTGGGAGTTTCTCTAACCGACAACCATCACTTATGAGCTAGCGATGATACAACGAAGCGATGTCGTCGCCACATCCATCCAATACCTTGCCAGGGTAAAGGACATCACCATCTTGGATCCATTCATCAAAGTCCTCTTTTTGGGACTTAAGAGGCATAGCCTCCATCCTACGCTGGCTACGTAGTTCTGGGGTTTGAGTCAATTAAACTCTTACCCAACTCGGTGCTCAATACTACTCCCAAAATATGTGCTCATATTAAACTCATCATCTAGTCTCATTGGACTTTAATTTAAATCATCAAACTCATCTCATTTCATGTTCATCAATCATTATACTTCCAAAAACATCATTTACATCTTATCAAAACATCTTGCTCAAAATATCATTTTCTCAAATTCATTCAAATTCAACTCTTTTACTCTTTCAAAACTCAATAAAATACATATATAGTATTAATTCATATAACTCTCTTTTTATCAATAAAAATAATAAAAAGCCAACATCTTTACTCAAAATATATGTAAAAATATTCATGAACATCAAATCAATTAGAATTCATGGGAAAGTAGCCATGAACAATAATTCCAATAATATGAGAGATAACAATAATAATAATATTAATGCATAAATATATCAAACTCAATAGAAGAAGAATTAATTCATCTAGAATTCAAGATTTGAATAAAACTCAACTATAACTCAATTATAATAAATTTAAATATTGGGCGCATGGACGAACTCAATCCAATGCTATGAAAGCCTTACATACCTTAAATCCGAAGGTTTACTCTGAATTGGAATACTCTTGGATCCCTAGCCTTTTCTTCTCGCCGGAGCGTTTTTTGTACTATCCGGAGTATAAGAATAACCGGAGTAGTATTTTTATACTACTAAAACTAAAACTATATTTGAGAAGAAGTATATAGAGAGAAGAAATGCTTAGGAAAGCTTGATGAATAAAATGAGGAAATAAGGTGGGTATTTATAGGTGGGAAAGAGGGACCTAACAATAAATAAAATAATTATAAAGAAAAATCTGAAAATTTAATGGAATATATTGATGTCATGGATGATGTTAAATGGAGGACAATTTATGTCATGCATGATGTCAAATGCATCTAGATGTTTCCATGGTAGGTAAGATGAGTTCTTTTTAACAGAATACTCATTTTCGAAGCTACGTTTGAATAAGATAAATTCCTTATTAGGATTTGGTTTCTTCATAAGAATTGTAGATATGGAAGTCTAGTTTAATATCGTTCAAGAATCAACCAATTTGGAGCAACCTACAGTGAGATATGAATTTTCTTCTATCAACACTCAATTCCGTCACAGCACTATATCTTGCAAAGATTAATTTATTTGACCTACGTATACTCCGAATTTGAAGTTATGTTCTTCATGAAAGTTGTAGGTAAGGATGTTGTGATTACCCAGAAATTTGAATCACCTAATTTGGACCAACCTATGAAAAGTTATGCCCAAAATACAAAGGCTGTATTATTTTTGTCGAGAATTGAAATACCGACATACAACATTTTAGGGGTTGTTACAACACTCTTGGTAGCATTAGAAAGAAGACTCGACGACCTTTAATTTAATAGGTCGTGGGCTACCTAGATTGTCATATTTCAAATGATATGGTCATTAGAAGTTGACCCTTATAAAACTCCTTCGACAACTTACCCAAGACGAATTCTTTTGGACTAAGCTTGGTTCTAAGGATCCATTATGACCCCACATCACCTCTAACACTCTTTAATTACTTAGGAACTCATCCTAACTCATCCACACACCTCACAATAATTGAGTTCGACCGTACATGAATACAAGAAAGGTCCGAATCTTAGGAAAAAGTTTTGGGTGGTGTTACATGTATTGGGTCCTTTTTGGAAGAGTCTCAGGTTATTTTGGATAGTTTGAGGTCACTTTTAGATAGTTTAAGGTCATTTTTAATAGTATATGGACCTCAATACTCCCCTATGGTTTTAATCAAGATATACTATATATGGCAGTGGGTATATATAGATCTTGGTTGGTGTATTGCATTATATTTTTATTGCATCTTGGGTGTTATGGTGATATGAGAGTTGAATTTTGTGATTCAGAAAGTAACTCTACTACTCTTATTTTGAATTCACAGTGATTTGAGCTACCTGGACTTAATTTATATTTGTTGTTGTTGACATTAGTTGCTTGTCTATGTTAGTGTTACATGAAGTGGGTAGTATTTGTGTTGAGTATCAGAACAAGGCAACTTAGGACCGATCCTCTCCATCACTTTGGATTTGGGTCACTGAATGATATTGTTGAGTACACATGGATATGTACTAATGCTTGTTTATTTTTGCACCTTGTGTTGCAGGTGGTGAGTGGGATACTCAGTAGTTATGTTCAGAGTATTCTTCTCGAGATGCTAAGGTAGCTACCTTGAACATCCTCAATCTTAGAAGATTTCTTCTATCCCTCGTATCATGTCAACTTCCTTCCTTTGATATATTTGAGACTTATAGTTTTATTCTAAATGATTAGAGGATTGTATTAGTGACTCCAGATTGTGAGAGAAGTTTGTACTTAGTTCTGTTTTTCATGAGTTTTATGAAAGAGGTAATTTTATGACAATGGTTGACATAAAATGCTACTTTCCAGCAATATAATGGTTCATGTTGCTTGAATAATTGTTGTGGATGATGAAGAATAAGATAGATTGTTACATATACTGATCTTTGACTCGATCACATCACAAGATGAAACTGAAGATATGTCTCTTTTAAGTATAACCATCTTCCTTCACAGAGGGTTGTTGAATCCAAAGAGGTTAAGTAGAGATGTAATTTTCTTCACATTGGTCAAGATCCTATTGCCTCTGTCGCATGTATTGACGTACCATGTCACTTGACAAATGACATCAAACTGTGCCTTTAGAAATGTGAGCTCATCATTTGTGGCACAATTGAATGGATTAGTTCAATATTCAATTATATTTATTTGGATTAATATATCTTGAATACTGCTCAAGACTTTTAATTATTTAAATTTAACTAAATTTTTCCATCCATAGTACTATAAAAAATTAAAATGATACTACATAGTCTTAGGAAAAAAGAAAAAGATGCAACTTCCACTAGAGGAAACAACTTTGTCTCTACAAAGAGCCTTCATTGGATCATATTGAAGAATCATCAGGAATATTTGTTATATCTGGAAATTGGACACTTGATGCCACCTGTATATGTAGGTTCAAGGTAAAATCAATAAGAGATTACAGTGTGTAAGGTAAGATAAATTCTTAAAACATAAGTCAGTTGTCAAAACATTATTTTTTACGAAGAATTTTGTTCATCAAATAAGTTGGAAATGACTTTTTTCACTTTTAGATGAAAGTCAGTTTCCTTCACAATGCTCTCAATTTTCACTTATGGACGAAAGTCAGTTTCTAAAAAAATCATCAAAACACTATCCGATTTGCTAAGGGATCGTTTGATTCAAAACAAGGATATTAAAGAGTATAATCCCCCATCATATAAAGATATAAATATATTACACAAATATTTTAATTGAAAAACTTATTTTGAAAGCTAATATAAATAATCAAGCACAGAATAAACATAATATCAAATTTTATATCAATATTAATATTCTATCTGAATAGAAAAAGTCATTCGTCAGAAAATAATTTATTTATAAATAACTTTCATCCTGACAAATGTAGATAAATAAATAGTAGCATTGCAACATAAATAAAGTTTAGATAGAAGCACTAACCATATCATCAGAGTAGACTTTATCAAACTCATTGTCATGTTCATTGGATAGGTTAAAGCTTGGAGGTTCAAAATTCTGAAAGAGAAAATCCATATTACTGAAATCAAAATAATCATCGCAATTTATCATCTCATTTGGATCACTTCCTTGGGTATCACTCACATGTGATGTAGTGACAATATTGTTGGGTTGAGACATGTTTGGTTCACCATTATATTGCTGAAAATTAACATTTGCTACTCCCAATCCATTAATTGTCGTATTTCCAATATTTGTATCCGGCATTATTGAATATGTTGCTACATCCAAGGCGTAGTCATTTTGAGAATGATGGATCTCAATGTTAAACTCTAGCCCAGGTCTATAATAAGCGCTTCTAATATTTGATCCTTGTGATCCCAACAATTCAGATAAAGGTACCTGTTGTTGTTGTCGTTGTTGCCCGGCAACATTGTTAGTTTCGACTGATGGTAAAAATGGGGTATCGAATGGGTTGAGGTATTTGGGATAAACTTGAAGTTGTGGTTGATAGACCTTTTGCAAAGTTGAACTCTCTCCTTTAGAAAAAATATTGCTATTTGGTAGAAATGGAATATCTAGGACTCTTTGGGTTTTTGGGTCATATTGTTGTTGTTGTAGATTTGTAACATTCATTTTAACATGAGACGTCATCCCAAATTTTCTAAGGCTACTTCTTTGTGTAGAACCACTTGAGAATCCTAATTGACCTGATGGATGTCGAGTAGATTTTTTCTTCTTTGGAACTCTCCAAGTCTTGTTACGATATTTCTATGAGGTGTTAGAAAGAAAAATAATTAAAAGTAAATTATAAATTCAAAAAACAGATACTACGATAGTTGAAGACTTGTCTAAAAAGAAAGAGAACAAAGGTTGTAGGAAGAGCAACTGTAACGCTTAAAAAGGATATTCAAGTTGAGATATATATCACGCATAATCCATAAATAGATAGAATAATATATTGTTTTAGCTAAGAAAAAGCATTTTAAAATTGCATGTTCACAAAAGTTTCTTAGTTTAAAAAGATTACAAGAACTTATTTCAACATCTTTGATATATGGCTAATCATGTGGTATATATATGATTATGATATTTATGGGAAAATTGATATATTTATCATTTGAACTAATTTTGAGCTGAGTGTGTTTTGAGAAAGAAGTCATTACTTTCAATTGAAAATATTTTTGATGTTTGATATAATAAAGGGGCAGCCCGGTGCACTTAAGCTCCCGCTATGCGCAAGGTCCGGGGAAGGGCCCGACCACAAGGGTCTGTTGTACGCAGTCTTACCTTGCATTTCTGCCAGAGGCTGTTTCCAAAGCTTGAACCCGTGACCTCCTGGTCAAATGGCAGCAACTTTACCAGTTACTCCAAGGCTCCCCTTCATGTTTGATATAATAAGTGAACGATAAATCTCTCTTAAAAAGATATAAACTAAAGATAGATGATGATATTATTGAGTGGAATATTCTTTTAATAAAAGCTTTAACTACTAATGGTTCATATTAATGTCCAAATGTTCATTGGCGAAAGTGATATAAAATCTTATTTTACGAAAAATGACTTTCCAATTTTTTCCCATAAAAACGTTTTTTGCGTACAAAAAAAAATTCCTTTACATGAAAATATCTTCTCAAATAAATAATTTTTCCTTGTACCAAATACTCACAAATATTACATAAATAATTCACTACTTAAAAAATTTAAGGATGTACCTGGAGATGACTAGCTATTTGATACCTAGTAAGATCAGGCTCATTCATTAACTCAAGAATGTCAGTCAGAAAACATCCTACAAAAAAATTCATAACAATGTAAGATCATTTTAATTTAACATACATCCCTAAATTAAGATAAGAAAGATGAATTAAATACAATAATTAGTTTGAGCATCTTAATCTCAAGTAAGTTGACAATGATTATAAGTATGAAGTCATACATAATTGTAAAGTGAACTTACTGCCTTCATCAAGTTGGTTCGCAGCTTCCACAAATTTTTTATGAAGATCCTCAGTCCATTCAATGCGAGTCTTCGGTACAATAACCTGTCTCTTTTCTTCATTAATCAATTTTCTCTCTTTTTTACTCCTCAATTTGCACTTTTCATTAGATACAACATCAGTTGAAGTCTCATGGATATTATTGCTATCAATATCATCAACATGCTTGTGATCACCATTTTTTTCGAGTCCTTCTCTAGCTTTTTCCTTTTGTATTTTTTTTCGAAACACAAAAGGCCACAAGTACTTCACAACTACTTGGTGAAGTGACTTTTGCAGGTATAGATAAGCTCCACTTTCAAAAGCTTTCTTTGCTAAGTGTGTATTATGTTTATCACATACACCTGCATTGTTATTTTCAAAATCCTAATCATTAAAATTAAATCATATTGTAAACATCATGTTAGGGTTAAATCAGTTTTTATCTATTATAAAAAATAGATTCTTACAAAACAAACGTTATCGTATCACTAAAAGCAAGAATTAGCGCCGTAGAATTTATGTATCTAAATAACAAATTAAAATCCATCGCTAATTCCTTTTGATGACATAGTATCAACAAAATCTATTTAGCTAAGGGTTATTTATAGATAAATTAATGATGGATTTGATAACGAATTATTTTTGTAGTGTATAAATGTCATAAATGAAGAGTAAACTTGAATACTTACAAAGTGGAACTATATCTAAGGCCACAGCTTGATCCAAAAGATGAAATGAAAGCAAGTCAGGTGAATTCAGATTGATAATCATCACATCAATTTTTTCCTTTTCTTTGGAGAGCATTGACATTCCTTCTGAAGCAATATCAGCTGTCCTAACTGTATCAATACACTTTAAAAGTCAATAAAGAACAAGAAAAAAAATATGCGTAAAAATTATCATAAGGGTTTGTAAAAATATTTGGAAAGTTTCAATTTGGTGTATTTTCTAGCCGGAGTATCTCAAATAAAACCGTTATGAAATTATTTAAGCACTAACAAAAGATTATATTTTTTTAGAAAAATCTTCCTTTTATTTTTCTGTTAGATTGTACTATAAAAATGTTCTTTTTCATGTCACGCATATTAATTTTTATGTTCTAATGATAATTAATTAGTTTATTTATTACAAAAATAATTACTTGTTCTATACATGTGTATTGTATGAACACACAATAACTACAATAATAACATATCCAAAGTAACTTCTACCAATGCGGTCAGAAGAGGATTGTGCGTATGCAGCCTTAACTTTGTAAAGTCTTGTATACTATATGATAAATACAAAATGTAGCTAACAAAGAAACTCACGTAAAAAATGATTAATGAATCAACAGTCAATGAATACTAACAAAGTAGTTGGATAATCAAAAAAAAAAAAAACATATTGATGCCCCTAAAATATGCTTAAATTGTTATTTAGATACATTGGCACCATAGATATGAATTGAAAAGGACGGAGGAAAATATTTCAGAAAAATAAAAAGGATTTTTTCTTCTTCTTGAAAGTTAGGTCAAAGACAAACAATTTTTATATCAAGGTCAACAATAATAATAGCCAAATTGACTCTTATCAGGTCCTCTCTTTCTCTACCTTTTCGTTGTTCTAATCTTGTGACTTTAGGATCTAAATAGTTTTTTTTCTCCAGATTATACATAGATTTGTAAAAATCAAAGATCTAAACTTTAATCAAAACTTATATTTGAAGGATTTAAATAATTTTTCATCCAACTCATCGTCGCTCTAGGTCAATAGACAAAGAATATTTTTTTTCTTTTTTCTATAAAAAGACCAAGAATAAAACACATATGTAAGTTGATTAAGTAGATAAAATGATCAATATAAACTATGTCTCTTAAGGGGATATCGGGATGAAATTTAAATGACAAAATAATTGATAAAAAACTATTACCGTCTTTAAAAATCATATACAGATCTACAGAAAAAACTAATCGAGTGTGTGATAAGCATACAAAAGAATTTTAAAAAAAGAGAATCATTTATGAACTAGTAAAAAAAATATAAACAAGTACAAAACTAGTGTTATACAACAAGGAAAAGAGATTCAAGATCTATACGAGTAATGAAATCTAAAAAGTGATCAATGCAAAATAAAAAAAATGAGATAACAAACATCATATCAACAAAATCTAATATAAAAATAAAATATATCAAAAAAAACTTAAGTTCTATGTAAATCTTTTGGAGATATCTATATTTACCTTTATATTCGTAGGACTTGAGCAAATCAACCATCCCACTTACAAATTCTTTATCGTGATCAATCAACAACACACAAACTTTATTTGTCATACAAAGATAAGGAGTAGCCATGGCATTATCTAATCCTTTGGGATTAGACTGAGGATCTTGTTCTTCGAAAGTAACAAGGAGGAGTTACTTTGAAGGACGAGATCCAAGAAATAAAAGGAACGCAGATTATATTTATAAGTCTTTTGTACTTTTTAGTTGAAGCTCGAATTTGAATTGATCTCTCCCTTTGAAACTTGTTTATATAGCATCCTTCTCTAGCTAGTATGCATATTATTGTTAACAATATCAATAATTATTTTGAATATTTTTCCATTTTTTTGAGTCATGACAAGATTACACTTTTGTCTTTTCTTCATTTTTTGAGTCATGACAAGGTTATACATTTATCGTTTTTTCTACTTTTCCTTTTGAAAATTTAATATGGAGGGAAATATTTTCTTGATGAAATCATTATTTAATGTTTAGTTAATTAAATGAAGAAAATGACCAAAATTGTCCCTTATCTTTGCTTTAAGACTCAAAATGATCCTCATCTTTTTGTTGGGAGCACTAATAGTCCTTCTTCTTTGTAAAAATGGTGCAGTTTTAGTCTTCCAAATAACTTCCGTCCAAATTTACAACGTTTAGCTCCTTTTGTCCATTCATTAAGCAACAATGAAGGTTAATTATTAAGGTTACCAAGTGAATTAATTTTGAGCGGTATTGATTCGACTTATCAATTTATAGATATACTAAATTATTATAGACCATTAAGATATTGATTATCAATTTAATTGTTATTTTTTTATTAAAATAAGCATTAAAACACAATCAAGCTAAATAACATCTGCGCAGTATGCAACATCTAAAATACTATTTATTATAAAGCTAAATATATTATCAATATCCAAGTTAAATATGCATATCCAGAAATCCTAAAGAAAATATTATGAGAAACCTAAATCTAAAATATCAATATCCAAGTTATTCAACATGTAACTATTGATATAGCAAAGCAAAACATGTAAATTGTCAAGAATTTTAGAAATACACTTCACGTCGAAAATAAGAGCTCGTTACTATAGATTAAGCATAAAATTATAATTTAATATTTATTATCGGGTTATCGATTATTCGTTAAGAAAAAACAAAAATCGTTATTAAATCGATAATTCTCAAAAGAAATAATAATCTAAATCTTTTCCGAATTGTAAGTTATTTGAGGCCGTGGATCTTTCGGAAACAACCTTTATATCTAGGAAGGTAAAGGTAAGATGTGTGCACATTCTATTCTTTCCATACCCCACTAATGAGACTATATTGAGTATGTTATTATTTTTACTGAATTCATAAATTTAATAACTTATTATCGGTAAATCAATAATATTTTATCAATTTGAGTTATTGATTTTGATTGTGTTTAACTTAAACAACCCTACCAAAAGATTGGAAAAAATATCAATATAATTATATCAATAAATCTTCTCATAATATTATGGAGATCATGAATAATGAAGAAATTTTTTAATTTAATTTATTAAATGACACGCAAGTGAACGATTTCGTTAGTGACTGACGAAAAATATTTGGCAGACTGACTGCACTATTTTTACAATGAAAGACTATTAGTGCTCCATATGAAAGAATGAGGATTATTTTGAGTCTTAAAGGCAAAGATAAGGGATAATATGGTCCTTTTCTCTACTTAAATGTATGTTCTAAAAAATGTCATCAATTATAAGAAAAAAGGCTTATGTCCCTTAAGGAATCTAATGTAAGTTATTTTCGTTTAAGAAATATTTTAATTCTTCATTTCAATTGTTTCAATCATACTTATTTATTATTATTAATTATTAATTAATGTTCAAAAGTGTCTTAAAATTATTATTTTCCTATCATATCCTTCACATTATATTATTATTAATTGTTGAACTGAACTTTTAAAAAGTTACATTTAAAACAGCCCACAATATTCATGTTTAAAACACACAAAAACAAACTATTAATTAATGAGCAACAAAAAAGAGTCAAATTTATCGGTTACAATTTTGTTTTAATTACTGACTCTCTTCATGATATCGGAATCTCCATCATCAACAATCATTAATTTCAATGGAAAATGAAAATTAATTAGAATTCGAGAAATAAGAAATAGAAGTTGACCTCTATCAACGATATTGCCACATACTTTTTATTTTTTTATTAATTATTTCATTTTCTTATTTATTTAAAGTCGAGTAAAAGTGTTACAATCCAAAAACTCGATTCATGATGACACCTATGTAACCCACCAGTAGATGAGCCAACCCATATCCTGAAATGACAGTAACATGCAGATTGGGTAGATTCATCAACCAACGAGATCAGAAATAAAAACAATTTAAAAGACAACACAACGGAAAACAAAAACAACATCAATATATACACAAAATGAGTATACGAACAAATCCCACAACCTAGTGGTCGAAAGTACAAAGCTACTATAAGAGTACAAGTTTCAAAAGTAGATCAAAAAGTACAGACTTGTCTCATTACAAAAGACTAGTTAAAACTATATAATGAGGGAGATAAATTGAACTAAGACGCCATCAGCTCGTCCTCTATCTCCGAAGAACTGTTGCTAAAATGCTTGAATCATCCCTGTGCATTAAGAAAACAGATGCAAAATGTAGTATGAGTACCAAAACAACAGGTACCCAGTAGGCATCATAGATCGATTGAACTTGAGAAGTAAAAATAATATGAAAAGAGAGAAAGTAAACAATAACAAGAGGTCATAAGAACGAGGCGATAACAGAATTCTAATAATATAGCTCACGAGTCCAGAAAGAACAAAGTAGTGAAGTAAAACAGCTATCTACAACCTAACTCGAACCCCATAAGCCCGATGAGTACACTAGATACAATGATACCCCAAAGTCAAGACTCAAACCCAAAGATTAGAAGCATGCCCGAACTTGAAGTTTGCTCTGTCAAAAGATTCCAAATAGCTCAAGGAACTTGTTCCCCAAAAACAGATACAATCCGTGCTCAGAAACAAGCCAAAACAGATCTTGAATTGAAACATTCACCAATTTACCATTAAAGGACAAGAAGAGGTCTACCAATTTATCTCAAAGTTCAATAATAATAATAATCAGCTTGACTCTTATCAATTTCTCTCTTTCTCTTCCTTCTCGTTGTCCTAATCTTGTGACTTTACAATCTAAATAGTTTTTTTCTCTAAATTATATATATATTTGTAAAAAGCAAACATCTAAACCTTAATAAAAACTTATATTTGAAGCATTTAAATAATTTCTCCTCCAATTCATTGTCGCTCTAGGCCAATTGGCAAAGAGTATTTTCTTCCCTTTTTTCTACAAAAGGACCAAGAATAAAACACATATGTAAGTTGATTAAGTAGATAAAATGATCTATATAAATTCTGTCTCTTAAGGGATATCAAATGAAATTGAAATGACAAAAAGATTAATATAAAATTACAACTTTTTTTTAAAAATCATATACATCTAAATATACAGAGAAAGTTAATCAAATGTGTGAAAAGCTTCCAAAAGAAGCGAGTCATTTATTAACTAGTCAAAACAAAACATAACCAAGTACAAAATTAGTGTTAATGAAAACAAGGAAAAGAGATTGAATATCTACAAGATTAACAAAATCTAAAGAGTGATCAATGCGAATGAAAAAAATGAGATAAAAAACATCATATCAATAAAATCTAATATAAAAATAAAATACATCAAAACAAACTTAAGTTCTATGTATATTTTTTATTTACCTTTATATTCGTAGGACTTGAGCAAATCAACCATCCCACTTACAAATTCTTTATCGTGATCAATCAACAACACACAAACTTTATTTGTCATACAAAGATAAGGAGTAGCCATGGCATTATCTAATCCTTTGGGATTAGACTGAGGATCTTGTTCTTCGAAAGTAACAAGGAGGAGTTACTTTGAAGGACGAGATCCAAGAAATAAAAGGAACGCAGATTATATTTATAAGTCTTTTGTACTTTTTAGTTGAAGCTCGAATTTGAATTGATCTCTCCCTTTGAAACTTGTTTATATAGCATCCTTCTCTAGCTAGTATGCATATTACTGTTAACAATATCAATAATTATTTTGAACTTTTTTCCCTTTTTTTGAGTCATGACAAGATTACACTTTTGTCTTTTTTTCATTTTTTGAGTCATGACAAGGTTATACATTTATCTTTTTTTCTACTTTTCCTTTTGCAAATTTAATATAGAGGGAAATATTTTCTTGATGACATCATTTTTTAATGTTTAGTCACTTAAATATATGTTCTAAAAAATGTCATCAATTATAAGAAAAAAGGCTTATGTCCCTTAAGGGGTCTAATGTAAGAGTTATTTACCTTTAAGAAATATTTTAATTTTTTATTTCAATTGTTTCAATAGATACTTATTTATTATTATTAATTATTAATTAATGTTCAAAAGCGCCATAAAATCATTATTTTCCAATCATATCCTTCACATTGTATTATTAATTAATGAACTGAACTGTTAAAAAGTTACATTTAAAACAATCCACAATATTCTTGTTGTGTTTGTTGTTGATTGTATTGTTGGGCTATATGTTGATCAGAATTGAAATGATAATATAGTGTATGTGTGCATCAGAAATTGCAAGTTTCTGCTATCAAAAAAATACAGAAAAAGCGATTGACAGGGCCCTTTTGTCTGTCGCTTTTTATGTATTTTTTTAAAAATAAATTCCAAAAAAAGCGACGGACAAGGTCGCCTTGTCCGTCGCTTTGTTCTTCGTATGAAGAAAATGAAGAACAAAGCGGCGGACATAACAATATTGTCTGTCTCTTTCCTAAAAATAAAAAAATAAAAAATAGCGATGGACTGCGTCGCTAAGTTCTTCATGTTCAAGAAAAAAGCGACGTTGTCCGCCGCTTTCCTCAAAAATAATTTTTTTAAAAAAATACAAATAAGCGATCGGACTGCATCATACATGGCGACACAGTCCGTCATTTTTGGAAAAGTGTCGAGACAAAAAGTGAAGGAACTGACTGCGTCGCTTTTTCATCAATTTTAACCAAAAAAGCGATGTTGTCGTCACTTTTGTCCGTTGCTTTTAACATTTTTTTAGTAGTGTTCATCCCAAAGTTCAAATTAGCATAACTTGAGTTCTTAAGCTCAACATTTGATGATTCAAAGCTTGGTGTGTTCGGAAAGTTTGGAGGAACATGTTGGAGTGTGCTGGGGATCACTCATTTGAGGCACTTTTGGCCCAACGGGGCTACCAGCCCAATGAGGTACTCTTGGTGATTTTTATGCAAACATTCTCATTTTAGACTCCAAAAACATGATGTTCTGAAACTATTTTTGATAGTGTGGCAGCGTTCTGAGGCCATCTGAAAAAGAAAACTCTAAAAACATGATTTTGGAGCGCGCGGTCTGATTTGAGGTAGGCTATGACTTCACTCTCTTTAAATTGAGCAAATGAGTGTGACTTCATGTTGATTATATGGAATTTAGGTTTGTTAGGATCTTGATTATGATTAGTTACTTAAAAATCATGTTTTAGGCTTATTTCGGGGTGCTTTTGGGAGCTGTGAGCATGCGTACTTGTTTAGTGATCATCCTTACCTTATGGCTTAGATTATTCTTATTTTTTGATGATGTTGAGAGCATGCTTGGACTTAGCCTAGGTGTAGACTAGTGTTTTCCTTGACTTTTGTATTTTGGAGCCTATAGGCCTTACAACCTCTCCAATGTCGCTTCAGACGGCTTAGAAGAAGACTTAGATCTGATAAACAGAGCCTTAGCTAGGTGGTAACTCAATTTCGATGTCCTTTTGTCCATAGCTCTTCTTTTCTATGGCTTTGTCACTTCCTTGAGTTTTTCTTTGGTGTGGAAGTCATTCCATGTGTAATACCCCTCAAAATTTTCCCTACGGTTCAGACCCTTCTTATATTCGGGTATGGTCGAACTTGAGTATTATGGAGCGTTTGCATGATTTAAGATGAGTCTTTGAGAGATTGAGCAGCATTAGAGGTGATGTGGGGTCATGAAGGACCCCTAGGACCAAATCAAATCCAAAAGATTCATCGTGGCTAAGTTTGAGGAGGAGTTCGCATAAGGGGTTGACTTCAAACGACCCTATCTTTTGAAGGACGACAATCTGGGTGGCCCACGACCTATTAAATTAAAGTTCATCATGTCTTCTTTCTAATGATAACAAGAATGTATATTTTGGAGTTTGGAGTCAAAAGATATAACGATCCTAAGACGAACTAGCACGACAGGGATTTCAGGCCTGGGTTGCAATTGCTGGAAAACTGGGCTTGGCGCAATAGTGGCGCAATGCGCCATTATCGTGCCAGGAACATGCCTCAGTAGTTTGGTCCCTCGAGCGGTGCGCCACTACGAGGTGTGCAGGGTTTTCCAAGCCAAATTTCCAGAACCCAAAAAAAATAGCCTTGGCGCTGTAAGGGCGCAACGCGCCACTATCGCGTCAAGAATGTGACTCAGTAGTTTGGTCCTTGGCGCGGCGTGCCACTATCAGATGTGCAGGTTTTAGGTGCAATCGGCCTGGCACTGCAATGGCGCGACGTGCCACTATCGAGCCAGGAGCATTTTTAGACTATTTTCAGAACTTTTGAGAAGGGGCAATTTGGTAATTGTTCCAAATTATATATGTATCATCCTTGAACATTTTGGGGACATATTTTCAGCCCCCACTCTCTCTTTAGAAAAGCCCTAGAAGTCTCTTTCTCTCTCTCTCTTCTTTTTCTTCTCCATTTCTAGCAAAGAGTTGTTCCAAGAGCTTCAAGATTCAAGTTGCCATTGAAGACCCCACAATCCCACAATAAGGTTTCTTCAAGAATCTATTCTAAGTTATGTAAGGCTATCCAAAACATGGGTTGAGTCCACCCATATGCCCTACTCTTGCTTGAGGTTAGAGGTCCATGAGAATGGAGTTTCTTGGTATGGTTTATGTTTGAATGAGTTTTGTCTCCTATTAATTTGACTTTATTGGTGTTGATGTTGTTGACCTAAGAAGTTTCTAAAACCTTCATGTTAGTATTAGTTAATGGAGATGACTTGTTATTATGTTTTGTTATTCTCTTTAACCATGTGATTATGATGCATAAGTCAATTTTCTTGAATGTTCTATTCTACTTGAATTGTTGGTTTAAAGCCTTAGAGTTGTGATGAGTCCTAAGAAGAGGTTATAAATGCTTATCTAAATAAGGCTTGATCGAGTTGATTGGAGGATAGAATTGATGAGTGGACGAGGTCCTAAATGGGACTTGCCATTATGACTTAATTGAGTTGAAATAAGAATAGAGTTGATGAGTTGGCAACGTCCTATATGAAACTAGCCATGAGGGCTTGTTTGAGATGATTGGAGGGAGTCTTATGAGCATGGAGTCATGGGAGGAGTATCGAGCACCGAAACGGGTAAGAGTATAGTCCATACTCGAACCCCAGAAACTACGCTGCCAATGTAGGCAGGGATGTGCAACACCCCTAAAAAATTTTCCCCAAAAATTCGGGCCTTCCTTGTACACGTGTGGGGCCCATCGTATTTATTTCGAAGTATGTGCTTGAGTTAAGATGAGTCCCTGAGAAATTAAAGAGCGTGGGAGGTGATGTGGGGTCATTGAGGACCCCTAGGACCGAGCTAAGTCCAAAAGATCCGTCGTGGCTAAGTTTAGGATGAGTTCGTATAAGGGTCGAATTTCAATGACCCTATCTTTTAAAGGACGTTAATCTGGGTGTCCCACGACCTATCAAATTAAAGGTCGTCGAGTCTTCTTTCCAATGCCACTAAGAACGTATATTTTGGAGTTCGGAGTCAAAAGATATGACGATCCTAAGATGAACTAGCACGACAGGAATTTCATTTTTGGCCTGGGTTGCAACTGCTGGGGGAAATGGCCTTGGCTCTATAAGGGCGCGATGCGCCACTCTCACGCCAGGAACATGCCTCAGTAGTTTGGTCCCTGGTGCGACGCGCCACTAAAAGTTGTGCAGGGTTTTTCAGGCTAAATTCCCAGAACTTAGAACAATGGCCTTGGCGCTGTAAGGGCGCGATGCGCCACTATCGCGCCAGAAACATGCCTCAGTAGTTTGGTCTCTGGCGCGGTGTGCCACTGCGAGGTGTGCAGGTTTTAGGCGTAATTGGCCTAGCGCTGCAATGGCGCGACGCGCCACTATCGTGCCAGGTGTATTTTTGCCTATTTTTCAGAACTTTTGAGAAGGGGCAATTTGGGAATTTCCCCAAATTATATATGTATCACCCTAGACTATTTTGGGATCATTTCTTTAGCCCCCACTCTCTCTCTAAAAGCCCTAGAAACCTCTTCTCTCTCCCTCTCTTCTTCTTCCTCTCCAAATCCTTCTCCAACAAGAAGAGTTCCAAGAGCTTCAAGGTTTGAGTTTTCCATTGAAGACCCAACCACAAGGTTTTCTTCAATTCTTCACTAAGGTATGTAAGACTATCCAAAACATGGGTTGAGTCCACCCATGTGCCCTACTTTTGCCTTGAGGTTAGATGTTCATGAAAATAGAGTTTCTTGGTATGGTTTATGTTTGTATGAACTTTCTCTCCTATCTATTTGATGCTATATGTGTTGATGTTGTTGAGCTAAGAAGTTCCTAAAATCCTTCATGTTAGTATGAGTTGATGGTGATGACTTGTTGTTACGTCTCGTTGATCTCTTTAGCCATGTGATTATGTTGCTTAAGTCAATATCCTTAAATGTGCTATTCTACTTGAATGGTTGAGTTGAAGTCATAGAGCTGTGCCGAATCTTAAGAAGATGTCATAAATGTTTATGTGAATGAGGCTTGATTGAGTTGATTTGATAATGGAATTGATGAGTGGACAAAGTCCTAAATGAGACTTGACATTATGACTTAATTGAGTTGAAATGAGAACCGAGTTGATGAGGTGGAAATGTACCACATGAAACTAGCCGTGAGGGCTTGTTTGAGATGATTAGAGGAGTTTTATGAGCATGGAGGCATGGGAGGAGTATCGAGCACTAAGGCGGGTGAGAGTACAGTCCATACTTGAACCCCCGAAACTACGCCGCCAATGTAGGTAAGGATGGAACCGTTAAAGTCGGATGCTTCCCTTGGGATCGAACCGTTAAAGTCGGATGTTTCCTATTCTTATAATCCTGAAATGATAGGACTTGACTAATCGATGGTATCTATGATTAGGGAGGAGTTCATGCCCTGGCAAGGTATAGACGGACGTGGCAACAACGTCTGATTGTTGTACTATCACCGGCTTATAGGTGATGATTGTCGGTTAAGAGAAACTCCCATTTAGGCCTTGATAGTGCTCCGAGTCAGTTGAGTTAAGTGGCTTATGAGTTAGTCCTATCTAAAAATTCTTGTTGGACTTAGGACATTTGAGTGAGTTGTTATGTAGATAAATATGAGTTAAGATCTTGAGTTGATATTGATGCTTTCTTGATGTTGTTTCCTCCGGCCATTTTACATACTCGTACATTCCATGTACTGATGCCATTTGGCCTGCATCGTTTAATCATGCAGCGACAGGTACCAGAGATCATCAACCGGCGCTCCGTTGAAGATTCACTTACACTCCCAGCTAGTTGGTGAGTCCTCCTAGTTTCCGGAGGATGTTGAGTTCCTTGTATAGTTTTTTTGTTGTTGCTTCCTTTAACTCGATTGTTGGTAGCCATGGGCTTGTCATTGGCACCTTCTAGACTTTGATAGAGGCTTCATAGAGTAGAGTGTGGAGAGGTTGGACAGTTATTTTAAGGAGTCCTATTGTACTTATTTCGTTGAGTTAATCATGTTTGGCCTTCGGCCCTTATATTATGAATAGTATGTCATGATTGAGCCTTTCTTTGAGCGTTTATGACTGATTGATAAAGTGATTGAATCAGGTGGTTCGCTTGAGGGTCAGAAATGGCTTTCAAGTGCCGGTCACGTCTAGGGTGCCCTCTCGGGGCGTGACAAACATGGTATCAGAGCCCAGAGTTCAAGTGTCCTAGGGAGTCTATGGAGCCATGTCTAGTAGAGTCTTGCTTATGGGTGTGTCGTGCACCACACTTATAATCAGGAGGCTATGAGACATTAGGAATTGTTTCACTTCCTTCATACTCTGAATTCGTACAATGGAGTTAAACTCTATGAAACTTCCCTTCTAATTCGTGCATTTATACATTACAGATAATGCCTCCAAAACGTACTGCTAGCCAGAGGAATGTTGATAACGCCGAGATGCCCCAGTCCGAGGCACGCCTGGTAAGGGCTAGAGGCCGACCTGTGAGATACTCGAAGGCACCCCACGTGCCAGCTACTCCACCTGCACCCATATCAGAGGCAGAATTTTGAGGGGCAATTGCAATGCTCACGCAATTAATGGCTGCCCGGAATGGTAACCAGAGTTCGCCGGCTCTCAGCTCTAGTTCCCAGGAGCCATCTGCTGCCACTAGAATTAGAGACTTTCTGAGGATGAATCCACCGGCATTCACGGATTCTAAGGTAGATGAAGATCCGCAAAACTTTATTGATGATATGTGGAAAATTCTAAAAGCTATGCATACTACGGAAATTGAGGGGGTTGAGTTGGTGTCTTATCAACTCAAAGATGTGGCAAACATTTGGTATAACCAATGGGAACAGGGTAGGGGCGAGGATGCTGAACCTGCTAGATGGGATAAATTTGAGGGAAGCAAAAGTGGAGGAATTTGTGAATCTAAAACAAGAAGGCATGACCATTAAGGAGTATAGCCTGAAGTTCATCCAGCTGTCCAGGTATGCTCCAGAAATGATTCCTGATGTGAGGTCAAAGATGAGGAAGTTCATCTCCTGATTAGGGAGGCATGTGAAGAATGAGTGCAAAGCAGCATTGTTGATCTCCGACATGGATATTTCGAGACTAATGGTGTATGCTCAATAGGTAGAGGATAAGAAGAGGAAAGACAGAGAGGAGCATCTGAGCAAAAGGGAAAGATCAGCTGGGCATGAGAATGAGCAGAGGCAAAGCAAGGGCAACAGGTCCTTCTTCTAGAAGAGGCCTTCCAACTATGCCTCATCTATCGCCAGTGCACCAGTGCCGCAGAATAGGTATGATCGGCAGGGACAAGGTCGCCAGAATTTTAGGCCCCAGGGTTCTTAATCACAGGCCAGTATAAGTCAATATGTGAGGGGGAAGCCACCATACAGTAAGTGTGGTAGGCTCCACTTAGGAGAATGCAGAGCAGAAAGGGTTGGCTGTTATAAATGCGGCCAAATAGGCCATTTTCAGAGGGAGTGTCCAATAGGGGGAAATAGAGTCCAGCATTCTGCCACCGCACTGTCGGCTACAGGCAATCAGAGGGGAACTACCTCGGGCACCAGCGGAGGTACAAACCATTTATACGCCATGGGTAGTCGCCAAGATCAAGAGGACTCTCCAAAAGTCGTGACGGGTATAATTCAAGTCTCTTCTCTTGATTGCTATATTTTGATGGATCCGGGTGCCACCCTATCTTTTGTGACTCCTTACATGGCTAGTAAGTTTAATAAAATTCCCGAATGTCTTCTTGAGCCTTTCAGTGTAGCTACTCTTATTGGTGATTCTGTCTTAGCTGAGAGAGTCTATAGAGACTGCACTGTGTCAATTCATCACAGGGATACCTTGGCCGACCTAGTTGAGTTGGACATGGTTGATTTTGATGTGATCCTTGGCATGGACTGACTTTATGTCTGCTATGCCTCTATTGATTGTAGAACTCAGGTTGTCAAGTTCAAATTCCCGAACGAAGCTGTCATAGAGTGGAGGGGCAGTCCTATTATGCCTAAGGGTAAGTTTATTTCTTACCTTAGGGACGGGAAGCTAATCTCAAAAGGGTGCATTTATCACCTAGTCCGAGTGAAAGATGACGATATCGAGTCTCTATCCCTGAAGTTGGTTCCGATTGTCAACGAGTTTCTGCATATCTTTCCTGAAGATCTGCCTGGAGTCCCTCCTGATAGGGAGATCGATTTCGCGATTGATATTCTTCCTGATACCCAACCTATCTCGATCCCTCCCTATAGAATGGCTCCGGCTGAGTTGAAGGAGTTGAAGGAGCAGCTGAAAGACTCTTTAGATAAGGGATTCATTAGGCCAAGTGTCTCCTCATGGGGTGCTTCGGTCTTATTTGTGCGGAAGAAGGACGGGTCTCTTAGAATGTGTGTCGACTACAGGTAGCTGAATAAGGTCACCGTAAAGAACAAATACCCTCTCCCCAGAATAGATGACTTATTCGATCAGCTTCAGGGTGCCACGTGTTTTTCAAAGATAGACTTGAGATCCGGCTACCATCAGTTGAAGGTGAGGGAGTGTGATATTCTGAAGACCGTTTTTCGGACTCGTTATGGCCACTTTGAATTTTTGGTCATGTCCTTTGGGTTGACTAACGCCCCCGCAGCTTTTATGGATCGCATGAACTGAGTGTCTAGACCATATCTTAATATGTTTGTGATTGTATTTATAGATGATATTCTGGTCTACTCCAAGAATAAGGAAGAGCACGCCCATCATCTTAGAGTCGTCTTACCAACTTTGAGAGAGCAGGTATTGTATGCAAAGTTCTCCAAATGTGAATTTTGGCTTGCATTAGTGGCTTTCTTAGGCCACATCATATCCGGAGATGGTATTCAGGTTGACACTCAGAAGATTGAAGTTGTGAAGAATTGGCCCAGACCCACATCCACGATAGAGATAAGGATCTTCTTGGGTTTGGCCGGCTATTATTGAAGTTTTGTAGAGGGATTCTCCTCCATATCATCACCATTGACTAAGCTGACCCAAAAGAAGGCTAAGTTTCAATGGTACGATGTTTGTGAGGAGAGTTTCGAGAAACTAAAGGCCAAGCTAACCACTGCTCCTGTCCTGACCTTGCCCGATGGAACAGAGGGCTTTGTGGTCTACTGTAATGCATCCAGAATTGGTTTGGGCTGTGTGCTGATGCAGAGGGGAAAGGTGATAGCCTATGCTTCAAGACAGCTTAAGGTTCATGAGAAGAACTACCCAACTCATGACCTTGAGCTAGCAGCCGTGGTGTTCGCCCTTAAAATTTGGCGCCACTACTTATATAGAGTGCATATTGATGTATTCACCGATCACAAGAGCTTACAATATGTTTTCATCCAGAAGGAACTCAACCTGAGGTAAAAGAGATGGCTCAAGCTACTCAAGGACTACGACATGAGCATCCTTTACTATCCAGGTAAAGCTAATGTTGTTGCTGATACTCTTAGCAAGTTGTCTATGGGTAGCACTACCCATGTAGAGTAGGGAAGGAAGGAATTGGCGAAGGAGGTACATAGATTAGCCCAATTGGGAGTTCATCTGGAAGAGAACAATGAAGGTGGAGTTACTGTTTAGGATAGGTCTCCATCCTCACTTGTATCAGAGGTAAAACATAAACAAGGCCAAGATCCCGTCCTTCTCCAATTGAAGGGAGTTATTCACAAACAAGAGGTAATGGTTTTTACCAAAGGGGGAGATGGTGTGTTGAGGTATCAAAATAGATTATGCGTGCCTGATGTCAATGATGTTCGAGAGAGGATTATGGCCGAAGTGCATAGTTCTAGATACTTTATTCATCCGGGCTCCACAAAAATGTATCATGGTTTGAGGGAAATCTATTGGTGGAGCAGGATGAAGAGAGATATTGCGGAGTTTGTTTCCAAGTGCCTGAATTGTCAACAGGTGAAGGTTGAGCATCAAAAGCCATGTGGTTTAGCTCAAAATATAGAAATTCCAGAATGGAAATGGGAGATGATCAACATAGACTTTATCACAGGCCTACCAAAGTCCCGAAAGCAACGTGATTCAATTTGGATGATTGTGGATAGAATGACGCAATTCGCTCACTTCTTGGAAGTTAAGTCTACTGACACCACAGAGGACTATGCAAAATTATATATACAGGAGATTGTCAAATTGTATAGGGTCACCCTGTCTATCATCTCAGACAGAGGAGCTCAATTTACTTCCTAATTTTGGAAATCCTTTCAGAAAGGACTGGGTTCAAAGGTGAACCTTAGTACGGCCTTTCATCCCCAGACGAATGGCCAAGCGGAGTGCACCATTTAGTCATTGGAGGATATGTTGAGGGCATGTGTGCTTGACTTTAAATGAAATTGGGATGATCACTTACCCCTTATAGAGTGTGCATATAATAATAGCTATCATGTGAGCATTCAAATAGCTCCTTATGAAGCTTTGTATGGAAGGAGGTGTAGATCACCCATTGCATGGTTCGAAGTTGGTGAAGTCGAGTTAATTGGGCCCAATTTTGTTCACCAAGCCATCGAGAAGGTGAGAATCATTCAAGATAGGCTAAAGACAGCCCAAAGCCGCCAAAAATCTTACACCGACGTGAGGAGGAGAGACTTAGAGTTTGAGGTAGGTGATTGGGTGTATTTGAAAGTGTCACCCATGAAGGGTGTCATGAGGTTTGGACAAAAAGGGAAGCTCATACCTCGATATATTAGTCCTTACCAGGTTTCGAGGCAGATTGGGACTGTTGCCTATGAGTTGGAGTTACCCTCAAAGCTAGCCTCTATTCATCCGGTATTCCACGTTTTGATGTTGAAAAAGTGCTTAGGCGATCCCTCATTGGTAGTCCCCATTGATAGTATTGGAGTTAAGGATAGCTTATCCTATGAAGAGATTCTGGTCCAAATTCTTGATCGCTAAATCCGCAAATTAAGGAATAAAGAGATTGCCTCAGTTAAAGTCCTGTGGAGAAATTAGTTTGTTGAGGAAGCCACGTGGGAAGCAGAGGAAGATATGAAATCTAAATATCCACATCTATTCATGCCTATCGATGAGAATGTTGAAGGTAATGTCTATTTCCTTGACTTGAATTCATTTGTGTATTTTGAGTTTGATTGGTAATTGTTTGAGAAATTGATTGGTTGATTGACCGAACTCTGATTGTGATTTGTACCCCGAGTCCATTTTTGGCCACTCGTCATTCGAGGATGAATGATCCCAAGGGGAAGATAATGTAGCAACCCTCAAAATTTTCCCTAAGGTTTGGACCCTTTTTGTATTCGGGTAGGGTCGAACTCGAGTATTGTGGAGTGTTTGCATGAGTTAAGATGAGTCTTTGAGAGATTGAGCAGCATTAGAGGTGATGTGGGGTCATGAAGGACCTCTAGGACCAAATCAAATCTAAAAGATTCATCGTAGCTAAGTTTGAGGAGGAGTTCGCATAAGGGGTTGACTTCTAACGACCCTATATTTTGAAGGACGACAATCTGGGTGGCCCACGACCTATTAAATTAAATTTCATCGAGTCTTCTTTCCAACGCCACCAAGAATGTATATTTTGGAGTTTGGAGTCAAAAGATATAACTATCCTAAGACAAATTAGCATGCCAGGGATTTCAGGCCTGGGTTGCAATTGCTGGAAAATTGGGCTTGGCACCACAGTGGCACGATGCGCCACTATTGCGCTAGGAACATGCCTCAGAAGTTTGGTCCCTGGCGCGGCGCGCCACTACGAGGTGTGCAGGGTTTTTCAAGCCAAATTTCCAGAACCTAGAAAAAAATGGCCTTGGCGTTGTAAGGGCGCGACGCGCCACTATCGCATCAAGAATGTGCCTCAGTAGTTTGGTCCTTGGCGTGGTGCGCCACTATCAGATTTCCAGGTTTTAGGTGCAATCGGCCTGGCGCTGTAATGATGCGACGCGCCACTATCGCGCCAGGAGCGCTTTTAGCCTATTTTCAGAACTTTTGAGAAGGGGCAATTTGGGAATTGTCCAAAATTATATATGTATCATTCTTGAACATTTTGGGGACATATTTTCATCCCTCACTCTCTCTCTAGAAAAGCCCTAGAAGTCTCTCTCTCTCTCTTCTTCTTCTTCTCCACATCTAGCAAAGAGTTCTTCCAAGAGCTTCAAGATTCAAGTTGCCATTGAAGACCCAACAACAAGGTTTCTTCAAGAATCTATTCTAAGGTATGTAAGGCTATCTAAAACATGGGTTAAATCCACCCATGTTCCCTACTCTTGCTTGAGGTTAGAGGTCCATGAGAATGGAGTTTCTTGGTATAGTTTATGTTTGAATGAGTTTTGTCTCCTATTAATTTGACTTTATTGGTGTTGATGTTATTGACCTAAGAAGTTCCTAAAACCTTCATGTTAGTATGAGTTGATGGAGATGACTTGTTATTATGTTTTGTTATTCTCTTTAACCATGTGATTATGATGCATAAGTCAATTTTCTTGAATGTTCTATTCTACTTGAATTGTTGGTTTAAAGCCTTAGAGTTGTGATGAGTCCTAAGAAGAGGTTATAAATGCTTATCTAAATAAGGCTTGATCGAGTTGATTGGAGGATAGAATTGATGAGTGGACGAGGTCCTAAATGGGACTTGCCATTATGACTTAATTGAGTTGAAATAAGAATAGAGTTGATGGGTTGGCAACGTCCCACATGAAAATAGCCGTGAGGTCTTGTTTGAGATAATTGAAGGGAGTCTTATGAGCATGGAGTCATGAGAGGAGTATCGAGCACCGAAGCGGGTAAGAGTATAGTCCATACTCGAACCCCAGAAACTACGCTACCAATGTAGGTAGGGATGGAACCGTTAAAGTCGGATGCTTCCTATTGGATCGAATCGTTAAAGTCGGATGTTTCCTATTTTATTGTCCTGAAATGATAGGACTTGACTAATTGATGGTATCCTTGATTAGGGAGGTGTTCATGCCCTGGCAAGGTATGGACGGACGTGGCAACAACGTCTGATTGTTGTACTATCACTGGCTCATAAGTGATGGTTGTCGGATAAGAGAAACTCTTATTTAGGTCTTGATAGTGCTCCGAGTCAGTTGAGTTGAGTGGCTTGTGATTGGTCCCGTCTAAACCTTTTCTTGTTACTCTTATAATACTTGAGTGAGTTGTTATGTATATATATATGAGTTGAGATCCTGAGTTTATATTGATGTTTCTTGATGTTTGTTTCATCCGGCCATTTTACATACTCGTACATTCCATGTACTGACGCCATTTGACCTGCATCGTTTCATGATGCAGAGACAGGTACTAGAGATCATCAACCGACGATCCATTGAAGATCCACATACACTCCCAGCTAGTTGGTGAGTCCTCCTAGTTTTCGGAGGATGTTGAGCTTTCTTGTATAGTTTTATTATCGTTCCCTTTATTTTGATTTTTGGTAGACATGGGCTTGTCATCGGCACCTTCTAGACTTTGATAGAGGCTTCATAGACTAGAGTGTGGAAGGTTGGACTGCTACTTTTGAGAAGTCTTATTATATTTGCTTTGATAAGTTGTTAGTGATTGGCCCTTGACCCTTATATTATGAATAGTTTGTTATGATTGAACCCTCCTTCGAGTGAATATGATTGAATGATAGTGTGACTGAATTAGGTGGTTCGCTTGAAGGTCAGAAACGGCTTTCGAGTGCCGGTCACGTCTAGGGTACCCTTCCAAGGCGTGACATCATGGTGGTCCTATGATGATAATTTATTTTTGTTGATTCATTTGAGATGTTTCATCCGCGGTTTGAGGTCTGGGCTTTGTGCTTTCCTATTATGGGGGCCCGTTATCCTCTACGGAGTTGATACCTAGTGGCCTGACTCTTGATTGATTCCATTAAGAGGCCTATTCGCGGTTTGTGGTTTGGGATACGCACTATTTGGTTCTGGATTCACCATATGTTTTTCTCAGTAGTTATAGCTAATATGTGCACCCGTCGAACTTATCGGTATTTGCTTGGATTTTTATTTAAACTTTCAAAGATGTGTACCTTATGGGTTTATGAGGGTCCAATTAGGTGTAGTTAGCTTGTAGTTACTCTAATTTGGTCCTTTTATACACTTGTTTGCATTCCTATATAGAATTCTGCTCCTTGACCTTCTTTTTGTGTTATTCCCA
This sequence comes from Solanum dulcamara, assembly GCF_947179165.1. NCBI lineage: Eukaryota > Viridiplantae > Streptophyta > Magnoliopsida > Solanales > Solanaceae > Solanum > Solanum dulcamara. The sequence continues at coordinate 69,388,267 of NC_077242.1, forward strand.
CTTTTCATATTGCTTTTACTTTTCAAGCTTAGTCTTCCAATGATGCCTATTGAGTATATGTTATTTTCATACTAATACTACACTGCATATGTTTTCGTGATGCAGGTCCGAGTACTAGTTACCAGCGCTAATTTGAGCCTATTGTAGTCTAGTTCTGAAGGCAAGGGTGAGCACATGGCATCCTGGATTTACCTGTCACCTTCTATATAAAGTGACTAGTCTTTTTCTTTATGAGACAAACGTTGTTTCTGTGGTTCACTTTTGGGACTTGTATCTATTTTGTAGTTGTTCTATACTTGTGACTTCTAGGTTCTGGGAGGGATCCTTTGATTTGTCTATATATTTTATCTCACGAACCGAATCTAGGTGTGATGGTACCTGTCCTTTACCACCAGAAAAGTCAGCCTAAACCCTAATATTTACGGAGAATAAAACGGAAACAGTCTAACTAAGTAAGTAATAAACAAGAACAAAAGTCTTTCAACTTAAATACCCCCAACTATTGGTTTTCACATATATCATCCAGTAAAGGAAAATAAAACTGAAAAGAAATACAAGTCTCAATATGTCTTCAACTCTCAAATAGAGTAAAACATAAAAATACAAGAAATCTAAAAGTTCGTTAGATAACAATGGCTACCTCTCACAATCCCCTGAAAGCCTCGAATAATCAGAAGGGATGGGTGATCAAAATCCAGGTTCAGAACCTACATAAGTGTAGAAGCAAGGGTGAGTACCAAACAACACGGTGACCAACAAGCTAACTAGCAAAACTAAGTAAATCTAATAGAAAACACGAACTTCTTTCCAACCAAACCCAACCTCTGTAACTAAAACCTGCACAGAAATCAGCCCAACCTAACAGTTCATACTAAATATTTTAATAAGTTTTAGATCATAACTCAATATCATAAGATATAACATACAAGTAATCACAAATCACATATAAGCATCAATCTTTCACGCACAGATATGCAGAACATACATATGCACACTAAATGATCATGCTTGTGTACAATCGCCGGCAAAGACCTCAACATGATAATCTCTGATAAAAACTGACCTCGGTCCCACAATAGCTGACCAAAAATGGCCTCAACCTCACCGGAAATGACCTCGATAATATAATCCCATTGGAGATGACCTCAGGGATATAATCCCATCAAAAATGACCTCGGCAACATAATCCAATCGAAAATGACCTTAGTAATATAATCCCACTGAAAATGGCCTCAGCAATATAATTCCATCAGAAATGACCTCAACAATATAATATCTCTGAACGAAAATAACCTCGGCCTCACAATCATATACCTCTCATCAAAGTGGTTCAGAACCAATGCAAACAGTATGCTCACACAAATAATGAGGAATAATCAATTCAAACAAACCACAATCATAATCGGACTATTAAGTATTTCATCAAATACACATAGATATCTAGATCACGGTATGTAATATTCAATTCTCAACAATAACACACATCATCGTTTATTAACCCCATCGATTAAATTACATTAGTTCATCTCACAATTCAACCCATAACTTCATTCACATTACTCCCCAACACATATACACACGGGAAATTCAGAATTCTAAAAGATTCATAGAGTTTTAAGAGTTCACTTGCCTTAACCAATACACTATCAATCAATCCACGTGAGCCTTCCCCTTTTGAATGCACTCCGAATCACCATAATCTATGCAAATACAAACCATCAATCAAAATATGAAACAAACAACACCCAAATCATAGTTTTTGGAAACTGGGCCTAAACTTATCCGAAATGCCCGAAAACCCGATTCCAAAAATGAGAAAACAAATCCAAATTTTTTTACAAAAACGTCATCTTTAAAATATTTGGGATCTACTAGTGAAAACAGAAGTGAATTCGGACTTAAAACAATCCCACAATCCTCAAAACATTGAAACTAACCAAGTTCTTGAAAACCCCAAATTTTCTCACTTGAAATCTCCAAGTTCTGGCTAAAATTAGTAAATAATTAACAAAAAATGATGAAATCATGGTAAAATAACTTACCCAACCAATTTCCCTCAAAATTTCCTCAAGAATTCACCTTCCCCAAGCTTCCCAAGCTCCAAAAATGGTGAAATGGAGTTTAATTCATGAAATGGTGTTTAGACACTGTTCAGGGGTCATTTTCCCTCCACAAATGTGGATAACTAACTCCACTACAATGGAGGCTAACCAAAAGACCCTCCATGAACGAGGCATAAGCTCCACAAAAGCGGAGAAGAGACATTGGTCCATTCGCGAAGGTGGCCAAGTTTCCACGAATGCGGAGAAGGAACTCCATACCTTCCGTGAACGCGGGCAAGTCTCCGCGAATGTGGAGAAGAATCTTCAGGAACCAGAAACAGCAGACCACAAAAATTCACTAAGACTCAAATCTAGGAATCAACCATCGAGATTTGTTCAAAATCCCATGCACACAAACCATATATACAACCCTACTAAATTTGACGTTTCGGACTCAGTGGAACTATCAGAATTCTAATTTGCGGTCTCCTTGAAACAGAACTTGATAAGTTGCAACTAAACTTATTCCAAACCTTAAAAGACTAAAATTCCCTTGGATCTTCCTAAAAATACACAGAAACTCTACCCAGGCCTAAAATTATCCTCTGAATCCAACAAAGTCGTCAGAATTAAATTTCGAGCATCTGATCCTCAAACATTGACCAAAATCAACTCTATGGCCAAAAACTCAAATATTTCCAACTCCACATATGAAAACCATGATACAACCCTGAATATGATTCCATCAACTCTTCTGGACCAATTACAATATTCTGGAACTAATGGAATTAACGAAATTTGATTTTGAGACTCGAAACTCTGAATGACCTTAAATATCATTTTGAGTCATTTTGAATCTCTAAAACTCAGAATTTACAAAAAATCTCAACTTTTCAAGAAAACCCATGAAAAAGACATCAAATATCAATCAACTATGACTTGGGAAAACTACCGGAAAAGGTACAATGGTCTTTTTATAAAAAATTCTAAAAATGACCTTCAGGGTTATTACATCATTCACCACTAAAAACCATGTTTGTCCTCGATCATAAAGTAAAATAAAGTACCTAAAACCTTGAAAAGCTATGGATATTGAGCCCACGTGTCATCATCCGATTCCCAAGTCGCCTCTCCAACTGAGTGGTGCCTCCCACTGTACCTATACTAAAGCTATCTCTTTGGTCCTTAACTTATGGACCTGTCTATCAAGAATGGCTATGTGCTCCTTATCAAAAGTCAAATCTTAACCCAACTCTTCCATGTCAAGAGATAACACAAGAGACTCATTCGGAAGAACATACTTTTAGAGCATGAAAATATGAAACACAGGATATACTGCTGATAAGCTAGGTGGAAAAGCCAATCTATAATACACCTCTCCCACTCACCCTAAAATCTCAAATGGGTTAATAAATTTAGGGCTAAGCTTTTCCTTCTTTCTGAAATGCATCACGCCCTTCATAGGCGACACTCGGAGCCAAATATGGTCCCCTTCCATGAACACCAATGGTTGAACTCTCCTATCCGCATTGCTCTTTTTCATACTCTGGGATATCAAAAGACTACCCTGGATCATCTAAACCAGCTCCATGGCATCTCTAAGCAAGTCCGTGTCTAAAGAGTCCATCTTAGCTGAATTGAACTACCCAATATGAGATCAACACCACTTACCATACAATGCCTCAAATGGGGCCATCTGAATGTTGGAGTGATAACTATTTTTGTAGGCAAACTCTGCTAAGGGGAAATATTGATCACACCTAGCACCAAGATCAATAACACATGCTCAGAGCATATCCTCCAACACCTGAATTGTCTGCTCAGACTGGCCATCAATTTATGGATTAAAAGTTGTACTTATATCAAGCTTACTACCCAAAACCTACTATAATTCCTTCCAAAAATGCGAAGTAAACACTGAACCCCAATCCGAAATAATGGATAATGGGACACCATGAAACCAAACGATCTATACAAGCGGCTAACTTATCTATTAGGTACTTCACTTTAACTAGAATGAAATGAGCAGACTTGGTTAGTCTGTCAACAACCACCTATATAGAATCATAACCACTCATAGTGGCTGGAAAACCTACAACGAAGTCCATGGTGATCTGTTCCCACTTCCAAATAGGCATAGGCATCCTCTGACTCATACCTCCAGGCCGCTGGTCATCACACTTAACTTGTTGACATGTAAAATACTTGGACACAAACTCTGTGATGTCCTTGTTCATCCTACACCACTAATAATGTTGACTAAGGTCATGGTACACCTTTGCCATGCCCAGATGAATGAAATATGGGAATAATGGGCCTCTTCTATTATCAGTCTAATGAAATCACCTACCTTGGGCACACAAATCCTACCCTCAATCCTTAAAACCACCTTTGAATCAAGTTTAGCTGCCTTGGCTTCACCTCTCATCACCTTATCTCGAATGAGACATAACGTTTCATCATATAATTATCTCTCCCGAATATGCTCAACTAAGGAAGAGAAAGCCTCAGTAAAAACAATAAATCCTCCACTCTTCTTAAAACCCGCATTTGAAAAAAGCTGTTAGCTAACCTCTAAAGCTCTCTAGCCAAGGGCTCCTATCTACACTAATCACTGTGAGACTCCCCATACTAGGAGCATTTCTACTCTAAGTATATTCCACCACATTGGACTTCCACTATTGATACAAAATAGTTATATCATAGTCCTTCAGTAGCTCAAGCCATATACACTGTCTCAAGTTTAGATCCCTCTGACTGAAGATGTACTAAAGACTCCAGTGATCAGTGAATTCACAATGCACACCATACAAGTAATGACACCATAGCTTCAATATAAATACCACTATTGTTAAATCATGGGTAGGGTAGTTCTTCTCATTAACCTTCATCTTTCTAGATGCATAGGAAACTACCTTTCCTTTCTGTATCAAAACTCCACCCAAGTCAATACTAAAAGCATCACAATACACGGTGAAGTCTATACCCTTCTTGGGTAGGGTCAAAACAGGAGTTGAAGTTAGCAAGGCCTTGAGCTTTTGGAAGCTCGCCTCACACTTATTAGACCAATGAAAATCTACCACCTTTTAAGCCAGTCTAGTCAATATAGCCACAATAGTAGAGAATCCCAGCATGAAGCATTGGTAATATCCCGTAAAACCCATAAAATCCTGAATCCTGATAGGGAAAGTAGGCCTAGTCCAGCCTCTAACTACCTCAATCTTAGATGGATCCACCCTAATACCCTCCTTGGACGCCACATATTCAAAAAATGCCACAGAATCAAGTCAAAGCTCATATTTGGAGAAATTTTTGTACAACATCTGCTCCATCAACTTCTGAAATACAACATCTGCACTATCAACTTCTGAAACACCAACTTTAAATGACTAGCATGATCCTCCTCTATCTTGGAGTACACCAACATATCATCAATGAAAATAATCATAAAGGAGTCTATATACGACCTAAACACCCTATTCATCAACTCCGTAAATGCTGCTGGGGCATTGGTCAGCCCAAAGGACATAACTAAAAATTCATAATGGTCATAACGAGTTTGGAAAGTGGTCTTAGGAATATTTAATGGTTTATCCTTAACTGATGGTACCCAGATTTCAAATTGATCTTGGAAAACAAGGTCACTCCCTGAAGCTGATCAAACAAAATCATTAATACGAGAAAAAAGATATTTATTCTTCACTTTCACCTTGTTCAACTATCTATAATTATTGGATATTGTCATAGACCCATCCTTCTTCTTCACAAATAGAATCAGTGCACCCTAAGGTGACACACTAGGGAGAATAAACCCCTTACTCAATAGATCCTACAACTGCTTTTTCAATTCCTTCAACTCTGCCATATCCATGCGATAAGGTGGAATAAGAATGGGCACCTCCAAGTTGATAGAAAATTCAATATCCCTATCTGAAGGAACTACCAAAAGACCAGTAGGAAATACATCAGCGAACTTCTTAACTACGGGAATAGACTCCATGGAAGGTGACTCAACACTAGTATCTTGAATAAAAGCCAAATAGGACATTCACCATCTATCAATTAATATCTGAGCACACATATATTTATGAGCTTACTAGGATAGGAACCACTAGTGCCTTTCAACTCAACCTTTGAAAGACCAGGTAATGTTGAAGTCACAGTCTTAGCATAACAATCAAGAATAACATGATAAGGAGAAAGCTAATCCATACTCAATATCATATCAAAGTCTACTATCCAGTATAATCATGTCTACCCAAGTATCTTACTTGGCTAAAGAAACAAGACAGGATCGATACACTTGATCCACCACTAAGGCTTACCAATAGGTATAGAAATGGGCATGTGATCAAAAGTCAAATCAAATCCAGATGCAAGATAGGTAGACACATACGAGAATGTAGATCCAGGGTCAAATAACATAGATGCGGGTTGATGGAAAACCAAGACAATACCTGTGATAACTGCATTGGAAGCATCAGCCTCAGGTCTCCCCGAAAAAGCATAACAATGATCTCCTCTACCACCACCCACTTGAATTATACCTCTACCTCATGGAACCACAGCACCACCACCAGAGGTTATACTTTAACACCTCTTAAAATGTTGTATGTGGTATTTTAAATCTCCATAAAAATGATACTGCTTTTTTATTTTTGGCCTAAATTTTCATAGAATGGTCCAAATTAGGTGAGGGTGAGTTGATGGAGTACTAGATTTACCTATCACCTTCTATATATAGTGACTAGTCTTTCTCTTTTTGAGACAAGCCTCGTTTTTATGGTCCACTTTTGGGACTTGTATCCATTTTGTCATTGCTCTATACTTGTGACTTCCAGGTTCTAGGAGGGATCTTTTGATTTGTATATATAGTTTGGTTGCTTCTACTCATTATCCTATTATTTTCTACAATTATTTATTCTTGTATAGTTTCTACCCTTCAATCCATTACGTGTAATTTTGGGTTATGGGTTAGCTTATCTACAGTTGGATTATAGTAGGTATCCTCATGACTTGAGAAATTGAACCATGACATGACTATTATCATGTATTGTTGATTTTTCTAGGCTGATTATGAATGTGGTGCGGAGGTTATTTTTGGAAGGGTGTATTCGGTCCTTTTGAGAAGAGTCTCAGCTTATTTTGGACAGTTTGAGGTCACTTTTAGATAGTTTAAGGTTATTTTTGAATAGTATATGGACCTCAATAGTCCCCTATGGTTCCAATCAAGATATACTATATATGGCAGTGGGTATATATAGATCTTAGTTGGTGTATTGCATTATATTTTTATTGCATCTTGGGTGTTATGGTGATATGAGAGTTGAATTTTGTGATTCAGAAAGTAACTCTACTACTCTTATTTTGAATTCATAGTGATTTGAGCTACCTGGACTTGATTTATATTTATTGTTGTTGACATTAGTTGCTTGTCTATGTCAGTGTTACATGAAGTGGGTAGTATTTGTGTTGAGTATCAGAACAAGGCAACTTAGGATCGATCCTCTCCATCACTTTGGATTTGGGTCACTGAATGATGTTGTTGAGTACACATGGATATGTACTAACGCTTGTTTATTTTTGCACCTTGTGTTATAGGTGGTGAGTGGGCTACTCAGTAGTTATGTTCAGAGTATTCTTCTCGAGATGCTAAGGTAGCTACCTTGAACATCCTCAACCTTAGAAGATCTCTTTTATCCCTCGTATCATGTCAACTTCCTTCCTTTGATATATTTGAGACTTATAGTTGTATTCTAAATGATTAGAGGATTGTATTAGTGACTCCAGATTGTGAGAGAAGTTTGTATTTAGTTCTGTTTTTTCACGAGTTTTATGAAAGAGGTAATTTTATGACAATGGTTGACATAAAATGCTAATTTCCAGCAATATAATGGTTCACGTTGCTTGAATAATTGTTGTGGATGATGAAGATTAAGATAGATTATTACATATATTGATATTTTACTGGATCACATCACACGATGTAACTGAAGATATGTCTCTTTTAAGTATAACCATCTTCCTTCACAGAGGATTGTTGAATCCAAAGAGGTTAAGTAGAGGTGTAATTTCCTTCACATAGGTCAAGATCCTATTGCCTCTGTCGTATGTCTTGATGTGCCATGTCACTTTACAATTGACATCAAACTGTGCCTTTAGAAATGTGAGCTCATCATTTGTGGCACAATTGAATGGATTAGTTCATTATTTAATTATATTTATTTGGATTAATACATCTTGAATATTGCTCAAAACTTTTAATTATTTAAATTTAACTAAATTTTGCCATCCATAGTACTATAAAAAATTAAAATGATACTACATAGTCTCAGGAAAAAAGAAAAAGATGCAACTACCACTTGAGGAAACAACTTTCTCTCTACAAAGAGCCTTCATTGGATCATATTGAAGAATCATCAGGAAAATTTGTTATATCTGGAAATTGGACACTTGATGCGACTTGTATATGTAGGTTCAAGGTAAAATCAATTAGAGATTACAGTGTGTAAGGTAAGATAAATTCTTAAAACATAAGTCAGTTGTCAAAACATTATTTTTTACGAAGAATTTTGTTCATCAAATAAGTTGAAAAATGACTTTTTCACTTTTAGATGAGAGTCAATTTCTTTCACAATGCTCTCAATTTTCACTTTTGAACGAAAGTCAGTTTCTAAAAAAAAATCATCAAAACACTATCTGATTTGCTAAGGGATCGTTTGATTCAAAACAAGGATATTAAAGAGTATAATCCCCCATCATATAAAGATATAAATATATTACACAAATCAAAAGAAAAACTTATTTTGAAAGCTAATATAAATAATCAAGCACAGAATAAACACAATATCAAATTTTATATCAAGATTAATATTCTATCTGAATAGAAAAAGTCATTCGTCAGAAAATAATTTATTTATAAATAACTCTCATCATGACAAATGTAGATAAATAAATAGTAGCATTGCAACATAAATAAAGTTTAGATAGAAGCACTAACCATATCATCAGAGTAGACTTGATCAAACTCATTGTCTTGTTCATTGGATAGGTTAAAGCTTGGAGGTTCAAAATTCTGAAAGAGAAAATCCATATTACTGAAATCAAAATAATCATCACAATTTATCATCTCATTTGGATCACTTCCTTGGGTATCACTCACATGTGATGTAGTGACAATATTGTTGGGTTGAGACATGTTTGGTTCACCATTATATTGCTGAAAATTAACACTTTCTACTCCCAATCCATTAATTGTCGCATTTCCAATATTTGTATCCGGCATTATTGAATATGTTGCCACATCCAAGGCGTAGTCATTTTGAGAATGATGGATCTCATTGTTAAACTCTAGCCCAGCTCTATAATAAATGATTCCAATATTTGATCCTTGTGATCCCAATAATTCAGATAAAGGTACCTGTTGTTGTTGTCATTGTTGCCCGGCAACATTGTTAGTTTCGACTGATGGTAAAAATGGGGTATCGAATGGGTTGAGGTATTTGGGATAAACTTGAAGTTGTGGTTGATAGACCTTTTGCAAAGTTGAACTCTCTCCTCTAGAAAAAATATTGTTATTTGGTAGAAATGGAATATCTGGGTCTCTTTGGGTTTTTGGGTCATATTGTTGTTGTTGTAGATTTGTAACATTTATTTTAACATGAGACGTCGTCCCAAATTTTCTAAGGCTACTTCTTTGTGTAGAACCACTTGAGAATCCTAATTGACCTGATGGATGACGAGTAGATTTTTTCTTCTTTGGAACTCTCCAAGTCTTGTTACGACATTTCTATGAGGTGTTAGAAAGAAAAATAATTAAAAGCAAATTATAAATTCAAAAAACACATACTACGATAGTTGAAGACTTGTCTAAAAAGAAAGAGAACAAAGGTTGTAGGAAGAGCAACTGCAACGCTTAAAAAGGATATTCAAGTTGAGATATATATCACGCATAATCCATAAATAGATAGAATAATATATTGTTTTAGCTAAGAAAAAGCATTTTAAAATTGCATGTTCACAAAAGTTTCTTAGTTTAAAAAGATTACAAGAACTTATTTCAACATCTTTGATATATGGCTAATCATGTGGTAGATATATAATTATGATATTTATGGAAAAATTGATATATTTATCATTTGAACTAATTTTGAGCTAAGTGTGTTTTGAGAAAGAAGTCATTACTTTCAATTGATTTTTTTTTTGATATTTGATATAATAAGTGAACGATAAATCTCTCTTAAAAAGATATAAACTAAAGATAGATTATGATATTATTGAGTGGAATATGCTTTTAATAAAAGTTTTAACTACTAATGCTTCATATTAATGTCGAAATGTTCATTGGCGAAAGTGATATAAAATCTTATTTTACGAAAAATGACTTTCCAATTTTTTCCCATAAAAATGTTTTTTGCGTACAAAAAAATAATTCCTTTACATTAAAATATCTTCTCAAATAAATAATTTTTCCTTGTACCAAATACTCACAAATATTACATAAAAAATTCACTACTTAAAAAATTTAAGGATGTACCTGGAGATGACTAGCTATTTGATACCTAGTAAGATCAGGCTCATTCATTAACTCAAGAATGTCAGTCGGAAAAAATCCTACAAAAAAATTCATAACAATGTAAGATCATTTTAATTTAACATACATCCCTAAATTAAGATAAGAAAGATGAATTAAATACAATAATTAGTTTGAGCGTCTTAATCTCAAGTAAGTTGACAATGACTATAAGTATGAAGGCATACATAATTGTAAAGTGAACTTACTGCCTTCATCAATTTGATTGGAGCTTCCACAAATTTTTTATGAAGATCCTCAGTCCATTCAATGCGAGTCTTCGGTACAATAACCTGTCTCTTTTTTTCATTAATCAATTTTCTCTCTTTTTTACTCCTCAATTTGCACTTTTCATTAGATACAACATCAGTTGAAGTCTCATGGATATTATTGCTATCAATATCATCAACATGCTTGTGATCACCTTTTTTTTTGAGTCCTTCTCTAGCTTTTTCCTTTTGTATTTTTTTTCGAAACACAAATTGCCACAAGTACTTCACAACTTCTTGGTGAAGCGACTTTTGCATGTATAGATAAGCTCCACTTTCAAAAGCTTTCTTTGCTAAGTGTGTATTATGTTTATCACATACACCTGCATTGTTATTTTTAAAATCCTAATCATTAAAATTAAATCATATTGTAAACATTATGTTAGGCTTAAATCAGTTTTTATCTATTATAAAAAATAGATTCTTACAAAACAAACATTATCGTATCACTAAAAGTAAGAATTAGCGCCGTAGAATTTATGTATCTAAATAACAAATTAAAATCCATCGCTAATTCCTTTTGATGACATAGTATCAACAAAATCTATTTAGCTAAGGGTTATTTATAGATAAATTAACGATGGATTTGATAACGAATCATTTTTGTAGTGTATAAATGTCATAAATGAAGAGTAAACTTGAATACTTACAAAGTGGAACTATATCTAAGGCCACAGCTTGATCCAAAAGATGAAATGAAAGCAAGTTAGGTGAATTCAGATTGATAATCATCACATCAATTTTTTCCTTTTCTTGGGAGAGCATTGACATTCCTTCTGAAGCAATATCAATTGTCCTAACTGTATCAATACACTTTAAAAGTCAATAAACAACAAGAAAACAATTATGCGTAAAAATTATCATAAGGGTTTGTAAAAATATTTGGAAAATTTCAATTTGGTGTATTTTCTAGCCGGAGTATCTTAAATAAAACCGTTATGGAATTATTTAAGCATTAACTTTGTAAAAGGTTTCTAAAATAAGAAGACAAAAGATTATATTTTTTTAGAAAAACCTTCCTTTTATTTTTCTGTTAGATTGTACTATAAAAATGTTCTTTTTCATGTCACGCATATTAATTTTTATGTTCTAATGTTAATTAATTACTTTATTTATTACTAAAATAATTACATGTTCTATACATGTGTATTATATGAACACACAACAACTACAATAATTACATATCCAAAGTAACTTCTACCAATGCGGTCAGAAGAGGATTGTGCGTATGCAGCCTTAACTTTGTAAAGTCATGTATACTATATGATACATACAAAATGTAGCTAACAAAGAAACTCAAGTCAAAAATGATTAATGAATCAACAATCAATGAATACTAACAAAGTAGTTGGATAATCAAACAAAGAAAAACAAAAAGAAAACATATTGATGCCTCTAAAATATGCTTAAATTGTTATTTAGATACATTGGCACCATAGATATGAATTGAAAAGGACGGATGAAAATATTTCAGAAAAATAAAAAGGATTTTTTCTTCTTCTTGAAAATTAGGTCAAAGACAAACAATTTTTATATCAAGGTCAACAATAATAATAGCCAAATTGAGTCTTATCAGGTCCTCTTTTTCTCTACCTTTTCGTTGTCCTAATCTTGTACCTTTAGGATCTAAATAGTTTTTTTCTCCAGATTATACATAGATTTGTAAAAATCAAAGATCTAAACTTTAATCAAAACTTATATTTGAAGGATTTAAATAATTTTTCATCCAACTCATCATCGCTCTAGGTCAATAGACAAAGAATATTTTTTTTTTCTTTTTTCTACAAAAAGACCAAGAATAAAACACATATGTAAGTTGATTAAGTAGATAAAATGATCAATATAAACTGTCTCTTAAGGGGATATCGGGATGAAATTGAAATGACAAAAAAATTGATATAAAACTATCACCGTCTTTAAAAATTAAATACAGATCTACAGAGAAATCTAATCGAGTGTGTGATAAGAAGACAAAAGAATTATAAAAAAAGAGAATCATTTATGAACTAGTAAAAAAACATAAACAAGTACAAAACTAGTGTTATACTGTAACACCTCTCAAAAATTTTCCCTAAGATTAGGACCCTTCTTGTATACGGGTAGGGTCGAACTCGAGTATTGTGAAGTATATGCATGAGTTAAGATGAGTCCCTGAGAAATTAAGCAGTGTTAAAGGTGATGTGGGGTCACAAAGGACCCCTAGGACCAAGCTAAGTCCAAACGATTCATCGTGACTAAGTTTTAGGATGAGTTCGTATAAGGGGTCGACTTCTAATGACCCTACCTTTTGAAAGACGATAATATGGGTGGCCCATGACCTATTAAATAAAAGGTCATCGATTCTTCTTTCCAACACCACCAAGAATGTAATTTTTGGAGTTGAGTCAAAAGATATGACGATCCTAAGACGAACTAGCTCGACAGGAATTTTAGGCCTGGGTTGCAACTGCTGGGAATCTGGGCTTGGCACCGCAATAGCGCGATGTGCCACTATCGCGCCAGGAACATGCCTCAGTAGTTTGGTCCCTTGCACGGTGCGCCACTACGAGAAGTGCAGGGTTTTCAAGCCTATTTTCCAAAACCTAGAAAGTATGGCCTTGGGGCTATAAGGGCGCGACGCGCCACTATCGCGCCAAGAACATGCCTCAATAGTTTGTCCCTTGGCGCGGCGCGCCACTAACAAATGTGTAGGTTTTAGGCCTAATCGACCTGGCGTTGCAATGGCGCGATGCGCCACTATCGTGCCAAGAGCGTTTTCAGCCTATTTTTCACAATTTTGGAGAAAGGGCAATTTGGGAATTGTCCCAAATTATATATACTCAGCCTTAGCATGTTTTGGGACCATTTTCAGTCCCTCTCTCTCTCTCTAAAAGCCCTAGAAAAATTCCCTCTCTTCTTCTCCTTCTTTAAATCCTTCTTCAACAAGATTTGTCTCCAAGAGCTTCAAGACTTCAAGTTGTCATTGAAGACCCAACAACAAGGTTTCTTCAAGAATCTATTCTAAGGTATGTAAGGCTACTCAAAGCATGGGTTGAGTCCACCCATGTGCCCTACTCTTATTTGAGGTTAGATGTCCATGAGAATGGAGTTTCTTGATATGGTTTATGTTTGAATGAGTCTTATCTCCTATTAATTTGATTCTTATTGTGTTGAAGTTGTTGACCTAAGAATTTCTAAAAACTTCATGTTAGCATGAGTTGATGGAGATGGGTTGTTAATATACTTTGTTGATTTTCTTAGTCATGTGATTATGTTGAATATGTCAATTTCCTTAAATGTGTTACTCCCCTTGAATTGTTGGTTTAAAATTCATAGAGTTGTGATGAGTCCTAAGTAGGTGACAAATGAGGAGAGGAATGGTTTGTTATGTTTGTGGGATATTATAAATGCTTATTTAAATTAGGCTTGATTGAGTTGATTGAAGGATAGAATTGACGAGTGGACAAGGTCCTAAATGAGACTTGCCATTATGAGTTGATTGAGTTAAAATGAGAATAGAGTTGATGAGCTGGAAAAATTCTAAATGAAACTAGCCGTGAGGGCTTGTTTGAGATGATTGGAGGGAGTCTTATGATCATGGAGTCATTGAAGGAGTATCAAGCATCGAAGCGGGTGAGAGTATAGCCCATACTCGAACCCCAGAAACTACACCGCCAACGTAGGTAGGGATAGAACCATTAAAGTCGGATGCTTCCCGAGAGATCGAACTATTAAAGTCGGATGTTTCCCATTTTATTGTTCTGAAATGATAGGACTTGACTAATTGATGGAATCTATGATTAGGGAGGCGTTCATGCCCTGGAAAGGTATGGATGGACGTGACAACAACGTCTGATTGTTGTACTATCACTGGCTCATAAGTGATGGTTATTGGATAAGAGAAACTCTCATTTAGGTTTTGATAGTGCTCCGAGTCAGTTGAGTTGAGTGGCATGTGAATTGGTCCCGTTTAAACCATTTCTTGTTAGACTTAGGACACTTGAGTGAGTTGTCACTTTTTTATGAGTTGAGATTTTCGAGTTGGTTAATCCTTTTCTAATGTTGTTTTATTCGGCCATTTTACATACTCGTACATTCCACGTACTGACGCCATTTGGCCTGCATCGTTTCATGATGCAGGTACCAGAGATCATTAACTGGCGCACCATTGAAGATCTACACACTTCCCGCTACTTGGTGAGTCCTCCTAGTTTCCGGGGGATGTTGAGCTCCCTATGTAGTTTTGTGTTGTTTCCTTTATTTTGATTGTTGGTAGCCATGAGCTTGTCATTGGTACCTCCTAGACTTTGATAGAGGCTTCATAGACTAGAGTGTGGGGAGGTTGGAATGTTATTTTGAGGAGTCTTATTATATTTTTTTTATTGAGTTGATAGCATTTGTCCTTTGGCCCCCATAATGTGAATAGTTATATGATTGAATCCTCCATTGAGTGAATGTGATTGAATGATAGTGTGACTGAATCAGATGGTTCGCTTGAAGGCCAGAAATGGCTTTTGAGTGCCGGTCACGTCTAGGGTACCCTCCCGAGGTGTGACAAACATGGTATCAGAGCCCGGAGTTCAAGAGTCCTAGGGAGTCTATAAAGTTGTGTCTAGTAGAGTCTTGCTTATGGGTGTGTTATCCACCACACTTATAATCAAGAGGCTATAAGACATTAGGAATTGTTTCACTTCTTTCATACTCTGAATTCGTGCGATAGAGTTAAACTCTATAAAACGCCTTTCTAATTCATGCGTTCATACGTTACAGATAATGCCTCCTAAACGTATGGCTAGCCAAAGGAACGTTGATAATGCAGAGATGCCCCAGTCAGAAGTACACCCATCGAGAGCTAGAGGCCGACCCGCAAGATATACGGATGCACCCTAAGTGCCTGCTACTCCACCTGCACCCACTTTAGAGGAAGAATTTTGAGGGGAAATTGTTATACTCACTCAATTAGTGGCTACCCAGAATGGTAACTAGAGTTCGCCGACTCTTAGCTCTAGTTCTCAAGAGCCATCTGTTGCCACTAGATTTAGAGACTTTCTAAGAATGAATCCGCCGGCATTCACGGGTTCTAAGGTTGATGAAGATCCCAAAATTTTATCGATGAGATGTGGAAAATTCTGAAAGCTATGCATGCTACGGAAATTGAGGGGGTTGAGTTGGTGTCTTATTAACTCAAGGATTTGGCAAACATTTGGTATAACCAATGGGAACAAGGTAGAGGTAAGGATGCTGAACCTGCTATGTGGGATGAATTCGAGGGAGCCTTTCTTGACCACTTCTTTCCCCGAGAATTGAGGGAAGCAAAAGTGGAGGAGTTTGTGAATCTGAAATAAGAAGGTATGACTGTTAAGGAGTATGGCCTAAAGTTCATCTAGGTATCTAGGTATGCTCCAGAGATGATCCCAGATACGAGGTCGAAAATGAGAAAGTTCATCTCCGGACAGGGGAGACATGTGAAAAAGGAGTGCAAAGCAGCATTGTTAATCTATAACATGGATACTTCAAGATTGATGGTGTATGCTCAGCAGGTGGAGGATGAAAAGAGGAAAGACAAAGAGGAGCATATGAGCAAGAAGGCAAGGTCAGCTGGGCATGAGAATGAACAGAAGTAGAAGGGCAATAGGTCCTTCTTCCAGAAGAGGCCTTTCAACTATGCCTCGTCCATAGCAAGTGAACCTATGCCGCAAAACAGGTATGATCTGCAAGGACAGAGTCGCCAAAGTTTCAGACCCCAGGGTTCTCAATCCCAGACTAGTGTGAGTTAAGGTTCGAGAGGGGAGCCACCATGCGGTAGGCTCCACTTGGGAGAGTGCAAAGCGGGAAGGGTTGGTTGTTATAAATGCGGCCAAATGAACCATTTTCAGAAAGAGTGTCCAATAGGGGGAAATAGAGCCCAGCATTCTACCACTGCACCATCGGCTAGGGGTGATCAGAGGGGCACTACTTCAGGCATGAGGGGAGGTACAAACTGTTTATATGCCATGGATAGTCGCCAAGATCAAGAGAACTATCCAAATGTTCTGACGGGTATGATTTGAGTCTCTTCTCTTGACTGCTATGTTTTGATGGATCCGGGTGCCACCCTATATTTTATGACTCCTTACGTGGCTAGTAAATTCAATAAAATTCCTGAATGCCTTCTTGAGCCTTTCAGTGTAGCTACTCCTGTCGGTGATTTTGTCTTAGCTGAGAGAGTCTATAGGGATTGCACTGTGTCAATTCGTTACAGGGATACCTTGGCTGACTTAGTTGAGTTGGATGTGGTTGATTTTGATGTGATCCTTGGCATGGACTGGCTTTATGTCTGTTATGCCTCTATTGATTGTAGGACCCGGATTGTTAAGTTCAAATTCTCGAACGAGGCTGTCATAGAGTGGAAGGGGAGTCCTGTGGTGCCTAAGGGTAAGTTTATTTCCTACCTTAGGGGCAGGAAGCTAATCTCAAAAGGGTGTATCTATCATATTGTCCGAGTGAAAGATGACAATGTTGAGTCTCTATCCCTCGAGTTGATTCCAATTGTCAATGAGTTTCTTGACATCTTTCCCGAAGATCTGCCTGGAGTCTCTCCCGACAAGGAGATCGACTTTGGGGTAGATGTTCTTCTTGATACCCAGCCTATCTCAATCCCTCCCTATAGAATGGCTCCGACTGAGTTGAAGGAGTTGAAGAACTTGTTAGATAAGGGGTTCATTAGGCCGAGTGTCTCACCATGGGGTGCTCCCGTCCTATTTGTGTGGAAGAAAGATGGGTCCCTTAGAATGTGTATTAATTACAGGCAGTTGAACAAGGTCACCATAAAGAACAAATACCCTCTCCCAAGAATAGATGATTTATTTGATCAACTTCAGGGTGCCACTTGTTTCTCAAAAATAGACCTAAGATCTGGCTACCATCAGTTGAAGGTGAGGGAGTGTGATATTCCAAAGACAGCGTTTCGGACCCATTATGGCCATTTTGAATTTTTGGTCATGTCCTTTGGGTTGAGTAATGCCCTTGCCGATTTTATGGATCTCATGAATTGAGTGTTTAAACCATATCTTGATATGTTTGTGATCGTATTCATAGATGATATATTGGTCTACTCTAAGAATGAGGAGGAGCACGCCCATCATCTTAGAGTCATCTTATAAACTTTGAAGGACCAGGTATTGTATGCAAAGTTCTCCAAGTGTGAATTTTAGCTTGCATCAGTGGCTTTCCTAGGCCACATTATATCTGGAGATGGTATTCAGGTTGATGCTCAAAAAATTGAGGCAGTGAAGAATTGGCCCAGACCCATATCCCCGATAGAGATAAGAAGCTTCTTGCGTTTGGCCGGCTATTATCGAAGGTTTATAGAGGGATTCTCATCTATATCATCACCATTGACCAAGCTGACCCAAAAGAAGGCTAAGTTCCAATGGTCCGATGCTTGTGAAGAGAGTTTCCAGAAATTGAAGATCAAGCTAACCACTGCTCCTGTCTTGACTTTGCTTGATGGAACAGAGGGCTTTGTGATCTATTGTGATGTATCTAGAATTAGGTTGGGCTGTGTGTTGATGCAGAGGGGGAAGGTGATAGCCTATGCTTTAAGACAACTTAAGATTCACAAGAGGAATTACCCAACTCATGACCTCGAACTAGCAGTTGTGGTATTTGTGCTTAAAATTTGGCACCACTACTTGTATGGAGTGCATGTTGATGTGTTTACCGATCACAAGAGCTTACAATACGTCTTCAGACAAAAGGAACTCAACCTGAGGTAAAGGAGATGGCTCGAGCTATTCAAGGATTATGATATGAGCATCCTCTACCATCCAGGTAAAGCTAATGTTGTTGCTGATGCTCTTAGCAGGTTGCCTATGGGTAGCACTACCCATGTGGAGGAGGGAAGGAGAGAATTGTTGAAGGAGGTACATAGATTAGCCCGATTGGGAGTTCATTTTGAAGAGAACAATGGAGGTGGAGTTAATGTTAAGGATGGGTCTGCATCCTCACTTGTGGTAGAGGTAAAGGAGAAACAAGATCAAGATCCCGTCCTTCTCCAATTGAAGGAAGTTGTCCACAAACAAGAGGTGATGGTTTTTACCAAAGGGGGAGATGGTGTGTTGAGGTAACAAAATAGGTTGTGTGTACCTGATATCGATGATGTTTGAGAGAAGATTATGGCCAAAGCGCATAGTTCCAGATACTCTATTCATTCGGGCTCTACAAAAATGTACCATGACTTGAGGGAAATCTATTGGTGGAGTGGAATGAAGAGAGATATTGTGGAATTTGTCTCCAAGTGCCCGAATTGCCAATAGGTGAAAGTTGAGCATCAATGACCATGTGGCTTGGATCAAAATATAGAAATTCTGGAATGGAAGTGGGAGATGATCAACATGGACTTTATTATGGGTTTGCCAAGGTCTCAAAAACAACATGATTCGATTTGGGTGATTGTGGATAGAATGACGAAATCAGCTCACTTCTTGGCAGTTAAGACCACTGACACCGCAGAAGATTATGCAAAGTTATACATTTAGGAGATCGTCAGATTGCATAGGGTCCCCTTGTCTATAATCTCAGACCGAGGAGCTCAATTCACTTCCCAATTCTGGAGATCCTTTTAGAAGGGACTGGGCTCAAAGGTGAACCTTAGTACGGCCTTTCATCTCTACACAGATGGCCAAGCAGAGCACACCATTCAGACATTGGAGAATATGTTAAGGGTGTGTGTGCTTGACTTTAAAGGAAATTGAGATGATCACTTACCTCTCATAGAGTTTGCATATAATAATAGCTATTATACAAGCATTCAAATGGCTCCTTATGAAGCTTTGTATAGGAGGAGGTGTAGATCACCCATTGGGTGGTTTGAGGTTGGTGAAGTGGAGTTGATTGGGCCTGATTTTGTTCACCAAGCCATGGAAAAGGTGAGAGTTATTCAAGATAGGCTAAAGACAGCCCAAAGCTGCCAAAAATCTTACACTGATGTGAGGAGGAGAGACTTAGAGTTTGAGGTGAATGATTTGGTGTATTTGAAGGTGTCACCCATGAAAGGTGTCATGAGGTTTGGAAGGAAGGGGAAGCTCAATCCTCGATATATTGGTCCTTACCAAATTTTGATGCAGATTGGGAGTGTTGCCTATGATTTGGAGTTACCCTCAGAGCTAGCCTCTATTCATCCGGTATTCCACGTTTTGATGTTGAAGAAGTGCTTGGGCGATCCCTCATTAGTAGTCCCCATTGATAGTATTAGAGTTAAGGATAGCTTATCCTATGAAGAGGTCCCGGTCTAAAGTCTTGATCGCCAAATCCGCAAATTGAGAAACAAAGAGATCACCTCAGTTAAAGTCCTGTGGAGAAATCAATTTGTTGAGAAAGCCACATGGGAAGCGGAGGAAGACATGAAATCTAAATATCCACATCTATTCGTGCCTACCGACGAGAATGTTGAAGGTAATGTTTATTTCCTTGACTTGAATTTGTTTGCGCATTATGAGTTTGATTGGTAATTTGTTTGAGAATTTAATTGGTTGAATGACTGAACTCTGATTATGATTTGTACCCCGAGTCCATTATTAGTTACTCGTCATTCGAGGACGAATGATCCCAAGGAGGAGATAATGTAACACCCCTCAAACATTTTCCTTAAGATTTGGACCCTTCTTGTATATGGGTAGGGTCGAACTCAAGTATTGTGAAGTATATGCATGAGTTAAGATGAGTCCCTAAGAAATTAAGCAGTGTTAGAGGTGATGTGGGGTCACAAAGGACCCCTAGGACCAAGCTAAGTCCAAATGATTTGTCGTGACTAAGTTTTAGGATGAGTTCGTATAAGGAGTCGACTTCTAATGACCCTACCTTTTTAAAGATGACAATCTGGGTGGCCCATGACCTATTAAATAAAAGTTCATCGAGTCTTCTTTCCAACGCCACCAAGAATGTAATTTTTGGAGTTTAAAGTTAAAAGATATGACGATCCTAAGACGAACTAGCTCAACAGGAATTTTAGGCCTGGGTTGCAACTACTGGGAATCTGGGCTTGGCGCCGCAGTGGCGCAATGCGCCACTATCGCGCCAGGAACATGCCTCAGTAGTTTGGTCCCTGGCACGGCGCGCCACTACGAGATGTGCAGGGTTTTCAAGCCTATTTTCCAAAACCTAGAAAATATGTCCTTGGCGCTGTAAGGGCGCGACGCGCCACTATCGCGCCAAGAACATGCCTCAATAGTTTTTCACTTGGCGTGGCGCGCCACTACGAGATGTGCAAGGTTTTCAAGCCTATTTTCCAAAACCTAGAAAATATGGCCTTGGCGCTGTAAGGACGCGCCACTATCGCGCCAAGAACATGCCTCAGTAGTTTGTCCCTTGGCGTGGCGCGCCACTAATAGATGTGTAGTTTTTAGGCCTGGTCGACCTGGCGCTGCAATGGCGTGACGCGCCACTATCGCGCCAGGAGCATTTTCAGCCTATTTTTCAGAATTTTGGAGAAAGGGCAAATTGGGAATTGTCCCAAATTATATATACTCAGCCTTAGCATGTTTTGGGACCATTTTCAGTCCCTCTCTCTCTCTCTCTAAAAGCCCTAGAAAAATCCCCTCTCTTCTTCTCCTTCTTCAAATCCTTCTTCAACAAGATTTGTCTCCAAGAGCTTCAAGACTTCAAGTTGCCATTGAAGACCCAACAACAAGGTTTCTTCAAGAATCTATTCTAAGGTATGTAAGGCTACTCAAAGCATGGGTTGAGTCCACCCATGTAACCTACTCTTCTTTGAGGTTAGATGTCCATGAGAATGGAGTTTCTTAATATGGTTTATGTTTGAATGAGTCTTGTCTCCTATTAATTTGATTCGTATTGTGTTGAAGTTGTTGAGCTAAGAATTTCTAAAATATTCATGTTAGCATGAGTTGATGGAGATGGGTTGTTAATGTGCTTTGTTGATTTTCTTAGTCATGTGATTATGTTGAATATGTCAATTTCCTTAAATGTGTTACTCCCCTTGAATTGTTGGTTTAAAATTCATAGAGTTGTGATGAGTCCTAAGTAGGTGACAAATGAGGAGAGGAATGGTTTGTTATGTTTGTGAGATGTTATAAATACTTATTTAAATTAGTCTTGATTAAGTTGATTGGAGGATAGAATTGACGAGTAGACAAGGTCCTAAATGAGACTTGTCATTATGACTTGATTGAGTTGAAATGAGAATAGAGTTGATGAGTTGGCAAAATTCTAAATGAAACTAGCCATGAGGGCTTGTTTGAGATGATTGGAAGGAGTCTTATGAGCATGGAGTCATATGAGGAGTATCGAGTACCGAAGCGGGTGAGAGTATAGTCCATACTTAAACCCCAGAAACTACGCCGCCAACGTAGGTAGGAATGGAACCGTTAAAGTCGGATGCTTCCCGGGGGATCGAAACGTTAAAGTCGGATGTTTCCTATTTTATTGTCCTGAAATGATAGAACTTGACTAATCGATGGAATCCATGATTAGGGAGGAATTCATGCCCTGGCAAGGTATGGATGGACATGGAAACAACGTCTGATTGTTGTACTATCACTGGCTCATAAGTGATGGTTGTCAGATAAGAGAAACTCCCATTTTTTGTTAGACTTAGGACACTTGAGTGAGTTGTCACTTCTTTATGAGTTGAGATTTCCGAGTTGGTTAATCCTTTTCTGATATTGGTTTATTCGGCCATTTTACATACTCGTACATTTCACGTACTGACGCCATTTGGCCTGCATCATTTCTGTCACGCCCCGAGAGGGTACCCTAGGCGTGGCCGGCACTTAGAAACCATTTCTGGCTTCCGAGAGAACCACTTGGTCTAATTTCTTATTTATTCATCAGCGGAAGACTTAAGAATACTAATGTGGGCTAGTCATAATCAAAGGAAAAATAGATAATTTTTATAAGAAGTAGTTTCTAAGGAGAACTACTCCGATTACATCATCAGACTCTGTCTATGAAGCCTCTAATACTCTTAGATGGTGCCAATGACATGTCCATGGCTACCTTAAAAGAAACATCACACTCAACAATAATAAAAGGATAAGGAGTTCCTTCGAATACAAGAAAGACTCACCAAATAGCTGAAAAGAAATGATCTTCAACGATGCGCCTGTTGAGGATCTCTAACACCTATATCTGCATCATAAAACGATGCAGGTCGAATGACGTCAGTACGTGGAATGTACGAGTATGTAAAATGGCAGGAAGGTAAGGACAGATATCAAGAAACTCCTCTCAATAAAACTCAGCTCAGAACTCAACATCATCTCAACATGAATATGTAATGCAAGTTTAAAATATAATAATAAAAATAATAGTAATAATCAATGCTTACTCAGTTGGGAGTTTCTCTAACCGACAACCATCACTTATGAGCTAGCGATGATACAACGAAGCGATGTCGTTGCCACATCCATCCAATACCTTGCCAGGGTAAAGGACATCACCATCTTGGATCCATTCATCAAAGTCCTCTTTTTGGGACTTAAGAGGCATAGCCTCCATCCTACGCTGGCTACGTAGTTCTGGGGTTTGAGTCAATTAAACTCTTACCCAACTCGGTGCTCAATACTACTCCCAAAATATGTGCTCATATTAAACTCATCATCTAGTCTCATTGGACTTTAATTTAAATCATCAAACTCATCTCATTTCATGTTCATCAATCATTATACTTCCAAAAACATCATTTACATCTCATCAAAACATCTTGCTCAAAATATCATTTTTCTCAAATTCATTCAAATTCAACTCTTTTGCTCTTTCAAAACTCAATAAAATACATATATAATATTAATTTATATAACTCTCTTTTTATCAATAAAAATAATAAAAAGCCAACATATTTACTCAAAACATGTATAAAAATATTCATGAACATCAAATCAATTAGGATTCATGCGAAAGTAGCCATGAACAATAATTCCAATAATATGAGAGATAACAATAATAATAATATTAATGCATAAATATATCAAACTCAATAGAAGAAGAATTAATTCATCTATAATTCAAGATTTGGATAAAACTCAACTATAACTCAATTATAATAAATTTAAATATTGGGCGCATGGACGAACTCAATCCAATGTTATGAAAGCCTTACATACCTTAAATCCGAAGGTTTACTCCGAATTGGAACACTCTTGGACCCCTAGCCTTTTCTTCTCGCCGGAGCGTTTTGTGTACTACCCGGAGTATAAGAATCACCGGAGTAGTATTTTTATACTACTAAAACTAAAACTATATTTGAGAAGAAGTATATAGAGAGAAGAAATGCTTAAGAAAGCTTGATGAGTAAAATGAGGAAATAAGGTGGGTATTTATAGGTGGGAAAGAGGGACCTAACAATAAATAAAATAACTATAAAGAAAAATCTGAAAATTTAATGGAATATATTGATGTCATGGATGATGTTAAATGGAGGAAAATTTATGTCATGCATGATGTCAAATGCATCTAGATGTTTCCATGGTAGGTAAGATGAGTTCTTTTTAATAGAATACTCGTTTTCGAAGCTGCGTTTGAATAAGATAAATTCCTTATTAGGATTTAGTGTCTTCATAAGAATTGTAGATATGGAAGTCTAGTTTCATATCGTTCAAGAATCAACCAATTTGGAGCAACCTACAGCGAGATATGAATTTTCTTCTATCAATACTCAATTCCATCACAACACTATATCTTGCAAAGATTAATTTATTTGACCTACTTATACTCCGAATTTGTAGTTTTTTTCTTCAGGAAAGTTGTAGGTAAGGATGTTGTGATTACCCAGAAATTTGAATCACCTAATTTGGACCAACCTATATAAAGTTATGCCCAAAATACAGAGGATGTATTATTTTCGTCGAGAATTGAAATACCGACATACAACATTTTAGGGGTTGTTACAATATCTCCCCCTTGGGATCATTCGTCCTCGAATGAAGATGAAAATAGGAGACATAAAGAATGAATATCATCAATACATCAACTCCGATACTCAAATGGTCAATGACTTAAACTCAAGAATAAACATCGACTCAAAGGTAGAAGTAAGGAATATTACCTTGAATATCGTCATCAGAAGGCATAAATAGATGAGGATAGTTAGCCTTCATATCTTCTTCAGCTTCCCATGTAGCCTCTTCAACAAATTGATTTCGCCATAGGAATTTGACAGATGCCACTTCCTTAGTTCTTAATTTGCAAACCTGACGATCAAGAATTTGAACTGGAATCTCTTCATAACTCAAACTCTCTTTCACCCCAATGCTCTCAGCTGGGACAATAAGTGAAGGATCTCCCAAACACTTCTTAAGCATAGAGATGTGAAACACGGGATGAATAGCAGCTAATTCTGGAGGCAACTCCAATTCATAGGCTACGTTACCTACCCTCCTCATAATCTGATAAGGACCAATATAGCGGGGACTAAGCTTCCCTTTCTTTCCAAATCTCATCACACCCTTCATGGGTGAAACTTTCAAGTATATCCAATCGTACACTTCGAACTCCAAATCTCTTCTTCTAACATCAGTGTAGGATTTTTGGTGACTTTGAGCAGTCCTCAACCTCTCTTGTATGGTTTTCACCTTCTCCATAGCTTGGTGAACCAAGTCTGGTCCAATCAACTCAGCTTCACCAACTTCAAACCAACCAATTGGTGATCTACATCTCCTCCCATACAGAGCTTCATAAGGAGCCATTTGAATACTCGAATGGAAACTATTATTGTATGCAAACTCAATAAGAGGTAAATGATCATCCCAATTACCTTTGAAGTTAATGACACAGGCTCTTAACATATCCTCCAAAGTCTGTATCATACGCTCTGCCTGGCCATCTGTTTGCGGATGAAAAGCAGTACTAAGGTTCACTCTTGAACCCAAGCCCTTCTGAAATGACTTCCAAAACTGAGCAGTAAATTGAGCTCCCCTATCAGAGATGATAGACAAAGGAACTCCATGCAGTCTAACAATCTCTCTAAGATACAGTTTGGCATAATCCTCTGCAGTGTTCGTAGTCTTAACCGGCAAGAAATGGGCCGATTTAGTCATCCTATCCACAATCACCCAAATAGAGTCATATTGTTTACGGGTTCATGGTAAACCGGTTATGAAGTCCATATTGATCATTTCCCACTTCCATTCCGGGATCTCTATATTTTGAGCCACTCCACAAGGCCTTTGGTGCTCAATTTTAACTTGTTGGCAATTAGGGCACTTGGACACAAACTCTGCTATATCTCTCTTCATTCCACTCCACCAGTATACTTCTCTCAAGTCATGATACATCTTTGTTGAACCTGGATGGATGGAACACTTAGAATTATGGGCTTCTTTCATGATTCTCTCCCTAATACCATCAACACTTGGAACACATAATCTTTCTTGATATCTCAACACTCCATCTCCCCCTTTGGTAAAAGCCATTACCTTCTGCTTGTGAACCTCATCCTTTAGTTGAAGAAGAATGGGGTCCTGATCTTGCTTTTCTTTCACCTCTACAACTAGAGATGATTCGGCTCCATTTCGTACTATTGTACCACCCTCACTAGAGTCAATAAGTTGAACTCCCAAACGCGCAAGTCTATGCACTTCCTTTGCCAACTCCTTCTTTTCCTCTTCCACATGAGTTGTACTCCCCATAGATAACCTGCTAAGAGCATCAGCAACTACATTTGCTTTACCTGGGTGGTAGAGAATGCTCATGTCGTAATCCTTGAGCAACTCTAGCCATCTCATTTGCCTCAAATTCAGCTCCTTCTGGCTGAATACATACTGTAAGCTCTTATGGTCTGTGAACACATCCACATGTACACCATAAAGATAGTGACGCCAAATCTTAAGAGCAAATACCACAGCTGCCAACTCAAGGTCATGAGTGGGGTAGTTCCTCTCATGAGTCTTAAGCTGCCTGGAGGCATAGGCAATGACCTTACCTTTCTGCATCAATACACATCCCAACCCAACTCTTGAAGCATCATAATAGATTACAAAACCATTTGTTCCTTCGGGTAGGGATAGTACTGGAGCAGTAGTCAATCTATCTTTCAACTCTTGAAAACGTTTCTCATAAGCATCAGACCATTGAAACTTAGCCTTCTTCTGAGTCAGCTTAGTCAATGGTGAGGATATGGATGAAAATCCCTCAACAAACCTCCTGTAGTAACCAGCCAAACCTAAGAAACTCATTATGTCGGTTGGAGAGGTGGGTCGAGGCCAGTTCTTAACTGCCTCAATCTTTTGAGTATCAACTTGGATTCCATCCCCAGATATAATATGACCTAGGAATGCTACAGACTCAAGCCAAAACTCACACTTTGAAAACTTAGCATACAACTCCTTCTCCTTAAGAGTTTGAAGGACAATCCTAAGGTGATTAGCATGCTCACTCTTACTTCTAGAGTAGACAAAAATATCATCGATGAAGACAATTACAAATGTATCTAGGTATGGCTTGAATACTCAGTTCATGAGGTCCATAAAAGATGCTGGAACATTTGTTAATCCAAAGGACATAACAAGAAACTCAAAATGACCATAGCGGGTTCGAAAAGCCATCTTCGGGATGTCATATTCTCTCACTTTCAACTGGTGATAGCCTGATCTGAGGTCTATCTTAGAGAAACATGTGGCACCCTGAAGTTGGTCAAATAAATCATCTATTCTGGGGAGAGGGTACTTGTTTTTAATGGTGACCTTATTTAGTTGTCGGTAATCAATGCACATTCTAAGGGACCCATCTTTCTTTCGCACGAATAGGACAGGAGCGCCCCAAGGTGAGACACTTGGCCTAATAAACCCCTTATCTAGGAGGTCTTTCAGTTGTTCTTTCAACTCTTTCAACTCAGCAGGAGCCATCCTATAAGGAGGAATGGAGATAGGTTGTGTATCAGGAAGGACATCAATACCAAAGTTTATCTCTCTATCAGGAGGGATTCCGGGTAGATCCTCAGGAAAGACTTCAGGAAACTCATTCACAATGGGAACTGACTCAAGAGATGGAGTCTGATCATTAATACTTTTAACTCGGACTATATGATATATACATCCCTTAGAGATTAATTTTCTGGCCTTAAGGTAGGAAATAAATTTACCCTTAGGCACTACAGAATTCCCCTTCCACTCTAAGATAGGCTCGTTTGGAAATTGAAACTTGACAATTCGGGTTCTACAATCAACCGAAGCATAAAAAGAATAAAGCCAGTCCATATCAAGAATCACATCAAAATCAACCATGTCCAACTCAACTAAGTCAACCATGGTATCCCTATGATAGATTGACACAGTACAATTTCTATAGACCCTCTCAGCTAAGATAGAATCACCAACAGGAGTAGACACACTGAAAGGCTCAAGAAGACACTCAGGAAGGATCTCAAATTTACTAGCCAAGTAAGGAGTCACAAAAGATAATGTAGCACCCGGATCAAGTAATGCATACACATCAAAAGAAAGGACTCAGAGCATACCAATAACAACATCGGGTGCATTCTCTTGGTCTTGGCGACTACCCATAGCATACAGACGGTTGGTTCCCCCACCTGCACTTGAAGCTGCACCTCTATGATTACCTCTATTCTGTGGAGCTGCAGAAGCAAACTGAGATCTACTACTTCCATCTCCCTGCCTTTTTGAAGGACACTCATTCTGGAAGTGACCTATCTTTCCACATCCGTAGCAAGCATTGATGCCCACACGACACTCTCCCAAATGGAGCCTCCCACATCTAGCACATGGTGGTTTTCCTCTAGAACCTTGTGCCATACTTAATTGGGGCTGAAAACCTTGAGATCGAAAGTTTTGGTGACTTAGCGATCTCTGATCATACCTGGTATTAGGTGTAAAAGCATTTGTTGGGGAAGGTGCATATTTGGAAGACCTTTTCTGAAAGAAAGACTTGTTACCCTTCTCTTGCTTCTGTTCATTCTCATGACCAGCAGACTTAGCCTTCTTGCTTAGGTGTTCTTCTCGGTCCTTTTTCTTGTCATCCTCAACCTGCTGAGCATACACCATCAATCTAGAAAAATCCATGTCAGAAATCATTAGCATTGCCTTACATTCTTTCTTTACATGTTTGCCTAGGCCAGAGACAAACTTCCTCATCTTAGACCTCATATGAGGAATCATTTCTGGGGCATATTTGGACAATTGAATAAACTTCAAAATATACTCTTTCACAGTCATACTCTCTTGCTTGAGGTTCACAAACTCCTCAATTTTTGCTTCACGTAGCTCTTGGGGAAAGAAGTTATCAAGAAATGCTCTTTCAAACTCATCCCAAAGAGCAGGCTCTGCATCCTCACCTCTACTTTCTTCCCACTGGTTATACCAGACATTTGCCACATCCTTGAGTTGATAAGATACCAACTCAACCCCCTCGATCTCTGTAGCATGCATCGCTTTTAGTATCTTTCACATCTCATCAATGAAATTTTGGGGGTCTTCATCAACGTTAGAACCCGTGAAGACCGGTGGATTCATTCTCAGAAAATCTCTGATCCTCGTGGCAGCAGACGGCTCTTGATAACTAGAGCTAGGAGTTGGTGAACTTTGGCTACTATTTCGAGCAGCCACCAACTGGGTAAGCATAGCAATCGCTCCTCGAAAATCTTCCTCAGAAGTAGGAGTGGTCTGAACAGTAGGTACTTAGGGTACCTCAGTAAACCTTGCAGGTCGGCCCCTAGTTTTCCGTGGAGGCATTACTGACTGTGGAACCTCAGTACTAGCAGCGTTCCTCTGACTAGCCGAATGTTTAGGAGGCATGTCTGAAACGTGTAAACGCACGAATTAGAAAGAAAGCTTTTATAGAGTTAAACTCTATCGCACGAACTCAGATTATGAAAGAAGTGAAATAATTCCTAATGTCCTATAGCTTCCTGATTATAAGTGTGGTGCACGACACACCCATAAACAAGACTCTACTAGACACGGCTTCATAGACACCCTAGGACTCTTGAACTCTGTGCTCTAATACCAAGTTTGTCACGCCCCGAGAGGGTACCCTAGGCGTGGCCGGCACTCAGAAACCATTTCTGGCTTCCGAGAGAACCACTTGGTCTCATTTCTTATTTATTCATCAGCGGAAGACTTAAGAATACTAATGTGGGCTAGTCATAATCAAAGGAAAAATAGATAATTTTTATAAGAAGTAGTTTCTAAGGAGAACTACTCCGATTACATCATCAGACTCTGTCTATAAAGCCTCTAATACTCTTAGATGGTGCCAATGACATGTCCATGGCTACCTTAAAAGAAACATCACACTCAACAATAATAAAAGGATAAGGAGTTCCTTCGAATACAAGAAGGACTCACCAAATAGCTGAAAAGAAATGATCTTCAACGATGCGCCTGTTGAGGATCTCTAACACCTATATCTGCATCATAAAACGATGCAGGTCGAATGACGTCAGTACGTGGAATGTACGAGTATGTAAAATGGCAGGAAGGTAAGGACAGATATCAAGAAACTCCTCTCAAGAAAACTCAGCTCAGAACTCAACATCATCTCAACATGAATATGTAATGCAAGTTTAAAATATAATAATAAAAATAATAGTAATAATCAATGCTTAC
The DNA here is from genome assembly GCF_947179165.1 of Solanum dulcamara. Taxonomy (NCBI): domain Eukaryota; kingdom Viridiplantae; phylum Streptophyta; class Magnoliopsida; order Solanales; family Solanaceae; genus Solanum; species Solanum dulcamara. The sequence goes on from NC_077242.1 coordinate 69,418,688, forward strand.
TCAGTTGGGAGTTTCTCTAACCGAAAACCATCACTTATGAGCTAGCGATGATACAACGAAGCGATGTCGTTGCCACATCCATCCAATACCTTGCCAGGGTAAAGGACATCACCATCTTGGATCCATTCATCAAAGTCCTCTTTTTGTGATTTAAGAGGCATATCCTCCATCCTACGCTGGCTACGTAGTTCTGGGGTTTGAGTCAATTAAACTCTTACCCAACTCGGTGCTCAATACTACTCCCAAAATATGTGCTCATATTAAACTCATCATCTAGTCTCATTGGACTTTAATTTAAATCATCAAACTCATCTCATTTCATGTTCATCAATCATTATACTTCCAAAAACATCATTTACATCTCATCAAAACATCTTGCTCAAAATATCATTTTTCTCAAATTCATTCAAATTCAACTCTTTTGCTCTTTCAAAACTCAATAAAATACATATATAATATTAATTTATATAACTCTCTTTTTATCAATAAAAATAATAAAAAGCCAACATATTTACTCAAAATATGTATAAAAATATTCATGAACATCAAATCAATTAGGATTCATGCGAAAGTAGCCATGAACAATAATTCCAATAATATGAGAGATAACAATAATAATAATATTAATGCATAAATATATCAAACTCAATAGAAGAAGAATTAATTCATCTAGAATTCAAGATTTGGATAAAACTCAACTATAACTCAATTATAATAAATTTAAATATTGGGCGCATGGACGAACTCAATCCAATGCTATGAAAGTCTTACATACCTTAAATCCGAAAGTTTACTCCGAATTGGAACACTCTTGGACCCCTAGCCTTTTCTTCTCGCCGGAGCGTTTTGTGTACTACCCGGAGTATAAGAATCACCGGAGTAGTATTTTTATACTACTAAAACTAAAACTATATTTGAGAAGAAGTATATAGAGAGAAGAAATGCTTAAGAAAGCTTGATGAATAAAATGAGGAAATAAGGTGGGTATTTATAGGTGGGAAAGAGGGACCTAACAATAAATAAAATAACTATAAAGAAAAATCTGAAAATTTAATGGAATATATTGATGTCATGGATGATGTTAAATGGAGGACAATTTATGTCATGCATGATGTCAAATGCATCTAGATGTTTCCATGGTAGGTAAGATGAGTTCTTTTTAACAGAATACTCATTTTCGAAGCTGCGTTTGAATAAGATAAATTCCTTATTAGGATTTGGTGTCTTCATAAGAATTGTAGATATGGAAGTCTAGTTTCATATCGTTCAAGAATCAACCAATTTGGAGCAACCTACAGCGAGATATGAATTTTCTTCTATCAATACTCAATTCCATCACAGCACTATATCTTGCAAAGATTAATTTATTTGACCTACTTATACTCCGAATTTGTAGTTATGTTCTTCATGAAAGTTGTAGGTAAGGATGTTGTGATTACCCAGAAATTTGAATCACCTAATTTAGACAAACCTATGAAAAGTTATGCCCAAAATACAGAGGATGTATTATTTTCGTCGAGAATTGAAATACCGACATACAACATTTTAGGGGTTGTTACAATTTCATGATGCAGAGACAGGTACCAGAGATCATTAACCGGCGCACCGTTAAAGATCTACACACTTCCCGCTACTTAGTGAGTCCTCCTAGTTTCTGAAGGATGTTGAGCTCCCTGTATAGTTTTGTGTTGTTTCCTTTATTTTGATTGTTGGTAGCCATGAGCTTGTCATTGGTACCTCCTAGACTTTGATAGAGGCTTCATAGACTAGAGTGTGGGGAGGTTGGACTGTTATTTTGAGGAGTCTTATTATATTTGTTTTGTTGAGTTGATAGCGTTTGGCCTTCGGCCCCCATAATGTGAATAGTTGTATGATTGAATCCTCCATTGAGTGAATGTGATTGAATGATAGTGTGACTAAATCAGGTGGTTCGCTTGAAGGCCAGAAATGGCTTTTGAGTGTCGGTCACGTCTAGGGCACCCTCCCGAGGCGTGACATATACAACAAGGAAAAGAGATTCAAGATCTATACGAGTAATGAAATCTAAAAAGTGATCAATGCAAAATGAAAAAAAATGAGATAACAAACATCATATCAACAAAATCTAATATAAAAATAAAATATATCAAAACAAACTTAAGTTCTATGTAAATCTTTCGGAGATATCTATATTTACCTTTATATTCGTAGGACTGGAGCAAATCAACCATCTCACTTACAAATTCTTTATCGTGATCAATCAACAACACACAAACTTTATTTATCATACCAAGATAAGGAGTAGCCATGGCATTATCTAATACTTTGGGATTAGATTGAGGATCTTGTTCTTCGAAAGTAACAAGGAGGAGTTATTTTGAAGGACTAGATCCAAGAAATAAAAGGAACGCAGATTATATTTATAAGTCTTTTGTACTTTTTAGTTGAAGCTCGAATTTGAATTGATCTCTCCCTTTGAAACTTGTTTATATAGCATCCTTCTCTAGCTAGTATGCATATTATTGTTAACAATATCAATAATTATTTTAAACTTTTTTCCATTTTTTTGAGTCATGACAAGATTACACTTTTGTCTTTTTTTCATTTTTTGAGTCATGATAAGGTTATACATTTATCTTTTTTTCTACTTTTCCTTTTGCAAATTTAATATGGAGGGAAATATTTTCTTGATGAAATCATTATTTAATGTTTAGTTAATTAAATGGAGAAAATGACCAAAATTGTCCCTTATCTTTGCTTTAAGACTCAAAATGATCCTCATCTTTTTGTAGGGAGCACTAATAGTCCTTCTTCTTTGTAAAATTGGTGCAGTTTTAGTCTTCCAAATAACTTCCGTCCAAATTTACAACGTTTAGCTCCTTTTGTCCATTCATTAAGCAACAATGAAGGTTAATTATTAAGGTTACCGAGTGAATTATTTTTGAGCGGTAGGATTCACTGTATTCACAATTAATATGAGCCACAGATATTGATTCGACTTATCAATTTATAGATATACTAAATTATTATAGAACATTAAGATATCGATTATCAATTTAATTGTTATTTTTTTTATTAAAATAAGCATTAAAACACAATCAAGCTAAATAACATCTGCGCAGTATGCAACATCTAAAATACTATATATTATAAAGCTAAATATATTATCAATATCCAAGTTAAATATGCATATCCAGAAATCCTAAAGAAAAGATTATGAGAAACCTAAATCTAAAATATCAATATCCAAGTTATTCAATATGTAACTATTGATATAGCAAAGCAAAACATGTAAATTGTCCAGAATTTTAGAAATACACTTCACGTCGAAAATAAGAGCTCGTTACTATAGATTAAGCATAAAATTATAATTTAATATTTATTATCGGGTTATCGATTATTCATTAAGAAAAAATATAAATCGTTATAAAATCGATAATTCGCAAAAGAAATAATAATCTAAATCTTTTCCGAATTGTAAGTTCTTTGAGGCCGTAGATCTTTCGGAAACAACTTCTATATCTAGGAAGGTAAAGGTAAGATGTGTGCACACTCTATCCTTTCCATACCCCACTAATGAGACTATATTGAGTATGTTATTATTTTTACTGGATTCATAAATTTAATAACTTATTATAAGTAAATCAATAATATTTTATCAATTTGAGTTATTGATTTTGATTGTGTTTAACTTAAACAACCCTACCAAAAGATTGGACACAACATCAATATAATTATATCAATAAATCTGCTCATAATATTATCGAGATCATGAATAATGAAGAAATTTTTTAATTTAATTTATTAAATGACACGCAAGTGAACGATTTCGTTAGTGACTGACGAAAAATATTTGGCAGACTGACTGCACCATTTTTACAATGAAGGACTATTAGTGCTCCATATGAAAGAATGAGGATTATTTTGAGTCTTAAGGCAAAGATAAGGGATAATATGGTCCTTTTCTCTACTTAAATGTATGTTCTAAAAAATGTCATCAATTATAAGATAAAAGGCTTTTGTCCCTTAAGGAATCTAATGTAAGTTATTTTCCTTTAAGAAATATTTTAATTCTTCCTTTCAATTGTTTCAATCATACTTATTTATTATTATTAATTATTAATTAATGTTCAAAAGCGTCTTAAAATTATTATTTTCCTATCATATCCTTCACATTATATTATTATTAATTGTTGAACTGAACTTTTAAAAAGTTACATTTAAAACAGCCCACAATATTCATGTTTAAAACAGACAAAAACAAACTATTAATTAATGAGCAACGAAAAAGATTCAAATTTATCAGTTACAATTTTGTTTTAATTACTGACTCTCTTCATGACATCGGAATCTCCATCGTCAACAGTCATTAATTTCAATGGCAAATGAAAATTAATTAGAATTCGAGAAATAATAAATAGAAGTTGACCTCGATCAACAATATTGCCACATACTTTTTATTTTTTTATTAATTATTTCATTTTCTTATTTATTTAAAGTCGAGTAAAAGTGTTACAATCCGAAAACTCGAGTCATGATGACACCTACGTAACCCACCAGTAGATGAGCCAACCCATATCCCGAAACGACAGTAACATGCAGATTGGGTAGATTCATCAACCAACAAGATCGAAAATAAAAACAATTTAAAAGACAACACAACAGGAAAAAAAACATCAATGTATACGCAAAATGAGTATACGAACAAATCCCACAACCTAGTGGTCGAAAGTACAAAGCTACTATAAGAGTACAAGTTTCAAAAATAGATCAAAAAGCACAGACTTGTCTCATTACAAAAGTCTAGTTAAAACTATATAATGAGGGAGATAAATTGAACTAAGACGCCATCAGCTCGTCCTCTATCTCCGAAGAACTGTTGCAAAATTGCTTGAATCATCCCTGTGCATTAAGAAAACAGATGCAAAATGTAGTATGAGTACCAAAACAATAGGTACCCAGTAGGCATCATAGATCGATTGAACTTGAGAAGTAAAAACAATATGAAAAGAGAGAAAGTAAACAACAACAAGAGGTCATAAGAACGAGGCGATAACAGAATTCTAATAATATAGCTCACGAGTCTAGAAAGAACAAAGTAGTGAAGTAAAACAGCTATCTACAACCTAACTCGAACCCCATAAGCCCGATGAGTACACTGAATACAATGATACCCCAAAGTCAAGACTCAAACCCAAAGAATAGAAGCACGCCCGAACTTGAAGTTTTCTCTGTCAAAAGATTCCAAATAGCTCAAGGAACTTGTTCCCCAAAAACAGACACAATCCGTGCTCAGAAACAAGCCAAAACAGATCTTGAATTGAAACATTCACCAATTTACCATTAAAGGACAAGAAGAGGTCTACCAATTTATCTCAAAGTTCAATAATAATAATAATCAGCTTGACTCTTATCAATTTCTCTCTTTCTCTTCCTTCTCGTTGTCCTAATCTTGTGACTTTACAATCTAAATAGTTTTTTTTTCTCTAAATTACATATAGATTTGTAAAAAGAAAATATCTAAACCTTAATAAAAACTTATATTTGAAGGATTTAAATAATTTCTCCTCCAATTCATTGTCGCTCTAGGCCAATTGGCAAAGAGTATTTTCTTCCCTTTTTTCTACAAAAGGACCAAGAATAAAACACATATGTAAGTTGATTAAGTAGATAAAATGATCTATATAAATTCTGTCTCTTAAGGGATATCAAATGAAATTGAAATGACAAAAAGATTAATATAAAATTACAACTTTTTTTAAAAAATCATATACATCTAAATATACAGAGAAAGTTAATCAAATGTGTGAAAAGCTTCCAAAAGAAGCGAGTCATTTATTAACTAGTCAAAACAAAACATAACCAAGTACAAAACTAGTGTTAATGAAAACAAGGAAAAGAGATTGAATATCTACAAGATTAACAAAATCTAAAGAGTGATCAATGCGAATGAAAAAAATGAGATAAAAAACATCATATCAATAAAATCTAATATAAAAATAAAATACATCAAAACAAACTTAAGTTCTATGTATATTTTTTATTTACCTTTATATTCGTAGGACTTGAGCAAATCTACCATCTCACTTACAAATTCTTTATCATGATCAATCAACAACTCAGAAACATCATTTGTCATACCAAGATAAGGAGCAACCATGGCATTATCTAATCCTTTGGGATTAGATTGAGGATCTTGTTCTTCGAAAGTAACAAGGAGGAGTTACTTTGAAGGACGAGATCCAAGAAATAAAAAAAATAGAATATACTTATAAGTCTTTTGTCCTTTTTAGTTGAAGCTCGAATTTGAATTGATCTCTCCCTTTGACACTTGTTTATATAGCATCCTACTCTGGCTAGTACACATATTATTGTTAACAATATCAATAATTATTTTGAACTTTTTTCCATTTTTTTGAGTCATGACAAGATTACACTTTTGTCTTTTTTTCTTTTTTTTAGTCATGACAAGGTTATACATTTATCTTGTTTTCTACTTTTCCTTTCGCAAATTTAATATGGAGGGAAATATTTTCTTGATGACATCATTATTTAATGTTTAGTTAATTAAATGGAGAAAATGACCAAAATTGTCCCAAATCTACCATCTCACTTACAAATTCTTTATCATGATCAATCAACAACACAAAAAACTTCATTTGTCATACCAAGATAAGGAGTAGCCATGGCATTATCTAATCCTTTGGGATTAGATTGAGGATCTTGTTCTTCGAAAGTAACAAGGAGGAGTTACTTTGAAGGACGAGATCCAAGAAATAAAAGGAACACAGATTATATTTATAAGTCTTTTGTACTTTTTAGTTGAAGCTCGAATTTGAATTGATCTCTCCCTTTGAAACTTGTTTATATAGCATCCTTCTCTAGCTAGTATGCATATTATTGTTAACAATATCAATAATTATTTTGAACTTTTTTCCATTTTTTTGAGTCATGACAAGATTACACTTTTGTCTTTTTTTCATTTTTTGAGTCATGACAAGGTTATACATTTATCTTTTTTTCTACTTTTCCTTTTGCAAATTTAATATGGAGGGAAATATTTTCTTGATGAAATCATTATTTAATGTTTAGTAACTTAAATATATGTTCTAAAAAATGTCATCAATTATAAGAAAAAAGGCTTATGTCCCTTAAGGGGTCTAATGTGAGTGAGTTATTTACCTTTAAGAAATATTTTAATTTTTTATTTCAATTGTTTCAATTGATACTTATTTATGATTATTAATTATTAATTAATGTTCAAAAGCGCCATAAAATCATTATTTTCCAATCATATCCTTCACATTGTATTATTAATTAATGAACTGAACTTTTAAAAAGTTACATTTAAAACAATCCACAATATTCTTGTTGTGTTTGTTGTTGATTGTATTGTTGGGCTATATGTTGATCAGAATTGAAATGATAATATAGTGTATGTGTGCATTAGAAATTGCAGGTTTCTACTATCAAAAAAATGCAGAAAAAGCAATTGACATGGCCCTTTTGACTGTCGCTTTTCCTGTATTTGTTTTAAAAATAAATTCCAAAAAAAGCGACGGATAAGGTCGTCTTGTCCGTCGCTTTGTTCTTCGTATGAAGAAAATGAAGAACAAAGTGGCGGACATAGCAATACTGTCCGTCTCTTTTCTAAAAAATATAAAAATAAAAAATAGCGACGGACTGCGTCGCTAAGTTCTTCATGTTCAAGAACAAAGCGACGTTGTCCGCCGTTTTACTCAAAATAATTATTTTAAAAAAATACAAACAAGCGATCGGACTGTGTCATACATGCGACACAGTCCATCATTTTTTGAAAAGTGTCGTCGCTTTTGTCTGTTGCTTTTGACAATTTTTTAGTAGTGTTCGTCCCAAAGTTCAAATTAGCATAACTTGAGTTCTTAAGCTCCGAATTTAATGATTCAAAGCTTGGTGTGTTCGAAAAGTTTGGAGGAACATGTTGGAGTGCTCGGGAGTGCTGGGGATCACTTATTTGAGGCACTTTTGGCCTAACGGAATACCAGCCCTTCTCTCTTAGATTTGATAGACAGAGCCTTAGCTAGGTGGTAACTCAACTTCGATGACCTTTTGTCCATAACTCTTCTTTTCTATGGCTTTGTCACTTCCTTGACTTTTTCTTTGGTGTGGAAGTCATTCCATGGTGGTCCTATGATGATAATTTGATTTCGTTGATTCATTTGAGAGGTTTCATCTGCGGTTTGAGGTTTGGGCTCTGTGCTTTCATGTTATGGGCGCCCATTAACCTCTACGGAGTTAATACCTAGTGGCCTGACTCTTGATTGATTCCATTAAGAGGCCTATTCGCGGTTTGTGGTTTGGGATACGCATTGTTTGGCTTTGGATTCACCGTATGTTTTTCTCAGTAGTTATAGCAATTTTGTGCACCCGTTGAACTTATCGGTATTTGCTTGGATTTTTATTTAAACTCTCAAAGGTGTGTACCTTATGGGTTTATGAGGGTCCAATTAGGTGTAGTTAGCTTGTAGTTACTCTAATTTGGTCCTTTTATACACTCGTGTGCATCCCTATTTAGAATTCTGCTCCTTCACCTTCTTTTTGTGTTATTCCCACTTTTCATATTGCTTTTACTTTTCAAGCTTAGTCGTCCAATGATGCCTATTGAGTACCGGTTGTTTTCATACTAATACTATACTGCATATGTTTTTGTGATGCAGGTTCGAGTACTAGTTACCAGCGCTAATTTGAGCCTATTGTAGTCTAGTTCCGAAGGCGAGGGTGATCACATGGTCTCCTGGATTTACATGTCTCCTTCTATATAAAGTGACTAGTCTTTTTCTTTTTGAGACAAACGTTGTTTCTGTGGTCCACTTTTGGGACTTGTATCCATTTTGTAGTTTTTCTGTACTTGTGACTTCCAGGTTCTGGGAGGGATCCTTTGATTTGTCTATACATTTTGTGTCACGAACCGAATCTGGGTGTGATGGTACCTGTCCTTTTCCACCGGATAAGTCAGCCTAAACCCCAATATTTACGGAAACTAAAGCGGAAATAGTCTAACTAAGTAAGTAATAAACAAGAAGAAAAGTCTTTCAACTTAAATACCCCCAAATATTGGTTTTCACGTATATGATCCAGTAAAGGAAAATAAAACTGAAAAGAAATACAAGTCTCAATATGTCTTCAACTCTCAAATAGAGTAAAACATAAAAATATAAGAAATCTAAGAGTTCGTTAGATAACAATGGCTACCTCTCACAATCCCCTGAAAGCCTCGAATAATCAGAAGGGACGGGTGATCAAAATCTAGGCTCAAAACCTACAGAAGTGTAGAAGCAAGGGTGAGTATCAAACAACATGGTGACCAACAAGCTAACTAGCAAAACTAAGTAAATCTAATAGAAAACATGAACTCCTTTCCAACCAAACCCAACCTCTGTAACTAGAACCTGCACAGAAATCAGCCCAACCTAACAGTTCATACTAAAAATTTAATAAGTTTCAGATCATAACTCAATATCATAAGATATAACGTACAAGTAATCACAAATCATATATAAGCATCAATCTTTCATGCACAGATATGCAGAACATGTATATGCACACTCAATGATCATGCTTGTGTACAATCGCCGGCAAAGACCTCAACATGATAATCTCTGACCGAAAATGACCTCGGTCCCATAATAGCTGACCAAAAATGGCCTCAAGCTCACAACCTCACCGGAAATGACCTCGATAATATAATCCCATTGGAAATAACCTCAGGGATATAATCCCATCGAAAATGACCTCGGCAACATAATCCAACCGAAAATGACCTCAGTAATATAATCCCACCAAAAATGGCCTTCGCAATATAATCCCATCAGAAATAACCTCGACAATATAATATCTCTGACCGAAAATGACCTCGGCCTCACAACCATATACCTCTCATCAAAGTATTTCAGAACCAATGCAAACAGTATGCTCACACAAGTAATGAGGAATAATCAATTCAAACAAACCACAATCATAATCAGACTATCAAGTATTTCATCAAATACACATAGATATCTAGATCATGGTATGTAATATTCAATTCTCAACAATAACACACATCATCATTTATTAACCTCGTCGATTAAATTACATTAGTTCATATCACAATTCAACCCATAACCTCATTCACATTACTCCCCAACACATATACACATGGGAAATTCAGAATTCTAAAAGATTCACAGAGTTTTAAGAGTCCACTTGTCTTAACCAATACACTATCAATCAATCCACGTGAGCCTTCCCATTCCGAATGCACTCCGAATCACCACAATCTATGCAAATACGAACCCTTGATAAAAATATGAAACCAACAACACCCAAATCATAATTTTTGGAAATTGGGTCGAAACTTATCCGAAATGCCCGAAAACCCGATTCCAAAAATGAGAAAATAATTCCAAAATTTTGTACAAGAAAATCATCCTTAAAATATTTGGGATCTACTAGTGAAAACAGAAGTGAATTCGGACATAAAACGAGCCCACAATCCTCAAAACATTGAAACTAACCAAGTTCTTGAAAACCCCAAATTTCCTCACTTGAAATCTCCAAGTTAAGGCTAAAATTAGTAAATAATTAACGAAAAATGATGAAATAATGGTAAAATAACTTACCCAACCAATTTCCCTCAAACATTCCTCAAGAATTCACCTCTCCCAAGCTTCCCAAGCTCCAAAAATGGTGAAATGGAGTTTAATTCACGAAATGGTATTTAGACACTGTTCAGGGGTCATTTACCCTCCACAAATGTGGATAACTAACTCCACTATAACGGAGGCTAACCAAAATACCCTCCATGAACGAGGCATAAGCTCCACGAACACGGAGAAGAGATATTGGTCCATTCGCAAAGGTGGCCAAGTTTCCACGAATGCGGAGAAGGAACTTCATACCTTCCGCGAACGCGGGCAAGTCTCCGCGAACGAGGAGAAGAACCTTCAGGAACCAGAAACAACAAACCACAAAAAATCACTAAGACTCAAATCTAGGAATCAAACATCGAGATTTGTTCAAAATTCCATGCACACAAACCATATATACAACCCTACTAAATTTAATGTTTCGGACTTAGTGGAACTATCAGAATTCTAATTTGCGGTCTCCTTGAAACAGAACTTGATAAGTTGAAACTAAACTTATTCCAAACCTTAAAAGACTAAAATTCCCTTGGAGCTTCCTAAAAATACACAGGAACTCTACCTAGGCCTAAAATTACCATCTGAATCCAATAGAGTCATCGGAATTAAATTTCGAGCATCTGATCCTCAAACATTGACCAAAATCAACTCTATGGCCAAAAACTCAAATATTTCCAATTCCACACATGAAATCCATGATACAACCCTGAATATGATTCCGTCAACTCTTCTGGACCAATTGCAAGATTCTGGAACTAATGGAATTGACAAAATTTGATTCTGAGACTCGAAACTCTGAATGACCTTAAATATTATTTTTGAGTCATTTTAAATCTCTAAAACTCAAAATTTACAACAAATCTCAATTTTTCAAGAGAACCCACGAAAAAGACATCAAATATCAATCAACTATGACTTGGGAAAACTACCGGAAAAGGTATAATGGTCTTTTTATGAAAATTTCTAAAAATGACCTTCAGGGCTATTACATCATTCACCACTAAAAATCATGTTCGTCCTCGAACATAAAGTAAAATAAAGTACCTAAAACCTTGAAAAGTTGTGGATATTGAGCCCACGTGTCATCATCCGATTCCCAAGTCGCCTCTCCAATTGAGTGGTGCCTCCAACTATATCTACACTAAAGCTATCTCTTTGGTCCTTAACTTATGGACCTGTCTATCAAGAATGGCTATGTGCTCCTTCTCAAAAGTCAAATCTGAACCCAACTCTGCCGTGTCAAGAGATAACACAAGAGACTCATTCGGAAGAACATACTTTCAGAGCACGAAAATATGAAACACAGGATGTACTGCTGATAAGCTACGTGGCAAAGCCAATCTATAAGACACCTCTCCTACTCACCCCAAAATCTTAAATGGGTCAATAAACCGAGGGCTAAGCTTTTCCTTCTTTCTGAAATGCATCACGCCCTTCATAGGTGACACTCGTATCCAAACATGGTTCTCTTCCATAAATGCCAATAGTTGAACTCTCCTATCCGCATAGCTCTTTTGCCTACTCTGGGATATCAAAAGACTACCCTGAATCATCCAAACCTGCTCCATGTCATCTCTAAGCAAGTCTATGTCTAAAGAGTCCATCTCAGCTGAATTGAACCACCCAATATGAGATCGATACCACCTACCATACAATACCTCAAATGGGACCATCTGAATGCTGGAGTGATAACCTTTTTTGTAGGCAAACTCTGCTAAGGGAAAATGTTGATCACACCTAGCACTAAGATTAATAACACATGCTCAGAGCATATCCTCCAACACTTGAATTGTCTGCTCAGACTGGCCATCAGTTTATGGATGAAAAGTTGTACTTATATCAAGCTTACTACCCAGACCCTACTGTAATTCCTTCCAAAATGCTAAGTAAACACTGAACCCTAATCCGAAACAATGGATAATGGGACCCCATGAAACCGAACGATCTATACAACCGGCTAGTTTATCTATTGTGCACTTCACTTTAACTAAAATGAAATGAGCAGACTTAGTTAGTCTGTCAACAACCACCTATATAGAATCATAACCACTCATGGTGGGTATAAAACCTACAACGAAGTCCATGGTGATCCGCTCCCACTTCCAAGTAGGAATGAGTATCCTTTGACTCACACCTCTAGGCCGCTGGTCCTCACACTTGACCTGTTGACAGTCAAATACTTAGACACAAACTCTGTGATGTCCTTGTTCATCCCACACCACCAATAATATTGACTGAGGTCATGGTATACCTTTGCCATGCCTAGATGAATGGAATATGGGAACAATGGGCCTCCTCTATTATCAGTCTAATGAATTCACCTACCTTAGGCACACAAATCCTGCCCTCAATCCTTAAAAACCCCTCTGAATCAAGTTTAGCCTCCTTGGCTTCACCTCTCATCATCTTATCTCGAATGAGACATAACATTTCATCATCTAATTGCCTTTCCCGAATATGTTCAACTAAGGAAGAGCAAGCCTCAATAAAAACAATAAATCCTCCACTCTCCTTAAAACCCGCAATCGAACAAAGTTGTTAGCTAACCTCTAAAGCTCTCTAGCCAAGGTCTCTTGTCTACACTAATCGCTGTGAGACTCCCCATACTAGGAGCCTTCCTATTCTAAGCATATTCCACCACATTGTCCTTCCATGATTGATACAAAATAGTTATATCATAGTCCTTCAGTAGCTCAAGCCATATAAGCTGTCTCAAGTTTAGATCCCTCTAACTGAAGATGTACTAAAGACTCTGGTGATCAGTGAATACCTGACAATGTACACTATACAAGTAATGATACCATAGCTTCAACATATATACCACCATTGCTAACTCTAAATCATGGGTAGGGTAGTTCTTCTTATGAACCTTCATCTTTCTAGATGCATAGGAAACTACCTACCCTTTCTACACCAAAACTCCACCCAAGTCAACAATGAAAGCATCACAATACACGGTGAAGTCTACACCCTTCTTGGGTAGGGTCAAAACAGGAGTTGAAGTCAGCAAGGCCTTGAGCTTTTGGAAGCTTTCCTCACACTTATTAGACCAATGAAAATCTACCACCTTTTAAGTCAGTCTAGTCAATGTAGCCGCAATAGTAGAGAATCCCAGCATGAAGCGGTTGTAATATCCTACAAAACCCAAAACCCATATAATCCTAAATCATGATAGGGAAAGTAGGCCTGGTCCAGCCTCTAACTGCCTCAATCTTGGCCGGATCCACCCTAATACCCTCCTTGGATGCCACGTATTCAAGAAATGCCATAGAATCAAGTCAAAGCTCATATTTGGAGAAATTTGTGCAACATCTGCTCTATCAACTTCTGAAGCACCAATTTTAAATGACTAGCATGATCCTCCTCTATCTTGGACTACACCAACATATCATCAATGAAAATAATCATAAAGGAGTCCAAATATTACCTAAACACCCCATTCATCAACTCCACGAACGTTGCTGGGGCATTGGTCAGCCTAAAGGACATAACCAAAAACTCATAATGGTTATAACGAGTTTGGAAAGTGGTCTTAGGAATATTTAATGGTCTTATCCTTAAATGATGGTACCTAGATCTCAAATTTATCTTGGAGAACAAGGTCGCTCCTTGAAGCTGATCAAATAAAATCATCAATACGAAAAAGAGGATATTTGTTCTTAATTGTCACCTTGTTCAACTATCTATAATTGTTGGACATTATCATAGACCCATCCTTCTTATTCACAAATAGAACCAGTGCACCCTAAGGTGACACACTAGGGAGAATAAACCCCTTACTCAATAGATCCTGCAACTGGTTTTTCAATTCCTTCAACTCTGCCATATCCATGTGATAAGGTGGAATAGAAATGGGCACCTCCAAGTTGATAGAATAGTCAATATCCCTAGGTAAAAGCCACTCAACACTAGTATCTTGAATAAAAACCAAATAGGACATTCACCATCTATCAATCAATATCTGAGCACACATATATTTATGAGCTTACTAGGATAGGAACCATTAGTGCCTTTCAACTCGACCTTCGGAACACCAGGTAATGTTGAAGTCACAGTATTAGCATAACAATCAAGAATAATATGATAAGGAGAAAGCTAATCCATACTCAATATCATATCAAAGTCTACTATCCCAGTATAATCATGTCTACCCAAGTATCTTACGTGGCTAAAGAAATAAGACAGGATCGATACACTCAATCCACCACTAAGGGCTCACCAATAGGTATAGAAATAGGTATGTGATCAAAAGTCAAATCAAATCCAGATGCAAGATAGGTAGACACATACGAGAATGTAAATCCAGGGTCAAATAACATAGATGCAGGTTGATAGAAAACCAGGACAATACCTGTGATAACTGCATTGGAAGACTCAGCCTCAGGTCTCCCCGAAAAAGCATAACACTGAGCTTCTCTACCACCACCCGCTTGAATTGTACCTCTACCTCATGGAACCACAGCACCACCACTAGAGGCTCTACTTTAACACCCCTTAAAATATTGTATGTGGTGTTTAAATCTCCATGAAAATGATATTGTTTTTTTATTTTTGGCCTAACTTTTCATAGGATGGTCCAAATTAGGTGATTCAAATTTCTGAATAACCCCAGCGTTACCTACAAATTTTATAATTTTTGTTTGAATCAAAGATATGGTTTTCAACTTGTCTTTATCATATAGTGAGATATGATTTTTCTTCTACAAACACTCCATTTTCTTCAACGAAATAGATAGGAACTAAAATTACCCCGACCTCTAATTTGAGGCATCGAATCTCTCTCTAAAGCCACTGAATAAGTGTGTTGGGGCCCTAAATGAGTCTTTAGTGGGCACTGGTGCATCAAATGACCCGAATATCCATAACTAAAATACGACCTTAGGACATAAAACTATTGCGACGACCCTGATGGAATACCATAACCACCTCGGTTCGAACTCTGAAACCCTCAGACTACTTTCCCACTCTCAACTATTGGTATAGAAGTATGAACAGCCCTCTGGCATTGAAACTGACTGTTGCCTCTATGTGAACCCCTACCTCCAAATGAGGTACATGAAAACTGACCATTAGCACGAGCTCTCTTGAGGTCCCAAAACTTTGCTCTAACTATCAGTTCTGCCTCCTTGGAGGCGCTCACAATGGATCGGAAGGAAGCCCTCTCACTGTAATACCCCCTAAAATGTTGTATGTGGTGTTTCAATTCTCGATGAAAATGATAAAGCTTCTAGAGTTTGGGGATAAATTTTCATAGGATAGTCCAAATTAGGTGATTTAAATTTTCTAATAACCCCAACGTCAACATCTACAAATTTTATGAGACCATATCTTAAGATTCGGAGGATAGGTAGGTCAAATAAATTAGTTTTTTCAAGATGTGGTGTTGTGACAAAATGGAGTATTTATAGAAGAAAACTCATATCTCATGATAGGATGCTACAAATCGGTTGATTCTTACACGACATGAAATTACACTTCTAGAGCTATAATTCATATGAGATACCAAATCCTAATTAGGATATTATCTTATTCAAAAGCAGCTCCGAAAAATGGTATTCCTTTAAAAGAAGGTTCATCTCACCAACCATGAAAAGATCTAGATCAATTTGGCATCACCGATGACATCAATAGTCCTCCATTTGACATCATCCATGAGATCACAATCCTCCATTAAATTTTTAATATCATCCTTTGTAATTATTTTTATTTATTATAAGGTCTCTCCCCCACATCTATAAATACCCACCTTATTTTTTCATTTTATTCATCAAGCTTTCTCAAGTAACTCTTCTCTCTATAAACTTCTTTACTAATTCTCAAATATAATTTTAGTTTTTATTAGTGTAGAAATACTATTCCGGTGATTCTTATACTCCGGATAGTACACAAAATGCTCCAGCGAAGAGAAAATGCTAGGGGTTCAAGAGTGTTTATTGAGTTCTTCAATTCAGAGTAAAGATTTAGATTCTAGGTATGTAAGGCTATTCATAGCATTAGATTGAGTTCGTCCATGTGCCCAATATTTAAATTTATTGTAATTGAGTTATAGATGAGTTTTACCCTAATTCATGAATTCTAAATGAATTAATTTTTCTTCTATTGAGTTAGATATATTTATGCATTGAGATTATTATTATTTTTATCTCTTATATTATTGGAATTATTGTTCGTGGCTACTTTCCCATGAACCCAAATTTATTTGGTGTTCATGAATATTTTTACGCGTGTTTTGAGTAAAGATGTTGGCTTTAATTATTCATTGACAAAAAGAGTGATTTAAATTAATACTATATATGTATTTTATTGAGTTTTGAAAGAGCAAAAGAATTGAGTTTAAATAAATGTGATTCTTTTGATTAAATGATGTTTTGAGTAAGATACTTTGCTGAGACATAAATGATGTTTTGAAGTTTAATGATTGATGAAGAGGTAATGAGATGAGTTTTATATTTTAAATAAAAGACCAATAAGACTAGACGATAAAGTTAATATGAGCACATATTTTGGGAGTAGTATTGAGCATCGAGTTGGGTAAGAATTTAATTGACTCAAACCCTAGAACTACGTAGACAGCGTATGATGGAAACTATACATCTTAAGTTCCAAAAAGAGGACTTTGATGATTGGATCCAAAATGGTGATGTCCTTTACCATAGAAAGGTACTGGATAGATGTGGCAATGACATCGCTTCGTTGTATCATCACTAGCTCATAAGTGATGGTTGTCGGTTAGATAAACTCTCAACTAAGTAAGCATTGCTTATTATTATTTTTAAACATTAATGACATATTGATGTTGAGATAATGTTGAGTTCTGAGCTGAGTCTTCCTGGGAGGAGTTTCTTGATTTTTGTCCTTACTTTCCTATCATTTTACATACTCGTACCTTCCATGTACTAACGTTATTTGGCCTGCATTATTTTATGATGCAGATACAGGGTTTAGAGATCCTCAACAGGCGCATCGTTGAAGATCATTACTTTCCATTTATTTAGTGAGCCCTTCTTATATTTTGAGGAACTCTTTATCCTTTTATTATTGTTAAATATTATGTTTCTTTTGAGGTAACCATGGACATGTCATTGGCACTGTCTGATAGTATTAGAGGTTTCATAGACAGAGTTTGATGATGTAATTGGAGTAGTTCTACTTTGAAACTACTTCTTCTAAGGATTATTTCTTTCATTTGATGTTAATTATGGCGAGCCCACATAAGTATTCTTATTTTTACTTAAGTCTTTCATTGATAAACGAATAAGTGATGAGACCAAGTGGTTCTCTCGATGGTCAAAGATGATTTCTGAGTGTCGACCACGCCTAGGGTTCCCTCTCGGGGAATGACAAACTTGGTATCAAAGCAAGAGTTCAAGATTCCTAAGGTATCTATGAAGTCATATCTAGTAGATTTTTGCTTATGTGTATGTCTTTCACCAAACTTATAATCAGGAGGCTATAGGATATTTGAAATTATTTCACTTCTTTCATAATTTGAGTTCGTGCAATAAAGTTTAACTCTGTAAAAACTTCCTTTCTAATTCGTGTGTTTACACATTGTAGACCATGCCTCCTAAACATACAGCCAGTCAGGGGAACGCTGCCAGCACTGAGGTTCCACAGTTAGAGATGTCTTCATTAAGCACTAGGGGCCAACTTGCAAGGTCTACTGAGGTACCCTAAATACCTACTATTCATACCACTCCTACTTTGGAGGTAGAATTCAGATGAGCTATTACCATGCTCACTCAATTAGTAGTTGCCCAGATGGGTAACCATAGTTCATCAACTCCTAGCTCTAGCTCTCAAAAGTTTTATGTCACCACAAGGATTAGAGATTTTTTGAGGATGAACCTGCCAGTCTTTAAATGGTCTAAGGTTGAGGAGGATCCTAAATATTTCATTGATGAAATGTGGAATATCTTGAAAGCGATGTATACTACCGAGGTTGAGGGTGTTGAGTTGGTTTCCTATCAGCTCAAGGATGTGGCGAATGTGTGGTATGACCAATGACAGCAGAGTCACAGTGAAGATGTTGGACCTGAAGTTTGGGATGAGTTTGAAAGCGCTTTCCTTGACCACTTCTTTCACCCAAAAGCTACAGAAAGCAAATGTTGAGGAGTTTATGAACCTCAAGCAAGAGAGCACGACTATAAACGAATATAGTTTTAAGTTTATTCAGTTGTCCAAATATAACCCAGAAATGATTCCTTATATGAGGTCCAAGATGAGCAAGTTTGTCTCTAGCTTAGGAAAACATGTAAAGAAAGAATGTAAGGCAATGCTAATGATTTCTGATATGGATTTTTCTAAATTGATAGTGTATGCTCACCAGGTTAAGGATGAAAAGAAAAAAGACCAAGAGGAACACTTAAGCAAGAAGGCTAATTCTATTGGGCATGATAACGAGTAGAAAAAAGGGAAGGGTGACAAGTCCTTCTTTCAGAAGAGGTCTTCTAATTATGCACCTCCTCAACAAGTGCTTTTACACCTAATTAGAGGTTGTTGAGTCACAAAACATTCGAGATCAGGGTTCTCAGTCCCAATTAAGTGTGGCTAAAGGTTCTAGAGGAAAGCCACCGTGTGCTAGATGCGGGAAGCTCCATTTGGGAGAGTATCATGTGGGTACCAATTCTTGCTATGGATATGGAAAGAGAGGTTACTTCCAGAAAGAGTGTACTTCAAAGAGATAGGGAGATGGAGGTAGTAGAGCTCAGTTTTCTTCTGCAGCACCGCAAAATAGAGGTAATCAAAGAGGGGCAGCTTCAGGTGCAGGCGGGGGAACAAACCATCTGTATGTTATCGATAGTATCTAAGACTAAGAAAATGCACATAATGTTGATACTAGTATGCTCTGAGTCCTTTATTTTGATGTGTATGCATTACTTAATCCGAGTGTTACATTATGTTTTATGACTCCTTACTTAGATAGTAAATTTAAGATCCTTCTTGAGTATCTTCTTGAGCCTTTCAGCGTGTCTACTCCTGTTGGTGAGTCTATCTTAGCTGAGAGGGTCTATAGATATTGTACTGTGTCAATCTATCATAGGGATACCATAGCTGACTTAGTTGAGTTGGACATGCTTGATTTTGATGTGATTCTTGGCATGGGCTGACTTTATGCTTGTTATGCCTCAATTGATTGTAGAACTTGAATTTTCAAGTTTCAATTTCCAAATGAGCCTATATTAGTGTAGAAGGGGAGTTCTATAGTGTTTAAGGGTAAATTTATTTCCTACCTTAAGGCCAGAAAGCTAATCTCCAAGGGATGCATATATCATATAGTCTAAGTCAAAAATATTAATGATCGGCTCCATCTCTTGAGTCAGTTCCCATTGTGAGTAAGTTTTCTAAAGTCTTTCCTGAAGATCTACCCGAAAACTCTCTTGATAGAGAGATACATTTTGGTATTGATGTCCTTCCCGATACACAATCTATCTCTATTCTTCCTTATATGATGACTCTCATTGAGTTGAAAGATTTGAAAGAACAACTGAAAAACTTTCTAGATAAGGGATTTATTAGGCCAAGTGTCTCACCTTGGGCTCTCATATCCTATTTGTGTGAAAGAACGACAGGTCCCTTAGAATGTGTATTAATTATCGGCAACTGAAAAAGGTCACCATAAAAAACAAGTATCTTCTTCCCAAGACAGATGATTTATTTGACCAACTTTAGGGTGCCACATGTTTCTCTAAGATAGACCTTAGATCAGGCTATCATCAGTTGAAAGTGAGAGAATATGGCAATTGAAGACGTTTTTTCTAACCCGCTATGGTCATTTTGAGTTTTTTGTTATTTCTTTTGGAATGACTAACGCTCCTGCAAATTTTATGAAACTCATGAACTAGGTATTTGAAGCCATACCTAGATACGTTTATGATTGTCTTTATTGACGGTGGTCCACTTTTGGAACTTGTACTCTTTTATTAGCAACTCTGTACATATGTCTTTCAGGTTCTAGGAGGGATCCTTTTTTTTGTATATATATGTGGTTGCTTCCACCCGTTCATTGTATACTCCTATTATTACTTTACTCTTTTAGGTTAGATTGTTGTTCTTCTACCTTAACATTCCATTACTTGCAATTCTGGGATATGGGTCGGCTTGCCTACTGGTGGGTCATAGTAGGTGCCACCATGATCTGAGAAATCGGGTTATGACACAACATGAATACAGTGACACTTGAAATACATAGAACATGAAATTTTTAAACTTAGCATAAAACATGACATTAAAATTCAACTTCTTGAACATGCATGCATATGAAGACTTAAGAAAATCTGAAACGTAGGAGTCTTAAACATTTGAGCAAGAATAACTTAGTAACTGGTAAGGTATTTAATACTCAATTGTTACATAGGATAGTTACTGAACAAAGTTATTTGTTCCTTTCCATGGGTGAGATTTTAGTGTTTTAACTTGCTTCTGTGCTGGATTCATATGGTATTACATTATGACTCAAGTTTTAATATATTGAGATAGATAATTAAATATTAGGTATATTGTATTATATGAATATCATTAGATTTATGTTAGTTGTACAAATTGAGACCTAACCCTAGACTTGATATTTAGGACTTGATTATAGATTTGAGTGAGTTTTTGGGTCGAGGCTAGAGATATAGTGGTATAGGTGTTGTTCATTTAGGAATCTTATTATGATTATTTATTTGATTAGATTACATTTATTTGGAAACCCAACGAAAGGGGAAGGCTCAAGTCCAAGAGTTATTACTTTATTATTTGAGACAAGTGAACTTCTAAGCCTCAGTTTAAGTTTGTAGATACTAGTATTTCCTTGATATATGTGTTGGGGAGTGATGGGTATTGTATTGGGTTATTGACTATATGATTGACCTTAAAAATGGAGATGAGGGTATAGAATGAAAATCTAATAACGTGTATTGGTTTGATCGATGTAATGAGATTATTGACTTATCTTGGACATACGAGCATACTATATTGATATAAGATATAAAAATTATTGTTGATACCATGCTATAATTGTGAATTATATGAGCATGAATTATTTGTATTGGTTCTAATATACTGCATTGCAACTGGAATGATATGGAATAAAAAGGAGTCAGGCCACACGCTCTGTGGTAGGTATTATGAAACAAAAAGATCGTCCACATGCTCCGTGGAAGAATATATATATTGAGAGGATGGGTCACACGCTCCGTGCCAAGTTACATGGACAAAAATATCCCCTATGGGCTCTGGATTATAATTCAGTGGATATGTACCAATAGAACATACATGCATCATTTCATTGCATTGCATCACACCTTTTTTATATTTGTGAAATCGTGTTTACCCCTTATTTCTCTGTATATGCTGAACTTGAATTGATATGATTCATTTGATGAGACTATTGATGAGTATTCGTGGACTCTATTATTATTATTTTATAAAGTGTAGAGTTAGTCTAGTTTTATGCAAGTTGTAGTTAAGGAGGTTCGGTTGGGATGACTAGAGTACTTGTAATCTATTGATCTTTGCTTGGTTTTAGTTGTCTACTTGTTGAGTACTATATTATTTAGTACTCACCCCTTACTTCTACACTTGTGCAGGTTGTGAGCCTGGACCTGTTTGATCTCCTAGTGTTTCCTACCACATCTGAGGCTATCATTTCAAGTGTTGAGGTAGCTGTTACATCCATCTACTAGATACATCTTACTCTTTTATTATGTTTTAGTCTTATTCTAAAGATAAATACATTATGACTGTATTTCCTTTTATACTTTAATAATGTATTGGTGACTTGTACACGTGACAACCAATCTTGGAAGATTTTGAGATTAGTTACCTATTTTTGATTAAGTTAAACATTACTTTATTTCATTTACTTTTACATTTATTTTTTGTTGAGTTTTAGGCTGACTTGTCTCAGTAGATTGAGACGAGTGCTTTCACACCCAATTTTGGGTCATGACAGATAGGAAAGGCAATGCATCATTTTATTTGACATCTGATTGCATTGCATTATACCTCTTTACAATTTGTGAAATTGTGAATCTTTCTTTAATGATTTATGATTGATGAACTTGATGTCGATGTCGATAATTTGTACTATTGTGATGTTATATTTGAGA
Source organism: Solanum dulcamara (assembly GCF_947179165.1). Classification (NCBI taxonomy): domain Eukaryota; kingdom Viridiplantae; phylum Streptophyta; class Magnoliopsida; order Solanales; family Solanaceae; genus Solanum; species Solanum dulcamara. Next base: position 69,441,426 of record NC_077242.1, read on the forward strand.
TATGTGCTATGCGGATTGTGAATAGTTAGGTTGGGCTGATCTTTATGCAGATTGTAATTTTGGAGGTTCGGTTAGAGTGACAGGAGTACCCGTATTCTATGTGCTTTACCTCATATTTAGTAATTTGCTTGTGGAGTCCATGTAGATTGGTACTTACTCCTTTCTTCTACACTTGTGTAGGTCACGATCCCAGACTTTTGTGATTTCTCCTTACTTTTTTCTGCATCTGAGGCTTATCATCTTGAGATGTTGAGGTAGCTATTTTGTCATTTCGGTAGACACTTCTTACTATTAATATGTTTTTGGTTCTACTTTTGAGACAAAGACATTGAGACTTGTATTTCTTTTCATATTTATTGCAATACATTAGTGACTTGTATACATGACAACCAATTTTGGGGGAATTGAGTCATGAGTATATTAATCAACTATTGATTAAGTTTATTTCTTATGTTGTTTTAATTTTACTTCCATATTTTGCTTTTGTTGGTTCTTCAACTAACTTATCTTGGTGGGTTAAGATGAGTGTCATCACACCCATTTTTGGATTGTGAGAAAATGGTATCATAGCTTTAGGTTCATAGGTATCACATGTGTACAAACCAAGTTTAGTAGAATCATGAGGATCGGTGTGCAGACGTCCGTTACTTATCTTCAAGAGGATATGAAGACTATTAGAAAAATTCCTTTTCTTTCTCTAATTTCATGTCGTATGTGGTTACTAGCACTAGTACTGAGTTATCACATATCTTTTTTGACAGATGGCTACGACGCGAGCTACTTCTACTAGTAGAGGAGGGGAGGCATTCCTCAAGCATATCATTGAGACCCCAACTAGGGGTAGAGGTAGAGGTATAGGTAGAGTCCATGCGAGGGTCAAAGTTTGTACCCGTAGAGTGGCACTAATGAGGGGTTGTAGTAGAGGTGCCTCTCCTGAACCAGAGATTGATGCTAGAGATGACCGGGTTCCTTTAGAGTTTTCAAGTGCAATGTTGCTTTAGACCACCTTTATGAGGGTATTAGGTGCGTTTAAGGGTTTTCCTCAGAGTGTCGGTGCGATAAGCACACTAGAGAGTTTTTAGACTAAAGTGGGGGCCCAGACCCTAGAGTAGCATCAGGCTCTAGTTATTCAACGTCTAGTAGAACAGCCATCGATGGGTTCTAGAGGGGATGGTGTTATCTTACCTAGAGAAGAAGCTTAGGATGCATTTTTTCTTGTGTTGACCGATGATGAGCAGCACATATATGAGAAGTTCAGGAAGATAGATCTACCTCATTTTCAAGGTGTAAAGACTGAGGATGCACATGAGTTTCTGACTCTATGTCTAGATCTACTAGAGACAGTTAGGTTAGTTGAGTCTCATGGAGTTTATTATGCTACATTATAATTGCATAGGCCGGCTAGAGAGTGGTAATGAGTTTACTTGGGATCCAGGCCGATTATATCTCCACAAGTGATGTGAGAGGAGTTTGCTAGTGCTTTTTATGAATGCTCCATTCCCTAAAGTGTAAGGAAGGAGAGCTGATTGAGGTTTGAGAGTATAAGAAAGTATGATCTTATAATTGCAAAATATGAGACTTACTTCTACCAGTTGTACAGATTTGCCTTATTCATCCTTCTCGGTGAGCTTGAGAGGATCTGCAGGTTTGTGAGGAGGTTGACATATTTTATTTGTATGTTTGTCTTTAGATATGCTCATGAGGAGGATTTCTTTCAGTCCATTATGGGTGCTACTAAGGAGGTAGAGTTGATAGATAGAGAGGAGTTCGGGGACCCTAAGAGGGAACGTACATCTAGTTAGTTTTTTGGTACCTCATGTAAAGGTAGAGGATCCTACAAAGGCGGTGATTCCTTCCAGCATCGTGGACTAGTTCATGAAGCTATGATGACATCTGAGGGTAGTCAGATACCTCATGGGTCCTATAGTGCAGGTTAGGGTTCTCATGGTTCACAGTAGAGGCTGATGGGTCGAGATGGTTATACAGGTTCTTCCATATCGTTACAATACGTTTTGGCTAAGAGATATTGTCATGGTTGAGGATCCCCAGATTATCTCATTTGGTGGTGTCTTTCTTAGGGATGGGAAGGACCCTAATGTAGTTATTCAGTTCCACCTAGAGGACCAACACCCCTGACTAAAGTTCGAGGTAGATCTCAGACAACTGGAGGTGGTCTTACTCCTAGTAGGTATGTGAGTGGTGCTATAGTTCAGCATGGATAAATAAGAGGTTTCATTCTGACTAATAGTGGCAGAGGTGCCCAGTGTTTTGCTTACCCGGGAAATCGAGATCGAGGCTTCTGATGTAATTATTACAAGTATGGTCCCAGTCTGCCATCGATCTGTATCTGTGTTATTTAATCTAGGATCTATAATCTCCTATATGTCTACCTATATTTCTTTTGGGTTTGATTTGATATGTGATCATATGCATGTGCCTATTCATATTTCTACACCCGTGGGTGATCCCTAAGTGATGGATCGAGTATATCGATCATGTCTTATTTGACAGATGGGGTATGGCACTTGGGTAGACATGTTTATATTGGGATGGTAGATTTTGATGTTATTTTGGGTATGGATTGACTGTCTCCTTATCATGTGACTCTTGATTATTATGCTAAAACTGTGACCTAAGCGATGCCTGGTGTTTTGAGGATTGAGTGGAAGGGTATAAGTGGTTCTTACCCTACTATGGTTATTTCTTTCATCCGTGCTCAGAGATTGATTGATAGAGGGTGTTTGTCTTATTTAGCTTTCATCTGGGACACTAGTGTTGAGCCGCCTTCCATGGAGTTTATTCCCGTGGTTTAGGAGTTTGACATGTATTTACTACTGACCTTCTAGGTGTTCCTCTAGATAGAATATTGATTTTTCTATGGATGTGGAGCTGGGAATCAAGCTCATTTCCATCGCTCTGTATCATATGGCTCTGATAGTGTGTCACATTGGGGTGTTATTTGTGAAGAAGAAAGATGGGTCTATGAAGATGTGCATCGATTATAGATAATTGAACAAGGTGATTTTCAAGAACAAGCATCCTCTTCCCCGCATGATTGATTTGATTAGCTTCAGGGGAGCGGCGTTGTTCTCTAAGATACACTTGAGGATTGGCTATCATCAATTGAATATTAGGGCATCGAATATCCCTAAGACAGCTTTTCAGACCCATTATGGCCACTTTGACTTCTTAATGATATCTTTTGAGTTGACTAACACTCCAACAACGTTCATAGAGTTGATGAATGGGGTATTATGCCCATATTTAGACTCTTTTGTTATCATGTTCATTAATGACATCTTGGTGTATTCCAAGACTGAGAAGGTATCACGTTCTCTGCTTGAGGTTGGTGCTTCATAGGTCAAAGGATAAAACGTTATATGCAAAGTTCTCCAAGTTTGAGTTTTGGCTTGATTCGATGGCATTCTTAGGACACAAGGTGTCCAAGGAGGTTAATAAAGTGGACCTGGCAAGGATTGAGGCAGTTAGAGGTTGGACGAGGTCTATTTCTCCTACTAAGATTCAGAGTATTATGGGTTGGCGGGTCACTACAGAAGCTTCGTGCAGCGTTTCTCCTCTATTGTAGCCCCATTAACTAGATTGACTCAAAAGACTATGGGTTTCCATTATTTCGATGAGTGTGAGGCGAGATTTCAAAAGCTCAAGACTTTATTGACTTTAACTCCTACTATGACTCTACATGAGGAGGGTGTGGCCTTTACTATGTATTGTGATGCTTCTGGAGTTGGTTTAGGTAGAGTGTTGATGCAAAAAGGAAAAGTGATAGCCTATGATCCTAGACAGTTGAAGGCTCATGAGAAGAACTACCCTACTCACGATCCATAGTTGGCGGCGGTTATATTTGTGTTGAAGCTATGGTGTCACTACTTGTATAGGGTGCATTGTGAGGTTGACCAATCATAGGAGTCTTCAGAATATATTTAGTCAAAGAGATCTTAACTTGAGACAGCTTAAATGGCTTAAGTTGCTGAAAGCCTATGACATGACTATCTTGTATCATCTGGAAAAGGCCAACGTGGTGGCCGATGCTTTGAGTAGGAAAACTTCTAGCATGGTAAGTCTTGCCTCCATTCGATTTGAGGAGCAACCATTGGTGTGGGATGTTTAGAGACTAGCTAACAGCCTTATTCAATTGCAGATTTCAGAGGATAGTGGTGTTCTTGACTTTGTGGAGGAACATTCTTCTTTGGTTGAATAGATCTGTGAGTGGCAGTTTGAGGATGAGAAGTTGTGTATCATTCGAGATAAGGTGTTGAGAGGTGAAGCTAAGGAGGCGGTGCTCGATTCTAGGGGACTTTTGAGGATTAGGACCAAGATATGTGTGCCTAAGGGGGGTGTTTAGTTCGATTGATCTTAGAGAAGGCCTATTGTTCTAGGTACTCTATTCACTCGGGAGCGGCTAAGATTTACCATGACTTAAGTTAACAGTATTGGTGGTGCGACATGAAGAAGGAAATTATGGAGTTTGTGGCTAGGTGCTTTACTTGCCAATAGGTCGAGTATAAGCATCAACGACCTGGTGGTGTTTCTCACAAGATTCCTATTCCTACTTGGAAGTGAGAGCGTATCACCATGAATTTTGTGGTGGATTTGCCTCCTACCATGGGTGGTTATGATTCTATTTGGGTAGTTGTTGATAGATTGAACAATCGCCCATTTCATCCCTGTTAAGGTAAAGTACACGGCTGGCGGGAGCTTTAGTGCACCGGGCTGCCCTTTTTTATTTGATTTTCTTCGTTTATTTTGATATCCATTTAAAATAAACTTATTTTTAATACAAGGCATTTGGAATTAAATTTGAAATCAAATCAAAAGGGAAGACAAAGAAAATAAAAAGAGTAAATAAAATCAATAGAGAAATAAAAGAGAAAAGATAATGAATGAAGGTAAAAAACAATTAAGAAAAAAGTTTAAATACAAGGAAATTTATTTTTAAAAAAAATTATGTGTATTAACTTAATTTAAATACAAGATAAAGAAAATTAGAAGATTTAAAAAAGAATTAAATTTAAAAAAAAACTGAAAAATTATTTCTTTTAAAACAATTTTAAAAAATTAAGAAAATGACGTGGCAGACGTGTGTGTACAAATCAAGCCAACTTATTTAGTTGAAAGTGTCACGGCAGCACAAAAGGTGCATGAAAATACGAAAAAAAATGAGTACAGGGGTAATAAGATCCTAGTTAAGTTAAGGTGTATCGCTGGAATTTAAATCATAGTTCAAGGGATACTTGTGCATTATCCCGAATTTAATACAAGAAGTTGATAACTTAATTTGAGAATACTTGTTTGGTGCTTCAATACACTTGTTGAAATATTTGGTGCTCGAGAAAAAACTAAGATTACAAATTTGTTCATGGTAACTCTTGTGTTTCATAGCAATTTAGTCAAGACTCTCTTGAAGAAATAAGGAAAAAATATAAAAGCTTAGAAGTATACTATAGTAGATTAAGTATAAGCCTTTTTTTTTTGAGGGAACAGACCCTACACGAGGCTCCCACCTCTTGTGCACAGTCAGGGGTTGAGCATCACCCCCAAGCCTTAACATAAAATAAAACAGAAAAATACAAGGAGGGGAACATAAACCTTACCTCCGATCCTATGTTGGTTCATAAGTCGGCTAACCTATTAAGGTCGGCTAACTCATCCCCGTAGCAAAAGGAGCTATCTATAACTAGAAAGCAGTCAACCTATGAGAGGACTCCTCCCGATACAAGTCGACTAAGAAAGCATAAATGAGGGAGACTCTCCCCTTCCATGAAAAGACAAGAAAGTAACCTACACTAGTCCTATTCAACTATGCTACGTACCATATATAGCTAAATTGAAGAAGAACAAGTATATGAACCTTCTATCTTGCATGGGGTGAAGAAGCTCTTTTCATCTTTGCCCTTTTTCGTCTTGTCGTACCAAGTAAGTCCAAGGGAAGTATGCAACAGCATCGCAATCATGATTATCAGCTAAGGAGGATGAAACGAGAATTTTGCAGCTTCTGATGTTCCAGCAGCCTTGGATATTGGAGGGTTCTTGTGTGCCTGCACAGAATCCAGGAGGGTTGTTGCAGGTGTTGTATCATGGTATCTGTTGTCTGCATCTACAAGTGTAACCATGCACTTTGTAATCCCTGCATCTGCAAAGAAAAACAACCCTTTTGCCACTGCTGTTGCTGCAGCTGTAGCCCATCTGTTGCAGGTCTGTCTTGATGTTGCTTTATGTTCTAGTGAGTGGTTGTATGCTGAAGTACTTGTTCTTTGGGATTGTAGTTGTGTATTGTACCTGCACAAGTAAAAGAACAAGAAGAAAAATACCTCCAATACTTCTGCTCAGCAAACACTGTGCTGTGGTTCTGCAGGTCCATTGTGGACTTGTAGTTTGTCCTTGTATGCTGCATGTTGTTGGAGTTTTTGTGTGTTGTGGCTTGTAAACATGTCCCCAACTGTAACATGCTTTAATGTATCTCCAGATACCTGCAAATGCATAGAGACAAGCCAACAAGACCAAAAACAAATAGACACCAACCTCCTCATTATGCTCACGTCGGTTAACTTGTTCAAGGTCGTTCGACTAACGTTTCCAATTATCCATTTGAGGTGGAACTTCTTGAGCCTTGTAGTTACTATATTTTCTGTGTTCTTGCAACATTTGGAAGCCTTTTGTACAAGCTGGAATCTCCAAGTAGTGAATTGCTCCATTTGAAGACTTAAGTCGGCTAACTTTTTCAAGGTCGCTCGACTAACGTCTCCAATTATCCGTTTGGGATGAAACTTCTTGGGATTTGTAATTACAGTATTTTCTATGTTCTGGCAATATTTGGAGGCCTTTTGGACAAGCTGGAAGCTCCAAGTAGTGAAGTGCTTCATTTGGAGAGTTAAGTCGGCTAACTTTTTCAAAGTCGCTCGACTAACGTCTCCAATTATCCGTTTGAGGTAAAACTTCTTGGGCTTTGCAAATACTGTATTTTCTGTGTTCTTGCAACATTTGGAGGCCTTTTGGACAAGCTGGAAGCTCCAAGTAGTGAAGTGTTCCATTTGGAGACTTAATTCGGCTAACCTTTTCAAGGTCTCTCGACTAACGTCTCCAAATTTCCGTTTGAGCTGAAACTTCTTGGGATTTGCAACTACTGTATTTTCTGTATTCTTGCCTAGTTTGGAGTCAATTTGATGTTGCATGATGCTTTTGTTGGGGGCTGCAGCTGTGGCCTGTGCTGGAATTTTGATGGCTGTTGCTGCAGCTGTAGTCCATCTGTTGCAGGTATGTCTTGATGTTGCTTTATGTTCTAATGATTTATTGTATGCTGAAGAACTTGTTCTTGGAGGTTGCAGTTGTGTATTGTACCTGCACAAGTAAAAGAACAAGAAAAATTCTGCACAGCAAAAACTGTGCTGTAGTTTCTCCATGTATGCTGCAATTTGTTGGAATTCCAAGCTCAGTTGCTGACACTCCAGCACCAGCCCCTTGATGTAAGTTCTGGTTGTATGGAGGAATTCCACAAGCTGCAAACTCCAAATGGTGAAGTGCTCCATCCTTCCACTGCTGTAATATGCAGCACACATAGCTGGCCCTCCAACTGTGGATTGATATGTTGCATGTGTACAAGTTCCTGCACAGTCAAAAAGTAGAAGGAAAGGAAAGAAAAAGAAAAAGGCTACTCTAATCCTAGGTAGGTAAGATGCAGGGGAGACTCTCCCCTTTACAATGGTCCTAACTGTAGAACCTTCAAAGTGGTTATCACTAGTCATATTGATATCCAATTTGAAGAGTAAGTTAGAACATTGAAGATAAAAATAGTTCAAGGAGGTTGTTTGATCCTTTTTAATCTTTTTCTCCTGAAGCTTGCCATCCCTATCTTGTCCAGCTTGATATAGCCCTTGGTTTCTTGTGGAAGTTGTTGCATATTATAGAATTGTTGAGTATTGTCAAGCTTATGGCTGTGCTTAGAAAGAGTATCTGCAACAAAATTGGCTTCTCTGAATACATGTTTGCAATGAAAGTAGTCTAGTAACTGGACTAAATTCTGAAGTTCTTCCATGTATTTGTGTATGCTCCATGGAGGCTTGATATCTTGCTTCAACCACATAGTCAAAAGTTCTGAGTCCACCTCCAGTACCACTCTACTATAACCATGTTGAAGACACCAAAGGATGCCCATAGTAGCTGCCTGTACCTCAACTTGATTGTTGGTTCCATGTCCTAATGGAGTTGCAAATGCATATATCAAGTTACCCTTGTTGTAACAACCCCTAAAATATTGTATGTCGGTATTTCAATTCTCGATGAAAATAATACAGCCTCTGTATTATTTTGGGCATAACTCTTCATAGGTTGGTCCAAATTAGGTGATTCAAATTTCTGGGTAATCACAGCATCCTTACCTACAACTTTCATGAAGAACATAACTTCAAATTCGGAGTATAAGTAGGTCAACTAAATTAATCTTTGCAAGATATAGTGCTGTGATGGAATTGAGTGTTGATAGAAGAAAAATTCATATCTCACTGTAGGTTGCTCCAAATTGGTTGATTCTTGAACGATATAAAACTAGACTTCCATATCTACAATTCTTATGAAGACACCAAATCCTAATAAGGAATTTATCTTATTCAAACGCAGCTTCGAAAATGAGTATTCTGTTAAAAAGAACTCATCTTACCTACCATGAAAACATCTAGATGCATTTGACATCATGCATGACATAAATTGTCCTCCATTTAACATCATCCATGACATCAATATATTCCATTAAATTTTTAGATTTTTCTTTATAATTATTTTATTTATTGTTAGGTCCCTCTTTCCCACCTATAAATACCCACCTTATTTCCTCATTTTATTCATCAAGCTTTCTTAAGCATTTCTTCTCTCTATATACTTCTTCTCAAATATAGTTTTAGTTTTAGTAGTATAAAAATACTACTCCGGTTATTCTTATACTCCGGATAGTACACAAAACGCTCCGGCAAGAAGAAAAGGCTAGGGATCCAAGAGTATTCCAATTCGGAGTAAACCTTCGGATTTAAGGTATGTAAGGCTTTCATAGCATCGGATTGAGTTCGTCCATGCGCCCAATATTTAAATTCATTATAATTGAGTTATAGTTGAGTTTTATCCAAATCTTGAATTCTAAATGAATTAATTCTTCTTCTATTGAGTTAGATATATTTATGCATTAATATTATTATTATTGTTATCTCTCATATTATTGGAATTATTGTTCATGGCTACTTTCCCATGAATCCTAATTGATTTGATGTTCATGAATATTTTTACACATGTTTTGAGTAAAGATGTTGGCTTTTTATTATTTTTATTGATAAAAAGAGAGTTATATGAATTAATACTATATATGTATTTTATTGAGTTTTGAAAGAGCAAAAGAGTTGAATTTGAATGAATTTGAGAAAATGATATTTTGAGCAAGATGTTTTGATGAGATGAAAATGATGTTTTTGGAAGTATAATTATTGATGAACATGAAATGAGATGAGTTTGATGATTTAAATTAAAGTCCAATGAGACTAGATGATGAGTTTAATATGAGCACATATTTTGGGAGTAGTATTGAGCACCGAGTTGGGTAAGAGTTTAATTTACTCAAACCCCAGAACTATGTAGCCAGCGTAGGATGGAGGCTATGCCTCTTAAGTCCCAAAAAGAGGACTTTGATGAATGGATCCAAGATGGTGATGTCCTTTACCCTGGCAAGGTATTGGATGGATGTGGCAACGACATCGCTTCGTTGTATCATCGCTAGCTCATAAGTGATGGTTGTCGGTTAGAGAAACTCCCAACTGAGTAAGCATTGCTTATTACTATTATTTTTATTATTATATTTTAAACTTGCATTACATATTCATGTTGAGATGATGTTGAGTTCTGAGCTGAGTTTTATTGAGAGGAGTATCTTGATATCTGTCCTTACCTTCCTGCCATTTTACATACTCGTACATTCCACGTACTAACGTCATTCGACCTGCATCGTTTTATGATGCAGATACAGGTGTTAGAGATCCTCAACAGGCGCATCGTTGAAGATCATTTCTTTTCAGCTATTTGGTGAGTCCTTCTTGTATTCGAAGGAACTCCTTATCCTTTTATTATTGTTGAGTGTGATGTTTCTTTTGAGGTAGCCATGGACATGTCATTGGCACCATCTAAGAGTATTAGAGGCTTCATAGACAGAGTCTGATGATGTAATCGGAGTAGTTCTCCTTAGAAACTACTTCTTCTAATAATTATCTATTTTTCCTTTGATTATGACAAGCCCACATTAGTATTCTTAAGTCTTCCGCTGATGAATAAATAAGAAATGAGACCAAGTGGTTCTCTCAGAAGTCAGAAATGGTTTCTGAGTGCCGGCCACGCCTAGGGTACCCTCTCGGGTCGTGACACTTGTGGTCTCTCAATATTCCCCCTGCTCCAATCTTCCCAGGGTTGTCTAATGCACTCCCATCAGTATTTAACTTTACTATTGAAGGTGGAGGTCTGATCCACACAACTTTGATCACTTTAGTGTCATGTTGGCAATTTTCTACCATCAGAACCAGATCATTCCAACTCTTAGGCCACTTAATGTAAGGATAGACAGTGCTTATCAGCATGTACAGGTCCTTAGTAATGGAGAACTTAACTCTAGTAGAACTAGATTTCTTTCCTCCATATTTGCTTGCACATCTATTCTTCCATATATGCCAGCAAACAAAAATAGGAGTTGCCTGCAACATGAGCTTATGGACTGCATTATTGGGCTTAGAAGTCCACCACTTCATCAGGATGTTTCTCAGAGGCCAGTTGTCTTGCAGGATTCCCCAAGATCTGGAAAATTGCTGCCAAATATGTTTTGCTAAATTTCTAGAGGCAAATATATGGTCAACAGTATCCAATCCAGGCCTGTAGCAACAAGAGCATTCTGCTGGTTCAGCTCCAAATTGAACTAGTTTTTCATTGGTTGGAAGTTTCAATCTGAGTGCTCTCCATAGTAAAAAGGACACCTTGAAAGGAATGTTAGTGTGCCAAGTGCAACTATCAGTCAAGCTCTTACATTTGTGCTTTCTAACTTGTTCCCAAGAAGATTTGGAAGTGAAATTACCATGAGATGTTAGTTTCCAGCATGCTTTATCAGCTATGTTGGGATGATAATATACCTTAGTGTTAAGGATCTGAAACACAAGCTGAGGAGGGGCATATTTTCTGATTTTCTGCACATTCCATTCCCCATTCATAAGGTATTCAGAGACTGTAGTATTATTGAGCCTAGGTAGATAGTTATTGTGATAAGCAAGGGGTCCAATACCCATCCAATCATCCCACCAAAAGCTGCATGTACCTGAATTGATATGCCAATGTATATGAGGCTCAATATTAATTTTATTTGCCATCATATGCTTCCACATAAGAGATTGACCTGTGTTCCATTTTTTTATCACCGGATATGCTCTTTGGCAATACTTAGCCTTTAAGAATTCTCCCCATAAAGTCTTCTTGGATCTAAAAGTCCACCACTGTTTGTATTGTAAGGCCAGACACACATCTTGTATGTTTTTCATACCAATACCCCCTTTCTCCACAGGGTAGCTGAGTGTCTCCCAAGAAGCCCAGTGGTACTTCCTCTTTTCTTTGTCCCATCCCCAGAAAAAATCTGCCATAAGGGCTTTAATTTGTTTGAGGGTAGTGACTGTAGGGATGATTGCTGAAAGCAAGTGAATTGGAAGTGATTGCAACACTGATTTGACAAGAGTAGCTCTTCCCCCATAGCTCAATATTTTGGCCTGCCATCCTCTAATCTTGGAGATCACTTTGGATACCATACTTGTAAAGTAAATGATCCTTTGACGCCCAATATATAAGGGACATCCTAAATATGTAATAGGGCCATGAGTTGATTTGAAACCAGTGATAGAAGTGACCCTCTCATTAGTAGCTGGATCAGTATTCAAAGGGATCATACATTGACTCTTGTCTTTGTTAACAAGCTGTCCTGATGTATGTTCATACAACTGCAGAGTCTTCATGATCAACTTGAGAGAATACTTAGAGGTTGAGGTGAAAATAATTACATCATCAGCAAAGCTCAAGTGATTAATTAGAGGACCCTTCTTTTCCATGTGAAAACCTTTGTACAAATAGTGTTGATGAAGGTTGTTGAGAAGTCTTGACAGCACCTCAGCACCTAAAATAAATAGGGCTGGAGACAAAGGATCTCCCTGTTTGAGGCCTCTTGTAGAATGAAAGAAACCATGCCTACCTCCATTCACAATAACTGAGTACCAGTTGTTAGCCATTAACCTCCAAACCATGTCAATGAATACTTCTCCAAAACCCATTCTTCTCATCACTAGACATATAAATGACCAAGACACCCTGCCATAGGCTTTGGCCATGTCTAACTTGATAACAACATTGTCTCCAATCTTTGGTTGTTTTATTCCATGAATGATCTCTTGCAATTTGGGGCCTTTAAAATCAAAACGACAACACTGTTCTTGATATCTCTCTTGCAAGTATTTCAGACACGATTAATAGCAAATACATATAATTACATGGTTAAGAAGCAATAAGGACAGTATTGATGGATGATCATAGTTGGATCTAAAGTTAAACATAATTCTACTAGTGTCTCTTCAGGTGAAAATAATTTAAAAGGCCTTTTGATATGGAAAAGGTTATCCTTAACTTTGTCTAGAAAAGCTAAAGAACAAATATGTTGTGTTAGTGTTGTTTCATTATTCTTGGAAATAGGAACTTGCTTTAAGGCTTCGTAGAATTCTAATATTGGCCATCTACCTGTGTATTCATAACCATAGATTTGTATATAGAAATCATGGGTGCATTGATGAATAATCCAATATCTTGGATTGCTACCATGGCTAGGAAATTAATCTCCTTGATATTACGTAATTGGACAATGATTTAATATTTTGGGTTTGATCAAATTTTATACAACATAGCAATCCAAGGTAAAGTTGGACTAGGATTCTTCTTAACCAACTTTTGACACAAATACGTTTAAGATTCGGATTACTTTTTATTTTTTAACAACATACGTTTCTTCTTTGGTTAATTAAACTATTTGACTATTATTGTGAAATTAGAAACGTGGGAATGTTGAATTATATCTTTTAATTGTAAGGTCTTCCAAATTCCAAGTCCAAAAACAAATCAATATTATGCTATTCCTATATAGACTCTTTTCGGGCAACGGCAGTGAAACAATTAATTCTAAATTATTATTTTTTAAATTTTTAATTTTTAAAAATATTTTTATATTTATTATTTTAATGGTTAAATTTATTTTTTCCACTCATTTTCTTGTAAAATATGTCATAGTACCCAAATATATCTTTTACACATACAAAAAATTACCATATAGCCATAAAAAAATTAGTTTTAAATATTTTTTTCTCTTTTCCCATTCACACTTTTTCTTTTTATTTCTCATATTTTTACACTAAAAAAATGAAAGAAAAAATTAAATAAGAATAAGAAACTCAAATAATGATAAGCAGACAAATCTATAACGAAGATATTTAAAGCTCAAATTAGTTATTGCATTTAAAGAAGTCAAAAAGAAAATCATGTGTAAGAAAAATCAAATATACCCTGAACTTTGCTAGAAGGACCATACATACTCATACATGAATTTTTCTAAAATTTAAAATTAATGTTTTCACTTTCATTAGATGAAAATGGTATATGTGAGTCACTTTTGTAACGGCGGGGGTATATGTGAGCTATTCTTGTAGCTATGAGGGTATATGTAAGCCACTTTTGTAACAAGAGATATATTATCTTTCAATTGGGGAAGTGCAAGGATAATCCTAGTATTGCTCAGGAGATGAAATTAATCATCGAGAAAGATGGTATTTTGATCGTTGGGACGGATAGAACGCTTGATAATATGAATAAAAGTGAAATTGAGGTAAATGTTCGAAAAGGGATTGATCGAAAGTTGAAAGCAGAGGAGTTGGTTAGAAAAATTGGAAAGGTTGCATTGTATAACTCATTTGATAGATTTGCAGATACACCATATGCAAGTGCAGCTAAAAGGGAACGCCTTAGTCATATACGCAAAGGAGGAAAAATTGATGACATTACTGTTATTGTAGCTTTATATCAATTAAGGTGAACATTTTGTATAACAAATTAAGCTGAAGCACAAAATGCTATGTGCATACACTTTTACTGTAAATTGTGTTAGAGGGGAGAAAGCACCACAACTAAAGTTTGATATGATGAAAATAATGAAAATAAATTGGACACGAGAATTTTACGTGGAAACCTCTCTAACTGATAGAGGAGAAAAACCACGGGGTAGAAGGATCTCACTAATTTAATATGGAGTACACAGCTCTCAAATACAAGGAGAAAACAACAATTAATACTTCTCTCTTATAAAAGGAACAACTACTAAAGAGGACACTCAAGACTACAATATTTATCTTGATGTATAACTCTTTTTGTATTTTTACTCTCTCTTTCTGGGTTTTTAGGATGATCTAAATGAGGGCAAGAGGCCCTCTATTTATAGAAGGATGAAACGCGTAAACGCGTTAATTAAAAGAAAAGTTGGGCAGTACACGTTTTCTGTTTTTCAACAAAAACGTGTTGTTCCCCTTTTGCCTTTTCAACTTTTCTTATTCTCTTTTTGACTTTTTCTTTTCTTCTTTTTCTTCCTCCTTTTTTTGACTTCTCTGTCTTCTCTGTTTTCTTTCATTCTCCCACTTGAAGATTTAATTGAGAATCAATTAAGTCTTCACACCATTTTTGCTACCCAATTACTGCAATGTTACGTTTCTACTAGGCCAATAGAAGATCGACACCATATGAACTTGATACTGTTGATTGGTTTTGTAAACATATCTGTCAGGTTGTCATTAGTGTGAATTTTCTGAATGTCCACACTGCCTTCTTCCACCTTCTCACGAACAAAGTGATACTGAACTCGTATGTGCTTTGTCCTTGAATGAAATGTCGGATTTTTTGCAAGATGCAAAGCGCTCTGACTGTCACAAAATAAAGCAAACTTCTCTTGTTTGTGCCCGAGCTCCTCCAATAACATCTGCATCCATATTGCCTCTTTGCTAGCTTGTGTAGCTGCTACATATTCTGCTTCCGTCGTAGATGTAGCCACGATAGAATATAGTTTTGAAACCCAGCTTACAGCTCCTCCAACAAGAGTAAACACATAACCTGTGGTGGACTTACTTTTATCAAGATCACCTACATAATCTGAATTAACATAACCTTTAGCAGTAAAGTCTGATCCTCCATAACACATTGTAATATCTGAGGTACCCTTGATGTATCTCATGATCCTCTTAACAGTATTCCAATGCTCTCTACCAGGATTAGCCATGTATCGACTAACCACTCCCACTACTTGTGCAATGTCAGGTCTTGTACATACCATGTCGAACATTAAACTTCCCACTGCTGATGCATACGGTACTCGAGACATCTCCATCCTCTCTGCTTCATTGCTAGGGCTCATACTTGAGGATAACTTGAAATTAATAGGAAGTGGGGTAGAAATTGACTTACGGTCTTGCATCTTGAAGCGTCTCAAGATTTTCTTCAAGTAGTTCTTTTGAGAAAGCCAAATCTTCCTATTATTTCTGTCTCGGTGAATTTGCATCCCTAGAATCTTGTTTGCTGGTCCTAAATCCTTTATTTCAAACTCCCTAGCCAACTGTGCCTTTAAATTTATGAGACGATCTTTGTTGGGGCCTTCTACCAACATGTCGTTAACATACAACAACAAAATAACAAAATCGTCATCACCAAATCTCTTGTAATAAACACAAAGATCTGAACTATGTCTGTTGTATCCAAGGCTTATAATGAAGGAATCAAATCTCTTATACCAACATCTCGGTGCCCGTTTGAGATCGTATAGAGATTTGTTCAACCTGCAAACCAAGTTCTCTTTTCCCTGTTCTTCAAAACCTTCTGATTGGAGGATATAAATTTTTTCTTCAAGCTCTCCATGAAGAAATGCAGTTTTGACATCTAACTGCTCTAAGTACAAGTCAAATGCAGCAAACATCGCCAGGACCACTAGAATTATTGTGAGTCGAACCACTAGAGAAAATATCTCATTGAAGTCGATACCTTCTTTCTGAGCGAATCCTTTCACCACCAATCTTGTACGATATTTCTCCACTTGATCATTACCATTGCGTTTGATCTTGTAGACCCATTTGTTTCTAATGGCCTTCCTTCCTTGTGGTAATTGAACAAGATCCCATATTTTATTTTTATGGAGAGCTTCAATTTCTTCTTGCATTGCTGCCACCCACAGAGATGATTCTTGGCCTTTCATAGCCTCGTGAAAAGTTGAAGGCTCTCCATCTTCTGTTAGTAGACAGTATGCAATATTACTCTCCATAGAATAATCTGAGTGCTAAGCTGGTTCTCTTCTCTCCCTAGTTGACCGTCGAACTTCTGGAGTTTCGATCTCAGCTTGCTCTTGTTCTTCGTGCTCTGGTGCTGCTTCAGAAGAAACTGGAACTTCTTCTATTTCTTCAACTTCAACTGTAGTAGTCTCTGATTTTTCTTTTGAAGTGCTACCTTCTTTTTCTTGTATCTTGTTTTCAACAAATACAACATCCCTACTGATTACCATCTTGCGGGCTGTGGGATCCCATAAGCGATACCTCTTGACTCCATCAGCATACCCTAAGAAAATGCATTTCCTGGATTTTGGATCCAACTTTGATTTTTCTTGGGTGTTGTACATAACATAAGCAGGACTTCCGAATATATGTAAGCGAGAATAATCAGCTGGTTTTCCTGTCCACATCTCCATTGGCGTTTTTAGATCAATTGTAGTTGATGGTGACCGATTGATCACATAACAGGCGGTTTTGATTGCTTCTGCCCAAAATGGTTTTTCCAACCCTGCAGTTGCCAACATAGCTCTTGTCCGTTCCAATAAGGTTCTGTTTATCCGCTCTGCTACTCCATTTTGTTGTGGAGTATATGCCACCGTGAACTATCGTCTAATACCTTCTTGTTTACAGAAGATATTAAATTCATCACCAGTGTATTCTCCTCCATTATTTGTCCTCAAACACTTGATCTTTTTCTCAGATTCAAGTTCCACCTGCGCTTTGAATTCTTTTAAAACTGAAAAAACATCTGCCTTCCTCTTGATTGGATACACCCAACTTTTCCTGGAGTAATTGTCGATAAATGACATGAAATATTTCGCTTCTCCTAAAGACTCCACCGGTGCTTGCCAGACATCAGAGTGAAACAGATCTAGTATTTCCTTGCTTTTAGCAGAGGAACTGCTAAACTTCAGTCTATTTTTCTTACTGGTAACACAATGCTCACAAAAGGGTAGTGAAACCTTTTTGAGCCCTGAAAGAAGTTTTTGCTCAGCAAGAATCTTCAAACCTCATTCCGACATATGGCCAAGTTTATGATGCCACATCATCGTTGATTCTTCAAATGAACTTGCTGACGCGGTTGATGCTTCTCCTTCTTGGTGTGTTTCACCTTTAAGCACATATAGGTTTGCCGCAAGTTTTTTCGCTTTCATCACTACAAGCGCTCCTTTGGATATTCTCATGACTCCACCATGAGTCTTATATGAACATCCGTTATTATCTAGTTGTCCTAAAGACAATAGATTCTTCTTCAAGTCTTTTACATATCGTACCTCCTGGATGGTGCGTACCGTGCCATCATACATTTTTATTTTGATGGACCCAATACCAATAACATCCAAAGCATGATCGTTTCCCATGAACACAAATCCTCTAGAGATAGGTTTATATTGATGGAACCATTCTCTCCGGAAAGTCATGTGCCATGTTGCTCCTGTGTCCATGATCCAGACATCAACGAAATATTTTTTGCCTTCATTATTTGATATTGCCTCACTACATAAAATATCGCCATCATCCGAGGTACATGCAACATTCCCTTGAGCATTTGATGGCTCAGGGTTTTCACTCTTCTTCTTGAACCGACAATCTTTCTTGAAGTGTCCTTTCTTGCCACAGTTGTAGCACTTGATATTCTTCTTACTTCTTGATTGAGATCTGCCATGATTGTGACTCCCACTAGGGCCACGTTCCGTTGGTCTTCCTCTCATCATCATCAAAGCTTCAGCTTGCTGCGAACTTGCTTGTCTGTCTTCCTTGTTTTTGCGCCAATTTTCTTCTTCCAAGACAGCGGCTGCAATTTTATCAAAAACTAGACTATCTGTATTGTTCGCCAGGTTGATGATGAGTTGATCATACGAGTCAGACAGACTTTGAAGTAGAAGCTCTACACGTTCAGTACCCTCTATTTTGCAACTTATTATTGTAAGTTGCGAAAATAGAGTATTCAAAGTATTGATGTGTTCAGTAACTAACATGGACTCTGTCATTCGAAGAGTATACAATCTTCTTTTTAAGAAGATTTTATTATGTAAAGACTTGGCCTCATACAACCCCGTAAGAGTATCTCATATTTCCTTCGTCGTCCGCTTTTCCGCCACACTAGACAATACTTGATCAGCTAGTGCCAAGTGTAGATCAGCAACTGCGTTGCTTTCTATGTCGTTCCACTTGCTGTCATCAACAAAGTTTGTGGGCCTGCCTTCAATTGCAGCTAAGCAATTGTCTTTTCTCAGTATTGCTTTTATTTTCATTTTCCACAATGAGAAATTAGTCCCATTGAATTTCTCAACGTCAAATTTTATTGTACTCGACATTGTTATTTGCTTCACATCCTTCTGGATCATTTTTGAATATTTTTGCGAACAATCGTGACAAACTGTACCGTCACCAAATTTTACTATTCATGTGAATAGTACTATTCACCGAATTTTACTATTCACGAAAAGTTATTATTCACAGATAGTACATTCGCATAAAATAGACAGAATAATTGAGGGCTCTGATACCACTGTTAGAGGGGAGGAAGCACCACAACTAAAATTTGATATGATGAAATTAATGAAAATAAATTGGACACGAGAATTTTACGTGGAAACCTCTCTAACTGATAGAGGAGAAAAACCACGGGGTAAAAGGATCTCACTATTTTAATATGGAGTACACATCTCTCAAATACAAAGAGAAAACAACAATTAATACTGCTCTCTTATAAAAGGAACAACTACTAAAGAGGACACCCAAGACTACAATATTTATCTTGGTGTATAACTCTCTTTGTATCTTTACTCTCTCTTTCTGGGTTTTTAGGATGATCTAAATGAGGGCAAGAGGCCCTCTATTTATAGGAGGATGAAACGCGTAAACGCGTTAATTAAAAGAAAAGTTAGGCAGTACACGTTTTCTGTTTTTCAACAAAAACTTGTTGTTCCCCTTTTGCCTTTTCAACTTTTCTTATTCTCTTTTTGACTTTTTCTTTTCTTCTTTTTCTTCCTCCTTTTTTTGACTTCTCTGTTTTCTTTCAAATTGAAATGTTATATATATTGGAGTTAGATTACACAGTATATTGTAACTACTTTGCTATTGTTACTAATTTCATAAAGTTTTGCAAGATTTATTTAAGATTTATTTAATGGACAAATTAAAATGCGATGATATTGTTGTCCTTTTATTTTATTTCATAAATAACGTAGTGTTCATCTTAACAATGCGATGATAAGTTGGTCATGTAACTGTTCTTGATCTTCACAATGAGTTTAACCTTTCTTTTCAGATGTTTTGAAACACATTTAGTGTATATTGATTACTTTCAGACAATTGATTTAAGTTTTTCTTAAATGTTTGGAATGCTCATCTAGTTTAGCTTCCACAAGTCATATTGAGTTAATTCTTTATTCTATATTCAGCTAGGTCAAGGGTTCGCTTGGGACTAACAATGGTTTTCGAATGTCGGACACGTTTAAGGTATAGACTCGGAGCGTGACAACATGCATATTTGATGTGCTTAGTTTCTTAACTTTTTCATACTAAGTACAAAACTTCCTATTATGTCAGTTATTTGTGAAAACTAGTGGCAGATTAGGATTATCAATAAGAGAGTTCGAAAAATTAAAAATATAGTATCTGAAATTTGAACTTATAACCTCAAAATAAATTTTGAACCTTCTAAATCACTGAGTCAGTCTTTAATTTTATATTCAGAGGATTCAAAATATATATATATACATAAAAAAAATACCTTATATATACGGTGTTAGTTTTTGCCGAGGGGTTCAGATCAACCCCTCGCGACCCCCTTAGATTCCCCCACTAGCAGCTTTCTATAGAAGTCTTTTTTGACTCCATCTCCATGTACTTGTTTATGCTATTAGCCAAAGTCTGTATAATTTATTCCTAAAGATTCTTTTTTTAATCTTGTATTGTCTAGTATTAAATTTCCTAATAGGTAATTTAACCACATATAAATATATATATATATATATAAAAGTAATACAGAAAATTAGGTGATATTGTTGGAACTTGAAAGTTTACATAGATATTTCATGTGGCTAGTTTCTTAGCAGCCCTTTTCTCATTTTGCTTTTCTTAGGGTGTGTGTGGTATGAAGGAAAATGTTTTCGAAAAATATTTTTCAATTTTCTTTTTTAAAATTTCTAAATTCTTTTACCCCCTACCCCGGCACCTCTACCCCCAAACTAGCCCCCAGCCCCCCCCCCCCCAAAAAAAAAAATATTAAAATTTAAAAAAATTATTTTTGAAAAATACTTTAAATTTTAAAAAATTCAATTCCCTCACCCCTCTGAACATCACGACCCCCCCCCCCCTTACATACACACAAAATAAAAATAATTAAAAATTTATTTTTGAAATTTCAAAATTTTAAAATTTCATTTTTTTATCCCACCTCTACCTCGACCCCCATACCTCCCTTCCCCCACAAGAAAACTTAAAAGTTTATTTTTGAAATATATTTTGAATTTAGAAAATTTTATTTTTTTACCCCATTTCTATCTCGACCCCCCTACCAGCTCCCCTCCCCCACAAAAAAAATTTAAAAGTTTATTTTTGAAAAATATTTTAAATTATGAAAATTTCATTTTTCTTACTCCACCCCTAACCCCGACCCCTCCCCCCCCCCCCCAAAAAAAAAAAAAATTATTTTTAAAAAAAATCAAATTTCGATTTGAAAGTTAGGATTGAGGGTTGTATACCAATTTGAATGTCGATTCTCGGATCGAAAGTCGGGTCAGCTCCAAGGTCGGAGATTGGGGTTGAATTCCATATCAATCATCATGGTTGGATCCCGAATTGATTGTCGGGGTCGAATTTCGATTCGAATGTCGGGGTCAGGTCTCGAATCAATTAATGAAGTTGATTTTCATGTCAAAAACTATTTTTCTAAAACATATTTTCTACTCTCTAGCTAATAATAAAAGATATTTTCTGGAAAATATTTTTCGTTCACCAATCAAATAATAAAAAATATTTTCTAGTCACCAACCAAACATGAGAAAATAAGTTAGAAACCAACTTATTTTCCAAAAAACATTCTCCATGGAAAACACTTTCCTTCATACCAAACATACCCTTAGCCTTTTTTTTTTAGAAGTTTCCATGTACTTGTTTATGCAACTTGCCCAAGGGGGAGAAAAATCAGATGGGACACTTGTCTAGGAAAGTACATAGATACTTGGAAGACCTAGTCAATGGTAAATATATATATATATTCTCACCCCTGAAAAAAAAAAGCACATGGAAGACCTAGTCAATGGTAAAGATATACATATATTAGTTGCTTATTGGTCAAAGTTTCAAGCGAAAAACAATGGACAAATGGAAATATGTAAGGTTAGCTCAGTTCCTTGTTACTTTGTCTCTACTGTTCCTAGAGACATCTTTTGGATTAACAGGTAACAAGACCCTGTGTTTAGATAAGGAGAGAGATGCCCTTCTTGAGTTCAAAAGAGGCCTTATTGATTTTTTTGATCATTTATCCACATGGGGTGATGAAGAAGATAAACAAGAATGCTGCAAATGGAAGGGTATTGAATGTGACAGAAGAACAGGTCATGTAACTGTTCTTGATCTACACAATGAGTTTACTTGTTCTACCAGTGCTTGTTTTGCTCCAAGATTGACAGGTAAGCTTAGCCCTTCTCTGCTTGAGTTGGAGTACTTAAATTTCTTGGACCTCAGTGTGAATGAATTTGAAAGAAGTGAAATACCAAGATTCATAGGCTCCCTTAAGAGACTAGAGTACTTGAACCTCTCATCTTCTTTTTTTTCTGGTGTAATTCCAATACAGTTCCAGAATCTAACTTCTTTAAGGACTCTTGATCTTGGAAACAATAATCTTATAGTGAAGGACCTTAGATGGCTTTCTCGTATGTCTTCTCTAGAGTTTTTGAGTCTGAGTTCTAGCAACTTCCAAGTAAACAATTGGTTTCAAGAGATAACTAAGGTCCCTTCATTGAAAGAACTGGACTTGAGTGGTTGTGGACTCTCTAAGTTGGTTCCATCTCAAGCTGATTTAGCCAATTCTTCTTTCATCTCTCTTTCTGTTCTTCATTTATGTTGTAATGAGTTTTCTTCTTCATCTGAATATAGCTGGTTATTCAATTTTAGCACAAGCCTAACTAGCATTGACCTCACTTATAATCAACTCATCGGTCAAATTGATGATCGCTTTGGGAGCTTGATGTATCTTGAACATCTTAATCTTGCTAATAACTTTGAGATTAAAGGTGGGGTTCCCAGTTCATTTGGGAATTTGACACGTTTACGTCATCTGGACATGTCTAACACTCGGACAGACCAATGGCTTCCTGAGTTGTTTCTCAGGTTATCAGGCAGTAGGAAATCACTTGAGGTTTTGGGGTTGAACGACAACTTGTTATTTGGTTCAGTTGTTAATGTCACAAGATTTTCATCCTTGAAGAAATTATACCTGCAGGAAAATGTGCTGAATGGTTTTTTCATGGAAAGAGCGGGACAAGTTTCTAGGCTTGAGTATCTGGATTTTTCTGATAACCAAATGAGAGGGCCATTACCAGATTTAGCATTGTTTCCATCATTGATAGAGTTGCATCTTGGCTCTAATCAATTTCAAGGGAGGATACCACAAGGTATTGGAGAACTTTCACAGCTTAGAATTTTGGATGTCTCATCCAATAGACTGGAAGGATTACCAGAAAGTATGGGGAAACTATCGAACCTGGAAAGTTTTGATGCCTCTTATAATGTCCTGAAGGGTATAATCACTGAGTCCCACCTTTCAAACCTTTCCAGTTTAGTGGATTTGGACTTGTCATTCAACTCATTGGCTCTAAAGATGAGCTTCGATTGGCTTCCTCCTTTTCAGCTACAAGTTATAAGCCTTCCGTCTTGCAATTTGGGACCTTCTTTCCCAAAATGGCTTCAAAATCAAAATAACTATACTGTTCTTGATATTTCTCTTGCAAGTATTTCAGACACACTTCCAAGTTGGTTCTCTGGTTTCCCCTCCGATCTCAAGATCTTGAATCTCTCAAACAACCAAATCAGTGGAAGAGTGTCTGACTTAATAGAGAATACATATGGTTACATGGTTATAGATTTAAGCTCTAACAACTTTTCAGGGCCTTTGCCGCTAGTCCCTACCAATGTCCAAATATTTTACCTGCATAAAAATCAGTTTTTCGGATCCATCTTTTCAATTTGTCAAAGTAGAACATCCCTCACTTCTCTTGACTTGTCACGCAACCAATTCTCAGGAGAACTTCCTGATTGTTGGATGAATATGACTATTCTATCTGTTCTTAATCTAGCCTATAACAATTTCTCTGGAGAAGTTCCACATTCAATGGGTTCCTTGACTAATTTGAAGGCGTTATACATACGCCAGAACAGTTTTAGTGGAATGTTGCCTTCTTTTTCACAATGTCAGCAGTTGCAAATCTTGGATCTTGGAGGGAATAAGTTGACAGGAAGTATCCCAGCATGGATAGGGACTGATCTACTCAATTTGCGCATTCTAAGCCTGCGGTTCAACAGATTGTATGGCAGCATACCATCAATTATCTGTCAGCTTCAATTTCTTCAGATACTGGACCTTTCAGCAAATGGATTATCGGGGAAAATTCCACATTGCTTCAACAATTTTACCATATTGTATCAAGATAATAATACTGGTGAGCCAATGGAATTTATAGTCCAAGGTTTCTATGGTAAATATCCTCGCAGTTACTCATATATTGGTGACCTATTGGTTCAATGGAAAAACCAAGAGTCTGAGTACAAGAATCCTTTAATATATCTGAAGACTATTGATCTTTCAAGTAATGAATTGGTTGGAGGGGTTCCTGAAGAAATCGCCGAGATGAGAGGATTGAAATCTTTGAACCTTTCAAGAAATGATCTGAATGGAAGTGTCATTGAAGGAATTGGTCAAATGAAGATGTTGGAGTCTCTTGACTTGTCAAGAAACCAACTTTCTGGTGTGATCCCTCCGGGCCTTGCTAATTTGACTTTTCTTAGTGTGTTGGACTTGTCGAACAACCACTTAACAGGGAGAATTCCGTCAAGCACTCAATTGCAAAGTTTTGATAGATCATCCTACAGTGATAATGCTCAACTCTGCGGTCCTCCTCTTCAAGAGTGTCCAGGATATGCTCTTCCTAGCCCTCGTATCGATCCTGGCAGCAAAACCAATCCACAAGAACATGATGATTATGAGGAGTTCCTATCTCTGGAGTTCTATATATCAATGGTGCTAGGTTTCTCTATCGCATTTTGGGGATTCTTGGGATGTTTAATTGTCAACCGTTCTTGGAGGAATGCCTACTTCACATTCTTAACGGACATGACGAGTTGGCTCCATTTGACATCAATACTTTGCTTTGCAAGACTGAAGGGAAAGCTAAGGAACTAATAAATGTAAAGTTCCACCATACTTGTTTACTTTTAAGAGTTGGCTTGTTTTCTTGATCTTCGTTCTACCTGATAGTTGATCTTATCCAGTCTACTCACAAACTTCTTGTCCAAATGCAATTAATCTTCGCTTGTATATCACACACTTAACCGTGCATTCCTTTATCTTGTAGACATTCCCCATTCATGTGGGGGATTGTTGGGTTTAATTGTTAGTTTGAATGAGAAATTAAGGGAAAAAGAAGTGGAGGGAAAAATGATATGTTCTCTCTTGCTTTATGAAATAAGTTAAGGAAAAGTCTCCTACTTAAAAGTAGAAGCACTCCTTCATGTTGCTAAAGGGTCAAGAAGAGGGTCTTCCCTCGCGCCATCGTCGTCATCGCTCGCTCGGCTCCGACTACGGCTACTGCTTCGGCTTTGGCTTTGGATTTAGATTTGGATTTGGTCAATTGATATGATTGATTGATAATCTTTTTGAACCAAATTTTCTTTAAATTTTAATTAATTAATATTATTTATTCAATTAATTAATTAAGTGAAAAAATCCCGACCCGTGACCCACGATCCGTTTCTTTTCCAGATTAATTTAAAAATATTTTCCTCCATTTTTCCAACGGATTTTTTGAAAGGTTGCAACCTTGTCCGAAAAGTTGCAAACCTTTTCCCAACATGTGCCTTTTCTTAAAAGGTGTAAACAGTCTATATATATCTGTTAATCCTCAGAATGTTCCATACGAAATTTCTGAAATAACATCTTCTTCTTCTTTTTGCACTTCCTAAAACTTGTGTGATATACAGCCTTCGAGTGGTTCGTAGTCACCAGAATTTGCAGTATCTCTATTTTGGTGAGTAAATCGTTCTATCCTGGGAGGAAAAATTCCAAAAAACCTCAGGTACGTTGAGGGGAATAATTTCCTTAAGGACACACTTTGCATTCAGTGGGCTCGATTTTGTTCTTACATTAATTTTTCAAATTCTGTGTTTTATTACTTTCAGTAGTTATTTTTACTATTTTAATATTTACAATACAGTTTACTAACAATAAGTAGCACTTATAGTGAAAAGAAATCCAAAACCTGCTTTCACTTCATCTTAGACTACGCTTACTTTCAGAAGCAGTGGACTAAACCCCCACGAGTCACTAGCAACAGCTTGAACAGCAACCAATCTGTAAAAACGCAACCAAAATAATAAATACAAAAAACACACGAATGTATGCTCCATGATATTCACTTCTACAGTTCCCCATAAAATCTCCTAGAGAACTATTTCAACTAAATGACACCTTTATAGCCACATGGCTTCGTGACATTTAACACAGAACACAGGAAGATGCTTTTAAAAGTCGGAACTAAAACACCTACAGATGATCTTAACCAGTCTACTCACACACTTCTTGTCCTTTGCTCTTTAAAGATTCTAATTGCTTCAAAAGAAACACCAAACTGATTATTCCACCTGTTTATCAAAATATATTTGAATGTGATTTTAACGTGAAAAGAGAACCCTAAATGCAAGCCAGTATCAAGATGCCAATGCAACTGGATATTCAAACTAAACGGAAATATAATATCGAACTAGCCATTCTAGAAGTAGAATTAATTCCGGCAAACCATTCACGTTAAGAACTTATAGAACCTCTCCTCGGATCCACAGAAATGAATCAGTATAGATGTAAATGCTAGTTGATTTTGCAAGTGAGGCAAATTTGATAGAGACCTAAAACGAAGAGGGGAAACAGATAGAATGAGAAGCAAAATTCAATGTAGCTTGACATTATTGCCTGTGAGGCAAATCATAATAAAAAGAAATAGATAGAATATGACACAGTACATATAACTTTAGTCACTATGTTGTTTTATATCCGCAACAAAAGATTACACAATGTGAAGTCGAAAAGAAAACCCACCCTCAACAGAAGATTACATTCTCCCACAAGACACTACGAGCCTGTTTGGTTTGGCTTTAAGTTGGTCAAAACCAACTTAAAGCCCCTTTTTAACTTTTAGACGTGTTTGCCTAATACTAACTTTAAGCCATAAAGTTCTTAAAGTCAGCCAAAAATAAAAAGTTAGGATTCCGACAACGGAGACGAGTTTGATGCTCCCACGAGTTTGATGCTCCCACAACTGCCATTGTTGAAGCTGCTGACATATTGTGAAATCTAATTTTGCTTTGGTTTCTAACAATTTGCTCTTTTGTCGATCTTGAGATTTCTGCTTCTTCCTCTGTCACTCCACAGTCTCTCCATTGTAGTCTCAAAAATCCCCTCCTGAGGTAAGTTAAATCTCTGCATATCTTCATATTTGAGCTTCTTGTTCCCCTTTTTTTTGTTGAATGGAATGGAAAAAAATTTTGGATGTAAAGAAATTATGTTAAAGTTTCTTCAATTTTTTGGTAATGGTAGCAGGAGGTGATCGGCAAAGCCGATAAACTGTAAGAACACCTCCCCCCTGACGCCAAAACCTCCCACAGACCCACCTCAATGAACTACTCTTTATCTATCAAATTTTTTCTCTGTATAGTTTCCAAGATTCAATTTTTTTCAAATACAATTGTTATTATGTAAAGATACAATTTTTGTTATATAAAGAATGTTAAGGTTGTTTCATAAAATCTGTGTAAGAGGGTTCCTATTTATTTGAGTTGCTGGTGTGAAGATTGTATATTACACATACATATATACAATCTATGTACATGTAATTTTCTTAAGAGGTCTATAAAGGCCATGTTTTGCTATAGTTTTTAAAGTTGTTGAATGGAAGTGGTAATGGAATGTGCTTGCTTTGTTCTCCCTCTTGATAATTAAGCACTTGATTGAACTAAGTTAATATCCGACGAGTAAAAACAGTGTTCTGATCAAACATTGGAGATTCTATTTGATTTGATGGTTGTATCTGTGATGTCCTCTATGCATTTGTTGTTAGTGCATGTTGATGAATCCTTCCAGCAATCTGCAACAATACAACAAACAACCAAAGGCAAGAAAGAACTTGCAACAGCTAACAAAAAGGAAAGGACCTCCAAGAGTGCTTTGGGGTCCGTTAGATTTTTCAACGTCGCTCGACTAACGTCTCCGATTATCCGATTGAGTTGAAACTTCATGAGGTTTGCACATACATACTTTTCTTTATCCTTGCAAAATTTGAAATCTTTTTGCCCAAGTTGGAAGTTCCAAATTGCAAATTGCAAATTGCTCTCTCTTTAGGCTTAAGACAGCTGATTTTTTCAAGGTCGCTCGCTTACCGTCTCTAATTGTCCGTTTGAGCTGAATCTTCTTGGGCCTTGTCAATATAGTATTTTCTGAAATCCTGCAAATTTTGGAGGCCTTGGTGCAAGTCCACATGCTGCAACTCACCCTGCACATCCTACCATGCTGAAGCTTAGATGTTGCAGGGGGTTTGGAAGTTGTATTTGTGATTTTCTCTATGTATTTGTTGTTAAAGAAAGTTGATATATCACTCCAGCAACCTGAAATAATACAACAAACAAACCCAAGCAAAAAAGAGCTATCACAAACTAGCAAAAAAGAAGGGACCTCAGTAAGAGCTTTGGAGCCTGTTATCTTTTTCCAAGTCGCTCGACTAACGTCTTCAATTATCCGTTTGAGCTGAAACTTCATGAGGTTTGCATATATAGCCTTTTCTTTAACCTTGCAAAATTTGAAGGCTTGTTTCCCAAGTTGGAGGTTCCAAATTACAAAAGGATCTCTCTTTAGGCTTAAGACAGCTGATTTTTTCAAGGTCGCTCGCCTAGCGTCTCCATTTATCCGTTCGAGCTGAAACTTCTTGGGCCTTGTCAATATAGTATTTGCTGCAATCCTACAAAGTTTGGAGGCCTTTGGACAGGTCCACATGATGCAAAACACCCTGTACATCATACCCTGCTGTAGCTTAGGTTCAGATGTTGCAGGGAAGAATTTGGCATGAATGGGAGGCTGAA
This sequence comes from Solanum dulcamara, assembly GCF_947179165.1. Classification (NCBI taxonomy): domain Eukaryota; kingdom Viridiplantae; phylum Streptophyta; class Magnoliopsida; order Solanales; family Solanaceae; genus Solanum; species Solanum dulcamara. The sequence continues at coordinate 69,470,186 of NC_077242.1, forward strand.
GAGAGGTCCTAGTATGCCATGTTGTTGTCCCTCTTCTGGTGAGGTGATTTGAACCTGTATAGACAAGTGGTAAAGAGACAAACAAGGGAAATATATGCATAGGCTACTGCAAGTCCTTGTGTAGGTCCATGGTACTTCCATAGTGGAGGAGGTTGAGATGCTTGTTGTTGCAAGCTACTCCCAAGAGGAGACCTTTAGTTGTGATCAGGATCAGCTCCTTAGAGTACCTGCACCCACCCACAAAAACAGAAAAACACACAAACAAACAATTCTGCAAGTTATAATAACTAATACTAATGACTTGTAGGTGTTCCTTGAGTATTGCAGGTTGGTGGATCTGTTGCTGAAGGATGCTGTTGTTGAGAAATGTAGAAGGTTTGTATGTACCTGCACAGACAACCAAGAGAGGAAAAGAAAGAACACCAATTTGAGGGGTTGATATTGTTGATTCTTGTTTCACTTCAGTTTTCTCTTCTTCTTTTGCACTATCTATATCCATGCATTTATCACTGCCAATAATTTCTGGAACATTTTTCTCCTGTTTCTACACATTTATTTTGCTTGGTTTAAATGTTGATGATAAAATAAATATTAAACATTGATAAAGAAAAAAGTCACGAATCTGCTTTTGGACTATGTGAGCTATTTTGCACTATCTTTATTTTGCACTATCTTTCTTTTTTCTTTTATTGTTAAATTGCTTGGTTAGTTTAAAGTGGTTTTTGATTTTTTTGTTACAGGAGGATGCACTGAGAAATTTAACTATTTACACTCTTCTTGTAGAAATGTAGTAGAGCGCACATTTGGCGTTTGGAAAGTAAGATGGTCTATTTTGAGAGACATGCCATACTATCACATTGACACACAAAGGGACATCGTACTTGCTACTATGGCCATTCACAATTATATTAGAAAGAAATGCAATGTGGATGATGCATTCCAAACAGCCGAGAATGAGAGCAATATTCCATCGGTTGATTCTAATGATATTGGCACAACTTCAAGAGCTAACAATGTAGGTGTCGAAGATGTAGGAGAACAAAATGATGTCTATTGGATGGGGTTTCGTGATATGATTGCTAGTGACATTTCTAATGCTTAATGCTTGTATTATATGAATATTTTCCACTTCTTGTATTTATAGTGGAGTGGTTTCGGTTGGAAACAAAGGATACTAAAGCAATCACACTACGCCAACAAACTTCATTAGAAAGTGCAAATGAGACATGTATTTATAAAAAAAATAACTTAAATAAACATTTTATTTAGAAATATTTTATAAATTACTTAAATAAACATTTTATAAAAAAATAACTTAAATAACTTAAATAAACATTTTATTTAGAAACATTTTATAAATTACTTAAATAAACATTTTATAAAAAAATAACTTAAATAACTTAAATAAACATTTTATTTAAAAACATTTTATAAAAAAATAACGTAAATAAATATTTTATTTAGAAACATTTTATAAATTACTTTTGATTAAAATCAACTTTAGAGTTTAAATTTTTTTTAAATCAACTTATTATGGCTTTAACAGCTTTAAGGGTATTTCAGTCATTTTGACAGAAAATAAGTGCTTAACAGCACTTATTTGCCAAACACATCAACAACTTATTTTCAGCATAAACACTTTTATCCAAACACTCAACTGCTAATTTATAAAAATAACTTTCAGCACATAAAAGTTCTAAAAGCACTTCATACATAAAAGCTATTTTTTTAAGTCAATCCAAACGGGTTCTACAATAGAATAAGCCAGTTGCAACATCAATCATCAACTTCTTCCCTGATTTCCCTTACAAGCTCTGCCTTGTACTCATCAAATGTATCTGGGAACTTTTCAACGGTCCCATTCTCAACTATCCAAATTTCACTTCTTTCTTCATCATCACAGACCCTCGATATGAGCCTCGAGTCATGACTTACTAACACAACTCCACCAGTGAACTCATCAAGTGCATCTGCCAAAGCATCGATACTCTGCATATCCAGATGGTTTGTTGGCTCATCCAGGGGCGGACCTACATACAGCCTAGGGGGTTCGGATGAACCCCCTTCGTCGAAAAATTACACCGTACGTATAGAATCAATTTGTTGGTTTATGAGTATATATTTAATAATGAACCCCCTGAACACAAGCCAAAGACTTGGTCCAGCGGTAAAGGGGTTCACGAAATTGCAAATTCTGGAGCTAAGTCTGCGGGTTCGAGCCCGGGTAGCAACATTGTTTTTTCATATTTTAGTTTCAGCATATTTTAATTTTTATTTGCTTAATAAATGAAACGTCCAACCCCAATATTGTAATATTAAACTATATTATATGTGTTTAATTATTTTACATTAATATTTTAGAGCACAACATAAAATGAATTACACTTTACAATAAAAAAATTTCTATTTTTATAAAATTAAGTAAAAGTTATAACTTTTTTTGAGTTTTCATATTTAAAATTTTTTTAAAAATTCTCTCATACTCATTTTAAGTCAAACATTTAATTTTTATTTGATTAAGGAATAATATGATTATAAGTAAGATTAAATAAATAGGATTGGATTTTGGAAGTATTCTCTTATCCTTCTACTACAGATTAGTGACCACAACTTAAGAAAAAATATGCCTTTAACGTACAAATCAAGAATTAAGAAAATCCTCATTATTAAACTTTCATTTAATTATTTCTCTTATTTTAATATATTTTTTTGGATAGTATAATCTTTTGTGTTCCTTATTTAGTTTCAAAAATTGAATAATATATTTATACAACAATGACGGCGACAGAACCCATAATTAAAATTTTAAAAATACATTTTCTCATATTGATTTTAATATTATGTCAAACGCGTACTTTCTCTATTTTATTGTTCGTGTTGAGCTAAAGTTGAATTTTATCTAGTTGCTTATATTTGATTCGACCCGTTCATATATGACCCGATCCGATCTGCTTATTTGTAGATACTATTAGCGTGTCTACTTATTTTTTTGAACCCCCTCGATGAAAATCCTGATTCCGCCACTGGGCTTATCTACAAGATGTGAGGCTTCGACATGGAAATAGATGTAAACACAACTCTAGCTTTTTGTCCTCCAGACAACTTTAAAATGGGGGTAAGATGGTTATGGCTGGGAAGTCCAAATATTCCTAGCTTTGCACGAACAACTTCTTGCTTACTAGGTCCCACTTGATCTGGGTGAAGACGAAGCAGGTACTGGACAGGTGTTTCATCCATTGTGAGAAGATCAACAAAATGATGTGAGTACCTTCCAATCCTCAACTTTTGACTCCTGCGGGCTTCACCTTCTGTAGGAACTAAATCACCTGCCAAGAGGTTAAGCAAGGTTGATTTGCCTGCTCCATTGGGCCCAACGATAGCAACTTGAGTCCCCATATCAATTCCAACATCAACATCAGAGAGCCTGAAGTCCGGTCGATTAGGATAACTGAAGCTGACCTCAATTAGCTGAAGAAGTGGAGGTGTCAGTTCAGTAGGCTCAGGGAAGTGGAACTCCACACTGTAGTCCCTCCACTTCTGAGGGGCTTCAGGTGGAGTTTCATCTTCATCAACCCTATCCTTTCCCTTTTTCTTTGATTCTTTGGAAGCTACAAATTTGGCTCGGTCTTTTACCTTCTCCTGTTGTGCTCGACTTCCAGATCTCTTGGCAGCTTTTAACTGCTTATCATAAATCTCAAACTTCTTGTTCATCTCTTTGCGACGTTGTTCATATCCACTTTCAAAATCATCAAAGTTACCACGATAGAAGTGTAGTTTCATGTCATGGAGATGAATGATCTCACTGCAAACAGTGTTCAGAAAGTCTCGATCGTGTGAAACAACGACCAGAGTTTTCTTCCATCTGCACTGGTACTATTCTAACCATAGAACAGCCCGAAGGTCAAGATGATTAGTAGGTTCATCCAAGAGCAATAGAGTAGGCTGAACAAAAAGATCCTGTGCTAGATAAATTCTCATCCTCCATCCACCACTAAAAGATCGGGTAGCACGCCCCTGCATTTCCTTGGTGAAACCCAGCCCAGCGAGAATTTTTGATGCTTGAGCCTCAGCAGCATCTGATTCCATCAGCTGCAACCTTTCCTACAATTCAGAAAGTTTTTCTACAATGTTGTCCCCATCAGCATCATCTTTATTCTCACCAACAGATGCAGCAGCATTCTGTAAAGATGCAGCCTCTTCTCGGAGCTTGATGAGTTACTCGTTAGCTGAAACAACAGCTTCAAGTGCAGTCCTATCATCACCAACTATCTCTTGTTCGACCAAAAGTACATCAATGTTTTTTGGCACAGGAATCTTCCTCCAAGCAAGGAGCTTTAGTAGGGTGGACTTGCCCATTCCATTGGGACCAACTAAACCATATCTCTTCCCATGAGATATCTTAACTGATGTGTTCTTTAACAGGTCTTTTCCACGAGCTGCTACGGAAATTCTCTATAGTTATATCCTTAACATTTGCATCAGCATCATCTTGACCTTCAAGAACAGACGCCCTGCTCCCAATAACAACAGTAAAAGCATCATGATCGTCCCTAAGGGCCTCCTTTTTTGCCACCTCAGCCGCCTGAACAGCAAGCATATCCTTCTTTTCTCGTTTATTTAGCTCTTTATAACTTACGGAGGTATCAATTGGACCTGCTTCATTCCTTCTATGCCTTCTATGACCATCGATCTGTTCTTCCACTTCTTCGGAGCCAGGAAGATACTCCTCTTCCTCGTCATCAGAGGGAGGAAGATCAATACCATCAGTGTAAGCTGATGCTTTTGGAGCTGCTTTAGGCTTGGCCTTACTAGCACTAGTGGCTGAAGATCCTTTGTTGGGCTTCTCAGGTTTCTGGTCCATGCTGGCAAGCATGGCAGAGACAGAAAGCTTCTCCTTTTTCCCTTCCTTGGAATCTTTGCTGCTTCCCTTAGCCTTCCCACTTACACCAGCCTCATCTGTTTTTTTCTTCCCCATTGAATTTACAATCTGTTGTAACCAAAGAGAGAAATTAGAAAAATTGAACAAATAGATCGTCAGTACACCAGTCAGCTTAGCCAACTGAACAAGAAACAACACATCCAAAATTGTAATGGAGAGGCTTCGCACAAAAGATCAATCACATTATAGCAAGAAATTAGAATAGGCTGAATAGCAGCATAAATAGAGAAGAAAGCAGCATAAAATCACATTGAAAGAAGTAAGAAGAGGACAGAAGGGCAATAATAAAATTTATGGCCGAGGCACATTTGAATGAACCAGAAAAATACAAAAAGCTTTAATGACATTATACAGATTTAAACACTGGAACATATGTTACATGAAAAAAGAGAGAGAAAGAGAGAGCAACATGGTGACATATCTAATCATTCCAAAAGCCAAAGGATTGCTGGGACACTCTAACAATAACAACAACAACAACAACAACATACCCAAAGCAATTCCACGGGTAGGTATTAGGTAAGAATGTACGCAAACCTTACCCCTACCTCGTGGAGGTAGATAAGCTGTTTCCCACTGATTTGCACAAACCAGCGGAGAAGACAAAAGAAGGTTCTAGTATAAACTTTCAATTATACCCCTGTTACATTAAATAAAATACTGTAAAACGAATGTTAAAAGCAATTATAAATATTAAGTTCGTTTATTCTTTCTCAAAGCAAATATTAAGTCTGTTTTACTCCAAATTGAATCTGAGCTATTTTGTATCTAAAGAATTCTCAAAAATAATGTGCAATTTTTATCCTGAAAATGAAGCACCAAATCTTCATCCAATATTCAACCAAACCACTACGCCCACAATCCCCAACTAGATAAGATCAGCTACATGAATCCTCTTAATCCATTATACTTCAATATAGCATCACAACTAGCTATTTTTATATAATTGTGTACTTAGTATTAATCTATTTTAAAATGCCAAGATTCAATTTTTTTCAAACACTAATTTCTTTGTATTGCCCTTGTAGTTTGATCATGCCGCATCAGCTCTTTCAGTCACTACTACCTGTGTCGCACCTACAGTGGCAAAGAGTTTGATAAGACTCTCGAATAAGAAAGATCAATTAGGTGATCCAGAAGACCTAATCAATGAGGCCCCACTTATAGTTAATGACCTGAAAGAAGTCACTAGCTTCTTGCTATCGATTGTCATATGTTGGTTATTGTATTTCGATTATCACACTATTTTATTGTTATTATTGCTTCACTCATATAGACTTTATACTGCTTTTCTTATTAACCAAGTTTGTCACGACCCAAGCCTAGGGCCTAGACGTGACATGACGAATGAGGAACCCGAAAGTACCTCAAACAAGCCTCTTCGCATTCTTTTAGCCTTTCATAGGTAATGATGATAAATAAACAAGCAGAAATTATAATAGTAAATCTTTAACTTATATATGTCCAACAATACCTCTAACTATTAGATTTAACGGGGTTAAGACAAGTCCCTAGCTCACCCTTAGTCATAATAGAAGAAATGCCACAGTAAAATATCTTAACATATCATAAGCTAGAAAGATAAAGGAGCATTGTTCCCGGAACATGGGAACTCACCAAAAGTAGTCTTCAACGAAATCTCAACTAGCCACGTGGAGGAGAACGAGGAGGAGCACTGGTCCCTACATGGTGATATCATGTAGGCAAAAGAGTATGCATTAGTACTTTGAATGTACTAAGTATGTAAGGATGCGTGAACATTGAGGAAACATTAAAACATTTATGTAATATGGAACATAATGTAATGCATGCATAATAAATCATATAGATATCCTTTAAAACATTCATTTTGTGGGAAAATAACCATAATCGACATTTAAGATCATGCGAGCTATTACATGGAATCCAACATAACCCCCTACGTTGGCCGAAGAGACCACTTGCCAGGTAGAACTCTGTCAACTTCATTTATTTCTTTAACTTTAACTTTAAGGGCTATTTATGGATCCATTAGCCTAAGCCTACAAGGGCTCCTATGTTGGCACATAGTTAATGAGACAAGGGTTTGCTACTAGGATTCCCTTACCGAATCCCACCTCAATGCCTCATTCGGTGCTAAGTCAATCCCACGGAATAGTTTAATACTTTAAAATATTCATAGAATATAACTTGAAAATTCAAATATCATATTCAGTAGAATAGCTCATTAAAACATTTGAAAATTCAAATATGCAAGAATTGTCCTTATTGCATAAAGAAACCATCATTCATATCATTTCATCATTCTTTATTTTCAAAAGTCTCCCTTTTGATCATATATATTGCTTTCACAAACATTCATTTGGAGTCAAGGCTTTCAAGTCAAACATTATTAAAAACATAGTAAAATTAGGTGGGTTCAAATCACTTCAACTTGCAAATATGTATGTAAATAAATATACATAAATACTTTGAAATCCATTAATTAAAAATCATGCTTTAAACAACCCACTATGAATTTCAAGAACCTTTAAATAGATAAATAGAGGAATTACTTGCAAACCATCAATCATACATATGAAATTATGTTGCATCTAAATAGATCTATAATCACTAGTTTAACCATGATTCATACTATTAAGTAAAAATAAGAATTACTATAAGAAAATATTACTTGAAATCAAGAGACTTAATTGAAAGAGTTTTTGGACTACATGGGTGGAAGAACTCATGGATAAACACCCACAAAACTTAGAATAAAGCTTAAAGAAAATAAATATAATTTATTATATAATCAAAATAATTTAGACATGAGAGTGGAAGGAATACTCTCATTGAAACTTTACATACCTGGAATTCGAAGCTTTAGTCAGAACCGAAAGACTTAATGAACACTCTTGAGTCCTAGTTTTTCTCCTCGCCAGAATATTTTGTGTACTACCCGGAGTATATGAATCACCGGAATAGTATTTCTTCACTGCTAAAAATTAAAACTATATTTGAGAATGTGTAAAGAAGTATATATAGAGAAGATTTGCTTGAGAAAGCTTGATGAATAAAATGAGGAAATAAGGTGGGTATTTATAGGTGGAAAAGAGGGATCTAATAATAAATAAAATAATTATAAAAAAAATATAAAAATTTAATGGAAAATTATGATATCATGGATGATGTTAATTGGAGGACAATTTATGTCAGGAGTGATGTCAAATGTATCTAGATCTTTCCATGGTAGGTGAAATGAATTATCTTTGACAGAATACTCCTTTTCGTAGCTGCTTTTGAACAAGATATATTCCTTATTAGGATTTAGTGTCTTTATAAGAATTATAGATATAGAAGTCTAGTTTCATGTCATTCAAGAATTAACCAATTTGGAGTAACCTATAGTGAGATATGAATTTTCTTCTACAAATACTCCATTTCATCACAGCACACTATCTTACAACAATTAATTTATTTGACCTACGTAACCTCCGAAACTTAAATTATGGTCTTCACAAAAGTTGTAGGTAATGATCTTGTGGTTACACAGAAAGTTGAATCACCCAATTTAGACAATCCGATAAAAAGTGATGCCCAAAATACATAGGCTGTATCATTTTTAGGCGAGAATTGAAACATCGTATACAACATTTTTAGGGGATGTTACATTATCTCCCTCTTGGGAACATTCGTACTCGAATGAGGAAAGACTTAGATTGAGTAGAGTAGAGTGTAAACAAAAAATCCATCATTAATACAATAGTGTAATTTAAAACATAGTTCATAATTTTGCAAGCATATGACAAGAAAAGTTGAGATGTAAAGATTTCAAGTAATTGAGCAAGGATAACTTAATACCTTAGGTTTGGGTAGAGAGAAAAAGATGAGGGTATCTCTTAATCATATCCGCTTCCGCTTCCCATGTTGTACTTTCTATTTGTTGATTCCTCCAAAGAACTTTAACAGATGCAACTTCTTTGTTCCTCAATCTCTTAACTTGCCAATCCAAAATTTCCACAGGAACTTCTTCATAGGTCAAGTTTTCTTCAATATTCACTACTCTCATAGGTACAATAGAACTAGGATCACCAACATATTTTTTCAACATAGACAAGTGAAACACCGGATGAACCATGGTCATTTCCAATGGTAATTCCAACTCATATGCAACCTTACCAACACATCTCACGATTCTATAAGGCCCTACATACCTAAGGCTCAATTTCCCTTTCTTACTAAATCGAACCACACCTTTCATGGGTGAAACCTTCAGATACACCCAATCGTCCACATTAAACTCAAGATCCCTTCTTCTAGTGTCAAAATAGGACTTTTGACGACTTTGAGCCATCTTCAGCCTTTCTCTAATGATCTTCACCTTCTCTAAAGCATCAAGTACCAAATCGGGGCCCGACAAGGTCATCTCGCCTACTTCGAACCAACCAACCGATGATCTACATCGTCTCCCATACAAAGCCTCAAACGATGCCATCTTAATACTTGAGTGGTAACTATTATTATAGGTAAACTCGATGAGCGGTAGATGATCATCCCAATTTCCTTTAAACTCCAACACACAAGCCCTTAACATATCATCTAGTGTTTGAATCGTCCTTTTGGCTTGCCCATCCGTTTGAGGATGGAATGCTGTGCTCAATTTTACCTTAGTACCGAAGCCTTTTTGAAATGATCTCCAGAAGTGAGAAGTGAATTGGGTACCACGATCTAAAATAATGGATAACGGCACACCATGCAACCTCACCAACTCCCGAATATACAACTTGGCATAGTCTTCGGCACTATAGGAAGTCTTAACCGGTAGAAAGTGAGCTGACTTAGTCATTCTATCAATAATTACCCAAATTGAGTCATGATGCTTCCGGGTATGAGGCAAACCCACTACAAAATCCATATTCACATCTTCCCACTTCCAAGTTGGGATTTCAATGTTTTGGGCTAGGCCACCCGACCTTTGATGTTCGGCTTTCACTTGTTGGCAATTCGTACATTCAGACACAAACCTTGATATGTCCTTCTTCATGCCACCCCATCAATACAACTCCTTTAAGTCTCGGTATATTTTTGTTGAACCGAGATGAATGGAGTATGTAGAATTATGAGCCTCCATCAAGATCAAACTCCTTAGGCCATCAACATCTGGAATACATATCCGACTTTGGTAGTATAGCACCCCATCTCCCCTTTGGGAAAAGACCTCTATCTTTTTTTCCTGTACCAACTTCTTTAACTCAATAAACTGCGGGTCAAGATCTTGCTTTGATTTAACATCCACTACCAAAGAGGATTTGGACCTATTTTGAACAACCATACCACCATCATTAGTTTCACATAACTTCACCCCTAATCTAGCCAACCGGTGAACATCTTTCACCAACTCCCTCTTCCTTTCATCCATATGAGCCACACTCCCCATAGACACTCTACTAAGTGCATCAATAACCACATTGGCTTTACTCGGATGATAGTGCACACTCATGTCATAGTCTTTAAGGAGTTCTAGCCACCTTCTTTGCCTTAGATTAAGGTCCTTTTGGGTGAACACATATTGAAGACTTTTATGATCAGTAAACACATCCACATGCACCCCATGAGGTAATGCCTCCAAATCTTCAGAGCAAAAACAACGACTGCCAATTCAAGGTCATGGGTAGGGCAGTTATGCTCATGCACCTTTAATTGCCTAGAAGCATAAGCTATGACCTTGCCATTTTGCATTAAGACACAACCTAAACCAATCTTTGAAGCATCATAATAAACTACAAACCCTTCTAATCCTTCTGGGAGAGTCAAAATAGGAGCAGAGGTAAGTCGAACTTTTAAGGTCTGGAAACTCTTCTCACACTCATTTGTCCATATGAATTTGGATTTCTTTTGGGTCAATTTTGTCATAGGAGATGAGATGGAAGAAAAACCTTTGACGAACCTTCTATAGTACCCGGCTAGACCTAAGAAGCTCCTAATGTCTGAAGGAGATAATGGTCTAGGCCAATTTTTGACTGCCTCTATTTTCTTAGGATCAACCTTGATCCCATCACCGGACACTACGTGACCAAGAAATGCCACCTCCTTTAACCAAAATTCACACTTACTAAATTTTGCAAATAATTGCTTATCCCTTAACGTTTGAAGCACAACTCTCAAGTGATTTTTATGTTCTTCCTCACCCCGAGAGTAAATCAAAATATCATCAATGAAGACCACCACAAAGGTATCAAGGTAAGGTTTGAACACCCTATTCATCAAGTCCATGAACACCGCCGGTGCATTCGTCAACCCAAAACTCATCACCACAAATTCAAAGTGACCATACTTTGTTCGGCAGGCCATTTTGGGAATATCACACTCCCTCACTCATAGTTGGTGATAGCCGGACCGAAGGTCGATCTTGGAGAAGTGACTTGCCCCTTGCAGTTGATCAAACAAGTCATCTATTCTAGGGAGTGGGTACTTGTTCTTAATGGTCATCTTATTTAATTGCCAGTAGTCTATGCACATTCGAAGCGACCCATCCTTCTTTCTCACAAATAACACGGGAGCACCCCATGGCGAAATACTTAGTCTTGTAAACCCCTTCTCTAACAAGTCCTTTAATTATTCCTTCAACTCTTTCAATTTTGTTGGGGCCATACGGTAAGGAGGAATAGAGATAGGTTGGGTATCGGAGAGGAGATCGACACCAAAATCAACTTTCTTTTCGGGAGGGACACCGAGAAGGTCATCGAGAAAGACATCAGGGAATTCATTGACTATAGGAACCGACTCAAGAGGAGGACTTTTGGAGTTTACTTCCCTAACCCTCACAATATGGTAAATACAACCCTTAGAAATTATTTTGCGGTCCTTAAGATAAGAAATAAACTTACCCTTCACCACCGAATCACGACCCTCCCATTCAATAATAGGCTCATTTGGAAATTGTAACTTGACTCAATGAATCCTACAATCTATGGAAGCATAAAATGCATGTAACCAATCTATCCCAAGAATGATATCAAAATCTATCATGTCAAGTTCAACAAGATCACAAGGAATAACTTTATGCAAGATAAACACAAGGAAACCCCTATAGACCTTTCTAGCAATAACTGACTCACCAACGGGGGTAGACACCAAATAGGGCTCTAATAACATGTCACGCCCCGGGAGGGTACCCTAGGCGTGGCCGGCACTCGAAGGTCATTTCTGACCTCCGAGCGAACCATCTGGTCCAGTCACACATTCATTCAATCACATTCTCTTAGCAAAAAACTCAATTAATGATATACTGCTCATACATTAGGGACAAAGGCCAAACAATCATCAACTCGACAAGAAATTTTAAAAGGGCTACTCAAAAGAACAATTCAACATTTCTACACTCCGGTCTATGAAGCCTTTATCTACAACCTAGAAGGTGCCCATGACGGACCCATGACTACCAACAATCAAGACAAAGTAAATGACATCAAAACTATATAAATGGCTTAATATCCTCTAGAACTAGGAGGACTCACCGCTAGCTGGGAGTAGGTATGGATCTTCAATGGAGCGTCAGTTAATGATCTCCAGTACCTGTCTCTACATCATGAAATAATGCAGGCCAAATAGCATCAGCACGTGGAATCTACATGACTTTGACTGAGGCGACCTCTTTGTTCCTCAATTTGCGAATTTGGCGATCAAGAATTTGGACCGGAACCTCTTCATAAGACAAGCTATCCTTAATTCCAACGCTATCAATGGGGACTACCAATGAAGGATCGCCCAAGAACTTTTTCAATATCGAAACGTAGAACACCGGATGAATAGAGGCTAGCTCTGAGGTTAACTCCAACTCATAGGCAACACTCCCAATCTGCCTCGAAATCTGGTAAGGGCCGATATATAGGGGACTAAGTTTCCTCCTCCTTCCAAACCTAATGACGCCCTTCATGGGAGACACCTTCAGGTATACCAATCACCCACCTCAAACTCTAAGTCTCTCCTCCTCACGTCGGTATAAGAGTTTTGGCGGCTTTAGGCTGTCTATAGCCTCTCTTGAATAACTCGCACCTTCTCCATGGTTTGATAAACAAAATCGGGCCCAATCAACTCGGCTTCACCAACTTCAAACCACCCAATGGGCGATCTACACCTCCTCCCATACAAGGCTTCATAAGGAGCCATTTGAATGCTTGCATGATAGCTATTGTTATATGCAAACTCTATGAGAGGTAAGTGATCATCCCAATTTCCCTTGAAGTCAAGCACACATTCCCTCAACATTTCTTCCAATGTCTGGATGGTACGCTCTGCCTGGCCATCTGTCTGGGGGTGGAAAGTTGTACTCAAGTTCACCTTCGAACCCAGTCCCTTCTGAAATGATTTCCAAAATTGGGAAGTGAATTGAGCTCCTCTGTCTGAGATGATAGACAAGGGAACCCCATGTAGTCTGACAATCTCTTAAATGTACAACTTTGCATAATCTTCTGCGGTGTCAGTAGTCTTAACCGCCAAGAAGTGAGCTAATTTTTTCATCCTATCCATAATCACCCAAATCGAATTGTGTTGCTTTCGGGACTTTGGCAAACCAGTGATAAAGTCCATGTTGATCATCTCCTACTTCCATTCCGAAATTTCTATGTTTTGGGCTAAACCACATGGCCTTTGATGCTCAACCTTCACCTGTTGGCAATTCGGGCACTTGGAAACAAATTCAGCAATATCCCTCTTCATTCCACTCCACCAATAGATTTCCCTCAAGTCTGATATATTTTTGTGGAGCCTGGATGAATAGAGTATCTAGAACTATGCACTTCGGCCATAATCCTCTCTTGAACATCATCGACATCAGGTACACACAATCTACCTTGGTACCTAAACACACCATCTCCCCCTTTGGTGAAAACCATCACCCCTTGTTTGTGAACAACTTCCTTCAACCGGAGGAGGATGAGATCCTGATCTTGTTTCTCCTTTACCTCTGCTACAAGTGAGGACATAGCCCCATCTCGAACGTTTACTCCACCTTTATTATTCTCTTCGAGTCGAACTCCCAATCGGGCTAATCTATGTACCTCCTTTGCCAATTCCCTCCTTCCGTCCTCCACATGGGCAGTGCTACCCACGAACAACCTGCTAAGAGCATCAGCAACAATATTAGCTTTACCTGGATGGTAGAGGATGCTCATGTCGTAGTCTTTGAGTAGCTCGAGCCATCTCATTTGCCTCAGGTTGAGTTCCTTCTGGCTGAAGACATATTGTAAGCTCTTGTGATCGGTAAATATGTCAACATGAACTCCATACAAGTAGTGGCGCCAGATTTTAAGCGTGAATACCACAGCTACCAGCTCAAGGTCATGAGTTGGGTAATTCCTCTCATGAACCTTAAGTTGTCTCGAAGCATAGGCCATTACCTCCCCCCTTTGCATCAACATACAACCCAAACCAATTCTGAATGCATCACAATAGAACACAAAGCCCTCTGTTCCATCGGGCAAGGTCAGGACAGGAGTAGTGGTTAGTTTGGCCTTCAGTTTCTGGAAACTCTTCTCACAAGCATCGGACCATTGGAACCTAGCCTTCTTTTGAGTCAGCTTAGTCAATGGTGATGATTTGGATGAAAATCCCTCTACAAACCTTTGATAATAGCCGGCCAAACCCAAGAAGCTTCTTATCTCTATCGGGGATGTGGGTCTGGGCCAATTCTTCACAACTTCAATCTTCTGGGCGTCAACCTGAATACCATATCCAGATACAATGTGGCCTAAGAAGGACACTGATGCAAGGCAAAATTCACATTTAGAGAACTTTGCATATAATACCTGGTCTCTCAAGGTTTGTAAAACGACTCTAAGATTATAGGCGTGCTCCTCTTCATTCTTGGAGTAGACCAAAATATCATCTATGAATACAATCACAAACATATCAAGATATGGTTTAAACACCCGGTTCATGAGATCCATGAAAGTTGCGGGGGCATTTGTCAACCCAAAGGACATGACCAAAAATTCAAAGTGGCCATAACAAGTCCGAAAAATGGTCTTCGGGATATCACATTCCCTCACCTTCAATTGGTGGTAGCCGGATCGCAAGTGTATCTTTAAGAAACACGTGGCACCCTGAAGCTGATCAAATAAATCATCTATTCTTGGGAGAGGTTATTTGTTCTTTACGGTGACCTTATTCAACTGTCTGTAGTCAACACACATCCTAAGGGACCCATCCTTCTTTCGCACAAATAGGACGGGAGCAACCCATGGTGAGGTGCTCGTCCTAATGAATCCCTTATCTAGCAAGTCCTTCAACTGCTCTTGTAACTCTTTCAACTCGACTGGATCCATTCTATAGGGAGGGATTGAGATAGGATGGGTATCAGGAAGAACATCAATCCCAAAGTCGATCTTTCTATCAGGAGGGACCCCAGGCAGATCCTCGGGAAAGACGTCGGGAAACTCATTGACAATCGGGCCCGACTCGAGAGATGGAGACTCAACATTGCCATCTTTCACTCAGACAATGTGATAGATACACCCTTTTGAGATTAGCTTCCTGGCCCTAAGGTAAGAAATAAACTTACCCTTAGGCATAACAGGACTACCCCTTCACTCAATGACAGCTTTGTTCGGGAATTTGAACTTGACAACCTGAGTTCTACAATCAATAGAGGCATAATAGACATAAAGCCAATCCATGCCAAGGATCACATCAAAATCAACCATGTCCAACTCTACTAGGTCGGTCAAGGTATCCCTATGATGAATTGACATAGTGCAATCTCTATAGACTCTTTCAGCTAAGACAGAATCACCGACCAAAGTAGCTACACTGAAAGGTTCAAGAAGGCATTCAGGAATTTTATTGAATTTACTAGCCACGTAAGGAGTCACAAAAGATAGGGTGGCACCCGGATCCATCAATACATAACAATCAAGAGAAGAGACTCGAATCATACCCATCACGATGTTTGGAGAGTTCTCTTGATCTTGGCGACTACCCATGGTATATAAACGGTTTGTACCTCCCCTTGTGCCTGAAGTAGTACCCCTCTGATCACGCCTAGCTAATGGTGCGGTAGTAGAGAACTGGGCCCTGTCTCCCCATGCGGAACACTCTCTCTGGAAATGGTTCATTTGGCCGCATTTATAATAATCGGCCCTCCCCGCTCTGCACTCTCCCAAGTAGAGCTTACCACACTTGATGCATGGTGGCTTCCCTTGTGAACCTTGACCCACGCTAGCTTAGGATTGAGAACCCTGGGGTCTGAAATTTTGGCGACTCTGTCTTTGCCGGTCATACCTATTCTGCGGCATAGGTGCACTTGCGGTAGATGAGGCATAATTGGGAGGCCTCTTCTGGAAGAAGGACCTGTTGCCCTTATTTTGCCTCTGCTCATTCTCATGCCTAGCTGATCTTGCCTTTTTGCTCAGATGCTCCTCTATGTCTTTTCTCTTCTCATCCTCCACCTGTTGAGCATACACCATTAGTCTCGAAATATCCATGTCCGAGATCAACAATGCTGCTTTGCACTCCTTATTCACATGCCTCCCTAATCCGGAGACGAACTTCCTCATCTTTGACCTCATATCTGGGATCATTTCTAGAGCATACCTGGATAGCTGGATGAACTTCAAGCCATACTCCTTAACTGTCATACCTTCTTGTCTCAAGTTCACAAATTCCTCCACTTTTGCTTCCCTCAATTCTCGGGGAAAGAAGTGGTCAAGAAAGGCTCCCTCAAATTCATCCTACCTAGCAGGTTCAACATCCTTACCTCTACCTTTCTCCCATTGGTTATACCAGATGTTTGCCACATCCTTGAGTTGATAAGACACTAACTCAACCCCCTCAATTTCTGTAGCATGCATAGCTTTCAGAATTTTCCACATCTCATTAATAAAATTTTGGGGGTCTTCATCAACCTTCGAACCCATGAATGCCGGCGGATTCATTCTCAGAAAGTCTCGAATTCTGGCAGCAGCAGACGGCTCTTGGGGACTAGAGCTAAGAGTCGGCAAACTCTAGTTACCATTTCGGGCAGCCACTAACTGAGTGAGCATAGCAATCGCCCCTCTAAATTCTGCCTCTGATGTGGGTGCAGGTGGGGTAGCAGGCACTTGAGGCGCCTCCGCATACCTCGCAGGTCAACCTCTAGCCTTTGCCGGGCGTACCTCAGACTGGGGCATCTCTGTATTTTTGGCATTTCTCTGGCTGACAGTATGTTTTGGAGGCATTATATGTAACGTATAAACGCACGAATTAGAAGGTAAATTTCATTGAGTTTAACTCCATCGCACGAATTTAGAGTATGAAAGAGGGGAAATAATTCCTAATGTCCTATAGCCTCCTACTTATAAGTATGGTGCACAACACACCCATAAGCAAGACTCTACTAGACACGGCTTTATAGACTCCCTAGGACTCTTGAACTCTGGGCTCTGATACCATATTTGTCATGCCCCGAGAGGGTACCCTAGGCGTGGCCGGCACTCGAAGGCCATTTCTGACCTCCGAGCGAACTACCTGGTCCAGTCACACATTCATTCAATCACATTCTCTTAGCAAAAAACTCAATTAATTATATACTGCTCATACATTAGGGCCAAAGGCCAAACAATCATCAACTCGACAAGAAATTTTAAAAGGGATACTCAAAAGAACAATTTAATATTTCTACACTCCATTCTATGAAACCTCTATCTACAACCTAGAAGGTGCCCATGACAGACCCATGGCTACCAACAATCAAGACAATGTAAATAACATCAAAACTATACGAAGGGCTTAATATCCTCCGAAACTAGGAGGACTCACCGCTAGCTGGGAGTGGGTGTGGATCTTCAATGGAGCTCCGATTGATGATCTCTAGTACCTGTCTCTGCATCATGAAACGATGCAGGCCAAATAGCGTCAGTACACGGAATGTACTGGTATGTAAAATGGCTGAATGAAATGACATAAAGGAACCATCAAACCCACTCAGAACTCAACTCAAGAGAAATAACAACTCAATCAAGTGTCCTAGGTCTAAACAAGAATATGATTTAGACGGGACCAATCACATACCATTCAACTCAATCCGACTCAGAGTTCTATCAAGACTTATGTGGGAGTTTCTCTTATCCGACAACCGTCACTTATGAGCCAGTGACAGTACAATAAGCCGACATTGTTTCCGCATTCGTTCATGCTTTTCCAGGGCATGAACGAGTCAACCAATCATGGATCCAATCCAACCAAGTCCTATAATGTCAGGACAAACATTTTGGGGAAACATCCGACTTTAACGGTTCAATCCCCTCCTACATTTGGCGATGTAGTTATTGGGTTCGAATATGGACTTTACTCTTACCCAATTCGATGGTCGATACTCCTCCCAAGACTCAATGCTCATAAAACTCCATTCAATCGACTCAATCAAATCATATCGACAAGTCTCATTTAAACCTTGTCAACTCATCCACTCTAGCAAAATCAATCATTTCTAAATCATATTTTTCAAGAGAAATTTAAAGGCACATTTATAGCAACATGTAAACATAACCAATTATTTCCTCTATCCATTTAATCAATCTTTGAAACTCATCACAACTCCAAGGCTTTAAATCAACAATTCAAGATAAGCATTATTTGTTTAAGAAAATAACATCCTTTATCATAATCCACATAGCTAAGAAAATCAATAAAACACATTTAACAACTCATCTTGATCAACTCATACTCACATAAAGACTCTTTTTGGAAGTTCTTGACTAAACCTCATCAACATAGCAAGAATCACTCTAATAGACAATAAAACTCATTTGAACACAACCCTAGCAAGAAGCTCCATTTCTATTGGCATTTATCCTCAAAGAAGGTATAGGGAACATGGGTGGACTCAACCCATATTTTAGATAGCCTTACATACCTTAGTGAAGACTTGGAGAAAACCTTGATGTTGGGCCTTCAATGGAGAACTCGAATCTTGAAGCTCTTGGAACTCTTCTTATTGGAAATGGAGAAGAAGAAGAGAGAGAGAGAGGAAAACTCCTAGGGATTTTTAGAGAGAGAGAGAGAGGCTGCAAAATATGATCTCAAAATGGTCTAGGATGATACATATATAGTTTGGGTAAGTTCCCAAATTGTCCTT
The DNA here is from genome assembly GCF_947179165.1 of Solanum dulcamara. Classification (NCBI taxonomy): domain Eukaryota; kingdom Viridiplantae; phylum Streptophyta; class Magnoliopsida; order Solanales; family Solanaceae; genus Solanum; species Solanum dulcamara. Next base: position 69,489,199 of record NC_077242.1, read on the forward strand.
TTTCAAAAAGTTTTGAAAATCGGCTAAAATGCTCCTGGCGCGATAGTGGCGCGTCGCGCCATTGCAGCGCCAGGATGATTACGCCTAAAACCTGCACATCTCATAGTGGCGCGCCACGCCAGAGACCAAACTACTGAGGCATGTTTCTAGTGCAATAGTGGCGCGTCGCGCCCTTACAGCGCCAAGCCCATGTTTCCTGGGTTCTGGAAATTTGGCTTGAAAAAACCTACACAACTTTTAGTGGCGCGTCGCGCCAAGGACCAAACTACTGAGGCATGTTTCTGGAGCGATAGTGGCGCATCGTGCCCTTACAGCGCCAAGGCTATTTCCCCAGCAGTTGCAACCCAGGCCCAAAAATGAAATTCATGTCGTGCTAGTTTGTCTTAGGATCATCATATCTTTTGACTCCGGACTTTATAATTTACATTCTTTGTGGCGTTGGAAAGAAGACTCGATGACCTTTAATTTGATAGGTCGTGGGCTACCCAGATTGTCATTTTTCAAACGATAGGGTCGCTAGAAGTCGACCCTTTATACGAACTAATCCCAATACTTAGCCATGATGAATCTCTTGGATATAATTTGGTCCTAGGGGCCCCTTGTGACCCCACATCACCTCCAACATCCTTAATTTCTCGGGGACTCATCCTAGCTCATGCATACGCTCCTAAATACTCGGGTTTGACCCTATCCGTATATAAGAAGGGTACGAATCTTAGGGAAAATTTTTGAGGGGTTTACATAACATTTCAGGTAAAACAACAAATCTATTAGCAAGGAATGGAGTAACAAAAGATAAATTTGCACCCAGATCTAATAGTGCATACACATCAAAAGAAAAGACCTTTAACATACCGGTAATGACATTGGGTACATCCTCAACCTCTTGTCTCCCATGCAAGGCGTAAAAGCAGTTGGTGCGTTGGATACCTCCTTGGACTTGTTGACCAAGAGCAATTTGGCCTTGAGTCCTACCACCACCATTTCTACAATCCTTATCATGGTGGCTCAGCTTGCCACACTTAAAGCATGTATTGGAGTCAGCTAAGCATTCCCCTTTGTGAGTCCTTCCACACTTCTTACAAGCGGGGAAAGTTTGAGTAGAAACATTCTCTCTTGGAATCATTGGTTTACCACTCTTGTCCTTGTTGAACCTTGGAGGAGGATTATTGGTGGAACCTTGTCCCACAAATCATTGCCCACCTTGGCCTTTGCTATTGTTACCAAAATCGGACCTTTGAGGGTTAAACCCTCCACCATCCACTCTAGCCTTTTTGAACCCCCTTGATCTCTCTCTAAGCTTTTCTTCTTCAATTTGTTCTGCATAAGTCATTAACCTAGAGATATCCATCTCCTTGACCAACATGGCCGTTTTGCACTCCTTAGACACCAAGCTTGAGGCACCTAAAATAAACTTGCTCATCCTAGCTCTTGGGTCGGAGACCATGAAGGGAGAAAACTTGGACAACTTAGTGAATTTGAGAGCATACTCTCTCACGCTCATACTCCCTTGATGGAGGTTGATGAACTCTTTGATTTTGGCCTCCCTTAGCTCCAATGGGAAGAAGTGGTCTAGGAAGGCACCTTTGAACTCTTCCCATCCTATCGACCCTATTTCTTCATCCCTCTCAACAACCCATTGTTCATACCGCACATGAGCCATACCTTTGAGTTGATAGGCCACTAGCTCGGCCTTCTTATTTGGTGGCACACCAATGATAGCCACAATCCGATACACCTCATTAATAAACTCCATAGGGTCCTCATCTAGTTTAGAACCATCAAACTCGGGCGTATTCATCCTTTGGAAATCCTGAATCCTAGAGGCTGGATTTTGCATTTGGGAGGAGAAACACCTAAATTCCCTTGGTTATCTATGACTTGAGCTAACAAAGTAATAACACTGCGAAACTCGGCATGGGTTACCCCATCCTCATGATGTTGGGCATTAGGAATCAGAGGAGTTTGGTCCTCATCGTCAACCCTTGCTCTTCGAGGCGCTCTTCCTCAAGTCATTATCTAAAGAACACAAAATGGGCCGTTAGTTAAAGGAAAGCTTTGGACACTCTAAGGCACGACATGAATTTGAAAAAAGTGAAAATTTTCCTAAACGCCTCATAGTCAGCTCTTTATAATTGTGGCGCGTTTCACAACCATGAACAAGACCCTATTCAATGCAGTATATTGGACTCTAAGGACCATTCAAAACCTCAGGCTTTGATACCAAGTTTGTCACGACCCAAGCCTAGGGCCTAGACGTGACATGGCGAATGAGGAACCCGAAAGTACCTCAAACAAGCCTCTTAGCATTCTTTTAGCCTTTCATAGATAATGATGATAAATAAACAAGCAGAAATCATAATAAATCTTCAAATTACATATGTCCAACAATACCTCTAACTATTAGATTTAACGGGGCTAAGACAAGTCCCTAGCTCACCCTCAATCATAATAGAAGAAATTCCATAGTAAAATATCTTAACATATCATAAACTAGAAAGATAAAGAAGTATTGTTCCCGGAACATGGGAACTCACCAAAAGTAGTCTTCAATGGAATATCAACTAGCCACGTGGAGGAGAATGAGGAGGAGCACTGATCCCTACATGGTGATATCATGTAGGCAAAAGAGTATGCATTAGTACTTTGAATGTACTAAGTATGTAAGGATGCATGAACATTGAGGAAACATTAAAACATTTATGTAATATGGAACATAATGTAATGCATGCATAATAAATCATATAGATATCCTTTAAAACATTCATTTTGTGGGAAAATAACCATAATCGACATTTAAGATCATGCGAGCTATTACATGGAATCCAACATAACCCCCTACGTTGGCCGAAGAGACCACTTGCCAGGTAGAACTCTGTCAACTTCATTTATTTCTTTAACTTTAACTTTAAGGGCTATTTATGGATCCATTAGCCTAAGCCTACAAGGGCTCCTATGTTGGCACATAGTTAATGAGACAAGGGTTTGCTACTAGGATTCCCTTACCGAATCCCACCTCAATGCCTCATTCGGTGCTAAGTCAATCCCACGGAATAGTTTAATACTTTAAAATATTCATAGAATATAACTTGAAAATTCAAATATCATATTCAGTAGAATAGCTCATTAAAACATTTGAAAATTCAAATATGCAAGAATTGTCCTTATTGCATAAAGAATCCATGATTCATATCATTTCATCATTCTTTCATTTCATAAGACTCCCTTTTTGATCATAGATATTACTTTCATAAATATTTATTTGGAGTCAAAGCTTTCAAGTCAAACTTTGTTAAAAACATAGTAAAACTAGGTGGGTTCAAATCACTTCAACTTGCAAATATGTATGTAAATAAATATACATAAATACTTTGAAATCCATTAATTAAAAATCATGCTTTAAACAACCCACTATGAATTTCAAGAACATTTAAATAGATAAATAGAGGAATTACTTGCAAACCATCAATCATACATATGAAATTATGTTGCATCTAAATAGATCAATAATTATTAGTTTAACCATGATTCATACTATTAAGTAAAAATATGAATTACTATAAGAAAATATTACTTGAAATCAAGAGACTTAATTGAAAGAGTTTTTGAACTACATGGGTGAAAGAACTCATGGATAAACACCCACATAACTTAGAGTAAAGCTTAAAGAAAATAAATATAATTTATCATATAATCAAAATAATTTAGACATGAGAGTGGAAGGAATACTCTCATTGAAGCCTTACATACCTGGAATCCGAAGCTTTAGTCAGAACCGAAAGACTTAATGAACACTCTTGAGTCCTAGTTTTTCTCCTCGCCGGAATATTTTGTGTACTACCCGGAGTATATGAATCACCGGAATAGTATTTCTTCACTGCTAAGAATTAAAACTATATTTGAGAATTTGTAAAGAAGTATATAGAGAGAAGATTTGCTTGAGAAAGCTTGATGAATAAAATGAGAAAATAAGGTGGGTATTTATAAGTGGAAAAGAGGGACCTAACATTGAATAAAATAATTATAAAAAAAAATTAAAAATTTAATGGAAAATTATGATGTCATGGATGATGTTAATTGGAGGACAATTTATGTCATGAGTGATGTCAAATGTATCTAGATCTTTCCATGGTAGGTGAAATGAGTTATCTTTGACAGAATACTCCTTTTCGGAGCTGCTTTTGAATAGGATATATTCCTTATTAGGATTTAGTATATTCATAAGAATTGTAGATATAGAAGTCTAGTTTTATGTCGTTCAAGAATAAACCAATTTGGAGCATCCTACAGTGAGATATGAATTTTCTTCTACAAATACTCCATTTCATCACAGCACACTGTCTTATAATAATTAATTTATTTGACCTACTTAACCTCCGAAACTTAAAATATAGTCTTCATAAAAGTTGTAGGTAATGATCTTGTGGTTACGCAGAAATTTGAATCACTCAATTTGGATATTCCTATGAAAACTTATGACCAAAATACAGAGGATGTATTATGTTTAGACAAATATTGAAACATCGTATACAACGTTTTTAGGGGATGTTACAATTATGATTTCTCCACTATTTTTTTCTTATTTTATTTGGGATTGATGCACCTGAGCTGAGGCTATTTCAGAAATAACCTCTCTACCTCTGCGAGGTAGTGTAAGATTTGCATACACTCTATCCTCCCAGACCCTACTTTGTGGGATTTCACTGGGTATGTTGTTGTACTAATTCCTTGTATCAAACACTTTGTGAATCACTTGAAAATTTATCACTTTGATTCAGTTCCATCACTCAGATAAAATGGGTATAAACTGTATAAGACTTACATGATATAACTGAGACAGGGTTCCGTTTTGGGAGCCCCAAAGAACTTTGCAAGGAAATCGAAAACTTCATAAAAACATACTTATTATTTTAATCTTTACTACAAGCCCAGGATAATAGGTTATTAGAAGAGTGGATTATTGTACAAGAAAGGAAGGGGAATATGTTGGAGACTTAAGACTTCTCATACTTCTCTCTCTCTAAACTTCTATTTTTCTAACTCACACAACTATCTCTTATATAGAGGCAGAAAAATTAAACAAAGGTGGGAAATCTACTATGTGACCTTATTTCCTATGGCCGACATCTTGATAAGATTCTTTAATAATGTGCATCGGGTGCTAGTGGGGCCCATCATCACATGCATTATTAATTCATCTTTTTGGACTGACAGGCAGATGCGTGCTTGTCAACAGTTTTTCCCTCTTTTGGAGGGTAGTGATAAGGGGATAGCACTCACAAGACACAAAGTTTACAAGACATAAAGTGGGCATACCCACATGGCACACTATGTACATACATTACTATTGATTCTGACCTGCTCTATTCTTTTTCTTCTTTGTTTCTGCATGTCTTCATTTCTTCAAGTATCTAAATTATGAAGGGCAATAGAGTCAAAACTCATGCCTAAGTCATCGTCTGCATATGGATCTTGAGCGTCTTCATAATTATTACTCCTATATGGTCAATATATAGGAGTAATAATGTATATGATATCAGAGCTATATAAGACTAAACTTAGTTATGATACATAACTAAGTTTAAATTATACATTTTTTCTGTGTCTTCATTATTAGCTTCTATTGATGTTGTTTTTATAGTGTATTCTAGGTTTATTATGTCTAGTTTACACATGATCTTGTTACATCCCCAATGTACTAAGGGTTTTCCACCAATTATTTTCATTTTGTCTAATATTGATATTATACTATCTAGATCTGTAGGATTTTTTATAGTTCCTATGTATGTATTCCTTTTTGGAAATTATAGAATTCTGTTTCTATATTTATTAAAGTGTAATCCTTTTCTATATCGTCTAAATATTCTTCTTCATTTAGGTTTTGTGCCGAGCAACTTCCTTTGTTACTACAATTGTCACAACAAGGCGTTACTTATTGTGCTATTATATTTTTAATTTGAGATCTTCCTTTGGTAGAGGGGTGTTCAGTTATCACTGGTGTATAAGTTGAGTTACTGAATAGCATTATTCCGTCTCTTGAGAACAAACAACTTCCACTATTTTATATAAGAAAATGTAAACATATTAGTAGGTCTGTTTTAATGTCTAAGTCTTTTGCTAGAATTTAATACATATTGTATGTGGGTTTATAAAAGCTATTACATGTATTAATAAAGATTATTTGGGCTTTTTCTATATAATGATTATAGAAGTTATATGTTCCATCCATTTGTATTGATGATATAGGTTCTCTAAACGTTTTCAGCACTTTTGCTGGTAGTATTTTTTTTACTTATAAGGCAACTGGTGCATCCAGTGTCGACTAATGCCATTATTTCTATTTCTATGTCTTTAATCTTGCTTCTTGCTAATACTTTTATAGTGCCAAATTGTTTATCTTCATTACATATGAGGCTAGTATTATTTTCTTCTATATTCATTAACTCGGTTTCTATATCATCTAGGTGTATAGTTTGTGTGTTTTCTTCTTCTACCTTTTTACCCCTTTTCAAGGTATACCAATCGTTGTTCTAATTCATTTATCCTAGTTTCTAAGGTTAGTAACCGAGTCTTCTATTGATTCTTTTTGTTTCCCTATTGAGGTCTGCTCTTGTTGTTTCCTTATTTTAATATTTAATTTGGCTTCTATGCAAGTTATACATGCTTCCATGTAACTGTAACATCCCCTAAAAACGTTGTATACGATGTTTCAATATTTGTCTAAACATAATACATCCTCTGTATTTTGGTCATAAGTTTTCATAGGAATATCCAAATTGAGTGATTCAAATTTCTGCGTAACCACAAGATCATTACCTACAACATTTATGAAGACTATATTTTAAGTTTCGGAGGTTAAGTAGGTCAAATAAATTAATTATTATAAGACAGTGTGCTGTGATGAAATGGAGTATTTGTAGAAGAAAATTCATATCTCACTGTAGGATGCTCCAAATTGGTTTATTCTTGAACGACATAAAACTAGACTTCTATATCTACAATTCTTATGAATATACTAAATCCTAATAAGGAATATATCTTATTCAAAAGCAGCTCCGAAAAGGAGTATTCTGTCAAAGATAACTCATTTCACCTACCATGGAAAGATCTAGATACATTTGACATCACTCATGACATAAATTGTCCTCCAATTAACATCATCCATGACATCATAATTTTCCATTAAATTTTTAATTTTTTTTTATAATTATTTTATTCAATGTTAGGTCCCTCTTTTCCACCTATAAATACCCACCTTATTTTCTCATTTTATTCATCAAGCTTTCTCAAGCAAATCTTCTCTCTATATACTTCTTTACAAATTCTCAAATATAGTTTTAATTCTTAGCAGTGAAGAAATACTATTCCGGTGATTCATATACTCCGGGTAGTACACAAAATATTCCGGCGAGGAGAAAAACTAGGACTCAAGAGTGTTCATTAAGTCTTTCAGTTCTGACTAAAGCTTCGGATTCCAGGTATGTAAGGCTTCAATGAGAGTATTTCTTCCACTCTCATGTCTAAATTATTTTGATTATATGATAAATTATATTTATTTTCTTTAAGCTTTACTCTAAGTTATGTGGGTGTTTATCCATGAGTTCTTTCACCCATGTAGTTCAAAAACTCTTTCAATTAAGTCTCTTGATTTCAAGTAATATTTTCTTATAGTAATTCATATTTTTACTTAATAGTATGAATCATGGTTAAACTAATAATTATTGATCTATTTAGATGCAACATAATTTCATATGTATGATTGATGGTTTGCAAGTAATTCCTCTATTTATCTATTTAAAGGTTCTTGAAATTCATAGTGGGTTGTTTAAAGCATGATTTTTAATTAATGGATTTCAAAGTATTTATGTATATTTATTTACATACATATTTGCAAGTTAAAGTGATTTGAACCCACCTAGTTTTACTATGTTTTTAACAAAGTTTGACTTGAAAGCTTTGACTCCAAATAAATATTTATGAAAGTAATATCTATGATAAAAAAGGAAGTCTTATAAAATGAAAGAATGATGAAATGATATGAATCATGGATTCTTTATGCAATAAGGACAATTCTTGCATATTTGAATTTTCAAATGTTTTAATGAGCTATTCTACTGAATATGATATTTGAATTTTCAAGTTATATTCTATGAATATTTTAAAGTATTAAACTATTCCGTGGGATTGACTTAGCACCGAATGAGGCATTGAGGTGGGATTCGGTAAGGGAATCCTAGTAGCAAACCCTTGTCTCATTAACTATGTGCCAACATAGGAGCCCTTGTAGGCTTAGGCTAATGGATCCATAAATAGCCCTTAAAGTTAAAGTTAAAGAAATAAATGAAGTTGACAGAGTTCTACCTGGCAAGTGGTCTCTTCGGCCAACGTAGGGGGTTATGTTGGATTCCATGTAATAGCTCGCATGATCTTAAATGTCGATTATGGTTATTTTCCCACAAAATGAATGTTTTAAAGGATATCTATATGATTTATTATGCATGCATTACATTATGTTCCATATTACATAAATGTTTTAATGTTTCCTCAATGTTCATGCATCCTTACATACTTAGTACATTCAAAGTACTAATGCATACTCTTTTGCCTACATGATATCACCATGTAGGGATCAGTGCTCCTCCTCATTCTCCTCCACGTGGCTAGTTGATATTCCATTGAAGACTACTTTTGGTGAGTTCCCATGTTCCGGGAACAATACTTCTTTATCTTTCTAGTTTATGATATGTTAAGATATTTTACTATGGAATTTCTTCTATTATGATTGAGGGTGAGCTAGGGACTTGTCTTAGCCCCGTTAAATCTAATAGTTAGAGGTATTGTTGGACATATGTAATTTGAAGATTTATTATGATTTCTGCTTGTTTATTTATCATCATTATCTATGAAAGGCTAAAAGAATGCTAAGAGGCTTGTTTGAGGTACTTTCGGGTTCCTCATTCGCCATGTCACGTCTAGGCCCTAGGCTTGGGTCGTGACAGTAACACTGTTGACATTTGGCTCTATTTGTTTTGCTAGCGTACCATATACATATTCTACATTGGTTTCTGTCTATACCCTTATTTCTTTCAAAGATATGACTGCATTCTGTACCTATATTCATCATTGTACTTAATTGCAAGTCTTCTAGATTTAACATTCTTCTTTCTATTCCTATTTCATTTATGAGGTTATCTTCTTCAGAATCAGAGGATTCGAATTGAGCCTGCTCTGCTATTTTGATACTCATTATGGGGTATATGCTCTCTGTATCTGACATATATTCATCTACATTTAGAAGTTTTTCTTGTAGTTCTTCCACTAATTGAGAATTCCTAGTTTTACTATTATTTCGTTTAGGACATGTATTAGCTAAATGTTCGATACTACCACATGTATAACATTCTAATTTAGTTCTATAGTTTCTATCAGTTCTGTATTTTCTAACATGTCTATCTTTATTCAAATAAGGTTTTTTAGCTGAAGACTTTTTTAAGTAGTATTTTTTGCATCTATGTTGTTGTTGATTATAATAAGGTCGTCTTTTTTTTTTTTGTGGTTTTTTATCATAACTTTGGGCTGTGTATATTACTGATTTACAGAAGTTCATTTCATTTTTCTTGTACTATGCATTGTGTTAGGTGCTGGACTAGTTCTTTGGAAAAGACTAGCACCGTGAGCAGTTGTAGCTTCATTCATTAGGGCTTTATAGCTTAGTATGGACTCTATATCTTCTATATCATCTAATGATTCTAAGTTATTTTTCGTTTGATAACATTCGTCTAAGTATTTTGAGTCTTCTATCCTATATGCTAAGTTATCTTCTCTCTTTGGGCATATTCTAAAATGTTCAATAGTCTCTAAAATATCTATTTTACCCTTTTTGCATCCTTTACATTTAAATACACTATACTCGTTCTCTTTGTATAATCTTTTTGCTGTCTAGATAACTTTGTCTACTTCATATCCTTCTTGGATTAGTTCTATGTTCATTAGCGTTTCTTCGTGTTCTGTGGCTATTGTACTTTCAGTGTCTATGTCGTCCATTTGATTTTGGCTAACATAATTATAGTCTGTAAACCTTATTTCGGTTTCTCCTTTAGAACTGGTATACATAAGATGATTTTCTGGTGCGAACACTTTAGGCTTACTTAATTTATCTAAATTCTATTCTAGGCCTGCATACTTTTCTAGATTAATTTTAATTGGTTTTATTAATCTTATCCCTTTGTTTCCCATTACTTCTACGACATCATTAACTTGAAGTTTGAACTTGGTATTACTATTTAGGGTCATTTTTCCTATAAAACCTCACACATTAACAAATTGTTTCCGTTGTTCATTTCTTCATATCCTTTGGTTTGTATTCTTATCTTAATGTGCTTACTAAATTTCTTTAAGTTGATTAAAAATATCGGGCTGAGGTAGAATATCCCTCCATTGTTTGTCATATCTACTTTAGTTAGACCTATTATGGACTTTTTTAAGTCTGATCATCTATCATCATATAATACTATTAAGACTTTAAATCCCAAATTCTTTCTGATTAATCCTTTTATTCCTATTACTATTAATCCTAAGTGCATTAACATTATTTTAGGGTTCTTAATTGTCTTTAGGAAAGTAGAGTTAACTAAGTTTAGGGTTGAAAAACTTTCTCATATGGCTGATATTTGTTCTTTTCTATAATGTCTATATAGTTGATTGTCTCTTGAGAAACATCTGACATTGTATAACGTCTTAGGGTTTAATAATTTTAACTGATTTTGTTGGAATATTTGTAAATCTTTGTCTACATCTATTATTTCATTTAACTCTTGATTTTGGTCATCACTAGGGTATCTTTTGGATAAAATTCTGGATATAGAATAATTTCTAATTCTATTGTCTGAAAAACTTACCCTTTGTTGGTTTCCTTGACTACTTTCTCCTGGTGTTTTTCTTGATCCATGTGAAAGAAAGTTCATGGTTGTGATTTTTTAACTAATTGTTGTTTTTCTTTTTGTGGGGTTATTTCTATCCTTTATAATTCACTAATTAACTGGTCTATCTCTGTATTGTTAGGTACCTGCCTTTTAGGTTGTTTTTCTTTGACTAATTTATCAATTTTGATATATAGTTCTATTAGCAAGGCTATTATTGTGTTATTTTATTTTACTATAACTTTGTCACTAATGCTAGTAGGAATATGTGTTGAAAATCCTACTGGGTCTTGGTGATATTTTACTACTGTTTCTAAGGCTTTCTTATAGTTTATGTCTTCTTCACTCATGAAAGGGAGATTTCTTCTAGTCTTTTTATTATTATAGTCAAGTCTCTGACTTCTGCAGCTATATGGTCTATTTTTTCAGTAATTTTAGTTATTACTAGGGTATTTTGAACTTCTAATTCTTTAGGTTTTTCAATAATTGTCTTTACTAATTTTTCTATTTCTATTTTTGTAGGTATTTTCTCAAGGTTGAACTTAGTATTAAGATATTGAAGTTTTCTATCTACTTCTAGTTGTTGGGATTTGAGAAAATCAAAGTTTTCTTCTAATTTATTTATAATCTTAGTTTTTTTGTTTAAGGTAGTTTCTATAGTTTCTAAGAGGCGTATTACTGTCTTATCTTTGGGTATTATCACTAAAGTTTATAATTAAATCTACTAGAGTATTATGATGTTTATCTTCAGAGTGTAGTATGTGTTCACCTTGTGCAAAATTACACCTAATAGTATTTGTTTTGTGTAAAGCTCTATATTTCTTTTTTGGATGTATTCGTACATCTAAATATTCAAGATGTTTTAATGAATTTTTTTTATCCTAACGAATTTACCTTCCAAATCACTTCCTATAATTCTACTCTGTATGTACTAAATCGAATGTCTTCCTGTATGCTAGAAATTTCTTTAAATAATTCTACTCTAAGCTCAGTCTGTTGTTTATATATGGCTTCTGTAGTGTACGGTTGCACCTAAAATACTGGTTTATTGAGTTGTTCTTTTAACCATGCAAGGTTCTTTTTAAGTTCAAATCTAAATTTCCTTTCGTCGTGTATCCAGTTTTGTCTTAATCTAATTCTTTTTACGTATTCTAGGGGCATGTAGACTATGTTTTATCCTAATGGAATAGATTGAAGTATTTCTTTATATCGTCTAATCCTAATATTAGAATATTTGATTTGTAATTTTAAAGCTTCTAATTGTCTTTGTAAGTATATTGTATGTTGGTCTGGATGATATAGTTTGTATTGGTCTATAATTTGTCTTAACTCTATTTTAGACTTTGTTATTTCAGAGTTGTGCTGTCATTCGTCTTGGAGCCACCTGTGTACTTGTTTGTATCTTTGAAATATGAGTTGATTTTGCATGAAATATTAGAAGGCTTTTTATCCTAGTTGGTGGGCTTTATCACTTATGCGCATATTACACCATCTAATTTATACATACGTGTAACACCTCAAAAATTTACACGCTAGGATTCAGACCATTCTTCGTATGCGTTTAGGTTTGAACTCAGATTTCAAATTTGTATATATGAGTTAGGATCAATTCCTAAATAATTAAAGTGTATTAGATGTGATTTAGGGTCATAAGGGATCCCTAAAACCAAGCCAAGTCAAAAGAATTCATCTCAGCTAAGTTTTCAAATGAGGTCATATAAGGGTCAACTTCAAACGATCATATCGCATAGAATATAACTAATTGGGTGCCCCCTGACTATCAAATTAAAGGTCTTTGAGTATTCTTTCCAATGCCACCAAGATTGTATTTTTTGGAGTTAGGACTACAGACTATCACTGCAGGAATTTTAGGCCTGGACTATCACTGCAGGAATTTTGGGCTTGGGGTTCCAGTGGCGCTCGGCGCCACTATAGCACCCGAAACTAGCCTCAGTAGTTTGTCCCTTGGCGAAACGCACCACTGTTGCACTTGCAGGTTTTTTGGCCCATTTTTCTAGAATTTTGATGAAGGACAACTTGGACTTTTTCCCTAAACATATATACACGATGTTGGAACATTTTTGGGGTTAAACTTTGCACATTTTCACCTCCAAAGAACCCTAACCTTCACCCTCTTCTCTCTCAATTCATCTCCAATAAGATTTGCCCTAAAATAATTCAAGGATTCAAGCTTCCTATTGAAGACCTAACATCAAGGTTTCTTCAAAATCTACACTAAGGTATGTAAGGCTACTCAAAACATGGGTTGAATCCACCCATGTGCCCTACATCTTCTTTGAGATTGAATGTTCATAAGAATGGAGTTTCTTGATAGATTTATGTCCAAATGAGTCTTTTTCGTCTATTAACTTAATTTTTGTTATGTTGATGTTGTTGAGTCAAGAAATTGATAAATGCTTCATGTTGATATGAGTTTATTGATATGAGTTGTTAAATATATTTTTGTTAAAAACTTAAATATGTTGATTATCTTAAATTGTTGATTTAGAGTCTTTGAGTCTTGATGAGTCCCCAAAATATTGGTGAAATGAACGAAGAAATGATTGGATAGGATTAAATGTTGTCATAAATGCATATCTAAACTACTCTTGAAAGATGTGATTGGGATTGATTGGATAGTATGATTGGTTGAGATGTTGATTGCGATAAAATTAATGAATTGACGAGGGTCCAAATGAGACTTGTAGATATGATTAGATTGAGTTGATTGTATAGAGTTTTATGAACATTGAGTCTTGGGAGGAGTATTGAGAACCGAATTGTGTAAGAGTAAGTAATACTCGAATCCAATAACTATGTCGCCAAACGTAAGAGGGAATTGGACCATTAAAGTCGGATGTTTCCCAAATTATTGTCCTGACATGATAGGACTTGATTGGTTAATTTATTCATACCCTGGCAAGGTATGAACGGACATGGCAACAACGTCGGCTTGTTGTACTATCACTGGTTCATAAGTGATAGTTGTCGGATAAGAGAAACTCTCATATAGGTCTTGATAGTACTCTGAGTCAGATTGGGATGGATTGGGTTGAATTATATGTAATTGGTCTTGTCTAAATCATATATTTTTATTTAGACTCAGGACATCTTGATTGAGTTGTTCCTTCTTCTAAGTTAAGATTCTGAGTTGATTTGATTCTATCTTGATGTTTGTTTCATTCGGCCATTTTACATACTCGTACATTCCACGTACTAACGCCACTTGGCCTGCATCATTTCATAATGCATAGAAAGGTACTAGAGATCATCAATCGGCGCACCATTGAAGATATATTCACTTCCAGCTAGTTGGTGAGTCCTCCCTATTTCTGGAGGATACCGCAGTTATCTTTTCAACTTTGAGTTTGTTTTCATTTATTTTGATTTGTGGTAGCCATGAACCTGTCATTGGCACCTCTTGGATTCTTGATAGTGGCTTCATAGACTAGAGTGTGGATGATGTTGAATTATTCATTTTGACTAGTTTTATTCTTACTAGATGTTGATTGAATATGTGGTTGGCCCTTGGACTTAATTATGAATAGTATTCTTGTAATTTGAGTCTTCCGCTAATAGAATATGACTGAATAGAAGTGTGATTGGACCAAGTGGTTCACTTGAAGGCCAGCAATGGTTTTTGAGTGCCAGCCACGTCTAGGGTACCCCTCCCGGGGTGTGACAATACGTGTCTAAATTATAAGAAGATTCAATATTAAGGAGTCCATATATATGAAGACATTCGATTTAGTACATACAAAGTAGTTATTATTATAGTCAAGTCTCTAACTTCTGCAGTTATATGGTCTATTTGTTCAGTAATTTTAGTTATTACTAGGGTATTTTGAACTTCTTCTCCCTGTGTGCTGCTTGCTCTGATACCAGTCTATAGAGGTCTTGTTTCGTCTGATTCAACCGTTTATATTCCAATATAAATTTTTTAACTTTCTTTGTGTTTCTTTAAAAGGCTGTATATTTTTTAGTGGTCTTCACATTAATTGTCCGCAGAAACTTCTCGGTCTGATACCAAAATTAAAATGATTTAAATTGAAATAGTTTTTCTGATTAACCAGAAAGAATTTGGGATCTAAAGTCTTAATAGTATTATATGATGATAGATGGTCAGACTTAAATGTAACACCCCCCAAAAATTTTAGCTAAGATTCGAACATTTCTTCACATGAGTGTAGACTTGGACCGGAGGACTTGTAATTTTACACATGAGTTAGGATCAATTCCTAAGTAATTGAAGAGTGTTAGATGTGTTTAGGGGTCATAAGGGATCTCTAACACCAAGTCGAGTCCAAAGAACTCCAATCGATTAAGTTTTCGGGTGAGTTAGTATTAGGGTCAACTTCAAATGAGCATATCTCCTAGAATATAATGAACTAGATGGACCACAACCTACAAAATTAAAGGTCTTTGAATCTTCTTTCCAACTACATCAAGATTACATTTTTTCGAGTTCGGAGTCAAACGTTATTACCATTTTACTACAGACTAGTACTGCAGGAATTTCAAACCTGGGCGACTCCTGCAGGAAATTAGGCTTGGCGCTCCAGTGGCACGATGTGCCACTATAGCGCCAGAAAATAACCTCAGTAGTTTAGTCCTTGGCGCGACACTCCACTATTAGATATGCAGGGTTTTAAACCTATTTTGGCTTGGCATTGCAGTGGCGCGATGCGCCACTATAGCGCTAGCAAGATTTTTGTCCAGTTTTCCAGATTTTTGAAGAGGGGCAACTTGGACTTTTTCCTAATTATATATACACCATCCTTGGATGTTTTGGACCATTTTTCAGTCCTCTCTCTCTAAAAAGCCCTAATATTTTCTCTCTCTTCTTCTTCTTCTTTAAGTCCTTCTCCAACAAAGATTGCCTTCAAGAGTTTCAAGGATTCAAGTCTCCCATTGAAGACCTAACATCAAGGATTCTTCAAAGTCTTCAAACAAGGTATGTAAGGCTAACCTAAAATATGAATTGAGTTCTTCCATATGCCCATAGATGTGTTGGATAGGAGTTGTGAAAGTGTTGCCTTCTAAGAAGGTTTTCTTGAAAGTTTTCCTAAACTATAGAATGTTTTTAGATACTATTGGTTGATTGATGTTTTTAATGACTTGAGTTACTAAATAGTTATCTTTCATAATTATTAACTACAAATGGATCTTGGTATATAGATTTATAGGTATTGACGATATTCTTGAGTTGAGTTTGTTGAGAGTATGAATTCATGTTTCATTCACATGAACCTGAGATGAGATTTCTTTGTCCTAATTGTCTTGAGGTTGAGGTGGATGGTTTTGTGTATATATGTATTGATTGGGTTGAATAAAATTATATATGATTGGATAGTTAAGAATGTCCTTTCGCTTCTATAAATTGAACATAGGACTAAAATAAGGATTTTGGAGTAGATGTTTGATGATAATGTGAACGATGATATTTGATGATGATGTGAATGAAGAGGTTATGTTGATGAGGATGTTATGTGATGAAGTGAATTGGAGTCTAATGTGATTATGTGATATGTGAATTGCATAATTTGAGTTGATTGGAGTCTTATGAATATTTTGAAAATAAATGATCTTTTGAGAAGGAGCTTTAAATAAATAATTTGTGAACCTTTTTGCATAAACTATTTATACACTATTTTGAGTCTATAGAATAATTATTTTCATCTTTGATTTAAAAATGAGTTTAAGTGTGAGTTGAGTTTGAGAAGCCTCTAAATTATCATTTTTTGAACATGAATATTCTGAGTACAAGTGAGTTGAGTATTTTTACTTTAAAATATCAATTTTTGAGATTGAGTTGAGATTTTATAAATTTTAAAGAGAAGAGATTGATGATTCGAGATGAGTCGATTTGAAAAGAGTCCAATGAGACTAAATGAGTTGATTTGAAAGAGTCCAATGAGACTAAATGAGAATTTTGAGTATTTTACTCACTTGATAGATATGAGCATATTGAGTCTTGGGAGGAGTATCGAGCACCGAATTGGGTAAGAGTATAGTCCATACTCGAACCAATAAACTACGTCGCCAAACGTAGGAGAGGATTGAACCGTTAAAGTTGGATGTTTCCCATTTTATTGTCCTGACATTATAGGACTTGGTTGGATTGGATCCATGATTGGTTGATTCGTTCATACCCTGGCAAGGTATGAATGGAGGCGGCAACAATGTCGGCTTGTTGTACTATCACTCGCTCATATGGTGATGGTTGTCAGTTAGAGAAACTTCCAATTGAATGGATTATGCTTGATATGATTGGTTTGATGATGATTGTAGGTGATTGAGTTGAATTGTAAAACATTACATAATTTAATTTGCATATTTATAGAGTTGAGTCCTTTGAGTTGATTATTGAGTTGATGGTATATGATTGGATTGGATTAGATAAATTGTGATTGGATTGAATAGAATGGTATGTGACTAGATTGGATTTGATTATTGAGTGAATGTTGAGTTGATTGTATATAATCAGATTGGGTTAGATGAATTGTGAGTAGATTGGATTGGATCGGATTGTACATGGTTGAAAGGGATCTAATTATAAATGATTTGATTGAACTGTACTATACATGATTGGATTGGATTGTATGGTATATGATTGGTCTCTGTCTAAGCTGTATTCTTACTTTAGATTTATGACGCCTTATTTGAGTCTCTCTTATCTTTCTGATTTGAGATATATTGACCGATGTTATTCTTTCTTGAGGTATGTTTCATTCTACCATATTACATACTCGTACATTCTACGTACTGATGTCCATTTGGACCTGCATCATTTCATGATGCAGAGACAGGTTTAAGAGATCGTCAATAGGAGCACCATTGAGGATCTATACACACCCAGCGTATTGGTGAGTCCTTCCCCACTTTCGGAGGACACTGCTTATGTAATCTTGCATCGAGTTAGTCCCCATTTTTATTTGAGGTAGCCATGAACATGTCATTGGCACCAATTAGATAGTAGTGATAGAGGCTTCATAGACTAGATAGTGATGGGTCGATTAAGTATTTCTATCCTTGAGTTATTCTTGTCAAACTATTTTTTTTGATAAATATTTTAGTTGATCTGTTGGCCCATGGCCTTTACTCTTTGAGTTGGATGGGTGATTTGAGTTGTCCGCTAAATTATTCTTTATTTTTAAACCTTTCGCTGAATAAATGAATAAACGGATGTGTGATCAAGCTATGTGGTTCGCTTGAGAGTCAGAAATGGTTCCTGAATGCCGGTCACGTCTAGGGTACCCTCTCGGCGTGTGACATTAAAAAAGTCCATAATAGGTCTAATTTAAATAGATATGACAAACAATGGAGGGATATTCTATCTCAGCCCGGACTTTTTAATCAACTTCAAGGAATTCGGCAAACATATTAAAATTTTCTTTCGTCATGTATCTAGTTTTGTCTTAATGATATTCTTTTTAAAGGAAATTTATATCTAAACTTAAAAAGAACATCTGAAATACTGGTTTATCGAGTAACGCTCCCTTTTTGCATCCTTTACATTTGAACCGGACTAGATGTATCTGGATTTGATATAGTAGATTTCTTAACATTCAGAGGGGAATGTACACCCCTCTCATCCATTTTTGGTTGAGATGGAGAACTCATTTTGGGGGTCTGAGTACCTGTGTCCGTCTTAGGAACAAACTTTCCTTGAAAAGTCTCAAGGTATTTCATAAGTCTCATATTTTCTTGGATAAGAGTCTCATTTTTGGTATTTAA
This sequence comes from Solanum dulcamara, assembly GCF_947179165.1. Lineage (NCBI taxonomy): Eukaryota > Viridiplantae > Streptophyta > Magnoliopsida > Solanales > Solanaceae > Solanum > Solanum dulcamara. The sequence continues at coordinate 69,507,855 of NC_077242.1, forward strand.
TCTTTTAAAGGCTTCAGTCATAGTGGAACAATGGTCACAAAAAATTATTTTATTAGTGTCTTTTTGGATGTTGTATTGGGGTGTTTAGTTTTGGCTTTGTCTGAGGGCTGGTGAGATGTAGTAATTTGGACCAAGTATTCCTCTGACATAGTCTAAAGCTTCTATGAAGTTATTAAAACCTTTAAAAAAAGGATTTTTAACCCCATTTATTGAGTCTATCACTTCTAACCATGTTTAAAAAATACCATTTGTTTTACCATGTATGACAACATAAAATTTAAATTTATTTTCTCTATTTTTATCTGAAAAATATTGACACAAAGCATTATTTGCAGCTATAAAGTGTTTAGTGTCTTGTTTATTATAAACTATCCATAGATTATCAACTAGGCATTTCTGAGTTTTATCTAAATTACAGTCTGGTAGTATTTTAAAATATAAGTTACATTGAGGATAAGAAATTACAGAAGTAAATTCTTTCCATCATCTCAATTGTACCTTGGGGTCTAAAATTAGTCTTGATTAGTAGTGTCTGAGCGTATGAGCCTGATTGGGATACGCCCTTGCCTTTGTCTGCTAGCTGTTGGCCAGTTGGTGTCATGCTGAAATATAATTTATTTAATTAGTCTTAAGTTCTAATCTACTCAACTGATCTGCTAAACTATTATCTTTTCCTTTTACATATTCAAAGACTTTGTTATGTCAGAGTTGTGCTGTAATTCGTCTTGGAGCCACCTGTGTATTTGTTTGTATCTTTGAAATATAGGTTGATTTTGCATGAAAGATTAGAAGGTTTTTTATCCTAGTTGGTAGGCTTTATCACTTATGCGCATATTATACCATCTAATTCTATTGTTACTATATCTTATATCAGTTTTTTGACTTTGAATTTCCCACTTTAAAGTACTTATAAGGTATCTTTGGACTATTTTTTCTTCTTGTTTAAACCAGTTATGATTTCTAGACTATATTGTTATATATTGATATGACATCCATCTTTAATAATGCGCATCAAGTGTGCCCCATCGTCACATGCATTATTAATTTGTCTTTTTGGATTGACAAACAGACATGTGCTTGTCAACAGTTTTTCCCTCTTTTGGAGAATAGTGATAAAGGGACAGCACTCACAAGACACAAAGTTTACATGACATAAAGTGGCATACCCACATGGCACACTATGTACATACATATATATATATACATATTAAGTTCGTTTATTCTTTCTCAAAGCAAATATTAAGTCTGTTTTACTCCAAATTGAATCTGAGCTATTTTGTATCTAAAGAATTCTCAAAAATAATGTGCAATTTTTATCCTGAAAATGAAGCACCAAATCTTCATCCAATATTCAACCAAACCACTACGCCCACAATCCCCAACTAGATAAGATCAACTACATGAATCCTCTTAATCCATTATACTTCAATATAGCATCACAGTTAGCTATTTTTATATAATAGTGTACTTAGTATTAATCTATTTTAAAATGCCAAGATTCATTTTTTTTCAAACACTAATTCCCTTGTATTCCCCTTGTAGTTCTTGTCATATGTTGGTTAATGTATTTCGATTATCACACTATTTTGTTGTTGTTATTGCTTCACTCATGTAGACTTTATACTGCTTTTCTTATTAACCATTATGCTTTCTCCACTATTTTTTTCTTCTTTTATTTGGGATTGATGCACGGTGAAGGTCTTTCATAAACAAACTCTCTACCTCTGCAAGGTAGTGGTAAGATCTGCGTACACTCTATCCTCCTCAGACTCTACTTTGTGGGATATCACTGGGTATGTTGTTGTACTAATTCCTTGAATCAAACACTTAGTGAATCACTTGAAAATTTATCACTTTGATTCAGTTCCATCACTCAGATAAAATAGGAATTAATAAATATCCTTAAAGCACTTTAATCCTAAGAACTGAAAACCCCGAAATTTGAATAGCATGATAAAAAAATATTTATCCTTAGCAACTATCCACATACAAAAACAATCCAAGAAAAGCTTTCTAAAATAAGAAAAAGAAAACAGAATTTTGTGTCCTTACTCTGTTCTCTCTTAAAACCTAACACTCAAAGTCCTGTATTCAGCAGCTAAAAAACCCAGTAATGCTTCAGAGAATATTTGTTTTGAAAAAAAAAAATCATAGTCCAACAAAATTGATTAGTAACACTTTCTTCATAAAGTTGAAGCATCCAAACTGAATGAAAATCCAATTCGTAATTCATAATTAATATCATTCGAAACTACTAATTCACAGAGAGGAATTAAGATTCGGTTTTATTTACAAAAAAAATAACCGAGAAACGGGGATGTTTACAATCATAGAGAAGAAGCTTACGAATACAAATTTGCCGGTAAAGGGAGATCGGCGCCAAAGAGTCCGCCGGAGATATGAGTCAAGGTGGTAGACAATTAGAGAGTCGTGGGAGATTAAAAAGAAATTAGACTCCCAGGAAAGAAACCTAGTTATATAATTTTTGGCTTGGGCTTGGGCTTAAGCATATTATATCTATATATGGACTCCTTAATATTTAAAATATATTTTATTTTTACCATATATTTGAGGATTTCTTAATTTTAAATACGGAGAAGGGCCTAAAATACTTTTAAAGTAGTAATATTGGTACAAAAATACCCTTCGTTTACCTTTTGGCCTCAAAATACCCTTGGGGTTAACCTTTATGGCTCTATTCTACCCTTTTCTCAAACAGAATATTTAGTCCACTTAATTAAAATTTTATTTATTACGTGGAACTATGTGATTCGTTGGTTAATTTAATTAACTATAACTAATTAATCCAATCCAAAACTCGGATACAACTCCCTTAAAAATCCAACCCTCCCACTTGTATGGAGTGCTTGTTAATGTATTCACCGATCATAAGAGCCTGCAATATGTCTTCAGCCAGAAGGAACTCAACCTGAGGCAAAGAAGATGGCTTGAGCTACTCAAGGACTACGACATGAGCATCCTCTACTATCCAGGTAAAGCTAATGTTGTTGCTAATGCTCTTAGCAGGTTGTCCATGGGTAGCACTGCCCATGTGGAAAAGGGAAAGAGGGAATTGGCGAAGGAGGTACATCGATTAGCCCGATTGGGAGTTCAACTCGAAGAGAACAATGAAGGTGGAGTAAATGTAAGAGATGGGGCCACATCCTCACTTGTAGCAGAGGTAAAGGAGAAACAAGATCAGGATCCCATCCTCCTCCGGCTGAAGGAAGTTGTTCACAAACAAGGGGTGATGGTTTTCACCAAAAGGGGAGATGGTGTGTTGAGGTACCGAAGTAGATTGTGTGTACCTGATGTCGATGATGTTCGAGACAGGATTATGGCCGAAATGCATAGTTCCAGATACTCTATTCATCCAGGCTCCACGAAAATGTACCATGACTTGAGGGAAATCTATTGGTGGAGTGGGATGAAGAGGGATATTACGAAATTTGTTTCCAAGTGCCCGAATTAAAGGCCATGTGGTTTAGCCCAAAACAGAGGAATTCCAGAATGGAAGTGGGAGATGATCAACATGGACTTTATTACAGGCTTGCCGAAGTCCCGAAAGCAACATGATTCCATTTGGGTGATTGTAGATAGAATGACGAAATCAGCTCACTTCTTGGCGGTTAAGACTACTGACACCGCAGAAGATTATGCAAAGTTATATATACAAGAGATCATCAGATTGCACGGGGTCCCTTTGTCTATCATCTCAAACAGAGGAGCTCAATTCACTTCTCAATTTTGGAAATCCTTTCAGAAGGGATTAGGTTCGAGGGTGAACTTGAGTACAGCCTTCCATCCCCAGACAGATGGCCAAGCAAAGCGCACCATTCAGACATTAGAAGATATGTTGAGGGCATGTGTGCTTGACTTCAAGGGAAATTGGGATGATCACTTGCCTCTCATAGAGTTTGCATATAACAATAGCTATCATGCAAGCATTCAAATGGCTCCTTATGAAGCCTTGTATGGGAGGAGGTGTAGATCGCCCATTAGGTGGTTTGAAGTTGGTGAAGCCGAGTTGATTGGGCCCGATTTTGTTCATCAAGCCATGGAGAAGGTACGAGTTATTTGAGAGAGGCTAAAGACAGCCCAAAGCCGCCAAAAATCTTACACCGACATGAGGAGGAGAGACTTAGAGTTTGAGGTGGGTGATTGGGTGTATTTGAAAGTATCACCCATGAAGGGTGTCATGAGGTTTGGAAAGAAGGGGAAACTTAGTCCTCGATATATTGGTCCGTACCAAATTTTGAGGCGGATTGGGAGTATTGCTTATGAGTTGGATTTACCCTCAAAGCTAGCTTCTATTCATCCGATGTTCCATGTTTCAATGTTGAAAAAGTGCTTGGGCGATCCCTCGTTGGTAGTCCCTATTGATAGCGTTGGAATTAAGGATAGCTTATCCTATGAAGAAGTTCCGGTCCAAATTCTTGATCGTCAAATTCGCAAATTGAGGAACAAAGAGGTCGCCTCAGTCAAAGTCCTGTGGAGGAATCAATTTGTTGAGGAAGCCACATGGAAAGCGGAGGAATCCATGAGATCTAAATATCCCCATCTATTCGTGCCTACCGAGGAGAATGTTGAAGGTAACGACATTTCCTTAACTTGAATTCATTAGTGCATTTTGAGTTTTGATTGATATTTGTTTGAAAATTTGATTGATTGAATGACTGAATGTTGATTGTGATCTGTACCCTGAGTCCATTCTTAGTCACTCGTTATTCGAGGATGAATGATCCCAAGGGGAAGATAATGTAACACCCCTCAAAAATTTTCCTAAGATTCGGACCCTTTTTGTATTCGTGTAGGGTCTAACTCAATTATTTCAAAGTGTGTGCTTGAGTTAAGATGAGTCCCCAAGTAATTAAAAAGTGTTGGAGGTGATATGGGGTCACGGGGGAACCCTAGGACCAAGCTAAGACCAAGAAGGTTCGTCGCGGCTATGTTTTAGGACGAGTTTGTATGAAGAGTCGACTTCTAACGACCCTATCTTTTGAGAGATGGAAATATAGGTGGCCCAAGACCTATTAAATTAAAGGTCATTGAGTCTTCTTTCCAACGCCACCAAGAATGTAAATTTTGTAGTTCGGAGTCGAAAGATATGGCGATCCTAAGATGAACGAGCACAACAGAGATTTTTAGGCCTAGGGGTTCAACTACTGGAAATCTGGGCTTGGTGCCATAGTGGAGCGATGCGCCACTATCGCGCCAGGAACATGCCTCAGTAGTTTGGCCCCTGGCGCGACGCGCCACTAAAAGTTGTACAGGGTTTTTCAGGCCAAATTTCCAGAACTCAGAACAATGGCCTTGGCGCTGTAAGGGCGCAACGCGCCACTATCGCGCCAGAAACATGCCTCAGTAGTTTGGTCTCTAGCGCGGAGCGCCACTACGAGGTGTGCAGGTTTTAGGTGAATTCAGCCTGGCGCTGCAATGGCGCAACGCGCCACTATCGCGCCAGGTGCGTTTTTAGCCTATTTTCAGAACTTTGGAGGAGGAGCAATTTGGAAACTTACCCAAATTATATATATGTTACTCTTGGTCTTTTGGGAACACATTTTTGCAGCCTCACTCTCTCTCTAAAAAGTCCTAGGAGCTTCTCTCTCTCTTCTTCTTCTTCTTCTCCATTCCCAACAAAAAGAGTCCAAGAGCTTCAAGATTTGAGTCCTCCATTGAAGACCCAACCACAAGGTTTTCTTCAAGTCTTCACTAAGGTATGTAAGGCTATCTAAAACGTGGGTTGAGTCCACCCATGTGCCCTACTCTTGCTTTGAGGTTAGATGTTCATGAAAATAGAGTTTCTTAGTATGGTTTATGCTTGTATGAACTTTGTCCCCTATGTATTTGATTCTATATGTGTTGATGTTGTTGAGCCAAATAGTTCCTAAATTGAGCCTTTATGTGTGTATGAGTCGATGAAGATGAAGTTGTTAAATATGTTTTATTAATCCCCTTAACTATGTAGATCATGATAAAGGATGTTATTTTCTTGAAAATGTTGCTCAATATGAAATGTCAATTTAAAGTCTTGAAATTGTGATAAGCCTCAAAGATTTTCTCAAATGGATGAAAGAAATGATTGATTATATCTAGATGATGCTATATATGTGTATTTAAATTTCTTTTGGAGATGTGATTGAGATTGATCGGATAGTATGATTGGAAGAGATTGATTGTGATAGAGTTGATGAGTTGACAAGGTTGTAATGAGATTTGTCGACATGATTTGATTGAGTTGATTGGATGGAGTTTTATGAGCATTGAGTCTTGGGAGAAGTATCGAGCACCGAATTGGGCAAGAGTATAGTCCATACTCGAACCCAATACCTATGTTGCCAAACGTAAGGGGGATTGAACCGTTAAAGTCGGATGTTTCCCCGAGAGATTTGTCCTGACATTATAGGACTTGGTTGGATTGGATACATAAGTGTTTGATTCGTTCATACCCTGGCAAAGTATGAACGGGCGTGGCAACAACGTCGTTTTGTTGTACCTTCACTGGCTCATAAGTGATGGTTGTTGGATAAGAGAAACTCCCAAATAGGTCTTTATAGTACTCTAAGTCGGTTGAGTTGAGCGAGTTGCTATATGTTTATGAGTTAGTCCTGTCTAAACTATTTCTTGTGTAGACTTAGGACATTTGAGTGAGTTGTCCTGTATGTATATATATATATATGAGTTGAGATCCTGAGTTGACTGATTCTTCCTTGATGTTCATTACATTCGGCCATTTTACATACTCGTACATTCCATGTACTGACGTCATTTGGCCTGCATCATTTCATGATGCAGAGACAGGTACTAGAGATCATCAACCGGCGCTCCGTTGAAGATCCACATACACTTTCGGCTAGTTGGTGAGTCCTCCTAGTTTCCGGAGGATGTTGAGCCTTCTTGTATAGTTTTGTTGTCATTTCCCTTATTTGGTTGTTGGTAGCCATGGACTTTTCATTGGCACCTCTTGGACTTAGATAGAGGCTTCATAGACTGGAGTGTGGGGAGGTTGAACGGTTATTTTTTAGGAGTCTTATTTTATGTGTTTGTTGAGTTGATAAATGTTTGGCCTTCGGCCTTATATTGTGAATAGCATTTTATTAATTAAGTTTCCGCTAAGAGAATGTGATTGAATGAAGGTGTGACTGGACCAGGTGGTTCGCTCAGAGGTCAGAGATGGCCTTCGAGTGCCGATTACGTCTAGGGTACCCTCCCAGGGCGTGACAGCGTGTTCTTGGCGCGATAGTGGCGCATCGCGCCCTTACAGCGCCAAGCCCAAGTTTTCTGGGTTCTGGAAAATGGGCTTGAAAAACCCTGCTACCCAATAGTGGCGCGTCGCGCCAGGGACCAAACTACTGAGGCATGTTCCTGGCGCGATAGTGGCGCGTCGCGCCACTGTGGCGCCAAGCCCAGTTTTTCAGCAATTGCAACCCAAGCCTGAAATCCCTGTCGTGCTAGTGCGTCTTAGGATCGTCATATCTTTTGACTCCGAACTCCAAAAATTACATTCTTGGTGGCGTTGGAAAGAAGACTCGACGACCTTTAATTTAATAGGCGTGGGCCACCCAGATTGTCGTCTTTCAAAAGATAGGATCATTAGAAGTCGACCCCTCATATGAACTCATCCTAAACCTTAGCCACGACGAATCCTTTGGATTTAGCTTGGTCCTAGGGGTCCTTCGTGACCCCACGTCACCTCTAGCACTTCTCAATTTCTCAAGGACTCGTCTTAACTCCTGCAAATGCTCCACAATACTCGAGTTCGACCCTTATACTAACTCGTCCGAAAATTTAATCGATTGGAGTTCTTTGGACTCGACTTGGTGTTAGAGATCCCTTATGACCCCTAAACACATCTAACACACTTCAAATACTTAGGAATTAATCCTAACTCATGTGTAGAATTACAAGTCCTCTGGTCCGAGTCTACCCACACGTGAAGAAATGTTCGAGTCTTTGCGAAAAAAAATTCGGGGTGTCACAATCAACCTGTTGAACCTTCAAGTGCAGTTGCTGATGAGGATGATATCTGAAGCTAGGACTAGGCTTCAAGCAAAGAAGATGTAGATTCGACCAACTGGTACTAGGAGAATTGACTCCAAGGTTGATGAAAATGGTGTGAGCATGCCTACTAATCTTCCATACGCACCAAGAAAGTTGGGTTGGAAAGGGAAAGAAGGTATGACTTCAAATCAATTGACAGTTGAAAAGGAGAAAAGAATTGGCAAATTGAAGGCAAAAAGGGGGGGGGGGAAGCAGTAGGGAAGATGTCGTTACTTATGTAGTAGGTTTTTTGTTTTCAGTGTTATGTAATGGCATAATGAAACTTAATATTTTGCTTTTTTGATGTTAATCCATCTTGAACAAGTGACTGTAATTTTTGTGGGTTCAAAATATATGACAATTCCGTTACTAGTTAGCTATGAAGATGTCTTAATATGTTTCTTTACAAAGTTGGTTGTGAGTTGCAAAGCTTTTGTAACATGGAGCTTAGTTTTAGTGAGTAACATTTTTGTTTTCTGGTTGTGTTCAGTTGGTTCTCATGTGATGTTTGAAGTGTTGGAAGCATAGAAGCTAATTCCACATATATCATTTTGGATTGAATTTGTACATAGACTAATTTATTTTCTGATCACGAGCGAGCTTGACAACAAGGATAACATTACATCACAATTAACCTTAACCTGCAACTTGCTAACATTACATCACAATTAATCTTAACCTGCAGATTGCTAGCGTTACAAACATTACAAAATAGTCATACAACTAACTAACCTAATAAACTAAACTAACAACGTAAGAACTTCTGGGAATGAAGACAAGATGGACTACATCAACTTGGCAGCCACAAAACCAACAATAATACCCCAAGAGATTAGAAGCAAGCTTATCAATTGATTGCTTTCAACCTCGATTTCAGTACATTATCATCCAAGTTCTTCAAATTTGCACCTTCAATACCATGCTTCAACTCTTAGAGCCCGTTTGGATTGGCTTTAAGTTAGTCAAAACCAACTTAAAACCCCTTTTCAGCTTTTGGATGTGTTTGCTTAATGCTAACTTTAAGTCAGAAAGTTGTTAAAGTCAGTCAAAAATGAAAAGTTAGGATTCCTAACTTTTTTTTTTCTAAGTGTTAAAGTCATTTTCTTTGACCATGAAAATTACTTTTATATCCCTTATATTTTAACTAAATTCCAAACTACCCTTTTTATTTTTTAACCCTAAAATTCACATAATTTTTCTCATTTAAGCACTTTTATCCAAACACTCAACTGCTTATTTATAAAAATAACTTTCAGCACTTTAAAGTTCTAAAAACACTTCATACATAAAAGTTACTTTTTTTAAGCTCATCCAAACGGGCTCTTAGTTTGAAACTTTATCCTCCAAATTTGAACTTTCAAAAAAAGTCCTATCATTCAAGTTTGAACCATTGTTGGGTTTATAAATTTCAACGCAACCCATATCCTTCAAGATCTTCTTCAATTGGTTTCTTTCATTCTGAATTGAATCTAATTCAGTTTTTTGATTGTGAATCAGCAACGACACATGACTTGGAATTTTACTGTCGATCCAATTCCAATAACCACAAGATAATGAGCTAGGAAGATGACATTTCAAGAATCGACGTCCACCATTCGCAGGGGTCATAGCTGTTAACATTTTTGCTATCAATCCACACTTACATGTATGGGACTCAACTTGTTGAGGAGAAGAAACAGAAGAAGATGCCAACATTTAAACAAGAAGCTTTTTCAAGAACCCTAATAAGAAGAGAGGAAGATGTCTTCACATCGTCACATGAAATTTGTCTTCACCAGAAATTTGCAGCTTACCTGAAGATTGAAGTAGAATAGCGATTATCTTCAGAAATTTGTCTTCAGATCGCGTTCTATTGTTGAAGAAGAAAGCTTCTTTCAGGAAGGGTATTATGTTGGGTTTTCCCCTTTTAGATTAATGGGTTTAGTGGGAGGCTCAGGTTTTTAAGGGGGTTGGATCCGGGTTTTGGGTTTCGGGTTGGGTTAATTAGTTATAGTTAATTAAATTAACCAAGGAATCACATAGTGCCATGTAATAAATAAAATTTTAATTAAGTGGACTAAATATTCTGTTTGAGAAAAGGGTAGAATAGAGCCATAAAGGTTAACCCCAAGGGTATTTTGAGGCCAAAAGTTAAACGAAGAATATTTTTGTATCAATATCAATACTTTAAGGGTATTTTAGGCCCTTCTCCGTTTTAAATATTATGAAAATAATTAAATAATTTTAAAAATAGTGAAAAGACGATTTTTTCTAAAGCGAAATCTTTTAATGAATGACAAAAAGTTCAATCAATATTATTAAGGAACTTCGTGCTTTTAGTATAGTGTGTATATATATATATATATATGGGTTTTCTTGTTACTCACGTTAGAATCTGACTAATCTAAATTTGCGCTATATAGAACTCCATTAAAAAAAAGCACTCCCTTATATATATATATATATATATATGTGTGTGTGGATTTTCTTGTTACTCACGTTAGAATTTGACTAATCTAAATTTGCGCGATATAGAACTCCATTAAAAAAAAAAAAAGCACTCCCTACATTATTTATATCTAAATCTCAAAATCAAAGGCCTGTAATCAATGGCTTAAGCATAGTTGCACTAGACTTATGTGAATACTGTCGTGTATTTGGATCAATTTCATTAAATTAATACATAATTATTATTTGTATATTATATTCTTGATTAATATTTTTCTCAGTTTATTTTCATAGTGCCATGTAATAAATAAAATTTTAATTAAGTGGACTAAATATTCTATTTGAGAAAAGGGTAGAATAGAGCTATAAAGGTTAATCCCAAGGGTATTTTGAGGTCAAAAGGTAAACGAAGAATATTTTTGTATCAATATCAATACTTTAAGGGTATTTTAGGCCCTTTCCGTTTTAAATATTATGAAAATAATTAAATAATTTTAAAAATAGTGAAAAGACGATTTTTTCTAAAGCGAAATCTTTTAATGAATGACAAAAAGTTCAATCAATATTATTAAGGAACTTCGTGCTTTTAGTATAATATATATATGGGTTTTCTTGTTACTCACGTTAGAATCTGACTAATCTAAATTTGCGCGATATAGAACTCCATTAAAAAAAAAGCACTCCCTACATTTTTTATATCTAAATCTCAAAATCAAGGCCGGTAATCAATGGCTTAAGCATAGTTGCACTAGACTTATGTGAATACTGTCGTGTATTTGGATCAATTTCATTAAATTAATACATAATTATTATTTGTCTATTATATTCTTGATTAATATTTTTCCGCCGGGGGTTGGACGGGTACTCCCCAAAGAATAAGATTTTCTGCTAGATGTTCATTTTTATTTGTTTATATTGAATTTTTCACGTTTTTTTAAAAAAATTCTTTCCGTTTGAACCTTTTAATCTTGATTTGATTTAATGATAGATGTTTTAATCTTGACTTGATTTGATGTCAAATATCAAATAGGAATCTGGTTTGAACCTTTTATAACAAAATATATTTAAAAAAAAAAAACAATGTGAAAACACTCAAAGTGAAAGAAAAAATAACAAAAGGAAAACATATACGAGGTCAAAATCTTAGCAGGTCAAAGCTTGCCCTGTCCTATCCTACCCCAACTCATCTACATCCCTATTGAAGTATACGGTTAAAGTTTTTGAAATTAATTACATATTCAAATTATTTAAAAATTTTATAGATTACAATAATTAATAATATAAAATGTTTTCAAAAAATTAATCAACAAAAAAAACTTTTTAAATTCTCCAAAGGTAACAAATGGAGTATTTTAATAAAATTGACTTCTTTAAATAGTACATGAATTAATCTAATGTGTCAAAATAACAAGAACTATGCAATGTATCAAGAGAAAAAGTAAATATATGTTGGGAGTACACGTCTCTGCTTTCCATAATAATCGTGCACATATAATTCATATTAGTTTGACTATAAATGGTCTACCAAAAATAGTTTATTTACCTTCACAAGATAAATAAGATTGCGACCGCATCACTCTTTTCAAACTTCATTTATAGATATATTAAATATGTTATTATTTTGTAATTACAGTTATTAATTTATGTACACAAAATATGTTGCAAATAGTAAGTTAATTGAATCAATATCACTGATGGAATGTAGTACGATAGCATGTCATATTTTTGCGAAAGTGCCTATAAGTAGACTTGACATAGGAAATCCTGGTTTAAACATATACTAATACGATCAAACCTCTCTATAGTGATAGTGTTTGTCTGAACATTTTATGACTATTATAATAAGGTGATTTTATTTATGTATATTGATATTTGACATTTAAATCTCTGTTATAAGCAAAAGTATGCAAAAAAAAATAGTTTACTGATTCTGTCATCAAAAAGAAGGAATGTATTTATTAACTAGTTTAACCAAAAAAAACAGAATGTAAAATGACAATTGACAAACATCACTAGTTTTTCTGGAGTTATGACCATCATTAATGGATACCATTTAAATAGATTTTTTTTCCTATTATATATTGATATTTAAAATTTATTATGTGCATGACATTAATGATGATTACCATAAATATTTTAATATTTTATTTTATACATATTGTAATGTGGCTTTTGTTTGTCAAAGGTTTGGAAGCCACAAATGTTGAAATTTGACAATCAGATTTGTCAAAGATTTGGCATACTTGATAAGGTTCACATTTAGCAATCATAAATGTCAAAGATTTGATAGACACAATATTTGATATATTCACACTAAGATGTTAAATTTTTGTATCTTCAAATGATATCATCCATGACATCAAGCAATCCATTGTTTCTCTATAAATAGAAAAGTTGACCATTAGTTGAAACACACCTTGAAGCATATGAAAACATTTCATTACTTTCTTTCTTTGTATTTTCATTAAGAGTTATTTTGTAAGAGAGTAGTTAGTGTTGGGAAACACTTGTGTGAACCCTTTCTTTGGAGTGATCTTGTGAGGTTATTCTCTTGGGGTATTTGGGATTAATTAGAGTATTTACTCTAATTTTGTACTCTTATTGATATGGTAAAATCCTCCTCTCCGCCTATGGACTAGGTCACACCTACTTCACCACGTAAAATTTGTGTCTTCTTTATTTGCCTCTACTTTAGTTATTATCAACTTACTATTGTCTTTGGTATTGTCATTATAAGATTATTTGGTTAAATTCCGCATTACCCAAGTTCTCAATCCTGACACATATTATACTTATAAAAATTTATTACACATTATTCTAGTATGATTGTTATAATAGCGTAATTTTATAAAGAGTATACTATTATAACTAATATCATTTCTATTATAGGTAGAATATTGTTATAGAGAAATAAAATATGGTGACATGAAAAATCAATTCTGGAAAAAATTATATTGTTATAGTGAAATGTTGTTATAACAAATGACTGTTATAGAGATGTTTGACTATATCTACCACTTCTAAACTTTAGAACTACTGGATTTCTATTAGGCAAAACTACCTAATTAGACATACATTCATGATATATCTACTAATTTAAATAATTACTTATTATTCATTTATTTATTAATTATGTACCACATTAGGGTGAGATACATGAGTTGTTAGAAATAGATTTGTCTCACTTAATTATCTTCCTAATTTAATCTTTCACTCCAAATCAACCCTCTCCGAATTTTCCCCCTCCCACATTCATCAAAGAGAAGCCGCCTTATCCGTCATTGAAACACAAGCTGGAGACGTATCAACCTATATTCCCACCAATGTGATTCCTATTATTGATGGACAAATCTGTTTCGAAGGTTTTTATACTCCATGGAAAGGTTTTTAATGCTTGGAAAATTATATATTAATTTATTATTCACCAAGTACAAGCATTTTTGTCAAGCTCCGGGAGAGTACCCTAGACGTAACCGGCACTTAGGAACCAATTCTGGCTCCCAAGCGAACCACATAGCTTGATCACACATCCGTTCATTCAATCAATCAGTGGAAGACAAAAAAATAAAGAGAATATTCGGTGGGCAACTCAAAACATCAACCTAACCCAAAGAATAAAGGCCATGGGCCAACAAATCTACTCTACTATTTGTCATAAAAAAATAGTTTGACAAGAATAATTTAAGAAATGAAATACTCAATCGACCCTTCACTATCTAGTCTATGAAGCCTCTATCACTACTATCTAATTGGTGCCAATGACATGTTCATGACTACCTCAAATCAAAATGAAAAGGGCTAACTCGATGCAAGAATGATATAAGCGGTGTCCTCCGGATGTAGGGAAGGACTCACCAATGCGCTGAGTGTGTATAGATCCTCAATGGTGCTCCTATTGACGATCTCTTAAATCTGCCTCTGCATCATGAAACGATGCAGGTCCAAATGGATGTCAGTACGTGGAATGTACGAGTATGTAATATGACAGAATGAAACATACCTCAAGGAAGAATAACGTTGGTTAAAATATCTCCGAATCAGAAAGATAAGAGAAACTCAATCAAAGTCTAAAGTAAGAATACATTTTTAGACAAAGACCAATCATATACCATACAATCCAATCCAATCCAATCATATACAATACAGTTCAATCAAATCATTTATAATTCTATCCCATCTAATCCAATCACGTATCCAATCCAATCCGATCACATACCATCAACTCTAATTCAATCACATATTATCTAATCCAATCCAATCACATATCCAACCCAATCCAATCACATACCCAATCCAATCCAATCAAGTCATATGCAATCAACTCAATTCAATAGATATGCAAATTAGAATTATGCAATGTTTTACAATTCAACTCAATCATCTGCAATCACAATTAAACCAATCATATCAAGCACAATCCATATAATTGGGAGTTTCTCTAATCGGCAACTATTACCATATGAGCGAGTGATAGTACAACAAGCCGACGTTGTTGTCGCGTCCGTTCATACCTTGCCAGGGTATGAACGAATCAATCAATCATGGATCCAATCCAACCAAGTCCTATAATGTCAGGATAATAAAATGGGAAACATCCAACTTTAACGGTTTGATCCCATGGAAAGCATCCGACTTTAATGGTTCCATCCCCTCCTACGTTTGGCGACGTAGTTTATTGGTTCGAGTATGGGCTATACTCTTACCCAATTCGGTGCTCGATACTCCCCCCAAGACTCAATATGCTCATATCTATCAAATGAGTAAGATACTCAAAATACTCATTTAGCCTCTTAGGACTTAGTTTCAAATCGACTCATTTAGTCTCATTGGACTCTTTTCAAATCAACTCATCTCAATCATCAAACTCTTCTCTTCAAATTTGATACCATCTCAACTCAATGGATGTAGAAAATATTATGTACATTTGAAATATAATTCCAACTCCTCAACTCAACTCAAAATAGATGCTTTAATGTAAAAATACTCAACTCATTTATACTCAAAATACTTGTGTTCAAAAATAATTAAAAGACTTCTCAAACTCAACTCATGCTTAAACTCTTTTTGAATCATAGATGAAAATAATTACTCTTTAAACTCAAAATAGTGTATGAATAGTTTATGCAAAAATGTTTCCAAAATCATTTATTTTCGAAATATTCATAAGACTCCAACCACATCAAATTAGGTAAATCACATATCACATAATCACATTAGACTCCAATCCACTTCATCATACAACATCCTCATCAACATAACCTCTTCATTCACATCATCGTCAAATACCATTATTCACATTGTCATCAAACATCATCATCACATCACCATCATCATCAAACATTATCATTACATCATTGTCAAATATCATCATCACATCAATCGTCAAACATCTACTCCAAAATCTTTAATTTAGTCCTATGTTCAATTTATGGAAGCAAAAGGACATTCTTAACTATCCAATTCATTCTTTTCATTCCAATCAATACATATATACACAAAACTATCCACCTCAACCTCAAGACAATTATGACAAAGAAATCTCATCTCGGGTTCATGTGAATGAAATATGAATCCATACTCTCAACAAACTCAACTCAAGAATATCGTCAATACCTATAAATCTATATACCAAGATCCATTTGTAGTCAATAATTATGAAATATAACTATTTAGTAACTCAAGTCATTAAAATCATCCATCAATTTCTAGCATATGAAAATATTCTAGGGTTTAGGAAAATTTCAAGGAAAATCTTCATAAAAGGTTGGAATCTTTCACAACTTCTACCTAACACATCTATGGGCATATGGAAGAACTCAATCCATATTTTAGGTTAGCCTTACATACCTTAGTGAAGACTTAAAGAAAACTTTGTGGTTGGGTCTTCAATGGAGAACTCGAATCTTAAAACTCTTGGAACAATTCTTTGTTAAAGAAGGACTTGGAGAAGAAGAAGAGGAAGAGAGAGGATCTTTCTAGGGCTTTTCTAGAGAGAGAGGGGCTGAAAATATGTCCCCAAAATATTCAAGGATGATACATATATAATTTAGGACAAATTCCCAAATTGCCCTTTCTCCAAAATTCTGAAAAATAGGCTGAAAACGTTCTGGCGCGATAGTGGCACATCGCGCCATTGCAGCGCCAGGTCGATTAGGCCTAAAACCTGCACACCCGTTAGTGGCACGCCGCACCAAGGACCAAACTATTGAGGCATGTTCTTGGTGCGATAGTGACGTGTCGCGCCCTTACAACGCCAAGCCCAAGTTTTCTGGGTTCTGGAAAATAGGCTCGAAAAACCCTGCTACCCAATAGTGGCGCGTCGTGCCAGGGACCAAACTACTGAGGCATGTTCTTGGCGCGATAGTGGCGCGTCGCGCCCTTGCGGCGCCAAGGCCATATTCCCAGCAGTTGCAATCCAGGCCTAAAATTCCTGTTGAGCTAGTTCGTCTTAGGATCGTCATATCTTTTTACTTCGAACTCAAAAAATTACATTCTTGGTGGCATTGGAAAGAAGACTCGAAGACCTTTAATTTGGTAGGTCGTGGTCCATCCAGTTCATTATATTCTAGGAGATATACTCGTTTGAAGTTGACCTTAATACTAACTCACCCAAAAACTTAATCGATTGGAGTTCTTTGGACTCGACTTGGTGTTAGAGATCCCTCATGACCCCTAAACACATCTAACACACTTCAATTACTTAGGAATTGATCCTAACTCATGTGTAAAATTACAAGTCCTCCGGTCCGAGTCTACACTTACGTGAAGAAATGTTCGAATCTTAGCGAAAAATTTTGGGGGGTGTTACAATTTTGTACAATTCAATCAAGTAAATGAAGTGAAGGCAACATTGAAGGTTCACGTGATGATTGAAAAGTGATTAAATTTGGATGAAGTAGATTGTGAATTGTGATGAGATGTGCATCGGAAAGTTGAAGGCAACAACTTATTGACTGAACATATAACATATTATAAGTAGGCCAGAGTTATTGGTTAGGAGTCGTTGTGAAGGTCGGAGTTATTGATTTACCTTTTCTTCTCTATATTATTTATGCTTTTTTGGGGATGATTTGTTGTATTTCCTCCATGTCTATGTAAAGCTAAGCTTTTCGTTCTAGAATTGTGGTTCTTTCGTGATTGTTGTTAAAATTATTTAGATCTATTGGTTTTCCATTATTGAGTTTTTTCTTTTTCTTGGTCTCAATTGTTTGATCATCTTGCAGATACTATTTGTGGCTCATTAATTTGACTCAGAAGAGAAAATTTGCGAGCTTAATAAGAAAAAGTAAAGCTTGTTTGTGAATCTCATAGGGAGGGGGAATCGTTTTGCTAACGTGTATAGGAATATACCCATTAGCCTTGTTTAGTTGATACAGAAGAAATATATATGTAATTCAGTATTGACTAACGACCATAAGAATATAGGCGTTAGAAATAATTGAGTAGTCGATCTAAGAGTTATCGACATGTTCAATTAATTAGTGATATCATCTGCGCAACTATTAACTTAGGAAAGTAAGTAAGTATACAATTGGATAGCAACAAGATTGTTAATTTGCCATGACCAATCACTGTTTTAATCATCGCATTTTGTGCATGAAATACATATTGCAAAACTTTATCAAAATAAGTAATAATTAGCAAAGTAGTTCCAAAATATTGTGTAATCTAACCCCAATATAACATAAAATCGTATATGCACATAACATTCTGTGCTTCATATTAATTTGTTATACAAAATATTCATCTTAATTGATATACGCTATAATAACAGTAATATCATCAATTTTTCCTCCTTTGTGTGTTTGACTAAGGCCT
This sequence comes from Solanum dulcamara, assembly GCF_947179165.1. Classification (NCBI taxonomy): domain Eukaryota; kingdom Viridiplantae; phylum Streptophyta; class Magnoliopsida; order Solanales; family Solanaceae; genus Solanum; species Solanum dulcamara. Next base: position 69,526,140 of record NC_077242.1, read on the forward strand.
TCCCTCTTAGCTGTTTTTGCATATGGTGTATCTGCAAATCTATCAAATGAGTTATACCACACAACCTTTCCAATTTTTCCAACCAACTCCTCTGCTTTTAACTTCCTATTAATCCCTTTTCGAACAATTTTCTCAATCTCACTTTCATTCATATTATCAAGCATCCCATCCGTCTCAACAATCAAAATATCATCTTTTTCGACGATTAATTCCATCTCCTGAGCAATACTAGGATTATCCTTGTACTTCCCCAATTGATACGGACACCCAAATCCCTTTTGTTGTATCTGCGACTTGTATATAATTTTTCCCTTCCTGATTAGAAAAAATCCACTATCACCAACATTAGCAACATATAAAGTGTTCTTTTTCTTGTCTAAAGTTATAATACAAGTCGTAAACGATCCTTCAAAAATTGTATTTTTGTAAGCTGTTTTCAAGGCTTGAACCAGTTAAAAAGAACATTTCTGATGTTGAAATCCCACATTTCTGCCAGAGGCTGTTTTCAAGCCTTGGAAACAGCATCTGGCAGAAATGCAAGATAAGACTGCGTACAATAGACCCTTGTGGTCAGACCCTTTCTCGAACCCTGCGCATAGCGGGAGCTTAGTGCACCGGGCCGCCCTTTTAATTGAATTTCTCATAAGCTTTCTCGCGTAAATTCCAGCATTGATTCCCAGTTTAGCCCAATAACCAACGCCATCAGCGACACCAATAGTTTGGTATGATTCATAGATGAAGTGTGCATCTTCGCCTAATAGTTTCTTTGGGTTATTTTTGGGTATGTATAGAGATGCAGCCACCATTTTTAGGCATGGTAATTTGTTGATGTTGAAAAAATCATCATCAACTTTCTTGAATGAATATTGATGATCAATATGACCTAATGATGATGATATGCAAGCAGCCATATTTGTTGCAAAACTTTGGAAAATAAGAAATATGAGGTGATGAAAGTAGTGCTTGAAGGTTTACTAATAATATATACACGTTGTATTCCTAGTTAGAATAGGTTATGCAAAAACAATTTTAGCGAACTTATTATAATAGATACGCGTAGTAATGAATTGCTATTTTCTATAAAATTAATCAAAACCAAAATATCAAATCATTGTTCAATTACGTACTATCAAGGAGATTTCTTATAGCCATGGTAGCTCAAAGATGGAGTCTTATCACCCTCATAATTCTCCTATGTATATCTCGGAAGACAATTAAAAAGTTCATCTCACCGACTATTGGATGGAATAAAACTGATCCAAAAACAGGCAAAGCATTCATTGTAAACATAGAAAATTGCGTAGACCTTTCGTTTACTCCAATGTCAATAGAAGTGTATGAAGAAAGATATTGGATTATTCATCAATGCACCCATGATTTCTATTTACAAATCTATGGTTATGAATACACAGGTAGGTGGCCAATATTAGAATTCTACGAAGCCTTAAAAGCAAGTTCTGATTTTCAAGAATAATGAAACGGCACTAACACAACATATTTGTTCTTTAGCAAAGTTAATGACAGCGTTTCTCATATAAAAAGGCCTTTTAGATTATTTTCATCTCTAGTAGAATTATGCTTAGCTTTAGATCCAACTATGATCATCCATCAATATTGTCCTTATTTCTTCTTAACCATGTAATTATATGTATTCGCTATTAACCGTATTTGAGATACTTGCAAGTGAGATATCAAGAACAATGTTGTCGTTTTGATTTTGAAGCCATTTTGGGGAAGAAGGTCCCAAATTGCAAGACAAAAAAAAATACTCAAAAAGAATATTCCTGATTCGCTTTTATATTTTTTCTTTATTTCTTCAAGATAGTCTTTTTCCTTTATACATGTCAACTAAAATATATGGATATAGTTGTTCAAAACTCCAAAAAAAAAAAAAGAGAAAAATTGAATCTTTGATATCAAATCATCAATTTTATATTAACTTTTTTTTTTTGAATTGAAATCACCAAGTGAGAAAGAGGCTTAGGATCGGTAAATCAACAATAAATTATAATTGTTGATATTCAAGTTGATTATAGAATTTATGTGCGACGCGAAAAATAAAACAATGGGTAGATCAAAATATATGCATTGTTTGTATTTGTATATTCTCATCAATATTTTATTTTAGTAGTATTTAAATTATGGTACAGGGTAGTTAGTAGTGTAGTGTTTTCTGGCTTAGGGTGGATGGTGTTTGCGAGGGTACTAGTTTATCAGTGTTTATAGTTAGTTGTTTGTTAATAATAATATACCCTAGTATGTTGTTTATGGCATTTTGATTATCACATTACTTTATTGATTATCACATGATTTTATTACTTTTGCGTTGTTTTTTGTTCTCTTTATTGTCTTCTTTTTTATACCGAAATTTGTTGCACTTGAATCAACGGTCTTCCGGAAACAGCCTCTCTACCTTCATGAGGTAGTGATAAGGTCTCCATATATTTTACCATCCCCAAACCTCACTTGTGGGATTTCACTGAGTATGTTGTTGTTTAACTTATTAATATTTAAATTTGCATTATATGTTTGAAGATTTTTTCTATGAAAGGATTCCTTACTTTGTTGATTCGTATATGATAATCATCAATTGTTTTCAAGAACTTACACTTCTTTTTAATTGTTTATAACTCAAGTATGTTACTAAATAATTTTTTATATATAGATTTATTAAGAAAAATGATAAATATGCACCATTTGTTAGACGATAAGAATATATACACACTATATTTTTAACGAGAGGAATATCCGTTCTAAATCGCAAAATTGAGCGGTACCTTGCCCCTTATTACTCTTCAAGTCAAGATCGATTTGAAATGCAAGACAACATTAGCTGTTTAAAAACAAACTCATAAATATATTTGCTAACAAAATTAGTTTTAAGTAGAAGAATCTCTATCCATATGTGTATATATAGCATATGAAAGTATTATTGGTTTTTGATTTTTTTACTTTACTGTGGTTGTTAATGGATATGCATATAAAAAAGATATACTAACATATTGTATAGGGGGTTTTGGTCCCTCCTTACACTATAATTGAGTTAATACATCATCCACTACAAAGAAATTAAAAGAAAGTAAGGAAAGCTTATGCACAGTTTTATGCTCATATATAGTGCAGATTTTATTTTTTTTACCTTATTATTTAAAGTGTGTTTTTGTATATCAATACCAACATAGTTTTGACTTTTAATGTCAATGACGAAATTTGTTTACTATATTTAATTTAGCTGCTTAATTGTTACTTTGATGGTGAGTTATCATGTTCCTCTTTAAGTACATGTTTTATTTTAAAAAAATTTACATTGTTTTTTATAAAAATTGCTACTTAATAATATGATGTACACACAATAATTTACTCTTTTTACATATATTTATTATTAATAACATGATACACACATGCACGTAGACTTAACTAGTTACCAAGATTATATAGGCAAATGAAGATATTGATATATATAATTGAAAGACTTGTATCACTGAATTAAGTAGAAACAATAGTATAAAAAAAATAAAATAGGCGGCCACAATCTATGTTAGTGAAGGACATCCTCAATGTGTTAAAGTCAAAGGCGATATAATAAAATTATTGTGCCCAAACACCTAATATGCTAAAAGGTAGCTTACTACTATCTGCACTTTGTACCGACAAGCAGAAATGGTCAGGTTCATCTTGTCGAAATAAATTTTCAGTAGCAAACTTCATTTTAGCATTTTCAACAAAATGAAATGCTATAGTCAGAAGGTTTTTAACATCCTGAATGATAGTTCCAAGATAACAAAGCTCGTTTGGTCTTGAGCTTATATATTCTTTCAAGGTCGTACCAATAACAGATCTAATTTCCTCCTTCAATTTATTGAATGCCACATCAGGCAAATAAGTTGAAGGAGCCCAGCTATCAACAAGCATTCCACCTTGATAATCGACCCTCTTGAATATGTTTGGATCGATGTCAAGAAACTTGTCTCCGACACTGATTTTTTCTAAGGTTATATAGTATTTGCCTATAAGCATAAACATGGGAGTGGAGGCTGCTATAATTATAGGCTCTCCTCCCAAAACTAATGTGTTTGAATCATAGTCTGTATCATTTATATTGTCGATACAATAGGAAAATCCAGTATAATTTAGTTGAGAAACCAAAGAGAAGCTTGTTGTCCAAGTCCAAGAACTCTTCTACAACGATCTGCACCTCTAGAATATTTTGATGAACATCCAAACATAAGACGATTGATAGTCACTTCAGTTCCATTACTTGAATCAAATGTCACAACTTCAGAAGCAAGATTTCCTTCAGTCCGACCTGTTGCATATTTATAAAAATACTCACATCTCCTCGTCGGAACACCACATTGCCCTCTAAGCATTATAAAATCACACACAGGTGTGTCACAAAATACATCTTCAACATATGATGAAGATTCTATAGTGAACCTGGTGAGCCTTCACCACCAATGGTGGGGCCACAATGAACCCAAAGTAATAAACTACCAGTGTCCATGATAAGAATTTGTGGCACAGTAGGTGTGCCAATCTTTAATGGAACAAGAAACTCGGAGGTATAGATTGGGTAAATCTGAAATTTATCGCCATTTTTTTCTAGATCATGGTCAATCATAAGCTTTGAAATGCGAGCCTCTGATCTCATATCCATTCTTCTCACACGATCTTCGAGTGTGAGTTTTGGGTCATAAAACGGCGACTTCCTTGAGTCACGGTGAATTATTTTTATCATTAGACTATTACTTGTGGTCTGCTGATCACGTTTGGGTGTGGTTAGATGAATTTGTAGTAACAATAAGAATGCTACAAGAAACAATTTCATCATCTTGGGAAGTACGTATTTGATAGGTAAGGTCATGTTGAGCTTCTTTTTCTTTCCTTTGAAAACTAGCTAGAGACAAGTAATAAAATGAAAATGGGGTGCATTGAGTCATGTGGACAATTTGGTTTTATAGGTGTATAATTTTTTCTGGTCTAATTGGGGATGGATGGTTTTGTGTGATTCAACAACTTTAGTACATGCAGAAAGTTTGAGTTCTTGTCATCAGAGCATACATTTTGGGTGTACAACAACTTTGGTATATGGTTTTGAATTACTTTTTTTGTTGAGCGATAAATAAATTAATCTTTGCTTGAACGTATAAAATTGAATAAATAAATTCACTTAGGTAGGTAAAATGTATAGTGAATTACATTTTGATTTCATTAGGTGTAAATATGTAATACTAATAATTCCTTAATTATAGACAAACCCTTTAATGAGCAATAAATACTTCTTTCATTTATTTTTACTAGTCCAGATTTACATATCCTACATGAATAATAAATAGAATGAAAATTTTACTATATTATTCTTTGAATATAATAAATTTAATATTTTGGAAATTGTATTAGGATATGACTATAATCAATATAAGGATAAAATAGAAACGAAGTGATAGATTATCTCTTAATTTTCTAAAGTAAAAATCGACAAATATTTTTGATATAATGGACAATTAAAAAATTGGATGGAGGGAGTACTTTGTAAATCAGTATTTGCATTGTTTTTTTTTAATGTGTTAAAAGTCCCTTGTAGTTTTGTTCTTAGTTGTTTATGTTAGTTTTGCGTAAAGCGTGGATATATTCTCTAGTTTTACATACTTTCCATCACTCAATTTCCAAATAAATTGGTAGTGTAATATTTATTATTTAAAAATATGTAATAAATATTATAAATTACAATAATTAACAATTTTAATATCTAAAATCAAAATATAAATTTAATTAACTCTCTAAATTTTAGGCTGTTTGCACGAACTTCTATATCTAGTATACCGTTATGCAGATATTTCTAATTGTTTGGACTTTCTATGAGCGTCTTGGTGTATTCTTAAGTTGTGTTTCCTTAAAAACAATTAGGAAGAGCTCCAATCAATTCTGTCATATTTTACTTTTTTTCTTTATTTTTGAAAAGGCACCACATATAATAAATTGATAACAATATTCACCACATGATTTCTCAGGTATGGTCTCCTTTATAGCTTTATTTACTTATTATTCTTTGAGTTTTTTTTAATTCTTATTTATTTTTAGTGTAAAAATATGAGAAAATGGAAAAAGAGAAAAAAAGTAGAAAAAAGTATTTAAAACTAATTTTTTTGTGGGTATATTGTAATTCATTTTTTGTATATATATGTAAAAAATAAATTTGGATATCTACGATAAATTTTACAAGAAAATGAGTGAAAAATTAAATTTGATCAATAAAATAATAAACCCCAAAATTTAAAATTATTTTTTTCACTGACCAAAAAAGTATATATGGGAGTAGCATAATTTTGATTTGCTTTTGGACTTGGAGACCTTACAATTAAAAGATTAAACAAAAAAAGTTATCATTTTCCAAATATAACTCAACATTGCCACGTTTCTAATTTCATAATAATAGTCAAGTAATTTAATTAAGGAAAGCAAAAAATCCAAAGCTTAAACTTATTTGTGTCAAAATATAAAAACAACCCAAATCCTATGAATAACTTTGGTACATACAGAAAGTTTGAGTTCTTATCAATATCAAAGAACACATTTTGGGTGTACAAGCTAAAATTGATGTAAACTCATTCAATTTGAATGACTTTTTTATTGAGCGATAAATAAATTAATTATTGCTTAAACTTACAAAATTGAATAACCAAATTCAGTTAGGTAGGTAAAATGTATTATGTATAGTGAGTTACATTTTGATGTTATTATGTGTAAATATGTAATACTAATACTTCCTTAATTATAGACAAACCCTTTAATGAGTAATAAATATTTCTTTCGTTTATTTTTATTTATCCAGATTTTACACATTTTAAATGAACAATAACTAGAATGAAAATTTTACTATATTATCCTTTGAATATAATAATCTTAATGTTTTGGGAAGTGTATTGGAATACGACTGTAGTTAATACTCCCTCCGTCCAACAATATTTGTGCACTATTGACTTTGCACAATTTTTAAGAAATTATAAATAGTAGGGTAATTTACCATATCATCCTTTAAATATAATAAATACAATATCTCAAAAAATGCAATAGAGAAATGACTAATAATTAATGATAAGAGTAAATTAGAAATTAAGTGTAAAAATCTCTTGATTTCATAAATTGGACAAGTATTGTTGGACATCTATTTTAGTATAGTGGACAAGTAAAAATGGACAAAGGGAGTATAAGATAAAATAGGAACTAAGTGATAAATTATTTCTTAATTTTTTAAACTCAAAATGAAAAACTTAAACAATTATTTTTGATATAATGGACAAGTAACAAATTGGATGGAGAGAGTACTTTGTAAATCAATATTTACGTTTTTTCTAGTGTGTTAAAACTCCCTTTTACCTTCGTTCTTTGTTGTTTTTGTTTAGTGCCGCATAAAGCGCCAATATATTCTCTAGTTTTACATACTTTCTAGGGATAATGCATAAGTATCTTTCTAAATTATGATCAAAATTTTCGCGACACACCTTAATTTAACTATAGTCCTAATACCCCTCCCCCTTCCTCCCCCTTCCTCCCCCTTGAACTCTTTTTTCTTATATTCTTGTGCACCTTTTGTGCTGTTGTAGCACCTTTAACCAGATAAGTTGGTCGCATTAGTATAACACGCATCCGCCATGTGTGTAAATATTTTTTTATTTTTTATTTTTTAAAAAAAATATTTTTTATATCTTCTTATTTTCTTTATCTTGTATTTAAATTAAGCTAATACACATAATTTTTAATAAAAAATTTTGCCTTGTATTTAAACTCTTTTTCTTCATTTTTTTTACCTTCATTCATTTTTTTCTCTTTTTTATTGGTTTTATTTGTTCTTTTTATTTTCTTTTTCTTTTCTTTTTATTTGATTTCAAATTTAATTTCAAATGCTTTGTATTTAAAATAATTTAATTTTGAATGAATATCAAAATACGTGAACAAAATCAAATAAAACTAAAAGAATTAAAATGATAAAATTTAAAGGAAACTTTTTATTTTTTATTTTTTTAAAAATAGTTAAAAGGGAAAAGATAAGAAATTAATGAAAGAGAAAAAAATAAAAAGTTTGAAGTGAGGAAAAAATTAAAGTAAATATTTTACAAACTAATAAATAAAAATAATTAAATATATATAAGTTTTAATGTCAATAATTAAGTGTACTAACTAATTGTAAATAGACCAATTAAATAAGGACATGTGTCCATTTTTTGGGTCTATGCCACCAAAAACTTATTGATACCAAAGCACACACAAGTACATGCGATCTCACAAATAATATAGTGGCTCTTTACAAAATCGGATATTGAACCTACAGGGATTTGTCTATTAACTATTTTGCTAAATTATATTAAAGCTAATTTTTTATTTAAGAGATCTAAAATAAATACTATTAATATTATTATACTAAAAATTGTAAGAATTAAATATGAATAAAAATACTAACTTACAATGATTGGGACAATTCCAAGGGAGCAGCGTACTAAAAATTCATGTTTCACATCTCTTTCATGGATTTCAGAAGGTTATCAAATTACTGAGTTACAGGGTTGATTTTACAATCATGGTCTCTCGACCTCTAATTGCCTACCTTTGTTGACAGTCTAACTACATTGTTGAGTTGGGATAAGCATGAACCAACAAAAATGTAGTAATCATATCATTTTGTCTAGTAACCAAACATGGTGTATAGGTATGTGTCACGAGCATCCTATACACAAATTATCTTAGAAAATTCCAGAACAAACATGTTCCCTATATTCTAGTGTTCTATCTCCCTTCCGTCTCTCGAGTTCCAGTTAGACAATAAATTTATTCTAATGGTGATCAAGCATAAAAATAGTAGAAGCAAGCATATTGGAGTAATAAATAAAATTAATGTTCAACAATCATTCATAGTCGCAGCCCCCAAAACAAAGGTCATCCAATTGTTGAATCAATTGGGATCTGTAATAATGTTTAGCAGAAAAAAATAAAGTATTTTCTAAAATATTTTCCCCCAAGAAAAATGACTCGTTTAAAAAACCACTGGTCTTATAAAAAAGCTTTCTGTAGCTACTAAAAAAGGGTAGCCCGGTGCACTAAGGCTCCCGCTATGCGCAGGATCCGGGGAAGGGCCCTGACCACAAGAGTCTATTGTACGCAGCCTTACTTTGCATTTCTGTCAGAGGCTATTTTCAAGGCTTGAACCCGTGACCTCCTGATCACATAACAACAACTTTACCAGTTACTCCAAGGCTCCCCTTCAAATGTCTCCCCTTCAAACGTCTTTAGCTATTAATATTTTAAGAAAAGAAGAAGAAGAAGAAGAAAAGAATCCTAGGTCAAAAGTTAAAAGTTAATTTCTCAAAATTAATTTTATAGAATATTTATAGATGTAGAAAAAAAACTCTAAATAAAATAATTGAGTCCAAAACTAATTGGGAAATCAAAATCAAAAAGAAATTGGATTGTGTGCGCGCGTGAACAGTGTGCGCCAGAAAATTTGTTGCTGCGTTTGATGACTGCCACGTGGCAGCAGTCACAATTTCATTCCCCCTTTGCCGTTTTGCATACATATATATGAATAATAATATAATATTCATTTAATTCATTAAGATGTCTTTTTAGTCTCACATCACCACCCCACACTTACACTTTTGTTCGTCCTCAAGCAAACATTAAAGCTTATCAAATAATCAAACTAGAAATTCCAGCCCTTTGGTTGATACAAACAAATAAGCCATAGACAAATTTCAAAACATCAAGTACTACTCCCGCTCATTATGCAAGATATACAATAAAACAATAAACTTCTAACTTTCTAACCTTAATGAAGGACTCTAACTCATCAAATTTAAGCTTGCTCACCTATTCCATCAAACAAAGCTAATAAAATCACTTATCTATCATAAAACAAGTGCCCTCACAAGAAAAAATAGTCCATACACTCAATTTAAAGAATTGAATATAATTTAAGGACTTAGCGTAAAAGAACAACTCTCACACTCACAAAAGAATTCACATGTATGCATAAAGAAGCATATGCTTGCCTATTATGTACATCTCCACTAATTAAGCATGCTCGAATAAAATCAAATAGGACTTTTATCGAGTTGTAATGTAGGCTAGGGAACGAGTAGGAAAACTATATAATAGCGACTTACACTTCCCTAAACACTTTTGCACTTTAAGATTTCATCACCCATTATTGTTTTTATTTTTTTCAGCCCCCTCTCCAACAATTATTTCACGAATAATTTCATCTCATCAAGAATGTTTCTTTTTTATTAAACGGACCTTACCCAAGGATCTCACCCCTCGTGGCAGTCAGGGGTTGAGCCGAACACCCTCAAGCCTTAACATAATATAGAAACACAAAAGTATAAGGAGGGGGACATAAGCCTTACCTCTGAAATTGTGGTGGTTCATAAGTCAAGTAGCCTACTAAGGCCATTCGACTTATCCCCATATACAAGATGGAGCAAACTTAGACTATGCACCTAAGAGAGTACTCCTCTCGATACAATAGTTCTAAGAAAGCATAAATAAGGGAGACTCTCCCCTTACATAATATAAGGAAAAGTCTATACAATATGGAAAAGGAAAGCTAAAATTACATATAGTAAAAGAACACCTACAAGATGAACATTGCAACTATAAAGAGGCTCCTTAACGAAGTCCAAAGCACAATGATTCTTGCTTGTTCCTTTTCAGATTGCAGCAGCTCTATAATGGACCAAGGTGACTTGGAAGATGTAAGTCTTGTTTGACAGCTTGCCATCCCTATATTTTCCAACTTGAAGTAACTTTTGGATAATGTTTGCATTGAAAGAACTCCAATAGTTGGATCATCTGCTGGAACTATGCAGTGTACCTGCACAAAAGAAGCAAAGGAGAGGACCTAAACTAGTCTGTAATTTGTTGCATGTTGTTGGATGCTGCTCCTAGGTGGGTTAGTGTGTTGACTGATTCAGCTGACCCTATCTGCTTCCTAGAAACCTTCTTGAATTTTGATTAAGAGGACTACAACTCTACAGTGTACCTGCACCCATGTAGAAAATGGAATACAATAGCCTCTAGGTAACTAAGCACCTTAAAGAGAGGACTCCTCTCGATACAAATATCTAGGAAGCTTTAAATGAGGGAGACTCTCTCCTTACAATACAATAATAAGAAGAAAATCTTAAACCTATGGATTATTCAGAGGAGCTTTCACTTATCATAAGATATAGCTACATTGAATAAAGAAAGAGCAGTCAAGGTAACAATTGAAAGAGGTTGTTTTATCCTTTTCATTTTCCTCCTTTTGAGCCCAGCTATGCCTATCTTCTCCAATTTGTAGTACCCCTTGGTCTCTTGTGGAAGTTTCTGATAGCTGAAGTAATGTTGAGTATGGTCTATCAAGTGACTTTGTTTGGAAAGTGTATCTATAGGGAAGTTAACTTCCCTAAAGGTGTGTCTACAATGAAATAACTCCAACAGCTTGACCGATCCCTACAACTCTGTGATATAGCTTTGAATGCTCCATGGAGGTTGTATCTCTTATTTGAGACATTTGACCAAGAACTTTGAGTCTACTTTTAGGATCATCCTGTTGTAGCCATGTTGTAGACACCAAGTAATACCAAAGGATACTTCTTGAATTTCATCTTGATTGTTGAATCCAATGCCTAAAGGAGTGACAAATGCATAAATCAAAGCACCTCTATGATCTCTAAGAATTCCTCATGCTCCTATTCTTCTAGGATTATCTGTAGCACTTCCATCTGGATTAAGTTTAACAATGGAAGGAGGGGGTCTGATCCATTGAACTTTGATTACCCTTATTTCATGCATGTACTTTTCTATCATAGTAACCAATTCTTTCCAGTTCCCAAGCCAGACAACATAAGGATACATAGTAGAAATCAGCATATATAAGTCTTTGATAGTTGAGAAGATCACTCTAGTAGTACTGGACTTCTTTTCCCCATATTTGCTAGTACATTTATTCTTCCAAATAGTCCAACATATAAAGATGGGAGTAGCTTGTAGGACAATTTGGTGAGCAGAGTTGTTAGGCTTAATGGTCCACCATTTCATTAGAATGCTTCTAAGAGGGCTGTCAACATGTAGGATTCCAAACCAGCTGGAAAAGTGCTTCTAGATGTGTTTAGCAAAGGATCCAGATGCAAAAATATGATCAATATCATCTAGGCCAGGTCTGTAGCAGCAAGAGCATGTTGAAGGTTCTCTTTCAAAAGTAGTATTTTTTTTCATTTGTGGGAAGTTTATGCCTGATAGTTCTCCATAGAAGAAAGGAGACCTTAAAAAGTATATTGGTATGCCATATGAGAGAATCAGTCATAGTTTGTTCATCTTTCTCCTGACCTGTTCCCAAGATGATTTGCAAGTAAAGTTGCCATGAGAGTTCAATTTCCAACAAGCCTGATTAGGGGCACTCTGCTGATAACTAATCTCAGTGTTCACAATTCTGTGCACCAAGTGATGAGGTGCATGATGCCTCGCCTTCTCTTTATTCCAAACTCCATTCACTAGGAACTTAGAGACACTGTTGTTGTTCAGCCTAGAGGGATGTTCACTGTGGTTAGCTAAGGGTCCAACCCCTAGCCAATCATCCTACCAAAAGCTATAGTCTCCAGAATTGAGAAACCACTGTATGTGAGGTTCTATCTTAGTTTTATTCTTCATCATATGCTTTCAAATGAGAGATTTTCTAGTGCCCCACTTTTTAATGACAGGATGGGCCTTTTGACAATATTTGGCTTTGAGAAACTCACTCCATAAGGTCCTCTTAGTCCTGAAATTCCACCATTGTTTATATTGGAGAGCAAGACATACATCATCCAAATTTTTGACACCAATACCACCTTCTTCATAGGGGTAGCTAAGTGTTTTTCAAGAGGCCTAATGGTACTTATTTTTCTCATTCTCCCATCCCTAGAAAAAACCAGCAATTAGGCATTTGATTTGTTTAAGAGTAGTGTTGGTAGGGGTAATTATAGACAGTAAATAAATTGGGAGGGATTGCAAGACTGACTTGATCAAAGTAGCTCTTCCTCCATAGTTTAGCATTCTTGTCTTCCAACCTCTGATCTTAGCAATGACTTTTGTAACCATACCTATGAAGTATATAGTCCTTCTATCTCCAATATATAAAGGGCATTTCAAGTATGTAATAGGTCCATTAGTAGAACCGTAACCAGTAATTGACTTGATCCTGTCAATGGTTGCAGCAGAAGTGTTGACAGGGATAAGGAATTGGCTCTTATCCTTATTAATGAGCTATCTAGAGGTGTGTTCATAGATTTTTATAGTATTCATAATTAGCTTCAGGGTGAAGTTGAAGGTAGAAGTAAAGATAATTATGTCATCTGCAAAGCTCAGGTGATTGATTTGAGGCCCCCTCTTTTCCATTTGAAAGCAGTATACAAGTAATGATGGTGGAGGTTATTAAGCATTTTAGACAACACTTCAGCACCAAAAATAAAGAGAGTTGGGGAGAGGGGATCTCCCTGCTTGAGCCCTCTTGTGGAATGGAAGAAACGATGTCTAGTACCATTTATGATTACAGAGTACCAGTTGTTTGACATGATTCTCCATTCCATATCAATAAAAATCTCACAAAAACCCATCTTTCTCATGACCAGACAGATGAAGGACCATGAGACCCTATCTTATGCTTTGTCCATATCAAGCTTTATAAATTACATTATCACTAAGATTGTTTTTTTATGTTGTGAATAATTTCCTGAGCAAGCAATATGTTTTCATAGATGCTTCTCCCTTTTACAAACTCAGTCTGATTTTCAGAAATGAGATGAGGAAGAATAGGGGCAAGTCTTAGACACAGAAGCTTGAAAATGACTTTGCTTGTGAAGTTACTAAGGGATATAGGTCTGAACTCAGAGAATTTATTAGGATGGTCCACTTTTGGGAGTAAGACCAAACATGCATGAGTAATGTATTTTGGAAGGCTATGTCCATTAAAAAAAATAATGGATGAGGTTGAGCAGATCATCACTGATAATGTCCCAGCAAGAGTGAATTTTTTTCCACTCATTCCATCAGAGCCTGCAGTTGAAGTAGTATTCATAGAAAACACAACCATCTTCAGTTCCTTTTTTGTTGGTAAGGCAATCAACAGATGGTTTTGTTGCTCAGTGACACTCCTAGGAATGCAACTGATAACTTCCTCATTGATAATTTTGTTGTCTCCAGTGAAAATCTTTGCAAAATGGGCACATGCAGCCTTGGCTATATCTTCATCCCCTTGAATAATATTCTCCTTCTCATCAGTGATTATATGAATATATAACCTCCTTTTTCTTCCCCTTATAATAGCATGAAAGTACTTGGAGTTGGCATCCCCATCCTTAAACCATTATAATTGTGTTTTTTGTTTAAGGATGGATTGTTCAACCTTCAGTACCTAATATACTATGCATTGATGAGACTGAGATTGGTTCTATTTAATTCAGAGTTGTCATTGATGATGGCATCCTCAGCATTCCTGACTTTCTCTTCAAAGTCTTTCTTAAAGAAATCAGCTACATCCATGTGCATAGGCTCAATATTATCTTCAAAGATAAAATTTGTCTTTGAATTATTTTCTTCCCTCTTCATGGATGCCTGATATAGTTGAACCAGACATTTTGATGACCGGAAAGTCCATGACCAGTGCCCCATACCTCCACATCTATGACATATGCTTTTTTGAATTTTTCTTTGGTAAAGCTTTTGGCTTTTCACTCTTCTTTTTGTACTGTTGATTATTTCTTGGTACCAGCTGCACATCATGATTATAATTTCTTCTTCAACCATGTGAAACACCTAAAAAATTTCTACGTCAAGACTTGAACCATTCTTCGTAAGCATATAGGCTTGAACTCGAGACTTCAAATTGTATATATGAGTTAGGATTAATTTCTAAATATTTGAAGTGTATTAGAGGTATTTTAAGGTTATAAGGGATCCCTAACATCAAGCTGAGTTCAAAGAATTTCTATCGGCTAAGTTTTCCGATGAGTACGTATAAGGGTCAATATCAAATGACCATATCTCCTAAATTATAACGAATTGGATGTTCCATGACCTATCAAATTAAAGGTCTTTGAGTCTTCTTTCCAATGCCACCAAGTTGTTCTCATTTGGAGTTTGGAGTAAAACGTTATGATTATTTTACTAGAGACGCTCTATTCTAGCAGAAGTCCGCGATGGATCCGCGATGCAGAGAGGACACGGACTCCACTATCTAAAACGAACGATGCCTCATTTATTTTTAAGGGTATTTTTATCCTATAACCCTTTGGAGAGTTATTCTAATGTTCCGAAACTTGTAGAAATCAGTTTTCCTCATTAAAAACCATCTCATTCACTTCTAAACATCAACACTCAAGAGTTTTCAAGAAAGCATCAAGTTAGGGTTCTTTTTCAAGATTCTTCAATAAGGTAATTTCAAGCTGTCCAAAACCAAACTTCTTCATCTATTCATGAATCGCTAAGAGAAATCTTTAATCCTAACCATAAGGTTTTCAAGAAAACAAATCCAAGAATTTTAAGAAAGGGTCTCTTGATTGTTCTTCTTCAAGTTAAGATTTTTCATCAAGATTTATGGAGATTTTAAGGTATGTAAGTCTAACCTAAAATATGGATTGATTTCTTCCATATGCCCCATAGATGTGTTGGATAGAAATTATGAAAGACTTGAACCCTCCATGAACATTTTCTTGAATTTTCCTAAAACCCTAGAATATTTTTACATACTATTAATTGATTGATAATCTTCATGACTTGAATTCTTGAACAATTAATTTTCATATGTTATTTCATAAACTTTAGCCATATAAATATTAATTTTAAATAATTATGTATATGTATTGATTGGAATGAAAAACATGAATTGGGATAGCTATGACATAAAATAGAAACATAACTAATTGTTCTTATACAAGTATATCTAACTACTCTTGAATGATGTGATTAGGACTAATTGGATAGTATGATTTGTTGAAAGGTTTGATTGTGATAAAATTAATAAATTAATAGGGGTCTACATAAGACTTGTTGGTATGATTAGATTGAACTGATTGGATAGTGTTTTATGAGCATTGAGTCTTGGAAGGAGTATCGAGCACAAAATTAGGTAAGAGTAAGTAATAACTCGAATCCAATAACTACGTCACCAAACGTAGGAGAGGATTGGACCATTAAAGTCGGATGTTTCTCAAATTACTGTCCTAACATGATAGGACTTGATTGATTGTGGATCCATGAATGTTGATTCGTTCCTACCCTGGTAAGGTATGAACGGACGTGGCAATAACGTCGGCTTGTTGTACTATCACTAGCTCATAAGTGATAGTTGTCGGATAAGAGAAACTCTTATAATAGTCTTGATAGTACTCGAGTCGGATTGGAATAGATTGGATTGGATTGTATATGATTGGTCTTGTATAAATCATATTCTTGTTTAAACTTAAGACATCTTGATTTAGTTGATCCTTCTTCTGAGTTGAGATTAGGAGTTGATTTGATCCTACCCTGATGCATGTTTCATTTTTCCATTTTACATACTCGTACATTCCACGTACTGACGCCATTTGGCCTACATCATTTCATGATGCTGAGACAGGTATTAGAGATCATCAACAGGCGCACTATTGAAGATCTATTCACTTCTAGCTAGTTGGTGAGTCCTCCCTATTTCCAGAGGATACCACAATTATCTTTTCAACTTTGAGTTTATTTTCCTATATTTTGATTTGTCGTAGCCATGAACTTGTCATTGGCACCTCTTGGATTGTTGATAGAGGCTTCATAGACTAGAGTGAGGATGATGTTGATTTATTTATTTTGACTAGTTTCATTCTTACTAGTTATTAAATTTGATATGTGGTTGGCCTTTGGCCTTATTTATAGAATCCTTGTGAGTTGAGTCTTCCGTTGATAGAATGTGATTGTATGAGAGTGTGATTGGACCAAGTGGTTCTCTTGAAGGCCAGTAATAGTTTTCGAGTGCTGGCCACGTTTAGGGTATCCTCTCGGGGCGTGACATCATGACCATGACCACGACCATGACTGCTTTCTCATTGGTTATAATTTATTTGATTCACTTCAGGGAGTGGAAAAGAACCAACGGGCCAACTATTATGATTTTTCATTAACAGCTCATTATGGCGTTCAACAATCAGAAGGTGAGAAAGTAATTCAGAATATTTTTTTAAAATCCTTTTCGCGATATTGCTGCTGCAGGAGTATATTCACAGGTGGAAATGTGGAGTATGTTTTTTCAAGTTTATCTTGCTCAGTGATTTCTTCTCTGCGTAAATTTAACTGAGCTATAATTCTAAACAAGACAAAATTATATTCAGTTATATTTTTGAAATCCATTAATCTTAGATTTAGTCAATCATGACGTGCTTGTGGAAGCATGACCAACTTCAGATGGTCATATCTTTTTTTAAAATTTTTCCATAGTTTAAGGAGGTCTTTTAATATGAGATATTGTAAATTTAACCCTCGTTAAGATGGTGGTGGAGAAATATCATGGATTTGGCATGATTTTGACTAGATGCCGTATTGTCATCTTTGATGGTGTCTGCCAGACCCATCGATTCTAGATGTATTTCTGCATCTAGTGCCCATGATGAATAGCCTTTTCCAAATATGTCAAGAGCAACAAATTCAAGTTTAGAAATATTAGACATTTTAAGAAAATAAAATTCTTACCCCTTTTGTTACCTTTTAAAAATATAACTCAAAGCAATGGAGGCTCGTGCTGATAACGTGTTATAAAATAAACAAACTTGACAATTTATGAAGGGAAGAGAATAAGAGAAAATAGAGAAAAGAAGGGGACTTCCATATCTATGCACTCTTCTTAATGCCAATGATAGAATTTATAGAAGAGAAAAAGGCAACAAGTATGAGGGAAAAGAAGACCAAGTGGGCAACTTGACCACTTTTCAGTGGGCCCCACTTGGTAAAATAAAATCCAATACACAACAACAATAGCATTTTTACTTATTAATCTAAAACTCCAACTTATATAACATTTCAATTTACACTAAATGTGTATGTACATAACATTTTGTGCTTCATATTAATTTCTTAAATAAAATGTTCACCTTCCCTCTTAACTGCTCTTGCATATGGTGTATCTGCAAATGAATAATATAATGCAACCTTTCCAATTTTTCTAACCAATTCCTCTGCTTTCAACTTCTGATCAATCCCTTTTCAAATAATGTTTTATATCTCACTTTTATTCAAATTATCAAGCATCCCGTCTGTCCCAACGATTAATATATCATCTTTCTTGACGATTAGTTCCATCAACTGAGCAATACTGGGATTATCCTTGCACTTCCCCAATTGATACAGTAATGACCTTGAGGGTGATTTTCGAAAATTTGTACAAAACACGCGTGAACAGTAACTTTTTGGGCAGAAAATGCCCCTTTCTTCCCATTTCAATATTTTCATCAATTGTTTGAGTTCTTGAACTCCTTGAGGTGATTTGAGAAGAGATTTATAAGGCAAAGTGTTGGGTAAGTGATTTTTGACCTAAAACCTTTCCTTTTCATTAAGTTTTAGATGATTTTAACCCCTAAAGTTTAGTTTCAAACCCCAAAAATCTTTGTTTCTTCCCTAATTCGAATTTAAGGAAAATGGTGATTTCTAACTCATTTTGAGCTCTATTTTTATGGGTTTTCAACCATGAGTTCCTTATTACAAGTAGAATGTGATTGTCTAATAAATTTCCAGATTTGACCTTTTTCGGAAATAATTAATTTTTGGACTATTTTCCTCCGGTTCCGAAACCTATTAATATGGGTGTCATTAGACTCCTTGTGATGTGTATGTTTTATTGTTGATAGTGGGTTGTCAGTTCGGGCATTGAATTCGAGAGTTGCTTATTCAGTGGATGTGTTCGAGTGCGGTTTCGGCAATTGAGGTAGGTTTGGCTATTCTTCTTTGAGATTGAGATGGGGTAATTAGTCATTCATATGTTATAGACTTTGGGATGAGGTCTTATTATGAGTTGAGAATGTTATATATATATTGTGATGCCCGTGTGGGGGCTTATTTATTAATGTATTGCCATGTGGGGGTTTGTTTGTATCACATAGCCCGTGTGGAGGCCTTAATTGTTATCTTATTTGCTTTGAAAGCATGTGATTTGTGATTTGCCTAAGAGAGAGGCTTGAGTATATTATTTCACTTGTGATGCTCGCCTGAGAGGTTGAGTTGGGGTTTTGAGAATGCTTGAGTATTGAAATATTATTGAGAAAGGGATGAATATTTCTATTACTATTTATTGAGGGTGAATATCATGTATAGGTTAAGTTTTGAGAAATTTGAACCTTCTACCACATATGAGTTGAATATTACTTCCATGTCATATGTGTTTTGATGCATTCATCCTCATTCATCATAGAAGTTGAGAAATATGGTTATTCTTTTTGAGAAAGAAAATGAAACACCTTTAAACCTTTGTATCTTGAGTCCTTGTCCGATGTAGTATTACGGCAGGGTAGTAGATGCATTGTGATCCCTTGACCACGAGGAGGTGTCAAGGATAATGAGATATTGTGATTAAGGTATATGGTCTGCGAGACCCCCATGGGTCCTGCTTGGTAGCACAGCTCAATAGGTGTATACGACAGATTGTGCGACAGTCATGATTCCACTGTACCACCACATCATTGCATCATCATATTGCATTGCATTGCATTGATATCTGTGCTGCTTAAATTATTTGATTAATTGCGATTATGAGCTATTATTATGGGTTTACTTTACTCGCGTCACTATATATATATATATAAACTAGCGGCACCCATGCCAAAGTGGGATTTTTCTGTATGCAGGTGGAAGCGTTCCTTAGTTTATTTCATAGGTTTGATTAATTTCTTATACTCAGTCAGCTAAAACCTATTGAGTACATGTGAATTATACCTAGTCCTACTTTTGTATCCCTCTTTTTGATGCAGATACTAGTTGGGGTACCTCACGTGACAGTTGATATTCTAGCGGATTGTGTATTCTCAGATTAGTGGTGAGGTCTCAGAATTCGAATCGTCACTAGTCTATCTTTATTTTTTTGTCTTTTGTATCATTCAAAGAATTATGTTGTATCTTCAAATTTGAACCTTGTATTAGATGCTCTTTATACTTATGACACTAGGTTTTGGGATAATATTTTTTATTGTTTTTCTTTTTATTTAAATTATGGCATCACTTTTCCCTTTGAGAGTCTTCTATGAGTTTTATTTTTAGGGTTACACATCAGATTGAGTTTTGAGATGTGTGCCATCATGACCTCAATTTTTGAATCATGACAAATTAGTATCAGAGCACTAGGTTCACCAGTCTCATAAGTTAAAGAGGAGGGTATTTAGTAGATTCTTGTAGATCGGTACGTAAACGTCCGTACTTATCTTCAATAGGCTACAAGATACTTAATAGGAGGATTTCCTTCTTTTTACTCCATTTGTGCAATTTATTCATATCAAATGTTGTATACCTCTAATCTATTTCTTCTGCATAGATGGTGAGGACTAGAGCCATAATTACTGAGGGTGAGGCTGCACTTGCTGCCCGAGCCCCAGTACGCGAGTGAGGTAGAGGATGTGGTGGAGTCAAGGGATGAGGCCGAGTGAGGGGAGCAGCACCTGCTCGTGGACGAGCTAGAGAGCTATCACCTGAGCCCATGTACGAGCGTGAGGATGACTTGGAGCAGAAGACTGAGGAGCAGAGACCATCTTAGCCTCCTGTGGTTCCGATAGTGCTCTGATGCTTCAGGAGCTACTGGTTCGATTATTGGCTAGACTGGATGGTGCTCCTACCTCTGGTATTCTTCCAAGTAGCGTAGGTTCTCCTATCATAATTGGTGCTACACTGCTAGTTTAGGGTCCTAGTGTACGATTTTATACTCATAGTTTTTTTTAGTGCCTTCTATTGGACCTCTGAGATTTACAACTTCGCTAGTTTCTGCTAGTGGTGCCATGTCGATAGCTAAGTAGAAGAGCTTCGAGAGGTTTGTTCGATTGGCACCTCCAAGGTTTGATGGTACAGCTAGAGAGAAAGCCTATGACTTTTTGACTGAGTGCCAAGACAGGTTGTTCAACCTAGGCATCTTAGAGGCACATGGAGTAGCTTACACTTCATATCAATTTGTGGGAGTATCCAAGAAGTGGTAGAGTTCGGTTCTTGCTCATGGACCTATTGGTTCTCCTATGATGAGTTAGGAATAGTTTACTGAGATATTCCTTGAGAGATTTGTGCCTTATAGCCTCCGTGATCAGCGTAGGGATGAGTTTGACAGATTGAAGTAGGGCTCCCTATCTGTATCTGAGTACGAGACTTGCTTTCATGAGTTATCTCGTTATGCTATGTCGAGTATTCCTACTGAGTTCGAGCGAATTCGCAAGCTAGTGAAGGGATTCACCGGTTATCTCTAAGAGGCTACAACCTCTCTTGTACTGTCTGGAGGTACATTTTAGAGTATTATTGATCATGCCAGGATGATAGAGAGTATCCAATGTGCTAGACAGAGCGGGGCTAAGAGGTTCCATTAGCAGGGTCAGTTCAGCGGCCATTCCTCCTAAGGCAGAGAATATTTGGGTTCAGGAACCCATGGTTATCAGGGCAGACCAGTCCAGGCAGCTATTCAGGGTTCTTCAGGCTTCGGAGGCCATTTTGACACTTTTGGTTATCCCCCACGGGGTTCAAGTCCTCGAGGTTGTAATGTGTGTGATGAGTTTAGGCATAAGGCCCAAGATTTCCCCAAACATGCTCCTTCTACTGGGCAGCTTGGGGCACCAGTTGTTCGTTCTACAAATGCTTCAGCTATTCGGGGTTCTTTGCAAAATACTAGAGGTGGCACCCGTGGTGCTAAGGGTAGAGCACGAGGTGGTATTTGTGGTGGTTCATAGGCTAAAGGTGACCGTCAGTTATGCTATGCTATATCGGGTAGATATGAGGCAGAAGCCTCTGATGCAGTTATTATAGGTATTGTTTCAGTTTGCCATCGTTCTTCTTCAGTATTATTTGACCCAGGGTCTACCTATTCTTATGTGTCGACTTTTTTCGATGTGGGTATTGATTATGTGAGTGAGTCCCTTATTGTGCCTATTACTATTTCTACCCCAGTAGGTGAATCTTTAGTGGTGGATTGGGTATACAAGGGATGTTTGGTGATATTTTCGGGTAGAGAGACCCGTACAAACTTGATTCTATTAGACATGCTTGATTTTGATGTGATACTAGGTATAGACTGGCTATCTCCTTATCATGCTATATTAGATTATTATGCAAAGACCGTGACCTTAGCTTATCCCGGTTTACCTAGCGTGGTATGGAAAGGTAATCCGAGTTTGTATCCTAAGGGGGTGATGTCTTATATTTGTGCTCGTCGCTTGATGAATAAGGGTTGTTTGTCTTATTTGGCTCATGTACATGATCTCACTATAGAGTCATCTCCTATAGAGAATATGAGGGTGGTGAGAGAGTTTATGGACGTATTTCCTACAGACTTGTCGGGAGTTCATCCTGACCGTGATATCAATTTTGTGATTGATTTGGATCCTAACACTAAACCCATCTCTATTTCTCCTTATCGAATGGCTCCGATAGAATTGAAAGAATTGAAAGAACAATTGGAAGATTTATTGAAGAAAGGGTTTATTAGACCTAGTGTATCACCGTGGGGTGCACCAGCTTTATTTATGAAGAAGAAAGATGGTGCTATGAGGATGTGTATTGACTATCGACAGTTGAACAAAGTCACTATAAAGAACAAGTATCCTCTCCCTCGCATTGATGATTTATTTGACCAGCTTCAGGGTGCATCGGTGTTCTCAAAGATTAATTTAAGGTTGGGTTACCATCAGTTGAGAGTTCCGGAATCTAATATCCCAAAGACTGCATTCAGGATTCATTATGGGCATTATGAGTTTGTGGTTATGTCCTTCGGGTTGACTAATGCCCCGGATGCTTTTATGGAGTTGATAAATTAGGTATTTCAACCTTATTTGGACTCATTTGTGATCGTGTTTATTGATGACATCTTGGTTTATTCCAAGAATAAGGCGGATCATGTTAGGCACCTGAGGATAGTCCTTCAGAGATTGAGAGAGAAGAAGTTGTATGCAAAATTCTCCAAATGTGAGTTTTGGCTTGAGTCCGTAACATTCTTGGGTCATATAGTGACCAAGGATGGTATTATGGTTGATCTAGCCAAAGTTGTAGCAATTCGTGATTGGGTTAGGCCTACTTCGGTTATTGAGATTTGGAGTTTTATTGGGTTGGTAGGCTACTATCGTCGGTTTGTTAAAGGATTCTCTTCTATTGCAACCCCATTGACTAGGCTAACTCAAAAGACCGTGGCATTTCAATGGACTGATAAGTGTGAGGCGAGCTTTCAAAAGCTCAAGGAATTATTGACTTCAGCACCTATTCTAGCCTTACCTGAGGAGGGCGTGGCATTTATTATGTTTTGTGATGCTTTGGGAGTCGGCTTGGGTGGTGTATTAATGAAACAAAGGTAGATTTATAGCTTATGCTTCTCGACAGTTAAAGGTACATGAGAAGAACTATCTTATCCATGACTTAGAATTAGCAGCGGTGGTGTTTGTTCTGAAGTTATGGAGGCATCATCTCTATGGAGTGCATTGTGAGGTCTATACTGACCACCGTAGCCTTAAGTATATCTTTTCTCAGGTGAATCTGAACATGCGGCAGTGTAGGTGGTTAGAGTTATTGAAAGACTATGATATCACCATACTTTATCATCTAGACAAAGCTAATATGGTAGCGGATGCCCTGAGTTGCAAAGCAGTTAGCATGGGTAGTTTGGCCTTCCTTAAGGCTATTGAGAGGCCTTTGGCGTTGGAGGTTCACTCATTGGCTAGACAGTTGGTCCGACTTGATATTTCTACACATCATGGTATTTTGGCCTTTGTGGAGGCCAGGTCTACTTTGATGGACCAGATTCGTACACACCAGTTTTAAGATGACAAGTTGAGGGCCATTCGAGACAAAGTGTTGAGTGGTGAAGTAAAATCAGCCTCTTTTGATCCGAAAGGAGTTTTGAGGATTAATGGTCGTATTTGTGTGCCCAAGGTGAGTGAATGAGTACGTATGATATTGGAGGAGGCTCATTGTTCCAAATTTTCGATTCACCCAGGAATGGCAAAGATGTTTCATGACTTAAAACAACACTATTGGTGGTGTGGCATGAACAGAGACATTATTGATTTTGTGGCTAAGTGTCTAAATTGCCAACAAGTGAAGTATATGAGCATCAGAAACTGGGTGGTCCTATGCAAAGGATGCCCATTCCTGAGTGGAAATGGGAGTGTATCACTATGGACTTCATGTCTGGATTACCCATGGCATTGGGTAAGTATGACTCTGTCTAGGTGATTGTGGATCGATTGACCAAATCAGCCCATTTCCTTCCGGTGAAGACTAGCTACAATGCGGATCAGTTAGCTAGGATCTATCTTCGTGAGATTGTTAGGCTGCATTGGGTGCCTATCTCTATTGTGTCGGATTGGGGTTCAGTGTTCACCTCTCATTTTTGGAAGGCATTACAACGTGGTTTAGGTACGCGGCTAGAGATGAGTTCAGCATTTCATCCCCAAACTGATGGTCATCCGAGTGGACTATTCAGGTGTTGGAGGATATGCTTAGGGCCTGTGTGATTGAATTTGGTGCCCAATGGGACCAACACTTGCCCTTAGCAGAGTTTGCCTATAATAATAGTTATCACTCCAGCATTCATATGGCACCATTTGAGGCATTGTATGGTCATAGGTGTCGATTAGCCATTGGATGGTTTGATTCTATTGCGGTTGATGCATTAGATACTGACTTACTTAGGGATGCTGTGAAGTGGGTACGTTTGATTCAGGGTCGACTATTGACAGCTTAGAGTCATCAGAAAAGTTATGCTAACAAGAGGGTTCGTCCCTTAGAGTTCATGGTGGGTGATTGTGCGTGGCTTAAAATATCACCCATGAAGGGTGTGATGAGGTTCAGAAAGAAGGGCAAGCTTAGCCCAAGGTTTGTTGGCCCGTTTGAAATCCTGAGGAGAGTAGGTGGAGTGGCATATGAGTTGGCCTTACCCCCTAAATACTTAGCTGTCCATCCGATGTTTCATGTTTCCATCCTTCGCAAGTACATACCGAAGGAGTCTCATGTGATTTCTTATGATGCGGTAGAGTTGAGTACGGATTTAACTTATGAGGAGAAGCCGACAGTTATTCTAGATAGGCGGCTTCATAGACTCAGGACTAAGGAGGTCGCTTCGGTTAAGGTGCAGTGGAAGCATCGGCCTGCTGAGGAGGTGACTTGGGAGTTAGAGTCTGATATGCAGGCTCGGTACCCTCAGCTTTTTGAGACCCCAAGTACTTTATTTTATCTTATGTTTGAGGACGAACATCCTTTTTAGTGGTGGATATTGTAATGACCTTGAGGGTGATTTTCAAAAATTTGTACAAAACAAGCGTGAACAGTAACACGCGTGAACAGTAACACGCATGAATAGTAACTTTTTGGGCAGAAAATGCCCCTTTCTTCCCATTTCAATATTTTCATCAATTGTTTGAGTTCTTGAACTCTTTGAGGTGATTTGAGAAGAGATTTATAAGGCAAAGTGTTGGGTAAGTGATTTTTGACCTAAAACCTTTCCTTTTCATTAAGTTTTAGATGATTTTAACCCCTAAAGTTTAGTTTCAAACCCCAAAAATCTTTGTTTCTTCCCTAATTCGAATTTAAGGAAAATGGTGATTTCTAACTCATTTTGAGCTCTATTTTTATGGGTTTTCAACCATGAGTTCCTTATTACAAGTAGAATGTGATTGTCTAATAAATTTCCAGATTTGACCTTTTTCGGAAATAATTAATTTTTGGACTATTTTCCTCCGGTTCCGAAACCTATTAATATGGGTGTCATTAGACTCCTTGTGATGTGTATGTTTTATTGTTGATAGTGGGTTATCAGTACGGGCATTGAATTCGAGAGTTGCTTGTTTGGTGGAGGTGTTCGAGTGCGATTTCTGCAATTGAGGTAGGTTTGGCTATCCTTCTTTGAGATTGAGATGGGATAATTAGTCATTCATATGTTATAGACTTTGGGATGAGGTCGTAGTATGAGTTGAGAATGTTATATATATATTGTGATGCCTGTGTGAGGGCTTATTTATTAATGTATTTCCATGTGGGGGTTTGTTTGTATTACATAGCCCGTGTGGAGGCCTTATTTGTTATCTTATTTGCTTTGAGAGCATGTAATTCGTGATTTGCCTAAGAAAGAGGCTTGAGTGTATTATGTAACTTGTGATGCTCGCCTGAGGGGTTGAGTTGGGGTTTTTGAGAATGCTTGAGTATTGAAATATTATTGAGAAAGGGATGAATATTCCTATTACTATTTATTGAGGGTGAATATCATGTATAGGTTAAGTTTTGAGAAATTTGAACCTTCTACCACATATGAGTTGAATATTACTTCCATGTCATATGTGTTTTGATGCATTCATCCTTATTCATCATAGAAGTTGAGAAATATGGAAATTCTTTTTGAGAAAGAAAATGAAATACCTTAAACCTTTGTATCTTGAGTCCTTGTCCGATGCAGTATTATGGCAGGGTAGTGGATGCATTGTGATCCCTTGACCACGAGGAGGTGGAAAGGATAATGAGATATTGTGATTAAGGTATATGGTCTGCGAGACCCCCATGGGTCCTGCTTGGTAGCACAGCTCAACAGGTGTATACGACAGGCTGTGCGACAATCTTGATTCCACCGTACCACCACATCATTGCATCATCATATTGCATTGTATTGCATTGATATCTGTGCTGCTTAAATTATTTGATTAATTGCGATTATGAGCTATTATTATGGGTTTACTTTACTCGCGTCACTATATATATATATATAAACTGGCGGCACCGATGCCAAAGTGGGACTTTTCTATATGCAGGTGGAAGCGTTCCTTAGTTTATTTCATAGGTTTGATTAATTCCTTATACTCAGTCAGCTAAAACCTACTGAGTACATGTGAATTGTACCCACTCCTACTTCTGTATCCCTCTTTTTAATGCAGATACTAGTCGGGATACCTCACGTGACAGTTGATATTCTAGCGGATTGTGTATTCTCAGATTAGTGGTGAGGTCTCAGAATTCGAATCGTCACTAGTCTATCTTTATTTTTTTGTCTTTTGTATCATTCAGAGACTTATGTTGTATCTTCAAATTTGAACCTTGTATTAGATGCTCTTTATACTTATGACACTAGGTTTTGGGCTAATTTTTTTTATTGTTTTTCTTTTTATTTAAATTGTGGCATCACTTTTCCCTTTGAGAGTCTTCTATGAGTTTTATTTTTAGGGTTACACATCAAATTGGGTTTTGAGATGTGTGCCATCATGACCTCAATTTTTGAGTCGTGACAAATACGGACAGCCAAATCCCCTTCATTGTATTAGAGATTTGTATATAATTTTCCCCTTTTTGATTAGGAAAAATCCACTATCACCAACATTAGCAGCATACATGGCAATTGAGAGGGGCGGGGTGGGTTCAACTTCAACCGCAAACACTTTAATCTTCTCCGCCCTGCATACTATGATTTTCTATTTTTCAACCGCTCCACCCTACCCCGCATTTACCCCCCCTCCCCCCCGCCCCGAATATCAAAAACAAATCATTTTAAAAAATATTTTTTCTCTGTTAACATGTAACTCTACTATTTATCTAAGTTTAAACTGACTATTCTTTATTAAAACAAATATTTCAACTATTGTATTTGTAACACCCCAAAAATTCCTACACCAAGACCCGAATCATTCTTCATGTATGTATAAGATCGAACTCGATGACTTCTAATTGGATATATGAGTTAGGATCAATTCGTAAGTAATTGAAGGGTATTAAATGTGATTTAGGGTCATAAGGGATCCCTAAAACTAAGTCGAGTCCAAAGAATTAGTCTCGGCTAAGTTTCCGAATGATTTCATATAAGGGTCAACTTCCAACGACCATATCTCTTTGAAAATAACGAATTGGGTAGCCCATGACCTACCAAATTAAATGTCTTTGAGTCTTCTTTCCAACACCGCCAAGATTGTAAATTTTGGAGTTCAGAGTCAAAAGTTATGACTATCCTAAGACGGACTAGTACTGCAGGAATTTCAGGCCTGGGCTGTGACTGCAGAAAATCTGGGCTTGGCGCCGCAGTGGCGCGATGTGCCACTATAGCGCCAGGAACAAGCCTCAGTAGTTTGGTCCTTGGCGCGATGCGCCACTATTGGATGTGCAGGTTTTAAGCCTATTTTGGCTTGGCGCTGCAGTGGCGCAACGCGCCACTATAGCGCCAGCAGGATTTTTGCCCAATTTCTAGAATTTTGATGAAGGGCAGTTTGGGCATTTTTCCTAAACATATATACACTAACATAGGACATTTTAGGCTCATTATTTTCAGTCTTTCACCTCTCCAAAGAACCCTAAATTTCATCCTCTTCTCTCTCAAATCATCCTCTCCAATTTTTCTATCAAACTCAAGGATTCAACCTTTCCATTGAAGAACTAACACCAAGACTTCTCCAATTCTTCTTCAAGTTCGTCCCTAAGGTATGCGGGATTTCATCCATGGGTTCTTCTACCCATGGAGCTCAAATGTTTTCTCAACTTGGTATATCAATTTTAAATGATGAAATCTTATGTTATTTTACATAATGGTTCCAAATGCATAGATTGTGGTATATTTAAGTTTATTTACTCCTATTGATATATATGTGTATTGACTCTTAATTTCAAGTGATGAGAAATTTTAGGGATTTTCATACTACGATTTCAAATGTATAGATTCTTGAATATTTGAAGTTTTTTTGTCTATGTTGACCTATGATGATCCTTATTTACATGAAATAGATGATTTATCAAGGCCCCTCTATGAAGGCTTGAAAGTAGTTTTAGAGTATATTGGTGGGTTGTTTTAAGATGTTTTAAATGATAAATTCCTTTACTCTCATACATGCTAGCATTGATTTAAATGACTTGAAATTTGATTTATTTGAACCCACCTAGTTTTTTATGATACATGAAAATTGAAATGAATGTTTTACAATGTCTACAAATGAGTTTAAAAGTGCTCTTTGCAAATAAGTTTTGTGAACAATGAGTCTATAATATTCAAGTAAGTTAAGGCCCTAAAGATATTTTTATGGATTAAGATATGTGATGAAGGAATGTCTACACTCACATCACATGAGACAAAGTTAAGGAGCTATTCTATGATTTTGTTCTTATGAAGAATGGATGGGTAGTAGATATGGCCCCTCCAATACGATGATTGACTTTATGTTTTATGGTTTGTCTATTCTGTTGAGAGTTTACCTAACACCGAGTTGGACTAGAGGCGAATGCCCATGTCCCAAAACTACATGCCACCATAGGTATAAAGGAGATAGATGCGAATACCCAATCTCTAAGAGGCGAGTACCCGAAATATCAAGGCTTAGTGGTGAGTACCCGAGTCTAAGAACTAGAGGTGAGTACCCGGTTTATACAATAGCTTAGTGGATCCACTTAGGCATATAGGAGTCTACCTTGGCAAGTAGTCTCCCCCTTTTCTCCAATGTAGGGGTAACATCGGGACTCCATATTATGGCTCACATGGTTTATGTCGGTTAATGGTCGTTCTCACAAAGGTACAAGGTCCCTCTTCCTATGTTTAAGATGTATCATATGATGTCTACTATGTCTATCACAAAATAAAGTATATGGTTTCTTATAATGAGTCATGACTACCTCTAAAATATTTAAGTTTCTTTTATGAATCATGATGGTTTCTATATTTTATTGACTAAGCTTCATAACTCCAAATGGTATTTCGAATAAATAAAAGGTTCTAGTATGGTCTATTATTTCACCTTATTGTATAATGATATATTGCATTGCATACTCACATACTTAGTACATTCAAAGTACTAATGCATAGTTTTGCCTACATGATATCACCATATAGGAACTGATGTCACTCCCCGACCCCCTCCTCGTGGATAGCTCAAGTTAGTTGAAGATTTCTTGTGGTGTGTTCCCATGTTTTGGAAACGACATTCTTTTTATTTTAAGCTAGTGTTATGTAGAATAGTAAGACTTTTATTAAGGCATTTCTTGATATTTATATTGAGGGTGAGCTAGGGATATGTCTTAGGCCCCGCCAAGTCTATTAGTTGAGGTATGTTTGGAAACAAATGGAAAATGTTTTTATTTTATTTTATTCCACTTATTATTGTATGTCATTACCAATGAAATGCTTAATGAATGCTAAGAGTCTTGGGTGAGGTACCTCCGGGTGTCTCATTCGCCGTGTCACGTCTAGGCCCTAGGCTTGGGTCGTGACAAACTTGGTATCAGAGTATGAGGTTTTGAAATGGTCCTCGGAGTCCAACATACCATGTCAAATAGGGTCTTGTTCAGGGTTGTAAAGCGCGCCACAATTATGAATAGGAAACTATTAGACATTTAAGAAAGTTTTTCACTTCTTTCAAATTCATATCGTGCCTCAGAGTGTCCTAAGCCTTCCTCTACCTAACGACCTATTTTGTGTTTCCTTAGATGATGCCTCGTGGAAGACCACCTCGAAGGGAAGGGTACTATCTCTAAGAACAAGGGTTAATGAGGAGGACCAACCTCCTCCTGTTCGGGATATCCCACATCATAAGGAAGGGGTAACCCATGCCGAGTTCCAAAATGTCATCACGTTGTTGGCTCAAGCTGTGGCCAACCAAGGGCGTCAATATGTCCCCCCTCCCCAAGTGCACAATCCGGCCATTAGGATTCGAGAGTTTCAAAGGATGAATCCACCCAATTTTGATAGTTCTAAGCTAGATGAGGACCCTATGGAGTTCATCGAGGAGGTGTATCAGATTGTGGCAATCTTGGGTGTGCCATCAAATGAAAAGGCTGAGCTAGTAGCCTATTAACTCAAAGGTATGGCTTGAGTGTGGTACGAGCAATGGGTTGTTGAAAGGGGTGAGGAAGTAGGGACGATTGATTGGGAAGAGTTCAAAGGTGCCTTCCTAGACCGCTTCTTCCCATTAGAGTTAAGGGAGGCCAAGATCCAAGAGTTCATCAACCTCCGACAAGGAGGCATGAGTATGAGGGAATATGCCCTCAAATTTACAAAATTGTCCAAGTATGCTCCCTTCATGGTCTCCGACCCCCGTGCTAGAATGAGTAAGTTTATTTCCAGTGTCTCGAGCTTGGTATACAAGGAGTGCAAGACGGCCATGTTGTTCAAGGAAATGGACATCTCCCGATTAATGACTTATGCTGAGCAAATTGAAGAAGAAAAGCTTTGGGAGGTTGCTAGGGTGACCAAGAAGCCTCAGATTGAGGATGGATCATCTCTTGCTAGTGCCTCAGTGCCTAAGTATCATAACGATAGGGTTCCTAACCCTAGGTAACAAGGATAGTGGTCTAACATTTCCCGCATGCCAAAAGTGTGGAAGGTACCATTCGAGGGATTGTTTATCTGGTTTGAATGCATGTTTTGGTTGTGGGGAGAAGGATCATAAGTTGAGGCTTTGTCCAAGGGTTGCTAAAAATGATAAGAATAATCATCGACGATCTCAGCCCTACCCCTCTATGGGTCCCAAAAATTAGTGTGGTGCCTCATTTGTTAAGTGTGAATTCCCTTTTTGAAATGGTAATGATTGGTAAGGATTGGTTGCATGCACCTTTTGCTTCTTTATATGATTGAAGAAAGCTTGACCTATGATGAGGTTCCAGTTGAAATTTTGGATCGGCAAGTAAAGAGATTGAGGAAAAGGGGAGTTCCATCCGTCGAAATACTTTGGAGAAATCAACAAGTTGAAAGCGCTACATGGGAAGTGGAAACGGATATGATGAAACGTTACCCTCATCTTTTTCATTCTACTCAAGTCTAAGATACTAAGTTACTCATGCTCAATGTTTAAGACTTCTATGTTTTAGTTTTCCAAAGTCCTCATATGAATGCATGTTCATGAACTTGAATTTTAAAGCTATGTTTTATGTTAAAGTTTAAAGATTTCGTGTTTGATGCATTTCAAGTGTCATTGTATATATGTTGGGTTGCTAGTCCTTGTGCCATGTTCCCTTCTATGCTAATGTTCTCATTCGAGGATGAATGTTCCCAAGGTGGAGATAATGTAACACCCCAAAAATTTCTACGCCAAGACCCAAACCATTCTTCATATATGTATAAGATCGAACTTGATGACTTCTAGTTGAATATATGAGTTAGGATCAATTCGTAAGTAATTGAAGGGTATTAGATGTGATTTAGGGTCATAAGGGATCCCTAAAACTAAGTCGAGTCCAAAGAATTAGTCTCGGCTAAGTTTCCGAATGAGTTCATATAAGGGTCAATTTCCAAAGACCATATCTCTTTGAAAATAACAAATTGGGTAGCCCATGACCTACCAAATTAAATTTCTTCGAGTCTTCTTTCCAACACCGCCAAGATTGTAAATTTTGGAGTTCGGAGTCAAAAGTTATGACTATCCTAAGACGGACTAGTACTGCAGGAATTTCAGGCCTGGGCTGTGACTACAAGAAATCTGGGCTTGGCACCGCAGTGGCGCGATGTGCCATTATAGTGCCAGAAACAAGCCTCAGTAGTTTGATCCTTGGCGCGATGCGCCACTATCAGATGTGCAGGTTTTAAGCCAATTTTGGCTTGGCGTTGCAGTGGCGCAACGCGCCACTATAGCGCTAGCAGGATTTTTGCCCAATTTCTAGAATTTTGATGAAGGGCAATTTGGGCATTTTTACTAAACATATATACACTAACATAGGACATTTTAGGCTCATTATTTTCAGTCTTTCAACTCTCCAAAGAACCCTAAACTTCATCCTCTTCTCTCTCAAATCATCCTCTCTAATTTTTCTATCAAACTCAAGGATTCAACCTTTCCATTGAAGACCTAACACCAAGACTTCTCCAATTCTTCTTCAAGTTCCTCCCTAAGGTATGTGGGTTTTCATCCATGGGTTCTTCCACCCATGGAGCTCAAATGTTTTCTCAACTTGGTATATCAATTTTAAATGATGAAATCTTATGTTATTTTACATAATGATTCCAAATGCATAGATTGTGGTATATTTAAATTTATTTACTCCTATTGATATATATGTGTATTAACTCTTAATTTCAAGTGATGAGAAATTTTAGGGATTTTCATACTACGATTTCAAATGTATAGATTCTTGAATATTTGAAGTTTGTTTGTCTATGTTGACCTATGGTGATCCTTATTTACATGAAATAGATGATTTATCAAGGCCCCTCTATGAAGGCTTGAAAGTAGTTTTAGAGTATATTGGTGGGTTGTTTTAAGATGTTTTAAATGATAAATTCTTTTACTCTCATACATGCTAGCATTGATTTAAATGACTTGAAAGTTGATTTATTTGAACCCACCTAATTTTTTATGATACAGGAAAATTGAAATGAATGATTGACAATGTCTACAAATGAATTTAAAATTGCTCTTTGCAAATAAGTTTTGTGAACGATGAGTCTATAATATTCAAGTAAGTTAAGTCCCTAAAGATATTTTTATGGATTAAGATATGTGATGAAGGAATGTCTACACTCACATCACATGAGACAAAGTTAAGGAGCTATTCTATGATTTTGATCTTATGAAGAATGGATGGGTAGTAGATATGGCCCCTCCCACATGATGATTGACTTTATGTTTTATGGTTTGTCTATTCTGTTGAGAGTTTACCTAACATTGAGGTCGAATAGAGGCGAATACCCATGTCCCAAAACTATGTGCCACCATAGGTATAAAGGAGATAGATGCGAATACCCAATCTCTAAGAGGCGAGTACCCGAAATATCAAGGCTTAGTGGTGAGTACCCAAGTCTAAGAACTAGAGGTAAGTACCTGGTTTATACAATAGCTTAGTGGATCCACTTAGGCAAATAGGAGTCTAGCTTCGCAAGTAGTCTCCCCCTTTTCTCCAATGTAGGGGTAACATCGGGACTCCATATTATGGCTCACATGGTTTATGTCGGTTAATGGTCGCTCTCACAAAGGTACAAGGTCCCTCTTCCTATGTTTAAGATGTATCATATGATGTCTACTATGTCTATCACAAAATAAAGTATATGGTTTCTTATAATGAGTCATGACTACCTCTAAAATATTTCAGTTTCTTTTATGAATCATGATGGTTTCTATATTTTATTGACTAAGCTTCATAACTCCAAATGGTATTTCGAATAAATACAAGGTTCTACTATGGTCCATTATTTCACCTTATTGTATAATGATATATTGCATTGCATACTCACATACTTAGTATATTCAAAGTACTAACGCATAGTTTTGCCTACATGATATCAGCATGTAGGAACTAACGTCACTCCCCGACCCCCTCCTCGTGGATAGCTCAAGTTAGTTGAAGATTTCTTGTGGTGAGTTTCCATGTTTCGGGAACGACATCCTTTTTATTTTAAGCTTGTGTTATGTAGAATAGTAAGACTTTTATTAAGGCATTTCTTGACATTTATATTGAGGGTGACCTAGGGATATGTCTTAGCCTTCGCCAAGTCTATTAGTAAAGGTATGTTTGGACACAAATGGAAAATGTTATTATTTTATTTTATTCCACTTATTATTGTATGTCATTACCAATGAAATGCTTAATGAATGCTAAGAGGCTTGGGTGAGGTACCTCCGGGTGTCTCATTCGCCGTGTCACGTCTAGGCCCTAGGCTTGGATCGTGACAGTATTACACTTACACTATCAATGAACATGTCTCGTTTTCTTTTTCTTTTTTATTTTTGGCAACAATAATCCATAAGATAAATAAAACAAATTTGCTTCAGTTTTATTTTAAAAATAAATAGTGCTGCTATGGAAGTATTGGAGTTGCACTTTTGGTTTACAGGTTTGTAAATGACTAACTTAGTTATCAAAGTAAGTCTCTACAAAATTACTTACCCTAAACCCACACTGGCCCCACACCGGTTTAATTCTCTTTAAAAATGTTTTGAACCTAGCCCACACCCGCTTAATTCTCTTTTAAAATGTTTGAACCCTCCCCGCCCCGCTCCGCATTCATCTAAACCCAGTTCGCACCCGCAGAACCCGCACTGCCTCACATCCGTACCATCCCAGTGCTATTCCTAAAAGATATTATAGCTTATATATAAATAACCATGTTGGGTTCATTGTATAATGTGTGAATGGATAATGGTACATAGAATAAACATTGGTGAATTAAAAATGTGAAAGGGCTACAAGTATGAATGAAATTATTACATTCATGAATACTCATGTGAGATGAATGCAATCTTTCAAATTTTTATGCAATCTTTCGTATTTTTAGGCTACCTTTTCACATACCATGCATGAATCATTGTGCTCACCTATATGCTATAAATATTTGAATCTTTCTCGGATAAGAAAAGGTTTCTTCTTTTCCAAAACTTCAAGTGTGATTACATGCTATTGAGTGGTTCACTGGACAACAAATTTGAAGTAACGCTTTTTGTTTTTCGTGAATCATCTTATCCTGGGAGGATATATTCCATAACCTCGGGTATTTGAGGGGAATAATTTCCTTAGACAATTGACCAAAGACTTCAACTTCCAATACATCTCCCTTAATATTTTTTCTGTAAACATCACCACTGTATATAGTTTCAGATACTTTTTATTCAATATATACTTCTTTAATTTCTTCGATAGCAGCTATCATATCACGTGTATGATGCTTCTCCACATGATCAACTACATAATATTTTGAATCCACGATCCAATCTCTTTCAAAATTGATGGAGGCCATGGCGTCTATTGCTCGAGCTTCAACAACTAAGCACCTTCCCCAGTCTTCTTCTTCTTCTTCAGTAGCTTTCCTAGATAGAGCCATAGTGCTCTCCTTTGCTTGGAAATATCTTTTTATGTGTCCTATATTGCTACATCAATAACACCTTACTGGCTTCTTACCATAATAGTTAAAATACTCTTCCTTCTTTCCAGGCGATCTTGAACCACCTGATGATCCAGAGTGCGATATATTTCTTGATTTTCCTTTAAAATTCCTAGTGTTGGCTACAAAAGCATTCCCTTCCCCATCTTTGATAAATACACCAGCCAACTGTTTGGATAGTAGCACCTGTGATGATAACAGGCTCTCAAATTCATCCAAGGATAGTTGTTGAGCCCATCCTTGAATCGACATCACAAATGGAATATATTCGGGCTTCAAACCACAAATGATAAGTCTTCTCATTTATGCTTTAGAGATAGCCTCCTCCGGATTCAATAAAGATATCTCAGAACATAAAACTACTGAGATGGAAACTCATTATCATCATCCTCGTCATGTTCTTGAGGATTGGTGTTGCTGCCATGATCGATAAGGGAAGCATATCCGGGACACTCTTAAAGAGGATGACCGCAGAGTTGAGCATTACCTCTGTAGGATGATATATCGAAGTTGAGTGCTTGATGGAGTTATCCCTGATAAATGGTTGTTTGACAAGTCCAACACACTAAGAAAAGTCAAGTTAGCAAGGCCTGATGGATCATGCTAGAAAACTAGTTTCTTGACAAGTCAAGAGACTCCAACATCTTCAATTGACTTATTCCTTCAATGACACTTCCATTCAAATCTCTAAGTCATTATTATCAAGATTAAGATGTACCATATACATCAATGCGATCATCAATTTGACCGATGAGTTGATTATAAGAGAGGTCTATGCTAGTTATGCTTGTGCTAAAATTGAATAACCAACTATACTCAGCTGAAAAAGAAGAATCATTACAACACAAATGAGAGATGAATTAAGAATTGGCTAGATGAAATATATGTGTCCACCACACGAGTTAGGGGACCAGGTCCCTTGATACAATCAGTTTACAGAATGCTCAAGTTAGGTGCAAAAGGTAAAATGACACACAATATTTATGTAGAAAGGCTCTGTCACGCCCCGGGAGGGTACCCTAGGCGCGACTGGCACTTGAAAGCCATTTCTGGCCTTTAAGAGAACCACCTAATTCAGTCACACTATCATTCATTCACATTCACTCAGAGAAAGGCACAATCATAGACACACTATTTATAATATAAGGGCCGAGGGACAAGCACTAACAACTCATCAAAACGATTATAATAAGACTTCTCAAAATAGCAGTCCAACCTTCCCACACTCTAGTCTATGAAGCTTCTATCAAAGTCTAGAAGGTGCCAATGACAAGCCCATGGCTACCAACAATCAAGATAAAGGAAACAACAATAACAAAACTATACAAGGAAGCTCAACATCCTCCGGAAACTAGGAGGACTCACCAACTAGCTGGGAGTGTATATGAATCTTTAATGAAGCGCTGGTTGATGATCTCTAGTACCTGTCGCTGCATCATAAAATGATGCAGGCCAAATAGCGTCAGTACATGGAATATACGAGTATGTAAAATGGCCGGAGAAAATAAACATCAAGAACGTATCAATATCAACTCAGGATCTCAACTCATATATATATACATAACAACTCACTCAAGTGCCCTAAGTCTAATAAGAAGTGATTTAGACTGGACCAAATCTCATGCCACTCAACTGAACTGACTCGGAGTACTATCAAGACCTAAATGGGAGTTTCTCTTATCCGATAACCATCACTTATGAGCCAGTGATAGTACAACAATCAGACGTCATTGCCACGTCCGTCCATACCTTGCCAGGGCATGAACACCTCCCTAATCATGGATTCCATCAATTAGTCAAGTCCTATCATTTCAAGATAAATAAATGGGAAACATCTGACTTTAACGGTTCGATCTTATGGGAAGCATCCGACTTTAACGGTTCCATCCCTACCTACGTTGGCGGCGTAGTTTCCGAGGTTCGAGCACGGACTATACTCTCGCCCGCCTCGGTGCTCGATACTCCTCCCATGACTCTATACTCATAAGACTCCATCCAATCATCTCAAACAAGCCCTCATGGCTAGTTTCATTTAGGACTTTGCCAACTCATCAACTCTATTCTCATTTTAACTCAATCAATTCATAAGGTCAAGTCTCACTTA
Source organism: Solanum dulcamara (assembly GCF_947179165.1). Classification (NCBI taxonomy): domain Eukaryota; kingdom Viridiplantae; phylum Streptophyta; class Magnoliopsida; order Solanales; family Solanaceae; genus Solanum; species Solanum dulcamara. The sequence goes on from NC_077242.1 coordinate 69,564,254, forward strand.
GGACCTTGTCCACTCATCAATTCTATCCTCCAATCAACTCAATCAAGCCTAATTTAATAAGCATTTATGACATCTCCTCAAGACTTATCACAACTCTATGGCTTTAGCCCAATAATTCAAGTACAATAACACATTTAAGGAAAATAACTTATACAATATAATCACATGGTTAAAGAGATCAACAAAACATATTAACAAATCACCTCCATCAACTCATACTAACATGAAGATTTTAGGAACTTCTTAGCTCTACAACATCAACACAAATAGGATCAAATTAGTAGGAGACAAAACTCACTCAAACACAAACCATACCAAGAAACTCCATTTTTATGGACATCTAACCTCAAAGCAAGAGTAGGGCACATGGGTGGACTCAACCCATATTTTGGATAGCCTTACATACCTTAGAGAAGACTTGAAGAAAACCTTGGTGTTGGGTCTCCAATGGAGAACTCGAATCTTGAAGTTCTTGGAACTCTTCTTGTCGGAAATGGAGAAGAAGAAGAAGAAGATGAAGAAGAGAGTTTTCTAGAGAGAGAGTGGGGCTGAAAATATGTTCCCAAAATGGTCTAGGTGATACTGTCATGCCCCGAGAGGGTACCCTAGGTGTGGCCGGCACTCGAAGGCCATTCCTGACCTCTGAGTGAACCACCTGGTCTAGTCACACATCCATTCAATCACATTCTCTTAGCGGAAAACTCAATCAATAAAATACTACTCAGAATATGGGGGGGCCAAAGGCCAAACATTTTCAAGCCAACAAAACAATATAACAAGACTCCTCAAAATAACAGTTCAACCTCCCCACACTCCAGTCTATGAAGCCTCTATCAAAGTCAAAAAGGTGCCAATGACAAGTCCATGGCTACCAACAATCAAAATAAGGGAAATGACAACAAAACTGTACAAGAAGGCTCAACATCCTCTGGAAACTAAGAGGACTCACCAGCTAGATGAGAGTGTATGTGGATCTTCAACGGAGCGCTGGTTGATGATCTCTAGTACCTGTCTCTACATCATGAAATGATGCAGGCCAAATGGCGTCAGTACATGGAATGTACGAGTATGTAAAATGGCCGAATACAACGAATATCAAGGAAGAATCAATCAACTCGGAAGCTCAACTCAAGAGAAATACCAACTCAATCAAATGCCCTAAGTCTAAACAAGAATATGATTTAGACGGGACCAATCACATACTATTCAACTCATTCTGACTCAGAGTACTATCAAGACCTATTTGGGAGTTTCTCTTAACCGACAACCATCACTTATGAGCCAGTGAAGGCATAACAAAATGACGTTGTTGCCGCGCCCATTCATACCTTACCAGGGTATAAACGAATCAAACACTCATGGATCCAACCCAACCAAATCCTATAATGTCAGGACAAAACTCTCGGTGAAGCATCCGACTTAACGGTTCAATCCCCCCTATGTTTGGCAACACAGATATTGGGTTCGAGTATGGACTATACTTTTGCCCAATTCGGTGCTCGATACTCCTCCCAAGACTCAATACTCATAAAACTCCATCCAATCAACTCAATCAACTTATATCGACAAGTCTCATTACAACCTTGTCAACTCATCAACTCTATCATGATCAAATCTCTCTCAATCCTACTATCCGATCAATCTCAATCATATCTTTCAAAAGAAATTTAAATGCACATATATAGCATCATCTAGATATAATCAATCATTTCTTTCATCCATTTGAGAAATCTTTGAGGCTTATCACAATTTCAAGACTTTAAATTGACATTTCATATTGAGCAACATTCTTAAGAAAATAACATCCTTTATCATAATCTACATAGTAAGAAGATAAATAGAACATATTTCACAACTCATTTCTTCATCACTCACACTCAACTAAGGGCTCATTTTTCGAACCTCTTATCTCAACAACATTGACACATATAGAATCAAATAGATAGGGAACAAAACTCATTCAACCATAAACCATACCAAGGAACTCCATTTTTATGAACATCTAACCTCAAGCAAGAGTAGGGCACATGGGTGGACTTAACCCATGTTTTGGATAGCCTTACATACCTTAGTAAAGACTTGAAGAAACCTTAGTGTTGGGTCTTCAATGGGGAACTCAAATCTTGAAGCTCTTGGAACTCTTCTTGTTGGAAAAGAAGAAGAAGAAGACGAGAGGGAAAGAGAGAGGAACTCCTAGGGATTTTCTAGAGAGAGAGTGGGGGCTGAAAAATGTGATCCCAAAAGGCCAAGGGTAATACATATATAATTTGGGTAAGTTCCCAAATTGCCCCTCCTCAAAAGTTCTGAAAATTAGGCAAAAATACACCTGGCGCGATAGTGGCGCGTCACGCCATTGCAGCGCCAGGCCGATTACATCTAAACCCTGCACACCTCGTAGTGGCGCACCGCGCCAAGGACCAAACTACTGAGGCATGTTTCTAGCGCGATAGTGGCGCGTCGCACCCTTACAGCGCCAAGGCTAAAGTTTCTGGGTTCTGGAAATTTGGCCTGAAAAACCCTGCACAACTTTTAGTGGCGCATCGCGCCAAGGACCAAACTACTGAGGCATGTTTCTGGCGCGATAGTGGTGCATCGCACCCTTACAGCGCCAAGGCCATTTCCCTAGCAGTTGCAACCCAGGCCAAAATGAAATTCCTGCCGCGCTAGTTCATCTTAGGAGCGTCATATCTTTCGACTCCAAACTCCAAAATTCGCATTCTTGGTGGCGTTGGAAAGAAGACTCAACGAACTTTGATTTAATAGATCATGGGCCACCTAAATCGTCATCTATCAAAGGATTGGGTCGTTAGAAGTCAACCCCTCAAGCGGACTCCTCCTCAAACTTAGTCACGATGAATCTTTGGGTAAAATTTGGTCCTAGGGGTCCTTCATGACCCCATATCACCTCTTATGCGGCAAAATTTCTCAACAACTCGTCTTACTCACGTGAAGGCTCCACAATACTCGAGTCCGACCCTACCCGAACACAAGAAGGGTCCGAATCTTAGGGAAAATTTTTGGGGGGTGTTACATTATCTCCTCCTTGGGATTATTCATCCTCGAATGATGAGAAATCAAGGATAGACTCGGGGTGCAAATCACAATCAAAACTCAGTCATTCAATTAATCAAATTCTCAGTCAATTTACCAATCAAACTCATAATACGCAAACAAATTCAAGTCAAGGAAATGGACATTACCTCCAATATTCTCATCGGTAGGCACGAATAGATGCGGATATTTAGATTTCATGGCTTCCTTCGCCTCCCATGTGGCTTCCTCAACAAGTTGGTTTCTCCATAGGACCTTGACTGAGGCAACCTCTTTGTTCCTCAATTTGCGAATTTGGTGATCAAGAATTTGGAACGGGACCTCTTCATAGGATAAGCTATACTTAATTCCAACACCATCAATGGGGACTACCAACGAAGGATAGCCTAAGCACTTCTTCAACATCGAAATGTGGAATACTGGGTGAATAGAAGATAATTTTGAGGGTAACTCCAACTCATAAGCAGCACCCCTAATCCGCCTCAAAATATGGTAAAGACCAATATATCGAGGACTGAGCTTCCCTTTCCTTCCAAAACTCATGACACCCTTCATGGGTGATACTTTCAAGTATACCCAATCACCCACCTCAAACTCCAAGTCTCTCCTTCTCACATCGGTGTAAGATTTTTGGCATCTTTGGACTGTTTTTAGCCTATCTTGGATAACTTTCACCTTCTCCATGGCTTGGTGAACAAGGTCAGGCCCAATCAACTCAGCTTCACCGACTTCAAACCACCCAATGGGAGATCTATACCTCCTCCCATACAAAGCTTCATAAGGAGCCATTTGAATACTTGCATGATAGCTATTGTTGTATGCAAACTCTATGAGAGGTAAGTGATTATCCCAATTTCCCTTGAAGTCAAGCATACATGCCCTCAACATATCTTCCAATGTCTGAATAGTGCACTCTGCTTGGCTATCTGTCTGGGGATGGAAGGCTGTACTCAAGTTCACCTTCAAACCTAATCCCTTTTGAAAAGATTTCCAAAATCAAGAAGTGAATTGAGCTCCTCTGTCTGAGATGATAGACAAAGGGACCCCATGCAGTCTGACGATCTCTTAAATGTACAACTTTGCATAATCCTCTACGGTCTCGGTAGTTTTAACTGCCAAGAAGTGAGCTAATTTCGTCATTCTATCTACAATTACCCAAATCGAGTTGTGTTGCTTTCGGGACTTCGGCAGCCCTGTGATAAAGTCCATGTTGATCATCTCCCACTTCCATTCCGGAATTCCTATGTTTTGGGCTAAACCACATGGCCTTTGGTGCTCAACTTTCACCTGTTGGCAATTTGGGCACTTGGAAACAAATTCTGCAATATCCCTTTTCATCCCACTCCACCAATAGATTTCTTTCAAATCATGATACATTTTCGTGGAGCCTGGATGAATGGAGTACTTGGAACTATGCGCTTCGTCCATAATCCTTTCTCGAACATCATCGACATCCGGCACACATAATCTATTTTGGTACCTCAACACACCATCTCCCCCTTGGGTAAAAACCATTACCTCTTATTTGTGAACAACTCCCTTCAATTGGAGAAGGACGGGATCTTGGTCTTGCTTCTCTTTTACCTCTGCCACAAGTGAGGACGTAGACCCATCCTGAACAGTAACTCCGCCTTCATTATTCTCTTCTAGATGAACTACTAATCGGGCTAATCTATGTACCTCTTTCACCAATTCTCTCCTTCCTTCCTCCACGTGGGAAGTGCTACCCATAGACAACCTGCTAAGAGCATCAGCAATAACATTAGCTTTACCTGGATGGTAGAGGATGCTCATATCATAGTTCTTGAGTAGCTCAAGCCATCTCCTTTGCCTCAGGTTGAGTTCTTTCTGGCTAAAGACGTATTGCAAGCTCTTGTGATCTGTGAATACATCAATATGCAATCCATACAAGTAGTGGCGCCAGATTTTAAGCGCAAATACCACAGCTGCCAGCTCAAGGTCATGAGTTGGGTAATTCCTCTCATGAACCTTAAGCTGTCTTGAAGCATAGGCTATCACCTTCCCCCTTTGCATCAATACACAACCCAAACCAATTCTGGATGCATCAAAATAGATCACAAAACCCTTTGTACCTTCGGGCAAGGTTAGAACAGGGGCAGTGGTTAGCTTGGTCTTCAATTTCTGGAAACTCTCCTCATAAGCCTCGAACCATTGGAACTTAGCCTTCTTTTGAGTCAGCTTAGTCAATGGTGATGATATGGATGAGAACCCCTCTTCAAACCTTCGATAATAGCCAGCCAAACCCAAGAAACTCCTTATCTCTGTCGGGGATATGGGTCTGGGCCAACTCTTCTCTGCCTCAATTTTCTGAGCATCAACCTGAATACCATCTCCAGATATAATGTGGCCTAGGAAGGCCACTGATGCAAGCCAAAATTCACATTTGGAGAACTTTGCATACAATACCTGGTCTCTCAAAGTTTGCAAGACGACTCTAAGATGATGGGCATGCTCCTCCTCATTCTTGGAGTAAACCAGAATATCATCTATGAATACAATCACAAACATATCAAGATATGGTTTGAATACTCAGTTCATGAGATCTATAAAAGGGGTGGGGGCATTTGTCAATCCAAAGGACATAACCAAAAATTCACAGTGGCCATAACGAGTCCGGAAAGCAGTCTTCAGAATATCACATTCTCTCACCTTTAACTGGTGGTAACTGGATCTCAAGTCTATCTTTGAGAAGCACGTGGCACCCTGAAGCTGATCAAATAAATCATCTATTCTGGGGAGAGGGTATTTGTTCTTTACGATGACCTTATTCAGATGTCTGTAGTCAATACACATTCTAAGGGACCCATCTTTTTTTTGAACAAATAGGACCGGAGCTCCCCATGGTGAGAAACTTGGCCTAATAAATCCCTTACCTAATAAGTCTTTCAACTGCTCCTTCAACTCTCTCAACTCAGCTGGGACCATTCTATATGGAGGAATTGAGATAGGATGGGTATCAGGAAGAATATCAATCCTAAAGTCGATTTCCCTATCAGGAGGGACTCCAGGCAGATCTTCAGGAAAGACATCCGGAAACTCGTTGACAATCGGAACCGACTCAAGGGATGAAGACTCAATGCTGTCATCTTTCACTCGGATAATGTGATAAACACACCTTTTTGAGATTAGCTTCCTGGCCCTAAGGTATGAAATAAACTTACCCTTAAGTGCAACAGGACTACCCTTCCACTCTATGACAGCCTCATTCGGGAATTTGAACGTGACAATCTGAGTTCTACAATCAATAGAGGCATAACAGACATAAAGCCAATCCATGCCAAGGATTACATCAAAATCAACCATGTCTAACTCAACCAAGTCAGCCAAGGTATCTCTGTGATGAATTGACACAATGCAATCTCTATAGACTTTCTTAGCTACGACAGAATTAACAATAGGGGTAGCTACGTAGAAAGGCTCACTAAGACCTTCAGGGATTTTATTGAACTTACTAGCCACGTAAGGAGTCACAAAAGATAATGTGGCAACCGGATCCATCAAAACATAATAGTCAAGAGAAGAGACTCGAATCATACCCGTCACGACGTTTGAAGAGTTCTCCTGATCTTGGCGACTACCCATGGCATATAGGCGGTTTGTACCTCCACTTGTACCTGAAGTAGAGACCCTCTGACTACCCCTAGCTGGTGGTGCGGTGGTGGAAAACTGGGCTCTGTTCCCCCATGCTGGACACTCCTTCTGAAAATGGTCCATTTGGCCGCATCTACAACAACCAACCCTTCCCGCTCTGCATTCTCCCAAGTGGAGCCTACCACACTTGCTGCATGGTGGCTTCCCCCTCGAACCTTGACTTACACTGGCCTAGGATTAAGAACCCTGGGGTCTAAAATTCTGGCGACTTTGACCCGGCCGATCAGACCTACTCTGCGGCATAGGTGCGCTGGAAATAGATGAGGCACAGTTGGAAGGCCTCTTCTGAAAGAAGGACCTGTTGCCCTTGTTTTGCCTCTGTTCACTTTCCTGCCCCGCTGATCTTGCCTTCTAGCTCAAATGCTCCTCTCTATACTTTCTCTTCTCATACTCCACCTGTTGAGCATACACCATTAGTCTTGAAACATCCATGTCCGAGATCAACAATGCTGCTTTGCACTCCTTCTTCATATGCCACCCTAATCCGGAGATGAACTTCTTCATCTTTGACCTCATATCTGGGATTATTTCTGGAGCATACCTGGATAGCTGGATGAACTTCAGGCCATACTCCTTAACTGTCATACCTTCTTATTTCAGGTTCACAAATTTCTCTACTTTCGCTTCCCTCAATTCTCGGGGAAAGAAGTGGTCAAGAAAGGCTCCCTCAAATTCATCCCACATAGCGGGTTCAACATCCTCACCTCTACCTTAAACCCATTGGTTATACCAAATGTTTTCCACATCTTTGAGTTGATAAGACACCAACTCAACCCCCTCAATTTCCGTAGCATGCATAGCTTTTAGAATTTTTCACATCTCATCAATAAAGTTTTGGGGATCTTTATCAACCTTAGAACCCGTGAATGCCGGCGGATTCATCCTCAGAAAGTCTCTAATTCTAGTGGCAGCAGATGTCTCTTAGGAGCTAGAGCTAAGAGTCGGCGAACTCTGATTACCACTTCGGGCAGCCATTAAGTGTGTGAGCATTGCGATCGCCCCACAAAATTCTGCCTCTGATATAGGCGCAGGTGGAGTAGCAGGCACTTGGGGTGCCTCCGCATACCTCACAGGTTGGCCCCTAGCCCTTGCTGGACGTACCTCTACTTGGGGCATCTCGGTGTTATCAATATTTCTCTGGCTAGCAGTACGTTTAGGAGTCATTATCTATAATGTATAATCCCACGAATTAGAAAGGAGTTTTATAGAGTTTAACTCTATCGCACAAATTCAGAGTATGAAAGAAGTGAAATAATTCCTAATGTCTTATAGCCTCCTGATTATAAGTGTGGTGCACAACACACCCATAAGCAAGACTCTACTAGGCACGACTTCATAGACTCCCTAGGACACTTGAACTTTGGGCTCTGATACCATGTTTGTCACACCTCGGAAGGGTACCCTACTCAGAATATGGGGGGGGGGGGGGGCGAAGGCCAAACATTTTCAAGCCAACAAAACAATAAAATAAGACTCCTCAAAATAACAGTTCAACCTCCCCACTCTCCAGTCTATGAAGCCTCTATCAAAGTCAAAAATGTGCCAATGACAAGTCCATGGCTACCAATAATCAAAATAAGGGAAATGACAACAAAACTGTACAAGAAGGCTCAACATCCTCCGGAAACTAGGAGGACTCACCAGCTAGCTGAGAGTGTATGTGGATCTTCAACGGAGCGTCGATTGATGATCTCTAGTACCAGTCTCTGTATCATGAAACGATGCTGGCCAAATGGCGTCAGTACATGGAATGTACGAGTATGTAAAATGGCTGAATACAATGAATATCAAGGAAGAATCAATCAACTCGGAAGCTCAACTCAAGAGGAATACCAACTCAATCAAATGTCCTAAGTCTAAACAAGAATATGATTTAGACGGGACCAATCACATACTATTTAACTCATTATGACTCAGAGTACTATCAAGACCTATTTGGGAGGTTCTCTTAACCGACAACCATCACTTATGAGCCAGTGAAGGTACAACAAAATGACGTTGTTGTCGGGCCCATTCATACCTTGCCAGGGTATGAACGAATCAAACACTCATGGATCCAACCCAACCAAGTCATATAATGTCAGGACAAAACTCTCGGGGAAGCATCCGACTTAACGGTTTAATCCTCCCTACGTTTGGCAACACAGATATTGGGTTCGAGTATGGACTATACTCTTGCCCAATTCGGTGCTCGATACTCCTCCCAAGACTCAATGCTCATAAAACTCCATCCAATCAACTCAATCAACTTATATCGACAAGTCTCATTACAACCTTGTCAACTCATCAACTCTATCATGATCAAATCTCTCTCAATCCTACTATCCGATCAATCTCAATCATATCTTTCAAAAGAAATTTAAATGCACATATATAGCATCATCTAGATATAATCAATCATTTCTTTCATCCATTTGAGAAATCTTTGAGGCTTATCACAATTTCAAGACTTTAAATTGACATTTCATATTGAGCAACATTCTTAAGAAAATAACATCCTTTATCATAATCTACATAGTAAGAAGATAAATAGAACATATTTCACAACTCATTTCTTCATCACTCACACTCAACTAAGGGCTCATTTTTCGAACCTCTTATCTCAACAACATTGACACATATAGAATCAAATAGATAGGGAACAAAACTCATTCAACCATAAACCATACCAAGGAACTCCATTTTTATGAACATCTAACCTCAAGCAAGAGTAGGGCACATGGGTGGACTTAACCCATGTTTTGGATAGCCTTACATACCTTAGTAAAGACTTGAAGAAACCTTGGTGTTGGGTCTTCAATGGGGAACTTAAATCTTGAAGTTCTTGGAACTTTTCTTGGTGGAAAAGGAGAAAAAGAAGAAGAAGAGAGGGAAAGAGAGGGAAAGAGAGAGGAACTCCTAGGGCTTTTCTAGAGAGAGAGTGGGGGCTGCAAAATATGATCCCAAAAGGCCAAGGGTAATACATATATAATTTGGGTAAGTTCCCAAATTGCCCCTCCTCAAAAGTTCTGAAAATTAGGCAAAAATGCACCTGACGCGATAGTGGCGCGTCGCGCCATTGCAGCGCCAGGCCGATTACGCCTAAAACCTGCACACCTCGTAGTGGCGCGCCGCACCAAGGACCAAACTACTGAGTCATGTTTCTGGTGCGATAGTGGCGCGTCGCGCCCTTACAGCGCCAAGGCCAAAGTTTCTGGGTTCTGGAAATTTGGCCTGAAAAACCCTGCACAACTTTTAGTGGCGCGTCGCGCCAAGGACCAAACTACTGAGGCATGTTTCTGGCGCGATAGTGGCGCGTCGCGCCCTTACAACGCCAAGGCCATTTCCCCAGCAGTTGCAACCCAGGCCAAAATGAAATTCCTGCCGCGCTAGTTCGTCTTAGGAGCATCATATCTTTCGACTCCGAACTCCAAAATTTGTATTCTTGGTGGCGTTGGAAAAAAGACTCGACGACCTTTGATTTAATAGATTGTGGGCCACCTAGATCATCATCTATCAAAAGATAGGGTCGTTAGAAGTCAACCCTTCAAGCGGACTCTTCCTCAAACTTAGTCACAACGAATCTTTGGGTTAAATTTGGTCCTAGGGGTCCTTTATGACCCCACATCACCTCTAATGCGGCACAATTTCTCAACAACTCGTCTTACTCACGCGAAGGCTCCACAATACTCCAGTCCGACCCTACCCAAACACAAGAAGGGTCCGAATCTTAGGGAAAATTTTTGGGGGGGTATTACAGATACATATATAATTTGGGTAAGTTCCCAAATTTCCCCTTCTCATAAAGTTCTGAAAATAGGCAAAAATGCTCCTGGCGCGATAGTGGCGCGTCGCGCCATTGCAGTGCCAGGCTGATTATGCCTAAAAACCTACACATTGGTTAGTGGCGCGTCGCGCCAAAGACCAAACTATTGAGGCACATTCTTGGCGCGATAGTGGCACGTCACGCCCTTACAGCGCCAATGCCAATATTTTCTAGGTTCTAGAAATTGGCTTGAAAACCCTGCACACCTCGTAGTGCCGCGCCGCGCAAGGGGCCAAACTACTAAGGCGTGTTCCTGGTGCGATAGTGGCGCATCGTGCCACTGCGGCGCCAAGCCCATATTTCCAGTCGTTGAACCCCAGGCCTAAAATCTCTGTCGTTCTAGTTCGTCTTAGGATCGTCATATCTTTTAACTCCGAACTCCAAAAATTACATTCTTGGTGGCGTTGGAAAGAAGACTCAATGACCTTTAATTTGATAGGTCGTGGGACACCCAGATTGTCATCTTTCAAAAGATAGGGTCATTAGAAGTCGACCCCATACATGAACTCATCCTAACTTAGCCACGATGAACCTTTTTGGACTTAGCTCGGTCCTAGGGGTCCTCTGTGACCCCACATCACCTCCAACACTTTCAATTTCTCCGGGACTTATCTTAACTCAAGCACATACTTCAAAATAAATACGATTGACCCTACACGTGTATAAGGAAGGCCTGAATTTTAGGGAGAAATTTTGAGGGGTGTTACAGGCTCCTTGCTCAAGGGAGGAAAAACCACAACCTGTCCAACAGGATTTCACAACCAATTTCACTATGATGCAAGAGCAAAGTATTCTATTACAACCTAGTGTAACTAGACACTAACCCTCTCCACCCCTTGGCTTGTAATACCTCTATTACAAGACTTTGAGCCTAAGCATTACAACTATTTTCCACTACCCCAACTAACTCTAGTTGACGTAGACTTTTAATACTCCGATCAAGCTAACTCTACCCATGACTCAGAAAGTAAGCAATAAATCTATTGCCCACTATACCAACTACCTCTAGTTTACATAGACTTCAAACACACCTTTCAAAGCTTACTCTAGCTATGAACTCGAAGCAAAACTGATACAAGGAAAGGAGATCAATATTCTGTTATAGATAGGAACTGATCTTACAAACTTTAGCTCACTAGACTCAACATTACAACAAAGCAACGATCAGGTCCCTTGCTACCTTAAGGAAGTTGTTCTACCTTGAGAGAATAATGGTTTTTGCTTGTATATTCTTGATGTGCAAAAACTTGGTTGTTTCTTGTCCAAGGATGGGTATTAACGTATGGACAAAAGCAACCTCGTGCACTATGATTGGCGGAGCAGGTCTGCTGTCCTCTGCACATCAGGCAGTGGCAGCTTTTACAGCTGGTATCCATTATGTCATTGACATTCTGTGTTCATGGGACTAGGTCCTTCTATCAGGTCTCATGGTTTGTCGATACACAAAACGAGAATATGCACCTCTGCTGCAGTGCCCACCAACCTCAACAGCTTTTGCAGCTTTACACCTGTACTCCACTTTCTTGCCCTTAACATGCGTTAATCATGGGACTAGGTCCCTCTACCAGGTTCCATAGTGTGTTAAATCATTAAAATACAAATATAACATGGCTAAATCAGTTGGAGACGGAACAAATTACACAACATTAACATAACAAAAGAATAATTAGGCTCAAGAAAAAAAGTAAATAACTTAATAATGAAAAATCTTAATAAGCATAAACAATTGTCCCTTCATGTCAACGCCATATCCCTAAAACTAAAGATTTTCGCTACTCATATTTCTATTACCCAACTAATTAAATTCACCTAAACCGCTACTAAGTATGTTTATATATATATATATATATATATATATATATATATATATATAAACCAACATTAAATTCACCAAAATCGTAACTAAATTTATATATATCTTAAGGGGCGCGGTAGTCAAAACGGAGGGGTAATTTTTTCTATAACTAAAGAAACGAGGGTAATTGCAATTTGCGTATAAGTTGAAAATCTATTTTAATTCTTTAAATTTCATGATCAGTCAAACTACGACATATAAATAAAAGGGAGGAAGTACTACATTTGATTCCTATTTTTTGGTTAGCTAATATTCGTGTGGAAGTTTTCTTTACGCAAATATTGACCCGAACAATACTCTATTTATGAAATAAAATAAAAAGACAACAATATCATCGCATTTTATGTGCATGAAATATATTTTGTAAAACATTATGAAATGGGTAACAATTAGCAAAGTAGTTCCATAATACTATGTAATATAACTCCAATATAACATTTCAATTTACAGCAAAAGTTTGCACATAACATTTTGTGCTTCATACTTGTTATACAAAATGTTCACCTTAATTGATATAAGCTACAATAACAGTAATGTCATTAATTTTTCCTCCTTTTTGTGTTTGACTAAGGCCTTCCCTCTTAGCTGCTCTTGCATATGGTGTATCTGCAAATCTATTAAATGAGTTATACAATGCAGCCTTTCCAATTTTTCTAACCAACTCCTCTGCTTTTAACTTCCGATCAATCCCTTTTCGAATAATTTTCTCAATCTCACTTTCATTCATATTATCAAGCATCCCATCCGTCCCAACGATCAAAATATCATCTTTCTCGACGATTAATTCCATCTCATGAGCAACACTAGGATTATCCTTGCACTTTCCCAATTGATATGGACACCCAAATCCCCTTTGTTGTATCGGCGATTTGTATATAACTTTTCCCTTTCTGATTAGGAAAAATCCACTAGCACCAACATTAGCAGCATACACAATATTTGTTTCCTTGTCTAAAGTTATAATACAAGCCGTAGACGATCCTTCAAAACTTGTATTTTTGTAAGCTTCTTGAAGAACCCTTTTAGGGTTCACGTGACCCTTTGGTTCGTTATTTGTAGCGATAAGTGAATTTCTCATGAGCTTTCTCGCGTAAATTCCAGCGTCTATTCCCATTTTAGCCCAACCACCAACGCCATCAGCGACACCAATAGTTTGGTATGATTCATAGAGGAAGTGTGCATCTTCGCCTAACGGTTTCTTTGAGTTATTTTTGGGTATGTATAGAGATGCAGCCACCATTTTTAGGCATGGTAATTTGTTGATGTTGAAAAAATCATCATCAACTTTCTTGAAAGAATATTGATGATCAATATGACCTAATAATGATGATATGCAATCAGCCATATTTCTTGCAAAACTTTGGAAAATAAGAAATATGAGGTGATGAAACTAGTGCGTGAAGGTTTACTAATAATATATACACGTTGTTATCCTAGTTCGAATAGGTTAGGGAAAAACAATTTTAGGGAACTTATTTTATAATAGATACACGTAGTAATTAATTAATCCTAGTTAGAATAGGTTTGGGAAACAAAAGTTTTTGGAAACTTATAAATATGGAATTGCAATTAATGGAACTTTATTTGACCATTTTATTCTTAAGAAAAAATAATATTCTATTAAATAATATTTTTAATACATTAAACATGAATGTGGAATATATCAACCTACAGTTATGTAGGTGTAAATTTGCTTGGTTACCTTAATTTTTTTTCTTTTTATTCTTTTATCTTCCCCCATTAATATTATTAAAAGTATATCCCCGTAATTATCTTATTTATTATTCTTTCATCTTTCATACGTATTAATAATAGTACTAATATATATGCACTTTTCATGGTCGTAGCCAATAACCGCATATCTGGAAGCATTCCGTACTCTTTGTGTTCTTCAACATCCTTGAGTTTTCTATACGTGCGTAACAACAATTTAAGTGGACAGTTTCCTACCTCTTTGAAGAAGTGCCAAGGTTTGGAAGTCTTAGACTTGGGAAGAAATGCATTGAGTGGAAAAATCCCAGAGTGGGTAGGGACTAAGTTAGGTTATTTGGGGATTCTGAGCCTTCGATTCAACGAATTCTCTGGGAGCATTCCTCCAAGTATATGTCAGCTTCAAACTATTCAGATACTGGACCTTTCTGGCAACCATTTATCAGGAAGAATTCCAAAATGCTTCAGCAATTTCACCACAATGCAACTTTTGCAAGATGGTACAAGTGTGAGCTATGACTTCGATGCTTACACCCCTCGTGTAGGTACGTTGTACCATGGCAATGCATTTATCCAATGGAAAAACAAGGAGTCAGAGTACTGTAACATTTTGTGGCTTGTGAAAACCATCGATCTTTCTAGCAACGAATTAGTCGGTGACATCCCTAATGATTTTAGCAGAATGAATGCATTGCTGTCATTGAACCTATCAAGAAACAATTTGACAGGAAATATCATTGAAGGAATTGGTTTAATGAAGATGTTGGAGTCTCTTGACTTGTCCGGGAATCATCTCTCAGGGAAGATCCCAATAGGGCTCGCTAACTTGACATTTCTTAGCGTGTTGGATTTGTCAAACAACAACTTGTCAGGGAGAATACCATCGAGCACTCAATTACAAGGCTTTGATTCCTCAACGTATGGTGGGAATATTCAGCTATGTGGCCCTCCTCTTCCAGAGTGTCCTTCATTTGCTCCTCCAAAACCTCATGTTGGTTATGAAAGTACTTTTCAAGAAAATGATGATGATGACGACTTTCCATCTAAAGAGTTTTATATATCGATGGCGTTGGGGTTCATTGTTTCATTTTGGGGAGTGTTAGGATCTTTGTTCTTCAATATTTCTGGGAGGAATGCCTATTTTAAGTGGCTTCATCTTTAGCTAAAGGCCTGATTAATGCTATATGTATATATTCATGAACTAGTTTTTAGACACGTGCATGCATGTGGAACCCTTTCGATGAGTACCGAATGCATATATATAATATTATAATATATGTAATGAACAATTAAAAAGTAAATTGGAAAATTACAAACTCAAAATGATGAATAATCAGTAAATATCAAATGACTTGATTGTTGAACAAAATATTGATACATGCAAACTTGAACAATTAAATTTAGTTATGGAATAGATCCAAATATAATATAAATGGGTATTGTTCTGCAATTTGAAATAGTCTTAATTGGTATTATATATATTCACTTTATATTAAATTTGAAGCCTAGAATAGTCTCAAGATATTGATATGGTATCTCCATTGTTCTACTTTTACATTGTGTTCATAGAATAAGCATTAAATATCGTAAAAACCCAAAATCAATAGAGTTAGATTTGAAACTAAATCCACAAAAGATATATAATTTTGGATTTGATTAGATTTAATTCCAACATCGTATATTTAAATAAATAAGTTTGAAATGGATATTCAAAATAAAATTTCGAAACTAAAAATATATTAACTTTACGGGAATTTTTATGAATGCGATATAGCATCCAAATTTTCCGACAAATGCATACTAAGATCTGAGAAATGTTAAAATTTACATGAAACTCAAATGCAATTGTATTTTGATATTAGAGTTATGAAACAAAGTTGGTACAAATTATATCTAGCAATCTTCATACGACTTTCTTATAGAAGAATGTCAAGTAAAAGAAGCAAAACAATATTTTGTTAAAGATAAACAAATTAGTATTAATATAATATTGAATAAATGAGTAGTAAAATAAAGAAGTCTCAACTAAAGCATAAGCCTTGGAAGATGTGTTTCATATTATTGTCATAATTGTATCAAAAATATTATATTAGTATTCCGGAATCCATACACCTATAATAAGTAGCAGTAAGCAAAAATATTATTTGTATAACAAAAAGATAAATATACCTGTCATGAGCCAAACATCCCAAGCGATAGGATCAATTATAAGTCTTTATGGAAAATGAAAATTTTAGTAGAAAGAACAAAAAAAGGATACATGATAAAATGGTTTGACTCTTTGTTACATACTTTTATAATGTATAACAAAGAATACGAAGAGTTCCCTTTAGTATAACATTTTAATGGTAGAAGCTCAAAACATCAAATAAATTATAGTTAGAAATAAAAAAGGATGATATTATAAATAATAATTTTAAAATGTTTTGCACAATAATTGCCTACAGTAATGGAAGGAAGATGAAGCAATTTCTGCACAATAACTACCTACAGTAATGAAAGGAAGATGTTTCCACTTGCCGGATAATTCAATGAAGATTATTATTATTATCATTATTATTATTATTATTATTATCATTATCATTATTATCATTATCATTATTATCATCATCATCATCATCATTATTATTGAAGGCTATATCAAACTTCAAGTGGACTTACACCACCACTGTTTGCTAAGCTGAACTAATATAGTAGTGCCGAAATCGACTGTACCACCATCTCAGAACCAAGTCATGGAACTATGATAAATTCTTCTTAGAAGTTGATTGAGTCTGAATCTTTCATATTACATAAAATATACAACTTAGATATCCGGCATAGATATGATATTTTTAGCCAGGCATAGTCAAGGCTATGGAGAAGATTAAGAATTAAAAGATAAAAGATAAAAGATAAAGAGCGTACCTTCCCTTGGTTCTGAGATGGTGGTACTGTCACGCCCCGGAAGGGTACCCTAGGCGTGGTCGGCACTCGAAAGCCATTTCTGACCTCCAAGCGAACCACCTGGTCCAGTCACACATTCATTCAAACACATTCTCTCAGCAGAAGACTCAATCAATGAAGTACTATTCATAATTTAGGGCCAAAGGCCAAATAACTATCAAATCAACAAACAATTATAGAAGAACTACTTAAAAGAACAATCCAATATTTCTACGCTCCGGTCTATGAAGCCTTTATCAACAATCTAGGAGGTGCCAATGACAAGCACATGGCTACCAACAATCAAAATAAAGGAAACAACACAAAACTATACAGGAAACTCAACATCCTCCGGAAACTAGGAGGACTCACCAACTAGCTGGGAGTGTGTGGATCTTCAACGGTGCGCCGGTTGATGATATCTAGTACTTGTCTCTGCATCATGAAATGATGCAGGCCAAATGGCGTCAGTACATGGAATATATGAGTATGTAAAATGGCCGAATAAAACGACATTAGAAAGGACCAAATCAACTCGGGAATCTCAACTCAGAAAGAAGTACAACTCAACAAGCGTCCTAAGTCTAAGCAAGAATATAGTTTAGACGGGATCCAATCTCATACAATTTAACTCAATCCGACTCAGAGTACTATCAAGACCTATGTGGGAGTTTCTCTTATCCGACAACCATCACTTATAAGCCAGTGACAGTATAATAAACCGATGTTGTTGCCGCATTCGTTCATACTTTGCCAGGGTATAAACGAATCAACCAATCATGGATCCAATCCAACCAAGTCCTATAATGTCAGGACAATAAAATGGGAAACATCCAACTTTAACGGTTCGATCCCATGGGAAGCATCCGACTTTAACGGTTCCATCCCCTCCTATGTTTGGCGACATAGTTTATTGGTTTGAGTATGAACTATACTCTTACCCAATTCGGTGCTCGATACTCCTCCGAAGACTCAATATGCTCATATCTATCAAGTGAGTAAAATACTCAAAATACTCATTTAGTCTCATTGGACTCTTCAAATCAACTCATTTAGTCTCATTAGACTCTTTTCAAAACTCAAATCAAATCTGGCCTCATTGGACCTTCTTTCAAATCGACTCATCTCAAATCATCAAACTCTTTTCTTTAAATTGATACCATCTCAACTCAATGGATGTAGAAAATATTATATGCATTTAAAATATAATTCCAACTCCTCAACTCTACCTCGAAATAGACATTTTTATATAAAAATGTTCAACTAATTTATACTCAAAATACTCATGTTCAAAATAATTAAAAGACTTTTCAAACTCAACTCATGCTTAAACTCTTTTTAAATCATAGATGAAACTAATAACTCTTTAGACTCAAAATAGTGTGTAAATAGTTTATGCAAAAAGGTTCACAAATAATTTATTTAAAACTCCTCCTCAAAAGATCATTTATTTTCAAAATATTCCTAAGACTCCAATCAACTCAAATTATGCACATCACATACCACAAAATCACATTAGACTCCAATCTACTTCATTACACAACATCCTCATCGACATAACCTCTTCATTCACATCATCGTCAAATACCATTATTCACATGGTCATCAAACATCATCATCACATCATTATCATCATCAAACATTATCATCACATCGTTGTCAAATATCATCATCACATCATTGCCAAATATCTACTCCAAAATCCTTATTTTAGTCCTATGTTCAATTTATAGAAGCGAAAGGACATTCTTAACTATCCAATTCATTTTTTCATTCCAATCAATACACATATACACAAAACCATCCATCTCAACTCAAGACAAATTATGACCAAAGAAATCTCATCTTGGGTTCATGTGAATGAAACATGAATCCATACTCTCAACAAAACTCAACTCAAGAATATCGTCAACATCTATAAATCTATATACAAAGATACATTTGTAATCAATAATATGAAAGATAACTATTTAGTAACTCAAGTCATTAAAAACATCAATCAACCAATAGTATCTAAAAACATTCTATAGTTTAGGAAAACTTTTAAGAAAACCTTCTTAGAAGGTTCAACTCTTTCACAACTCCTATCCAACACATCTATGGGCATATAGAAGAACTCAATCCATATTTTAGGTTAGCCTTACATACCTTGTTTGAAGACTTTGAAGAGACTTAGTTGTTGGGTCTTCAATGGAAATTTGAAGTCTTGAAGCTCTTGGAATAAATCCTTGTTGGAAATGGAGAAGAAGAAGAAGAGAGAGGGATTTTCTAGGGCTTTTTTTAGAGAGAGGGTGAGGGATTGAAAATGGTCCCAAAACATGCTAAGGCTGATACATATATAATTTGGGAAAATTCCCAAATTGCCCTTTCTCCAAAATTCTGAAAATAGGCTAAAAATGCTCCTGGTGCGATAGTGGCGCGTCGCGCCATTGCAGCGCTAGGTCGATTAGGCCTAAAACTTACACACCCGTTAGTGGCACGCTGTGCCAAGGACCAAACTACTGAGGTGTGTTCTTGGCGTGATAGTGGAGCGTCGCACCCTTACAGCGCCAAGCCCAAGTTTTCTAGGTTCTGGAAAATAGGCTTGAAAAACCCTGCTACCCAATAGTGGCGCGTCGCGCCAGGGACCAAACTACTGAGGCATGTTCCTAGCGCAATAGTAGCGCGTCGCACCCTTGCGGCGCCAAGGCCATATTCCCAGCAGTTACAACCCAGGCCTAAAATTCCTATCGAGTAAGTTCATCTTAGGATCTTCATATCTTTTGACTCCGAACTCCAAAAATTATATTCTTAGTGGCGTTGGAAAGAAGACTCGATGACCTTTAATTTGGTAGGTCATGGTCCATCCAATTCATCATATTTCAAATGATATGGTTGTTAGAAGTCGACCGTTATACAAACTCCTTCGACAACTTACCCAAGACGAATTCTTTTGGACTTAGCTTGGTTCTAAGGATCCCTTATGACCTCACATCATCTCTAACACTCTTTAATTACTTAGGAACTCATCCTAACTCATGCACACGCTTCACAATAAATGGGTTCGACCCTATACGAATATAAGAAAGGTCTGAATCTTAGGGAAAAATTTTGGGGGGTGTTACAAGATGATAGACAAAGGAATTCCATGCAGTCTAACAATCTCTCTAAGATACAGTTTGGCATAATCCTCTGCAGTGTTCATAGTCTTAACTGGCAAGAAATGAGCCAATTTGGTCATCCTATCCACAATCACCCAAATAGAGTCATATTATTTACGGGTTTGTGGTAAACCGATAATGAATTCCATATTGATCATTTCCCACTTCCATTCTGGGATCTCTATATTCTGAGCCACTCCACAAGGCCTTTGGTGCTCAACTTTAACTTGTTGGCAGTTCGGGCACTTGGACACAAACTCTGCTATATCTCTCTTCATTCCACTCCACCAGTATACTTCTCTCAAGTCGTGGTACATCTTTGTTGAACCTGGGTAGATGAAATACCTAGAATTATGGGCTTCTTCTATGATTCTCTCTCGAATACCATCTACACTTGGAACACATAATCTCCCTTGATATCTCAACACTCCATCTCCTCCTTTGGTAAAATCCATTACCTTCCCCTTGTGAACCTCATCCTTTAGTTGAAGAAGAATGGGATCCTGATCTTACTTTCCTTTCAACTCTTCGACTAGAGATGATTCAGTTCCATTTCAGACTATTGTACCGCCCTCACTAGAGTCAATAAGTTAAACTCCCAAATGTGTAAGTCTATGCACTTTCTTTTCCAACTTCTTCTTTTCCTCTTCCACATAAGCCGTACTCCCCATAGATAACATGCTAAGAGCATCAACAACTACGTTTGATTTACCTAGGTGGTAGAGAATGCTTATTTCATAATTCTTGAGCAACTCTAGCCATCTCCTCTACCTCAAATTCAGCTCCTTCTAGCTGAATACATATTGTAAGCTCTTATGGTCTATGAACACATCCACATGTACACCATAAAGATAGTGACGCCAAATCTTAAGAGAAAATACCACAGCTGCCAACTCAAGGTCATGAGTTATAACACCCCTCAAAATTTTTCCTTAAGATTCGGACCTTTTTTGTATACGTGTAGGGTCGAACTCAATTATTTTGAAGTATGTGCACGAGTTAAGATGAGTTTCTAAGTAATTAAAGAATGTTAGAGGTGATGTGGGGTCATAAGGGATCCTTAGAGCCAAGCTAGGTCCAAAAGGATTCGTCTTGGGTAAAGTTGTTGAGAGAGTTTGTATAAGGGTCGACTTCTAACAGCCATATCATTTGAAATATGACGATCTGGGTGGCCCATGACCTATTAAATTAAAGGTCGTCGAGTCTTCTTTGAATGCCACCAAGAATGTAAATTTTGGAGTTTGGAGTCAAAAGATATGACGATCCTAAGACAAACTAGCACGGCAAGAATTTTAGGCCTGAGTCGCAACTACTGGGAATCTGGGCTTGGCGCCGCAGTGGCGCGATGCGCCACAAAACAGCCTCAATAGTTTGGTCCCTGGCACGGTGCGCCACTACGAGGTGTGCAGGGTTTTTCTGGCCAATTTTCCCAGAACCCAGAAAATTGGCTGGGCGCTATAAGGGCGCAATGCGCCACTATCGCGCCACAAAACAGCCTCAGTAGTTTGGTCCCTGACACAATGCACCACTATTGGGTTACAGGGTTTTTACGCTTAATCGACTTGGTGCTGCAGTGGCGCGATGTGCCACTATCGCGCCAGGAGCATTTTAGCCTATTTTTCCAAACTTTTGAGAAGGGGCAATTTGGGAATTCGTCCCATATTATATATGTATCATCCTTGAATATTTTGGGAACATATTTTTAGACCTCTCTCTCTTTAAAAG
Source organism: Solanum dulcamara (assembly GCF_947179165.1). Classification (NCBI taxonomy): domain Eukaryota; kingdom Viridiplantae; phylum Streptophyta; class Magnoliopsida; order Solanales; family Solanaceae; genus Solanum; species Solanum dulcamara. Next base: position 69,586,137 of record NC_077242.1, read on the forward strand.
CCCTAGAAGTCTCTCTCTCTCTCTCTTCTTCTTCTCCATTTCTAACAAAGAGTTATTCCAAGAGCTTCAAGATTCGAGTTGCCATTGAAGACCCAACAACAAGGTTTCTTCAAGAATCTATTCTAAGATATGTAAGGCTAACCAAAACATGGGTTGAGTCCATCCATGTGCCTCTACATCTTCTTTTGATTTATTGTCCATAAGAATGAAGTTTATTGGTAGAGGTATATCCAAATAAGTCATTTTTCATCTATTATCCTAATTCCCTTTATAATGATGTTGTGGAGTCAAGAAAGTGATATGCTATACATTGTTATGAGTTGATTGAGATGAGGTGTCTAGCATATTTTGTTAATTTCCAAACTATATTGATTTTGATAAAGAAATGTTATTTTCCTAATAACGTTGCTTACCTTAAATTGTTGATTTAAAGCCTTGAAATTATGTTGAGTATCAAGGATTGATTAAATGGATAGAGGAAATGTTTGGTTATGTTTACATATTGCCATGAATGTGCATTTAAATTTACTTTGAACAATATGATTGAGATTGACCGGATTGTATGATTGGGAGAGGTTTGATTGTGATAGAGTTGATGAGTTGACAAGGTTGTAATGAGACTTGTCGATATGTTATGATTGAGTTGATTAGATTGAGTTTTATGAGCATTGAGTCTTGGAAGTAGTATCGAGCACCGAATTGGGCAAGAGTATAGTCCATGCTCGAACCCAATAACTATGTCGCCAAATGTAGGAGGAGATTGAACTGTTAATATCGGATGCTTCCCCAAATTTATTGTCCTGACATTATAGGACTTGGTTGGATTGGATCTATGATTGGTTGATTCGTTCATACCCTGGCAAAGTATGAACAGACGCGGCAACAATGTCGATTTGTTGTACTTTCACTGGCTCATAAGTGATGGTTGTCAGATAAGAAAAACTCCCATATAGGTCTTAATAGTACTCTAAGTCGGATTGAGTTGAATGGTATATGGTTGGTCCTGTCTAAACCATATTCTTGTTTAGACTTAGGACACTTGATTGAGTTGTTATTTCTCTTGAGTTGAGATTTCAAGTTGATTTGGTTCGTTCTGATATTGTTTCATTCAGCCATTTTACATACTCTTACATTCCATGTACTGACGCCATTTGGCCTGCATCGTTTCATGATGCAGCGACAGGTACTAGAGATCATCAACCGGTGCTCCATTGAAGATCTACATACACTCCTAGTCAGTTGGTGAGTCCTCCTAGTTTCCGGAGGATGTTGAGCTTTCTTATATAGTTTTGTTGTTATTTCCTTTAATTTGATTGTTGGTAACCATGGGATTGTCATTGGAACCTTCTAGATTGTTGATAGAGGCTTCATAGACTAGAGTGTGGGGAGGTTGGACTGTTATTTTGAGGAGTCTTATTATATTTATTTTGTTGAGTTGATAGTATTTAGCCTTCGACCCCCATAATGTGAATGGTGTGTTTATGATTGAATCCTCCATTAAGTGAATGTGATTGAATGATAGTGTGACTGAATTAGGTGGTTCGCTTGAAGGCTAGAAATGGCTTTCGAGTATCGGTCATATCTAGGGTACCCTCTCGGGGCGTGACATGAGTGGGGTAGTTCCTCTCATGAGTCTTAAGCTATATGGAGGCATAGGCAATTAACTTACCTTTCTGCATCAATACACATCCCAACCCAACTCTAAAAGCATCACAATAGATTACAAAACCATCTGTTCCTTCGGATAGGGATAATATTGGAGCAGTAGTCAATCTAGCTTTCAACTCTTGAAAACTTTTCTCACAAGCATCAGACCATTGAAACTTAGCCTTCTTCTGAGTAAGCTTAGTCAATGGTGAGGATATGGATGAAAATCCCTCAATAAACCTCCTGTAGTAACTAGCCAAACCTAAGAAACTCCTTATGTCGGTCGGAGAGGTGGGTCTGGGCTAGTTCTTAACTACCTCAATTTTTTGAGTATCAACTTGAATTCCATCACCAGATATAATATGGCCTAGGAATGCTATAGACTCAAGCCAAAACTCACACTTTGAAATCTTAGCATACAACTCCCTCTCCTTAAGAGTTTGAAGGACAATCCTAAGGTGATTAGCATGCTCACTCTTACTTCTAGAGTAGACCAAAATATCATCGATGAAGACAATTACAAACGTATCCAGGTATGGCTTGAATACCTGGTTCATGAGGTCCATAAAAGCTACAGGAGCATTTGTCAATCCAAAGGACATAACAAGAAACTCAAAATGACCATAGCGGGTTCAGAAAGCCGTCTTCGGGATGTCACATTCTCTCACTTTCAACTGGTGATAGCCTGATCTGAGGTCTATCTTAGAGAAGCATGTGGCACCCTGAAGTTGGTCAAATAAATCATCTATTCTGGAGAGAGAATACTTGTTCTTTATGGTGATCTTGTTTAGTTACCGGTAATCAATGCACATTCTAAGGGACCCATCTTTCTTTCGCACGAATAGGACAGGAACGCCTCAAGGTGAGATACTTGGCCTAATAAACCCTTTATCTAGGAGGTCTTTCAGTTTTTCTTTCAACTCTTTCAACTCAGCGAGAGCCATCCTATAAAGAGGAATGGAGATAGGTTTTGTATCAGGAAGGACATCAATACCAAAGTCTATCTCTCTATCAGGAGGGATTCTGGGCAGATCTTTAGGAAAGACTTCAGAAAACTCATTCACAATGGGAATTGACTCAAGATATGGAGCCTGATCATTAATATTTTTGACTCGGACTATATAATATATACATCCCTTAGAGATTAATTTTCTGGCTTTAAGGCAGGAAATAAATTTACCCCTAGGCACTACAAAACTCCCCTTCCACTCTAAGACAGGCTCATTTGGAAATTGAAACTTGACAATTCGGGTCCTACAATCAACTGAAGCATAACAAGCATAAAGTCAATCCATGCCAAGAATCACATCAAAATCCACCATGTCCAACTCAAGTAAGTCAGCCATGGTATACTTGTGATAGATTGACATATTACAATTTCTATAGACCCTCTCAGCTAAGATAGACTTACCAACAGGAGTAGACACGCTGAAAGGCTCAAGAAGACACTTAGGAAGGATCTCAAATTTACTAGCCAAGTAAGGAGTCACAAAAGATAACGTAGCACCCAGATCAAGTAATACATACACATCAAAAGAAAGGACTCAGAGCATACCAGTAACAATATCGGGTGCATTCTCTTGGTCTTGGTGACTAGCCATAGCATACAGACGGTTGGTTCCCCCGCCTGCACTTGAAGCTGCACCTCTATGATTACCTCTATTCTATGGAGCTGCAGAAGAAAACTGAGCTCTACTACTTCCATCTCTCTGTCTCTTTGAAGGACACTCATTCTAGAACTGACCTGTCTTTCCACATCCATAGCAAGCATTAGTGCCCACACGACATTCTCCCAAATGGAGCCTCCCATATCTAGCACATGGTGGTTTTCCTCTAGAACTTTAAGCCACACTTAATTGGGACTGAGAACCCTGAGCTTGGAAGATTTGGTGAATCAGTGACCTCTGATCATACCTGGTATTAGGTGTAAATACATTTGTTAAGGAAGGTACAAAATTAGAAGACCTCTTCTAAAAGAAGGATTTGTTACCCTTCCCTTGCTTTTGCTCATTCTCATGCTCAACAGACTTAGCCTTCTTGCTTCGGTGTTCCTCTCAGTTCTTTTTCTTTTCATCCTCAATCTGCTGAGCATACACCATCGATCTAGAAAAATCCATGTCAGAAATCATTATCATTGCCTTACATTCTTTCTTTACATGTTTGCCTAGGTCGTAACAAACTTCTTCATCTTAGACCTCATATGAGGAATCATTTCTGAGGCATATTTCGACAACTGAATAAACTTCAAACTATACTCTTTCATAGTCATACTCTCCTTCTTGAGGTTCACAAACTCAATTTTTGCTTCACATAGCTCTTGGGGAAAGAAGTTATCAAGGAATGCTCTTTCAAACTCATCCCAAAGAGCAGGCTCCGCATCCTCATCTCTACTTTTTTCCCACTGGTTATACCAGATATTTGCCACATCCTTGAGCTAATAAGACACCAACTCAACCCTATTGATCTCCATAGCATATATCGCTTTTAGTATCTTCCACATCTTATCAATAAAATTTTGGGGGTCTTCATCAATGTTGGAACTCGTGAAAACCAGCGGATTCATTCTCAGAAAATCTCTAATCCTCGTGGAAGCAGACATATCTAAAAAACTAGAGCTTGGAGTTGGTGAACTCTAGCTACTATTTCGAGCAGCCACCAACTAGGTGAGCATAGCAATCGCTCCTCGAAAATCTTTCTCTAAAGTAGGGATGGTCTGAATAGTAGGTATTTAGGGTACCTTAGTAGACCTTGCAGGTTGGCCCCTAGTTCTATGTGAAGGTATCACTGACTGTGGAACCTCAGTGCTAGCAGCATTCCTCTGACTAGCTGAACGTTTAGGAGGCATGTCTGAAATATGTAAACGCATGAATTAGAAAGAAGTTGTTATAGAGTTAAACTTTATCGCACGAACTCAGATTATGAAAGAAGTGAAACAATTCCTAATATCCTATAGCTTCCTGATTATAAGTGTGGTGCACTACACACCCATAAGCAAGACTCTACTAGACACGGCTTCATAGATACCCTAGGACTCTTGAACTCTATACTCTGATACCAAGTTTGTCATACCCTAAAATGGTACCCTAAGCGTGGCCAACACTCAAAACCCATCTCTGGTGTTACAACCCATATTTTTGTACATTTGGACATTTGGAATAATAGTAACAAGTGAAGGATAATGGTACGTTTTGGTCTTGTTTGATACATAAGTTGGTTATGGAATTTTGGAGATGGAAATATTGAAAAAAAAGAATAAGGAAAAAAAAAAATATATATATATATATAAGTTGGAAGTTCACAAAATGTAGTTTATGAAAACCTATGGGCCAAGGGATTGGGCTTGGAAAGAAATCAAATAATAAGAGAGGCCCAACACAAGGAAAGGGCCCAAGTCTTGGAACTTAGCCCATTAATTAAGTGGCTTATATATATATATATGTTGATGACTTTTAAGTCATATTTATCCATTAAGGTTTCTTTATCAACTAGAGGATTCAAGAGAGTTCTAGAGAGAAAGGAAGAGAAGAAACTTGAAGCTAGAGGAAGAATGGGTTCGGCCAAAGGAAAAAAAAAGGGTAAGTCTCCGATTTTGCTTCGTGAATTAATTATCTAAGGTGTACCAAGATGTTATGAAGGTATTGGTAACGTAAATGTATGGTTTGTAGCACCCCAAAAACGTTACCAAACAGCCCCAAAGTTTTAGCCGCGCTAGGAGAGCTTCCGAGGCAAGTTTTGGAGAGTTTCGGTAAAGGTAAGGTCTCTCCTTTCAAATTGGAGTTTATGATGTTGTTATGAGGAGTATTACATGTCCTAAATATGGCTGGAAGTAGAGAAAATGTATAAGGGGTCTAATGTTGGAAACTACTAAATTAAAGTCGTAGTAGCTAAATCGAAGTCGCGTAGTGTGTTGTCGTTGAGGCGCTGCGGGTGCAGCTGGTTGGGTTATATGTTTCAGGTGTTTAAATTGTTTTAAAAAGGGTGCGGTTGCTGCTGGTTGCAGCCACACGACCCCCCGTTTGGTATGGTTAAAGATTTTACGAAATAAAGGTTAAAAACTCTATTTTGGTATCGTAGTTTTATGCTAGTTGTTTGGAGCTTGTGTTGTTTAAAGTGGAGGTGATTTGATTGTATATATACTGCTGGTTGTTGTTGTTGATATGATTATTGACATGGTGGCCGAGTTGAGATCTCGGGGATGGTGTACTTATAGGGGAGATGCTGCTGAAATTTCGGCAGATTAAAAATTAATTTGTTTGAAGGATTAAGACAAGTATATGGTGATGAATCTAATGACTATGTCAACTCTCTTGAATGTAGACTAACAAGTTGGAAGAATAATAAAAGCTAGTAAGGCGCGGTACAGGTATGTAAAGCTAACCGTTCCTTCTTTTGGCATGTCTTTGACATAAGTATGTAAGGCTTACCCTTTTCTTTACAGGCATGTTCCCGATGTTATGGTTTCATAAGTGATTCCATATTTTCTTTGTTTCCAAAAGTTAGGTCTCAATGGTCCCAAGGAAATGACTACCTTTTCTATAACCCGTCAATGTTTCCAAAATGTCTATAGTTTTCCAAAACAAAGGTTTACAGTATTACAAGCTTTAATGACAATGACGATGGATATGTTTTACAACGACATTGATGATGTCGAGGATGAGAATATGTCTATGATGGCTATGATAAGAACGGCTTCATGTATGTAAGGTTTACCCTTCTTTTTCTTGACATGTTTTGACATAAGTACGTAAAGTTAATCTTTCTTTTGGGCATGGTTTTTATGAAATAAGTAAATGACATTTTATACAATTTCAAGAAAGTCTTATTCGTAGAGCCATTAGGATGGACAATTTTCTTGAGTTTCCGAAGGATATGTTCTCATGCTTAGATACGCGTATATGATTTCAAAAGTTTTATTTTGATATAATCCATGGTAATTTTCGAAAGGTACTTGACATGACTCTTATCTTGATTTGTGAATCATAGCTCATTCCGATTATTCTACGAGTCTTGAAAATTGGTCATATGTGCATATGTATACGATTTGACGCCTTATAAGATTGTGACACTATTCTACGTTCTCTTAATATTATCTTTCGTTGATAGTCTCATCCTATAATAATTGTTCCTTCAAGGTGAGACAAAGCGACCATGGTTAGTCTATAATACAATCGGAGGTTACCGACCTTCCGTCACTCCGATAAATACACGACTTTCATTGGGCTCTTGTGCATACTGTATATATGTATATGTATATGTATATATGTATATAGGGGATATGGGGAGGTGTATATGTGGCGCTATAGACGCATTCCCACTTGATCAGTTGAAGTAATTTTCATCCTGGATGCGGGATGCCCGGATGCGGGAAATATGTGGGCACGCCGACATTGTTCGGTGATATGACTTCTATTTTCTATGCATATGAAAAAGATATGTTTTATATGATAAGACAAGCATGCATAGCATCCGGCCTAAAAGGGCACTCATATGTACAGGTTACTCTCTTATCTCACTATATGTCTATGATTCTACGATATGGTTGTTCATACCTTATGTTCTTTATTATGCTGATTTTCATGCCTTACATACTCAGTACATTACTCGTACTGACCCCCTTTTCTTTGGGGGCTGCGTTTCGTGCCATGCAGGTACACCCAGACAAGTAGAAGCTACTATAGAAGATGTTCCAACGGGGTTGGCAACTCCACTTGTTCTGGAGTACTGCCGAGTCAGAGTATATGCGCTATGATGTTTCATTCGAAGTTAGAGACTTTGCAGATAGAGTCGTGGGAATAGAGTGTCAGCTTTATAAGCGGCGCCACCAGCCGATATCTTATTATGTAGTATGTCATGAGTTTATGAGGTGATAGATTTTGGATAGTAAGATTCGGAAAGCGTAGCTATGTTTTTCATTTCTTTTTGATGAAAAATTCTAAAGAGATTGAGAATGTAATATGAGTTAGCGGGTTCGCTCGGCTCCGAGCATGGGGTCGGGTGCCCATCACACCCTATTTATATCGGGGTGTGACAAAGTGGTATCAGAGTAGGTCGGTCAAAGGGTTGTCTGCAAAGTCGTGTCTAGTAGAGTCTTGTTTATGGGTGTGAAGCCGGCCACATTTATAAACAGGAGTCTATAGGACATTCAGGATATTATCTTCTTTTATTATCTTACGTGCGATAGAGCTGTTTATCAGGATAATCTCCTTCTAACGGACTACGAGATGTACGGTCAGACCTCTACGGGAAGCTTGTTTCTGACCCTCTTTCTTGCAGGTGGGCACAGGCTGTGGTGGGAGATGAAGAGACCAGCTCTAGACAGTATAGGGGGTGCGGAGAAGGTCCCTAGGGTATACATGGGACCTCAGGATCCAGGACCAAGCAGGTAGAGCCCCAGTTATTCGATTGAGACGGATCCCTCTGAAGACCCTGATTATTTTATAGAGACCGATCCTTCGGAAGGCTCAATGGCAGGTCCCCAAGAGCATCTGATGACCAGAAAAGTGGTTCTAGAAGCCACGCCAGCTGCTCTTATGACCGAACACTATGTCAGGCCAGCTCCTACGGTAAGTGTTACGATATATTCGAGCCCTCTATCTTGGTCGTCGGTGAACCAAGAATTTCCTGGCTATCAATATATTTTGGATTCAAGCGAGGAAGACGACGAGGGACAGACAAGGAAATGGCATCCAGATAGTGATGGGGAACATACTTCACCTCCTAGGTCACCGGGTCGAGCTGGGGACTGATCGATCATAGGTATAGGGGAGTGATAAGTATAGTTTTTGCTAGTTATATTGGGCAAGTTGTCATTTTTGTTTTGGCCTAATGTAGGAAGCCCTGTGCGGCTGGGATATGAGATGTTATAAATGTATGTATATATTAGCCCTGTGAGGCATTGCGAATGTGATATGATATGATATGATATGGATATATATAAATGTTGGCCTTGCATGGCATTGTTGTTATTTCTTGAGTGCAGGTTTGAGATAGTAAGGAATATAGAGAAAACTCTGTTGGAATTTTCTAGAAAGAAAAAGGGAATAGATAGCTCCGAACGGAAGGAGTAGTATGAAAAGGCGAGAAGATAAGACCATTATTAAAATAGAATTGACATGAGATTGAGAAGAATTAGAAGTTAACCTCAGGTACCCGACAAGGATAAAAGCTTATGAGATATAAAAAAGTATTGTGGATATGTGATTTCGCCGTGAAAAGTATAAAGACCCCTCAAGGATGAGGGACGTAGCTCTGCAAAATCATTGACGCGTTGCGAGCCCATTAAGTGGAACAAGTGGTATCCACTAGAATGAAGATAGTGTTATAACAGAGCTAGAAACACGGGTCACTGGAGTACAAGTACTTTCGGATGGAGAAGTTGAAATGAGTGTGAGCGCTAACTAATCACTAGTGGGGAAGAAAGGAATTTTCCCTATAGTCTCTATAAGATTTTGAAGAAGGTTTTATTTAACATTCGAGGACGAATGTTCTAAAGGGGGGGAGAATGTTACAACCTATATTTTTGTACATTTGGACATTTGGAATAATTGTAACAAGTGAAGGATAATGGTACGTTTTGGTCTTGTTTGATACATAAGTTGGTTATGGAATTTTGGAGATGGAAATATTGAAAAAAAAAGAATAAGGAAAAAAATATATATATATATAAGTTGGAAGTTCACAAAATGTAGTTTATGGAAACATATGGGCCAAGGAATTGGGCTTGGAAAGAAATCAAATAATAAGAGAGGCCCAACACAAGGAAAGGGCCCAAGTCTTGGAACTTAGCCCATTAATTAAGTGGATTATATATATATATATGTTGATGACTTTTAAGTCATATTTATCCATTAAGTTTTCTTTATCAACAAGAGGATTCAAGAGAGTTCTAGAGAGAAAGGAAGAGAAGAAACTTGAGGCTAGAGGAAGAATGGGTTCGGCCAAAGGAAAAAAAAAGGTAAGTCTCCAATTTTGCTTCGTGAATTAATTATCTAAGGTGTATCAAGATGTTATGAAGGTATTGGTAACGTAAATTTATGGTTTGTATCATCCCAAAAACATTACCAAACAGCCCCAAAGTTTTAGCCGCGCTAGGAGAGCTTCCGAGGCAAGTTTTGGAGAGTTTCGGTAAAGGTTAGGTCTCTCCTTTCAAATTGGAGTTTATGATGTTGTTATGAGGAGTATTACGTGTCCTAAATATGGCTGGAAGTAGAGAAAATGTATAAGGGGCCATGATGTTGGAAACTACTAAATTAAAGTCGTAGTAGCTAAATCGAAGTCGCGTAGTGTGTTGTCGTTGAGGCGCTGCGGGTGCAGGTGGTTGGGTTATATGTTGCAGGCGTTTAAATTGTTTTAAAAAGGGTGCGGTTGCTGCTGGTTGCAGCCACACGACCCCCGTTTGGTATGGTTAAAGATTTTACGAAATAAAGGTTAAAAACTCTATTTTGGTATCGTAGTTTTATGCTAGTTGTTTGGAGCTTGTGTTGTTTAAAGTGGAGGTGATTTGATTGTATATATACTGCTGGTTGTTGTTGTTGATATGATTGTTGACATGGTGGCCGAGTTGAGATCTCGGGGATGGTGTACTTATAGGGGAGATGCTGCCGAAATTTCGGCAGATTAGAAATTAATTTGTTTGAAGGATTAAGACAAGTATATGGTGATGAATCTAATGACTATGTCAACTCTCTTGAATGTAGACTAATAAGTTGGAAGAATAAAAAAAGCTAGTAAGGCGAGGTACAGGTATGTAAAGCTAACCGTTCCTTCTTTTGGCATGTCTTTGACATAAGTATGTAAGGCTTACCCATTTCTTTACAGGCATGTTCCCGATGTTATGGTTTCATAAGTGCTTCCATATTTTCTTTGTTTCCAAAAGTTAGGTCTCAATGGTCCCAAGGAAATGACTACCTTTTCTATAACCCGTCAATGTTTCCAAAATGTCTATAGTTTTCCAAAACAAAGGTTTACAGTATTACAAGCTTTAATGACAATGACGATGGATATGTTTTAAAACGACATTGATGATGTCGAGGATGAGAATATGTCTATGATGGCTATGATAAGAACGACTTCATGTATGTAAGGTTTACCCTTCTTTTTCTTGACATATTTTGACATAAGTACGTAAAGTTAATCTTTCTTTTGGGCATGGTTTTTATGAAATAAGTAAATGACATTTTATACAATTTCAAGAAAGTCTTATTCGTAGAGCCATTAGGATGGACAATTTTCTTGAGTTTCCAAAGGATATTTTCTCATGCTTAGATACGCGTATATGATTTCAAAAGTTTTATTTTGATATAATCCATGGTAATTTTCGAAAGGTACTTGACATGACTCTTATCTTGATTTGTGAATCATAGCTCATTCCGATTATTCTACGAGTCTTGAAAATTGGTCATATGTGCATATGTATACGATTTGACGCCTTATAAGATTGTGACACTATTCTACGTTCTCTTAATATTATCTTTCGTTGATAGTCTCATCCTATAATAATTGTTCCTTCAAGGTGAGACAAAGCGACCATGGTTAGTCTATAATACAATCGGAGGTTACCGACCTTCCGTCACTCCGATAAATACACGACTTTCGTTGGGCTCTCGTGCATACTGTATATATGTATATGTATATGTATATATGTATATAGGGGATATGGGGAGGTGTATATGTGGCGCTATAGACGCATTCCCACCTGATCAGTTGAAGTAATTTTCATCCTGGATGCGGGATGCCCGGATGCGGGAAATATGTGGGCACGCCGACATTGTTCGGTGATATGACTTCTATTTTCTATGCATATGAAAAAGATATGTTTTATATGATAAGACAAGCATGCATAGCATCCGGCCTAAAAGGGCACTCATATGTACAGGTTACTCTCTTATCTCACTATATGTCTATGATTCTACGATATGGTTGTTCATACCTTATATTCTTTATTATGCTGATTTTCATGCCTTACATACTCAGTACATTACTCGTACTGACCCCCTTTTCTTTGGGGGCTGCGTTTCGTGCCACGCAGGTACACCCAGACAAGTAGAAGCTACTACAGAAGATGTTCCAGTGGGGTTGGCAACTCCACTTGTTCTGGAGTGCTGCCGAGTCAGAGTATATGCGCTATGATGTTTCATTCGAAGTTAGAGACTTTGCAGATAGAGTCGTGGGAATAGAGTGTCAGCTTTGTAAGCAGCATCACCAGCCGATATGTTATTATATAGTATGTCATGAGTTTATGAGGTGATAGATTTTGGATAGTAAGATTCAGAAAGCGTAGCTATGTTTTTCATTTCTTTTTGATGCAAAATTCTAAAGAGATTGAGAATGTAATATGAGTTAGCGGGTTCGCTCGGCTCCGAGCACGGGGTCGGGTGCCCATCACACCCTGTTGATATTGGGGTGTGACATCTGGCCTCCGAGAGAACCACTTGGTCATATCACTCATTCGTTCATCAACAGAAGACTTAAGTTAAAATAAGAATACTTATGTGAGCTCACCATCAACATCAAGGAAAGAAATAATCCTTAGAAGAAGTAGTTTCAAAGGAAAATTACTCTAATTACATTATCAAACTCTGTCTATGAAGCCTCTAATACTCTTAGATTATGCCAATGACATGTCCATGGATACCTTAAAAGAAACATAATACTCAACAATAATAAAATGATAAAGAGTTCCTTCGAATACAAGAAGGACTCACCAAATAGCTGAAAAATAATGATCTTCAATGATGCGCCTATTGAGGATCTCTAACACATGTATTTGCATCATAAAATGATGCAGGTTGAATGACGTTAGTACGTGGAATATTCGAGTATGTAAAATGGCAGGAAGATAAGGACAGATATCAAGAAACTTCTCTTAAGAAAACTCAGCTTAGAACTCAACATCATCTCAACATTAATATGTAATGCAAATTTCAAAATAAGAATAAGAATTGCTTACTCAGTTGGGAGTTTTTCTAACCGACAACCATCACTTAAGAGCTAGCGATGATACAATGAGGAGATGTCGTTGCCACACCCATCCAATACCTTGCCAGGGTAAAGAACATCACCATCTTGGATCCACTCATCAAAGTCCTCTTTTTGGAACTTAAGAGGCATAGCCTCCATCTTACGCTGGCTACGTAGTTCTGGGGTTTGAGTCAATTAAACTCTTACCCAACTCGGTGCTCAATACTAATCTCAAAATATGTGCTCATATTAATCATCTAGTCTCATTGGACTTTAATTTAAATCATCAAACTCATCTTATTACCTCTTCATCAATCATTATACTTCAAAAAACATCATTCACATCTCATCAAAACATCTTGTTCAAAATATCATTTACTCAAATTCATTTAAACTCAACTATTTTGCTCTTTCGAAACTCAATAAAATACATATATAGTATTAATTTATATCACTCTTTTTATCAATAAAAATATTAAAAATCCAATATCTTTACTCAAAACATGTGTAAAAATATTCAGGAACATCAAATCAATTAGGATTCATGGAAAAGTAGCCATGAACAATAATTCCAATAATATGAGAGATAACAATAATAATAATATTAATACATAAATATATCTAACTCAATAGAAGAAGAATTAATTCATTTAGAATTCAAGATTTGGATAAAACTCAACTATAACTCAATTATAATGAATTTAAATATTGGGCGCATGGACGAACTCAATCCGATTCTATGAAAGCCTTACATACCTTAAATCCAAAGCTTTACTCCAAATTGGAATACTCTTGGACCCCTAGCCTTTTCTTCTCGCCGGAGTATTTTGTGTACTACCTGGAATATAAGAATCACCAGAGTAGTATTTTTATATTATTAAAACTAAAACTATATATGAGAATGAGTAAAGAAGTATATAGAGAGAAGAGTTGCTTAAAAAAGCTTGATGAATAAAATAAGGAAATAAGGTGGGTATTTATAGGTGTGGAGGAGGGACCTAACAATAAATAAACATAATCATAAAGGATGATCTTGAAAATTCAATGGAGAATTTTGATGTCATGGATGATGTCAAATGGTTCTAGATCTTTCCATGGTAGGTGAGTGAACTCTCTTTTAACAGAATATTCTTTTTCGGAGCTGCGTTTGAATATGATAAATTCATAATTATGATTTGGTATCTACATAAGAATTGTATATGTAGAAGTCTAGTTTTATGTGCCTTAAGAATCAACAAATTTGAAGCATCCTACCATGAGATATAAATTTTCTCCTACAAATACTCCATTTCGTCACAGCACCATATCTTGCAAATATTAATTTATTTGACCTACTTAATATCCGAATCTTAAGATATGGTCATGAAAGTTGTATATGATGATGTAAGGGTTATCCAGAAATTTGAATCATCTAATTTGGACTATCGTATGAAAAGTTATACCCAAAATACAAAGAGAGTATTATTTTCGTCGAGATTTAAAACACCACATACAATGTTTTAAGAGGTGTCATAGGTAGGAATACTCTCATTGAGGTCTTGCATACCTTAGAGTAAAGATTAAAGAAAATGAACATAATTTGTATAATTAAAATACTTTAGACATGGGAGAACATAATTATGATCAAAATACTTTAGGCATGAGAGATCATAATATGATAAAAATACTTTATGGTAGACACAATGGTAAGATAGACCTCAATTATGTAGCTGAAGTGTTAGATACCTTCTTCGCATGGTAGACACAATTGTATAACTAACAGAATCAGAGAAGAGATGGTTTATATGCATAGCTATCACCCAACTGACAATACCTCTAAGTTTCAACACGCATATTATAATATTCTTTTTCCGATTACTAGAGCACCATTTAACCCATGAATTCAGCAAACTAATATGCATTCCAGGGCTAAAATTTCGAAGCTCTTACCTAACGCGGCAATGTGCTCTCGTCTCATGCAGCAGGTAAACTTTTGTCTCTCTTTGTTTGTTTTCTTTTATAAATTAGGGTAATTAATTAAGAACCAATAAATAAATAATAGTTAAATCCCACAACTTATTTTAATAAATATAGGACAAGTGGTATAACATATTAACTAAATTATTAATTTAGTCTACTAATTAAATTAATTATCTAAACTTACCCTCAACTAAATAACTGTAGTTATCGACTAGTTCAAATACCATTAATAATTTATGGTATGAGTTTTTTTATGAAATAAGAGTTCTAGTTCTCAAAACGACCTAATAGGTCGTTATATTATTATTGTTATTATTATTATTATTATTATTATTATTATTATTATTATTGTTATTATTATTATTGTTGTTGTTGTTGTTGTTGTTTAAACTTTTGACTTAACACCTTTTCACTTTCAGTATTTAATATAATATAATATGAATACTATTTAATATTTTGTTAATTAGATGTTTTATAATATTTTCAATTAGTATAGGGGCAAAATGGTAATCCAACTTTACACTTGGATCTTCCCACTTTTAATAATATATGATGATATGATAAGGTGAATTGTTTCCTTTTTTCTTTTTTTAAGGTCCAACTGCTAGAAGGAGTAACACCATTTGTTCATACTACTAAAAATGAGTTTTTTAGGGAGAAAATAAGCTCAAATCCTTTTTTTTCTTATTTTGAGGATGATATCCCTGCATCTTTCCTTTTGATAATCCATTAACTTAAGCTCATTTTCATACACTCGCTGCTTAGACTTCTGAATTATTGTAATGGGAGAAACAGCTCACAAGTTCCTGTTTCATAATTACTAGGTTTTTGTGTCCTACTTCCTCGTTATGTGATTTATAGATTTTTGGCTTTTAAGGTTGAATCTTGTGATGTCTTAACTTTAATCCCAAAAAGAGCCCAACCACTGGTTAGATGGTCAAAAAATGATATTTCCTTGACTTGCCGACAAATTGGTCAAACTAGTAACCAAATTCATGTGTTAGTACCACGTCTAGGATCATAGAAAAGGGAAAGTTCAGAGAATATTATAGTTTGGATGTTACAACTTTTACTCATTTCCTTTTAATTCTTGGATATTCACTTCAATCTATCTATCTTACTTCAGATATACGGCCGAGGAAGTTCCACTTGATGACTTTGGAGATGAGGAATATTTTTCAGTGATCTATGGAATAGGAGGAGGAAATGTGCATACTAAGATATCAAATGATGGTGAGTGAAGTAATACTGGATCTGATTCACCTTATTAGAAGAAGAAGTCTCAACACATTCCCTAGGGGAAGGGCAAATCTTCCATACATGAGCAAGTGAAAGAAGGAGATTTTGCTAAAATGTTTTCTTCAAATGATGCACGAGAAGAAGTTACCTACTGTGAGGTATGGTCAGCTTTTCTCCATTGGGTTGACAAATAGGCTAATATTTCTACTCAGTTTATATTGATGAGGTCTTCTGGAGATAAAGATATCAATGTACTATAAGGAGTATTCAACGCGGAATGGTGATGTGTTGTTGAAAATATTTGGAAGTTGGTAATACTTTTAGCATCTATAAGTGGATTTGGCTCACTATCTATTCTCTAGCTTGAGCTTGCAAAAGAGGAAGAGGGAATACGAAAACTAGTGATGAAATACTTTTTGCCAGTTTGTGAAAGAAATAATTGTAGTTTTTCTCTACACTTTTTGCCAATGTGATGAGGGGATAAGAAATGAAGCCACTTCGAAGCTAAACTCCGTATATGATGAAATTTGCCCTAGCATTGAAGTGCATGGGCAGGACAACCAGTATAGTGTGCCCATCGGTGTTGCTGAGAAGTGGATCACAACAAGCTGCTCAAAATACAAAGCAGATTTTGATCTTTACCTTTCTAGGATCAAGGATGCCATGTGCCCTTGTCCAGCAACCGATGCCACTACTGGACCTCAAACAGCCAATGCTGAAGAAGGAGCCGGACCTCAAACAGCCACTGCTGAAGGAGGATCTAAATAAAGCATTCGGCAAATGAATGACCTAATTATATCTAGTATTTAATACCGTTAAATGTTCAAAAATTCGGACAAATTTCTATTGTTAGTTAAGTGAAACGTGGAAACTTGGGATTTTCCAAACTAGACTTTGGTTTCCGTGTTTCTCAGAGTTTGAACACTGAACTAATGGTTCAGGTTATATATAACTGATGGTTTGATGTGTAATTACTATACTTGTGATTGATCTCTATAATTTCCAAACCCGACTACTCCAGAGGAACTTGACCTTCAAAAAGGAATTGTCCTTTTCCAGTTGCACAAACTACAGAAACGAAGGGATTGCCATGAGCCTTGACAGGCTACTGAAAAAGGAAGCCGTTAGATTTTCGAAACATTTTAGTTGGCTTACTTGTTTTTTTTCTTCAATCCTTTCCTGTGCTATAGCCACTAAAACTGTAGCTCTCTTTACCTCTCGCAAATACTACTTTCTTATTAAGATTCAAGCAAAACCTCAGATCTCTCTGATCGCGCGATTGGCTTTGTGGACCTTTCTTTGGCAAGAGATTGGATTGAAGCTTTTATTAAGTTGTCATCCTTGGCAAAACCGCATTTGGGAAACAGTAGTAGTCTTCACTATCTCCGTTATGCGTAATATCCTGACTATTAAATATGATTTGGTGCAAATATCAGGTGTGGCTAAATTGTTTTAGTATCTTTATATGCTCGTCGTATGTGCTTGAAACTGGCATGCTTTAGGGCTTTGTAGAATTCTGATACATGATCATCTCCCTGTGTACTCATAACCATAGATTCTTACACAGAATTCCTGGGTGCATTGTTATGTTAAGTTGTGTTGGAGAAAGAAGAAAGCAGACGAAGAATGAGCAGAAGAATGAAGAAGAAAAATAAGAAGAAGAGTGAAGAAGAAGAAAGAAGCCTCAAGAAGACTCTTCCACTTCTTCTGATGATATGATAATCCTCCACCACGTGGCCTCATCTTGTCCCTACAAGTGGATTCATCATGTCCACACAACACAGTCAAATTAAAATATGACTATGCCCATATAGTTATGGGTAAATAAAATAAAGTAATGACAAGTTAGAATAGGACAAAACCAAACCATTTCTCTTTGTCTATATTATAATTGGTTGCAGCAACTTGTGTATAAGTAGATGTATATTTTGATGAAAATACACACAGAAATTCTCTTAATCTTCATCTTCTCATTCTTTAAATCTATACATGGTATCAGAGCACCTCTAAAGCTCCATCCAAATCTGTGTCAAAACATCAAAGTCATCTTCAAAATCCCAGAATGTCTGAAACAACTGAAATCAAATCAGACAGTGGTGAAAAAAGAATCATATATGAAAACAACCATCCCTATTACTTAAGCAATTCAGATTCACCTGGTATGACTCTAGTCAACAGTGTTTTTGATGGAAGAGGATACCCAGGTTGGAGAAGATCTATCCTTCTATCTCTATCAGCCAAGAGAAAACTTGGTTTTATCAATGGAACTTGCAAGGTTCCAGACCTGAGATCTGCAGAATTTGAGCAATGGAATTGTGTCAATGACATGATCATATGTTGGATATCAAATGCATTATCTAAGGATATTGCAGATAGTGTAATGAGTTTCAAAACTACAAAAGAACTTTGGGACAGCCTGGAGCAGAGATTTGGGAAATCAAATGGTGCCAAACTCTACCATCTGCAAAAGGAATTAACAGGATTAGTACAAGGCAATAGCGACATTGCAGGTTACTTCACCAAGGTTAAGAGATTATGGGATGAATTAGATGGGATGAATGCGATTGCCTGTTTCTCATATGAATGCACCTGTGATGGGAAAGCAAAGTTAACAAAATCACTGGAAGATCAAAGATTGATTCAATTTCTAATGGGACTGAATGATGTATATACTCAGGCAAGGGGAAATATACTTATGATGAATCCATTACCTGGAATAGATGTTGCATATTCCTTGCTTTTGCAGGATGAGAACCAAAGGGAAGTATATGCAAACACTAATGTCACTCCTGATTCTGGATCATTTATGGCAGTAGGCCAAACAAACCAGCCAAACAACAAGTTAATTGCTGAGTTTGCAGCATTCATGGCTAATAGACAGGGAAGATATGCACAGAGGCTCAGATATCAACCAATGAAAGGAACAAACACATATCAGAAGTATGCTAACCCAAACCAGAACCAGAGATCTGACAAGCCACAAAACAAGTTTAAGGGTAAGAAAAAATATGATCCAAATCTGTCATGCACTTATTGTGGGAAAACAGGACATGTGCATGATGATTGCTATAGGCTGCATGGGTTCCCTGCAGATTTTGAGTTCACTAACTCCAGGAACTATCAGCCTCAGATTAAAGCAAATGCAAGTTTAACTCAGCAGAAAAATGAAGACATTGGGAGGACAGATTTTGTAGTCAATGATGGAGATTTTGAAGAACAGTATAGCAAACAACAGATTGCAGAAATGATGGAAATGTACAAGCAAAGCAAGTTGACAAAAACAGGAATCAATGCAAATGCAGTAGCTGGTACCATTCTTAAATACTCAAATTCTGTATTCAATAACCTTAAACAGAATTCCTGGATAATTGATTCAGGAGCTTTAGAACACATGTGTTTTGATCCCAACTCCTTTTTGTTTCTGAAACCTCTCCCTGTGCCTTTGAACATTAATTTACCTAATTCTTTCAAGGTAAGTGTGACCCATATAGGAAGCATCTCCATCCTGCCAGGACATGTCATAACTGATGTGTTACTTGTGCCAGATTTTAAGTACAATTTACTGTCAATTCACAAGTTTTGTATCCAGTTTCCATATGATGTCCTGTTCACTACTAATGGATGTTTCTTGCAGGACCTTTCAGTGAAGAGTCCTCAAGTTTTTGGTGAAGTTAGAGAGGGTCTCTATTTGTTGAATCCTAATACTGACAGGTGTAGAAATGTTTTCAATTCAAATGATGTATCTTCAATCACAAAAAGAAGAAATCCCATCTCAGTTCCAGATTTTGATTCAGTTTATGTTAATGTTGTACCTAATGTAAAGCTCTGGCATGTGAGGTTGGGACATATCCCATTTTTAGCAATGAAACATTTAAGTTTTCTCCCTAATGAATCCAACTCCAATTTTATTTGTGACATTTGTCCTAGAGCTAAGCAAACTAGACAACCTTTTCCTACCTGCAGCATAAAATCCAAGCAAATTTTTTATCTTATTCATATAGATACTTGGGGACCATACAAGTATAATACTTACAATGGTTTCAGGTTCTTTCTCACCATAGTAGATGATTTCAGTAGAGGTACATGGACATTCTTACTGAGTACTAAGAGTAATGCTTTTCCTGTACTGAAAAGTTTTCTATCTATGGTAGAAAGACAATTCAATGTAAAGGTTAAGATGATCAGATCTGATAATGCTTTGGAATTGGGGAAAGGCACACAAGAATCAGCATTTCTTGCTTCTCAGGGGATTTTGCATCAATTGTCTTGTGTAGCTACACCTCAACAAAATAGAACTGTTGAGAGAAAACATAGACACCTATTAGAGATTGCAAGAGGGCTGATGTTTCAATCCAAATTACCTATGTGCTAATGGGGAGAATCCATCTTAACTGCTACTCGTATCATTAATAGGCTGCCATCTAGTGTTCTAAAGGGAGTTACACCTTATGAAATATTGCTTAGACAGAAACCAACCTATGATCATTTGAGGAATTTTGGGTGTCTATGTTATGCTTCCACCCTGGCACAGGGAAGAAACAAGTTTGATGAAAAGGCTACTGCTTGTGTTTTACTAGGATATCCTTTACAACAGAAAGGATATAAATTATTGTCTCTTGATAAAAGGAAAGTGTTTGTATCTAGGGATGTGAGATTCCATGAATCACATTTTCCTTTCAACTCATCTGAGAACTCACACACACCTATTTTTTTCAACTCCCCCTCTTCCTCAGATCATCATTCTGATTTATCACTCCACAATCACTCAGCCCCACCTGTAAATGATTGTTCCTACCCAGTCACACCCTTAGAATCTCCACATAATGCCTCTGGCTATATTCCACATCCTGAATCTACACTTCCTAATCTGTCACTAAGTCCCTCTCAGCAAACCCCTACTGAACAACCTATATTACCACAACTTGAACATGCTTATCCAAGCTCTACTACATCAGATACTTTCCCTCCTGTCCCTATAACAGCTATACCAAGAAGGTCTGGTAGAATATCTCATGAGCCTGGATATCTAAGAGACTACATTTGCAATAGTGTGATACTCACTGATCTATGGAAAACTTTCTTTGATCACTCTCCTAAGGCTAAGAGATATGTTTTCTCCTCCTTATCTCTCCATAATTAGCAACTACTCTATTCCCTTTCCAATGTTACTGAGCCTAGCTGCTATCACCAAGCCTCTCAACATCCAGAATGGAAGAAAGCCATGAACTCAGAGATTCAGGCCTTGGAGACCAATCAAACCTGGGATGTTGTCTTGCTACCTAAAGGAAAAAGAGCTTTACCCTGCAAATGGGTATACAAGATAAAGCATCTCTCTGATGGTAGTATTGAAAGATTAAAGGCATGACTAGTTGTGAGGGGGGATATACAAAGGGAAGGTATAGATTATGGAGAGACATTCTCACCTGTAGTGAAAATGACCACTATACGGTGCTTACTTACCATTGCTGCTAAGAGGAGGTGGTCTGTTTCGCAACTAGATGTTAACAATGCGTTCTTGCATGGTGACCTCCAAGAAGAGGTCTTTATGAAATTTCCCCCAGGACTGACACCTCCTAGTCCTAACCATGTTTGTCTTCTGAAAAGGTCTCTATATGGTTTAAAGCAAGCTTCACGGCAGTGGTATGCTCGGCTTGCAAGAGCTTTGGCTTTCAAAGGTTATTCCTCTTCTTTAAACGATTACTCTCTCTTTTTTAAACACACTGGGCCACTAATTTCCATCCTAACAGTGTATGTCGACAACATTCTTCTCACAGGAGATGATTTGCATGAACTCGAGAATATCAAATGCTTCCTCAATACATAATTCAGAATTAAGAACCTGGGAGAAATTCACTACTTTCATGGCATGGAAATTTTGCGCGAAGACCATGGCTTCATTGTCAATCAACGCAAATTTGCCATGGATCTGCTTCATGACTTCAATGTCTCTCATCTGCCTATAGTTCATTCTCCACTGGATCCATCCTCCAAGCTCCGCGCAGATGATAGTCCTCGCTTGGATAACCCCACCCTTTATCGACACTTGATAGGCAAGCTGAATTACTTGACCAACACTCGCCCAGATTTGTCATTTGTTGTTCTTGCTCTGAGTCAATACATGCAACGACCATGTTTATCACATTTCTCGGCTGCTTTACGAGTTTTACGATATCTGAGCTCAGATCCGGGTCAAGGCATACTACTATCTTCCAATTCATCCTTTTTTTTACTGGCCTTTTGCGATGCGGACTGGGCTTCATGTAAGGATTCTCGTAAATCAGTTAGTGGATTTTTCATTACCCTCGGAGGTGCCCCCATCTCTTGGAAATCGAAGAAACAAGTCTCCGTCTCATTGTCCTCCGCAGAAGCAGAATATCGGTCCATGCGTCGTGTTGTCGCTGAACTTACTTGGTTGGTTCGTCTTCTTGAGGACCTTTCTGCTCCAATTTCGCTCCCAATTCCGCTGCACTCTGATAGTCAAGCTGCTATCCATATCGCTCGAAACCCAGTCTTCCACGAACGCACCAAACATGTTGAACTGGACTGTCATTTTGTGCGCCAACAATTTCAATCCGGTCTGATTACTCTTTCCTTTGTTCCCTCTAAGGATCAACTTGCCGATCTATTCACCAAACCCCTCTTTGGGGTTTCTTACCGTGCGCTTTTACACAAGTTGGGGGTCATGAATCTCCCCTCCAACTTGAGGGGGGATGTTGGAGAAAGAAGAAAGCAGACGAAGAATGAGTAGAAGAATGAGCAGAAGAATGAAGAAGAAAAATGAGAAGAAGAGTGAAGAAGAAGACAGAAGCCTCAAGAAGACTCTTCCACTTCTTCTGATGATATGATAATCCTCCACCACGTGGCCTCATCTTGCCCCTACAAGTGGATTCATCCTGTCCACACAACACAGTCAAATTAAAATATGACTATGCCCATATAGTTATGGGTAAATAAAATAAAGTAATGACAAGTTAGAATAGGACAAAACCAAACCATTTCTCTTTGTCTATATTACAATTGGTTGCAGCAACTTGTGTATAAGTAGATGTATATTTTGATGAAAATACACACAGAAATTCTCTTAATCTTCAGCTTCTCATTCTTTAAATCTCTACAAGTTGTTCCATTTTTTTGTGTTCACAACGAACAGAGGAGAATTATAATTGTAAAACTATGTTTTTCTTCAAAGTGTCGGTATTCTTAACCACATCCAATTCTGTGTTATTATTACTACAACCTTAATTATTTAACCACATCCTATCACAATACCACAAGCATTTGTCTTGTTGTAAATATAAGATAGTTCACTATGATTCAGTCAAATCATTTTTTACGATATAAAACTCACACTCAAATTAAGATCATTTGAGAAGAATGAATCAAAGTTCAAAGGAATCTGTTTTGTAGCTTACGAGATGTAAATTCCGAGCCTACGATCTCTAATTCATTCTTCTCATAAGTCACCCAATCTTCAAGTGCGAGTTTTGGATGGTGAAAAAACTATTTATCTAATTAATGGTGAATTATGTTTATGACTAGACTATGTTTATGCTCCAAGGAACAAATGTTATGACAAAAAATTTCAGAGAGCCAAACGCGAACCCTAATACAGATCCTACATATGCTTCGGCAATCAGCGAGAACCACAGTGGTGTTGGACTCCAAAGACCTTGAAAGCTTTATCGCGGACTCCACTGGTAAGATGAATAAAATTATTTTTCCTAGGCCCCATCTCTGTGACACGGAGTAGTCGCGGAGCTGGACTTCTCTTCGCTCCAAGCTTCCTTTTTTCCAGTTCTTGCTTCTTATCCGCTCACCTCTAAGCCTCAACTTCTCCGTAACTGCATTCCTCCTCCAATTTAGCATCCTTTTAATGCGATTTCCATCCTAAAAACATCTAATGATGTTGGTTAGCATGATAACATAAATATGACAGATTTTTTTTCTCAAATTTAGCTATAATATGGGTTTCACTTGGCTTTTAAGCAAATAAAGATGCCCAAGATAATTATGATTCCAAAATCATGATGTAGATTTGTTAGTTCAATCAAAATATTATTTGGAGCTCATTTACTTTGTATGGTATTGCTTATGCTCAAAACATCAAATACGAGAGCAACACAATCAAAATTCATCCGAAACTCATTGGAATCTAATCAAAACTTGTAGACAAGTCCAATATCATCATACAAACCCGCTACAATCATCAAATCACTGATATGATGTTGTCTTGATCCAATATTTACTATGGTCAACTCAAAATGTTTAAATTAACTAGAATCATATCAATAGCAAACCACTCAAGAGCCCCTCGAGTCAAGTGAAAATCAATCAACTAAGCCATAAATCACTCCCTGAACCTAACACAATCGTCACAACTCAAATTTGAACTCTTTATCCAAAATGTTGCATTTGGTCAAACTTTTTATTTCTAAACTCCTAAGAGTGGAATTTCATTTTGGAAACACCCTCGATCACTTCAGGAACCATGCTAGTCATTCTCGCAAGTCATATACAACATAAAACATCAATGATAAAGGTCTTATCGGAGAAAAAAGAATTGAAGCACAAAACGACCATGTGGGTCGTTACATAAGATAAAAATAGTGGAATAAGTTCAAATGAATCAAAAGGCAGATTACATGCAAAATTAAGACAAAAATGAATAATTAAATTCAGTAATTAATTTAAGCCAAATATAAAACACCTATACAATCAACAAAAATTTTACCCAAATTTCTAGTTCATAAATTAATAAGTAAAGAAATCGAACTCCCTTTTTGATTGGGGATCCAAATAAAACGTGGAACACCCAAAAGCTAGTCCAACAAATATATATTTAAATTACTGGAAATCTTTCTAAATGGGGGATAAGGGCGTGACAAACGATAGGAAATAAGAAGTAAAGTGTAACACCTCCTAAAACGTTGTATGTGGTGTTGCAATTTTCGATGAAAATGATACTGCTTCTATATTTTGGGCATAACTTTTCATAAAATAGTTCATATTAGGTGATTCAAATTTCTGAATATCCCCAACGGCATTACCTACAACTTTCATGTTTTTCTCATTCCTTCTGGAAAAAAAGGGACCTTATTCCCGAATTTTAACCATATCTTAAAATTCGGAGGATAGGTAGGTCAAATAAATTAATTTTTGCAAGATATGGTGCTGTGACGAAATGGAGTGTTTGTAGAAGAAATATCATATCTCACGATAGGATGCTTCAAATCGGTTGATTCTTGAATGAGATGAAATTATACTTCTATATCTACAATTCATATAAAGACACTAAATCCTAATTAGAAAGTTATCTTGTTCAAACGCAGCTTCGAAAATGGTATTCTGTTAAAAGAAGGTTCATCTCACCAACCATAGAAAAATCTAGATTCATTTGACATCACCCATGACTTCAATAGTCCTACATTTGATATCATCCATGAGATCACAATCCTCCATTGAATTTTCAAGATCATTCTTTGTAATTATTTTTATTTATTGTTAGGTCCCTCCTCCACACCTATAAATACCCACTTTATTTCCTCATTTTATTCATCAAGCTTTCTCAAAAAACTCTTCTCTCTATACACTTCTTTACTCATTCTCAAATATAGTTTTAGTTTTTAGTAGTGTAGAAATATTGTACTGGTGATTCTTATACTCCGGGTAGTACACAAAATGTTCCGGCGAGGAGAAAAGGCTAGGGATTCAATAGTGGTCATTGAGTTCTTCAATTCGGAGTAAATCTTCGAATTTCAGGTATGAAAGGCTATTCATAGCATTGGATTGAGTTCGTTCATGCGCCCAATATTTAAATTCATCGTAATTGAGTTATAGTTGAGTTTTACCCAAATCTTGAATTCTAAATGAATTAATTCTTCTTTTATTGAGTTAGATATATTTATGCATTGAGATTATTATTATTTTTATTTCTATTATTATTGAAATTATTGTTCATGGCTACTTTCAAATGAACTCTAATTGATTTGATGTTCATGAATATTTTTACATGTGATTTGAGTAAAGATGTTGGCTTTTAATATTCATTGACAAAAGAGTGATTTAAATTAATACTATATATGTATTTTATTGAGTTTTGAAAGAGCAAAAGAATTGAGTTTAAATGAAATTGAGTAAATGATGTTTTGAGCAAGATGTTTTGATGAGATGTAAATAATGTTTTGAAGTGTAATGATTGATGAAGAGGTAGTGAGATGAGTTTGATGTTTTAAATAAAATTCCAATGAGACTAGATGATGATATTAATATGAGCACATATTTTGGGAGTAGTATTGAGCACCGAGTTGGGTAAGAGTTTAATTGACTCAAACCCCACAACTACATAGCAAGCGTAGGATGGAGGCTATATCTCTTAAGTCCCCAAAAAAGGACTTTGATGATTAGATCCAAGATGGTGATGTCCTTTACCCTGGTAAGGTATTGGATGGATGTGGCAACGACATCGCTTCATTGTATCATCACTAGCTCATAAGTGATGGTTGTCGGTTAGAGAAACTCTCAACTGAGTAAGCGTTGCTTATTATTATTTTTAAACTTGCATTACATATTGATGTTGAGATGATGTTGAGTTCTGAGCTGAATTTTCCTAAGAGGAGTTTCTTGATATTTGTCCTTACTTTTCTGTCATTTTACATACTCTACATTCCACGTACTGACGTCATTCGACCTACATCATTTTATGATGCAGATACAGGTGTTAGAAATCCTCAACAGGCGCATCGTTGAAGATCATTATTTTTCAGCTATTTGGTGAGTCCTTCTTGTATTAGGAGGAACACTTTATTCTTTTATTATTGTTGAGTATTATGTTTCTTTTGAGATAGTCATACCCTCTCGGGGCCAGAGATGATTTCTAAGTGCCGTCCACGCCTAGTATACCCTCTCGGGGCGTGACATAAAGACTCACATAGACAAAAAAATCTTGTTGCTACCAGTTTTCAAAGTTTGGTTAGTAAAAGTTCAAAACCCCTAAAATTTGTCATTTACCTTAAAACTTTTGCCAACTGTCTAAAATCGGAGGATTGAGACAATCTCAGTTCTTTCTTCACGCCAAACAGATTGTGATAATTTGCTTGCGTGTATATAAAACAAGACATGAATGATTATGTTTCGACAAGCCCTAGTTCCTTGTGGCAAAGGTACGCTCAATTTACTCTTCATACCTAAATTATTTATCATTTTTGTGTTTCATACCTAAACTATCACTTCTAGTTTGAGAAACACACCTTTCTCTTTTATTTAAAAATTATCACATCACACTCCACATGAACAAAACATTTCACCCTAACAAAAATTAAATAAATTATTATAATTAGTTAAAATCAAAGATTAAAGTATTACTATTTTCTGCCCAAAAAAATTATAAAATAAAATATAAAATATTTTTTCTTACCTCACTCCACCACTTTCTATCACCATACCCCCGCCCCCCTCCCCCAATTTTTTTGTTTTATTTTTATTTATCAATTGTTTTTTATAAAACTTTAAAAGAAAATTCTTACTTCATCTCCCCCCCCCCCCCTCAAATAATAATTTAGATATTTTAATTTTATTTTTTAAAAATGTTTTTAACCCTGCCCTACCTAACCCTCCGCTTTCACTTGTTTTCTTGTTTTGTGTTAGATATATACATATGATTTTAGAAAAGTATTTTTTACTTGCCGCAAGAATTTTCTTAAAATAAAATTTTTATTTCTGTTATATTCGGTACGCAAGTAGAAAAAAAATAATTTCCTAAAAATATATATACATATCTAACATAAAATGAGAAAAATGTATTAAAAATATTAACTAAGAGCAGAGGGTTAGATGAGATGATTATAATTTTATTTAAAAAAAATAAAAATAATAATATTTTTTTGGAAGGAGTGTGGGAGGGGGAAGTACAAATTTTTTTAAAATATTTTTTAAAAGAAATTTTAAAATTTTAAAAAAATAAAAGGATGGGGATTGTGGGGGGGGGGAGGTGGAGTGTGTGAACAAAATCTTTTAAATTCTATTTTTTAAAAAAAAATCTTCTTTTGGGATACAAACACTTTAATTTTTAAATTTTAACTAATATTAATAGTTTATTTAATTTTTGTTATTTTATCCATGTGGCAGGTTTTTTTAAAAAAATAGACAGAGTAGAGAGAGTGTATACGTGGCAATGTCCTCTCAAGGAGAACAGTCTTAGCATTTCATTGAAGTTTCGGAATAGCTTCAAAAGCCCAAGCCTAAATTACGTAATAATAAATTACAATCAATATAAATATTAAAAGCAAAATGATATTAAAAAAATATTTAGTTACCAGGAATGCCCACGGGAAGCCGTAGAGGTTGTATTCAGATTTTATTGGTTTTGCAAGATACTCAACAGTCAAAAGATAGCTTTTGAGACCCCACAGATATTCGTTGAAGACAGAGGGCTTGCAAGCTAGCTTGGTCATGTCGGCATCCACACTTGATGATATATCTCTTGCACATAAGATGCAATGATAGAACCAAACCAAGGAAAGTGAAAACTTATAATTTTTTGGTGTTTCAGGTGATTTGATCTTTTCAAGGAGGAAGTTAGCAGTAACAGTTTTTCCTTCCTTGGAAACAAATTCCCATAATGGTTCACCCTTCTTTACCCGACTAGCCAATGCCTCTTCAGAAGGAAAAATGTGACACCGTAGTCCCGTCATCAAGGCAAATTCCCTTAATCCAAAACACACAGGCATATTTTCATATTCAAACCACAACTCTATCTTTTTCTGACAAATGATGCGTCGGAGTAGAAGACCATGAACTATCATCGACCCAAAATTTATCCGCTGCATCGAAATATCTATAAAATGCCCAAAACAACGTTTTTTGAACCTATCTAAAATACCTTGTTCTACTAGAAGTCCTCTAAATTCAAGAAATGCTTTTCCTCCTAGAGGTGACTTTACAAAAATCTTTTTCGGAATATCACCGTGCGCGGAATAATGTCTCTTGAAGCTATATTTTGTAAGATCAATGGACTTGATGCATTTGAGAATCTCAGTATCAGAATCATCCACAAACTGTACATGATTATAAAATTGATTAATTAAAAGAAAGTATAAAAAATCCACAAACATATGTTGTTTGAACTGGTGGTAGTTTAAACAACTAGTTGATGCTTAAATAACAATTGTTTGTTTACAATAAACAATTAGTAGGTGTTTAAGCATTCATTAATTGTTTGAACTGGGGGTAATTTTCTAAAAAATAGTAAATGTATGCTAAAACACCTGCTCTTTATTTTCACTAATGACAATTTAAAAAAAACACTCACATTTGATCTTGAAGGGGCAACATTCTCATCATGTAATACTTTTTTTTCTTTGTTCGAAAAGTACATGATTTGTTTCTTCTTTCCTTTCTTCTCCACTTTCATTTTCTTCTTGTTGATCCATTGATTTCTCATCTTTTGCATTTTCTTCTCCACTTTCATTTTGTCCTTACTGATGCGTTGATTCCTCATCTTCTACGCTTTCTTTTTCACTTTTATTTTTATCTTCCTGATCTATTGATTCCTCATCTTCTATACTTTCATCTTCTCTAACTAAACCACGAGCTGATGAGGTCAATTCTTCTGTTTCTTGAGCTTGTGGAAATCTATCCGCTTCTCCAGCAGAAGCAGACTCCTCTTCCATTGACCTAGCCATTTTATCTACATACATAAAGCATCATAAAATTATCAACAATAGACCAAATGAATAAACTTCTCGAAGTTATAAAATAAACACAAGTTGTTTAAATAACTATCGATTGTTTACATATAAAAGAAATTCTAAAACAATAGCAGCCACAAAATACTTAGAAATTCTGAAACAATAGCAGCCACAAAATAAAATATTTCTTGCAAGCATATAGCTAAAATAACACCAATTTGAAAAAGAAAAGAATTTGATCAAGCATCTTAAGATACTAGAAGTGTTTTAATCTGTTTTTTCCATCAAACATCATTATTGGGACTCTGAAACATCTAATGCTAACAAAAGTTCAGGAAAAAAAAAATTCTAATCATACTTTTTCCTCCATGAATTAACAAGCAAAAACACCTAAGAAAGTGCTAGAACAAAATCACCAACAAGTTGTCTTAGCCAATTATAAGTCAAATCCTCATAATACACTCTAGAACTATGGATTTTTATTAATAAAATACAATAAATAAATAAATAAATTACAAAAAAAACTTATACAACAAATTGACATTTTTTTCCAGAATTTAATCCATAAACAACAACAGGTTGTTGTTTAGACATGGAACATGTGCAACTTCCTTCTTAATGTATAAACAACAATATGTTGTTTAATAAAGATGCAATTGCTTACACATCAACACTGTCATTTTTAACGCAATTAGTTCGCAAGATACTGATACTTATATCAGACAAAATCTAGGAGATATAAGAATTGTTATGCCCCGTACTTCTGAACTTCGGAAAGCCTTCTTAAACTTCTTAAGAGTTGCCATTTGACCCTGATTAGTTACAATGCTATCAAATAACTCCAAGGAAAGGAGAATGAGATACTTCATAATAAGGAAGATTGGAAAATGGGGCTATAAGAATCCAGAAGGAGTTGGAGGCCAAGTAGTGGATCGTAGGACTCGACTTTCTTGCGTAAGCTACCAAATTGGACGTCTTACATACTTAAGCTACTGGAGTACATGTTGAGCCCACGTAGCAAGGATTTCATAGGCTCTTAAAGTAAGACGAGATTACGAACCTACGGAAGGGAAATAAGGAGACGACGCGCCTACTTGAAACAAGTAGGTGATGCACCTACTTGAAGTAAGTAGGTGATGCACCTACACCTACTTGAAGTAAGTAGGTGATGCACCTACACCTACTTGGGGTGGACCCCACGCTGCCACATGGCAGCTTTAGATTGGCCTCATGATTGAGGTGGAGCCCTAGGGGTCTGCCATGTGTCACCTCCTAAGAAGGTATATATATATGTATTACATGCTGTACATAGTTCATTCTTCAGCATTTAGAACAAAATAAAAGAAGGAAACCCTAAGAGACTAAGAGAGAAGGGCGACGACTTTAGCTAAAGTGAAAGGTAAGCTCCGATTATGTTCCGTAAATTAATTATTTAAGGTATTCCTCGGTTAAATTAAGTGTTTAACAACTTAAATTAATTAATTGGGGCAGCAATATAGGGCTGCAAACAGCCACCGAAGTTCAGCCGCAACAAGAGCTTTCAAAGTCAATTTTCAACAAGTTTGGGAAGCCGTTCATTAAGGTATGGTATGGTTCTCTTCTCCCACGTTTTGGTAAGGGTTTGGACATGTTATGAAGGTGTTAATAACGTAAATTTATGGTTTGGAGCAGCACCAAAAAGATACAAACAGTCCGCTAAAGTTTCAGCATGTTAAGAAACTTTCGAGGCGAATTTTGGTGAGTTTTGGCCAATTTAGAGAAAGGTAAGGTATTTCCTTTTAATTTGAAGTTTATGGTGTTGTTATAGGGTGTATTATACATCAGCACCAAAAACATACAAACAGTCCGCTAAAGTTTCAGCATGTTAAGAAACTTCCGAGGCGAATTTTGGTGAGTTTTGGCCAATTTCGGGAAAGGTAAGGTCTTTCCTTTTAACTTGAAGTTTATGGTGTTGTTATAGGGTGTATTATACATTTTTTATGCTTCTGGAAGTGTATGAACTTCGTATAAATGCTCGACGTTAGAAATAATTTAAATTAAAGTCGTCATAGCTAAATTAAAGTCGAATAGTGCATGGTGTTGTGATGCTGAAGCTGCTGGTTGTGTGGTGGTGTGTTGCAGGGCTGTAACATGGTTTATTTAGGGCGTGGGAGCTTCTAGTTTCAGCCACACGACCCTTCGTTTCGTACAATTAAAGATTCCATGAAATAAAAGTTAAAAGCCCTACTTTGGTATCGTGGTTTCGAGTGAGTCGTTTGGAGTTTATGTTGTATAAGGTTGATGTGAATTGTATATATATATATGCTGCAGGTTATTGTTTTTGGTTGGCTGTAGCTATTAGGAGTATAATTGGAAATTCGGATAAGACACATTATAGGGGAGATGTTGTCCAATTTTCGTTAACTCTTTAACTAGTTAAGGAACTAGTCAAGAAGGCAAGCGAGGGGATGAGTTCTATAAATACTCGTTTGTAACTTAAGGTGCTGGAAAGCCAAGGGTTGTTAATATTCATATTACTTCCATGTTAAATAGGTTTGGAGGACGACGACATGAACGTGATTAAGAGAAGCCCGTAAAAGGTATGTGAAGCTTTCTCTTGGCATGTTTTGGCATAAGTATGTAAAGCCTGTCTCTCTTTTCTTTTGGGCATGTCTTAGATTTAAGTGACAAATCATATGTGTATGAAGCCTGGGGTAATTCTATTCATGAGCTCTGAACATGATTCATGATTCATAATTCGTGCTCTGAATGTTAAGACTCTTAAAGTAGTTAAGCTTCCATCCCTCAAGTCTTCTATATGCTGAAAAGTAGTGTATGTAAAGCTAACGTTATCTTCTTTTGGCATGTCTTCAAGTTAAATAGTGAATGATATGAACTTGAGGTTAAAGCTACTCATAAATGCCAAGTGTAATTCACAGTTCTTATGTACTCCTTGATGAAAGCACTCTTACAGTAATTGAACTAGGGCTTCTCAAGCCTTCCATACATTAGAAAGGGATGAGTATGTGAAGCCACCCTTTCTTCATTTTTGGCATGACTTAGATGTAAGTATTATGTATAAGAAATTGGGAGTTATTCCACTCTTAAAACTCTAAGTGTAAGTTAAGGCTCTTTTTCATTTCCTACTGGCTAGAACTCCTGTAACAAGTTGAGTTATTACTTTTCAAGTCTTCCATGTGATAGAAAGTGGTACATGTAAAGCTCATCCTTTCCTACTTCTAGAAAGACTGGACTGTAGGTACTATAGAACATGGATTTGGAGATAGATCCATTTATAGATTCTGGATGTAACTCATGACCTGTACCCACTTTTGAATGATAAGGGCCTTGAAGTAGTTGAACTACGACCCTTGAGCCTCCTATAGGTTGAATAGTGTTGGGATGTGTAAGCTCCTATACCTAGGGGCTCTTGAACATGCTTTATGGTGATATCTAAGGGATGTTTGACATGTTATAGAGATTTACGTACATGTATATGCATTATGATATTTATAGATCGGGCCAAACTTACCTCGGCACATTTTGTTATGTAAGGATCGGGTCGTACGTTCCACAACATGTTATATGATATACGGATCGGGCCGTCGTTCCTTGGCATTATTATATGATATATGGATCGGGCTATCGTACCTCGATATTGTTACACGATATATGGATTGGGCCGTTGTTCCTCGGCATGATTATGCGATATTCGAATCGGGTTGTCGTTCCTCGGCATTATTATAAGATATGTAGATCAGGCTGTTGTTCCTCGGTGTGTACTTTGTATATACACGGATCAAGATGTAAGTTCCGCAGCGCTAATGGTATATATGTTCTTATGATGACAAAATGATGCATTTATTACATCGAGTCCCCGAACGGGCTGGATACAGTACGTGATGATAGCATGTATGCCTTTAAAATGTAGGTACGGTAGATGGCTAAATGTTATACTTGCCCCTGCATCCCTATTTCAGTTGTTGTCTCAGTTATGATGTTTTATGCTTTATATACTCAGTACATATATCGTACTGACTCTCATTTCCTCGGGGGGCTGCGTTTCATGCCCACAGGTACAGATGTTCATTTTGGAGATTTGCCAGCTTAGGATTTCTGCTGAGCTATGTTGGAAGTGCTCCATTATTTTGGAGCCTAGCTTTTAGGTACTGGTCTTGCGATATATATATTTATTTATTTAGGGGTACGGCGGGGGCCCTGTCTCGCCATTTATTGCGGTTACTATTCTTAGAGGTCTGTAGTCACGTGTATATAGGTTAAGCATAAGTTGTCTCAATTATGCCTATACGATATGTGGTAAGTGTTTTTATGTTATGACAGCCTTGTCGGCTTGCATGCCCTTTCATGTTACGATACAAACGAAAAGGGCTACAGGTTTATGAAAATGTTATCACCCAATTAGGCTCCGTTACATGATATTATTTTATTTACAGTTCAATTTGACCATAGCTTATAGTTAGGTATACGTGGGGTCCAGGTCGGACTTCAGTCGCGGCCTACAGGGTTGGATCGTGACAAGAATATAAAAGCTTA
The DNA here is from genome assembly GCF_947179165.1 of Solanum dulcamara. Classification (NCBI taxonomy): domain Eukaryota; kingdom Viridiplantae; phylum Streptophyta; class Magnoliopsida; order Solanales; family Solanaceae; genus Solanum; species Solanum dulcamara. Next base: position 69,620,159 of record NC_077242.1, read on the forward strand.
ATAAAAACTCAATTCTCTTAGAAAATTTATCAAACACCTACGGCAAAAACAACTTCTATTAAAGAGTTAATAATATTCAATTCTCATCTAACACAAATTGAAGGCAGAAAGAATTAAAAAGTGAGAGCAATCAATCATATACCCACCACAATCCAAATACAGATATAAACACGTCAACTTCCATTATTAATTCCATATACAACTATGTCTCACATAATACAATATTTCACTAATTCAAGAGAAGGAAAACATGAAGAGGGAAAAAATGAGATTACCTTAAAATTAAAATTGTCTTCAAGGTGAACTTGAAGGCTGATAAAATAATGTTGATCTACCTTCGATTTTTGAATAAAGGAGAAAGAATTGGAGAAAAGAAAAAAGAACAGAAGAGAGGAGAGGAGAATAGAGAAAATCGAATAAAGGAGAAAGAATTGGGGAAAAGAAAAGAGAAGAGAAGATTGGAGAGGAGAACACATAAAGGGGAAGAACTGCGTTTAAAATGGAGAAAATTGATGGAATTTTGGGTTTTGTTAAAAAAATGATCTTTTAATTTTTTACCCTAAGTTTACAAATATTTTAAATCAACCCCGTCTCTTCATAATTAACCGCTAATTAAATATTTATAACAAAAGAAAAGGAAAAAGAAATAGAAATCCCCTATCCTTCATTTCACTCTCAAATAACCCTTTTAGCCCATTTCTCCAAACTCACTCTTCCAATAGTTTAGGTATGAAACTCAAAAAAGGGATAGTTTAAGTGTGTTTTTGACACTTATCTCTTAATTTTTTTGTTGAAGGGGTGATTCTTCTTTTATCTAAAGTATATTTACAAGCATTGAATTATTATTATTTTTTGATAGATTTAACCTTGAATTTTTTTCGAACATTTTTGTAGGTCCATATTCTTGGTAGAAGGGATTTCAAACTTTCTTTAATTTAATTTTTATTTATTTATATGTGTCACTGAATGTACATATACACATTATCATATTGTATACATCGCACAATCATAGATAGATGATATTTAGGAATTTTCTTGTTATTTGTTTTCCTTAGATAGATTTGCTTCTGATTTTGTTTCCTTAGATAGACTTGCTTGTACACACATAAATGACTCTCATTCTTGAAATGATAAATAGAGGAATATTGTTCCATTGTCTCTATATTTTACATGGTATCAGAGCCACTAGGGCTCAAATTCATTTATTAGAAATCCATACCTTCATGGTAGCTTTAGAGGAGGTCTCTGCTAGTTGGGTTTTCTATCACTCGTCAGTCCATGGTCTGGCAGAACTGATTTTGGATTACTTCTCCACTATCGTCTCGGCATTCATGACATATTAGGGTAATCTTTTGGCACTAAAACTCTATTTGGGAGGTGTGTTGCCTACTTCCTGTTTTTTGACTCTAGCTCTTCAAAAAATCTTTTTTGATCTTTTTTTCCAACAACCATTAACTTTGAGCATAGGATTTTGGTATTTCTTGGGTTTTGGTATCTGTGGATATCATATTTAAATCCTTTTGGACTAAGCATTAGTTCAAAATGTTTGATTCTAGTCTATCATCTAGGAAAATAATTCGGGTTTCAGCCGATGAGTTTGCTAAATTTCGTCAATATCATAAATTAGAGATGGAATCCGCTTCAATTAACGTCTTTGTTGAGTCAAATAAAACATGTCTTATCACATCTTCAAATAAATGGGTGATTGATTCAGGCACCAAAAATCACATGACGGGTAATTCTAATATTTTTCTAGCACCCTCTCCGGTTACTGTACCTGATGGATCAACTTATAATAGTCTTGGATTCGGGACTGTTAAACCAACCTAATCTATTACTCTGTAATTTGTATTAAGTCTACCAAAATTGTCCTTTAATTTAATTTTTGTTAGTAAACTTACAACAGACCTTAAGTGTTATATCTCTTTCTTTCCCGGTTATTGTTTTGTTATCTTACAACAAATCAGATTATTGGTAAAGGACATGTATCTGATGATATCCACATTCTTGATGAATGGGAATCTCGATCTATTGCATGCTCTAATTTTGTGTCTCCATTTGAAGCACATTATCGATTGGGTCATCCTTCTTTACCTGTGTTGAAGAAACTTTATCTTCAGTTTCAAAATATTTCTTCTTTGGATTCTAAGTCATGTAAATTTACAAAACATCATCGCATCTAATTAGGTCCAAGGATTAATAAATGTGTTGAGTCAGCTTTTGAGTTAGTTCACTTTGATGTTTGGGGACCATGTCTTTTTGTTTCCAAAACTGGGCATAAGTCAATTTTACAGATGATTACTCTAGAATGACTTGGATTTATTTTATGAAGAGTCGCTATGAAGTATTTACTCACTTTTGTGCCTTCCATGCTAAAGTCAAAACTCAGTTCAATGCTTCAGTATATACTCTAAGGAGTGATAATGCTAAAGAATACATGTCAGAAATGTTTCAGTATGTACTCTAAGGAGTGATAATGCTAAAGAGTTCATATCAGATATGTCTCAGTCTCACATAAGATAACACAATATTCTGCATCAGTCTTCATGCGTTGATACATTCTCTCGAAATGGAGTTGTTGAGAGGAAGAATAGACATCTACTTGAGACAACTCGGACCCTTTTGTTCCAAATTAAGGTTCCTAAATAGTTTTGGGCAGATGCGGTCTCGACGACTTATTTTTTAATTAATCGCATGTCATCAACTGTGCTTATTGGTAATGTGCCTTACAAAATTCTTTTTCAAAACTGGTCACTATTTTTGATAGACCCTAATGTTTGGTAGCACATGTTATGTCCGAGATGTTTGGCCATCTCTAACCAAGTTGCACCTAAAGGCATTGAAGTGTGTTTTGTTGGGCTATTCTCTCCTTTATAAGGGGTATCTATGTTATTCTACTGAACTTGGCAAATATTTGGTGTCAACTGATGTGGTGTTTTCAAAGAATACAATGTTATTTTATGCACCTCTTATTTCTACAAGTTAGGGGGAGAAAGATGAATGGTTAGTCTATCGAATTACCCGTGTTATGACAGAGCAATCAGATGATGTCGTTGTTCCATCTCCTACTTCTTCTTCTATTTAGAATCAATCAACTATTATGTCTTCAACGCATGCTCCATCTGTACCTGAAAGACCACATCCGTACCTGTAAGACCACCAATTGTCCAAGTTTACACGTAGAGGCAAGAAACTGATGACACATGCCCTACATCAATTCTGTTGTCATAAAATCCTCCTTCACTTGATTCTTCAGAAATCTTAACCTTCCTATTGCTCTTCAGAAAGTTACACATCAGTGCAAATCCACATATTCCACTGCCAATGTTGTTGTAACACCCCTCAAAAACAAATTCTAAGATTCAGACCTTTTTTGTATACGGGTAGGGTCAAACTCAAGTATTATAAAGTATATGCATGAGTTAAGATGAGTCCTTGAGAAATTAAGCAGTGTTAAAGGTGATGTGGGGTTACAAATATGGTAGGGTTTTCAAGCCTATTTTCCAGAACTCAGAAAATATGGCCTTGGGGCTGTAAGGGCGCGATGCGTCACTATCGCGCCAAGAACATGCCTCAATAGTTTGGTCCTTGGCGCGGCGCGCCACTAACAGATGTGCAGGTTTTAGGCCTAATCAACCTGGCGCTGCAATGGCGCGATGCGCCACTATCGCGCTAGGAGCATTTTTATCCTATTTTTCAGAATTTTGGAGAAAGGGCAATTTGGGAATTGTCCCAAATTATATATACTCGAGCCTTGGGCGTTTTGGGACCATTTTTCAGCCCCTCTCTCTCTCTCTAAAAAGCCCTAGAAATCCCTCTCTTCTTTTTCTTCTTCTTCTTCTTCTTCTTCTTCTTCTTCTTCAAGGAATTGTTCCAAGAGCTTCAAGACTCCAAGTTTCCATTGAAGATCCAACAACAAGGTTTCTTCAAGAATCTATTCTAAGGTATGTAAGGCTACTCAAAGCATGGGTTGAGTCCACTCATGTGCCCTACTCTTCTTTGAGGTTAGTTGTCCATGAGAATGGAGTTTCTTGATATGGTTTATGTTTAAATGAGTCTTGTCTCCTATTAATTTGATTCTTATTGTGTTGAAGTTGTTGAGCTTAGAATTTCTAAAACCTTTATGTTAGCATGAGTTGATGGAGATGGTTTGTTAATATGCTCGGTTGATTTCCTTAACCATGTGATTATGTTAAATGTGTCAATTTCTTTAAATGTGTTATTCCTCTTGAATTGTTGGTTAAAACCTTAGAGTGTGATGAGTCATAAGGAGGTGATAAATAAGGAGAGTATTGGTTTGTTATGTTTGTGGGAGATTATAAATACTCATTTAAATTAGGCTTGATTGAGTTGATTGGAGGATAGAATTGACGAGTGGACAAGGTCCTAAATGAGACTTGCCATTATGACTTTATTGAGTTGAAATGAGAATAGAGTTGATGAGTTGGCAAAATTCTAAATGAAACTAGCCGTGAGGGCATGTTTGAGATGATTGGAGGGAGTCTTATGAGCATGGAGTCATAGGAGGAGTATCGAGCACCGAAGTGGGTAAGAGTATAGTCCATACTCGAACCCCAAAAACTACACCGCCAATGTAGGTAGGGATGGAACCGTTAAAGTCGGATGCTTCCCGGGGGATCGAACCATTAAAGTAGGATATTTTCCCATTTTATTGTCCTAAAATGATAGGACTTGACTAATCGATGGAATCCATGATTAGGGAGGCGTTCATGCCCTGGCAAGGTATGGACGGACGTGGCAACAACGTCTGATTATTGTACTATCACTGGCTCATAAGTGATGGTTGTCGGATAAGAGAAACTCTCATTTAGGTCTTGATAGTGCTCCGAGTCAATTGAGTTAAGTGGCATGTGAATTGGTCCCGTCTAAACCATTTCTTGTTAGACTTAGGACACTTGAGTGAATTGTCACTTCTTTAGAGTTGAGATTTTCGAGTTGGTTGATCCTTTTCTGATGTTGTTTTATTCGGCCATTTTACATACTCGTACATTCCATGTACTGACGCCATTTGGCCTGCATCGTTTCATGATGTAGAGACAGGTACCAGAGATCATCAACCGGCGCACCGTTGACGATCTACACACTCCCAGCTACTTGGTGAGTCCTCCTAGTTTCCGGAGGATGTTGAGCTCCCTGTGTAGTTTTGTGTTATTTCCTTTATTTTGATTGTTGGTAGCCATGGGCTTATCATTGGCACCTCCTAGACTTTGATAGAGGCTTTATAGACTAGAGTGTGGGGAGGTTGGACTGTTATTTTGAGGAGTCTTATTATATTTGTTTTGTTGAGTTGATAGTGTTTGGCTTTCGGCCCCCATAATGTGAATAGTGTGTATGATTAAATCCTCCATTGAGTGAATGTGATTAAATGATAGTGTGACTAAATCAGGTGGTTTGCTTGAAGGCCAGAAATGGCTTTCGAGTGTCGGTCACGTCTAGGGTACCCTCCCGGGGTGTGATAGGTGTTTCTTATGACCACTTATCTTCTGCATCTAGTTATTTGATTGCCTCTCTAGACTCTATATCTATCCCTAAAATAGTGAAGGAAGCCTTAAATCATCTTGGATGGTAGGATGCAATGCTTGAGGAGATACACGCTCTAGATGAAAATCATATTTGGGATTTGGTGGATTTACCCAAAGGAAAGAAAGTAGTAGGGTGCAAGTGGTTGCAGTCAAAGTTAATCCTTATGGCTCTGTTGCAAGACTTAAGACTAGACTTGTAGCTAAAGCCTATGTTCAGATTTATGAGGTGGATTATTCTGACACCTTCTCTCAGGTAGCCAAGGTCACTTCTATCTGTTTGTTTGTTTCCTTGGCTGCTTCTCAACATTGACCTTTACATCAGTTGGATATCAAGAATGCCTTCTTTCATGGTGATCTTCATGAATTGGTATATATGAAGCAACCACTTGGGTTTGTTGCTCAGGGAGAGTATGAAAAACTTTTTCATCTGAGAAAGTCTCTATATGGTCTGAAGCAGAGTCCTCGTGGCTGGTTTGGAAAATTCAGCGATGTAGTTCAAGAGTTTGTACTGAAAAACGCAAGTGTGATCACTCAGTCTTCTATAGACAATCAACATTTTGTGTCATTTTTCTAGTTGTCTATGTTGATGATATTGTTAATATAGGAGATGATTGTGCAGGTATTTCTTCTGTGAAGAAGTTTACATCCCAAGTTTCATACCAAAGACTTGGGGCTGCTGAAATACTTCTTGGGAATAGAAGTAACAAGAAGCAAGAAAGATATTTTCTTGTCCCAAAGAAAGTATGTACTTGACCTCCTTGCAGAAATTGGAAAGTTAGGAGCAAGCCATATAGCACACCAATGGTTCCTAGAGTACATCTTATTAAGGATGATGGTGATCCTTTTGATGATCTTGAAAGATAAAGAAGCTTAGTTGGGAAACTAAACTATCTCATGATAACCCGTCCAAATATTGCTTATGCTGTCAATATTGTAAGTTAATTCATGTCTGCACCGATATTCAAACATTGGGCAGCCTTGGAGAAAATCTTATGTTATTTAAAAGGAGCTCTTGGTCTTGGCATACTATATAGTGATCACGGACATGCTCATATTGAGTGTTTTGCTGATGCTGATTATGCTGGATCAAGAATTGATAAAAGATCTACAACTGGCTACTGTGTTTTTTATGGAGGAATCTTGTATCTTAGAGGAGTAAGAAACAAAATGTTGTATCTCGATCTAGTGCAGAATCCTCGTATAGAGGAATGGCTCAATCCGCATGTGAAATATTGTGCATACATCACCTTTTAACTAAGGTTGGGTTGAAGCCTTTTTCTCCATCTAAACTTTGGTGTGATAATCAAGCTGCTCTACACATAGCCTCAAATCCAGTGTATAATAAAAAGATGAAGCATATTGTGGTTGACTGTCACTTTAATCGTGAAAAGACTCAAGAGAACATGATTTCTGCTATTTATGTGAAGACAAGAGAGCAATTGGGTGATATATTTACGAAGGCTTTAAATGAAACTCGAGTGGAATATCTTTATTACAAGTTGGGCATGATTAATATCTATGCTCCAACTTTAGGGGGAGTATTACTGAATGTACATACACATTATCATATTGTATACATAACACAATCATAGATAGAAGATATTTGGGGATTTTCTTATTTTGTTTCCTTAGGTAGATTTGCTTCTGATTTTGTTTTCTTAGATAGACTTGCTTGTACACATATAGGTAACTCTCATTCTTTGAATGATGGAGGGAGGAAGATTGTTCCATTGTTTCAATATATTACAATACAAAATAACAAGAGAATGAAAGTTTTCTTCTAAGAGGTCACATTTGCATTTTTCGAACTGGGAGCACAAACATGGACCACTGTTTAGTTGATAGACACACCCATTAACGACTATTTTTGTGTCTGGTTGTATGTTATCTTGTGCTTGAATATGAAATTAATGAATACCTTTTACTTTGTTGCGATTTTGGAGTTTTCAGATTTCTGAAAAAGGTTGCATAGAAGATGCAGTCAGGCGAAGACAAAAGCAATGAGGTATTTCTAAGCTCATGTTATCTATTACTAATTTTCAGCAAGTCCACAGTGTCACACGAAATCAAATCCAGTATTTTACATGACATCATCACTTAATAATTTAGTCATCAAAAAATAAAAAGATCATCATTTCATGCGACACAAAATTGATATAGAGCACATTTGGAATGAATAATTACATCATACAGGGACAGAAATCTTAAGATCTAAACTCTTCAAATCTTTTCCTATTTTACACAAGGGAACTGTCATGAGAATTGCAAGACTTAAATAGAAAAATAATCAGTAAACCAAGTAAAAAATTGCTTAATAAGGAAAACAAGATAAGTGCATGGATTTAATTCATTAATAGGTATCCAGATTTATCAAATGCCAAATGGAGGCGTTTGCTCGACTATGAATTAATTAAGACTTAAATCTAAGAAATTTAGAAACAATTCTTAAAGATATTATGAGTTTTTTTACTTTCAATTGTTACTGCTGTCATTTTTATTTCATTCATTCTACAAAAGATTTTAGTCAAAACAAAGATCTTTTGTCTACCTTCTCTGTGAGTCTTTCAGTAGAAAATTTGTTTCCTTATACCTACAGTAGTAGCTGCTTACTCTCTCATTAACCGGTGTATACAAACTTCAACTTTTCCTATTCTTCAATAGGTTAAAAAAGAGCATCCCGGTGTACTAAATCTCTCTTTATTCATGAGCTCCGGAAAGGATCGGATCACAAGTAATCCCCTGTCCCCCATTTCCCTTCAATTACCCCCAATTTAAAAACAAAAATAAAAAACTGAGTAAGGATTTTAACTAAATGCATTAGAGCCGTGGAAGCAACCACTAATGCTTGCTTAGTGTATGATGTCTACATCACATCCCTTAGAGTGTGTGCCTCTTAGAAAGAGCGCCTAAATGATTGGACCAGACAGGAGCAGGTAGCTTGACCAGCAACATTGAATGCTTTGTGCATGGGCATTAGATATTTAAAGTAGGCCAAAACAAAGATGGTTGAGGTCAAACACTGGTAAGAATGAGACATTGATGGTAACTAGGTACTCCATTCAAAGTATTAGATCCTAAGATGAAGCATAAATTAAATGTATTCCAGACAGATAGGAAATAGTTGCCTCAAAGAACTTACTACTATTTTACTTCTTCTTCACTCTTATAAAAGTAATGCTTTTTTTTTCTGTGTGTCAACACATAACACAATATCATCTACTCCCTCTTCCCAAATTTATGTGACCACTTTTCTGGTTTAGCAACCAAGATTTTAAACAGGTGAAATCTAGTTTACTCCACTTCATTCTTGGAAGTTGTAGTTCCTTCAACAGAACTACGCTTATTTGAAAAATGTAGATGAAAACTGTAAATCACTTTTTCACTCTTTAGGACTCTACTGACTCCTTGAAGAAGGAAAGAGCTATAGTCATACGTGTTCTACAGTTCAAACATCGTCTTAGTGGTGCTTTTTGTTAAAAAAAATATTACTTATCGATAAAAGTGGGCTTATTGAATAACCCTAGTTATTTGGCTGGTTGATTTTATGGGGTGAATTCCTTACTATCAAGTTACTTCACCTGACCTTCTCTACATCAAAAGATGGATGCACACATTGGTGACATGGCTTATGTAATCAATTTAGCTATATGATATTGTACTTGCTTATTGTCAATTGTATATTTGCAAGGATAACACTCTATATAATAATGTTAATGGAGCCAGTATAATAAGTACAGCATCTTTGCTTATATATTACTGATTTTCCATTACAGTATGCCACTATTTATATCAAGTAATAAGGTAAATTGTTTCCTTTTTTTCTATCGAAGGTCAACTACCTGAAGGAATAACACCATTTGTTCATACTACTAAAAATGATTTTTTTAGGGAGAAAGTAAGCACAAATCCTTTTTCTTCTTCTTTTGATGATGATATCCCTGAAGCTTTTCTTTGATAATCCATTAACTTTTCATTTTCATACACCCGTTGCTTAGACATCTGAATTATTGTGATGGGAGAAACAACTCACAAGTTCCTGTTTCATAATTAGTAAGAAAGTTTTTGTGGCCTACTTCTTCGTTATGTGGTTTATTGAATTTTGGCTTTCAAGGTTGAAGCTTATGACATCTTAACTTTAATCCCAAAAAAGATCCCATCCACTGGTTAGATGGTCCGAAAATTGATATCTCCTTGACTTGCCGACAAACTGGTGTTGACATCAAATTTTGACTTGATATTTTTAAAATTCATGCTTTTAAGTATTTTCTTTGTTAAGTAGTTCAGAAATGTATTTTTTTTACAATTTTAACTCAATTTTATTGATAATTATTCTTATTTCTATATATTAAAAAAAAGAATTAAGATTTTTATCAGTTTATTTTATTTAATTTCAATTATAGCTATTTTTTCAATGTCTTCGCATTGGGGATGAACTATACCTTGCCAGAAAATTAACAAAAAATATTATATCAGGCCTGGTTGCGTTAGCAAGATACACAAGTACACCAATAACACTGAGATATGGTACTTCAGGACCAAAATGTTCTTCATTCTTTTCTGGAGGTCGAAATGGATCTTTATCCACTTCTAGTGATCGAACAACCATTGGAGCACTTAATGGATGTGCTTTGACCATGTAAAATCATTTTAAGATTTTCTTAGTATAGGCAGATTGGTGGACAAAGACCCCGTCTGCTAAATATTCAATTTGCAGACCTAGACAAAGTTTCATCTTTCCAAGGTCTTTCATCTCAAATTTTTCTTTAGATATTCAATCTCTTTTTGGACCTCTTTAGGGGTTCCAATGAGATTTATGTCATCAATATAAATGGCGAGTATGACAAACTCTAATTTCATTTTCTTAATAAAAACAGGTGTAAAAATGACATCATTTATATAACCTTCATTTGTCAAGTACTCACAAAGGCGATTATACCACATACACCCTAATTGTTTTAGACCATATAATGATCTTTGTAATTTCATTGAGTACATCTCCCGAGACTTAGTACATGCTTTAGGCAATTTTAATCCTTCTGAGATTTTCATATAAATTTCATTATAAAGTGAACCATAAATGTAAGTTATAACTACATCCATTAGATGTATTTTAAGATTTTTATGTACAGCTAGACTGATGATATATCGAAAAGTTATTCCATCCATAACAGGTGAATATGCTTCTTCATAGTTGACCCCGGGTCACTGACGGAATCCTTGTTAACAAGGCGTGCCTTGCATCTTACAATTTCATTTCTCTCATTTCGTTTTTGCACAAAAAACCATTTATAGTCAACTGGTTTTACACCTTCAGGGGTTTGGGCTACAGGTCCAAAAACCTCACGTTTTGCAAGTGAGTCTAATTCTGATTGAATTGTCTTTTTCCATTCTAGCCAATCACATCTACGTCGACATTCTTCGACGGATTTAGGCTCTAGATTTTCACTATCTTGCATGAGGTTAAGTGAAATATTATATGTAAAAACATTATCAATCATGATTTTCAATCGAACTAAATTTATCTTATCACCAATAGAACTTACTGAAAGTTCTTCATTCACTTGAGTCTCGGGTTCACTGATTTCTTCAGAAATATCAGAATTACTCAAATCTTGACCTTCTTCATGAGGTTCTTTTGTAGTATCATCTTTATTACTTCTCACACTTCTCTTTCTGGGATTTTTATCCTTTGAACCCAATGGTCTACCACGCTTCAAGCGTGTTTGGGATTCAGAAGCTTTGATACTAGTAGATGATCCTTTTGGGACATCAATCTGGATAGGCATATTCACTGTAGGGATATATGACTTAGTTATCTGTTTCAAATCTATAAATGCATCTGGCTTTTTATTTGCTATTTTCTGTAAGTGGATGATCTTCTGGACCTCCTGCCCACATGTCCAGGTACGTGGACCAAAATGAGATAGTGATGAAAATTTTCATGCAATTTCTCTTTAGGGTTCCTTTTTCTCTCCCCATAATTGCGGGAAAGTTGTTTCATCAAATCGACAATCTGCAAATTGAGCAGTAAATAAGTCTCCTGTCAACGGTTCAAGGTAGTGAATTATGGAGGGTGAGTCAAACCCAACATATATGCCCAACCTTCATTGAGAGCCCATTTTTGTACGTTGTGGTGGTGCTACAGGCACGTATACCGCACAATCAAAAATTCATAGATGTATTATATTTGACTCATTACCAAATACTAATTATGACGGAGAGTATTTATTATAATTTGTCGGTTTGAGACGTACAAGTGTTGTTGCATGTAAGATAGCATGATCCCAAACAATAATTGGCAATTTTGTTTTCATAAGTAGTGGTCTCGCTATCAATTGTAGGCTCTTAATAAATGACTGTGCAAGGCCATTTTGAGTATGAACATGAGCAACGGGATATTCAATTTTTATCCCAATTGATAAGCAATAATCATCAAAAGCTTGAGATGTAAATTCTCCAGCATTATCAAGGCGAATATCCTTAATTGGATAATCTAGGAATTGCGTCCTTAATTTTATTATTTGTGCTAACAATTTTGCAAACGTCAGGTTACGAGATGATAAGAGGCACAAATGAGACCATCTTGATGTTGCATCTATTAGGACCATAAAATATTTAAATAATCCACTAGGTGGATGAATAGGTCTATATATATCTCCATATATTATACGCTCTAAAAAGCCAAGAGATTTGATGCCAACCTTCAACGTTGATCGTCTAGCAATTAATTTGCCTTGATAACAAGCAACACATGAAAATTCATCATTCGTAAGAATCTTCAGGTTCTTTAACGGATGTTCATTTGAATTTTCAAGAATTCATCTAATCATTATTGATCCAGGATGACCTATTTGATCATGTCATAGCACAAATTTATTTAGATTAGTAAACTTCTGATTTACGATCAAATGTGCTTTAATTGCATTAATTTTTGCATACTATAGGCCAGACGACAAAGTTGATAATTTTTCCAAAATATATTTTTGGCTTGAGACACTCGTGGTTATACCAAAATATTCAGTATTCATTTCATTTAGTGTCTCAACATGATATCCATTTTTGCGGAGATCTTTAAAACTTAACAACTTTCTTGGAGATTTAGAAGAGAATAGTGCATCTTCTATAACAATCTTTGTCTCCTTAGATAGAAATATAGTAGCTCTTTCGGAGCCTTTAATAATTTTTGATTTACCAAAAATTGTAGTAATATTTGCTTTTTTTTCTAATCAAGTAGGAAAAATATTTCTCATCTTTAAAACTGGCATGAGTCGTTTCATTATCAATTACACAAATATCCTCGTGATTGATTATTGATCCAAACAAAATTTGAGTTATATCTATATTTTTCTTCAAAAAGAAATAAGGTAAACGTTATAATTAAAACATGGCTCATTATACAAATTTTATTTATTTACATGAATTAGAAAAATATAAACATATTATTTAGTACAAACAAATGAAAAGAAAAATATTTAAATATTATCAAGGTTATCAATATTCATATTTTCTTTTGGGAAATTGAAAAAATCAGCTACATCCAGATGCATAAGTTCAATATTTTCTTCAGAGATAAAGTTTGTCTCTGGATTATTTTTTGCTCTCTTTAAGAATGCCTGATATATCTGAACCAGATGTTTTGATCACCGGCAGGTCCGTGACCAGTGCCCCATACATCCACATCTATGACATATACTTTCTGAATTTTTCTTTGGTATAGCTTCTTGCTTTTCACTCTTCTTTTTATATTGTTGATCATTTCTTCATGCTAGGCGAGCATCATGATTATAATTTCTTCTTCGACCACGACCACGACTGGGGCCATAACCTTTTTCTCGTTGGTTATAGTTTTCCTGATCACTTCAAGGAGTGGCAAAGAACCAACGGACCGACTATCATGATTTTTCATTAATAGTTTGTTATGACGTTCAACAATAAGAAGGTGAGAAGTAATTCAGAATATTTGTTAAAACTCTTTTCGCGATATTGCTGCTGCAAGAGCATATTCACAGGTGGAAATGTAGAGTATGTTTTTTCAAGTTTGTCTTGCTTAGTGATTTCTTCTCCTCAGAAGTTTAACTGGGTGCTATAATTCTAAACAAGGCAGAATTATATTCAGTTATATTTTTAAAATCCATTAATCTCATATTAAGCCAATCATGACGTGCCTGTGGAAGGACGACCAACTTCAGCTGTCATATCTTTCTTTTAGATTCTTCCATAGTTTAAGAGGGTCTTTTAATGTGAGGTACTGTAATTTTAACCCCTCGTCAAGATGATGGTGGAGAAATATCATGGCTTTGACACGATTTTGACTAGATGTCATATCGTCATCTTTGATGGTGTCTGTCAGATCCATTGATTCTAGTGTATTTCGGCATCTAGTGCCCATGATAAGTAGTCTTTTTCAGATATATCAAGAGCAATAAATTCAAGTTTAAATAAAATTCTTACTCTTTTGTTATCTTTTTAAAATAGCTCAAAGTGATGGAGGCTTGTGCTGATAACGTGTTATAAAATAAACTGACTTCACAAATTTATAAGAATGAGAGATAGTAAGAGAAAGAGAGAGAGTTGAGAGAATTGAGTGTTCGTGTACTTTGTATTGTAGCGGTGCCTTTTTATAGGCAAATTCTAACACAGTGAAAATACTATTCATCTATAGTGAAAATATTATTCACTACAGTGAAAGTGGGTCCATGGACATCCACTTTTGACTACTTTACAACAATATTTTTTTATGAGTTGTTTAGTTATTCTTTTATTTTGAGCGAGTTTGTGTTATCTTTGTTATTAACCTTTTTATGATATTAAGTAGTTATATATTAAATTTTGGCTAATGAAAAAAATCTCTCCGACGATTTTCGAGGCCTTCCTATTTTAAAAGACAAAAATTTTAGTTTAAGTTTACCCCTTTAATTATTTATATTGTTCATTTTTTTTAATTTTATTTTTTTGCTAAAAATGCTTACTTGATATTTGGATACTATGGTTACTGTTCCGTTTTTCTTTCTCCACTTGTGAGTGACTTTGTATTTTATTTTCTTGTTTTATATTGCTACTCTTGATTTATTATTATTATTATTATTATTATTATTATTATTATTATTATTATTATTATTATTATTACTACTACTATTATTACTATTATTATTATTACTATTATTACTATTATTATTATTAATTATTATTATTATTACTATTATTTATTATTATTATTATTATTTATTATTATTAATAATTATTATTATTATTTATTATCCATTACTAACATGTTCACTAAGTGTCTTTACAGGTATCCAAAGTTTTGTCTCGAAGAAGCTATTCGAATTAAATTCGAATTATATTTTTAATTTATTATTGTGTATATTATTGGCTTTAGAGAAATATTAGAAAGTTTCTAATATTATTATTTTATTTTATTCTTTGTGTATATTTTATGTTTATACTTGTGCATCATTTTTATCTCCTCATCAATTTAAAAAATGAGTTCAATCGGACCCACAATTGTGGATTCTGAAGGATGCTAATATCTTCCCTTCGGAATCACTTGAACCCCTTACCTAGAATCTATTGGTTTCGCAGACATTTTTTGTAAATAATTAATTGGTTTTCTAATTATCCTAAAATTAGGTGGCAACTCCTTAAAATAATATTCTTTTCTTTAAATTTCTTTTTAAACTATTAAATTGATTTTTTTACGAGTCCCACGACTTTGCGCCTTATTTGCAAAAATAGAAATGTAACAACTGGTCAAACTAGTAACGAGATTCATGTGTTAGTACTACGTCTAGGATCTTAGAAAAGGGAAGGTTCAAAGAATAGCATATGGGTAAGGCATGCTCCTCATTACTCTATGATTTATTGAAGTCATACTTTGTTGTCTGTTTCATGCCTAGTAGATAGTCTTGGTTGACAGAGTTAATTATCCAGTACTTGTGCTAGCGGAATTAGTCGAGATGTGGGCATGCTAACCCAGACATCACCATCTAACATAAAAAATGAAACAAGGAAAGAGATAATATACTATTTTCTGAAATATTACATGTTTAAGTAGTAAGGGACCGATCATATATATATATAAAGCAAAGATGACTTGAGAGTTACGTTCTAACTAAATGATATAATTAAGGTAGTTCACTTATTTGTCAACAGTAATAAAATAAAAATCTCAGGTAGTGCTTTAGCCTTTATGAGTGTCATCGGAGAAAATGCCTATGATATTATAGTTTGGATGTTACAGCTTTTACTTATTTCCTTTTAATTCTTGGATATCCACTTCAATTTGTCTATCTTACTGCAGATATACGGCTGAGGAAGTTCCACTTGATGACTTGGGAGATGAGGAATATTTTCCAGTGATCTATGGAACTGGAGGAGGAAATCTACATACTAAGATATTGAACGATGATGAGCGAAGTAATACTGGATCTGGTTCACTTGATCAGAAGAAGAAGTCTCAGCACATTCCCCGGGGGGAGGCAAATCTTCCATACATGAGCAAGTGAAAGATGGAGATTTTGCTAAAATGTTTTCTTCAAAGGATGCACGAGAAGAAGTTACCTACTATGAGGTATGATCACCTTTTCCTCCTGGGGTTGACAAATAGGCTAATATTTCTACTCTGTTTATATTGATGAGGTCTTCTTGAGATAAAGATATCAATGCACTATAAGGAGTGTTCAACGTGGAATGGTGATGTGTTGTTAAAAATACTTGGAAGTTGGTAATACTTTTTGATTCTATAAGTGGATTTGACTCATTATCTATTCTCTAGCTAGTGTTTGGAAAAGAGGAAGAGGGAATGTGAAAACTAGTGATGAAATACTTTTTGCTAGTTTGTGAATGGAATAATTGTAATTTTTCTCAACATTTTTTGCCAATGTGATGCAAGGGATAAGAAATGAAGCCACTTCGAAGCTAAACTCCTCATATGATGAAATTCGCCCTATCATTGAAGTGCATGGGCAGGACAACCAGGATAGTGTACCCACAAGTGTTGCTGAGAAGGGGATCACAGCAAGCTGCTCAAACTACATAGCAAATTTTGATCTTTACTTTCTAGGATCAAGGATGCGATGTGCCCTCGTCTAACAACCGATGCCACTGCTGGACCTCAAACAACCAATGCTGAAGAAGGAGCTGGACCTCAAACAGCCACTGCTGAAGGAGGAGCTAAATGAAGCATTCGGCAAATGAATGACCTAATTATATCTAGTATTTGAAATAGTGCAAGGGTAAATTTGAAATAGTCTATTCAGACTCAAATATTAAATATACAAATATTTGAATTACTCAAAAAGTTAATATTATGTCTAAATGTCTGAAAGCCTCTACTAAGATGAGTTGTTGGGACAAGTCCCCAGCTACCTCTAATTATCTGAAAACGAAAAGACTAAATAAGTGAAATAAACATAAAAAGGTTGTTCTCAAAAGATGAAGACTCACCAAACTACCTTGCTGAGCTAATCCGGAATCGTGCAAATCGTAAGCTGGATATTGAGCATTTGAACCTATATTATAAAATAATATAGTGTGAGAGTATGCGGTCATTACGTTGAACGCACTGAATATGTAAGATATGCATGATAAAACTAATAACTGGACATACTAAACCTGAAACGTTGTACTGAATAACATGAAATGATGCATTAATGACCAAGTAGTAAAACATGCAACTGATACATATTGAAAGATAAAATTACTGAGAACAAGATCATGCAACATCTGAGACTGACTGTGGACTATACTCTCAACCACTTATAACCATGTGAGATAAAACATGGAGTTTGATGCAGAAACCCCGTCAAAAGGGCCCAATATACCTTGCCAGGGTATAAAGGCTTATTTAAACTAATGTGATACCACTAGGTTTGTCACACCCCGAGAGGGTACCCTAGGCGTGGTCGGCATTCGAAGACCATTGTTAGTTCTCAAGCGAACCACTTGGTCTGATCACTCATTCAATCACTCAGCAGAAGACTCGACTCGATAGATAATTAACTCAAGTAGGCATTTAGAAACATCATCATCAATAAATAAATAATAGATTAAAAATACTCAAAGTATAATATAACTCAACGTCATAAACTCAATAATGAAATTATGGTTTAAAAAAACAGACTATAAAATAATCTTTCTACTCAACTCTACTCTGTCTATGAAGCCTCTAACTGACTCATAAGAAGGTGCTGAGACAAATCCACGACTACCTCAAAGAACTACTAAATAATGAAGGAATGACTGAAAAGAAAGGAGCTCCTCGTAATGATAAGAGGTCTCACAAAAACTGGAGAAGTAGATTCTCAACAATACGCCTGTTGATGATCTCTAATACTTGTGTTTGCATCATAAAATAATGCAGGACAAATGACGTCAATATTGGAAAGTAACTGGAAAGGAACACAATCAGTAATACTCAACCTTATGGAACTCAACTCAAGGGTCTCACTATGAAATTACTCAGCGCAATAAAGCATGAAGTAAAATAATACAATATTTTAAATGATATGCAATAACAGATGCAACTCAATATATAAAAGTATAATATTTTTCTCTTGGAGAGTTTCTCTAACCGACAACCATCACTTATGAGCTAGTGATGATACAATGCTTAAGAAACACCGTTGTCGCAGCCATCTAATACCTTATCAGGGTAAAGGACGCTCAAACTCATTGGATCCAAAATCAATCAAAGTCCATCGTTTTGAGAATTAGAGAGGCATAGCTTCTATCCTACGCTGGCTACGTAGTTTATGGATTGGAGTTTCCTCTACTCTTATCCAAATCGGTGCTCAATACTACTCCCAAAATATTTTATAATGCTCATACAATGAATAAAATACTCCATTAACTCATTTCGTCTCTTTTAGACTTTAGCTCAAAACTCAACTCATCACTTTTTATTAAAATAGGTACACTCTCAACTCAGTGAATGCATTTAAAATAAAAATATAATTTAACTTCTTAACTCAATCTCATAATAGATATTTTAATGTAATAATGCTCAACCCAATTACGCTCAAAATACTCATTCTCAAAATAATAATTAAGAGACTTCGCAAACTCATGCTCAAAATATTACGAGACTTCTCAAACTCTTGCTCAAAATAATAACTAATAGACTTCTCAGACTCATTTAAACTCCATGCTCATGCTCTTTCAAAACTCAATAAATATGCATAGACTCAGTTTAAATCATACTTCATTTAATGCATGAAAACCATTCTCATGAACTCAAATAAATACATGTTAATATAATGATCATCAACTTAACTAGGGTTAATGAGAATGAAACCATGAATAGCAATCTCAAGAATTTAAGGTGTAGAATCAATAATAATCTCGATGCATAATTATATAGAACTCAATGAATGAAGAAATTACTCATTCGAAACTCAAGAAACTAGGGCTAAAACTCAACTCAACTCTTTAATGATAGAATTTAGAATTAGGACGCGTGGACAAACTCAATCCAGCGCTATAAATAGTCTTATCTACCTAAAAATCGAAGGGACAATCGAGACTTGAAGGATGGCTTAAAAACCTTGAACCCTAACTTTCTTTTTTCTTTCCAATTCTCTTCTATTAATGTGCAAGTGTTAAATGAGAGAAAATACCCTTAGGGTATTGATAAGGAGCGAATTTTAGTCCCAAAATGGCTTGGGTTAAGTTTGAGAAAGGTGGGAAAAGTCCAGAATGCCCTTATTTAAGAAAATATCCGAAAAATAGGGTTGGGCGCACTGCTACCGCGTTGCCCCAGGCCCCAAACTATTGCGGCTTGTTTCGGGCGCACTGGTGGTGAGCCGCCCCAGGACCCAAACTATTGCGGCTTGTTTCGGGTGCACTGGTGGTACGCCACCCCAGGCCCCAAACTACTACATCATTAGTTTCCGGTAAAATGGTCATAACTTTTTAATCTGAACTCGGAATCAGGAAAAATTAGTGGCATTAGAAAGAGGACTCAATCAATTTCAATTTTATAGGTCATAGGCCACCTAACTCTTAATATTTTGAGAGTTATTATCATTTGAAGTTGACCCTTATAAGATCTTATATCAAAACTCAATCGGTAAAGGATCTTTGAATTCAACTTAGTACTAGAGATTCCTTAGGACCCTAATTCACCTCTAATATACTTCAAATACTTAGGAATTGATCCTAAAACATATATACAATTAGAATTACTCAGGTTCGGGCCTATACAAATAAGAAAAATGGCTTGAGTCTTAGCCTAAAAATCTTTGGGGTATAACAATATCTCACCCTTGGGATCATTCATCCTCGAATGATGACCAAGATAGGAAATTGCACAAGGAACGAGCATAAATCAATTACTCAGATGCTCAAACAATCAATCCATCATTACTCAGACTCAAGAATACTCATTATATAGTTAAACTCGAAATGAACATCAACTCTAAGATAGGAAAAAAGAATATTACCATCAATATCATTATTGGAAGGCACGAATGCAAAGCAAGAACTCAAACATTCGAGCTCATGAATAACTCACTCAATTACTCAAACTTAAGAAGATATTATCTCAAAGATAGGAATAGTAACATTACCTTCAACATCGACACTAAAGTAAAAATGAGAGGGTTATAATCTCCAGCGTTTTCATTAAAATTTCTCATAACTTCGGGAAAGAGGCTTATGAGCCTGATATAAGAGTATGACCACTATGAATTAAGCAATATGACCGATAGCTTTTGAGCTTAATTACTCTTCTTTCTACATACAACTCTTTCTCGGGTGCAACTCATAACTCCCACAAGGATGCATATGACTACCTTCACCAAGGCTTGGGACTCCAAGTCTAATTGCATGCTCTTATTATTTTCAAGCCTAAAACTAAGTCACAGGGTACTACACATAATATAATTATGCTAGTCTAGACCACAAACTGCATGTTCTATACCTCTATAAAGAACCTCATCTCAAGAGTACTATTTATTTCCATTATATTCAACCAACCTCAAGTCCAAATCAAGAAGCACCTACTGAATCATGCATTCATCCACATTCCATCAATACCACATTTAAGCCTAGTTCTGTGACCATCCCAATACGCTTACTTAAAACACTCAACAGGAAATCATCAATAGTCTACTGCAATCACTTTCATAATGACCACCACACATGTAAGCCAATCATTCTAACCACTTTATGGATTCTTTGAAGTGGACATCTCCTAAGAATTCTCATGTCAATCTTAGCATCTCTACACCAATAATTGCATTAACTTCTACCAAGAGATACACCAAAATACCCTTACCTATCTATTTCACACAACAAGATTCCATCTCGCTCTTTCTCCATGTATATAGCATTAAATGAAATAAGCACACCACAACTATCTTAATAAGGAACATCCACTTTGTTTCATCAGTCACCTCTCATCTACTATCATATACATCGCTATCAAGATTGAAAAAAAAGAATCACTAAAGGGTTTAGAGTGATAGATCATATGCATGATTCATTCAAGAAATCTAATCTGAGAACATTCATAACATAAAATGATCTCACTATCCTTTTAAGGCCTATCATGGATTTATGAAACTGAGCATACTCCAAAACATAAAAACATATATCATGTCCCATATAACATATGGTTGGAAATTTGTAGATTCAAGGAATAAGATTGGGATCACTGAAGAAAGTTAACCCTTCTCACTTTAGGAACTGAGCATGAACACGAATCAACATGAAGTACATGGGTCTGGGCCACAAGTATGGCTCGCATACACAGGGAAGATGTAGGGTATCACCTCAACTGTAGTATAGGGAATGTAAGATATGGAAATACACTGATGTCTCATCCTGATTAACTCATCACTTCTTAAAATTCAAGACCAACTTTGGTTTATTACCTCACCATCTCCCCCTTAGCTCGAATGTCAATACTCCAAGCTTGCAGACTAATTCTCTACATGTCACGACCCAAGCCTAGGACCTAGACATGAAACTGCAAATAAAGTACCCGAAGACACCTCATACGTGCCTCTTAGCATTTCATTAAGCTTTTCATCGGTAATGACAATCAAACAAACGGAAATGTAAGGGATAACGAGACTAAGGAATTCCATATAAAATGAGATTCAAAGTCATTCTAAGCATAATACATTTGTTGTCCAACATACCTTCTACATTTACAACTTGGCGGGGGCTAAGAAATGTTCCTAGCTCACCCTCAAAATATAAGTCAAAAGTACTAAAAGTAACTCAAGAGTCTATACATAACATAAGCTAGAAGATAAGAGTGTTATACCCGGATCATGGGAACTCACCAATAGTAGAGTCTTCAATGATCAAACTTAGCCATGGGAGAAGAGTGTTGAGAAAGCCGATCCTTACATGGTTATATCATATTGGCAAAAGTATGCGTAAGTACTTTAAATGTACTAAGTATGTGAGTGTGCTATATAACGAAGAATATTAAGATATTTATAAGCAATATGAATAAGTGAATGCATGCATGAGAAATCATCATATGAAACCTTAAAACACTCATTTTGTTAGAGATAACCGTAACCAACATTTAAGACCATGCGAGCTATTATATGGAATCCAACGTAACCCCCTACGTTGGCATGGGGAGACTACTTGTTGGGTAGAACTCCGTCAACTTTAAATGTTTCTTTAACTTTAACTTTAATGGCTAATCATGGATCCACTAGCCTAAATAGCCTAAAAGGGATCCTATGTTGGTGCATAGTTAATGCAATATGAGACTTTACTTAAGGATCCCTTAGGTTGAGTCCTCATCTATATGCTACATTCGGTGCTAGGTCAATCCCGTAAAATATATTTAGTTATCATAATAACATAAGCATTGTATAACTTAATCATCAAATCATCAGTCTGTGGAATAGCTCATTTAAATATTTCATTTGATTGAACGTGATTATTGTCCTTTCTCATTGAAACCTTGCTTTGGCAAAAAAGGCCTTTCATCATTCAATCATTTCATCATAAGACTCTCTTATCATAAACATTTACTTCATAGCTTTCATTATAAGTCAAAAGATTTCATTTCATATTTACTTTAACATAAGGAAACTAGGTGGGTTCATTTCATAAAAACCTTCAAAATGCATTTAAAGAATTCTTGCATGCATGAGAGTGATGGAAATGCATCAAATTACACTTCGTAAAGCAACCCACCATATACACTTCGAAACCACTTTCAAGCCTTCATATAGGCACTTTAAAAAATCATTTATTTCATGAAATTGAAAGTCAATATACATCAATATATGTAAATAAACTTAAAATATATCATAATCTATGTATTTAGAGTCATTATGTAAAAGCCCATGAGAATTCATCATTTAAAAATTAAAATATCAAGTAGAAAATTATTTGGGCTCCATGGGTAAAAGAAACCATAGATGAAAACCCACATACCTTAGGGGAAACAAATCCCTAATGAAGACTTGAGGAGGAATGGAGACTTGGAGAGGCCTTTAGATGAAACCTTAATCTTGCCTTAGAATTCTTGGGGGAGTTTAAGAGGAGAGGATTTGAGTGTCTTGAGTCTAAGTGTGAATATTAAGGTCTTGAAAGGGTTTTGGGTTATTTATATGGAATATGTTTTTCCTCAAAACGACTCCACTTTGATTTAAAATACAGGAAAAGACCAAAATATCCCTCTTAAAATCTGGCTGGAACAAGCTTTACGGGGACCCTTCACGATCCGTGGTGCTCAATATGGCTCGTGGTGGGGTCCTATGATAAGGGACTTGGAAATATATTCTGGAAAAGCCTGTAGGGAGATTCTCTGAACTTTCACCACGGAACCCCTTTACGGACCCTGAAGGGCATGATGGGCCGTGAAAGGTGGCCGTGGTGCAGGTCTTATAGGTGGACTTGCAGAGTGTCCACCACGAGGACATACCATGGTCTATGGAGAGTTCCACAATCCGTGGTAGTCGTCCGTGGACCTCGCCTTGGGGAAATTCCTAAGGGTCTTGAGGAGGAGTCACCACGGAGGGCTTCACAGCCCATAGTGCTCACCACGGTCTGTGATCCTCCATCGTGTTTCCTTCCCTGTAAGTTTCAGTCTCTGAATCTCTACCACAGTCCGTAGTGCTTACCACGACCCGTGATGGTTTTTGTGGTTAGCTCTTGGTGCCAATTTTTCTGTACTTTCTGAGAATTCATCCTTTGATCCTTGGTTTAGGACCTTCCATATTTTTCAGGGCCTTACAATATCTCTCCCTTTGTAACATTCTTCCTCGAATGAGAATCATTAACATAGAAGAGGACATGGCATGAGTACTAGCAACCCAACATGCATACAATGACACTTTAAATGCATCAAATACGAGATCTTTAAACTTAGCATAAAACATAACTTTAAAATTCAACTTCATGAATATGCATGCATATGAAAACTTGGAAAACTAAAACATAAGATTTCTGAATACTTGAGCATGAATAGCTTAGTACCTTAGGCTTGAGTAGAATAAAAGAGATGAGGGTAAAGTTTCATCATATCCTCTTCCGCTTCCCACGTAGAACTTTTAACTTGTTGATTCCTCCAAAGGACTTTAACGGATGCAACTTATTTGTTCATCAATCTTTTGACTTTCCAGTCTAAAATTTTAATCAGAACCTATTCATAGGTCAAATTCTCTTCAACATTTACTATCTACAAAGACACAATAGAACTAAGATCTCCTACACACTTCCTCAATAGAGACACATGGAACACCGGATGAACCATGGCCATTTCCAAAGACAACTCCAAATCATAAGCAACTTTGCCATCACGCCTCAAGAATCTATAAGGCCCTACAAACCTAGGGCTCAATTTCTCTTTCTTACCAAACCGAACGACACCATCTATGGATGAAACCTTCATGTACACCGAATCATTCACCTTAAATTCAAGATCCCTTATCCTAGTTTCAGAATAGGACTTTTGACGACTTTGGGCTATTTTCAACCTCTCTCTAATGACCCTCACTTTATCTAAAGCTTCAAGCACCAATTCAGGGCCCAACAAGGTCATCTCACCTACTTCGAACCAACCAACCAGAGATCTACACTGTCTCCTATACAAAGCCTCAAACGGCATCATCCCAATACTTGAATGGTAACTATTATTATAGGCAAACTCAATGAGCAGTAGATGATTATTCCAACTCCCTTTGAATTTCAACACACAAGACCTTAACATATCCTATAGTGTTTGAATTGTTCTTTTGGCTTTCCCATTAGTTTAAGGATGGAATGCGGTGCTTAATTTTACCTTAGCACCGAGGCCCCTTTGAACGACCTCCAAAAGTAAGAAGTAAATTGGGTACCACGATTCGAAATAATTGACAACAACACACCATGCAACCTCACCAACTATTGAATATACAACTTAGCATAATCTTCGGCACTATAGGAAGTCTTTACTAGTAGAAAGTGAGCCGACTTAGTCATTCTATCAACAATTATCCAAATCGAATCATGATGTTTCTGGGTATGAGGCAAACCCACTACAAAATCTATATTCATATCTTTCCACTTCCAAGTGGGGATTTCAATTTCTTGGTCTAGGCCGCCCGACCTTTGATGTTAGGCCTTCACTTGTTTGCAATTTGGACATTCAGACACGAACCTTGCTATGTCCTTCTTCATGCCACCCCACTAATAAAAATCCTTCAAGTCTTGGTACATTTTTGTCGAACCGGGGTCAATAGAGTATGAAGAATTATGAGCTTCCCTTAAAATTAAATTCCTTAGTCCATCCACATCCGGAACATCTCCCCCTTGTACCTCTACTTTGTTTCCTTTACCCACTTTTTTAACTCCACAATTATCCGGTCAATTTCTTGTTTTGGTTTAACATCAACCACAAAAAAGTTTCAAACCCATTATTAACCACCATACCACCATCATCGGTACCACTCAACTTCACCCCTAGTCTAGACAACCGGTGAACGACTTTCACCAACTCTCTCTTCCCTTAATTAACATAGGACATACTCCTCATAGACACTCTACTAAGTGCATCAACCACCATATTGGCTTTACCCGGGTGATAATATACACTCATGTCGTAGTTTTTGAGGAGTTCTAACCACCTCTTTTGCCTTAGATTGAGGTCCTTTTGGGTAAGAACATATTAAAGACTCTTATAATCGGTATACACATCCACATGCACCCTATAGAGGTAATGCTGCCAAATATTTAAAGAAAAAACAACGACCGTCAATTCAAGATCATGGGTAGGGTAGTTAAGTTCATGCACTTTCAATTGCCTATAAGCATAGGCTATGACCTTACCGTTTTGCATTAAGACACAACCCAAACCAATATTTGAGGCATCACAATAAACCACAAACCCTTTTAATCCTTCTAGTAGAGTCAAAATAGAAGGAGAGGTAAGCCGATCTTTCAAAGTTTGGAAGTTTTTTTCACACCCATCTGTCCATATGAATTTCTCCTTCTTTTAGGTCAATTTTCTCATAGGAGATGAGATGGAAGAAAATCCTTCAACGAACCTTCTATAGTACCCGTCTAGACCCACGAAGCTCCAAATGTCCAAAGGAGACAATGGCCTAGGTCAATTCTTGACCACCTCCATTTTCTTAGAATCAACCTTGATCCCATCACTGGATACTATGTGAACAAGAAATGTTTATTTTGCAAATAATTGCATATTTCTCAATGTTTGAAGCACAATCCTTAAGTGATTCTTATGTTCTTCCTCACCCCGAGAGTAAATAAAAATGTCGTCAATGAAGACCCTAACAAAAGTATCAAGGTAGGGTTTGAACACCCTATTTATTAGGTCCATAAACACCACCGGTGCATTCGGCAACACAAAAATCATCGTTACAAACTTGAAGTGACCATACCTTATTTAGAAAGCAGTTTTGGGGATGTCACACTCCCTCACCCTTAATTGGTGATACGTGGATCGAAGGTCAATCTTGGATAAGTGACTTTCCCCTTGCAATTGATCAAAGAAGTTATCTATTCTAAAGATTGGGTACTTGTTCTTAATGGTCACTTTGTTCAATTACTGGTAGTCTATGCACATTCAAAGTGACCCATCCTTCTTCCTTACAAATTGCACGGGAACACCCCATGGTGAAATACTTGACTTATGAACCCCTTTTCTAACAAGTCCTTTAGTTGTTCCTTCAACTCATTCAATTCCAATGGGACATTCAATAAGGAGGAATAGAGATAGGTTGGGTATCAAAGAGGAGATCAATACCAAAATCAACTTCCTTTTCGGGAAAATACCAGTAAGGTAATTGGGAAAGACATCGGGGAACTCTTTAACTATGGGGACCGACTCAAAAAGAGGACTTTCAAAGTCGACATCCCTAACCCTTATAGTGTGATAGATGCAACCTTTAGCAATCAACTTCCAGGCCTTAAGACAAGAAATGAACTTACCCTTCACTACCAAATCGCGACCCTCCTATTCAAGAACGGACTCATTTTGAAATTAAAACTTGACTCGATGAGTCATACAATCTATGGAAGCATAAGATACATGTAACCAATCCATCCCAAGTATAACATCAAAATCTACCATGTCAAGCTCTATGAGATCACAAGGGACAACTCTATGCAAGATGGACATGGGACAACTGTTATAGACTTTTCTAGCCATAATCGACTCACCAATGGGGATAGACACCAGATAAGGATCTATTAACATTTTTGAAACAATATTTTAAACCTATTAGCTAAGAATGGAGTAACAAATGACAAGTTTGCACTCAGACCTAACAATGCATACATATCAAAAGTAAAGACCTTTAACATACCGGTAATAACATTTGGTGCTTCCTTAACTTCTTGCCTCTCATGCAAAGCATAGAAGCAGTTGGTGCGTTGACCATATCTTAGAGCTTATTGGTTATGAGTAACTTGTCTTTGAGGCCTACTGCCACCACCACCTCTAAAATTTGGAGCATGATGACCTAGTTTGCCATATTTGAAACATGCATTGGAGCCCACCAAACACTCCCCTTTATGGGTCTCCCCACACTTCTTGCAAGCAGAGAAAGCTTGGGCACCAACATTTTCTCTTGGAACCATTGGATTAGTACCCTTGTTCTTATTGAACTTGGGAAGAGGAGTATTGGTGGAACCTTTCCCACAAACTATTGCCCACCTTGGCCCTTACCATTGTTACCATAACCGGACCTTTGAGGGTTGAACCCTCCACCATCCACTCTAGCCTTCTTGAACCCTCTTTAAGTCTTCCTCAACTTCTCTTCTTCAATTTGCTCCGTGTAAGTCATTAACCGAGAGATGTCCATCTCCTTGACCAATATGGACGTCTTGCACTCCTTAAACACCAAGCTTGAGACACTAAAAATGAACTTGCTCATCCTTGATCGGGGGTCGGAGACCATGAAGGGAGCATACTTTGACAACTTAGTGAATTTGAGAGCATACTCCCTTGACGGAGGTTGAAGAACTCTTAGATTTTGGCCTTCCTTAGCTCTAATGGAAAGAAGCGATCTAGGAAGGCACCTTTGAACTCTTCCCATCCTATCAGCCCCATTTCTTTATCCCTCTCAACAACTCATTATTCATACCAAACCCGTGATACACCTTTGATTTAATAGTCCACTAGATCAACCTTATCATTTGGAGGCATACCCATGATAGCCATAATTTAGTACACCTCATCGATGAACTCCATAGGGTCTTCATCTATTTTAGAACCATTGAACTCGGGTGGATTCTTTCTTTGAAAATCCTTAATCCTAGAAGCCTGATTTTATGCTTGAGGAGGACGAACATATTGATTCCCTTGGGTGGCTATGGCTTGAGATAACAATGTGATGATATTCCAAAATTTTGCATGAGTTACCCCTTTTTCATGATATAGGGCGTTGGGAACCAGAGAAGCTTGGTCCTCATCATCAACCCTTCCTCTTAGAGGTATTTTTCCTTGAGGCATTATCTAGAGAACACAAAATGGTTCGTTAGTTAGAGGAAGGATTAGGACACTCTAGGGCATAACATGAATTTAAAGGAAGAACCCTCATCTAAGCCTCTTAGGATTTCATTAAGCTTTTCATTGGTAATAACAATCAAACAAATCAAAATATAAGGGATAACGGGACTAAGGGCATCCACATAGAATGAGATTCAAAGTCATATTAAACATCATATATTTTTTCCCAACCATACCTTCTATATTTAAGACTTGGCGGGGGCTAAGATATATTCCTAGCTCACCCTCAAGATATAAGTCAAAAGTACTAAAAGTAACTCAAGAGTCTATACATAACATAAGCTAAAAGATAAGAGTGTTGTTTTCGGATCATGGGAACTCACCAATAGTGGTATCCTTCAATGATCAAACTTAGCCACGGGGAGAAGAGTGTTGAGCAACACCGGTCCCTATATGGTGATATCATGTAGGCAAAAGTATGCATTAGTACTTTGAATATACTAAGTGTGGGAGCATGCTATATAACAAAGAATATTAAGACATTTATAAGCAATATGCATAAGTGAATGCATGCATGAGAAATCATCATATGAAACCTTAAAATATTCATTTTGTGGGAGATGACCGTAATCGATATTTAAAACTATGCGAGCTATTATATGGAATCCAACATAACCCCTTATATTGGCACGGGAATACTATTTTCCGAGTAGAACTCCATCGACTTTAAACATTTCTTTAATGTTAACTTTAATGGCCAATCATGGATCCACTAGCCTAAATAGCCTATAAGGGTTCCTATGTTGGTGCACAATTATTGCAACATGAGACTTTACTTAAGGACCCCTTAGGTCGAGTCCCCATCTACATGCTACATCGGTGCTAGGTTAATCCCACGAAATACATTTAGATATCATAATAACATAAGCATTGTATAACTTAATCATCAAATCATCATTTGGTGGAATAGCTCATTAAAATATTTCTTTGATTCAATGCGAGAATTGTCCTTTCACTTTGAAACCTTGCTTTGGCTAAGAAGACCTTTCATCATTCAATCATGTCATCATAAGACTTCCTTATCATAAATATTTACTTCATAACTTTTATTTGGAGTCAGAAGGTTTCATTTCAACTTTACTTTAACATAAGTAAAGTAGGTGGGTTCATTTCATAAAAACCTTCAAAATGAATTTAAAGAATTCTTCCACGCATGAGAGTGATGGAAATGCATCAAATTACACTTCGTAAAGAAACCCACCATATACACTTCGAAACCATTTTTAAGCCTTCATATAGGCACTTTAACAAATCATTCATTTCATGAGATTGAGAGCCAATATACAACAATACATGTAAATAAACTTAATATATATCATAATCTATGCATTAAGAGTCATCATGTTAAATTGTATGAGAATTCATCATTTGAAAATTGAAATATCAAGTAGGAAATCATTTGGTCTCTATGGGTGGAAGAATTCATGGATAAAAACCCACATACCTTGGGGAAAAAATCTCTAATGAAGACTTGAGAAGGAATGGAGACTTGGAGAGGCCTTAAGATGAAACCCTAATCTTACATTGAAATTCTTGGGAGAGTTTAAGATGAGAGGATTTGAGTGTCTTGAGTCTAAGTGTGAAAAATGAGGTCTTGAAAGTGTTTAGGGTCTTTAGATGGAAGAATTTTTCCCTCAAAATGACTCTACTTTGATTTAAAACGCAGGAAAATACCAAAATATCCCTTTAAAAATCTAGCCGGAATAGGCTTCACAAGGACCCTTCACAGTCCGTGGTGGGGTCCCGTGGTAAGGGACTTGGAAATATATTATGGAAAAGCGTACAAGAGAGTCTCTGAACTTTCACCACGGAACCCCTTCACGATGGGCCTTGAAAGGTGGCCGTGGTGTAGTTCTTGCAGGTGGACTCACAGAGTGTCCACCACAAAAACACACCACGTTCAGTGGAGGGTTCCACAATCAGTGGTGGTCGTCTGTGGGCCTCGCCTTGGGGAATTTTCTGAGGGTCTTGGGGAAGGGTCACCACGGAGGGTTCACGGCCCGTGGTTCTCACCATGGTCAGTAATCCTCCATCATGTTTCCTTCTTTGCAAGTTTGAGTCTCTGAATTTCTACCACGGTCTGTAGTTCTTATTATGGCCCGTGATGGCTTCCATGGTCAGCTCCTAGTTTAAATTTTTTCGCACATTCTGAGAATTCATCCTTTGATCCTTGGTTTAGGACCTTACACATTTTTTGGGTTCTTACACTATACTTAGCTATAAGCACACTACTGCACACGGAAGAGTATCACTATTCACAAGAACACTTAAATCTCCGGTTAGACTATATCTGAAGATACCAAACTGCTACTAGGGCCTCATTCTAAGATACTTCCCTTAACTTTCTTCTATCCTTTTGGCATCTTTCTATACTTGTTGCTCTTATTGGTGTACACATCCACTTTCTCTAACTCTTATGATCTAACCTCTTCTCTTTAGCCTGCTAACACTTATCTTCTAGGTTCACATATTCTTAACACAGTTGAAGGGAACTTGAACTATGACAGGAGACTCATCATTATCTATATACAACTCCCTTAGACCCAATTCTTATGTATACTAAGTAGAAAGAAAAACTCACATCCATCCTTATCCACATTAGCAGATAAAGGATACTAACCAATCACCCAAAGCAACTCATAAAATTAGAGCCTCATATAACTTTATATTACATCGGATACACATCTTAGGCCTCTTCTTACCAAATGACTTAGCCTCAATTCACTATTTACATCTAAGGGTCACATACCTCCTATTCGTAACACACACTCCACGCAAGTTAATATCTTAATCTCTCGCATACTCCATGTCAAGCCTACTAAATCAAATCTTAAAACTAGAACTATTACACTAATAATTCTATCCCCTCTTTCTTCACATCACTCATCTCAATTCAACCTTAGAGTCTAGTACTAACACACACATCATACACTGCTTGCATACTATAACAACTTACAACTACTAGGTGAAATTAAGAAACACTCTCCTACTAAGACCTCATGAAAAGTAATCGATCCTTGTCTCACTATCTATCTAATTACAATTTATCTCCTCATCTTATTTCATAACCAAAGTACTATTTACCTATTCATTACACCTTATTGCCTAGTTATATTCATACCCCTCTAAATAACATGGGGCTCTCTCTTCAAAATCATAACCCTAGTTTAGATCTATCATCTCATTACTACTCCTCCCATATGTTCAACACGTTTACTAGGTCTTTACTAACACAAAACACCTCAACATAAAACTCCTCACTTAGTTCAAGTATACTCTAACTCACCTTAACTAACAATTCTTCCTCTACCTCCTATCATGAAAGTTAGATGATACTTACTACTCTTTAGTCAAAGTCAAAGGTACTTAACTTCTAACCCCATTGCTTACCTTATAGATACTAACTCTAGTTACATACCTCAACCAACAATCCTTATCACTATTTGGTTTCTACTCCCCTAACTCCATCTTGCTAGCTCTAGGATAACTCTACCAATTATAGCTCATAATAACTCAAACCACATTCTCTCGGGCAGTAACACTAAGCAAATTTGGGACATAACTTCCTCTGAAAGATAACATTTGAAGCAAGGTTTAAGGAAGAGAGTCTAAGAGTACATCTTTCTTTGGCTCAATGCACGATTCAAGTGTATAAAAGTGCTTTTGTTCCTAATCAATAGACTTAAGCACACTAATCAGCTCCTCTCGAGCCTTGTGTCATCTTTTTACTTTATGAATACTTTATCTGTAAGTAACTCATCAATAAGAATCTAAGTTTTACTATTTCAACCACCTTGAGGATAAAGGGTAGTCTAACGGATTTGAGCAATACAAGAATTAGAAAGGAACTTTTATAGAGTTAAACTCTATCGCATGAACTTGGAATATGAAAAAAGTGAAACAATTCCTAAGGTCCTATAGCCTCCTAATTATAAGTGTAGTGCACGACACACCCAGAAGCAAGATTCTAATAGACACGACTTCATAGACACCCTACGACTCTTGAACTTTATACTCTGATACCAAGTTTGTCACGCCCCGAGAGGGTACTCTAGGCATGGCCGATACTCAAAGACCATTATTGGTTCCCAATTGAACCACTTCGTCTGATCACTCATTCAATCACTCAGTGGAAGACTCGACTTGATAGATAATTAACTCAAGTGGTCATTTAGAAATATCATCATCAATAAATAAATAATAGATTAAAAATACTCAAAGTATAATGTAATTCAACGTCATAAACTCAATAATAAAACTATGGTTTAAAACATTAGACTCTAAAAGAATCCTTCTACTCAACTCTACTCTGTCTATGAAGCCTCTAACTGACTCATAAGAAGGTGTCTAGACAAATCCACGGCTACCTCAAAGAACTACTAAATAATAAAGGAATGACTGGAAAGAAAAGAGCTCATTCGAATGCAAAAAGGTCTCACCAAAACTAAAAAAGTAGATTATCAATGATACGCCTGTTGATGATCTCTAATACCTGTGTCTGTATCATAAAATGATGCAGGGAAAATGGCATCAGTACATGGAATGTATGAGTATGTAAAATAGCTGGAAATTAACACAATCAACAATACTCAACGTCATGCAACACAACTCAAGGATCTCACTCTGAAATGACTCAGCTCAATAAAATATGAAGTAAAATAATACAATGCTTTAAATGATATGCAATAAGAGAAACAACTCAATATCTAAAAGTATAATATTTTTCTTTTGGAGAGTTTCTCTAATCGACAACCATCACTTATGAGCTAGTGATAATAAACCGTTAAGAATTGTCATTACCACAGCCATCCAATACCTTATCGAGGTAAAGGACGCTCAAACTCATTGGATCCAAAATCAATCAAAGTCCATCATTTTGGGACATAGAGAGGCATAGCGTCTATCCTACGCTGGCTACGTAGTTTATGGAGCTTGACTTTCCTCTACTTTTACCCAAATCAGTTCTCAATACTACTCTAAAACTACTTTATTATGCTCATATAGTGAATAAAATACTCCATTAACTCATTTAATCTCTTTTGGACTTTAGCTCAAAACTCAACTCATTCCTTCTCTTTAAAATAGGTATAATCTCAACTCAGTGAATGCATTTAAAATAAAAATATAATTTAACTTCTTAACTCAATCTCAAAATAGATATTTTAATAAAATAACTCTCAACCCAATTATACTCAAAATACTCATGCTCAAAATAATAACTAAGAGACTTTTCAAACTCATGCTCAAAATAATAAGAGACTTCTCAAATTCATGCTCAAAATAATAACTAATAGACTTCTCAAACTCATTTAAACTCCATGCTCATGCTCTTTCAAAACTCAATAACTATGCATAGATTCAATTTAAATCATACTTCATTTAATGCATGAAAATCATTCTCATCAACTCAAAATAAATACATGTTAATATAATGATCATCAACCCAACTAGGGTTCATGAGAATGAAATCATGAACAACAATCTCAAGAATTCAAGGTGTAGAATACATAATTATTATATAGAACTCAATGAGTGAATAAATTACTCATTCGAAACTCAAGAAACTAGGGCTAAAACTCAACTCAACTCTTTAATGATAGAATTTAAATGTAGGGCAAGTGTACGAACTCAATCCAATGCTATGAATAGCCATACATACCTGGAAATCGATGGGATGATCGAGACTTGAAGGAATGGCTTGAAAATCTTGAATCCTAGCTTTATTTCTTCTCTCTAATTCTCTTCTCTCAATTTCTAATTGTTAAATGAGAGAAAATACCTTTAGGATATTGATAAGGGACGAATTTTAGTCCTAAAATGGCTTAGATTAAGTGTGATAAAGGTGGGAAAAATCTAGAATGCCCTTCCTTAAGAAAATATCTGAAAAACGAGGTCGGACGCACTGGTGACACGCCGCCCCAGGCCCTAAACTACTACATCTTGTTTCGGGTGCACTGGTGGCGCGCCGCCTAAGGCCCCAAACTACTGCAGTACTAGTCTCCGATAAAATAGTCATAACTTTTTAATCTAAATTCACAATGAGAAAACCTTGGTGGAGTTAGAAAGACGACTCAAAGAGCTTCAATTTTATAGGTCATGGGATACCTAACTCTTAATACTTTGAGAGTTATGATCGTTTAAAGTTGACTCTTATAAGATCTTATACGAAAACTCAATTGGTAAAGGATCTTTGAACTTGACTTAGTACTAGAGGTTCCTTAGGACCCTAATTCACCTATAATACACTTTAAATACTTAGGAATTGATCCTAAAATATATATCGGGCTCAGTCCTATACAAATAATAAGAATGGCTCGAGTCTTAGCCTAAACATTTCTGGGGTATAACAATGCTAATGTCCATAAAGGACTAATTAAGGTGTCAGTCCTGATCTAGAAAGTGACCCTTAATTACCTATAGTGGCAGATAATTCTGGGATTTAGGAATTGCTACTAAAGGTCTCAATCCTAACTGACGGGTGAACCTTCATCCCTAGGTCCGCTCTGTAACACCCCACAAGTTCTACCCTAAGAATCTGAACTATTCATCGTAAGTGCATAAGCTTAGACTGGGTGATGTACTATTTGTTCATGTGTGTTAAAGTCTAGTACCAAGTGTAGGAAGTATATAGGATGTGGTCTACGGTCATAAGAGACATCTAGCACTAAGTTGAGTTCATAACTTTGCTATCGGCTAAGTTTTCGCAAGAGTTCAAATAAGGGTCAACTTCAAATGACCATATCTCTCAGCATACAAACAGTTAGGTGTCCCATGACCTATCAAATTAAATATCTTTCAGTCTTATTTCCAATGCTACCAAGTTTACATCAATCCAAGTTTGGAGTAAAAGGTTATTATTATTTTTCTAGAGATGTTGCAAGCTATTAGTTTCGATGGGAAATCTGATAATTCATCAGACATGTGACGGTCCGTCAGACCTAGCCATCATACTTGGGTAGAATGCTCATATTTTTTGTCAGTTTTGATGGTCTGGGTGATGGCCTATCTGTCACGAACCAACTAGGGTCGTGATGGATACCCTATAATGTTATTCTAAGCACCTACTATAATGTATCCTATTCTTACTACTGAGTAGGCCGAATAAACGATACCATTGTTAATAGAATAATTACAACCATGTGTCAACAGACTTTACTAACATATTACACAGTGATGAACAAAGTTGCAAAACATCTAGCTGTACATATCTGTCTACGAGCCTCTAAACAAGATACATGTAACTACAAGGAGGGCCGGTTTCTGCTGTGCCCAATTATATACACAAAAGTAGCACCAATAAAGTGAAGCTCCGAAACAACTGGAGCGCTCTCGGTGTATTGCTGGTGGAGCTCCTAAGGACTAAACTCGTCTGCCTGCCTACCTGCGTGGCATGAAGCGCAGCGTCCACAAGAAGGGACATTAGTACGAGTAATGTACCGAGTATGTAAGGCATGAAAATCAGCATAATAGAGAACATAAGGTATGAACAACCATATCATAGAATCATAGAACATATAGTGAGATAAGAGAGTAACTTGTACATATGAGTGCCCTTTTAGGCCGGATGCCATGCATGCTTGTCTCTACTTTAAAAACATTTCTTTTTCATATACATAGAAAATAGAACATGTCATAGCGCCCACATATGTCCCGCGTCCGGGCATCCCGCGTCCGGGCATCCCGCATCCGGGATGAAAATTACGCCAACTTACCAGGTGGCAATGCATCTATAGTGCAACATATGGCCCTTCCCCATATCCCCCATATACATTTACATATACATATGTCATATAAATAACATGCATGAGAGCGCAACGAAAGTCGTGTATCTATCGGAGTGATGGAAGGTCGGTAACCTCCGATTATATTATGGACTAACCATGGTCGCTTTGTCTCTTCTTGAAGGAACAATTATTATAACATGAGACTATCAACGAAGGATAATCTTAAGAGAATGTAGAATAAAGTCATAATCTCATAAGGTGCCAAACCACTTACATATGCACATAGAAAAAATTGTTAAGACCGGTGGTTACGTACATGGATCGACACATGAAGGCTCAGAAACAAGTTTCGGGTTCTACAAAAAGGTAATTTCATTAAAATCATACATATACATGTACATCATTTACTCATTTTACAAAGATCATGCCAAAGAAGTAAGGGTAAGCCTTACATACCTTGTCCGCTTCCTTAATCAATCCCACTTAACTCTTGGCCTTCCCAAAATCTATAACAATGTTAACGAATGCAAACATTAGCTGTAGCTATCCAAGAATCTCATCCTAAACTAACATTTTATCTATCGAAATAAAGGCAGCACTTCTCCTGTAAATACACCATCCCCGAGAATCTAACTCGGTCAATTTTATCAACAACAATCCGAGAATTTAATTCGGTTAAATTACCAACAACAATACCAATCAATGTACTACTTCCTCCAAGACCTTCCAACTCCAATAAGAACAATAACAATCTAATCCCTTTTTTTCAAATTCAATTACGACAACCCAATAATTTACACACTAACAATATTATCTTCCATACATGTAACATTATATTCAATTTACATAACTTCTAAAATAAGTCTCCAACTACTACAACTTTACTAAGACCATTAAGCTTTTATTAGCAACATAGAGTCCATAACAACAACTAAAACACTAAATAAAATCAATTCACCCTAACTTGTCAAATCACCCCCATATTCGACCACAACAACTAAATGCATATTTTTATGAATTTTCCATCCATTTCTATACTTTACAACAACCAACATACTACATAAAATTAATTCATTCTTTCTACACAACATCACACATGCACGGCCACACACCAACACACATATTTTCATATACTTCATCCATTTGTTTACTCTACAACATATACCAACCATCCATAACATATAAAAGAAGATTGAAACCTTAGCTTTTCCACTTAGTTCTTCAACTTAGCTAGAGTTGTGCCTTGCAAGAATGAATGGTTTTCTTGTTCCAACAACCACTCTATGTTAATTAGGGCCTTCAACTTGGTTGGAATGCTAGAAGAAATAATTTTTTTGGAACAAGATTTCAAGGGATAAAAATCCCTAGCTATGGCCAAATTTTCTCTTTTTTTTCCTTCTTTCTTTCTCCAAATTTCTTGAAACTTCTAGGAATTGAAAGAAAAGATGACTAATAAGTCATTTTTTGGAATTTTTAAAAAATAAATCCATATGGGCTTTGGCCCATCACTATGGATGTCCACCTAGGCCCAAGTGATCAAGTCCATTCTTTTTTTTTTGCACTTCATGAAAATTTTATTTTCCAATTTCCAAATTTGCCCCTTATCTTCCTCCATATTTTCATGAGTCATACTGTGAATTTCCCTTTTTGCCCCTAGCCATTCTTGATATTTCCACTTCATAATTTTCATAAACAACTTGTGTGCTAAACAAAATAAAAATATGGCCTTGTTTTTAACTTCCCGCGTTTTTTCTTGAATTATCCAAAATTACCAAAATGCGGGATACAACATCCTCCCCCCTTTAGAACATTCATCCTCGAAGGGGGGAAGGATGTTATATCCCGCATTTTGGTAATTTCGGATAATTCAAGAAAAACCGCGGGAAGTTAAAAATAAGGCCATATTTTTATTTTGTTTAGCACACAAGTTGTTTATGAAAATTATGAAGTGGAAATATCAAGAATGGCTAGGGGCAAAAAGGGAAATTCACATTATGACTCATGAAAATATGGAGGAAGAAAAGGGGCAAATTTGGAAATTGAAAAATAAAATTTTCATGAAGTGCAAAAAAAAAAGAAAAAAAGAATGGACTTGATCACTTGGGCCTAGGTGGCCATCCATAGTGATGGTCCAAAGCCCATATGGATTTTTTTAAAAAAAGAAGTCCAAAAGAGGACTTATTAGTCATCTTGTCTTTCAATTCCTAGAAGTTTCAAGAAATTTGGAGAAAGAAAGAAGGAAAAAAAAGAGAAAATTTGGCCATAGCTAGGGATTTTTATCCCTTGAAATCTTGTTCCAAAAAAATTATTTCTTCTAGCATTCCAACCAAGTTGAAGGCCCTAATTAACATAGAGTGGTTGTTGGAACAAGAAAACCATTCATTCTTGCAAGGCACAACTCTAGCTAAGTTGAAGAACTAAGTGGAAAAGGTAAGGTTTCAATCTTCTTTTATATGTTATGGATGGTTGGTATATGTTGTAGAGTAAACAAATGGATGAAGTATATGAAAATATGTGTGTTGGTGTGTGGCCGTGCATGTGTGATGTTGTGTAGAAAGAATGAATTAATTTTATGTAGTATGTTGGTTGTTGTAAAGTATAGAAATGGATGGAAAATTCATAAAAATATGCATTTAGTTGTTGTGGTCGAATATGGGGGTGATTTGACAAGTTAGGGTGAATTGATTTTATTTAGTGTTTTAGTTGTTGTTATGGACTCTATGTTGCTAATAAAAGCTTAATGGTCTTAGTAAAGTTGTAGTAGTTGGAGACTTACTTTAGAAGTTATGTAAATTGAATATAATGTTACATGTATGGAAGATAATGTTGTTAGTGTGTAAATTATTGGGTTGTCGTAATTGAATTTGAAAAAAAGGGATTAGATTGTTATTGTTCTTATTGGAGTTGGAAGGTCTTGGAGGAAGTAGTACATTGATTGGTATTGTTGTTGGTAATTTAACCGAGTTAAATTCTCGGATTGTTGTTGATAAAATTGACCGAGTTAGATTCTCGGGGATGGTGTATTTACAGGAGAAGTGTTGCCTTTATTTCGATAGATAAAATGTTAGTTTAGGATGAGATTCTTGGATAGCTACAGCTAATGTTTGCATTCGTTAACATTGTTATAGATTTTGGGAAGGCCAAGAGTTAAGTGGGATTGATTAAGGAAGCGGACAAGGTATGTAAGGCTTACCCTTACTTCTTTGGCATGATCTTTGTAAAACGAGTAAATGATGTACATATATATGTATGATTTTAATGAAATTACCTTTTCGTAGAACCCGAAACTTGTTTCTGAGCCTTCATGTGTCGATACATGTACGTAACCACCGGTCTTAACAATTTTTTCTATGTGCATATGTAAGTGGTTTGGCACCTTATGAGATTATGACTTTATTCTACATTCTCTTAAGATTATCCTTCGTTGATAGTCTCATGTTAGAATAAGTGTTCCTTCAAGGAGAGACAAAGCGACCATGGTTAGTCCATAATATAATCGGAGGTTACCGACCTTCCATCACTCCGATAGATACACAACTTTCGTTGCGCTCTCATGCATGATGTTTATATGACATATGTATATGTAAATGTATATGGGGGATATAGGGAAGGGCCATATGTTGCACTATAGACGCATTGCCACCTAGTCAGTTGGCGTAATTTTCATCCCGGATGCAGGATGCCCGGACGCGGGACATATGTGGGCGCTATGACATGTTCTATTTTCTATGTATATGAAAAAGAAATGTTTTTAAAGTAGAGACAAGCATGCATGGCATCCGGCCTAAAAGGGCACTCATATGTACAGGTTACTCTCTTATCTCACTATATGTTCTATGATTCTATGATATGGTTGCTCATACCTTATGTTCTCTATTATGCTGATTTTCATGCGGTACATACTCGGTACATTACTCGTACTAATGTCCCTTCTTGTGGACGCTCCGCTTCATGCCACGTAGGTAGGCAGGTAGACGAGTTCGGTCCTTAGGAGCTCCACCAGCAGTACACCGAGAGTGCTCCAGTTGTTTCGGAGCTTCACTTTATTGGTGCTACTTTTGTGTATATAATTGGGCACGGCAGAAACCGGCCCTCCTTGTGGGTACATGTATCTTGTTTAGAGGCTCGTAGACAGATATGTACAGCTAGATGTTTTGCAACTTTGTTCATCACTGTGTAATATGTTAGCAAAGTCTGTTGACATATGGTTATAATTATGCTATTAACAATGGTATCGCTTATTCGGCCCACTCAGTAGTAAGAATAGGATACGTTATAGTAGGTGCTCGAAATAACACTATCGAGTACCCGTCGCGGCCCTAGTTGGGTCGTGACACTATCACCCAAGTGATGGTCCATCACTCAAATGATGACAAAATGGTAAATTTGGTTGATTATGGGTTTCTATGAGGGTATTTTAATCCTAAAACCTTTGGGGAGTTATCTAAATGGCCTTAAACATGTAGAAATTCAGTTTTTCATTATTAAACTTTCTCATTCACTCCTAAATTTCTACGCTCAAGAACTTCAAGAAAATACCAAGGATAGGGTTTATCTTACAAGGTTCTCCATCAAGCTTCTTCACTAAGGTATGTAAGACTTTAATGAGGATATCGTTTCACCCTCATGCCTAAATAATTGTTTTTATAT
Organism: Solanum dulcamara; assembly: GCF_947179165.1. Lineage (NCBI taxonomy): Eukaryota > Viridiplantae > Streptophyta > Magnoliopsida > Solanales > Solanaceae > Solanum > Solanum dulcamara. The sequence goes on from NC_077242.1 coordinate 69,661,069, forward strand.
TATTTGCAAGATTTTATGAAGTATAGTTAGGGTTTTTATGAAATTATGATCTTTCTTCATTAACTCATATTTTCATTATTTCTTTTTTGATTTTAGAAGTCTTATTGTAGTGAATTAACATGATTTCTATGGTTCCATAAATCTTGTGATTATTAATCATGAAATTTTACATGATGTGAATTATAGCCTAAATTCAAGCTATTTTAAGATATGAATTTTGAGCTTAGTCTCACATATGATTCAAATATATGAACAACTTTTATACTTATGAGAATTAATATGTATTTTATGTATTGGAAGGACTATTTAGCACCAAGAGGACACGAGTTTTAGAAAGACTAAAGTCCCATAACTATACGCCAATGTAGGACTTGAGTGTACCGCTTTGTCGGTAAACTTCATATGGCCGAAGAGGCACAAACTAGTGGATCCATCTAGATAAGATATAGTTCTATACCCCCCACACGGTATAGGGAAGCCATCCCAACTGGGTTAACTATTGCACACCACGAGCTCACATGGTGTATGTCAGTTGTAAGAAACTTCTCAGTTTTATGCACTCTTCATGATATGCTCTTCACTTATTATGGTCATTTTAAGTATGATATTTTACGTATATCATTATGCAAGGATATTGTTTTAAACTCATCTATATGTATATATGCTTTGAGAGAAGGTTTTGAACTGACACTTATGTATGAACTCCAGTTATTCCTCATCAGTCCCTTTATTATGATTATGATTTTAGAAACATTTGCTAATAGTTCTTCCATATGTTATTTTATATGAGTATGTTGGTGTCCCTTCCATACTCAGTACAGTTCACATATTGATGCATACTTTTCTCTATGTTGCATCCTTTTATGATGTATATTTAGCCGCTCATCCTCAAAATCGTGGCTAGTGAGGTTGCAGCATTCCCAGTCAATTTTTGGTGAGTCCTCCCTATTTTGGGGAATTCATGTATTCAGCATTAGATGTTTCTTTAATTGTGGTCATTTGACTAAAATGTTAGCTGGGGGCCATGTCCCGGAAGACTTAATTCTTCCTTTCAGTTAGTAGAGGCTTTGATCAGAAATTAGAAATGTTGTCACATAGATTATCTTGACTTCATTATTTAGTATTATGTTAACCATGTATTTTAGCTTCCACTTTAGTTTTCATATAGTATTCTTTGATATGTATGTCAAGAGTTAGCTTGGGACCACTTGTATTTCTAAGCACCGTGTCTCAGCTAGAGTGTAGACTCAGGTCGTGACACGCTCAGTGCTAAGTAACACTCCAAACAGAAATATGTTGATTAATTAATAAAGCAATTAAACTTGATAATACTAACTGATGTTGATAAGACTGATAATAACTGAGTATCTCATGAATTTTGATAAAATTGATAATAATTGAAAGACATCCGAGGGTCTCCCGAAAACAGTCATCCTACCTTAGTAGGAGTAAGGTCTGTGTACACTCTACCCTCCCCAGACTCCATGTTGTGGGATTTCACTCGGTTGTTGTTGATAATAATTGAAAGATACTTTATCTGAAAGAATCTTAAATTCTAAAAACTGATAATCTAAGACATGTAATATCCGTGTGCTGAGGGTTCATGAAAATACATTTAAAAGTGTTGATTTTATAGATGAAATAGTGTAAACAAACTATCCATGAAAGAGAATAAGATAACAATGGAGAATCATGATTTGCATAAAAATCCTAACTTCTGCAGGATCATAATTGAAAATTTGGTTTACTTTGGGACTCAATGGGTTAAAGAATACACATTGATGAAATCCCACATACCTAGAAAGAAGATATTTGCTTGAATTCTTGAACTAAGACTTGAAGATGAAAAACCCTAGCTCTTGCTTGAGAGGAACCTTAAGCATAAGCAGGGAGGTTTTTAATCTACTAATTCTCTTTAATCCTATTTTGAATAGGCTAAAACGACTTAGTATAGGAATTAAAAGAGTGGGAAAAGACCAAAACAATCCTGAAGAAAAACTAACTTCAGTAGGTTCATGAGTCAATCTACGATCTGTGGATTGATCTACGGATCGTAGATCCTATTCATAGAAAGTAGGCCGAATTTCTAATTCTTTGAAGTTTGATTTATGAGACCTTTTATGGACCGTAGAGGCATCTACGAGCCATAAACCTGGTCCATAAAATCAGACAAAAATTTAAGCTGTAGTACTATGATCTACGAGCCTATCTATGACTCATATATAGATTTACGACTCGTAGAACTCATGTTTGATTTCCCATCTCTGGAGTTGATCTACGTGTCCTATCTATGGTCTGTGCTTCCATTTACAACCCATAAATGGCGTTTGTAAGTCCCAAAAAAAATTCCAGACTTAAATTTTGAACTCCCATAATCTAATCAAGACTTTAGAACTTCTAGGGTGTTATAGTGTCTCCACCTTGGGAACATTCTTCCTCGAATAAAATCTAACTAATCTGAAAAGAGTAGAAAAAGATCTACAAACGCAGAACTGAAAGCTAAACACTGGAAACTATGGAGTGACTGACTTCAAATTGAGATATGAAGACTAGACTGATTTCATGAGACATGCCTGCATATTGGGACATGAGAAAAATGAAAGGAAATGAATCTGAATATGGTACTAAGGAGGAACTATTACCGCCACTAGGACTAAACTAGAAGAAAAGAGGTAGGGTACTTGGCCATCATAGCTGCTTCTACTTCCCAAGTAGATCTCTCGACTAGTTGATGTATCCAAAAAACCTTCACTAAAGCGACTTTATTGTTTCTCAACTTACAAACATGACGGTCAAGAATCTTGACTTGGACCTCTTTGTAAGAGAGACTCCTTTATACCAACACTCTATAAGGGCACAAACGTAGTTGGATTACCAATGCATGTTTTCAACAAAGACGCATGAAACACAGGATGCACTGATGCTAGCTTTGCGGATAAATCCAACTCACAAGCCATATTACATAAACACCTTATAATTCTTCGAGGGCCAACATATCAGAGACTAGACTTTCCTTTCTTACCAAACTTCATCATCCCTTTCATGGGTGAAATTTTCAAATATACCCAATCGTCAACAATAAATTCAAGCGTTCTTCTCCTTACACCCACATATGATTTCTGTCTATTTTAGGCTATCTTTAACCTGTCTCTAATAACTCGTATTTTCTCCATATCCTTATGAACTAATTCAGGCCCTATCAAAGCCACTTTACCGACTTCAAACCACCCTATAGGAGACCTACACCTTCTACTATAAAGTGCCTCTAATAGAGCCATATGAATGTTGGAGTGGTAATTGTTATTAAAAGGAAACTCAATAAAAGGAAAATGATCATCTCCATTCCATTTAAAGTCGATCACACAATCTCTTAACATATCATCCAAGGTCTGAATAGTCCACTCGGCCTAGCCATCTTGTCCTATGCCCCGGCAAGGTATGGGATGGCTCTAGCAATGTGGGTAGGGCATTGTATCATCACGAGGCTCATAGTGATAGTTGTCGGTTAGATAAACTCCCCAATAAAGTAAAGTTATCTTAGTTTAAATGTGTTTGTTTCTATTGCATATTTTATTGTACAACTTGGATGGTTTTCATTTCATGTTTATTTCTACTTTAGTTAAGTTATGTTCAGTTTACTTATCTGTTTCATTCATCCATATTACATACCGTACATTTCATGTGCTGACGTCATTCGATGTTGTATCTTTTCATGATGCAGATACAGGTATTCAGGATCATCAACAGGCATTTCGTTGAGATCACTTCAGGGGGAATCTATTCATTTATTATGCTTATCTCAATATTAGTAGACATTAGGATTTTGAGGTAGTTGGAGGTCTTGTTCCGGCACCGACCATCAGTTTAGTAGTGATTTCATGGACACAGTTAGAGAGTCGATTTAACATTTCTTTTTAGATGTTTTGAAACACTTTCAGTATCTATATTGATTTCTTACAGACAAGTGTTTTAAGTTTTCTTTAAATGTTTTAAATGCTCATATATTTAAGATTTTGTAAGTCATATTGAGTTATCTGTTCTATAGTTAGCCATAACAAGGGTTCGCTTGGGACCAATAATGGTTTTTGAGTGTCGGTCACGTCAAAGATATAGGCTCAGGGCGTGACATTGTACTTATCCCTATTGAGAATTTTATTTTAATAAAAGTTGCTAGACTCTCTGTCTAGTGGTATCAATTCGAGAGAAAAAATACAAATATTATGACATATTTAAAATTATAATTTAAAAATGTTTTTTTTTTATTATTAAACTTTGTGTCAAATCAAATTATTATGTCAGATAAAATAAAATGGAGAGATTAATTACAAGTAATATGGTTCACTCTTATAATTAAGAAATTCTTTTTCAAGAGGTTTACAAAAATCTATATGTTTTTTCAATCAGAATTTAAAATCTCAAAAAATATGCTGGGCTTTAATAATAAGAAATAAAGAGAAATCAATCAGCACATTTTCTTTATAAAATTCTGCTGCACATTGCTTTTTACAATTCACTCTATAAGGGGAGTTTCTATAATAGCTCAACCAAAAAAACAAAAACAATTACACCATTTTAGTGTTAATATTTCTCTTACATAATTTCATTTTGATTGTAATTTTAATTTATATTTGACTTGTGAAAATTGGAAGAAATAAAAAGGAATATTTTAGCACTGCAAATTTTGGTTTAAATTTCAAAAGAAATAAAATTTACCAAAAAAAATATATTTTCTTATAATTAAATTGTAGTAAATATGTCTGCGATTTTTAAATTTTTTGTGACACTGTTTTTATTTTGGTCTAGGTTCTAATTTTTCTATAATCCATTAATCTTAAAATAATTAACTACTATTTTTCTCTTCGTACTTATCTTTTGTCCTTAAAAGAAAAAAATTTAAAAAAAAGAAGACAAAACACAGTAAATTCAAAAAGAAAACTAACTTTTAAAAAACACAGCAACTGTATATTTAACTTCCCCCAACATTCACGTTAACAATTGACACATCACCATTTTTTTGTCTATAAATTGATTAAACATAAGCAGTTTCTGGATAACGAAAAAAACAAAAACGAAGAAATAAACAAACACTGAGAGACTGGAAAAGAATTCAAATTCAAATTAATATATACAAAGGTCCACTCTATACTTTTTTTTCTTCTATTTAGTTCATAAAAGTTATCTCAATTTCATAATGTATTTTTTGCCTTTTGATAATAAATATTATCGTATGTCATTTCGTACTTTAATCCGCAGTCATAATATTTTTTAGTCAAATGTGTAGTATTCTTGGAATGTCTTGAATTATTAATGAGTTTGATTCATACTCGTAGTGAGATTGGATTGTTAGATTGATCGAAGATTTGAGTTTTAAGCATTAAAAAAAAAGAAAAAAAATTCAAAACAGATTGAGGCATGTTGTTATCCAAGTCTAAAGAAATTAATTTCAACAACCTTGCCAGAAAACGTTATTTACTGATTAAATGCAAAATAAAGTAATCAAATAAGAACAGTTAAATTCAATAATTAATTTAAGTCAAATATAAAAAGTCATCGTGTCTGGCATGTCTTTAAAATTTCGTCGTTACATAGTTCAAAAACCAATTGCATTTAAACCTTTGGCAACAAAAATTTTCTTCCCATACTTTTTGCATTAGCAAAAGCTTAAGTGCATCAGACTGCATTTTTTTTTTATATATGAAGCCAGTGTGTAGTATTTAGAACTAGTTTTTTTTCTTCTCATTTTATGTATATCCAGTGGATAGATTTTTTTATTTTTTAAAAAATGTTTTTGTGTTTCTATCTCTGACTAATTCTGATGTTGGAAAATTGAAAATGAAACTGCTTTTGACAAATTTGTTTTCTTAAAAAAACAAAAAAGATTTATATGGGTTTAGGAATTTTTGTGTGCAAAGGATTAATTGTAATTTTATCTAAAATGTTGGTGTTTATGTGCATTGGTAATTCTGTTTTGAGAGATTTTCACCTTTGAATTATTTCGTTGTTGTCAAGGTCTTTTGTGGTTCCAGATTCTTTGTTGAAGGGAATTCAGACTTTTCTAAGTTTTATTATTCATGTATAAGAGCAAGAAAAATAAACATTTTCTACTGGGCGGTCATATTTGCATATATTTTCAGAACAAGAAGCATAAAATGCCCATTAATTTTTTTTCTGTGTGTAATCTTGTACTTGGATATGAAACTGATGAAAACCTTTTATTTTGTTGAGTTTTTGGAGTTTCCAGATTTTCGACAACGATTGCATAGATGTTGCATTCAGACGAAGACAAAAGCAATGTGGTACGTCTTTACTATTTCTCAAACCTATTTACTATTGTATTTTTAAGCTACATGCTCCAAGAGGCAATAAGATTACGAGGGAAAAAGAGAGATAAAGGAAGATTTATTCAATTATTAATGTTACCAAAGACTAGAAATTGGTATTACTCATCCACACACACAAAAAAAAAAAAAGAAGAAAAAAGATCAGGAAGATCTATAGTCATACAGTTCCATCCCTGTCTTAGTGCTGCTGTTTTTATTAATTAAATTACTTATCGAAAAAGTGTGCTTATTGAATATCCTTGTGTTTTTTTCTGGTATGGTTTCTGCATTCAATTGTGCCTTATTATCGAGTTACTTCACCTTCCCTTCCATCAAAACATGGATGCACATATCAGTGACATAGTTTATGTAATCAATTAGTTGTATGATATTTGATTTGCTTATTGTTAGTCGTATATTCACTAGGATAATTTTGTGTTAAATGCAGCCTGTTTTCTTAAATATATATATATATATATATATAAAAGTGAATTACTACCTTTTTCTTTTTTGAAGGTCCAATTTCCGGAAGGAGTAACACCATTTGTTCATATTACTCAAAATATATTTTTAAGGCGAAAGTGAGCTCAAATCCTTTCTTTGTTTCTTTCAACGATAATCTCCCTACCGGTTAACTTCTGGATTATTGTTACATCATTTGCAATTGTATGTACCAACAGTTAGTTTGGGTATCTAAGATCTGGATAATATAGCTACCCAAAAGAGGTTGGTTATTGCTACTGTTTTCCCTTCTTAGACGAAACTTTCATAAACAGCTGAAAGAAAAAGATATATGGTTTTCAATTGTCACTGATCTTGGCTTTAGTTAGTCAGTTTTAATTGAAACGTTCTAATGTCGTCTTACAGACATAAGAAACTGAAAGAAGATGATATTGCTATTTGTGAATGCAAGTATGATGCTAGTGATCCTGAAAGTGCGTGTGGAGAAAGATGCTTGAATATGCTGACCAACATTGAATGTACACCGGGATACTGCCAGTGCGGGGAGACTTGCAAAAATCAGGTAAATTAGATGATTCACCTAATTAGTTAAATGTTTCTATGGTGTTTTTCTTTATAAGTATACTTTTACAGTGGTCTTCTCGATTGCTAAACTTACAACAGATATTCCAGAAACGTGAATATGCAAAAACTAAGTTGTTCAGGACTATCGGGCGTGGTTGGGGCCTTATAGCTGATGAGAATATAAAGGTAGTTCTGTATATACTATAAGATATTTCTTTATTTTTTGATGTTCACGTGAAGAAAGATTTCTAGAACTGAGGCTTTTGCGCAGAAAATGTATGTTTGAACTCTCTTTACGTTAGTAGGCCGGACAGTTCATCATTGAATACTGTGGAGAAGTGATATCATCTGAAGCAGCAAAGAAAAGGTCTCACGCTTATGAAGCTCATGGTAAGTTATTGACATTTGAGATGGTTGTCAATAGTACATCTACAGATCACTATAATTTCATATGATTTATGCAGAAATCAAGGACACGTACATAATTTCTCTAGATGCTAATTATTTCATTGACTCCACTCGGAAGGGAAATTTTTCAAGATTCATAAATCATGCATGGTAAGTACTGAAATGCCGGTTGTCAAATTGATGAAAAGTGAAATAAGATACAAATCTTGATAGAATTGATACTTTGTGTTCCTGAATTTCTTCCAGCCGACCAAATTGTGAAACGAGGAAATGGACAGTGTTAGGGGAAACAAGGGTAGGAATATTTGCAATGCAAGATATATCGGTTGGAATGGAGCTGACAATTAACTATTATTTTGAGTGGTACGGGGGTATAACTGTTCGTTGTCTGTGTGGAGCTGCAAACTGTTGTATTTTTTTGGGTGCCAAGTCTCAACGATTCCAGGTAACTTAAGTTTCATATGAATTGTTATATAACTAGAATAACCTTTTTAGATTTCGTTTCTCGTTGATATTGATAAGCCTCACTGTTGAAGTGTTTTAAATTATCTTGGTTCAGGAGTACAACCATGTCTGGAAAGATGGTAACAACAGGTAATGCTCAACTTTATTTATTTTAGTTTGTACAAATCTTGCATTCTACATATTGTTTCAAAGTTTTGGATTTATGAATGTGATTGGCATGGGCTTAGTAAGAGATCTTGCATGTTCTGTTGGATATCTTATGTCTTACCATAAGTAGAAGTATGAAGTAAAGTTGCTCTTTTCCTATTCTTATTCCAACTTCTTTGTCTGTCAACAAGACCTCATCCCATGGTTCAATCAATAGAAAGTCGAAAATGATATTTCTGGACAAAATGAACAGACCTTTACATAAGCGGAAGCAGTCAGGTTCATGCCACAGTACCATATCCAGGATCTTAGAAATGGGAAAGCTCAAATGATATCATATGGGATGGACTTGTTCCTCACTGCTCTATATGATTTATTATAGTCAAACTTTGTTTCATACCTAGTAGCTAGCCTTTCATTTCCTCGTAGTAAGAAACAAGTATGGTATGGAGAGACATGAAGTCTCGGGTTCATATCTTAGGGGAGACAAAAAATATTAGGTGATTTCTTCTCATCTGTCAAGCCTTGGTGGACAGAGTTAGCCAATACCTGTGTCGGTGGAAGGTAGCCGGTACCATGTGAAATTAGTTGAAATGCAGTCAAACTGACCGAACATCACCATCATTAAAAAGAAAAAAAAAACATGGTAAAGATAAGGAACTACACTATTTTCTGAAATATTACATGTGATATAATTGTCAACAGTAATAAGAGAATTTTCAAGTAGTACTTTATGAGTTCCATTGGAGAAAATTGCCTATGATATTATAATTTGGATCTAGAGATTTTACACATTTTCTTCTAATTCTTGGATATCTATTTCAAGTCTTTCTCACTGTAGATATAAGGTGGAACCAAGTAATAGGTCACGTAAGAATTATAATATTATTGAATCTGGTTCAACAACGAAGAAGAAATCTCAGCGCATTCCCAAGTGGAAGAAGTCTCATCGCATTCCCAAGCGGAAGATTAGATCTTCCAGCCATAAGCAAGTCATCAAAGGAAGCACGAGAAGAAGTTACCAAGTACCAGGTATGATCACCTTTTCTTTATAACACATCATGGTGTAGGCAGCTTTAAAGAATTTTTCTTTCATATTTTTCCACGGGATTAGCAAAGAGGCTAATGTGATGAAATACTCACTCATGTTGTGGAAGGAAAACCTAATTGTAATTTCTCTCAACACTTTTACCAATGTCGTGCAGTGGGTAAAAACTGAAGGTGCGCGCTTTGTGTAATTTTTCTCAACACCTTTACCTATGTCATGCAGGGGATAAAAAATTGAAGTCATTTTAACGTTCAACTCCGTATATGAAGAGCATGGGCGGGACAACCAGAATAGTACCCACAGATATAGTGAGAAGTGGATAGAAGCAAACTGCTAGCTCTAAGTATAATGCATATTGTACTTTAATTTATAACTTGAAATAATGTACTTATAATAAACTCATCCTATTACAACAATAATAACACTATTTACTATGTGTTAATCTCAAGCAAGCTTTGTTTGACTATATGAATTTTCATTATCCATGCCATCGTTTTTAAACCTGTTTATTATCAATATTGTGTAAAGTTCTAGACATTACAGTAAATATGCATTGTAACACAAGATTGTAATCAGAGAAATAAATGCTCAACAAAATAGGCAAATTACAACACGCTGACATTTTTTACGTACGTTCTCATAAAGATCCATTTTTTTGACATTTTTTGACAAAATAGGCAAATATAACAATACTTGGGTAATATTTTTTTTCAGAAAAAAAAGGGGGTGCAGTGGACAGGATTCAAAGTCATATATACAAACTACAAAGGTCCACTCTATAATAATATGAGTTAATTTTGTTCAAGGTTTTGGCTTTAGTTTATAATGAACTTGGCATGAATATCTGTTAAAATTTGTTGTGGGATTAAGTTTTAATCTTATCTGATTTTGATATTTGAGTAAAATGTCTTGAATTATACTGAGTTTAATTCATACATATTGTGAGATTGGGTCGTTAGGATGTATGCTCAAGCCGAAGACTTTAAGTTTGACCATAGAACGGCTAATGGTATAGAAGAATAAGCGAGACAACGTTCAATAATCTAATTAACCTCTTATTCTAATTCATGACCTCCTTAACCTCCTATTCCAATTCATGTCCTACATAACCTCTTATCTAAGGTCATATTCTCGGTAAGCTGAAATTTGGTCATATCATGTCTAATCACCTCCCAAAAGTACTCCTTCGGCCTACTTCTACCTCTCAAAAAATTATCCATAGCCTACCTATCTCACTTCCGCACTGGGACATCTGTGCATCTCCTCTTCAAATGCCAGAACTATCTTAGCCTCGTTTCCTATATCATCTTGTCCTCTATCGATTCAACATCTACCTTGTCTCGTATATCTTCATTCCTAATCTTATTTCTCCTAATCACAAATCAATTTCAACATCCTTATCTCCGTAACTTTTATTTTTTGAACATGAGAGTTTTATTGGCCAACACTCCTCTCCATAGAACATAGTTGATCTAACCACCGCTTTGTAGAACTTATCCTTAAATTTTGGTGGCACCTTCTGTTGTTTCTGTATCAAAGTTAGCAAACTAGAAATAATAAAGATGAAAAAAAAAGTATCTGAGACCACATAATTCACTATGTGTCCTTAAGAAATTTAATCTCCTCACTTTACCCGAGCTTATGGTATATTTCCTCCCAAGATAGAATGAATAAACTATGAAAGAAGTAGTGGTACCTTAAACTTCGATAATTCCAGGGAACTCAAAAGTCAGGAATTAAATCACAAAAAGACACAACTTTGTTTGTAAGAAAATACATGTAGAAGAGGGAGAAATTTCGATGTCAAAAATTGAGAGGAAGTCTCTCTATTTATAGCCAACAAAGAGTTCAAACTCTCTGTTCAGAACAGTCTCATCTGTTCAGAACAAACATGGTGTCTTTTGGGAAAAGAGATATTTGTTCAGAAGGAACAGGTCCTTTCCGAATGAAGTTCAAATGCGCGAATTAATTTAGTTAATTCGATTGCGTGAATATAATTAATCCACTGATTAATTAATTCAAATTAATTCGCAAATTAACTAATTCAAATTAATCTATGAATTAATTAATTAATAAATAATTCCAAATTAATGCTGAATTAATATTCAGAAAAATGAAATCAATTAATGAGATTAATAAATAGATTTTGGCTAAAATAAATTGTCAATAAATCATATCCAAAGCCGAAGCCGAACCCGAGCCGAGCGAAGCGAGTGACGACGACGACATGAGGGGGCATACTTTACTTAACCCTTTAAGAGTTAAAGGAAGTGTTTCCTTATATAAGGCCACAACATTTCATTTCTTCTACCAATGAAGGAGAAATGACTTTTCATTTTCCCTTCATTTGGTTTCCCCACTTTCACGACTCTGACCCATCGTGACTGGCACCCACACTAACCTTCCATTGGAGAACCATTATTACAGCCTAAACCAACAACATTTATATGATATAAAAAATTTAAAGATGCGGAATCAACTTAAATAGAGAAATAGGACTGAGTTTCCATAAACTCAGCAAGAATCTAATCAGCAACCCAAACGTGCAGAAAAATTATCCTAGGAACTAAAAATCAAAGTACCAAACTCTAAATAAACATCCATCTAAGAATGGGGGTGAAACCCCAACAATGAATAAAGTAACAATGTTCAAGAGTCATCTTCCTGGAAGAAAGACTAGAATGTGGAAGAGTTCATGGTAGCTTGAAAGAACTGGCTCACCCTCAAACTCTGAAGACTAATGATCTCCTAAGCGAGGTCTCTCCGCAATCAGCTGAATATGCCCTGTACTCAAAAAACATGGAGCAAGTTGTAACAACCCCTAAAATGTTGTATGTCGGTATTTCAATTCTCGACGAAAATAATATAGCCTCTGTATTTTGGGCATAACTTTTCATAGGTTGGTCCAAATTAGGTGATTCAAATTTCTGGGTAATCAAAACATCCTTACCTACAACTTTCATGAAGAACATAACTTCAAATTCGGAGTATACATAGGTCAAATAAATTAATCTTTGCAAGATATAGTGCTGTGACGGAATTGAGTATTGATAGAAGAAAATTCATATCTCACTGTAGGTTGCTCCAAATTGGTTGATTCTTGAACGATATGAAACTAGACTTCCATATCTACAATTCTTATGAAGAAACCTAATCCTAATAAGGAATTTATCTTATTCAAACGTAGCTTCGAAAAAGAGTATTCTGTTAAAAAGAACTCATCTTACCTACCATGGAAACATCTAGATACATTTGACATCATGCATGACATAAATTGTCCTCCATTTAACATCATCCATGACATCAATATATTCCATTAAATTTTTAGATTTTTCTTTATAATTATTTTATTTATTGTTAGGTCTCTCTTTCCCACCTATAAATACCCACCTTATTTCCTCATTATATTCATCAAGCTTTCTTAAGCATTTCTTCTCTCTATATACTTCTTCTCAAATATAGTTTTAGTTTTAGTAGTATAAAAATACTACTCCGGTTATTTTTATACTCCGGGTAGTACACAAACGCTCCGGCGAGAAGAAAAGGCTAGGGGTCCAAGAGTGTTCAAATTCGGAGTAAACCTTCGGATTTAAGGTATGTAAGGCTTTCATAGCATTGGATTGAGTTCGTCCATGCGCCCAATATTTAAATTCATTATAATTGAGTTATAGTTGAGTTTTATCCAAATCTTGAATTCTAAATTAAATAATTCTTCTTCTATTGAGTTTGATATATTTATGCATTAATATTATAATTATTCTTATCTCTCATATTATTGGAATTTTTGTTCATGGCTACTTTCCCATGAATCCAAATTGATTTGATGTTCATGAATATTTTTACACATGTTTTGAGTAAAGATGTTGGCTTTTTATTATTTTCATTGATAAAAAGAAAGTTATATGAATTAATACTATATATGTATTTTATTGAGTTTTGAAAGACCAAAAGAGTTGAATTTGAATGAATTTGAATGAATTTGAGAAAAATGATATTTTGAGTAAGATGTTTTGATGAGATGTAAATGATGTTTTTGGAAGTATAATGATTGATGAACATGAAATGAGATGAGTTTGATGATTTAAATTAAAGTCCAATGAGACTAGATGATGAGTTTAATATGAGCACATATTTTGGGAGTAGTATTGAGCACCGAGTTGGATAAGAGTTTAATTGACTCAAACCCCAGAACTACGTAGCCAGCATAGGATGGAGGCTATGCCTCTTAAGTCCCAAAAAGAGAACTTTGATGAGTGGATCCAAGATGGTGATGTCCTTTACCCTGGCAAGGTATTGGATGGATGTGGCAACGACATCGCTTCGTTGTATCATCACTAGCTCATAAGTGATGGTTGTCGGTTAGAGAAACTCCCAACTGAGTAAGCATTGCTTATTACTATTATTTTTATATTTTAAACTTGCATTACATATTGATGTTGAGATGATGTTGAGTTCTGAGCTGAGTTTTATTGAGAGGAGTTTCTTGATATCTGTCCTTACCTTCCTGCCATTTTACATACTCGTATATTTCACGTACTGACGTCATTCGACCTGCATCGTTTTATGATGCAGATACAGGTGTTATAGATCCTCAACAGGCGCATCGTTGAAGATCATTTCTTTTCAGCTATTTGGTGAGTCCTTCTTGTATTCGAAGGAACTCCTTATCCTTTTATTATTGTTGAGTGTGATGTTTCTTTTGAGGTAGCCATGGACATGTCATTGGCACCATCTAAGAGTATTAAAGGCTTCATAGGCAGAGTCTGATGATGTAATCAGAGTAGTTCTCCTTAGAAACTACTTCTTATAAAAATTATCTATTTTTCCCTTGATTATGACTAGCCCACATTAGTATTCTTAAGTCTTCCGCTGATGAATAAATAAGAAATGAGACCAAGTGGTTCTCTCGGAAGCCAGAAATGGTTTCTGAGTGCCGGCCACGCCTAGGGTACCCTCTCGGGGCGTGACAAACTTGGTATCAGAGCACAGAGTTCAAGAGTCCTAGGGTGTCTATGAAGCCGTGTCTAGTAGAGTTTTGTTTATGGGTGTGTCGTGCACCACACTTATAATAAGGAAGCTATAGGACATTAGGAATTATTTCACTTCTTTCATAATCTGAGTTCGTGCGATAGAGTTTAACTCTATAAAAGCTTTCTTTCTAATTCGTGCATTTACACGTTTCAGACATGCCTCCTAAACATTCAGCTAGTCAAAGGAATGTTGTCAGTACTGAGGTTCCACAGTCAGTAATGCCTCCACAGAGAACTAGGGGCCGACCTGCAAGGTCTACTGAGGTACCCCAAGTACCTACTGTTCAGACCACTCCTACTTCTGAGGAAGATTTTCGAGGAGCGATTGCTATGCTCACTCAATTGGTGGCTGCTCGCAATAGTAGCCAAAGTTCACCAACTCCTAGCTCTGGTTATCAAGAGTCGTCTGCTGCCACAAGGATCAGAGATTTTCTAAGAATGAATCTGCCGGTCTTTATGGGTTCCAATGTTGATGAAGACCCCCAAAATTTCATTGATGAGATGTGGAAGATACTAAAAGCAATGCATGCTACAGAGATTGAGGGGATTGAGTTGGTTTCTTATCAACTCAAGGATGTGGAAAATGTCTGGTATAACCAGTGGGAAGAAAGTAGAGGTGAGGATGCAGAGCCTGCTCTTTGGGATGAGTTTGAAAGAGCATTTCTTGATAACTTCTTTCCCCAAGAGCTACGTGAAGCAAAAATTGAGGAGTTTGTGAACCTCAAGCAAGAGAGTATGACTGTGAAAGAGTATAGTTTGAAGTTTATTCAATTGTCCAAATATGCCCCAGAAATGATTCCTCATATGAGGTCTAAGATGAGGAAGTTTGTCTCTGGCCTAGGCAAACATGTAAAGAAAGAATGTAAGGCAATGCTAATGATTTCTGACATGGATTTTTCTAGATTGATGGTATATGCTCAGCAGGTTGAGGATGATAAGAAAAAGGACCGAGGGGAACACCTAAGCAAGAAGGCTAAGTCCGCTGGACATGAGAATGAGCAGAAGCAAGGGAAGGGTAACAAGTCTTTCTTTCAAAGAAGGTCTTCCAATTATGCACCTTCCCCAACAAATGCTTTTACACCTAATACCAGGTATGATCAGAGATCTCTAAGTCACCAAAACTTTCGATCTCAAGGTTCTCAGTCCCAATTAAGTATGGCTCAAGGTTCTAGAGGAAAACCACCATGTACTAGATGTGGGAGGCTCCATTTGGGAGAGTGTCGTGTGGGCACCAATGCTTGCTACGGATGTGGAAAGACATGTCACTTCCAGAATGAGTGTCCTTCAAAGAGGTAGGGAGATAGAAGTAGTAGAGCTCAGTTTTCTTCTGCAGCTCCATAGAATAGAGGTAATCATAGAGGTGCAGCTTCAAGTGCAGGTGGGGGAACCAACCGTCTGTATGCTATGGGTAGTCGCCAGGACCAAGAAAATGCACCCGATGTTGTTACTGGTATACTCTGAGTCCTTTCTTTTGATGTGTATGCATTACTTGATCCGGGTGCTACATTATCTTTTGTGACTCCTTACTTAGCTAGTAAATTTGAGATCCTTCCTGAGTGTCTTCTTGAGCCTTTCAGTGTGTCTACTCCTGTTGGTGATTCTATCTTAGCTGAGAGGGTCTATAGAAATTGTACTGTGTCAATCTATCATAGGGATACCATGGCTGACTTAGTTGAGTTGGATATGGTTGATTTTGATGTGATTCTTGGTATGGACTGGCTTTATTCTTGTTATGCTTCAGTTGATTGTAGGACCCAAATTGTCAAGTTTCAATTTCCAAACGAGCCTATCTTAGAGTGGAAGAGGAATTCTGTAATGCCTAGGGGTAAATTTATTTCCTACCTTAAGGCCAAAAAATTAATCTCTAAGGGATGTATATATCATATAGTCCGAGTCAAAAATATTAATGATCAGACTACATCTCTTGAGTCAGTTCCCATTGTGAATGAGTTTCCTGAAGTCTTTCTTGAGGATCTACCCGGAATCCCTCCTCATAGAGAGATAGACTTTGGTATTGATGTCCTTCCTGATACACAACCTATCTCCATTCCTCCTTATAGGATGGCTCCTGCTGAGTTGAAAGAGTTGAAAGAACAACTGAAAGACCTCCTAGATAAGGGGTTTATTAGGCCAAGTGTCTCACCCTGGGGCGCTCCTGTCCTATTCGTGCGAAAGAAAGATGGGTCCCTTAGAATGTGCATTGATTACCGACAACTAAACAAGGTCACCATTAAAAACAAGTACCCTCTCCCCAGAATAGATGATTTATTTGACCAACTTCAGGGTGCCACATGCTTCTCTAAGATAGACCTCAGATCAGGCTATCACCAGTTGAAAGTGAGAGAATGCGACATCCCGAAGACAGCTTTTTGAACCCGCTATGGTCATTTTGAGTTTCTTGTTATGTCCTTTGGATTGACAAATGCTCCAGCAGCTTTTATGGACCTCATGAACCGAGTATTCAAGCCATACCTAGATACGTTTGTAATTGTCTTCATCGATGATATTTTGGTCTACTCTAGAAGTAAGAGTGAGCATGCTAATCACCTTAGGATTGTCCTTCAAACTCTTAAGGAGGAGGAGTTGTATGCTAAGTTTTCAAAGTGTGAGTTTTGGCTTGAGTCTGTAGCATTCCTAGGTCATATTATATCTGGGGATGGAATCCAAGTTGATACTCAAAAGATTGAGGCAGTTAAGAACTGGCCCCGACCCACCTCTCCAACCGACATAAGGAGTTTCTTAGGTTTGGCTGGTTACTACAGGAGGTTTGTTGAGGGATTTTCATCCATATCCTCACCATTGACTAAGCTGACTCAGAAGAAGGCTAAGTTTCAATGGTCTGATGCTTGTGAGAAAAGTTTTCAAGAGTTGAAAGCTAGATTGACTACTGCTCCAGTACTATCCCTACCCGAAGGAACAGATGGTTTTGTAATCTATTGTGATGCTTCAAGAGTTGGGTTGGGATGTGTATTGATGCAGAAAGGTAAGGTCATTGCCTATGCCTCCAGACAACTTAAGACTCATGAGAGGAACTACCCCACTCATGACCTTGAGTTGGCAGCTGTGGTATTTGCTCTTAAGATCTGGCGTCACTATCTTTATGGTGTACATGTGGATGTGTTCACAGACCATAAAAGCTTATAGTATGTATTCAGCCAGAAGGAGCTGAATTTGAGGCAGAGGAGATGGATAGAGTTGCTCAAGGATTATGACATGAGCATTCTCTACCACCCAGGTAAAGCAAATGTAGTTGCTGATGCTCTTAGCAGGTTATCTATGGGGAGTACAACCCATGTGGAAGAGGAAAAGAAGGAGTTGGCAAAGGAAGTGCATAGACTTGCACGTTTGGGAGTTCAACTTATTGACTCTAGTGAGGGTGGTATAATAGTACGAAATGGAGCTGAATCATCTCTAGTTGCAGAGGTGAAAGAAAAGCAAGATGAGGATCCCATTCTTCTTCAACTGAAGGATGAGGTTCACAAGCAGAAGGTAATGGCTTTTACCAAAGGGGGAGATGGAGTGTTGAAATATCAAGAAAGATTATGTGTTCCAAGTGTTGATGGTATTAGGGAGAGAATCATGAAAGAAGCCCATAATTCTAAGTATTCCATCCATCCAGGTTCAACAAAGATGTATCATGACTTGAGAGAAGTATACTGGTGGAGTGGAATGAAGAGAGATATAGCAGAGTTTGTGTCTAAGTGCCCTAATTGCCAACAAGTTAAAGTTGAGCACCAAAGGCCTTGTGGAGTGGCTCAAAATATAGAGATCTCGGAATGGAAGTGGGAAATGATCAATATGGACTTCATTACCGGTTTACCACAAACCCGCAAACAACATGACTCTATTTGGGTGATTGTGGATAGGATGACTAAATCGGCCCATTTCTTGCCGGTTAAGACTACGAACATTGCAGAGGATTATGCCAAACTGTATCTTAGAGAGATTGTTAGACTGCATGGAGTTCCTTTGTCTATCATCTCTGATAGGGGAGCTCAATTTACTGCTCAGTTTTGGAAGTCATTTCAGAAGGGCTTGGGTTCAAGAGTGAACCTTAGTACTGCTTTTCATCCGCAAACAGATGGCCAGGCAGAGCGTACGATACAGACTTTGGAGGATATGTTAAGAGCTTGTGTCATTGACTTCAAAGGTAATTGGGATGATCATTTACCTCTTATTGAGTTTGCATACAATAATAGTTTCCATTCGAGTATTCAAATGGCTCCTTATGAAGCTCTGTATGGGAGGAGATGTAGATCACCAATTGGTTGGTTTGAAGTTGGTGAAGCTGAGTTGATTGGATCTGACTTGGTTCACCAAGCTATGGAGAAGGTGAAAACCATACAAGAGAGGTTGAGGACTGCTCAAAGTCGCTAGAAATCCTACACTGATGTTAGAAGAAGAGATTTGGAGTTCGAAGTGTACGATTGGGTATACTTGAAAGTTTCACCCATGAAGGGTGTGATGAGATTTGGAAAGAAAGGGAAGCTTAGTCCCCGCTACATTGGTCCTTATCAGATTATGAGGAGGGTAGGTAACGTACCCTATGAATTGGAGTTGCCTCCAGAATTAGCTGCTATTCATCCCGTATTTCACATCTCTATGCTTAAGAAGTGTTTGGGAGATCCTTCACTTGTTGTCCCAGCTGAGAGCATTGGGGTGAAAGAGAGTTTGAGTTATGAAGAGATTCCAGTTCAAATTCTTGATCGTCAGGTTCGCAAATTAAGAACTAAGGAAGTGGCATCTGTCAAGTCCTATGGCGAAATCAATTTGTTGAAGAGGCTACATGGGAAGCTGAAGAAGATATGAAGGATAACTATCCTCATCTATTTATGCCTTCTGATGACGATATTCAAGGTAATATTCCTTACTTCTACCTTTGAGTCGATGTTTATTCTTGAGTTTGAGTTATTGACCATTTGAGTATCGGAGTTGATGTATTGATGATATTCATTCTTTATGTCTCCTATTTTCATCTTCATTCGAGGACGAATGATCCCAAGGGGGAGATATTGTAACAACCCCTAAAATGTTGTATGTCGGTATTTCAATTCTCGATGAAAATAATACAGCCTCTGTATTTTGGGCATAACTTTTCATAGGTTGGTCCAAATTAGGTGACTCAAATTTCTGGGTAATCAAAACATCCTTACCTACAACTTTCATGAAGAACATAACTTCAAATTCGGAGTATACATAGGTCAAATAAATTAATCTTTGCAAGATATAGTGCTGTGACGGAATTGAGTATTGATAGAAGAAAATTCATATCTCACTGTAGGTTGCTCCAAATTGGTTGATTCTGGAACGATATGAAACTAGACTTCCATATCTACAATTCTTATGAAGAAACCCAATCCTAATAAGGAATTTATCTTATTCAAACGTAGCTTCGAAAAAGAGTATTCTGTTAAAAAGAACTCATCTTACCTACCATGGAAACATCTAGATACATTTGACATCATGCATGACATAAATTGTCCTCCATTTAACATCATCCATGACATCAATATATTCCATTAAATTTTTAGATTTTTCTTTATAATTATTTTATTTATTGTTAGGTCCCTCTTTTCCACCTATAAATACCCACCTTATTTCCTCATTATATTCATCAAGCTTTCTTAAGCATTTCTTCTCTCTATATACTTCTTCTCAAATATAGTTTTAGTTTTAGTAGTATAAAAATACTACTCCGGTTATTTTTATACTCCGGATAGTACACAAACGCTCCGGCGAGAAGAAAAGGCTAGGGGTCCAAGAGTGTTCAAATTCGGAGTAAACCTTCGGATTTAAGGTATGTAAGGCTTTCATAGCATTGGATTGAGTTCGTCCATGCGCCCAATATTTAAATTCATTATAATTGAGTTATAGTTGAGTTTTATCCAAATCTTGAATTCTAAATTAAATAATTCTTCTTCTATTGAGTTTGATATATTTATGCATTAATATTATAATTATTCTTATCTCTCATATTATTGGAATTTTTGTTCATGGCTACTTTCCCATGAATCCAAATTGATTTGATGTTCATGAATATTTTTACACATGTTTTGAGTAAAGATGTTGGCTTTTTATTATTTTCATTGATAAAAAGAAAGTTATATGAATTAATACTATATATGTATTTTATTGAGTTTTGAAAGAGCAAAAGAGTTGAATTTGAATGAATTTGAGAAAAATGATATTTTGAGCAAGATGTTTTGATGAGATGTAAATGATGTTTTTGGAAGTATAATGATTGATGAACATGAAATGAGATGAGTTTGATGATTTAAATTAAAGTCCAATGAGACTAGATGATGAGTTTAATATGAGCACATATTTTGGGAGTAGTATTGAGCACCGAGTTGGATAAGAGTTTAATTGACTCAAACCCCAGAACTACGTAGCCAGCGTAGGATGGAGGCTATGCTTCTTAAGTCCCAAAAAGAGGACTTTGATGAGTGGATCTAAGATGGTGATGTCCTTTACCCTGGCAAGGTATTGGATGGATGTGGCAACGACATCGCTTCGTTGTATCATCACTAGCTCATAAGTGATGGTTGTCGGTTAGAGAAACTCCCAACTGAGTAAGCATTGCTTATTACTATTATTTTTATATTTTAAACTTGCATTACATATTGATGTTGAGATGATGTTGAGTTCTGAGCTGAGTTTTATTGAGAGGAGTTTCTTGATATCTGTCCTTACCTTCCTGCCATTTTACATACTCGTACATTTCACGTACTGACGTCATTCGACCTGCATCGTTTTATGATGCAGATACAGGTGTTATAGATCCTCAACAGGCGCATCGTTGAAGATCATTTCTTTTCAGCTATTTGGTGAGTCCTTCTTGTATTCGAAGGAACTCCTTATCCTTTTATTATTGTTGAGTGTAATGTTTCTTTTGAGGTAGCCATGGACATGTCATTGGCACCATCTAAGAGTATTAAAGGCTTCATAGACAGAGTCTGATGATGTAATCGGAGTAGTTCTCCTTAGAAACTACTTCTTATAAAAATTATCTATTTTTCCCTTAATTATGACTAGCCCACATTAGTATTCTTAAGTCTTCCGCTGATGAATAAATAAGAAATGAGACCAAGTGGTTCTCTCGGAAGCCAGAAATGGTTTCTGAGTGCCGGCCACGCCTAGGGTACCCTCTCGGGGCATGACACAAGTGTAGTATCTGTACACAAAATTAACAGTGTACTGGTAGGATCATGCGGTTAGTCAATAAGTGAGTCATAAACAAGTAAATCCAACATAGTAAGAATATATATACAGAATAAGCTTAACCAATTTCATCTCAATCAGTACTCAACAAGATCACAAATCATTAGCCTCAAATCATCCAATTTCATGTAAGGGTCCTCTCATGGGACCTGCAAATACTTATTTATGTGTCGAAATATGACACCCGATGTAAAGTTTGTATCGGAACGTGACACTCAATCTAAATGTGTGTCAGTACGTGACAATCGATCCAAAAGTGTGTCAAAATGTGACTGTTGACACCCAATTTTGACCATCCATAACTACTTTTCGAATTGCTATCTAAAATAAATAGGCATTTTTTCAAAATTATTTCTTTATTAATTAAATAAGTTTACATTTAGTTTAATAAATAAATCGTATATTTTGATATTCATAATTTATAATATTTTGCTATTTATTAATATTACTACTATTATTTTATTATTTTTATAATAAGCTTAATACGTTTAAATATTCTTACGTATCTGTTTAGTATATATGCGTGTATTTTGTTTACATAAAGAATATTTATTAACTAAGTTTATTTTATAATTTACTTATTCATATTAACATGCATATATCATATATCTATTTTAATACGTATTGTATACATGTGCATATAAATTTATTATTTAATTAAATTTATTATATATTTTAGTTAACTATATTAATTATGCATCTATTTTAGTATGTGTTATATGCATACGTACGTCATATATATATATATATATATATATATATACACATATCTGCATAGCGTATACATAAGTAGTTGCTTTATATATAAATACGGCTACTTGAATAAATTTATGTTTTTACTTATTCAATATATATTATGATTATTAATTAATTAGCAATCTATTCAATTTTTTCCATTTGATTTAAAGCATATTCATTTTATTCAATCCATTTTAATTTTAATCTATACTATATAACCATTTTTAAATCCTAAATCCATCTTTCAATCACAACCATCCATCTCACCTTTATCAATATCAAGATTTAATCCCAACCGCTCATCTCAATTAATGAACGGCTAGGATTACAACTACACTATCAAAATACTCAAACCCTAACCTAAACCAAATTGTTTTTAATTTTGCTTCCTTTTGGTCATCTTCTCCAAGGAGAAGAAAACATAGCCGCCGCCACACCTTCACCCCTCTCTCGCCGGAAAAACCATAACCAAACGACCCTTGTAACATCCCCTAAAAACGTTGTATACGATGTTTCAATTTTTGCCTAAACATGATACAGCCTCTGTATTTTGGTCATACCTTTTCATAGGAATATCCAAATTGAGTGATTCAAATTTCTGAGTAACCACAAGATCATTACCTACAACTTTTATGAAGACCATATTTTAAGATTCGAAGGTTACGTAGGTCAAATAAATTAATCTTTGTAAGGTAGGATGCTGTGATGGAAATGAGTATTTATAGAAGAAAATTCATATCTCACTGTAGGTTTATCCAAATTGGTTGATTCTTGAACAATATGAAACTAGACTTCCATATCTACAATTCTTATGAAGACACCAAATCCTAATAAGGAATTTATCTTATTCAAACGTAGCTCCCAAAAAGAGTATTTTGTCAAAGATAACTCATTTCACCTACCATAGAAAGATCTAGATACATTTGACATCACTCATGACATAAATTGTCCTCCATTTAACATCATCCATGACATCAATATATTCCACTAAATTTTCAGATTTTTATTTATAATTATTTTATTTATTGTTAGGTCTTCTTTTCCACCTATAAATACCCACCTTATTTCCTCATTTTATTCATCAAGCTTTCTCAAGCAAATCTTCTCTCTATACACTTCTTTACACATTCTCAAATATAGTTTTAGTTCTTAGTAGTGAAGAAATATTATTCCGGTAATTCATATATTCCGGGTAGTACACAAAACGTTCCGGCAAGGAGAGAAGCTAGGACTCAAGAGTGTTCATTAAGTCTTCCGGTACCAACTAAAGCTTCGGTTTCCAGGTATGTAAGGTTTCAATGAGAGTATTCCTTCCACTCTCATGTCTAAATTATTTTGATTATATGATAAATTATATTTATTTTCTTTAAACTTTACTCTAAGTTATGTGGTGTTTATCCATGAATTCTTCCATCCATATAGTCCAAAAACTCTTTCAATTAAGTCTCTTGATTTCAAGTAATATTTTTGTTATGGTAATTTTTATTTTTTTCTTAACAGTATGAATCATGGTTAAACTAATGATTATTGTTCTATTTTGATGCAACATAATTTCATATGTATGAATTGATGGTTTACAAGTAATTCTTTTATTTATCTATTTAAAGGTTCTTGAAATTCATGGTGGGTTGTTTAAAGCATGACTTTTAATTAATGGATTTTAAAGTATTTATGTATATTTATTTACATACATGTTTTTAAGTTGAAGTGATTTGAACCCACCTAATTTTACTATATTTTTAATAAAGTTTGACTTGAAAGCTTTGACTCCAAATAAATATTTATGAAAGCAATATCTATGATCAAAAAGGGAGTCTTATGAAATGGAAGAATGATGAAATGATATGAATCATGGATTCTTTATGCAATAAGGACAATTCTTGCATATTTGAATTATCAAATGTTTTAATGAGCTATTCTACCGAATATGATGTTTGAATTCTCAAGTTATATGCTATGAATATTTTGAAGCATTAAACTATTCCGTGGGATTGACTTAGCACCGAATGAGGTATTGAGGTGGGATTCGGTAAGGGAATCCTAGTAGCAACCCCTTGTCTCATTAACTATGTGCCAACATAGGAGCCCTTGTAGGCTTAGGCTAATGGATCCATAAATAGCCCTTAAAGTTAAAGTTAAAGAAATGAATGAAGTTGACGGAGTTCTACCTGGCAAGTAGTCTCCCCGGCCAACGTAGGGGGTTATGTTGGATTCTATGTAATAGCTCGCATGGTCTTAAATTTCGGTTATGGTTAATTTCCCACAAAATGAATGTTTTAAAGGATATATATATGATTTATTATGCATACATTAAATTATGTTCCATATTACATAAATATTTTAATGTTTTCTCAATGTTCATGCATCCTTACATACTTAGTACATTCAAAGTACTAACGCATACTCTTTTGCCTACATGATATCACTATGTAGGGATCAGTGCTCCTCCTCATTCTCCTTCACGTGGCTAGTTGATATTCCATTGAAGACTACTTTTGGTGAGTTCCCATGTTTCGGGAACAATACTCCTTTATCTTTCTAGTTTATGATATGTTAAGATATTTTACTATGGAATTTCTTCTATTATGATTGAGGGTGAGCTAGGGACTTGTCTTAGCCCCATTAAATCTAATAGTTAGAGGTATTGTTGGACATATGTAAGTTGAAGATTTATTATGATTTCCGCTTGTTTATTTATCATCATTACCTATGAAAGGCTAAAAGAATGCTAAGAGGCTTGTTTGAGTTACTTTCGGGTTCCTCATTCGCCATGTCACGTCTAGGCCCTAGGCTTGGGTCGTGACAACCCTCCTCTCCTCTCTTCTTCTCTCCCTCGCCGTCAGCCTCACGCCGCCGCACCATCGATGAGCAGCAGCCACCAGCAACGACGAAGACGACGCCGCGACCAGCAGCTCTTCCACGACGAAGCACAGCAGCGACGCCAACAGCTGCAGCAACGGCGAGACTGACGACCAGCAACAACGACCACTCGTCGCTGTCCTCTCCTCCTCTGTCGCGAGCAGCTTCCACCGGCAACAACGACAGCAGCTCGACGACGTCTCTAGCTTCAACGGCGACGCGCAGTGACGACGAGCAGCAGCAACGATGAACGCCTAACAACATCTTGGTATATTTTCATTTAATCTTATTTACATTATATATATAAATATGTATATTGTAGATCTAAAAGTTTATATTCATTTTATGATTTATTTAAAATATATGCTGAATATGTTTATTATGCCATTGGAAATGTTAGTTTTTGTTGTCTTTATGTGTGCAATAATACAATTAATTATTGGAAGATTTAGATCTTTCTTATGTTAGACTCCGTTTACAGATTTTTATTTTTCAAAACAAATATTGGGTTGAATGTCTACTTCAAATGATTTGTTAAACTTAAGATTCAAAGTTGTTTGTTAGTTCCTAATCGATTAGTATTACAAAGCATATATGTGTTTTTTTTTGTTCATGTTCATGTTGATATTGATGTTAGTGTTCATATTCATGTTCTTACATTTTTATTATGCACAAAATATAGATCGTTTTTAGATGTTTATTTGTTTCTTAGAAATGAAGATTATTATACATGTTTGCGTTGCTGTTTTCTGTCTATATTCCCATTCTTGTATTTAATTATGGACAAGTATAGTTGAGAATTTTTATGATAAGGTTGTTATCATTTGTCATTGTTTAAATGCATATTCGTTAATTTGGGTGTCAATTTAATTAGTTAATTGATAATTTGATGATTTGCTTTCTGAATTTCGGAAGAAGGTTTAATGTTTTACTGATTGTGACATGATTTATTGACTGAAATAATTATAGTAATTAATATTTTTTTAAAAGATTTGCTAATATTCTATGATCATTTTTTGTATTTTATCATAATTAATTTTGTCCCTTCATGATTTGAGATAAAGTAGTACCCCACTACTTTAAATAAAGTTATTCCTTTTTAACTTTTTAAAAGCATCTTTTAAAAAGGGTTAGTCCTTTTTAACTTTTTTAAAGCATCCTTTAAAAGATTTTAGAGACAAATCTTGAAAAGTGGTTTATTTTTTTGTCTAACTTAGTAGAAAATTTTGAATTAAAGGGATTTGGCCAGTTGTCTCTCTTGAGGGAGATGGTCTTTTACCCGTCTATATAAAGACAGAGATTACACACACAGAAGATAGACCAGAGTAGGGAGAGAGCTAAGAAAGAAAGAAAATATTCTTACTTGATAGAAAAATCTCAAACGAAAAAAAAAAAGGAGGAAGTTTCTTCCATACTTTAACACCACTTCTAGTATTTAACATTGGGTTTTCAGATTCCTATTTACTTATTCCTCTAACCAAAGTACCCAGTTTAGCAGGATTGGAACTTCCAAGTTTGAGACGAGAAGAATTCGCTTGGGTCGGAGAAGCTACTACATTTTACATCTTTGCCTATTCATATTATTTTTATTTATTTATTTATTTATTTACTTTTGTCTAAAAATGTAATAATTTGTAAATATTACATAATGAAATTACTTGGGGAACTATTTAAGAGGGGGAGGGTTTATGTGCTACATGTTTTTGTATCCGTATCTACTTGTTAGATTTGTTGATAAAATAGTTGTCTATCTATCTCACCTTAGGCATGTTAGGCTAATTAATTAACCATCAACATGTGTGTCAAAGTATTTAAATTTGGGTTTTTAAATATCCGTAGTTATTCCAATATGTTTGTATGTATCTAATTTTGACTTCTTGGAACATCTTCGTATTGTAGATTTAATAAGTTGCATTTGTCTTAGTGATTTTAAATTGTCATAATATTATAAAATGCTTATTCAAGAATTAAATTTGTATCATAACTTGTCTTTTAGATATCATATTCGTAGGTGTCTATTGATTAATTTTCAGCATGTAAACTTGCATAGGTACTATGTTCATTTTAACGATAAAATATTACTTTTATCATGCCTATAGAAACTATATAAACCCCAGCAAGTCAAATATTTGATATCATATTCAAAGACCCTATTAATATTTTTAGCATGATATCCGATAATATTGAATGCTTTTATGATGTTATTTTAATGTAGAAAATCATGACTACAAAATCTAACAAGTCTTGATCCAATTATTCTATTTAGAAATTCGTGCCTATAGGATTCTATATATATTTCTCATTATGTCAAATGCTTAAATATTATAGACCCTTGTCAATTTATTTTTAGCATGCAAATTAAGTCGATGTCATGTCTATGGGCCTTTATGAGTATTTCTTTCCATAATGTTATAGTTAAAAATCATGTTTATAGGATTCTAATATATATTTATTATATTATTCTATTTTCGATACCACGCCTACAATTTTAATTAATTTTATGCATATTATGTTACATAAAAATCATGAATATGGTATTTATTTAATAATTTCCAACCTTTTAAGTTCATGAGTGGAAATCATATCTGTAGGATTTTAGTAATTATTTTGTCATATTATTTTATATTAAATCCATATGTATAAATACCTTAATAAATTTTCAGCATATCATTTCATTTATGAATCATGCCTATAGTATATTTTATAAATTTTCAGCATTTAATAAAGTATAAATCTTGTTTCTATAATTTCATTAAGATCTTTAATTAATAAATTAAAATGGTCAACAATGTCTTTCTCTTATCACAACTAGGCTATAATTAAGATTGCTCTTATATGTTTAATTAATTAAACTTGGTTTCTACGACCTTTTGGCTTGGCGTTCACACACACGCTTAATACTTGCTTTGACCCTCACTATTTATCTGTGTTTTCAAGCATGCTAGTTAATTAATATAGAGGCTTATTTGAGATTTTATGTGCTAAGTGACGTCTTATTTGTTTTTGTTTGACGATGTGTCTAATTAAGAAACTTATATTTTATTTAGTCTAACACTTGTCCTAATAGTACGTCCAATGCCTCTTGGATATTAAGTTGGGACGCTAGACACCTTCTAAGACGCTAGTTTTTAATATTTCTTTTAGATTGCTTTAGGATTGAATTAACAAACAAATTTAGGAGGGGTAGGGGTAGATAGGCCCTTCGGAAATGATGGAAATCGACCCGAGCAGAAAACGACAAAATACTATATTTTGTCTTCCGATTAATAAGTCGGCGCTGATCCGAAGAACATGAGTACATAAATACTTCTACCCTATTTTTTAAATACTTTCGTTTGTATATATTTGGGGTAGTCTATTTATTATTTCGTTTGCCTTTTGCTATTATTTAATTAATTGACGATATTTATTTATCCTGTGTTAGTTCTAATATTAATTGTTTAATTTAACCTAATTAAATCCCCTAAAGAGATACCATTTTTGTTTTCATCATTTTTCCTTTATTTAATCATTTTACTAAGTCAAACATTCTTATAAACTATCTTAAATATTTTAAAATTTATATTTTTTTCAAAATTGTTTAATACTTTAATTATTGTTAAAACACATTTTCTCAAAGTTAGTCAAATAATTTTCAAATCGTTGGACAACCGCATGTTAGCGGCTATTTTAAGTGCTAAAACCTTCTTTAAATAGTAATATGAACCTCGTACCTTTTTCTCTGAATTTTTAAGACTTAAATCTGTTAGGGTCTTTTAAATTAAGTTTTCTTAATTTCTTTAAAAAATTAAGTGGCGACTCTTCTTTTACTAAAATTGATTTTTTCTTATAAAGATGACATTAATTTTAAACCACGCCCATTTTTCGACATAACAGTGACACCTGATCAAAACATACAATTCAGCCATAAGAAGAATCAATAGTCAACTATTATATCACCAAGAACAGGTTCATCATAAGTTAGGCCAGTAAGTGATTATTTCACACAATTTATAGCATGCTTCCCTATTCATATACACATATGCATACAATAGAGTAATTTAGCAAGTACATGAATCACATACGGAAACAAACCATCACCTACCTCGAATTCGAGCTTCAACAACTCTAAAGTGTAGGAGCTTTCTCTTTTCGGGTTTGTTCAGCTTGTTCTTTGTCTAAAAACAGTAAATACGTACCAAGGATCAATAAAATGGTCTAATTCACATGAATTATAACATAATTCCCCTCCTAGGTCAAACCCATGATCCTAACCCCCATTCTAGAGCTATTTCCCACCATTAGTTTCAGGCAAAAACCCTCCCCCAATGATTACCCACCATAGGTTGTGGGTTCTAGGAATCAAATTACAAGTTTAGGGAGTAAATTACTTATCTTTGGCATAAATTTGGGTGGAAATCAGTAAAATATCACCCTAGGTCACTTCTGGTCTTTTATGAATGAAGTGGGAATGAAATAAATCATTCTGGGGTTTTTTCCGACTTAAGCCCCGTTTTGTCCCACCACAGTAGAACCATATCGCTTTGACTGCGCCGTACTGGTGGCACTAATCCCACTTTGGCGAGATAGGCTGAGACATAGAGCTCGTAAGGATTCTCAAAGTCTCCCCTTTCACAACATATCCTCTCCCTAAGATGTCTTAAATCATACCCTTCACATCAAATTTAATTCTGGGAGTTTTACTCACCCAAATGCGATTCCGTAAAGCCGTAAAGACTTCATATTGTCTTAGATCTCAGATAACTTAATCAGATTGATGATTCGATCCCCTTCCTATGACAAGGTCACCCTAGACCCCACCTGACTTAGAATTAGTCCAAGTTTGGCCTGGGCTCAAATTTTCTGAAGTTACTAGCCGAAGTTTTCTGTCCTATATTTCTTCTCCATTGGCCTGTACCTAACAACTGGGACAAGTCATTGCACCCACATTTCCTAATTTTTATTTCTCATTCACACCTCACTTAAACTAAATAATCCTCCACATGAATGGAAAATGGCTATTGTTAAAATATATGCATGAAATACTGTGTAATTCGTAAGTAAGGATTAATTGCATCTGGATAAGTAAGTTTTCCTTTGAACTTTCCACAGTGAACATATATCGGATATACTCAGTCAATTGGTAGATTTGATATATTTGAACCATCGAACTTTGGTGTATACCTAGGGAACATAAGTCACACAATCGATCTTTTAACTGTTTTTGATTCTCATGGTTTTCCTCGTTTCAGCCATGAACACTTCTTGGTTCATAAGTGCGTAGAGAAATAGCCTTACCGAATTCTCATTGAAGCGGCTTACACTTCACACTTACATAGGTGATTTATAAATATGTTATCCCATAAATACACCATTTGATATATCTTGTATAAAACTTAGAAATCATTAAAAAGTCTTAATGTCTTTATCTCATCATGAGAATTGACCATTAAAATTATTTTGACAATGTTGAACCATTATCAATGACTTTGTTTGATCTCCTTGAACCTAGATCTTGAGATCCCCAGTTTTGTAGGTAGAGTTATCTCCACGATGATTTGTCCTCAGCCATAGTCCTATTCCTTTTTATGATCTCTCAACTCCCTCTTTAGTTAGGCCTTTTGTAAGTGGATCCGACAGATTATTCGTTGACTATAAATAATCAATTATGATAATTATATTAGAGAGTAGTTGTCTAATGGTATTATGTCTTTGCTGTATGTGATGAGACTTACCGTTATACATAATGCTCCCAACTCTTCCTATTCCAGCTTAACTATCACAATGTATGCATATAAGAGCCATTGGTTTGGGACAAAATAGAATATCTTCAAAAAAATTCCTGATCTATTCAGCATCTTCACCGGCCTTGTCTATGGCTATGAACTCTGATTCCATTGTAGAGTGAGCTATACATGTTTGTTTGGATGATTTTCAAGATATTGCTCCTCTATCAATAGTGAAAATGTAGCCATTTGTGGACTTAGTTTCAGTTGACTAAGTAATCCAATTTGCATCACTATATCCTTCAATAACTATTGGATACTTGTTGTAATGCAAAACAAAAAAATTGAGTGTGTGTTCTAAATATCCCAAAACTCATTTCATTGCCATCCAATGATTTTGATTGGGATTACTTTTGTATTGACTCAATTTACTTATCGCACAAGCTATGTCTGGTCTTGTACAATTTATGATGTATATCAAACTTTCCAACACTCTAGCATAATCCAATTGAGACTGACTTTCACCTTTATTCTTAGCAATATCAAGGTTCACATCAATTGGTGTTTTTACAGTTTTGAAGTTTAAATACTTGTATTTTTCAACTACCTTTTGGATATAATGAGATTGAGACAGTGCTAGACCTTGAGGAGTTTTGTAAATTTTAATTTCCAATATCAAATCAACGACTCATAGATCTTTCATATAGAACTTCTTAGCAAGCATACTTTTAGTAGCATTCATATTAGCAATGTCGTCACTCATTATTAGCATACCATCTACATATAAATAAATAATAAAAACTTTTTGGGAGTGTCTTTAATGTAAATACATTTTCACACTCATTAATCTTAAATTCATTTGCCAACATGGTTTGGTCAAACTTCTCATGCCATTGTTTGGGTATTTATTTTAGTCCGTATAGTGACTTAACAAATATTCACACTTTCTTTTCTTTACCAGAAATCACAAAGATCTCGGGTTGTTCCATGTAAATTTCTTTCTCTAATTCTCCATTCATGAAAGTTTTTTTCACATCCATTTGGTAGATTTCAAAGCCATATATCACAGCTAGTGAAATTAACATCCAAATAAATGTAATCCTAGTTATGGGTGAGTATGTGTCAAAATAGTCAATGCCTTCTCTCTATCTAAAGCCTTTGACGACAAGTCATGCTTTGTATTTGTCAATAGTTCCATCAACTTTCATTTTCCTTTTGAAGATCAATGTCGAACCTAAATATTTGTTTTCTGGAGGAAGATCAACCAATTCCCCGGTATGGTTGCTCAAGATTGAATTAATCTCACTATTGACAGCCTCTTTCCAAAAGGATGAGTCTGTAGAGGACATAGCTTCTTTGAATGTTTGAGGCTCATGTTCAAGAAGAAATGTTATGAAACCAATCTCAAAGGAAGTATATGTCCTTTGATGTTTACTACGCCTATGAATCTCTTTACTAGGCCCGTGAATCTCTTTACTAGGTACATTCTCCTTTGGTTCTTCACGAGGTCGTTTAGACCCTTCACTAGATAATTCAAGTCTAGTTTTATATAGATAGATTTTGTAACACCCCTCAAATTCTTTTTCCAAATATTCAAACCCTTCTTGTGTTCGGGAGGGGTCGAACCCGAGTATCTTGAAATATATTCGTGAGTTAAGATGAGTCTCTGAGGGACTGAGCAGTGTTAGAGGTGATGTGGGGTCACCAAGGACCCCTAGGACCGAGCTAAGCCCAAAAGATCTGTCGTGGCTAAGTTTAGGATGAGTTTGTATAAGGGTCGACTTTTGACGACCCTATCTTTTGAAGGACGTCAATCTAGGTGGCCCACAACCTATCAAATTAAGGGTCGTCGAGTCTTTTTTCCAACGCCACTAAAAATGTAAATTTTGGAGTTCGGAGTCAAAAGATATGACGATCCTAAGATGAACTAGCACGGTAGGAATTTAATTTTTGGCCTGGGCAGCAACTGCTGAGGAAATGGCCTTGGCGCTGTAAGGGCGCGACGCGCCACTATCGTGCCAGAAACATGCCTCAGTAGTTTGGTCCTTGGCGTGACGCGCCACTAAAAGTTGTGTAGGGTTTTTCAGGCCAAATTTCCAGAACCCAAAAAATTTGGCCTTGGCGCTGTAAGGGCGCGACGCGCCACTATCGCGCCAGAAACATGCCTCAGTAGTTTGGTCTCTGGCGCGGCGCACCACTATGAGGTGTGCAAGTTTTTAGGCGTGTTTCAGCCTGGCGCTGCAATGGCGCAATGCGCCACTATCGCACCAGGTGCATTTTTGCCTATTTTTTTAGAACTTTTGAGAAGGGGCAATTTGGGAATTGCCCCAAATTATATATGTATGACCCTAGACTATTTTGGTATCATTTCTTCAGCCCCCACTCTCTCTCTAAAAGCCCTAGAAACCTCTCCTCTCTCTCTTTTCTTCTTCCTCTCCAAATCCTTCCCCAACAAGAAGATTTCCAAGAGCTTCAAGGTTTGAGTTTCCATTGAAGACCCAACCACAAGGGTTTCTTCAAGTCTTCACTAAGGTATGTAAGACTATCCAAAACATGGGTTGAGTCCACCCATGTGCCCTATTCTTGCTTTGAGGTTAGATGTTCATGGAAATGGAGTTTCTTGGTATGGTCTAAGTTTAAATAGTTTTGTCCCCTATTTAATTGATTCTATATGTATTGATGTTGTTGAGTTAAGAAGTTCCCAAAATGAGCCTCTATGTGAGTATGAGTTGATGAAAATGGGTTGTTAAATATGTTCTATTTATCTTCTTACTATGTAGATTATGATAAATGATGTTATTTTCTTGAGAATGTTGCTCAATATGAAATGTCTATTTAAAGTCTTGAAATTGTGATAAGCCTCAAAGATTTCTCAAATGGATGAAAGAAATGATTGATTATATCTAGATGATGCTATATATGTGCATTTAAATTCTTTTGAAGATATGATTGAGATTGATCAGATAGTTTGATCAGAAGAGATTTGATTGTGATAGAGTTGATGAGTTGACAAGGTTGTGATAAGACTTGTTGATGTATTTGATTGAGTTGATTGGATGGAGTTTTATGAGCATTAAGTCTTGGGAGGAGTATCGAGCACCAAATTGGTCAAGAGTATAGTCCATACTCGAACCCAATAACTGTGTCGCCAAACGTAGGGGGGATGGAACCGTTAAAGTCGGATGCTTCCCCGAGAGATTTGTCCTGACATTATAGGACCTGGTTGGATTGGATCCATGATTTGTTGATTCGTTCATACCTTGGCAAAGTATGAACGGACGCGGCAACAACGTTGGTTTATTATACTTTCACTGGCTCATAAATGATGGTTGTCGGATAAGAGAAACTCCCAAATAAGTCTTGATAGTACTCTAAGTCAGATTGAGTTGAATTGTATGTGATTGGTCCCGTCTAAATCATATTATTGTTTAGACTTAGGGCATTTGATTGAGTTGGTATTCCTCTTGAGTTGAACTTCCGAGTTGATAATTTTTTCCTTAATGTTCGTTGTATTCGGCCATTTTACATACTCGTACATTCCATGTACTGACGCCATTTGGCCTGCATCGTTTCATGATGCAGAGACAGGTACCAGAGGTCATCAACCGGCGCTCCGTTAAAGATCCACTTACACTCTCAGCTAGCTGGTGAGTCCTCCTAGTTTCCGGAGGATGTTGAGCCTTCATGTATAGTTTTGTTGACATTTCCTTTACTTTGATCGTTGGTAGCCATGGACTTGTCATTGGCACCTCTTAGACTGTGATAGAGGCTTCATAGACTGGAGTGTGGGGAGGTCGAACGATTATTTTGAGAAGTCTTATTTTATTGTCTTGTTGGGTTGTAAATGTTTGGCCTTCGGCCCTATATATGAATAGTATTTCTTTAATTGAGTTATCCGCTAAGAGAATGTGATTGATTAAATGTGTGACTGGACCAGGTGGTTCGCTTGAAGGTCAGAAATGGCCTTCGAGTATCGGCCACGCCTAGGGTACCCTCCCGGGGCGTGACAGATTTATTCAAAGAACTTAGCTTTTATGATTTAATCATCGTATTTTCATGAATATTTGGATGTTTGGACTTATGAACTAGAAATTGGCATGCCTTATTGTTAGTAGAATATTCAATGAAAACACAATCCACAGTCTTAGATTCTATTGTAAATCTCTTAGGTTTAGGAACTTGTATTTTGACTAGACATCCCCACACTTTGAAATATTTCAAATTGGGTTTTCTTCCTTTCTATTTCTCATATGGAATAGACTGTGTTTTGCTATAGGACACTCTATTAAGTATTTAATTTGCTTTAAGGATGGCTTTCCCCTACAAATTTTGTGGTAAATCTGAACTTATAAGTAAGGCATTCATCTTTCCTTTAAAGTTTGGTTTTTTTCCTGCAATTCCATTAGATTGAGGTGAATAAGGGGCGGTAGTTTGATGAATGATTTCATTTTTCAAACATATTTCTGCAAAAGGAGATTCATACTCTCCATCTCTATCATTTCTTATCATTTTTATCTTTTTATCCAACTGATTTTCAACTTTAGTTTTGTATTGCCTAAAGGCTTCTATTGCTTTATCCTTACTATTCAGCAAATAAACATAACAATATCTAGTGCAAATTTCAATAAAAGTTATGAAATACTTTTTTCCACCACAAGATTCTGTTGACTTCATATCACAAATGTCAGTATGAATCAACTCTAAGGGATTGGAATTCCTTTCAATAGATTTATAAGGATGCTTAACATACTTAAATTCAATACAAACTTGACATTTTGGTTTATTGCACTCACAATTAGACAACACATTTAAGTTGATCAGTTTTCATAAGGTTTTATAATTAACATGTCTCAAATGTGAATGTCATAAATTATTCAACTTAAGTAAGTAAAAAGAAGCTTGAACTTTATTATTATCAACAACCATTACGTTCAGTTTGAAAAGGCCCTCAGTGAGATAGCCTTTTCCTAAATACATTTCATTCTTATTAACTACAACTCTATCAGAAACTAGAACGCACTTAAATCGATTCTTAATTAGAAGATCGGCAGAAACCAAGTTATTCCTCATTTCTCGAACATGACAAACTTTGTTCAGAATCACCACCTTACCAGAGGTCATCTTTAGGAATACTCTTCCATAGCCTTTAACCTTTGTTGTTACATAATTTCTCATGTAGATGGTCTCATCGGGTGCAGCAAGGGAATAAGTTGCAAAGGCTTCTCGAACAGCACAAACATGTGAGGTAGCTTCAGAATCAAGCCACCACTCCTTGGTATTTTCTACTAGGTTGCATTCAGTCAACATAGCACATAAGTTTTCAACATCCCCATTTATGTAAACCATGTTGGCTTGGCCTTTCTTCTTCTTCTCTCTTGGAGTACGACAATCAACAGACATATGTCTAGCCTTGCCACAATTGTAGCAATTTCCCTTAAACTTATTCTTAGTTGGGAGATTTTATGGCCCAAAAGACTTCTTTCTCCTCTTCGAATTTGTTGGAGCAGTTTCAACAATATTGTCTCTCATAATTGTCGATTTACCATTTATCTTCTTTTCAGCGGATTTATTGTCTTCTTCAATATTGAGATTAACAATAAGATCTTCTAGAGTCATCTCTTTCCGTTTGTGTTTCAAATAGTTCTTGAAGTCCCTCTACTGTTGAGGCATCTTTTTAATGAAGGCTGCTACTTGAAAAGTTTCATTGATGACCATCCCTTCAATAATAATAAAATTATTATTAATTCCACAATCAATTATTTTAAGAAAATATTGACATGGATTATATCTTCGGTGAGGAGACCGTGCACAATGATTTGCAACTCCTGCACTTGAGACATTACCGTCTTACTGTCTACCATTTTGAACTCTAGAAATTTAACTGCCACAAATTTCTTAAGTCCTGCATCCTCTGTCTTATATTTCTTCTCCAACGCATCTCACAACTCTTTTGAAATTTTACACACACTGTAGACATTATATAGACAGTATTTCAGACCAATCAGAATATAATTTTTGCATAAAAAGTCAGAATGTTTCCATGCTTCTATTACCAGAAAGTGCTCACTACCTGGAGTTTCGTCTGATAGGACTGGAACATCTTCAGTGATGAACCTACGAAGGCTCAAAGTGGTTATGTAGAAAAAACTCTTTTGTCGCCATATTTTAAAATCAACACCACAAAATTTGCCTGACTTTTTTGCAGCAGTCAAAGCAGGTACAGATGTTGGTCAACTAGATGAAGTCATTGTATTTACTCCAAAAATATATTCATTGGTATCTCCCATTCTGTTTGACATGACAAAAATAGTATTTAAACACCAAAATGACCAAATAGAAATTTTTTTTAACTCGATGAAGTTTTTATATTCTTCAAACTAAGAAAAATAAAAACTTAATTAACTTGATGAAGATTTTGTTTCTTCGAACCAAACTAATCAGTAGAGTAGAAAGTCTTTCAATTTTATTCTCCAGCCCTCAAACAGAATATAAGATGAAGCAGATGATACAAATAAAAGTAGGCAGATCAATTAGTATTTCAGAATACTAACAATAAAGATTCAATCTTTATACAACTTGTTTCTAGTTTAACAATGAAGTTTTAATAATCTTCTAATCGTTAACCGAATGAACCTTAAATAGTGATGAAGGTTTTATATTGTTTGAACCAGTATCAGATTCAGACAGAGTAGAAAATCAGAAAGGTTTTAATCTCTAAAAACCTTAGATACAGGAAAAAATAAAATAAATTTCTTAAGCTTGTTGTTCCTGTATCAAAGTTAGCAAACCAGAAATAATAAAGATGAAAAGAAAAGAAAAATAGTATCCGAGTCCACAGAATTAATTGTGTGTCCTTAAGGAATTTAATTCTCTCACTTTACCTGAGGTTATGGTATATTTCCTCTCAAGATAAAATGGATAAACTATTAAAGAAATAGCGGTACCTCAAACTTTGATAATTCCAGCGAACTCAAAAGTCAGCAACAAAATCACACAAAAAAACACAAGTTTGTTTGTAAGAAAATATATGCAGAAGAGGGAGAAATTTTGATATCGAAAATTGAGAGGAAGTCTCTCTATTTATAGCCAACAAAGGGAGCGAACTCACATGTTCAAAACAGTCTCATCTATTCAAAATAGGCATGATGTCTTTTGGGAAAAGAGATATCTATTCGGAAGGAATAGGTCCTTTCCGAATGAAGTTCAATTGTGCCAATTAATTTAGTTAATTCGATTACACGAATTTAATTAACTCAAATTAATCCACAAATTAATTAATTAATTAATCAACAATTCAAAATTAATATTCATAAAAAAGAAATTAATTAATGAGATTAATAAATAAATTTTGTCTAAACAATTATCAATCAAATCATTTTTCAAAGCCAAAGTCAAAGCCGAGCGACGACGACGACGACGACGATGTGAGGGGGCACCTTCTACTTATCTTTTAAGAGTTAAAGGAACTGTTTCTTTATATAAGAACAAAACATTTCATTTTTTCTACCAATAAGGGAGAAATGACGTTTCATTTTCCCTTTATTTAGTTTTCCCACATTTCTCAATTCTTATTTCTCATTTACGCCTCACTTAAACCCAATACCTTTTTATCACACAAGACTCCAGATGCGAGTCTCCATTTCATCCTCCCGACACCAATACGATTTGTGAAATCATTGGCAATCTCCCTATTTTCTTAATAATAGATCCAAATACAATGACAAGTGTATCAAGCCTCACTTCTATGCCAGTCTCAGACGTCACATCACCTGAACTTGCACTCCATGTATTTTGTCTTGATTTTACTCAACCTGAACACCCTTTAGACTCATAGGTCTGCCTCCAAATCTCTAGCTGTTAACTCTACATCGAGTCTCATCAATCAAAATTATGTTGTTCATAAATAACATATACCGTGACATCTTTCCTTGAATATACCACGTCAATTTATCCATCACCAAGATAAATAAAAATAAGCTAAGCGATCTTTCAAATAATTACATAAAATTAAAATAAGAAAGGCTTGATATCTAATATAACTTGTTATGAAATGAAACAGGAGGAGATGTCTATGAAATTATTATATTTTCATTTTCATATATTTTTCCTGTCCTAATTTATGGGGCACCTTCGAATTTTAAAATTCATATAAATCTATATTTGATCATAATTTTTTCATATATATTTTACATATCTTGAATTGTCAATTATTGTGATTTACGATATTTTTTACGTAATTTCAGAATATATAAATTTTATTTCAAAAAAATTAAAAATTTCAGGCATGAATTTACAGTCAAAATTAAATTATTTAATTCTCAAAATTTAAATTATACTGTATCACATAAATTAGGACGAAAAAGTACTAACTATTTAAATTAAAGATGAAAGAAACTAACAGTCTTCAGAATTTGGTCAATAAAAGTTCAAAAATTGTCAGTTACCTTAAAATCTTTGACTTTGAGAATTGAGACAATCTGATTTCTTCTATATGGGTATATATACAAAGAGAAGAATGATAATTCAGGTTTCACAGAACCCTATTTCTCTGCGGCAAAGGTAATCTCAATTTTACTCCTTTTTCAGTTCATTTGATTTTTTTTTCTCTATAGCATTTTGCGGTAATTTTATTTATTTCTTTCTCTACTTCTTTAGACTATTTTTTCAGCTAAGATCTATCGGAAACAAACTACTTTTCTTTTTGATACCTCAGTGTATAGGACTTTGAACTACTTTTTTTTTTCTATCGTTCATGTTTGTCCACATTGAATTAAACGTTTTTATAGCATAGATTGTTCTACCTGTTTCTTTTTTTTTTCTCAAGATTTTTTTTGCGTATAGATCTTTTTGGTTTTAATGGTGAATTCTGATTTTATCGAATATTTAAAAACATTTACCTGTGTGAAGGGAACTTTTAAAAACATTTACCTGTTTTTAAACAGAAAATTAGTTTTTTCTACTGTCTTACAGACATAAGAGACCGCAAGAAGAAGACATTGCTATTTGTGAATGCAAGTATATATTATGCCAGTGATCTTGAATATGCGTGTGGAGAAAGGTGTTTGAATGTATTGACCAACAATGAATGAACACCGAGATATTGTCAGTTCGGTGAGACTTGTAGAAATCAGGTAACTTAGATGATTCGGTTAATTAGTTGAACATACTTGTGGTCGGGGCCTTCCCCGGACCCTGCGAATAGCGGGAGCTTTAGTGCACCGAACTGTCCTTTTACAATGGTCTTATCGATTTTTAAACTTATATCAGATTGAGGAAGTGGTGAAAGTGGTGGTATTTTAGAACTACTTTCTGTTGAGAATGAAATGTTCAACTAATTAACCGAATCATCTATTAATCTTATTCCTGCAATTTTTCACCACAGTGACAGTATCCTGGTGTACATTCAGTTTTGGTTAGTACATTCAAACACTTCTCTTTGCATGTACTTTTAGGATCACTTTTAAGCTGGAATTATAATATTGGATCTAGTTCAATACCGAAGAAGAAGTCTCAGTATATTCCCGAGCAGAAGGTCAAATCTTCCAGCCGTAAGCAAGTGAACGATGGAGATTTGCTAAAATGGTTGCATCAAAG
Source organism: Solanum dulcamara (assembly GCF_947179165.1). Taxonomy (NCBI): domain Eukaryota; kingdom Viridiplantae; phylum Streptophyta; class Magnoliopsida; order Solanales; family Solanaceae; genus Solanum; species Solanum dulcamara. The sequence continues at coordinate 69,701,630 of NC_077242.1, forward strand.
GAAGACGTTACCAAGTATGAGGTATGATCACTTTTCCTTGAAACACTTCATGGTGTAGGAAACTTTATAGACTTCTCTTTCATACTTTCCTCTAAATTTCTGATATTTCTAAGCGGCAATAAGATTACGAGTGAAACTGCTTTTGAGAAATTTCTAAGCTACCTGTTAATTAAAGTTCTTAGAGATGCAAATCAAAGTTGTGGATTGCATATTGATTACATGGTTTCTGTATTGATTATTGCTATTGTTTTCACTTCTAAGATAAAACATTCATAAACCAATCTTTGGAAGAAAAAAAAAGAAATTAAACTTCGATAAACTTTTGTACTTCTTTCCATGTTGTGCCAAGGATACCGTGGGAATATCAATTCAATGGAAATAAAATGATTAAAAGAAGAAATTTGAATTCCAGATTATTGTGATGTATCTTTTTGAGTCCAAAACATTTCCCTCATCCACGCTCTTGAGATGAATCATCAGCTTGGAGGCCTATGACAAATTGTTTCCTGAATCTACTACTTTACGAGTGTCCATTTGTTTCTTCTCTCCGTTCACCTTTCCTGGGATCAATCTTGCTCATATTGAGTCAATTCCGTAAAGTAGAACTGTTCTAAAATATAGGTTTGTTCAAGAATATTTGTGTTCGTGGCTTACTAATGATTTCGTTCTGTGCAGGCTAGGAGCAGCCCTCATATTCTTTGATCTGTAGTTCCACTTCCTCTCTCAGCCTAACTCCATGATGTGTTACAAAGAAAAGGTGATCATACCTCATACTTGCTTCTTCTCGTGCTTCCTTCAATGCAAACATTTTAGCAAAATATCCCTCATTCACTTGCTTATGGATGGAAGATTTGACCTTCAACCAGGGAATGCGCTGAGACTTCTTCTTCATTGTTGAACCAGATATTCCTACATGTGCTATTACTTTTCTCACCATCATTCGATATCTTAATAAGCTCATTTCCTCCACTAGTTCCAGAGATCGTTGGAAAAAAATTCACCCTCAGCCGAGTCATAAAGTGGAACTTCCTCCACCGTATATTTGCATACCATACCATGTTTCTTACAAGGAGGAAACACAAAGCTAGCTACTATGTATGAAACAGACAACCGAATATGACTAAAATAAATCATAGTGCAGTAAGGAACTATAATATTTGATCTGGTTCAACACCGAAGAAGAAGTCTCAGCATATTCCCAAACAGAGGGTAGAATCTTCCAGCCGTAAGCAAGTGAATTATGGAGATTTTGCTAAAATGTTAGCATCAAAGGAAGAAGTTACCAAGTATGAGGTATCACCACTTTTCCTCAAAACACGTCACGGAGTAGGTAACTTTATAGACTTTTCCTTGGGGTTGGAAAGAGGCTAATGTTCAACTCCAATTAACTTGATGAGCTCTTCTTTGGAGAAAGCAGAGTTTGATCTCTACTTATAATGTTGCATTGCTGCCTATTTTCACCTCCCTCGTGAAACCCTCGGTGAGCTTTCTCAAATTTACTTTCAATATTCTTCTTTTTCTTTCCTCTACTACTATGATGGTTGATGGATGTTAAATAACTATAGGTTCAAAGCATTGTCTCAAAACAGATTGGGCCTAGTGAACAGGTGATTAGTCGAACTATTCTAAGAATTAGACTAATTAATGGTTGGATATACAGCAAACTGACATCAAATTTGAATTTCTTGAAAAAACGTATCCTGACAACTACGTTGTTTCTTGTTCTTCTACTAGGGAAATTGCTCAAGGGTGCATTTCAAGCATAAGTTCTATAGCAAACATTCTCTTCCCCATTCATTTGTAGTCCTCTGACCGGCAAGTCGAATTGATATTTTTCAGCCTTATTCCTTTCAAGAAAAAAAGGTTCCTTTTCCATATCCTGGCTTTAGCATTGTGTGCATTGGCCTTGCTTGGGTAAGTAGGTCTATGGAACTTAATATGGAATCTATTGATTGATGAGGATGAGTTAACTGAGTGCAATCTTCTACTAGTTTTTATGTTTATTTAACTTATAACATGGATGTGTTTCTGTGTATGTAGTTGATAGACGTTATTGCCAGTGCAACGATAAAGGTGATTCCTCTTGTCTCAAGACGGTAACAACATTTGAAGGGTAGCAACATACTATTGTCTCAAGATGAGACAATAGTAAATGTACCCAAAAAATGAGAAACCTACTAGAACATCCCATAGGCCGATAATAGTATATGTACCCAATAATTTGAACATTATAACTCTCTCTGTTATCAGAAAGGTTTTCAGATGTTTTATGACAAGCAATGCCATTGTAGTAGTGTCGAGGAGCGTTCAAACGCGGAATGATGATGTGTTGTTGAAAATCCTTGGAAGTAATTGGTAATGTTTTAGCATCTATCAGTGGATTAAGTTAAATCAGACACACGGAAACATAGTTTTTTCCCAAACTAGACTTTGGTTATGTCTCTTTCATAACCACTTTGATCATTCTTGGTTTTTCATGCATAGCCAGGATCATCTTCCTTATTCCTCAGGTAAGCTTCATGCCATTCTGACCAAGGTAAGGGGAGAAAGAGGCAACAAATTATCCATGTGCAAATCGAGATGTGGTCCGGTTCGAGCATATCCTTATACAAAAAATGTTTTAAGAGCGAAATGAGTGATTTTGTTGCTTATGTTTTGGTGTTTGGTAAGTAGACAAAAGATGTTTTTAAAAATATTTATATATAATCTAGGTGAACACTATGAAGGTGGGGGTATGGGATGGAATGGGGTGTGTTGGAGGATGGGGAGAAGTGGAGTGCTATTTATGGAACTTGTTTTACCCATTTTCACTAGGAAAATTATTTTCCATATTTTCCAGGAAATTATTTTTCTAAAGAAAAAGTTTTCCAAAAAAAATAAACTAACCAAACATGGAAAGATTGAAAAACATTGGGTTCTCCGTACCAAACACACCCCAAGGTGTTTATGGCAAATCATTGTATACACCATCATTACATCTTTCATATGCATTTTATCACTAACTATAGTTAATTAATATATATCATTACCTCTATTTATTGTGGTAAAGTATTGAGTTTTCATATTACATTGGGTGAATGTGATTTGGTGTAAATACCAAGAGTGGTTATGTCTTTTTTTAATCTTTATATGCTCACTCTGATTGGCACTAGCAAATTAAACCATTTGTAACAAAGAGCTTGTTTGGATAGGTTGATTAAAAGTAGTTTGTATACAATAAATTTTCGAGCCGAAAAAAATAAATAATCAAAACCGGAAAATTGGAGTAACAAAGTGTAATATTTGATTTCAAAATGTTGTGCGTGTTACAATCTCTATGATAATACTCTGATTTTTTAAATAATATGAAACATGTTGAACTTGAATTTGATTTAGAGTCAAGGGCTTGAATAACTTGATCTTGAATCTTCGTCTTCAAATCTGGATTTGAATTATTCGTCACGAACACTTGTATGGTTATGACGAATAGTAAATATTAACAAGTAACTTGATCTTGATCTTTTTGATATTTTTCTTCGTTCTTGATCTTGAAATTGATCTTGAAATTGATCTTGAACTTGAACTTGAATTTGATTATTTGAACTTTGTAGCTTTGTAGAGAATTTGCGGTCTTTGATCCACGAGCTCTCTTCTTGCTTCTTATTCTTGGAAAAAAAACCTCTCTCGGAATAATGAGGACCCCTATTTATAGTTGTAGGGAGTGGTATAAGGGTGTGATTTGATTGGTTGGTTTGAACTGACCAATCAGATTTCTTTCGTGAAGAGTTTTAATTTGATTGGTTAGAACATGTCACATATACACGTGGCATTATTCTAGTGGCTCATTTAATTTGACTTAGATTGCCACATAATTTCGACACGTGGCATGATTTTAGTGGCTTATTTAATTTGACTTAGATTGCTACATAACTTCCACATGTGGCATAATTTTAGTGGCTTATTTAATTTGACTTAGATTGTCACATAACTTCGACTCGTGGCATGATTTTATTAGCTTATTTAATTTGACTTGGATTACCACATAATTTTGGCACATGACATGATTCTTATGACTCATTTAATTTGACTTGGATTGCCATATAAATTTGACATGTTGTGTGATTTTAATGGCTCATTTAATTTGACTTGGATTGTCACATAACTTTGACACATGGTGTGCTTTTAGTGGATCATTTATTTGACTTGAATTGCCACATCATTTGAACTATTTTCTTGAATTTAATATAATCTAAATTAATTTACGAATTTAAATTCAATATAATTTTAATGTTTACATAATTGTTAAGCATTAAGTGTTAATGCTAAAACTGATTTTGTAAATGAGAATTACGTGTTTGGATGGAAGCGTTAGAGTCTGATAAAGTGATAATAAGCAATTTGTTTGTGGGGTAAAAAAAGTGGTGATAAGTAAAAAAAAAATTGTCAACGGTAATTTTTTTTTTTTTTTGTTCCCACCAAAATTTGATTGATGATTGCAATACCTACTAACTAAGGTAAGAAGAGCATTAATCAAGTATGTTTTCAGGGAAGCTAATGAAGTAGCCGACCAATTAGCAAAAAAATGATGCGAACTAGATATTTTTCGAAGCTTGATTATGTACCTCATTCTCCCTGCTTTTATTATTCCTGTATTTGATAGAGAAAAGATGGGCACTATGTTGTCTAAACTAGTCTATTTTGTATGTTTATTAAATAAATCTTTTATTATAAAAAAAAAATAATTTTTTTTGGTTAAAATGGCTTAAATGTCCTTGAGCCTTTTTTCCCCTAAAAAACTAGTCCGGTAACTTTCCACTTGTTTTACAAAGTCAGACACAATTTGCTAAAAAGTTTGCACGCACAGATCAGTGGTGTTTGATCATGAATTGTTCTTATTTTTTTTGGCAAAAAAATATATTTGCATCAAAAAATAAAAAGTTGTTTTCACTGTTTTCAAAATTACTCAAAATTTCAAAAAAACAACTCTACATAATTCCCCGTCCAAACATAACTTGATCATCTAAATATCATTTTTTTACTTTAAAATAAAAAACTGTTTTTTCTATTTTTTACAACAAATTATGGTCAAATGCCTGCAATATTTTTTTTTTTTTTCCTTTCAATGTGTGCTCCGATGATAAAAACTCGAACTTTTTTCATGTACCTAATGTCACGGACTTAGACTTCACACTAAGACTTCTGTGCGGCACTTGACAACTTACTCACGAATCTTTCACGATCTTGTAAGCTCAAGTAAGCCTTTAAGACTAGATCGCTAAGGGAACGCTAGATTGTAAGAAAGACAAGAGAGCTTTTATGAAGAAGGCTTTTGTATTGCTTGGAAGAATACTTGATTGCTTGATTTCTGGCTGGATTACAAATGAATGGCCCCTTCTATTTATACTACTCCTAAGGGGCTTAAGTGTAAATAAAAATTACTATACAAGTCCTTCCATATTTACAAAGAAGTCCCTACTCTAGAACTCTCCACACACTCTAGAGAATTCCAAGTCTTTCAAGACTTCTCTACAAGCTTCTACAAGAATCTAGAGTCTTCCACTAACCTATCCAAGACTCTAGGTTCTTCTACCTTCTTCTAGAATTCTCTTGGACATTCTAGAGCCTTCTATTAACCTCTCCAAGACTCTAGGTTCCTCTACCTTCTTCTAGAATTCTCTTGGACATTCTAGAGCCTTCTATTAACCTCTCCAAGACTCTAGATCTTTCCCCCGTCTTCATGATCAAGTGGCGGGTCATGACACTCTCCCCCACCTGATATGGCGACGACCTCGGCGCACTGCTGCTACAAAAGCCTCCAGACTTGGTCTTGAAACTGCCACAAGTCTTCATGCCATTCTTATGTGGCCTCTTCCAGAGATTGTCCCTTCTAGTGGACGAGGAAAATGACAGTGGGCTGTTGTCCCTATTCCTGCTTGGTTCAGTCAACACTGGCTTCCGTTCTTTCTGGCACTTTAGAGGCAAGTGTCTTGGCAACTTCTTCGGCATCACGCCCTTCTTCATGTAAGATGGCAATGCCTCTCTAGCACCATTGTCTTCACTCAAACTCGCAATGGTGTCTATGAACGTCGGTACTCCCACCTCTAGGCCCTTCTCAAGCTGCATGGCCGAAAGTTGGGTTGGTCCTTCCGTCTTCGGCACCTTGACTAGGGGCACCATACATGATCCCTCTTGCTCCATAACCACGAGTTGTTGGAGGTAGGGGTCGATCACCGTATGGCATTGCTGGAAGAACTCCTGCCCAAGGACGATATCAAAGATATCTAAGAGAGCGACGGTAAAGTTGGTCTTACCTCGCCACTTGCCCAATGTGATGTCTACTCTTTGAGCGACTCCGCACACAGGTGTAAGGGGTGCATTAACCGTCCTGAGGCACGCGTCACTTGGACTGTAACTTAGCCCCAACTTCATAGCTGCTGACTTGGTCATTATGTTGGCCTCTGCACCTGTGTCAACCATTGCACGAGCGGGTCGTCCATTGATCATGATGTCTACATATTGTGTGCCGTACTCCTTCGGCTTTCCTGATTGCTTTGCAATAGCTCCGCATAGTCCAATCAGGCCCAATTGCGTTGTGTCTGAACCTTGCTCTTGCCCTTGTGCATCTTTCCCCTTCCATTCCCGTAGGATGGCACCAAGGTTCTTCAGTTCAGGACACCTTGCATAGCCATGCGGCCCTCCGCATATGTAGCATCCATTCCCCTTCGCATTCTGTGCCTTTCTGTCGGCATCGCCTTGTCGTCCAGCCTTCTTACCATCGGACTTATAGTAGTCGTAGTTTTTGGGATGAGGTTGTTTCTCTTCACAATCTCCCCCACCTTGGTCATGACTACCTCTTGTCTCGTCTCCTCTTCCTCGGTCATGCTTGTCATGCCTGAAGTCTGTCAAAGCTTCGGCTTGTGTGATGGCTTCATCAATGGTGCTGACTTGGCGACGCTCCAACTCTGTCTTGGCCCAACTCTGTAGTCCATCCATGAAGTGGAAGAGCATGTCTTCATCCGTGAGGTTGGGAATCTGAAGTGTGAGAGTAGTGAACTCCTTCACATAGGCTCGTATGCTACCCGTTTGCTTCAATTCCCGAAACTTGCGTTTGGCCTCATAGATGACATTGTTGGGGAAGAAGGCCTTCTTGAACTCATTCCGGAACTGCTCCCAGGTGTTGATTGTGCAAAGACCCTTCCCGATCTCAGACTCCTTGCGCTTCCACCACAACATGGCCATCTCTGAGAGGTATAGCACGGCCGTGTTGATTCTCGTCTCGTCATTCTTCACTTTGTTACACTTGAAGTAATTCTCCAAGTGCCAAAGGAAGTTCTCCACCTCTTGTGCATCACGGGCACCTTTAAACATTGGTGGCTTGGGAGCCTCAATCTTGGCCTCCCGGTCCGCGCTGGACGTCATGCATCTCCCAGCATCTATGTCTCCTTTGAGTGCTGCCATCTTGGCCTTCATGGTCTCCACCGTGCTTAGCGCGTCCATGAGCCGACACTTCAAGGAAGTGATCACCTCCTTCATCTCGTACTCGTCAGCCTTGCGCACCTCCAACTCCTTCCGGATGTTGTCGTTCTCCTCAAGGGTGAACTCCTCTAGAAACTTGAACTTGCCGTCGACCTTGTTCAAGTGCTTGCCTAATATCTTCACTGCTTGCCGGGCAGCATCCACCCTTGCAATCCACTCCATGCCGGGTGTGACATCCACGGGCTCCTCGCCTCGCTCATCGTCACTCACCTCAGTGGCCGAGGGTGAGTAGGATGTTAGGGCCTCGCTTGGTGTAGGCTCCAGCGGCACCTCCTCATTTCTCTTAGAGTTTTTCTTTCCCTTGCGGTGCTTCCTTCCAACATCTTGCTTGACGTTGGTGGCGGTAGTGGCGTTGATGTCTCCCTCACTTGCCATATCCCTTAGTAGAACCTTGCTCTGATACCACGTTGTCACGGACTTAGACTTCACACTAAGACTTCTGTGCGACACTTGACAACTTACTCACGAATCTTTCACGATCTTGTAAGCTCAAGTAAGCCTTTAAGACTAGATCGCTAAGGGAACGCTAGATTGTAAGAAAGACAAGAGAGCTTTTATGAAGAAGGCTTTTGTATTGCTTGGAAGAATACTTGATTGCTTGATTTCTGGCTGGATTACAAATGAATGGCCCCTTCTATTTATACTACTCCTAAGGGGCTTAAGTGTAAATAAAAATTACTATACAAGTCCTTCCATATTTACAAAGAAGTCCCTACTCTAGAACTCTCCACACACTCTAGAGAATTCCAAGTCTTTCAAGACTTCTCTACAAGCTTCTACAAGAATCTAGAGTCTTCCACTAACCTATCCAAGACTCTAGGTTCTTCTACCTTCTTCTAGAATTCTCTTGGACATTCTAGAGCCTTCTATTAACCTCTCCAAGACTCTAGGTTCCTCTACCTTCTTCTAGAATTCTCTTGGACATTCTAGAGCCTTCTATTAACCTCTCCAAGACTCTAGATCTTTCCCCCGTCTTCATGATCAAGTGGCGGGTCATGACACTAAGTTGTTATATCACAGAAAACAAGAAGCATCCACCTTAGTCCAGAAAGTACAATTATTATACACCTATAAAAAAGAAACTCTCCATATGACTCAACCATGAGGAAAAAAAAGTTCAATAGCTCACTTGTCAATTTTCCAAAATGTTTCTTTTAGCATTATTATTACAACCACTTTGTAACCACCCCAACCATGAGACCAAAACAAATAGTCTAATTTTTATCAAGATAACTCAATATGATTCATTAAGATCGCTTTTTTTATTCTAAAATTCACAATTAATCGAAGATTGTGTAAGAAGAATGAATATAAAACGTCTCAAGGCTCTTAAAGTATGCAATCGTGTCTTGACAAGGAAATGTGAGGATGCTTAGTTATTTCTTGCTTCAGATTCATTCTTCTCACCACAATCTTTTTTGAGTGAGAGTTTTGGATGGTAAAAAGGCTATTTCACTTTTTCATAGTGAATTATCAAGATAATTCAGTATGACGATTTTTTTGAGTGAGAGTTTTTGATTATAAAAAGGCTATTTCACTTTTTCATAATAAATTATCTTGATAATTAGACTATTTCCTTTAGTCTCCTGATTGGGTGTGGTTACATGAGGCTGTAGTAATAATAATTCCACGAGAACAATATTAATTTTCATACTCATGAAAATAATATGCTTTGTAATTTAATTTTAAAAATAATCAATAATACACCATCTATGATCAAGTTCGAAGAATAATATAAGAGTTTGATAGATCTTTTTAAATCATTTTGACGCAGCAATAATTTTCACTATTAACAAGTACCTAACAAATTTATTATTCAACTTTAATTTGATGGTTCAAATATTATGTGACTACTTGCAATTAAAATTTTACCATTTTAATAATAAATAGATAGGAGCCGTTGCACGTGTGTAGATAGTTTAATTTAAATAAGTTATATTCCCTAGCCCCACCTTTTTTAAGTAAGTGAACTACTTTTTGGTACAATAACATGCCTAGTATAATTTCATAGGTGGACTTTAGCGATGAAGATTTTTGTTAACGTCTGTGGACCTTTAGTAGCAATATCTAAATTTCATAATTACGTGTCATCGCAGGACTTGAGTATACCGCTTTGTCGAACAACTCCATATGGCTCTGAAAGGCATAAACTAGTGGATCCACATATATATAATATGGTCCTATACCCTGACAAGGTATAGGGCAGGACACCCAACTAGGTTAACTGTTGGACATCATGAGCTCACATTGTATATGTTGGTTATAAGAAACTTTCCAGTTATGCAATTTTATGATATGTTCTTAATTAACTCTTATGGTTCATTTTAAATATGTTATTTAATGTATATGATTATGCAAGGTTAGCTACTGATTTAAACTCATTTTTATACATATGCTTTGATAGAAGGTTTAAAACTAATACTTATATATGTATGGGTTCCAATTGTTTTCTCTTCAGTTCCTTTATTATAGTTATGATTTTAGAAACCTTGTTTCATAGTTCCTCCATATGTTATTCTATATGAGTATGTTAGTGTCCCTTTCATACTCAGTACATTCACGTACTGCCACATACTTTCTCTGCGTTGCATCCTTTTATGATGGAGATTTCAGCACTCATTCTCAAACTCATGGCTAGTGAGGTTGCATCAGTTCTGGACAACTTTTGTTGAGCCTCCTAATCATTTGGGGACTCCATAGGACTTACTTGGTAGCATTTTTTTATGTTGTTATTGCACTTTTGAGATAGCTGGGCCATGCTCTAATAGACTTATTCTTTCATTATAAGACAGTAATGACTTATTTCAGACATGAGTGTTCAAGTTATGGATTTCCTTTTGTTATGCATTTAGCTTCCACTTTAGTTTCCTTATGATATGCTTTCATATGTTATGCCAAGGGTTAGCTTGGGATCACTCGTGGTTCTGAGTATTGTATCTTGACTAGGGTGTAGACTCAGGTCATGACACAAAACAACAAAAATATTTTCAGGGACATATATAACCTGTTGTCAAACTACAATTGACAAGAATTATAATTTTATATATATTGTTAGAATATATTAAAATATATTATGCCTTTAATAATATATTTTGAATATATTCTAATTAATATTGTACTTTTGTATTTATAGCAAGCATATGTTAGAATATGTTAAAATATATTATTCCTTTAATAATATATTTTGCATATATTCTAATTAATATTGTACTTTTGTATTTATAGCAAACATATATTTAGGTTCCTTAATATTAACTATTAATATCAATCTTTGTATTTAGCATATCTTGTAATTTATATATATTGACCAAGTTCAATGAAATTAAGCAAGAAACTCACTTCCTTCATGGTATCAGACTAGTACGATCTCCTAATCCTAGCCTCATCTCTTCTTCTTCCTATTTCCTTTCATCTCTTCTCATGGAAGATTCACCCAAATTTCATCCCGCTCTAACCGTCACTAATATTAAGTCTCTCATACCCGTAGTATTAGACAATGAGCAAGGCTTGTATCATTTTTGGGCTACTCTGTTCATCAATCTTGCTAGGGTTTATGATCTTTATGATCATTTGGTTCCACCCGCAGAAGCGTCGGGCCGATAGCGCTGCCATGGTTGCCGCACCTTCTTCCTCTTCGAATGACTCCTCTGCTAGCAACAAAAGAAACAACAATAATAAAAATAGGAATAATTCGAAATTAAATGGCAAGAAAAGGCAACTCAATAAAGCCCAAGTGGATCCAGTCTAAGTCAGCCGCCACATCAGCATCACCAGTGGCAGCCACATTATCAAGGCCCACCACCAAAGTGGCAGCCGAGGTGGCAGCCTAGTTGGAGAGGTTGGACAGTGCCTTCTTGCCCGTTTCCTGCATTCCAGTGGTAGCCAAGGCCCAATCCAAGGCCCAACGCCCTTCAACCTTTGGGCTAGGTGTACTTGGGCCCAGACCTCAATCTTTTAATGCTCTTTCACCTACTGCTCCTAGCTACACACCCACCGATATTGAGATCGCTATGCATGCTCTTTCCTTGTCTCAACCCGATGGGAACTACTACATGAATACCAATGCTACATCTCACATGACGGCGGATGCAGGTATTCTCTTTTCTTATTTTAATTCAAGCAATAAACATCATAACATTGTTGTCGGTAGTGGTCATTTAATTCCAATTATTGGTTACGATCACACTATTTTGCCCCCACCCTATTCACCATTTACCTTAAACAATGTGTTACATGCTCCAAAACTCATCAAAAATCTAGTCTCAGTTCGTAAGTTTACCACAGATAATATAATTTCTATATCATTTGACCCTTTTGGTTTCTCTGTTAATGACTTACAGACGGGAAACAAACTAATGAGATGTGATAGCACCAGAGACTTATATCCACTTTTCTCTAACTCTCAAACCATTTCTTTCACCAATCAATCTATTTTTACTGCTTTTCCTTCGAATATTTGGGACAATCGTCTAGGTCACCCTGGAGATAATATACTTAAGTCTCTTTGTAGTAAAAAGTTTATTGATTGTAATAAGGCTTGTAAAATTTTTTGTTCTTCTTTTCCTCTTGGGAAACATTCTAAGCTACCTTTTTATGATTCGATTTCATATACTTTTCTTCCGTTCGATATTATTCATAGTGATCTTTGGACTTCTTTCACTATAGTAAGTTTTTGTGGACATTTCCTATTGCCAAGAAATCTCAAGTCAAACACCTTTTCTTAGTTTTTCATGCTTTAGTCAAAACCCAATTTGACCATAATATTAAGACGTTTCAGTATGACAATGGTACGGAATACATAAATGGAATTTTTATGGAATTTTTTGAGAAACATGGCATGTTTTTTCGTCTTTCACGCCCTCATACATCTCCTCAAAACGGCAAGGCCGAAAGACACATAAAATCCATCAATAATATCATCTGAACTCTTCTTGCTCATGTATCCATGCCACTATCCTTTTGGCATCATGCACTCTCCATGGCCACATATCTTCTCAACATCCTTCCTTCCAAGGTATTGAATAACCAATCACCCGCTCAAATCTTATATCAAAGTGATTCGGATTATTTGGATTTGCGTATTTTTGGTTGCTTATGTTTCTCATTATTCCCCTCATCTACTATTCATAAATTATAAGAAAGGACCACTCCTTGTGCTTATTTAGGTCCGGCTCCTAATCATTGTTGTTCAAAATGCTATGACATGTTGAGTGGTAAAATCATAATATGTCGTCATGTTCATTTTGTTGAAACTGAATTTTCATTCTCCAAACTTCACAAAATAAAATATTCGGATTATGATATTTTTAGTGACACTATTAATTCCCATTTAATATATCATTTATCACAAAATTCCACTAAACCTACATTGCAAACTAACCCACCTAATCAACCGGACCAACATGTGCAGCCCAAAACAAATTCGGCCTCTCTTTCTCAATCTAGGTCGTAGTCTCACACGGGCTCAAATCACACCTCACCTCATACTGCTTCTCCTGCACCTAACCCAGCTATCTTGACCCTTCCTCACACCACTTCTAGGCCTACTAACCCCATTTCACACCGCATGACCACTCATGCATCTAACTGTAATGACCTTGAGGGTGATTTTCGAAAATTTGTACAAAACACGCGTGAACAGTAACACGCGTGAACAGTAATTTTTGGGGCAGAAAATGCCCCTTTCTTCCTATTTCAATATTTTTCATCATTTGTTTGAGTTCTTGAACTCCTTGAGGTGATTTGAGAAGAGATTTTCGAGGCAAAGTGTTGGGTAAGTGATTTTTGACCTAAAACCTTCCTTTTTCATTAAGTTTTTGACAATTTTAACTCTTAAATTTTAGTTTTAAACCCCAAAAATCTTTGTTTCTTCCCTAATCCGAATTTAAGGAAAATTGTGATTTCCAACTCGTTTTGAGCTCTATTTTTATGGGTTTTTCAACCATGAGTTCCTTATTACCAATAGAATGAGATTGTTCAATAAATTTCCAGATTTGACCCTTTTCGAAAATAGTTAATTTTTGGACCATTTTACCCCCAATTCTGAAACCTATCAATATGGGTGTCATTGGACTCCTTGTGACGTGTATGTTTCATTGTTGATAGTGGGTTGTCATTCTGAGCGCTGAATTCGAGATTTGCTTGTCCGGTGGAGGTATTCGAGTGCGGTTTCGGCAATTGAGGTAGGTTTGGCTATCTTTCTTTGAGATTGAGATGGGGTAATTAGTCATTCATATGTTATAGACTTTGGGATGGGGTTGTAGTATGAGTTGAGAATGTTATATATATTGTGATGTCCGTGTGGAGGCTTATTTATTAATGTGTTGCCATGACGGGGTTTATTTGTATTACATAGCCCGTGTGGGGGCCTTATTTGTTATCTTATTTGCTTTGAGAGCATGTGAATTATGATTTACCTAAGAGAGAGGCTTGAGTATATTATTTGACTTGTGATGCCGCCTGAGAGATTGAGTTGGGGGTTTTGAGCATACTTAAGTATTGAAATATTGTTGAGAAAGTGGTGAATATTTAAATGAAAGTGTGTTCTTTCCGTTACTATTTATTGAGGGTAAATATCATGTGTATGTTAAGTTTTGAGAACTTTGAACCTTATACCACATGTGAGTTGATTATTACTTCCATGCATATGTGATTTGATGCATTCATCCTCATTCATCATATCATGAAACATGGGAAGTTGAGAAATATGGAAATTCTTTTTGAGAAAGAAAATAAAACACCTTTAAACCTTTGTATCTTGAGTCCCTGACCGAGGTAGTTTTCCGACAGGGTAGTGGATGCATTGTGATCCTAACCTTTGTATCTTGAGTCCCTGACCGAGGCAGTTTTCCGGCAGGGTAGTGGATGCATTGTGATCCTAACCTTTGTATCTTGAGTCCCTGACCGAGGCAGTTTTTCGACAGGGTAGTGGATGCATTGTGATCCCTTGACCATGAGGAGGTGGCAAGGATAATGAGATATTGTGATTGAGGTATATGGTCTGCGAGACCCCCATGGGTCCTGCTTGGTAGCACAGATCGGCAGGTGTATACGACAGGCTGTGCGACAGTCTTGATTCCACCGTACCACCACATCATTGCATCATTATATTGCATTGCATTGCATTGATATTTGTGCTGCTTGAATTATTCGATTAATTGTGATTATGAGTTATTATTATGGGTTTACTTTACTCGTGCCACTATATATATAAACTGGCGGCACCGATGCCCAAGTGGGACTTTTCTGTATGCAGGTGGATGCGTTCCTTAGTTTATTTCATAGTTTTGGTTAATTCCTTATACTCAGTCAGCTAAAACCTACTGAGTACATGTGAATTGTACTCACTCCTACTTCTATGTCCCTTTTTGATGCAGATACTAGTTGGGGTACCCCACGTGGCAGTTAATATTCTAGCGGATTGTGTATTCTCAGATTAGTGGTGAGGTCCCAGAATTTGGATCGTCACTAGTCTATCTTTATTTTTCAGTCTTTTGTATCATTCAGAGACTTATGTTGTATCTTCAGATTCGAACTTTGTATTAGATGCTCTTTATACTTATGACACCAGATTTTGGGATAATTTCTTCATTGTTTTTTTTTCTTTTTATTTAAATCGTGGCATCACTTTCCCCTTTGAGAGTCTTGTATGAGTTTTATTTTTAGGATTACACATCAGATTGGGTTTTGAGATGTGTGCCATCATGACCTCAGTTTTTGGGTCGTGACACTAACGGTATTTTTAAACCCAACTCCAAATACTCTGCCAACTACCACACTATGATCACTACTGATATATCTCCTATCCCAAAAAATTCTGTTAGTGTGCTTCATGATCATAATTAGAAAAGTGCAATGTTAGATGAATTTAATGCTTTAATTGAAAATAAGACTTGGGAATTAGTGTCTAGGCCACCTAAGGTGAATGTTATTCGGTCTATGTAGATTTTTTGTCATAAAAATAATTATGACGATTTTTTGAGCGTTACAAAGCTCGTCTTGTTGGTAACGGAAATACACAATAGCAGGACATTAATTGTGATGAAACATTTAGCCCCGTGGTTAAACTAACTACCATTAGAGCAGTTCTAAGCATTGCTCTCTCTAAATCTTGGCCCATTCATCAAAAGAATGTCAAGAATGCTTTCTTACATGGTCGTCTCAATGAAACAGTTTATATGCATCAACCCACGGGTTTCCATAGCAAATAATTTCCAGACTATGTTTGCCTTCTGAAAAAGTCTTTGTACGGGTTAAAACAAGCTATTCGGACTTGGTACCCAAGATTTGCTGATTTTGTGGCTACCATTGGGTTCTCTCATAGTAAGTCAGATCACTCTTTATTCGTTTACAAGAATGGTTCTGCTATTGCTTATATTATGTTATACGTGGATGACATTATTCTTACAGCTTCTTCTGACCATCTTCGTAAGCATATTATGGCTCTCTTGTCTTCTGAATTTGCTATGAAATATCTTGATCATCTGAGTTTCTTCTTGGGTATTGCTGTCACCCGTAACACCCACGGTGTCTTCTTATCTCAGACACAATATGCTACAAAAATTATTGAACATGCCGAAATGTCTAACTACAGTCCCTGTCCTACTCCTGTTGACACTAAATCCAAACTTAGTGCAACCGCATATACTCCGTATGATGATCCGACTATGTATCGTAGTCTTGCAGGTGCTCTTCAGTATCTTACATTCACTCGGCCAGACATTTCATATGCCGTGCAGCAGGTCTATCTTCATATGCACGCTCCGACTAATGAGCACATGCGTGCCCTCAAGCGTATTATACGCTATCTTCAGGGTACTTTAACCTACGATTTGCATTTGTACAAATCCTCAGTTAATCGACTTATCTCTTATACAGATGCTGATTGGGGTGGGTGTCTTGACACCCGTCGTTCCACTTTTGGGTATTGTGTTTTTCTTGGGGATAATCTGGTCTCTTGGTCTTCCAAACGGCAACCTACTCTCTCCCGTAGTAGTGCTGAGACGAAGTACAGGGGTGTTTCTAATGTTGTTTCTGATTCATGCTGGATTCGAAACCTACTATTAGAGTTGCATTGTCCCATTCAAAAGGCTACCCTAGTTTATTGTGACAATGTGAGTGCGATATACTTATCCGGCAACCCAGTTCAACATCAACGCACTAAACACATTGAGATGGATATTCACTTTGTTCGTGAGAAAGTGGCTCGTGGTGAAGTACGTGTGCTTCATGTGTCGTCCCGTTATCAAATTGCTGATATTTTCACAAAAGGACTTCTACACATCTTATTTATTGATTTCCGGGACAGTCTAAGCATACGAGAACCTCCCGCTTTGACTGATGGGGTGTGTTAGAATATGTTAAAATATATTATGCCTTTAATAATATATTTTGAATATATTCTAATTAATATTGTACTTTTGTATTTATAGCAAACATATGTTAGAATATGTTAAAATATATTATGCCTTTAATAATATATTTTGCATATATTCTAATTAATATTGTACATTTGTATTTATAGCAAGCATATATTTAGTTTCCTTAGATTTAACTATTAGTATCAATCTTTGTATTTAGCATATCTTGTAATTTGTATATATTGACCAAGTTCAATGAAATTAAGCAAGAAATTCACTTCCTTCATATATAATTACTATTTTAATATTTTTTTCTTTTTCTCTTAGGAAGATCAGTAGTGTTTTCACTTATCTTTTGACGTGACTTGAACTGTTAAAATCTATCGATTGATACTAAAAATGCTCAACCACTTAAATAAGCCTAACTTGTCATTAGAAGTTGATATATATGTGCAATTATTATTAATATATATTAATTAAACTTTCTAATGTCAGTTGCTATTAAGTATCTCTATGACATATAATTATCACTTCTTTGCATATCGGATATATACCATGAATTTGACAATCATTTACTACCAATCTACAAAATACATAGGTTGATGGAACATTTGTGTATAACTTTTACAAAATATTACTTTCATTCCACAACAATTTTTCGGTATGCATGTGTTTGGTAAAAGTAGGCTACACTATCTTTAACCAAAACAAAAACTTTTAGTAGTGAATTATTTGCAACTATAGCCAGTCGTTTTTATAATGAAATGTAAATTATATGTTATTGAAGCATATATCGAAGACATGAAATTGTCAAATTAAATATTTTATGTATTACAGAATTTATATGATTGAAGTCGTACTAACAAATTGCATTATATTTTATCATCAAAACAACAAAAATGATACAAATAAAATAGTATATATTGGTAAACAAAAAAACACGCAAATTTTATTGATTGTATAATGTATGCAGCTATGTCCGTAGTAAAAAGATACTTATACTAGGAAAAAAAACATTTTTTTCTCTCGAAAATCGACTTTCATCTCAAAAAAATAAGGTTATCCTCAAATTCATAATTTGGTTTTTAATACATTTGCACTTTAGGAGACAACAAATATCAATCAAAATACGCTCACGATTCATCAATTAACGCTTGTATATTCATTTTTTAAATTTCATGCATGCAACTCATCACATACATATTTCAATACTATTATTATCATTTGAAAATATTTATATTAATTAGCATGAAATACGAGTGTCACACACGTGTTCCAAAATTATATATATAGTGACGGAGCCACAGTTACTCAGGGGTTCATCTGAACCCCCTTCAGTGGAAAATTATAGTATTTATACATGGTAAAAATTATTTCTTATGTATACATAGTAGATGTTGAAACCCCTTCGGCAAGTTCATATGTCTACTTCTTCAAATTTTGAACTCCTAAATCAAAATTCTGACTCCGTCATATATATATATATATATATATATATATATATATATATATATATATATATTGAATTTTAACCTTTTTCAAAAACAAGTCATGGAACTTTTCCACTTGTTTTACAAAGTCAGACACACATTTGGTAAGTTTGCAGCAGACCTTTGCAGTTGGTTGGTCATGAAATTTTTCATTTTTTTCTAGAGTTTAATTTCTAAAATCATGTTTAGCCATCAAATTCGGAAAAATTATACTTTTTCTTTTTTCAATTTTTTTTAGAAATTACTCACAAAAATCTAAAAACAACTCACAAAATTACAATGAAACATGGTCAAACACCAATAATAGTGTACGTTTTTCCTTTCATTTTACTTTAATCATTTATTTCATCAACTTCTAATGAAATATTTCACTCACAAAATTATAATAGTGTGTGTTTTTCCTTTCATTTTATTACTTTAATGATTTACTTCATCAACTTCTAATGAACTGTATATTTCACTCACAAAATTAATGTGTTGCTCTGATGATAAGAACTCAACTTTTTTCATGTACCAAACTAGTTAAATCACAGAAAAAACATGCATCCAATTAGACCAAGAAAGTACAATTATTATACACCTATAAAAAGGAAACCCCCATATGACCCAATACATCCCATGTCCTTTTTTACTTTTGTCAAGTTTTCAAAGGCAAGAAAAAAAGTTCAACAGCTCAGTTCTCAATTTTTCAAAATGTTTCTTGTAGCATAATTATTACTACAACCTTATATAATCATATCCAATCATGAAGCCCCAAAAACAAATAGTCTAATTATCAATATATAATTTACTATATTTCAGTAAAATCACATTTCTATCTTCCAAAACTCACAATTAATCGAAGATTGTGTGAGAAAAATGAATCAAACGCGTCTCATGACTCTTAAAGTGCAAATGTCATGTTTCGACAAGGATACTTAATTATTTCTTGCTTCAGATTTATTCTTCTCACCATGATCTTTGAGTGTGAGTTTTGGATGGTAGAAAGGTGATTTCACTTATTCATAGTGAATTATCTTGATAATTAAACTATTTCTTTTTGCCTCATGATTGGGTATGGTTATATAAGGTTGTAGTAATAACAATGCTCCAAGGAATAATATCAATTTTCATCCCTATGTTTCTTTACAGGTTAGATTTTGAATGTTTTTATATATTTTTTAATTTTGTTTACGGCCAAATACTAATTTTCAAAAAAAATTAAAAAAAAATTTACAAATGAATCCTAAGAAAAACTGCTAGTTTACTGTTGTTGATACCCAGAAAATTGAGAGTTTACATCCACTTAAAAGGAGGCAATATGAAAGCTTAGAACCATAATGAGAGAGAGAGAAAAGAAATACATGCTGTAAATACCACTAGCTCTAGAACCAACTTGATAGTACTCTTTTCGCCCTTACTCAATGCGAATCTAGATTAGTTATTCTAGCAAGCTTCAGGACACATTGAGTTTAACTAGCCAAAGTAGTTGGTTCACAACCATCGTGGACACAAGCTAAGACATCCTTATAGTCTCTTGATATTGTAAATGAATCATACACTTTACCATCTTTGCTCTTCTTGTACTCAAAGAGAAGGGAAGATTGGTTAAATGCCGTAAGTTTGACAAATCCATAGTCATAATCTTTGAACACACTCCATGTGGTGTTAATGGTTGTGAATTTATTTAAATTGCTTCCTCCTCCACCAACAACAACATGAATCGTTCCGTTCACTACGCCAGAGTAGTGTGATGTCTCCTTATTCACACATTGATTCTGTCCATACAACATTTTGACAAACAATAAAATGAATGGTTCTCAAATATATATAAGTGAAAACTTTAGAAATATAATGTTTACCTGGTAAATAGGGCAAACTCTTTCATAGTTATGAACGTGCCCGAAGAATGCCATATCAACTTTATACTTTTGCCAGAGCTTTTGCAAGTGCTCCCTTCCCATTGGCTCTTCGAACGAACCTTCCTTAGCATACCAGTCATTGGATGAGTAACCAAGAACACGATGAGCAGCGAAAATCAACCAAGGTTGTTTGTGTCTATTGGCTGATGCGAAGCATTGCTCGATGAACTTATACTGTTCAGATCCCTCTCTCCAATCATGCTCAGTGTCTCCTATACAGAAGTGGAACATCCCATAATCAGCTGCATACCTGTCAACAATATGCAAGGACTCGATTTTTAAAGTTTCTTTTTTAACCTTAATTACACGATGCTCTTATATTATCATCAGTAGTAATATGAATATATGTGTGTTTGACATGAATCACATACCAGAACTTAGCTCTGTTTTCTGCAGGGACATAGTATAATGTTTCAGCTGGTACACCACATTCTCCACCGGAGTCTAGACCGGTGTATAATGATCCACTGTTCTCCCAAGTTCTTTCATGATTACCGCTGCAAAACAAATTTACCTCGCAGACAGTCAGAACAAGAACTATGTGAAAAGGTGATATAGACTATCCACAATCACAATGATGAACAGACCTTGCAATCATGAAAGGTACTCTCGATGTTATTGGTTCTACTTGCGCTGTAAATTGATCCCATTGTGAGATATATCCGTTTGCATAAGGGAGATCTCCAATGAGGAAAACCGCATCAATGTTATCAAGGTCCTTAATAAGAGTGTCAGTTGTCATAAGTGAACCTGGCTGATAATTAGCATATTCATTTGAACCATCGCGCTCTTGCTGAAACAACAAATATGGGAAAAACCACATTCGTCAACGTTAATACATTTGATATCTATTGTGTTGGAACAACTGATATTTTTAGTAGATTACCTTCCCCATATCTCCAAATATCACAATACGTTGTAATGACTCTTGTCCCGGAAAAGGAGGAGACTTAAACGAATATTGCTTGCTCCAAGCAATTGAACCATTGTTTAACATGTGTCCTAACTTGTATGTGTACCTGAAATTTCACAAGATAAGAGATCAAAACAGGGTGTGACATGTCTACGATGAAGTAACTCGCTCCTACAGAAAAACTTACACCATGTTTGGCCACAAATCCTTGAGGAAACTTGTATGTATAAATCCAGGATCGCGCCATCCCACAGTTCTTGCAGGTGTTCCTACAAACGCGCTCATAACCCTATTCAACAATTCTACTCTTATCTTCAACTTTAATCAGAATACCACACAGTCGTAGCTTAGTAGAAGTCGTCATACCACACATGCTATTCCGATGAAATGTGAGTGTTCCTGCTGGGGAACGCTTTTGCTCTTGGCCCTTCCAACCCCATTCGACAAATGGAACAGCCTCGTCTATGTTGTAACCACTCGTCCAAGTAACCGTCATCTAGGAGAAAAAGAGTCATTAGTTAATGTCATGATACGAACACGAATCTCCAATATGCAGGGGAGTGACAGAGCAGGGATTCAAAATAACGAATCGTTCTCCAATTTAAGGAATTGATCAACTCGACACACTACTACATTATATTCAAGAGTGTGTATTACATTGTTTGGTTTGATGTATTAAAAATAGCAAGAGATAAACTTACGATATCCCATGACTTCCCAAGAGCGAGACGCGGATAAAGAGGTGCTTTCGGATTGGCAAATACGACGGAATTTGAGACGCCTATCAACTTAGGCTGTAACAAGCATGAATTTATTAGTCCATACATATCAATCAAAGCTCCTTTTAATACATAGAACAAATAAAAATCATAATACACACATATATAATACAAGCTCAAGTATTTGTACTCCATGTTGCTCGGACTTTTCAAAAATGTAAAGGGATTCGAGTCGTATCAGACACATGTAATCCCACAGGTAAGGTCAAAAGAGGTTGGAGTGTTTGAAGACATTACTCTTACCTCATAGAGATAGGTAGATTGTTTCTGATACACCATTGACTTAAAATAAAGCCTTTCTAAGTAGTTTGAAAAAGGGAATACAGAATTGAGAGCAATAACAACAATAAAATAATGTGAAGTGGAGAGGAACATACAGAGGAAAAAGAACAATAATAACAACAAAATATACGATAACCAAAGCAAGAAAAAAAAACATGAATAATAGCCAAAATAAAAGAATAAAAAAACTAGAAGAATAATATAAATACCGATAGCGAGAGGACGGTCAACTACCAATTAACTTACATTAGACAATCCGCCAGAAAAGAAGGCAAAGGAGAAATCCCCACGCTGATTAATTAGACGGAATTTCAGTGTAGTCTTCCCAGTCTTTGTGTAATTAGCATTTTGGTAATTTGCATATTTGAACTATAACACCAAAAAAATAAAAAATAAAAAATCAAGTATAACTACATAAATTCAAGAAGTACATGTTTCAACACGAAAAATAACTTGACGGTGTAAAAATTGTTAATTAGTGACAGTTTTATTACTTAAATTTAACAAAGAAACAAAAAGAAAAAAAAACATATATGAAATGAATTTAGATATACCTTTAAGGGTGCAGTACATAAAAAAGGAGCTCCAAATTGTTGTTCATCGATGGTAACTGGGGGACAAATGGATTCACTGCAATTGAAACATTAGGTGTAATGACACTCTCTTAATCCGCAGCTTTTTATATAATATTATTCTTGTCTTAATCCGCAGCTTTTTATATTAACGTGCACTTCATATTTTTTTTAATTTATCATCTAAATTATTGGTTCACTTTTCAAATGAAAAATATTTTTAAACTCACAAAAGGACGTGTAGAATGCATCATTTGAATATGTTTGAAGGTAGTAAAGTTAGTGGATCATCACTCATAGAAAGGTTAAAAAATTTAGTTGGATCAATTTTCTTTTAATTGGTTTTTATTTATTAAATTAAAATAAAAATAAAAGAAGATTAAAATGTAAAGTTAAGTAAGACAGCATATCCAAAGAATGATATAGCAAAAAGTTAGAATTATACTCCACAAATAAACTTTTAATAAGAGATATTAATGAACACGTAAAATAGATTAATTACTACTAAAAATAAAAGTTTTTCTATATATCAATAAAAAATTTATACTATAAATATGATTTTTCTACTCATTTTTCATTGAACTAGCTTAAAATACATTGTGAAAAATAAACTCTCACAGAAATATCTGTAGAAAATAGTTATTGAACATTTTTTAGTGAAATGAAAACGGAATTATTATTATTAATAATAATAAATAATAATAATAATAATAATTATACTCATCTTAACAAATCATCAATTTTATGTAGGCTCACCTATCTTTTTCCTTCTTTTTAAAAATATTTGGTAGGTATGGCCTAGGCATATAGAACCTAAGAAAATCAACTTATGGTGGACCATAGGGACCTTAAAAAATTCTAATAATAGTGCTTTAAAAGTCAGCATTAGAAATTATTATTATTTCTTTTGTTATTTCCTGTCCTATTTAATAGTTGCATTGGGGTCGATTAAACTTTTTATGAGAATTTCATAATAGAGAATCATAAAGTATTTTATTTAATAAAAATCATTCTACATTATGCAAGACATGAATTTGCTACCTTTTCGAATATCGTGAATCTTGTGCATTTTTATCTTTTTCACGTTTTTTTATATTTTAAAATACGACTGATATTTTAAAAAAAACTTTTTAAGATAAAATAAAATGATGGAGTTTCTAAAAGGGATAGAGATTTACTTGAAGTTTGCAGGAGAAAAAACTCCAACCCAATCATCATTTGTAGGATTTGCATTCCATAGGTTTATTGTAACCCATTCAACATCTTCACCCTATAATATCACCATTCAAAATTCATATATTATTTATAATTACAATGAAAAAGAAAAGGAAAAAAAAAGGAGAAAGGAGAGAGAGAGAAAAGAATTCTTTGGCTAAAATACTTATTTACGTTAAATTAATTAAAATTACTATAGCTAAGTAAAATAATAAAATAAAAATACACATTAAATAATCATAATTACATGATAGTTATGTGTAATCTATCAAAAATTAATGAGTCGTCGTAAAAAAAATATTATTTTGATGTATATCAAATACATCACTTTATGTGATGTATCAGTCAGATATATCACTTTACATAATGTGTCAAAATATTGGATGAATCATTTTACGCAATTTGTTGGTCAAATACATCACTTTACGTGATGCATCAGGAATTTTTGGGATATATTCTGATTCCACCAAATTTAAGGATTTTTTGTAATTTGAAAAAGAATAGAGATAGAATGTAATTAGCTCTTAATACTATGAGATTTATCTAGCCCCTCCATAAATCATTGCATTTGAAAACAAACTCTAAAAAATATATTATGTATTTATTAATTTGATCTTAATACTGCGTGTAAATAAACTTTACCTACTTTTTCATCTTATTTGGTAGATGAGAGGAATAAAGCAAACAAATTTTCGTTATTTTTTCTTGGAAGTAACATATTTAAATAATTAGTACAAGAAACTACTAATGATTTTCTTTCATTCCTTTCTCGATTTTCTCACCTTTTATTTGTCCTTTTTATTCCTCGTTTAAGAAAATAGCATAGCGTTATTTTATTTGTTTTTATTTTTTACTTTAAAAGATACTTTTTCTATCACAATTTATATAAATAGAATTTGATTGAATAAAGATTTAAACCAAAAAAAAAGTTGATATTTAAAATTTGTTATTCTATACACATTATAAAATTATATGTAAAGTTTAAAATTAAATTATTTCTAATATAAAGAATATCATTCTTTTTTGGAAAATTAAAAAAAATATGTTACATAAAATAATACTAGATATAGTATGTCCAATAATCTTTGTTGAACATCTAATGTCATTATTAATGAAAGAAACTTGGTGCAGTTTGAAAATTTTATCTTATTAAGTTTTAAAACATAACATGAAGTGCACATTTTTAGCAAAACATTTACTATTATAGATTTAAAAGTTAATAATATAATACTAGAATGATTAATTGTATTCCTCAAAAAAGAAGATGTCAGAAAACTTTAAAGGTGTTATATATATATATATAAAGATCAAATATTACTATTATTCCATCCATTTTTTTATAAATAAGGAATTTTATCTCCAAGTGAGAATTGCAGGCGATAGATGGAGGAAGCTAAGCTCATGTGTGGCGATAGAATTTAAAGTTAAAATTTGAAAATTTAAGCTTTTGATATTGTGATTTGGGGAGTTTAAAATTGTGTTTGGACATATATTTTACTTGAAAAGAATTAAAGTTTTGTGAGTGGAAGTCCCAAAAACTGATTTTGAAGATCAGGTTTTCAAATTCTGATCAAATTTTATTACTAAATAGATATTTGAAAATAAATTTTCAAAACTATTTACTCCCAAAATATATAACTGAATGCTAGTTAAGTATATATATATATATCAAATCTTAAACTTCATTAACGAAATTTCTGACTTAATATGAAATTGCAACAAGAGAAACAAGAAAATATTACCATAGAGCCAAGAAGCATAGGTCCTTCAACATGAATGGAGGCAGATTTAGTTAATGCAAGAACAGTCTTGTGGATTTGAATTCCTGCTAATGGTTGTTCCATTTGTTGCATATCATCATGTCTATGTTTTTCTTTCCTCAAACTAATGTATTCTTGAGCTGAAATATGAACACTTTTATTCAAAGTGATGAACACAAAAACACCGAAAAGTAACAAATACAATTGGTTCCTCATACTTTTTTCTCTATTTCTTTGTTTGAGGGGTGAGGCAGGATTTGGTATGTGGAATGTTTGGGTTTTATAGACATAAACAAGACAGAAAGAAAGGTAGAGAGAGAATGATATGTTTGGATTTTATAGACAAAAACAAGAAAGAAAGAGAGGTAGAGAGAAAATGATGAAAGAGTTTTTCTACTATTAATATATTTTAATATGGGGCGAGCTTAAGATTTGAAGTTTATAGATTTGAGATTTTGGTCTTTTTAAATTATTGAGTTTTAAATTAATAATCTGTATATACTTAAGAAATTTCTTAAGATGAACATAGGATTTAGACTAATGCTGAGGGGTTCAGTCAAATCCGTAACTCCTATTTTAGCTCTATCTCTGATTGTAGTAAAATACTAATAGTCGATTTTCTTTTTTAGAGAGTTGAGATATGTACGTGATCAAGTTTTTAACAAAAACAAATAATTATTTTTGAACAGTAACATAAGTTGTCGCTGAAATTTTTTTTAAAAAAAGTCGAAAAGCACTTTCATAACCTTGGTCAAGTACAAATTGTTACTTCAATAGTGTTTTTTCAATTGATTGGTCAAATACAAATTGCTCAAAAATACTTTTTTGAAATCCTCTTTTTAATAAAATGTATTTTTCAAAATAAACAAATTTTAAAAGCTCAACTATAATTCAACTACTTAAAAAGAGAGACTACAATTCAACTATTATAACTTTTACGGTTTATAATGGGGCTAGGGGGTGTCATATTGAACTCATTTCAACCTGCATTCTGTATTTATAAATCACAGATTTTATCCACATATTTTTCATCATGTCTAGTAGGATTGGATCAGGTCAAGGTCGGATATTGGTTCACGAATCGGGATCGGGTCTTGAATTGGTTCTCTTTGTTTGAATAAGCGTCGGTTATTTTAGTTTACATTCAACTAGAGTAAATCAAACCTAAAGCGGTCACGATTTCTTGTTAATATTATAGATTGAGGAGTTTTATGGAGTTTAGCTGACTGAATTCATAAATCTATAAGAATCTCATTGTAGTATGAAAGGGGAGCATCATCGTATTTGGGAGTGGTCGATCACAGATTCTCGACCTCGTCTTATGGCTTTCTTGAATTTCAAGTCGTAGTCAAGTCCCAAATCAACATCGGATCTCGAACATTAAATTGGGGTCGACGTCAGGTCTCATGTTTCAGATTAAGTCAATATAGGGTCTCGAGTCCCAGATTAGGCTTTGGGTAAGGTCTCGAGTCCCAATTCCCATATCAAGTCTTGATTTTTGGGGCGGGGTCGAATCTCGAGTCCTAAATAGAGGCTAGGGTCGAGATCGAGTCCCAAATTAGGGACAGATCTCAAGTTCTAGATCAGGATAGGAATGGGGTTTTGGGTCGGGGTCGGATCTTGAGTTTCGAATCGAGTCTCGAATCCCATATTGGGATCAAATCTCAAGTCAGTGTCAGGTTCTGGTTCTGAGTTGAGGTCAATTTTGGGTCTCGGCTCTTAGGTCAGGGTCGAATTTCGGCTCGATTCAGGGTTGCTTCTCGGGTCAATCTCGAGGCATAAGTCCGGGTTGGGATCGAAATCGGATATCGAGTCGAGCTCAAGTCTTGGGTCGGGGTCATCTTCCAAATCTCGAATTAGGTCTCGTGTTGAGGTTGAGGTCACTCTCTTGGTCTGGGTCCTAGGTCTTGAGTCTTGAGTCCTGAGTCGAGTTTCGGGTCTCTTATTTTTTGAATTTTCTTTACGCGAATTTGGTCTCTTTTCTTTTTATGAACTACACTAGTATGTCAATATTGTTTAGATTAAGTGGGTCATAATTCAATCTGATTTTTAGCTTAGTTTATCACAAATTAAATTTGGGTGAATTATAGGATATATTTTTTGAATGAGAGCTTTAGAGTAACTGGTAAAGTTGTTGCCATGTGACCAAGAAGTTACGGGTTCAAGCCTTAAAAATAGCTTCTGGCAGATATGCAAGGTAAGGCTGCGTCCCGTTCATTTAACATTCATGTACAAGACCGATGCATCTCTTCTCCTCATTAAATATGTAGTACTTAAAAAAAAATCGTAGCTAAATAAAAATAGATAACATCTTAATGGCGGCTGCAGCTATAAGCAGCCCCACTTGTCCAGCGCACATTCAAGAAGTTTTTGTATACACGTTAGTTTAATATTGACTATTGCAAATTGTACTTCATTATTTTTATTCAAGTTGATATATTATATTTATATTATAAACTTGTCTGTACAAATATTAAAGGATTTTTTATAAAAAAAATTAAAAATAAAAAGAATGAGCTAGTTTGTGACAATTCACATGTTTTTTTTTTGAAAATTACAAAGAATGGACCAGTTTGTGACTATTCACATGTATTCTGCTAATAAGTCCCTTTCATGGTGATATTTTAATATTCTTTTTAATTTAGCTTTGATAGTGTATCCTGTGCTTTGCACGAGCCAATTTTTTTTCTTTTTCTTTTTTGTTCACTTTTAAGTTCTTTCCTTTTTGTTTTATTACAATTTACTCATTTTGTATACAAGGTACATAAAAAGGTTTGTAAGTTTGAATTAGTTTATCGATATATACTCTCGAGTCCATATTAAGTGAATTATTAAGACTTTTTTCATAATCCAAAATAAATAAATTGTTCAAAGTTCCAGAGAATTACTGAATTTTGTTCCATCATTATCCTTCATTTAATGAAGTTCTTAACTACTTAAAATTTTCTAGAATAATCAAAAAGATAATAATTTAGAATAATCAAAAGGATAATAGTGAAAAATTGCATTTTATTACAAGTATGAAGGAGTTTGTAAATGTTACTTCTTATATATAAGTTAAAAGTGAATGTGAAAAACTGAATAACTTTGTTATATCCATCTAAAACAGACACCTATATGGCATGGCGAGGACATGATTTCTTACGGCCACTTATAAATTAAATAAAAAGAAGATAATCTTTTCAAATCTGTTACGGGTTATGAAGATCTCTTGTAAAAAAAATATAAAATTAAAAATAAATTTGTAAAAAAGTACTAAATCAAATTTCTCGTTTTCGGCTAGAACTTAAATGATGTGATTGTTGCTTTTGGACAAAATAGATCCATTATGTCCCTCTTCTTTATTTTGAAATCAACAACAACTAGTAGTTTACATCCACTTAATAAGACAACCAAAGAAACATAATGAGAGATTTCATACGAATCTAAATTAGTCGGGCTAGTAAGCATTAGATATCAGATGATTAAATCTAAAATGGAAAAAAGAAGTTGAAAGTACTTTATTCTTTGCTACAAACACTTGTAGACACATTGAGTTTAACTAGCCAAAGTAGTTGGTTCACAACCATCATGGACACAAGCTAAGACATCTTTATAGTCTCTTGAGATTGTAAAAGAGTCATACACTTTACCATCTTTGCTCTTCTTGTACTCAAAGAGAAGGGAAGATTGGTTAAATGTTGTGAGTTTGACAAATCCATAGTCATTATCTTTGAACACACTCCATGTGGTGTTAATGGTTGTGAATTATGACAAATGACTTCCTCCTCCATCACCAACAACATGAATTGTCCCGTTCACTACGCCGGAGTAGTGAGATGTCTCCTTGTTCACACATTGATTCTGTCCATACAACATTTTGACAAACAAGTAGTTAATTCAAACATTTGACCAACTAAGCAATGAGGTGTGTTTTAATATACAGGGTGATGATAGTTTAGTTATGTAATGGGAATACTTGATAGTTGAAGAATGAAACTCGCAAAATTGTGATAGTTTCAAAGTTTTAACCTATTCACTCTTAGTAAAACAGATTTATAGTTTCAAGTACAGCTACATGTGCAAACTCTTTCATAGCTATGGACGTGGCCGAAGAATGCCATATCAACCTTATACTTTTTCCAGAGCTTTTGCAAGTGCTCCCTTCCCATGGGCTCTTCAAATGATCCTTCCTTAGCATACCAGTTATTGGACGAGTAACCAAGAACACGATGAGCAGCAAAAATCAACCAAGGTTGTTTATGTCTATTGGCTGACGCAAAGCATTTCTCGATTAGTTTGTATTATTCAGATCCCTCTCTCCAATCATGCTCAGTGTCTGCTATACAGTAGTGGAACATTCCATAATCAGTTGCATACCTATCAACAAGATACATGTAAAAATTGACACGTTGATTAAGTTAAAGTGCAGCTCACATAAAGAAAAGTAAACGAAAGCACTGTCACTAAAGAAACACATGAACATGGACAATAAGAATTCATATAGCTGACCCCAAACTTTCATTGCAAGGGACAAATCTTATGACATCACGGAGGATCAAATTTTCTACATGTAAAAAGCTTTTTGTCATGTTAACTACTGTTTCCTATCTGTTATTTAGTTTTGATGATCAACAAACTATGAGATCTAATACACAGACCTGGTACCATGAGTAAGTCAAGTTGATGACTAGCCAGCTATAAAGATGCCATCCTCTGTTGTGGTTGGTAGAACCAGCAGAAGCAGCAGACTTAACAACCAATCAGATGAATCCTAAGATGTGTGTCTCCAACGTTAATACTAAAACCGTGAACAACATTTTTTTTGGCTTTTCTCTCTTGAAGAATTGAAAATTAAGAACGGGTTTTTGTGTTCTCTCAAGAAAAATAAAACTTCAACAAAAGCTGCACGGGACCTGATAGAGCTGTTCAAAATATTCTTCTTTGTAGCTTTGTTGTAGTATTGTGTCTTATGTGTAACATTGTAAAATGAGTTCCTCTTGCATAAATGAATCTTGATTATTTCTAGTTGTATTGCTTTAGTGTAATGTCATTGTTAGAGTTAGTTTTGGAGTATGTTGAAAAGTCTACATCACTAAAAAGCAGTTGTGTAGTGGGCCATAGTGATATTGCTTAGGCTCAAGTCTTGTAATAGAAGTGTTGCAAGCAAAGGGGTGAAGAGAGTTAGTAATTAGGTACAATAGGTTGTAATAATTTACTTTTCTCTTGCACCTTAGTTAAGATTGATAGTTAAATCTTGAGGGTCAGATTGTGATTTTTTCTCCCTTGAGCAAGGAGGTTTTCCACATAAAATAGTGTGCAATACTCTTACCTTCCGGTTTGTCTTACTATTTATAATCTGTCAAAGGACCAGGTCCTTTGGCATAATGATGGACTCGTGCAAAACTATCAATTAGTATCAGAGCAAATGTTTTTTATATGGTTAACACTGAGAGAAGATCCTCTGAACTGAAAGATGGTTGCTCCACCTAATCTTGAAAAGGGAATATCTGTTACTAGGCCATCTAGATTTAATGGTCAATTTTATGGGTGGTGAAAGACTGGCATGCACGACTTTCTCATGGCAGAGGATAGTGAACTATGAAATGTTGTTCTGGATGGACCATACGTTCCTATAAGAGAGGTCAAAGAAGGAGAAGTTACTCGAGTTATACCCAAAACTCGAAAGGAATATGATAAAACTGACAAAAAGAAGATAGAAAAGAACTACAAAGCAAAAAAAACTGTTGGTCTGTGGAATAGGACCTGATGAATATAACTGGACTTCTGCATGTGAATTTGCCAAGGAAATATGGGATTGCCTAAGTACTGCTCACGAAGGAACTACTCAAGTGAAGGAGTCAAAATTTGACATGCTAACTACTCAATATGAAAACTTCACTATGAGGGAAGGGGAGACTATTCAGGAAATGCATACCAGGTTCACCTCTATCACTAATGAACTTCGGCATTTAGGTGAACCCATCTATCCCAGCAAATAGGTCAGGAAAATTCTCAAGATTCTTTCTAAGTCCTGGGAAAGCAAAGTAGATGCCATCACAGAAGCAAATAATTTGAAGATTCATACTATGGATGAATTAATTAGAAATCTTCAAACTCATGAGTTAAATAAGCAGTAAGACTACTCTAAGAAAGACATGAAGAAGGACAAATCTTTAGATCTTAATGTAACTCCGGGTGAAGATTATAAAGAAGATCAAGATATGGCATACTTAACCAAAAGATTTCACAAAATTATGAGAAAGCATGGAGGGTTCATGAAAAAGGGTAACATAAGCAGAGCTGCAAATGACACTAACCTATGTCATGGATGTGGAAAACCAAGACATTTCATTAGAGATTGTCTCATGCAGAAAAGAGAATACAGAAACTATGGCAAGACTGGAGGCGATAGAGACAAACGAAGGGACCAGGTTTCGGACAAATTAAAAAGAAGAGCTGCAGCTGACTATGTAGTGAAGTTGCTGTCTGGGGAAACTCTTCAAGTGACTCAGAGGAATCTGATCACCAAGAAGATACCTCTATGCTGGGTGTGAATGATGATGATGATGATGATATTTTTAACTCTATGTTTGCCTTTATGGCAAAGTCTGATGATGAAGAAGACGAAGAGGTAACCTTTCTTCACCTTAAGGAAAATATCAATGCCTACTCCTTTAGGAAACTCAAGAAACTGGCTTGTGTATTGATTGATTCATTATGTGAATTAACTTCTGAAAAGGATTTCCTGAATAATAGCATTGATATTTTTCAAGATGAAAAACTGGTTTGGTCATCCAAATGTCTGAATTAGAAGAAAAAATTATGTTGTTGGAAGCTGAGAATAATAGTGTCAAGAAAATGCTAGAATGTAGTCCTAAAATAGATGTCAAGATGAAGGGTAAGGCTAATAGAGTTGAGCTGAATTTGAAGAAAGACTTAAAAACTCTGAATTAAAATTAGTCATGGCCCTAAAAAGAAATATCCAACTAGAGAAGGACCTGGTTCGGGTTATGGAAGAGTTAAGTAAATCTCTCAAGTGGACTACATCGTCCAAAATATAGAAAATCTGACAAATCAAGGATACAATGGTAGAAAGGGTATAGGATGGAAAATGATAAAGCCTCCTTTCAATCCACATAGCAAGTATGTGTCTGTATCTGATAACTTTTTATGCATTCATTATTGCAGAAATGGTCATCTAAAAGGGGACTGTGATCTTGGAAAAGGTCTGAGGAAAATTTCTCAAATTATTTCTTGCATAAAGACAGTCAAAAGAAGGCACCTGGTCCAAACAAGATGATGAGAAAGATGATGCTGCCTTACTGGACTAGGAAAGCCTTGATTACACCACTTTCTGCATACTAGGAGCTTAAACTTAGATGGGTTCCCTAACCTAATCAATAACTTTTGTGTAGGAAAGGTCCAGAGAAAACAATTAGTGCTGCTTTATAGATAATGATTGCTCGAAGCACATGACTGGAAGGACTGAAAATTTCCTCTCTCTAAAGGCTATTCAAGGTGAAATTGTCTCTTTTGAAAATGGAAAAAAAGGTTATATTCTTGGCATTGGAAGAATTCGAAAGTCACTGGAGCATTCAATTAAAGATGTGTACTACCTAAATTGGTTGAAGTACAGCATACTCAGCATATCTCAAATTTGTCATAAAGGAAATGAAGTCAGATTCTTTTCTGAGAAATGCATTGTCATAAATTTGTCATCGCAGAAAATAATCTTGACTACAAAATAGTGTAAGAACATGTATATAGCTGATTTGAACTCTACTCAAGAAGATAATTTAACATGTCTCAGAGTTCAAGATGAAAGTACAGAATTATAGAATAGGAGGCTGGGGTATGTTAGTTCATCCTTGCTGAATAAAACTTGTAACCAGGGACCTAGTTCAAGGACTTGCAAAGGTGAACTTTACTAACAACGGAGTTTGTGATGCGTGTGTCAAAGGGAAGAAAACCAGAACTGTCACGCCCCGAGAGGGTACCCTAGGTGCGACCGGCACTCGAAAGTCATTTCTGGCCTTCAAGCGAACCACCTGGTCCAGACACACTTTCATTCAATCACATTCACTCAGTGGGGGACTCAATCATAAGCACACTATTCATATTATAAGGGCCGAAGGCCAAACACTATCAACTCATCAAAACAAGTATAATAAAAGCTATTCAATATAACAGTCCAACCTTCCCACACACTGGTTTATGAAGCCTCTATAACCATCTAGGAGGTGCCAATGACAAGTCCATGGCTACCAACAAGCAAGATAAAGAAAGCAAACAAAATGGTAAAACAAGTCTGGCATCCTCCGGAAACTAGGAGGGCTCACCAAGTAACTGGATATGTGTGGATCTTCAACAGTGCGCCGGTTGATGATCTATAGTACCTGTCTCTGCATCATGAAACGATACAGGCCAAATAACGTCAGTACATAGAATGTACGAGTATTGTAAATGGCCGAATGAAATAACATCAGAAGGAACCAATTCAACTCGAGAATATTAACTCAGAAGGAAACACAACTCAACAACGCCCTAAGTCTAAGAAAGAATATAGTTTAGACGGGACCAAATCATATACAAATCAACTCAATCCGACTTGGAGTACTACCAAGACCTATGTGGGAGTTTCTCTTATCCGATAACCATCACTTATGAGCCAGTGAAAGTACAACAAACCGACGTTGTTGCCGCGTTCGTTCATACTTTGCCAGGGTATGAATGAATCAACCAATCATGGATCTAATCCAACCTAGTCCTATAATGTCAGGACAATAATTTTGGGGAAGCTTCCGACTTTAACGGTTCAATCCCCTCTTACGTTTGGCAACGTAGTTATTGGATTCGAGTATGGACTGTACTCTTGCCCAATTCGGTGCTCGATACTCCTACCAAGACTCAATACTCATAAAACTCCATCCAATCAACTCAATCAAATCATATCGACAAGTCTTATTACAACCTTGTCAACTCATAAACTCTATCACAATCAAACCTCTCCCAATCATAAAATCCGATCGATCTCAATCATATTTTTCAAGAGTAGATTAAATATGTATTTATAACAACATACAAATCTATCCAATCGTTCCTCTATTCATTTAACAAATCTTTTGGGACTCACCACAACTCCAAGGTTTTAAATCAACAATTCAAGATAAACAACATATTTAAGAAAATTAGCATTTTTGTCATAATTCACATAGTTAAGAAAAATCAATAAAGCATGTTTAACAACTCATCTTCATCGACTCATGCTAACAAGAAGATTTTAGAAATTTCTTAGCTCAACAACATCAACACAACAAGAATCATATTAATGGATAACAATGCTCCTTTGGACATAGGCTTATCAAGAAACTCCATTCTTATGAACATTTAACCTCAAAGAAAGTGTAGGGCACATGGGTGGACTCAAATCATGTTTTGAGTAGCCTTACATACCTTAGAATAGATTCTTGAAGAAACCTTGTTGTTGGGTCTTCAATGGAAACTTGGAGTCTTGAAGCTCTTGGAACAATTCCTTGTTGGAAATAGAGGAGAAGAAGAAAAAGAAGAAGAAGAAGAAGAGAGAGGGATTTCTAGGGCTTTTTAGAAAGAAAGGAAGAGGCTGAAAATGGTCCCAAAATGCCCAAGGCTCGAGTATATATAATTTAGGACAATTCCCAAATTGCCTTTTCTCCAAAATTTTGAAAAATAGGCTGAAAACGCTCCTAGCGCGATAGTGGCGCATCATGTTATTGCGGCGCCAGGTCGATTAGGCCTAAAACCAGCACATCTGTTAGTGACATGCTGTGCCAAGGACCAAACTACTGAGGCATGTTCTTAGAGTGATAGTGGTGCGTCGCCCCCTTACAGCGCCAAGGACATATTTTCTGGGTTCTGGCAAATAGGCTTGAAAACCCTGCACATCTCGTAGTGGCGCGCCGCGCTAGGGACCAAACTACTGAGGCGTATTCCTAGCGCGATAGTGGCGCATCGCGCCACTGCGGCGCCAAGCCCAGATTCCCAGTAATTGCAACCCAGGCCTAAAATTCCTGTCGAGGTAGTTCGTCTTAGGATCGTCATATCTTTTGACTCCGAACTCCAAAAATTACATTCTTGGTGGTGTTGGAAAGAAGACTCAATGACCTCTTATTTAATTAGTCGTGGGACATCCAGATTGTCATCTTTCAAAAGGTAGGGTCGTTAGAAGTCGATCCTTTATACGAACTCATCCTAAAACTTAGTCACGATGAATCTTTTGGACTTAGCTTGGTCCTAGGGGTCCTTTGTAACCCCACATCACCTCTAACACTGCTTAATTTCCCAAGGACGCATCTTAACTCATCCATATACTTCATAATACTCGAGTTCGACCCTACCCGTACACAAGAAGGGTCCGAATCTTAGAGAAAATTTTTGAGGGGTGTTACAAGAACTTCTTTCAAAATAAAGAAATTGGTAAGCACCACCAGACCTCTTGAACTCATTCACATGGATTTGTGTGGACCGGTCAAGATACAAAGTCGAGGAAGGAAAAAGTAATTTTTTGTCATTGTTGATGATTTCACCAAGTTCACTGGACAATGTTCTTAAAATCAAGAATGAGACGGCTGATTTGTTGATAACTTTTGCAAAAATGATCCAAACCAAGCTGAACTACAGAATAGTAAGGATCAGGTCAGATCATGGAACAGAGTTTGAAAATGCTAGGGTTGAAAGCTTTTGTGCAGAACAGAGAATACATCATAGTTTCTTAGCTCCTAGAACTCCACAACAAAATGGGGTCGTTGAAAGAAAGAACAGAACCCTAGTTGACATTGGAAGAACTATGTTGATAGACTCTGAACTGCCAAAGAATTTCTGGACTGAGGTAGTGAACACAACTTGCTATGTAATTAATTGATGCATGATCAGGTCGATACTCAACAAAACTCCATATGAATTGCTGAACAACGAAAGGCCTGAGCTGAGTTATCTTAGAGCCTTTGGGTGCAAGTTCTTTGTGTTGAATAATGGGAATGATGATCTGGGTAAATTTGACCCCAAGAACAATGAAGAGATATTTGTTGTATACTCCTCTTCCAGCAAAGCCTATAGAGTGTACAACAAGAGAAAACTATGCATTGAAGAAAGTGTCCATGTTATTTTTGACAAATCTAGCAAAATAGACAATCTCAAAAATAAACATGATTCTGAGATTGAAGAGCTTCTTCAGATTCAAAGAGACAATGTTGTTGCAAGTGATGAAGCTCAAGCTATTGAGATTGAAAATGATGATGAAACAAATGAAGACAAGGAACTAGAGAAGGTACCTGGTTCAACTCAAGGAGAAGAAGAACCAGTTCAGCCTATTGACAACGTGGCTAACAGTCAAGCTCAATCTGAAGAGACTTTTTCTGATGATGAAGGGACGAATACTTCTACTGATCAACAACCATGAAATCATCCATGGTGGAAGCATCAATCTTTCTATCCCTTGGATAATCTTGTCTCACCATTGGATTCTGGAATGTATACCAGGTTTTAGACTAGAAATCTAATGACATTTTCAGCAGTTTTGTCTATCATTGAGCCTAAAAATGTGAAGAAAGCACTGAAGGATACGGATTGGGTAAACTCTATACAAGAATAGCTTCATCAATTTGAGAGAAGAAAAGTATGGCACCTGGTTCCTCGTCCCTCTGACAGAACCATTATAGGAACCAGATAGGTGTACCATAATAAGATAGATTAAAATAGAGTAATAACCAGGAACAAATCAAGGTTGGTAGTTTAGGGATACAATCAAGAATAAAGGATCAATTACGATGACATATTTTCTCTCATTGCTAGGATGGAAACAATTAGAATTTTAATTGCATTTCTCATGTTTATAGAATTCAAGTTGTTTCAAATGGATGTCAAGAGTGCATTTTTGAATGGATACTTGAAAGAAGAAGTGTATGACAAACAATCTTCTGGTTTCGAAGATATTGATCAGCCAAATCACGTGCTCAAGCTTGACAAAGCACTCTATTGTCTGAAATAGGGCCCCAGGGCCTAGTATGAGAGATTGTCAAAATTTCTACTTGATAACGGATTTAAGAGAGGGAAGATCGATAACACACTCTTCTTGAAGGCAAGCGGAAGAGAATTGCTCATTGTTCAAATTTATGTAGATGACATAATATTTGGAGCCAATTTAAGTTCCTTATGCAAGGACTTTACTACCCTTATGTCAGTGAATTTGAGAGGAGAATGATGGGTGAATTAACATTCTTTTTGGAATTGCAAATAAGGCAATCATCACATGGTACCTTTATTTGCCAAGAGAAGTACATCAAGGATCTCCTGAAGAGGTTCCACATGAAAAAATCAAGGCCAATTAATACTCTTATGGGAACCAATTCAAAACTTAATGCTGATGAACCTAGTCCTACAGTTAATGAAACCATGTACAGAGGAATTATTGGGTCTCCATTATATCTGAATAACGAGTAGACCTGATATTGTGTTTAGCGTGAGAATATGTGCAAAGTTTCAGGCATGTCCAAAAGAATCCCATCTGAAGGTTGTAAAAAGGATTCTAAGGCACTTAAAAGGAACTGAGGACCTGGCCCTATACTATCCGGCTGGAGACTCATTCAATCTGGATGATATGTTGATACTGATTATGCAGGGTACCTGGTTGATAGGAAAAATACCTCAAGAATGGCTCACTTTCTGGGATCCTCCTTGATCTCTTGGGGAACCAAGAAACAAAACTCAGTTGCTCTATCAACTGCAGAGGCTGAGTATGTTGCAGTTGCCTCTTGCTGAAATCAATTGTTGTGGATCAAACAACAGTTGGAGGATTTTGGAGTACTCATTGATACTTTTTCATTGATGTATGACAATACAAGTGCTCTTAAAATGGCCAAGAACCCGGTCCAACACAAGAGAATAAAGCATATTGATGTGATACATCATTTTCTGAGAGATAATGTCGAGAAAGGAAATATATGTGTGAAGTTTTGCAAGACTGGGGATCAGATTGCTGACATCTTCACAAAGGCGTTCAGCAGGGACCAGTTTGAAAAGAATCTCTTAAAGCTTGGAATGATCAAACCAAACTGAACAACTAAGTGATTCATTCACTCCCTCTTATTGACTAGATTCAGGACACAGGTATCCTTACTCCTACTATATACATGAGGTCTAAATTCAGTTTTATGCCTGTGCTGGTATACACCCATGGTCGATCAAATAAATGGAAGGAAATGGCAGGATAGATCTAAACAATTGACATTCAAACTTGAGAGAGACCAGGTCCCTACTCAAAGGTTAGCATTCTATATATTGATTTTGAACTACTTTCTAGAATATTCTAAAACTGCCACGTGTCAAGCACCCCTAATCTGATTCGTTGTCTTTTCAAGTTGAACACTTAAGTGAAACTACCATAGGGACCAGACACCTCTCTTTACTCTCATTATAACCCCTGCCAAATTCAAATTCTTGCCCATTCTCCTTCAAATCTCTCTCTCTCTTCCTCAAATCAAACTCATCAAGTTCTCTCAAAAATAATATAATCTTCTTTTTATCTTTTTGTTTCTTCTCTCTAAGCATGTCTGGTGATCCACCCCCCTTAGAAACCCCCCTTAATGTCTGAACTTGAGACTCACTCTCAAACTCTGATGAGTGAACCCATGCTGAAAACTGAAATTGCTCACTTTTCGAGGTAAATTCCGATCACCTTTTGCATATATACATCTCCTCCATCCTCTCTTCTACATGAAAGTACTCTCATTTGTTCTCCAACTCTTATGATCTTTAAATCTCAAGAGTTGTTGCCCCAGAGTTTCGTTCACTCTGTGGCCAAGACTAGTCTTCATTACCCTGAGAATGAGCCTCCAGTTGATAATACTTCCTCATCTCAACCTGGTCTAGTATCCTCAAATATGTCTGAATGCCATTTTGATGGAGATTTACCTGATGAATGCACCGCTGGGTCAAACATACTAGCGTAGGGGAGGAATGGGTTGTCCAAAGTCTGGCTTAGATGGGAGTATATGGAATCAAACCACCTTTCTCTGATGAGAAAGAAAAATCACCAAATGCTCCCGTTGTAGGATTGGAGCCCATCTTTGACTAGACCCCAATGCAAGAGTTACCTAGGGCATCAATTGGCGAAGAAGACAAGGATGAAGATAAGATGCCTCTTATGACTAGGTTTACAAGGACAACTCAGCACAAAGAAATAATGGCAGATAAAGGGAGTCCAACTGATCAAGAAACTGTTGTGAGTTATCAATTGGGTTGAGAAAATAAGGTTCCAGAAAAAAGTGTAGTCCCTAAAGAATTCATGGAGATGTCTAAGAAAGGGAAGGAAGCCATTTTGAGCCTCTTTGGAAAGCTACTCGAAGCACTCAAAAGAAGTTACTTAGTGATGCAATTAAGGCAAGCAAATCAAAGACCATGCAGAGAAGGGAACTCGCATCGAGCGATGACTGACAAAGACATTGTTCCAAATAATCAAGTAATTGATATGTCTAAAGTTGCTAAGGATAGTTATATCATTTTTGATGACTGATTGCTGCATCAAAGAAGAGGAGACGTGAAGTTTCAGTTACTGTGTCCAAAGAGGGGGCAAAAGAAATGCAAAGAAACTACTAAGGAAAAGAAGCCTATCATTATGGAGGCATATGCTCCTGAGAAGGGATCAGGTCATCCCAACAAAAGGCAAAAAGTGGATAATCTTTTGAGCATGGCTGAGAGAATCAAAATTTTGCGCACTCAGAAGGTTTTGAGTGGTAGAGTTTTTGATCCAGAAGTTTGTAATCATCCAGGAATGAGGGACCTGGTCGATGCAGTTGAGATTCAAGGGTGGACATCTTTATTTGAGAGGCTTGTTCCCACTCTTCATGAAAATGAGGTACATGAGTTCTACTGTAGTATAGACTTTGCCGATGATGGAGTCTCAACACAATAGTGGGTGGCATCATGTTCCACCTTTCTGAAGAAATTTTGGGGAACATTCTTAGAGTTCCAAGGGAGGGGGTTGCCTTAGTGGATAAAATGGTTCCCTCACATGACTTTATCCTTGAAGCTGGTAAGTTACCAAGTTTGTGTGCAAGTGTCCCTAAAGAGTTTTTGAAAGGCCAATATCAACTCTACTTTGAGTTTGTGAACAAGGTTCTTCTGCCTAGATCAGAAAGGAGGACTGTTGCATCTTTAGTTGACTTGTTTCTGATGGAAACACTTAGCAAATTTGAACCTATTAACCTTCCTGCCATTATGCTGGAGCATAATCATAAAACAATGACGGTGAAAGATGGGAAACATGGGTTGTGTTATGTGTATTTGCTCAACCTGGTCTTCCAGCTTCTTGGAGTTGATATGGGCAAGGGTGTTAAGGGCACTATTAAGCAAGCGTTCTCCCAATCCACCCTTCTTGAGTGTGAATATGTTGAAGGTCGAACCGACAACAAGGCAAAGTCTCAGATGTCTGATCTCCTGGAGCAGCAGGAAAAATTGAAGTTGTAATTGGAAGAAATGACAGTGACCCTGGAAAGACGAGATACTGAGATTTCATGTCTCAATGCCCATTTATTTCTCGCTCAGACAGAGGGACCTGATTCAAGTGAAATTACTGAGTTGAAAGTTTAAAATACAAATCTTACTGCTGAAATTAAAACTCTAACTCAACAGTTACTTCAGGCTCATGTTGACAGCAATACTCATACTCCCAAATCCTCCTCCTCATAATTCCTCAGTTTAGCCCCTTGTTATTCTCTCCTCCGTTAGCAGTTTATGTGTTAATATTTTGTAGTTCTTCTTCAGTATAATGTAATATTGTCCTTTTTTAATATGACTATGTTGGTTATTTATTCTACTGCCTGCTTGTTGTGTTTATGATGATTTTACTCATGTTCAATGTTGCCCCAGTGGCCATGAATTTACCTGCCTGTATACTGTATTAGTTTGGTTTACTATATTTCTTTTTTATATGCCAAAAGGGGGAAGGGTGTAATTCATCTTGGGATGAGAAGTTTTTGCTAGGACGATCTGGTTGGAATAGAAGCAGGGGGGAAAAAACGCATGGGGAACTATGAATATTTTAGCTAACATTGTTGGAATAACACATAATGTTGATAGGGGGAACATTTGTTGACTTACATAGTTTGTCATCATCAAAAAGAGGGGAAATGTTATTTAGTTTTGATGATCAACAAACTATGGAACCTGATACACGGATCTGGTCCCATGAGTAAATCAAGTTGCAGACTAGCTAGTTGTAGAGCTGTCATCCTCTGTTGTGGTTGGTAGAACATGCAGATGCAGCAGACCTAACAGCCAATCAGATGAATCATAGGATGTGTGTCTCTAACGTTAATACTAAAACCGTGGACAACAAAGTTTTTTGGGTTTTCTCTCTTGAAGAATTGACAATTAAGAATGGGATTTTGTGTTCTCTCAAGAAAAAAATTCAACAAAAGTTGCACGGGACCTGATAGAGCTGTTCAAGATGATATTCTTTTTTGTAGCTTTGTTGTAATGTTGAGTCTTATGTGTAACATTATAAAATCAGTTCCTATTGCATAAAGGAATCAAGCTCTCAAGAAAAAAAAATTCAACAAAAGTTGCACGGGACCTGATAGAGTTGTTCAAGATATTCTTCTTTGTAGCTTTGTTGTAGTGTTGAGTCTTATGTTTGACATTGTAAAATCAGTTTCTATTGCATAAAGGAATCTTAATTATTTCTAGTTGTATTGCTTTATTGTAACTTCATTGCTAGAGTTAGTTTTGGAATGTGTTGGAAAGTCTACATTACCGAGAAGCAGTTCTATAGTGGGCAATAGTGATATTGCTTAGACTCAAGTCTTGTAATAGCAGTGTTACAAGCAAAGGGGTGAAGAGGGTTAGTAACTAGGTACAATATGTTGTAATAGTTTACTTTGCTCTTGCACCTTAGTGAAGATTGACAGTTAAATCTTGAGGGTCAGGTCCTAGTTTTTCCTCTCTTGAGCAAAGAGGTTTTCCACGTAAAATAGTGTGCAATACTCTTACCTTCCAGTTTGTCTTACTGTTTATACTATCACTATCTAATATATACTGAAAGACATGGGCTTTGAAAGGAAGCAGACAGTTAGATTCTCAGTGTTGATAAATTAAAGTACATGAATCACATACCAGAACTTAGCTCTATTATCTGCCGGAACATAGTATAATGTTTCAGCTGGTACACCACATTCTCCGCCCGAGTCTAGACCGTTGAATAATGATCCACTGTTCTCCCAAGTTCTCTCATGATTACCACTGCAAAACAAATTCTGTTAGCAGATATATATATATATGTGATGCACTATCAGTATCAAATATGTAAAAGCAAGCAATCTTGATGATGAACAGACCTTGCAATCATGAAAGGTACTCTCGATGTTATTGGCTCTACTTGCACTGTAAATTGATCCCATTGTGAGATATATCCGTTTGCATAGGGGAGATCTCCAATAAGGAAAACCGCGTCAATGTTATCAAGGTCCTCATAAGGGTGTCAGTTGTCATAAGTGATCCAGGCTAATAATTAGCATATTCATTTGAACCATCGCATTCTTGCTGAAACAACAAACAAACAGAATTAAGAGAGATCATGTCATGAATTCTGAAACAAACCCGATTTCCAACACAAGAACTGGTATATATTATAATCACTGAATACAAGTTATAACATAGAATACGCACAACAAAGTAATAAGACATCAACTAAGGAGAGATTAACAGAGAAAGAAGTAACCAGAAGAGGATGAGATAGAAGACCATAGAAGGGAGATGAGAGATATCAGAAAGCCAAAGCTTTGACATAATATTGTACTCGACCCAATAGTTACAACTGAATCAGTCTCATGCACCATTTTTAGTCCATAGGCCCTTACGGAGTTAGCTTGGTTCACAACAAATTCTGTGGACACAAAGCATTTGTATTGTGGTGAAGAGCAGATAACATTAGTTGATTACCTTCCCCATGTCTCCAAATATCACAACGCATTGTAGTGACTCTTGCCCCGGAAAAGGAGGAGACTTAAACGAATATTTCTTGCTCCAAACAATTGAACCATTGTTTAATATGTGACCCAATTTGTATGGGTACCTGAAATTTCACAAAATAAGAGCTCAAAACACGGTGTGGCATGTCAAAGATATTTGGCCACTAGAAAAACTTACAACATGTTTGGCCACATGTCTTTGAGGAAACTTGTGTGTATGAATACAGGATCGCGCCATCCCACAGTTCTTGCAGGTGTTCTTACAAACGCGTTCATAACATTATTCAGTATGTAAATGCATAAAGAATGCAAAAAATTATTGTCTTTTTCTCCTATCGTTCAATCTTGGAAGATACGCCTACACCAACAGAATATCCTCATACTACACATGCTATTCCGATGAAATGTGAGTGTCCCTGCTGGGGAACGCTTTTGCTCTTGGCCCTTCCAACCCCATTCGACTAATGGAACAGCCTCGTCTATGTTGTAACCACTAGTCCAAGTAACCGTCATCTAGGAGAAAAACTTAACAATTTAACAATGTTTCTAAATTGAAGGATCATAGATGCATATAGCAAAAGAAAAACTTACAATATCCCATGACTTCCCAAGAGCAAGACGCAGATAAAGAGGTGCTTTTGGATTGGAATATGCAACGTTATTTGAGACGGATATCAACTGAGGCTGTAACATACAATGAATCTATAAGTCCATATACAAGTATCATCAGAGTTCCTTCTAAAACATAGGGAAAACAGAAACCATAATGATCATTGGCATGAAGTAAAATATCCTACAATACTCAAAACTTGCACCAAATTGGAGAAGCTGAAGTTATTTATATAAACAATTACCGTTTGAATCATTGCAATATCCATTAATTTTTATAGCTTGTTTACCAAGACTTTGGATTAACTGGTAAAGTTGCTACCATATGTGACCAAGAGGTCACTGGTTCAAGTCGTGGAAATAGCCT
This sequence comes from Solanum dulcamara, assembly GCF_947179165.1. Classification (NCBI taxonomy): domain Eukaryota; kingdom Viridiplantae; phylum Streptophyta; class Magnoliopsida; order Solanales; family Solanaceae; genus Solanum; species Solanum dulcamara. Next base: position 69,746,373 of record NC_077242.1, read on the forward strand.
CTTGCAGAGATGTAGAGTAAGACTGCATACAATAAACCCTTGTAATTCGGCCCTTTCCTGGACCCAAGGGCGAAGCCAACATGAAGTCAGGGGGTTCATCCGAACCTCCTTCGGTAGAAAATTATATTATTTATACGTGGTTAAATATTATATTGTTTTTTATGTATATATAGTAGATGTCGAACTCCGTTCGACTAGTTCATGTACTTACTTGTTCAGATTTTGAGCCCCTATGTGGAACTTCTGGCTCCGCCACTTTCCGAATTCAGCACGTAGCGGGAGCTTTAATGCACCGGGTGACCTTTTTGTTTTTGCTTACCAAGATTCTAGAAAGCCAAAAGTACTTATTTTAGAAAGTTGAGGTGTTTGGGCAAGCTCATAGGAAAAAAGTGCTTATTATAATTATATATAACGTGCTTTTCACTTTTATTTTATTTAGTATGATGATGATATGAGCTTAAACGAAGAAATGATGATTCATATAATTGTCTCAACTTATTAATTGGGACCAAGGCCTAGCTAAAATTGTCTCTCGGAAGACGATAAAAGTAACTTTTTTCAAAAAGTACTTTTCGAACCTTGGTCTAACACAAACTATTAGGGCAGCCCGGTGCACTAAAGCTCCCGCTATGCGCGGGGTCCGGGGAAGGGCCTGACCACAAGGGTCTATTGTACGCAGCCTTGCCTTGCATTTCTGCTAGAGGCTGTTTCCAAAGCTTGAACCCGTGACCTCCTGGTCACATGGCAGCAACTTTACCAGTTACTCCAAGGCTCCCCTTCCAAACTATTACTATATAAAAATTATGTTTCGAAAAATCACTTATGACAAAGTTTAGTGGAAATAGAGTACTCTACTCTCTATCGCCCCTTCTCCAAACCCTATATGAATGCGGATTTTTTTTTAATTTAAAAAAAAAACAGAATTTGCAGAGCATGGAAATATACTTACATTTGACAAACCTCCAGAGAATAAAGCAAATGAGAAATCCCCACGCTGGTTAATTAGCTGGAATTTTAGTGAAGTTTTCCCAGTCTTTGTGTAATTAGCATTTTTGTAATTTGCATATTTGAACTGTAAAAAGAAAAAACGAAAATCAAATAGTCCTGCATCAACATATTCACCCTATATATCATAATCACAAATTTCACATAAAATATCCCTCCAAAAAAGCAAAACAAATAATAGTGTTTATCTGAATTAGTCGGACTAATATATCTTGGACGATTAGGCCACCGTTTATATTTCTATAAGTTGTGCAAACATAAACGATATAACGTTAAATTTGGGTCTAATATTTTCTCAAATATTACTCTATTATCTAAATATTTACGTATAGAACTTACCAAAAATTTAGATTTTGGTCGAATATTTTCTCATGAAATTTTGAATTTGTTCAAAAAAGATATTTTTTTTACTTTAAAATATAGTATAGATTTTTTAGCAAAACAATTTAACTACTAAATATATAAGTAATAGTACTTCTATATGTTTCAAAATCACAATCTATGAAATTAAGATCCCCTATCAATGTTGTTGTTTTTATTTCTTTGAGTAGAGTAAGTAGATTCAGAAAGAGCGTAATCTCAAGTAATGTACTTGTTCAATTGAACTCACAAAATCCGCCGCGTTCGTAGAAAAGAAGATAATGAATAATAATTACCATAGAGCCAAGAAGTATAGGTCCTTCAATATGAATGGAGGCAGATTTAGTTAGTGCAAGAACAGTCTTGTGGATTTGAATTCCAGATAATGGTTGTTCCATCTGTTCAATGTGTTATTGTTTACCCAAATGAGTTGAAATAGCATTATTGATCATTAAACTCAACCCAACACCTAAAACCCAAAGTATTTGTTTCCTCATTTTTCTCTCTTAGCTTTCCTTTCTTTTGTTGTGGAATATAATTCTCATTCTTTGCATTTTATAGACATACAAGAAAGAGAGGGAGCGTTGGAGTTTATACATTGTGTCATGAGATCAGCCATGTTCACATTATTCTTATCCCCAAAAAGGTCTTTTTATATGTTGTTCAAAATGTGGCCTTTTCTTCTCATGATTATATTTTAGGCTCATCCTTTTCTTCTTCCCCTACTTTTGCCTCGTTCTTGTCTCTACTTCTTTGATTGTCTGTTTTCAATTTTTAGGATATTTATTTTCATTCAGGAACTTTTAGCTGTGTGTATGACTCTTTGTTCTCCATACAATTTTTTCAATCCTGAATTACTATTTGTTCTCGAACAAATTACTTTAGTGGTATGTATGTATGTATGACTCCTTGTTCTCATTCTTTTCCTTGAAACTTTTTCGAACATGTATAATTTTTAACATTCTCATTATAATAAGAATGCAAGACCAGATGTGTTTTGAAGGAATATTTTATTTTCTTGACTGTAGATTGAGTACAATAGTATTTTTGTCACGCCCCGGGAGGGTACCCTAGACGTGACCGGCACTCGAAGACCATTGCTGGTCCCCAAACGAACCACTTGATCCAATCACACATCCATTCATTCAATCAATTAGCGGAAGGCTTAAAATAAAGAAATAATTAGGTGGACAATCCCAATCAACAATCTAACTCGAGAAAGAAAGTCCATGGGCCAACAAATTAATCTCCAATCTATGTCATTAAATAATTTGACAAGAATAATTCAAGGAATTAAAATACTCAATCGACCCATCACTATCTAGTCTATGAAGCCTTTATCACTACTATCTAATTGGTGCCAATGACAGGTTCATGGCTACCTCAAATCAGAATGAAAAAGACTAAACTCAACGCAAGAATAACATAAGCGGTGTCCTCCGAATGTAGGGGAGGACTCATGTCACGACCCAACTAGGGCCGCGACGAGTACCCGAGGGTGTTATTCCGAGCACCTACTAGACGTATCCTATTCTTACTACTGAGTGGGCCGAATGAGAGATACCATTGTTAATAGCATAATTATAACCATGCGTCAACAGACTTTGCTAACATATTACACAGCAACGAACAAAGTTGCAAAACATCTAGCTGTACATATCTGTCTACGAGCCTCTAAACAAGATACATGTGACCACAAGGAGGGCCGGTTTCTGCCGTGCCCAAATATATACACAAAAGTAGTACCGATAAAATGAAGCTCCGAAACAACTGGAGCGCTCTTGGTGTACTGCTAGTGGAGCTCCTAAGGACCGAACTCGTCCGCCTGCCTACCTGCATGGCATGAAACGCAGCGTCCACAAAAAGGGACGTCAGTACGTGTAATGTACCGAGTATGTAAGGTATGAAAATCAGCATAATAACGAACATAAGGTATGAACAACCGTATCATAGAATCATAGAACATAAAGTGAGATAAGAGAGTAACTTGTACATATGAGTGCCTTTTAGGACGGATGCCATGCATGCTTGTCTTTTCCTTTAAAAACATTTCTTTTTCATATACATAGAAAATAGAACATGTCATATCGCCCACATATGTCCCGCGTCCGGGATGGAAATTACTCCAACTGATCAGGTGGGAATGCGTCTATAGCGCCACATATACACCTCCCCATATCCCCCATATACATATACATATACATATAGACAGCATGTACGAGAGCCCAACAAAAGTCGCATATTTATCGGAGTGACGGAAGGTCGGTAACCTCCAATTATATTATGGATTAATCATGGTCGCTTTGTCTCACCTTGAAGGAACAATTGTTATAAGATGAGACTATTATTTAAAAATCAAGACGAGAGTAATATCGAGAACCCTTTAGACATGAATCCGTTCTTATCACAACCATTATAACATATTCTCATTCTCGACGTCATCAATGTCATTGTAAAACATATCTATCGTTACTATCATAAAAGCTTGTAATACTGTAAACCTTTGTCTTGGAAAGCTATAGACATTTTGGAAAACATTGACGGGTTATAGAAAAAGTAGTCATTCCTTGGGACCATTGACACCTAACTTTTGAAAACAAAGAAAATATGGAAGCACTTATGAAACCATAGCATCGGGATCATGCCTTGAAAGAAAAGGGTAAGCCTTACATACCTTGTCCGCTTCCTTAGTCAATCCCACTTAACTCTTGGCCTTCCCAAAATCTGTAACAAGATTAATGAATGGCAACATTATCTATAGGTATCCAAGAACCTCATTCTAAACTAACATTTTGTCTACCGAAATTTCGACAGCACTTCCCCTGTAAATACACCATCCCCGAGAATCTAACTCGGCCAATTTTATCAACAACAATCCGAAATTTCAACTCAGTCAATTTACCAACAACCATACCAAATCAATATACTACTTTCTCCAAGACCTTCCAATTCCAATAAGAACAATAACAATCTAATCCCTTCTTTCAAATTCAATTACCACAACCCAATAATTTACACACTAACCACATCATACTAACAATATTAGCTTCCATATATGCAAGAACATTATATTAAATTTACAAAATTCTAAAACAAGTCTCCAACTACTACAACTTTATAAGGATCCTTAAGGTTTTATTAGCAACATAGAATCCATAACAACAACTAAAATACTAAATAGAATCAATTCACCATAACTTGTCAAACCACCCCCATATTTTTCCACACAACTACATGCATATTTTTATGAATTTTCATCCATTTCTTCACTCTACAACATATACCAACCATCCATAACATATAAAGAAGATTGAAACCTTACCTTTCCCACTTAGTTCTTCAACTTGGCTAGAATTGTGCCTTGCAAGAATGAATAGTCTTCTTGCTCCAACAATCACTCTATGTTGATTAGGGCCTTCAACTTGCTTGGAATACTAGAAGAAATGATTTTTGAAACAAGATTTCAAGGGATGAAATCCCTAGCTATGCCAATTTTTCCTCTCTTAATTTCTCTCTTCTTTCTTTCTCCAACTTTCTTGAAAGTTCTAGGAATGGAAATAAGATGACTACTAAGTCATCTTTGGACTTCTCTACTTCTTTTTCTCTTCTTTTTTTTTGAAGCTTCTAGAAAATAAAAAAAACCAAGATGACTAATAAGTCATCTTTTGGGCCTTTTTCTCTTTTTTCTTTTTTTTTAAAATCCATATGGGCTTTAGCCATCACTATGGATGGCCACCTAGGCCCAAGTGGTGATCAAGTCCATTTTTTTTAATTTTTTTTTGCACTTCATGAAAATTTTATTTTCCAATTTCTAAATTTGCCCTTAGTCTTCCTCCATATTTTCATGAGTCATATTGCTAATTTCCCTTTTTGCCCGTAGCCATTCTTGATATTTCCACTTCAAAATTTTCATAAGCAACTTGTGTGCTAAACGAAAAAAATATGGCCTTGTTTTAAATTTCCCGCGGTTTTTCTCGAATTATCCAAAAATACCAAAATGCGGGATATAAAAACTCACCAATAAGCTGAGTGTGAATAGATCCTCAATGGTGCGCCTATTGATGATCTCTTAAACCTGTTTCTGCATCATGAAACGATGCAGGTCCAAATGGACATCAGTAAGTGGAATGTACGAGTATGTAATATGGCAGAATGAAATAATACCGGTTCAATCAAATCATTTACAATTCCTTCCCATCCAATCATATATAATCCGATCCAATCCAATCATGTATCATCCGATTCAGATTCAATCCAATCATATACAATTGGTCCAATCCAATCATATACAATCCGATCTAATCCAATCATATACAATCCGATCCAATACAATCATATACCATCAACTCTAATTCAATCACACATTATCTATTCCAATCCAATCACATGTCATCTAATCCAATCCAATCACATGTCATCTAATCCAATCTAATCACATATTATCTAATCCAATCCAATCACATATCATCTAATCCAATCCATCACATATCATCTAATCCAATCCAATCATATGCAACCCGATCCAATTCAATCACATATCATCCAATCAAATTCAATCTTATACAATTAACTCATCTCAAGTCAAAGGACTCAATTCAATAGATATGCAAATTAAAATTTAACAATGCTTTACAATTCAACTCAATCATCTACAATCACAATCAAACCAATCATATAAAGCACAATCCACTCAATTAGGAGTTTCTCTAACCGACAACCATCACTATATGAACAAGTAATAGTACAACAAGCCAACGTTGTTGCCACATCCGTTCATACCTTGCCAGGGTAAGAATGAATCAATAATTATGGATCCATAACCAATTAAGTCCTATCATGTCAGGACAGTAATTTAGGAAATATCCAACTTTAACGGTCCAATCCTCTCCTACGTTTGGCGACGTAGTTATTGGTTTGACTATGAACTTACTCTTACCCAATTCGATGCTCGATACTCCTTCCAAGACTCAATAGGCTCATATCTATCAAGTGAGTAAAATACTCAAAATACTCATCTAGTCTCTTAGGACTTATTTTCAAATCAACTCATTTAGTCTCATTGGACTCTTTTCAAAACTCATTCAATCTGATCTCATTGGACCTTCATTCACAATCAACTCATCTCAATCATCAAACTCTTTTTTTAAATATTTGATACCATCTCAACTCAATGAATGCAGAAAATATTAGATGCATTTAAAATATAATTTCAACTCCTCAACTCAAACTCAAAATAGATATTTTTATGTAAAAATGCTCAACTCGTTTATACTCAAAATACTAATATTCAAAAATAATTAAAAGACTTCTCAAACTCAACTCATGCTTAAACTCTTTTTAAATCAAAGATGAAAATAATCATTCTTTAAACTCAAAATAGTGTATAAATAGTTTATGCAAAAATATTCACAAATCATTTATTTAAAACTCCTTCTCAAACAATTATTTATACTCATATGACTCCAATCAAATCACATTATGCAAATCACATATCATGTAGTCACATTAGAGTCCAATCCATTTCACCTCAAACATCATCATCAACATACCTCTTCATCAATCATTCTACCCATGTTAAATAACCACCATTCACATCATCATCAAACATCATCATTCACATCATCATCAAACATCATCATTCACATCATTATCAAACATATTGCTCCAAAATTCTTATTTAATTCTATATTCCATTTATAGAAACAAAAATGACATTCTAGCTCTACCAATGTTTCATTTCTTTTTATGCCATTCACATTCATAACTATTCCAATTCATTCTTTTCATTCCAATCCATACATATACACAAAAACCATCCATCTCAACCTCAAGACAATTTATGACCAAAAAAGAAATCTCATCTTGGTTTTCATGTGAATGAAACATGAATCCATACTCTCAACAAAACTCCACTCAAGAACACCATCAATACATCTGAATTTATATACAAAAATTCATTTGTAGTCAATAATATGAAGATAACTATTTAGTAATTCAAGTCATGAAAATCATCAATCAATTAATAGTATATAAAAATATATATTCTATAATTTAGGAAATATTCAAGAAAACCTTCATGGAAGGTTCAAGCCTTTCACAATCTTCATCCAACACATCTATGGGGCATATGAAAGAACTCAATCCATATTTTAAGTTAGCCTTACATACCTGGAAATAAATCAAGACGTGAAGGAATGGCTTGAAACCTCACTCTTCTTCTTCTTCTTCTCCAATTCTTCTTCTCAACATTCTTGGGTGTTTTTTGGAGAGAAAACCCTTAGAAATTGATGTGAGGGGAGGAAATGGTGAACCCTACTGTATTGGTTTAATATAGGATGGGTGGGAAAGGTCCAAAATGCCCTTTTTTCAAGAAAAATCTGAAAAATGAGTCCAAAAACCTGCAAGCCTAATAGTGGCGCATCGCGCCAAGGACCAAACTAAAGAGACCATTTCCTGGCGCTATAGTGGTGTCGGGCTCCACTGTAGCCCCAGGCCTGAAATTTTTGCAGTTATAGTCTATAGTAAAATGGTCATAACTTTTGACTCTGAACTCCAAAAATTGCAATCCTTGTGGCGTTGGAAAGAAGACTCAAAGACCTTTAATTTGATATGTCATAGGAAACCCAATTTATTATATTCTAAGAGATATGGTCATTTGACGTTGAGCATTATACTAACTCATCCGAAAACTTAATCGATTGGAATTCTTTGGACTCGACTTGGTGTTAGAGATCTCTTATGATCCTAAAACACATATAATACACTTCAAATATTTAGGAATTGATACTAACTGATATATAAAATTACAAATCATCGAGTTCGATCCTACACGCATAAGAAGAATGGTTCGAGTCTTGGCGAAGAAAAATCTAGGGTGTTACATTATCTCCCCCTTGGGATCATTCGTCCTCGAATGAAAATCAAGCAAAGTTGGAGTCGAGGAATGAATAACAATCGAGACTCATTCAAATCAACCAATCAACCAAATCAAGAATTCTAAACAATCAACTATTCCGACTCAAGAATAGCCAAATCAATTTAAGTCAAAAGTAGGAACATTACCTTCAACATTCTCATCATTAGGCACGAATAGAACATCAAAACTCTACCAACCGAATCATTCAAATATCTACATCATCAACCATCGAACTCCAATTCATGAGTGACATCCCCAATCCTCTTCACAATTTCGTAAGGCCAATATATTAGTGCCCAAACTTCCCTTTCTTTCTGAACCTCATAACACCCTTAATGTACATACAATCATTCCCCCAAAAGTCATCAATAGCCTACTACCATCACTCTCATAGCGACAACCACACACTCAATCCTATCACTCTAACCACCTCAACCACATCTAAGAATTGTCAGGCCTACTTTGGTTCATTACCCTATCATCTCCCCCTTAGTTCAAAGGCAACAACTAAAGGAGAATAACTAGTCACCCAAAGCAACTCATAAAATTAGAGCCTTATACAACTCTATACTATCTCATATACACATCTTAAGCCTCTTCTTACCAATGACTTAGCCTCAATTTAGTATTTACATCTGAGGGTCACATACCCCTGCCATTCATAACACACACTCCAGCAAGTTAATATCTTAATCTCTCGCATACGTCATGTCAAGCCTACTAAATAGAATCTTAAAACTAGCACTATCACAATCATTCATTACACCTTATTACTCACCTCATAGATACTTCACTCTAGTTATAGGACTCAATCAACCACCATTCTCACTATTTGAGTTCTACTCCTCTAATTTCCTCTTTCTAACTCTACAATCATTCTACCAACCATAGCTCACCATGCCTCAAATCACATTCCATTGGATGGTGAGACTTATCATTTAGATACACAACTTCCCTCTCAAACATAACATTCAAATGAAATTTTGGAGATGAGATTCTGGGATACATCTTGCTATAGCTCAACGCACGATCTATATGAATAAGAGTTCATTCTTTCAAATCAATAGAGTTAAGCACATTAATCGGCTCCTCTCAAGCCTTGTGAAGTCTCTTCACTTCCTCAAGACTTTATCTTAACTTATCAACAAGAATCTCATATTTACTGTTCCAACCACCTTGAGTATGAGGGGTAGTTGAAGGATTTGAGCAACACACGAATTAGAAGAGAACATTTATAGAGTTAAACTCTATCGCACTAATTCAGAATATGAAAAAGGTGAAACAATTTCCAATGTCCTATAGCCTCCTAATTATAAGTGTGGTGCACAACATACCCATAAGAAAGACTCTACTAGACACGTCTTTATAGACTCTCTAGGACTCTTGAACTCTGTGCTCTGATACGTTTGTCACACCCCGGGAGGGTACCCTAGACGTGGACGGAACTTAAAGACCATTGCTGGTCCCCAAGTGAACCACTTGATTCAATCACACATCCATTCATTCAATCAATTAGCGGAAGGCTTAAAATAAAGAAATAATTAAGTGGACAATCCCAATCAACAATCTAACTCAAGAAAGAAAGTCCATGGGCCAACAAATCAATCTTCAATCTATGTCATTAAATAATTTGACAAGAATAATTCAAGGAATTAAATACTCAATCGACCCATCACTGTCACGCCCCGGGAGGGTACTCTAAACGTGACCGGCACTCGAAGACCATTGTTGGTCCCCAAGCGAACCACTTGATCCAATCACACATCCGTTCATATCAATCAACCAGCGGAAGGCTTAAAAATAAGGAAATGATTTAGTGGGCAACTAAAATCACAAATCTAACTTAATGAAGAAAGTCCATGGGCCAACAAATTAATCTCCAATCTATGTCATTAAATAATTTGACAAGAATAATTCAAGGAATTAAAATACTCAATCGATCCCTCACTATCTAGTCTATGAAGTCTCTATCACTACTATCTAATTAGTGCCAATGACATGTTCATGGCTACCTCAAATCATAATAAAAAGGACTAAACTCAACGCAAGAATAACATAAGCGGTGTCCTCCAAATGTAGGGGAGGACTCACCAATAAGCTGAGTGTGAATAGATCCTCAATGATGCTCCTATTGACTATCTCTTAAACCTGTCTCTGTATTATGAAATGATGCAGGTCCAAATAAATGTCAGTAAATGGAATATACGAGTATGTAATATGGCAGAATGAAACATACCTCAAGGTAGAATAATGTTAGTTTGAATATCTCAAATCAGAAAGATAAGGGAGACTCAATCAAGGTGTCGTAAGTCTAAAGTAAGAACACAGTTTCGACAGAGAGAAATCATAAACCATCCAATCCAATCTATCATGTACAATACAATTCAATCAAATCATTCAACCCGATCCAATCATATACAATCCGATCTAATCCAATCCTATATCATCTAACCCAATCCAATCATATATCATCTAATCTAATCCAGTCATATACAATAAACCCAACAATCACGTCAAAGGACTCAATTCAATAGGTATGAAATTTAAAATTTAGCAATGTTATACAATCCAACTCAATCATCACAATCTCAATCAAACCAATCATATCATGCACAATCTACTCAATTTGGGAGTTTCTCTAACCGACAATAATCCCACCACCTATAAGTAGGTGATGCAAAACGAGCCACGTCATTGCCACGTCCGTCCATACCTTGATAGGGCATGAACGAATCAACCAATCATGGATCCATCAATCTATCAAGTCCTATCATTTCAGGACAATAAAATGGGAAACATACGACTTTAACGGTCTAATCCCTTCCTACGTTGGTGGCGTAGTTTATGAGATTCGATTTTGGACTGTATTCTTACCCAATTCGGTGCTCAATACTCCTCTCAAGACTCAATATGCACATATCTATCAAGTGAGTAAAATACTCAAAATACTCATTTAGTCTCTTAGGACTTATTTTCAAATCAACTCATTTAGTCTCATTGGACTCTTTTCAAAACTCAATCAAATCTGACCTCTTTGGACCTTCTTTCAAATCAACTCATCTCAAACCATCAAACTCTTCTCTTTAATATTGATACAATCTCAAAATAGATGTTTTCATGTAAAAATTATCAACTCGTTTATATTTCAAATACTCATACTCAAAATAATAATTGAGAGACCTTTCAAACTCAAATCATGCTTAAACTCTTTCTAAATCAAAGATGAAAATAATCATTTTTTTTAAAAACTCAAAAGAGTGTATAAATAGTTTATATAAAAATGTTCACAAATCATTTATTTAAAACTCCTCCTCAAAAAATAATTTATACTCATATTGTAGCGACCCTCCAGGGAGGATGCTACAAAAAAAAATGTATATATATATATATATATATATATATATATATATATATATACTCGTGACACACAAAAAAATATATATCTAAAGGTGTAAGTTTTTTTTCTTTTTCTTTTTGTTAGTCTAAAATTCTTTGATGTCAATTAAATCAAATAAAAGTTCCAACTTAGGGGGTGACGTTTCAAAATAATTTAAGAAACTAACTTACGAGACATTCATGTATTATTTCTTATCACCACAATTCATGATATAAATTATTACCAACTTATAAGTACTCAAGGTTAGCTAACTCATGCTTCATCCAAATATTCTGACTCCAAAGGAAATTTAGTACATCAGACTTGATAACTTACATGCCCCAAAATAACCAAACAAGCAACCAATTTTAAGTTACAACCCGTGGTGTCATGTCGGGATCAACCCTCACAAATAAATGCATAAATACATATACACAAGCACCCCATAAATCATATACACAAGCACCCCATAGATCATATACATGTCCCAACATATTACAAAATATAGATGTCTATATGCAAATGTGATCTTCCTTTAAGCTCCCAAAAACTTTAGCTCCAATGACCAACCTCAAGCATCTTCTCGGACATTTCCTACGATAGAAACAACTATCGCTAAGCACAAAGCTTAGTGGTGCAAAACTACAAGTTTGAAGCCTTTGGGTTTCCACCATATTCTTTTCAAGTCATGAGCCGCACCAATGTACAATAATAATTAAATCAAGGCAACAACTATATCACGAGTATCAAGTTCTAAATGTAAAAGCTTAAGTGTAAATAATTCATAGAAGTACATTTACAAGATTTAGCACCAAGTTTTGCCCAATATGTACGTCATGCCGTCACACCAACATGATCAAGTATCAAGAAGGACCGTAGCCTTGTATCAAGAAGGGTAAAGACCCAATAATCAAGAGAACCAAGAACCATATTAAAAATGGCTTCCTAATTCGTACTTAAAATGGACAACTTCCATACTTAAGACGAACTAAAAATCCATAATCAAGATGGCAAAGGGTCCGAAACAAGATGCATGCCAATAGTGACAAAGTCACAGCCACAAGAAGGACAAGGTCCACAAGAATGTCAAGTGATCTAGCAATCCGTACAAGTGGGCGAGTTAAGCAAGTGTCTTGCAAATTTCCCAAGATACCAACATGACAAGACATATTTCAAGACAATAGCAACCATACCAAGATAGGCTTTCAATATATTAGTAGGTAACAAGAGTTTATACACAAACCTCAGCCTTTTAGCATACAACAATCCAACATGACTTCAAAAGTTCAAACCGTAGGCCATCAAATGTCTCAAGTTCCTCAACTTGCACACGATATAAACAACCTTGAAAATACCATTAAATGACTTATTTAACTTTCCATAATATCCATAATATTGACATAGAACAAGATTTATTATTGCAAATAAGCCTAGAATGTTTCGACCCGAATTATGTTACTAAAACAGTAAATTCGGAAAGTCAAGTACCACAGGTTGAATCTAAATTTCGAAATTCAAAACAGCAAAACTGGACTTTATTCCCTTCATGAAACTTTTAGATATACTTCTTAAGTTTCCATCCCAAAAGAAATCAACTCAAAATTCATTTTGTACAAAAAGATATCATCCAAATACTAACAGCTACTTAAAAATGAGAATCTGGACAGCCACACTTGTCCGGTTGTATCTAAGTTTGCAACCTGAAAACGGAAAAACTGGATTTTATTCCCTTCACAAAACATCTAGATCTATGTCTTAAGTTTCCAATCCAAAAGAAATCAACACAAAACTCATTTTGTACAAAACGATATCATCAACGCACTAACGGCAGTACCCTCCAAAAACGGGTTTGCAAACAAAGTTTATTCCCCCAATTTCGACAACAACTACTTATCAACAACATCAACAACAATATCAACAATCATTACACATCATAAATTAACTAATTCCACTCATTTAATCCAACCAAAACAGCCCCTAATCCATAAGTCTCAACAAAGCAACAAACAAGTTTACAATGCTATTTCCTCCGTTTTAATCCATTAAATCTCTAAACAAGCTTGTTAACAAGAAAAAGAACCTCAATCTTACCTTAGATGTGCAGCAAATACGACAACACACTCCTTACTATTTGATTTTTAGCACAAAGTGAAGACAACGTAACGTGCAACGCCTTCCTCTTCACGAGCTTCAGAATTCGGGACTCGGATTTGGATAGAAAAATGGCTTCTTAGCCTAGAAGATCTCTCTTTCTCTCTTTCTCTATGATGTTCTAGAAATTTATGGTCTAAAAATGGAAGATATAAGCTGAAATTATCCTTTAAATGTCAAAGAAAATGGGCCTGACCCGACTTGGATTCGGGTTGGGCCCAAAATCATCGCCCTGCTTGACCCTTCTGTGTTAAAACGTCCATAACGTTTTATCCCGATGTCGCCTATAAGACCACGACCTATGGTTGCAAAGGTATTTCAATTATCTAGAACTTTCATTTTATAAGCTTTCCCAAATTTCCAAATTATAAAGGGTTTATGGCCTCCCTAAGTCCGATCACCCGAAAATGTAGCTAAACAAAAACATTTTTTTTCCCGTAACAAAATTCGAGTCAGTAGCAGTTGATCATATCATCAAGAATTACCCACTTTAATGCGAAAAATTAGCTTAAATAATTAGGGGCGTTACACATATGACTCCAAACAAATCAAATTTTGCAAATCACATATCATGTAGTCACATTAGACTCCAATCCATTTTAGTTCAAACATCGTCATTCACATCATTATCAAATATCTTGCTCCAAAATTCTTATTTAAATTATATATTCCATTCATAGAAACAAAAATGACATTCTAGCTCTACCAAGGTTTCATTTCTTTTTATGTCATTCACATTCATAACTATCCCAATTCATTCTTTTCATTCCAATCAATACATATACACAAAAATCATCAATCTCAACCTCAAGACAATTATGACAAAAGAAATCTCATCTTGGGTTCATGTGAATGAATATATGAATCCAGACTCTCAACAAAACTCAACTCAAGAACACCATCAATACATATGAATTTATATACAAGAATTCATTTGTAGTCAATAATATGAAAGATAACTATTTAGTAATTCAAGTCATGAAAATCATCAATCAATTAATAGTAAAAAGAAAATCTTTCTATAATTTTGGGAAAAATTCAAGAATACCTCCATGGGAGGTTCAAGCTTTTCACCATTTTCATCTAACACATCTATGGGGCATATGGAAGGACTCAATCCATATTTTAGGTTAGCCTTACATACCTTAGAGTAGATTTTGAAGAAACCTTGTTGTTGGGTCTTCAATGGAAAGCTTGAATCCTTGAAATTTTTTGAGGGCAAATCTTGTTGGAGATGATTTTGAGAGAAGAGGGGATGAAGATTAGGGTTTTTGGGAAATGAGAAGACTGAAAATTTTCCCCCAAAACGTCCTATATTAGTGTATATATGTTTAGGAAAAATGTCCAAATTGCCCTTCATAAAGAATCTGGAAAACTGGGCAAAAATTCTGCTGGCGCTATAGTGGCGTCGGGCGCCACTACGGCGCCAAGCCTGAAATTCCTGCAGTGATCGCCCAGGCCTGAAATTTCTGCAGTACTAGTCTGTAGAAAAAGGGTTATAACTTTTGACTCCAAACTCCAAAAATTACAATCTTGGTTACGTTGGAAAGAAGACTCAAAGACCTTTAATTTGGTAGGAGACAACCAGTTCGTTATATTCAAGGAGATATGGTTGTTGGAAGTTGACCCTTATACGAACTCACTCGAAAACTTAGTCGAGACTAATTCTTTGGATTCAACTTGGTGTTAGAGATGTCTTATAACCCTAAACCACATCTAATACCCTTCAAATACTTATAAATTAATCCTAACTCATATATAAAATTACAAGTCCTTCGGTTCGAGTCTACACACACGTGAAGAAATGTTTGAGTCTTTGCGGAAAAGAATTCGGGGTGTTATAATCACTATCTAGTCTATGAAGCCTCTATCACTACTATCTAATTGGTGTCAATGATAGGTTCATGGCTACCTCAAATCAGAATGAAAAAGACTAAACTCAACGCAAGAATAACATAAGTGGTGTCCTCCGAATGTAGGGGAAGACTCACCAATAAGTTGAGTGTGAATAGATCCTCAATGGTGCGCCTATTGATGATCTCTTAAACCTGTTTCTGTATCATGAAATAATGCAGGTCCAAATGGACATCAGTACGTGGAATGTACGAGTATGTAATATGGCAAAATGGAATAATACCGGTTCAATCAAATCATTTACAATTCCTTCCCATCCAATCATATACAATCCAATCCAATCCAATCATATATCATCCGATTCAATCCAATCATATACAATTGGTCCAATCCAATCATATAAAATACGATCCAATCCAATCACATGTCATCTAATCCAATCCAATCACATATTATCTAATCCAATCCAATCACATATCATCTAATCCAATCCATCACATATCATCTAATCCAATCCAATCATATGCAACCCGATCCAATTCAATCACATATCATCCAATCAAATCCAATCATATACAATTAACTCATCTCAAGTCAAAGGACTCAATTCAATAGATATGCAAATTAAAATTTAACAATGCTTTACAATTCAACTCAATCATCTACAATCACAATCAAACCAATCATATAAAGCACAATCCACTCAATTAGGAGTTTCTCTAACCGACAACCATCACTATATGAACAAGTAATAGTACAACAAGCCAACGTTGTTGCCACATCCGTTCATACCTTGCCAGGGTAAGAATGAATCAATAATCATGGATCCATAACCAATTAAGTCCTATCATGTCAGGACAGTAATTTAGGAAATATCCAACTTTAACGGTCCAATCCTCTCCTACGTTTGGCGACGTAGTTATTGGTTTGACTATGAACTTACTCTTACCCAATTCGATGCTCGATACTCCTTCCAAGACTCAATAGGCTCATATCTATCAAGTGAGTAAAATACTCAAAATACTCATCTAGTCTCTTAGGACTTATTTTCAAATCAACTCATTTAGTCTCATTGGACTCTTTTCAAAACTCATTCAATCTGATCTCATTGGACCTTCATTCACAATCAACTCATCTCAATCATCAAACTCTTTTTTTAAATATTTGATACCATCTCAACTCAATGAATGCAGAAAATATTAGATGCATTTAAAATATAATTTCAACTCCTCAACTCAAACTCAAAATAGATATTTTTATGTAAAAATGCTCAACTCGTTTATACTCAAAATACTAATATTCAAAAATAATTAAAAGACTTCTCAAACTCAACTCATGCTTAAACTCTTTTTAAATCAAAGATGAAAATAATCATTCTTTAAATTCAAAACAGTGTATAAATAGTTTATGCAAAAATATTCACAAATCATTTATTTAAAACTCCTTCTCAAACAATCATTTATACTCATATGATTCCAATCAAATCACATTATGCAAATCACATATCATGTAGTCACATTAGAGTCCAATCCATTTCACCTCAAACATCATCATCAACATACCTCTTCATCAATCATTCTACCCATGTTAAATAACCACCATTCACTTCATCATCAAACATCATCATTCACATCATCATCAAACATCATCATTCACATCATTATCAAACATATTGCTCCAAAATTCTTATTTAATTCTATATTCCATTTATAGAAACAAAAATGACATTCTAGCTCTACCAATGTTTCATTTCTTTTTATGCCATTCACATTCATAACTATTCCAATTCATTCTTTTCATTCCAATCCATACATATACACAAAAACCATCCATCTCAACCTCAAGACAATTTATGACCAAAAAAGAAATCTCATCTTGGTTTTCATGTGAATGAAACATGAATCCATACTCTCAACAAAACTCCACTCAAGAACACCATCAATACATCTGAATTTATATACAAAAATTCATTTGTAGTCAATAATATGAAGATAACTATTTAGTAATTCAAGTCATGAAAATCATCAATCAATTAATAGTATATAAAAATATATATTCTATAATTTAGGAAATATTCAAGAAAACCTTCATGGAAGGTTCAAGCCTTTCCAATCTTCATCCAACACATCTATGGGGCATATGAAAGAACTCAATCCATATTTTAAGTTAGCCTTACATACCTGGAAATAAATCAAGACGTGAAGGAATGGCTTGAAACCTCACTCTTCTTCTTCTTCTCCAATTCTTCTTCTCAACATTCTTGGGTGTTTTTTGGAGAGAAAACCCTTAGAAATTGATGTGAGGGGAGGAAATGGTGAACCCTACTATATTGGTTTAATATAGGATGGGTGGGAAAGGTCCAAAATGCCCTTTTTTCAAGAAAAATCTGAAAAATGAGTCCAAAAACCTGCAAGCCTAATAGTGGCGCATCGCGCCAAGGACCAAACTAAAGAGACCATTTCCTGGCGCTATAGTGGTGTCGGGCGCCACTGTAGCCCCAGGCCTGAAATTTTTGCAGTTATAGTCTATAGTAAAATGGTCATAACTTTTGACTCTGAACTCCAAAAATTGCAATCTTGGTGGCGTTGGAAAGAAGACTCAAAGAACTTTAATTTGATAGGTCATGGGATACCTAATTCATTATATTCTAAGAGATATGGTCATTTGACATTGACCGTTATACTAACTCATCTGAAAACTTAATCGATTGGAATTCTTTGGACTCGACTTGGTGTTAGATATCTCTTATGATACTAAAACACATCTAATACACTTCAAATATTTAGGAATTGATCCTAACTCATATGTAAAATTACAAATCATCGAGTTCGATCCTACACGCACAAGAAGAACGGTTCAAGTCTTGGCAAAAAAAAATCTGGGGTGTTACAATTTTTTTCGTAGCCAACCAGAGAAAAGTAAATCGAGTTTCTAACTGATGTTATTACACATGTGTTTGTAAACTAGTTTTGGGCATGTGCATTGCACGTGTGTCCCATGCTAAGTAGTGTGAAGTTGTTGGAGCGAAATGTGTACATTCTCTCTAACACTCTTCTCATGTGTTAATATTGGTATATTAGAATATAGAACATTAAATGTGAACATGAGTTCAATGTGTAATAGGAAATGTAACTGCATAAATCAGAAGCTATGTGTAGAGTAGTCTTGAGGTGGCTGATTAGTTGAAGATGTATATGTATGTGAGTCGATGTCAGCTAACCTGAAAATTGAAACAAGTTAATTTTGTTAGGCCTGCATAATCTGTAAGAAGTTTATTAGTTGTGTTTTTTGGGCAAATATGTTAGATGCTTTTAGCATACCTAAAACTTCTCTGTAGACGATGTTTTTTGTGTATGTCCCACTTTGACCTTTTGGAGGCTCTGCTAGGACTAGTACTTTTGTTGGGGATATCGATATCCCTCTTGATAGTGCAACATACAATTGTCCATGTGAGAAAACATATTGGGGCAAATACTAACCAACATTGAAATTGTTTGTCCTTTGGCTTTATTTATGGTCATCGCAAAGCAAAGGCGCACTGGAAACTGCTTTTGAATAAACTTGAAAGGATATCCTTCATTTTCAGGTGGTGAAAGTTGGATGCGCAGAAACACACACTTAGTTGCACAATGACCACTTGTAATTTCAGCAAGCACAACATTCTTGTCAAAGCCTTTACATATCATTCTTGTGCCATTGCATAAGCCATTTGATGGGTCTAAATTCCTTAGCATCATGATGGGTGCATTCTCCTTTAATACTAACCTGCATTAAAATGATATTTTTAAGTATAGTCATATTGTCATTTGTAATTGCTTCTTTCCAATTGTATTCCGTATTGTACTTTTGTAAATACCTATGAGGGGGAAGACCATTAGGCGTTAAGGTGTTTAGATATTCTTACTTATAGTAGCTGTTCGTATCATCTTCTGCTGAGTCAAAACTAATAAATGTCTTGCTTTCACTTGGGAACATGGATATTAACTTGTCGTTTAACTTATTCACATGCTCATTTCTGCTTGCTAGGATAGCCCGTTCTGTTACAAATTTTGTTGTTATAGCATTTTGTTGTGGATTTGGAAATCTCTTTTATTAAGTATTCTTCAGGTATTCCATGACCACACTGCTTGACAATCAACTATTCTGGAAGGAGGATTAAATTGTCTCTTATTATTGGTTCTTCTCCGTTACCCACACAGTAAGAATTCACCAAATGTTGGATCAATTATTGCTCTCATATTTCTTGTAAATTGGATCTTTTTCATAAAAGGCCAGAGATATAATTTCACCAAACTCGCATTAACAGTTTCTGATCTTGTTAATTTAGGAACTACTGGTAATACCTGTCAAAAATTCTCTCCCAAAAACATCACTTTCCCACCAAAATGGTTTATCGATGTCCATTATGTCTCTAAAGCTCATGTCGATTGTTTTTATTGTTTGTCGCTTGGTCATTGGTGCTTCATCCCATATAAGCATTTTTGCTTTTCTAATCAATTTGGCCGCACCACTTTGTTTTGACATATTTGACTTGTTTTTTTGTAGGGATCTCAAACCTCGAGTGAGTTGTACGTCCTCGTGGTAAAATTGAAGCTACCACACCACTGGTAGTTGTTGCCAAGGCTATCATACCTCTTGATCTAACATTGGCCAACAACGCCCGGTATAAGTATGTTTTCCCAGTTTCCCCCGGTCCATCGATAAAGAATATGCCATCTCTTCCACAATCGATTGTTTACAATATTTTTGCAAAAGCCTGCTATTGTTCTGAATTTAGTTTTGATTGTGCGTCAAAATCTTCTATAGGTATTTGCAAAAACATTTCTTCATTTATTTCTCTACATTTTGATGGCCAAACTTTGGGAAATAGTGATTGGGGCGAGGCGGATCATATATGTTTATGCTTTTGCCATACTTTCCAAGCAGTAACTAATACTTTTTAGTGTACATTGTAGTATAACATTGGGTGAGTTGCCATGTATCTTGCTGAAGTCCTCAGACATATCCTCAAAATAAGTATCCTAGAGTTTTCTAACATTAGTTGGGTTACAGTGAAGCAGAATTGTTGCAAACAAACTTTGGAGAGCCGGCGGCATTTTGAAAAGAACAGCCTCGCCTAAAGATTCTGATATGTCGTTGTCCGATTCTAGTAAGCCTCTTTCTTTGGCAGTTTCTTTAAAGGTGTCACATTGCCTTCCGTTGATTGTGAGCAAGTCCTTGAATGACATTGTTCCTCTTACATGGTTTAGTAATAGCCACTCATAATACCTTTTCCCTTCCTTGAATGACATTGTTCCTCTTACATGGTTTAGTAATAGCCACTCATAATACCTTTTCCCTTCTCTAGGATTAGTTGTTGTCAATAATAAAGCTAAATATTTAGTTTAAATGCAGATGTTTTGTATGAAGTTAGAGATTAGTACATCTGACTTACCAATTGCAATGCGACCAATTGCAGATCTTGTTTTTCTTTTTGTCTAAGTCTTTCCCTGGGGATTCCAAACATAATGCTGAGGGAATTATCGATTAAGCTATGCCCGTGCTTCTGCGTCGATGGAAAATATTCTGTCAACATTTTTTGCCTGACACCATCTCCAACGATGATATTTTGCAAATTTTGCTTCTTTCAGTAAAAAACTATGGATTGTTATAGAGTTAATATTCGTTGTTTCCATTTTGTTCTAAATTATGAAGTTTCTAAGTTTTTGTACCATAAATGTATGTGTACCTGAATAATTTCCAGGGTGATGTAGTTGAAGGTTGATTACTGGAGGTTGCATTTCACTCATGTTGAATTCATAAATTCTCCATAGTGCTTCAGGTGGTCAAACCCACCACGCATCTTGAAAAGTTTGTATCTCATCAATAACTTTTCCTCCATCATCAGACTCAACATAAATGGCACATTTATTAGGCCCCTTATATATGTATTTGTAAAGATATTTTATTGCTTTTAATCCTGAGCAGACCTCGACATTAATGTGACAATTGTACCTTGTAACCAAATAAGGGTTATAAGGTACCACGTATAGGTTATTCATATTCATTCCATGAATAGTCTCTGTCATTCCATCCTTTCTTATTTTGTAAATAGGATACCCGTCCTTTGCTTGAACCGACTTGAACTTCGAGAGATCCACCAGTGAGTCAAATATAATGCGCGAGATGAGAAGACCATAGGGCAAACTAGCTTAAGGGATAGGGTCTTCAGCATTTTATATTCATGAATTCAAATAGCCCAATTTATACGATACTTCTTCAGAAGACAGAACAAAACAAAAACATCCCTGTTAGAGATGCTACTGAGAGATCCTTTTCGAGGCATCAAAGTAGTAGTAATGATGCGAGCCAGAATACGATTTTCAAAACAGAGAGATAGAGGACCAAAATCAGACAAATCAACATTAGGTTCGGCAATGGATGCTTTTGCAGCCTCCAGACTGACCTCAAAATACTCAGGCCAAGTACTATTCATATACTGAATGTCACCAGAAAATTCAGACCCAAATACATCCTTAAATAACTGTTCGTTCACAATAATGCATCAAATATTTTGCTTTTGTTCGACTCCCCAAAAGTGATGCATGTCATTTGGACAAAACGATCCAGAGATATCCAAGCGAGCCTTCTTCTTCTCCTTCTTTTGGGAAGAATAGGGTCTTTTCTTAGAGGTAGAAGTCTTAGCACAGGACTTCACTTCAGAGGAATCAGAGGAGAGGGAAAGAAAATCGATTTCAATGAAACCGGAGGGGTTTTCAACAAGATTTTTCAAAGAAGCCATGGATCGAGTGCGAGTCATTGTGTGGAGAAGATGAGTAAGAAGAGAAGAGGGTTGATTTTTAAAGAAGTGTGGAAGATGAAGAGTTTTAATAGATGAAAATACGGAAGTAAATAATAAGGGGATCGAAGTGACGAAAGAACAACAACAACAACAACCCAGTGAAATCCCACAACGTGGGGTCTGGGGAGGGTAAAGTGTACGCAGACCTTACTCTTACCAAGGTAGGACGGCTGTTTACGGGAGACCTAACGAAAGAACAGAGGTCTGAAAAAGGAACACAAACCAATGCAATTAATTAGTGCACATAAAAAAGGAAAACAAATATGCTCCACATAATTAACATACATAGACTTGTAATTTAAAAAATCAATTGTGCTGAGATATTTTCGAAGAAAACAAAATCTTTCCTCAAGCAAGGGTTTTGTAAAAGTATCTACAAGTTGATTGTCACGCCCCGGGAGGGTACCCTAGACGTAACCGGCACCCGAAGGCCATTTCTGACCTCCGAGCGAACCACTTGATACAGTCACTCATTCATTCAAGCATATTCTCTTAGCGGAAACTCAATTAAAGAAATCCTTCTCATAACATAAGGGGCCGAAGGCCAAACATTTACAATCAAAGAAGATAATCAAAATAGGACTCCTCAAAATGACCGCTCGACCTCCCACACTCCAGTCTATGAAGCCTCTATTCAAGTCTAAAAGGTGCCAATGACAAGCCCATGGCTACCGACAATCTAAATAAGGAAAAGACAATCAAAAACTGTACAAGAAGGCCCAATATCCTCCGGGAACTAGGAGGACTCACCGAATGGCTGGGAGTGTAAATGGATCTTCAACGGAGCGCCGGTTGATGATCTCTAGTACCTGTCTCTGCATCATGAAATGATGCCGTCCAAATGGCGTCAGTACATGGAATGTACGAGTATGTAAAATGGCCGAATACAACGAACATCAATGAAGGATCAATCAACTCGGGAACTCGACTCAAAAGGGATGACAACTCAATCAAATGTCTTAAGTCTAAACAAGGATATGATTTAGACTGGATCAATCATATACAATTCAACTCAATCTGACTTAGAGTGCTATCAAAACTTATTTGGGAGTTTCTCTTAACCGACAACCCACACTTATGAGCCAGTGAAGGTACAACGAAACGACGTCGTTGCCACGCCCATTCACACCTTGCCAGGGCATGAATGACGAACACTCATGGATCCAATCCAACCAGGTCCTATAATGTCAGGACAAAAGCTCTCGGGGAAGCATCCGACTTTAACGGTTCAATCCCCCCTACGTTTGGCAACACAGGTATTGGGTTCGAGTATGGACTATACTCTTGCCCAATTCGGTGCTCGATACTCCTCCCAAGACTCAATGCTCATAAAACTCCATCGATTCAACTCAATCAACTCATATCAACAAGTCTCATTACAACCTTGCCAACTCATCAACTCTATCACAATCAAACCTCAATCTCAATGCTCAATCTCAATCATATCTTCAAGTAAGTTTTAAATGCACATATATACACCTCATCTAGATATAAAATCAATCATTACCTCCATCCATTTGAGAAAAATCTTTGTGACTCATCACATCTTCAAGACTTCAAATCGACATTCTTATAATAGGCAACATTTTTAAGGGATAACATCCTTTATCAACTCCACATAATTAAGAAGACCAACAAGACATATTTAACAACTCATTTCTTCATCATCTCATACTCACATAAGGGCTCATTTTAGGAACCTCTTAGCTCAACAACATTGGCACATAAATAATTAAATAAAATGGAAACAAAACTCATTCGAACATGTACCATACCAAGAAACTCCATTTTCATGAATATCTAACCTCAAAACAAGAATAGGGCACAAGGGTGGACTCAACCCATGTTTTGGATA
Organism: Solanum dulcamara; assembly: GCF_947179165.1. Taxonomy (NCBI): domain Eukaryota; kingdom Viridiplantae; phylum Streptophyta; class Magnoliopsida; order Solanales; family Solanaceae; genus Solanum; species Solanum dulcamara. The sequence goes on from NC_077242.1 coordinate 69,770,731, forward strand.
GCCTTACATACCTTAGTGAAGATTTGAAGAAAACCTTGTGGTTGGGTCTTCAATGGAGGACTCTAATCTTGAAGCTCCTTGGACTCCTTTTTGGTTAGAAGTGGAGAAGAAGAGAAGAGAGAGAAGCTAGAGCTTTTAGAGAGGGAGGGCTGGAAATTTTGGTCCCAAAATGACCAAGGGCAATATATATATAACTTGGGTAAGTTCCCAAATTACCCCTCCTCAAAGTTCTGAAAATAGGCTAAAACGCCCTTGGCGCGATAGTGGCGCGTCGCGCCCTTACAGCGCCAAGGCCAATTACGCCTAAAACCTGCACAACTTTTAGTGGCGCGTCGCGCCAGGGACCAAACTACTGAGGCATGTTTCTGGCGCGATAGTGGCGCGTCGCGCCCTTACAGCGCCAAGCCTATTGTTCTAAATTCTGGGAATTTGGCCTGAAAAACCCTGCACAACTTTTAGTGGCGCGTCGCACCAGGGACCAAACTACTGAGGCATGTTTCTGGCGCGATAGTGGCGCGTCGCGCCCTTACAGCGCCAAGGCCATTTCCCCAGAAGTTGTAACCCAGGCCAAAATGAAACCCCTGTCGTGCTAATTCGTCTTCGGATCGTCATATCTTTTGACCCCGAACTCTAAAATTTACGTTCTTGGTGGCGTTGGAAAGAAGACTCGACGACCTTTAATTTGATAGGTCGTGGTCCACCCGGATTGACGTCTTTTAAAAGATAGGGTCATTAAAAGTCGACCCTTACATGAACTCGTCCTAAACTTAGCCACGACGGATCTTTTGGACTTAGCTCGGTCCTAGGGGTCCTCAATGACCCCACATCACCTCCAGCGCTCTTAAATTCCTCAGGGACTCATCTTGACTCAAGCACATACTTCAAAATAAATACGATGGGCCCCACACGTATACAAAGAAGGCCCGAATCTTAGGAAAAATTTTGAGGGGTGTTACATTGATTTTCAGAGTCAACAAATTCAAGTACGAAATATCCATTTTCTACATGATCTCTAATGAAGTGATGTTTAATATCTATATGTTTAGCTATAGAATGATGCACAGTATACTTAGACTAATAACACCCGTATTATCACAAAAAATGGGAACAACTTCATAACATAAATTATAATCAAGTAGTTGATGCATCATCTATGCCACAACTTTCAACAACAAGATATTCTGATTTGGTGGTTGATAGAGCCACAAATGTTTGCTTCTTGCTATGCCAGGAGATTAAAGATTGTCCTGGCAGTTGACAGGTTCCACTAGTGGTTTTTCTATTATTCTTATTACCTGTAAAGTCAGCATCTGAATAACCAATTAAATCAAAGTTTGATGAGTGATGATATATAGTCCCATCTCTGAGGTTCTAATTAGTATCGAATAATTCTTATGACAACAACAAGATGCAATTATTTTGGGGTGGACTGAAATCTGGCACATTTACAAATGCTGAACATTATATCCGGTCGACTAGCTATTAAGTACAGTAGTGGACCAATCATTCTACGATACAACTTTTCATCCTCATTTTTGCCGATGTTATCAGTCTCCAGACATGTCAAGGGACTCATGGGAGTTCCGAACGCCTTTCCTTTCTCCATTCCAAACTTTTTGATTAACTCTTTTACATACTTACCTTCGCTAATAATAGTTCCTTTTTAAGTTTGTTTAATTTATAGGCCAAGAAAGAAAGTAAGCTCTCCCATAAGACTCATTTCAAGTTCTCCTTTTATAATATTCGCAAAATTCTCACATAGAGAAGGGTTAGAACTTCCAAAACTAATATTATCTACATAAATTTGAACAATGAGTAGACTAGAATCATGTTTTTTGGTAAACAGAGTATTATAGGTTGTTCCTCGTTGAAAATTATTTAGAAGTAGGAAAGAACTTAGCCATTCATACCAAGATTTTGTGGTTTGTTTTAAACTATAAAGAGCTTTAGAAAGTTTGAAAAAATAGTCAGGACAAGATGAATTTTCAAATCCCAGAGGCTGTTTGACGAAAACTTCTTTATTTAAAAAATTGTTTAGAAAAGCACTTTTGATGTCCATTTGAAATATTTTGAATTTATTAAAAGATGTATAAGCCAAAAGAATACGAATAGATTCTAACCTTCAACCAGAGCAAAAGTTTCATCGTAATCAATAGCTTTTTGTTGCGAGTATCCTTGAGCAATGAGTCTGGCTTTGTTACTAATCACTATGCCTTCTTCATTTAGCTTGTTCCGGAATACCCACTTGGTTCCTATGAGCAGTTTTTGGGTCTTTTAATGAGAACTCACACTTGGTTCCTTTCAAACTGATCTAGTTCTTCTTTCATGGCTTGAATCCATGATTCATCTCTTAATGCTTCGTCGACACATGTTGGCTCAATTTGAGAAATCAACGCCAGTTATGCTTGCTTTTTCAATAAGGCTCTAGTCTGCATTTTTCCAGTAGGATCACCAATAATAAAGTTATTTGGAAAACTTGCACTATATTTTTATTCTCTGGGAACATTGGTCTTTTCTGGCTGGTAGCTGACTCATCCATGACATTGATCGAATCTGTTGAGACACCATTTTCTATAACTTTTGGTACATTAATAGATGAGGAAATTTAAGGAGAAGTTTCCTCTTCAGAGACTATTATTTCAGAAGCCTGCATACTTGGGTTAGTGTCATCAAAAACAACATGCACAGATTCTTCAACACTGAGACTTCGTTTATTCAAAACTCTGAAAGCACGACTAGAGGGAGAGTATCCAAAAAATATACCTTCATCACTTATGGAATCAGATTTCCCCATATTGTTCTTACCATTATTGTGGATGTAACATTTGCATCCAAAGAGATAAAAGTAGCTAATATTCGGCCTTTTTTATTTCCATAGTTCGTACGGTGTCTTTTTTAATATAGACCTGATCAAGCACCTATTCAAAATATCACAAGCGGTACTTAAAACTTCAGTCCAAAAATAATTTGGAAGGCTTCAATCGAGTAGGAGAGTTCTGGCTTTATCTTGAAGTAATCGATTTTTTCTTTCTCCTACTCCATTTTGTTGTGGTGAGCGTGGAGATGAAAAGTTTTGAGTGATTCCATGTTGATTGAAAAATTCCTTAAAGGACTTGTTTTCAAATTCTTCTCCATGATCACTGTGAATGGTAGAAATGAAATAACCTGCTTCTCTTTGAATTTTTCTACAAAACAATTCAAAATTAGTAAAAGTTTCATACTTATTTGATAAGAAATTATCCAAGAAAAACGAGAATAATCATCAACAATCACAAACACATATCTTTTACCACCGATACTTGATGTTATAATAGGTCCAAACAGATCCATATGTAAGAGTTGAAGCAGTTTGGTGGTGCTCACAATATCTTTAACCTTAAAAGAAGTTCGAGTATGTTTGCTTGTAACACCCCAAAATAATAAGTTCTACACCAAGACCCGAACCATTGTTCATATGCGTATAGGATCGAATTCGATGACTTCTAGTTATATTTATGAAATAGCATCAATTACTAAATATTTAGAGTGTATTAGATGTGGTTTAGGGTCATAAGGGATCTCTAACATCAACCCAAGTCCAAAGAATTTCTATCGGCTAAGTTTTCGAATGAGTCAGTATTAGGGTCAACTTCAAATGACCATATCTCTCGACTATAACGAATTGGGTGGCGCATGACCTATAAAATTAAAGTTCTTTGAGTCTTCTTTCCAACTCCACCAAGTTACCTCATTTGGAGTTCGGAGTAGAAAGTTATGGTCATTTTATCGAAGCACGTCCAGACAGGACAATTCGGCGAGCTCACCGGCCGATTTGGCGACTCGCCGAATAGTTTGGCGAACCATGACCTAGCTCACCGAATAGTGCCCAAAATCCTTCAAAAATTGTTTGATTGGGCGAGCTAAAGTACCATTTGGCGACTCGCTGAATAAGTCGTCGAGGAGACCTCCAACTCACCAATTTGGCTGACAGAACTCATTAAAATGTCATGTTTCTAAATCTTTCAACCTAACAACATTCTTATACTCTCAAATCTCTTCCTACAAAAAAAACTCCTCTCAAAATCAAGAGATTCAAGGATCATTATTGAAGACCAAACATCAAGATTTCTTCAAACTTTACTCTAAGGTATGTGGGTTTTCATCAATGGGTTTTTCCACCCATGGAGCCCAAATATTTTCTCAACTTAGTATTTCAATTTTAAATGATGAAATCTTATGGGATTTTACATGATGGTTCCAAATACATACATACATACATACATACATACATATTATATATATATATATAATATGTATGTTGACTCTCAATTTCAAGTGATGATTTTTCTTATGGATTTTCATACATAGATTTCAAATGTATAGATTCTTGAATATTTGAAGTTTATTACCTATATTGACTTATGTTGATTCTTATTTACATGAAATGGACGGTTTATCAAGGTTCTTATATGAAGGTTTGAAAGGTAGTTTTAAAGTGCATATGGTGGGTTGTTTTTAAGATGTTTGACTTGATGCATTTATATCACTCTCATGCATACAAGAATTCTTTAAATGTATTTGAAGGTCGTTATGAAATGAACCCACCTAGTTTCCTATGATAAATTAAAGTTGAAATGAAGTTTGACTCCAATGAATGTTATGAAGTAAATGCTTATCAAGGGGAGTCTTTATGAAATGATTGATTGATGAAGGGGCTTCTAAGCCAAAGTAAGGTTTCAATGTGAAAGGACAATTTTCACATTGAATCAAATGAAATGTTGAATGTTATGATATGACATCCCTATAGGCCGTCAATGCTTTTGAACATTTTTCCAAAAAAGAAGGTCCGATTAGCATGGTACCCAAAATACCATCACTGATTATATACCTAATTTTCTTATAAAACAAGGTTCATTAATAGAACGGTAAATAGGGCATGGCAGCCATGATGATATTATAAACCAAAGGTTTTAATGAGCTATTCCATGGAATGATGATTTTATGTTAAAGTTAAATAAATGCTTATGTTATTATGACATTTAAATGTTATTTTGCTGAGAGCTTACCTAACACCGAGCTGGACTAGGGGCGAATAACCATGTCCCATAACTAGGTGCCACCGTAGGTATAAAGGGATAGAGGCGAATACCCAAATCTCTAAGAGGTGAGTACTCGAAATATCAAGGCTTGGAGGTGAGTACCCGAGTCTAATAACTACGAGTGAGTACCCGATTCACACAATAGCTTACTGGATCCACTTAGGCATGATGGAGTCTACCTTGGCAAGTAGTATCCCCATTTTTCTCTGATGTAGAGGTAACATCGGGACTCCGTGTTATATGTCACATAGTTTATGTCGGTTAACGATCGCTCTCACAAAGGTACGAGATCCCTCTTCCAATGTTTAAGATATATCATATGATGTCTACTATATCTATCACAAAGTAAAGTATATGCTCTCACAAAGCTAAATATTTCTTTCAAAAGGTTTATGGTATACTTATTAACGATTCATGGTACCTTGCAAGTATATGGTTCTTATAATGACTCATGATTACCTCTATAATGTTTAAGTTTCTTTTATGATTCATGATGGTTTCTACATTTCATTGACTAAGATTCATAACTCCAAATGGTATTTCAAATGAATACAAGGTTCTAGCATGGTCCATTGTATCACCTTGTTGTATAATGATATATTGCATTGCATGCTCACATACTTAGTACATTCAAAGTATTAATGCATAATTTTGCCTATATGATATCACCATATAGGGACCGACGTTGCTCTACATTCTCCTCTGCATGGCTAGTTTGACCGTTGAAGGCTACTTTTTGGTGAGTTCCCATGTTCCGGGAACAACATTCCATTTCCTTTTCTCGCTATTTACATGTATAGACTTTCGATTATCTTATGGTATTTTTGGATACTTATCATGAGGGTGAGCTAGGGACATGTCTTAGCCCCCGCCAAGTCTATTAGTAGAGGTATGTTTGGACACAAATGGAAAATATTTTTATTTCCGCTTGTTATTGTATGTCATTACTTATGAAAAGCTAAATGAATTCTAAGAGGCTTGAGTGAGGTACCTCAGGGTGTCTCATTCGCCGTGTCACGTCTAAGCCCTAGGATTGGGTCGTGACATTGCCAAGTTGACAAGAACCACATATATGATCTTTTTCAAACTTAAGTTTTGGCAGTCTGAGAACTAATTCTAATCTTAACAATTTTTCCATAGCATGCATACTTGTGTGACCGAGCTTTCTAGGCCATATCCAGGTATCACCAGACATGGAAGTGAGACACGTAAGTGTTGGTAAGTCCACGTTATTCAGTACATAGATATTTTCTACTCGATCTCTAATGATGGTAATATTCTTTTCAAGATTATTGATGATGCATTTCACGACGTTGAAACGAACGTCGAATCCTACATCACATAGTTGACTGATACTTAACAGATTATGTTTTAGTCCGTCAACAAGATATACTTCAACTAGGTCACATGAAGGACTTATGGTAATTGACCCAACTCCTGAGACTTCTCCTTTTGCATTGTCACCAAATCTTACATAGCCTACATCAATTTTTTCAACTTTGTTAAAATTTCTTTCTTTCCAGTCATGTATCTAGATCATCCAATGTCAATTATCTGTATTCCCTTTTTGTAGGTCTTCTTTGTACGCTCTTGCAAAATAGATAATTTAGTTTATTTTAGGTACCCAAGTTTTCTTGAGTCTTTGATGGTTAGGATTAACATCTTTTGGTTGCCAAAATCCATTTACTAGAGGGGTAAGCTTTAAAGTTAAAGGACATGTGTCTGAATTTGGTACAAGTAAAACTGTGAGGCCTCGAAAGTTGAAAAATTGAAATTTGGAGTTAAAAATAGAAAACAATGAATAATTTGAACTAGTGGTCGCCAAATGGCACTTGGCGGCTTGTCAAGTGGGTTGGGCGACTCACCCTTTATCCCACGAGCTCGCCAAGTCGACTTGGGAGGAAGGTTCAGGGATTAGGGAAGTTGGGTGAGAAGGGGTGGGTTTGGTAACCCATCAAACTAGATCGGCGAGCAAGCCTACCTCGCCTAAAACTTCAGAGAAGTTAGCAAAGGAGGAGGGCACTGAGAGAATGGGAGGTCTTGATCGGTGACTCGTCGACCAGATAAGTGAGCAAGGTCGAGCTCACCAAAAACCACTGAAGTTTTCGAGTAGATACATGGACTGGTTGTGAGTAGACCAAGGAAGTCGGCGACTCACCGAATGGAAACGCGACCTCGCAAAGATTGATCCTGCCAGTTTTAATTAAAGGTATTTTTTGTCCGTTCTGGCTTGTTTACTTCCTAGACTATGTCGTTCTAAGCCTATTCCTAAAGACTATAACTACCCAAACCCTTCGATTTTTCCCATTCTTTCCCCAATCACTATTTACAATAATTCTCTCTCTAAAAGAATCCTCTCAAGGTCTTTTTCAAGGTTCAAGTTAAGGATTTTCAAAGTCAAGTTCAAGTCTCCAATTCAAATTGCATTTTAGGGATTTGATTAATCAAGGTATGTGGGAATTCATCCATGGATCCTTTCCATCCATAGAGTCCCAAGGTTTTCTTCTTAATTCTATATAAATTTTAATTCAATTGTTTAGGGTTTTCATGAAATTGCATTGAGTCAATTCAATTATGATTTATTTCATTATCATTGATTTAAATATGCATGAACTAAGTTAAATTGTATGATTTCAAGTTGATTTCCAAGGATCCATGCATTATGTTATTTTCTAGTATGAATCTATGAAGTTATGATTATGAATTGATAAAGTATTTTATGAAAAGCTATGATGTCAATGAATTATGATTTCAATGATGTTTCAAGAAAGTATAAAGGTTTTGAAGGATTTTCCTCACAGACTCATGTTAAAGATGGTGAATATTTTCTCACTGACTCACGGATTCATAAAGACGAAAGGTTTCTTGTTTGAATCAACCATGTTTATGAGCTACTCTAATGATTATTTTTATGATGATGTTAATGATGATGTTTTAATGTATTTTGTTGGTATAATGACTAAGCAACGAGAGGACTTTAAGGTGGGGTTCATTCCGGAAGCCAAAGTAGTTTTCCAAGAAAATTCTAGTAGAAACTTTTATTTCCTAACTACATTACCCGCGTAGGTTTGCGTTTATGGCCTAGCTAGTGGATCCACAAATAGCTCAATGTTAAAGCCTTGGAAAGTAGCCTCTCTCTTCTCGATGTGGGAGTAACATGGGATTTCATGTTATAGCTTGCATGGTCTTAAGTGTTAGTTAAGGTCCTATCGCATACAAAGGTATATGTTATGGCAAAAGCTTTAATGATGTTTATGATGCATTGAACATATGATATTGGTTATAAATCTCATGTTCATATTTTCCATGTTCTACTATTATTGTTCATGCATGCTTCTCACATACTTAGCACATTCCATTTACTAAAGCATACTTTTTCCTACATTATATCATAATGTAGTGTCCGACGATCATTGCGCTCATCCTCCCGCTCATGGCTAGAGTTTCTATTACTTTTCCTTATTGGTGAGTCTTCATGTTTCGAGGATGTGACATTATGGTTTCTCTTATGCTATTTGACTTTGATTCCTATGTTTTGGTGAGCAAGGAACATGTCCTAAGCCCCACCTAATAGAAGTAGAGGCATGTTTAGACGACTTTCACGTTGTACTCCCTTTTATGTTTGAGACTTCACTTTGAGACTTATCTTCTACTTATTGACTTGATTTTTTTACTTACCTTATGAATGCGATAAATGCTAAGAGGATTGGTTGGAGTACTTTGGAATTTCAAACGTGTCACGCTTAGGGCCTAGCTTAGGTCATGACAGAAACAACTGGGTTTGAAAGATGATTTAGCACTGCAAAAAAATGAATTTTGAGAAAAGTTTTGAGAAGATTTGTTCGATTGAACTAGGATATGACTTTGTGATATATTAACGCTATTTAATTGCATTTTGATTTCACCAAGTTCTTTCTAAAGTAAGTCGACTTCCACTTGACTTACTTCTAGGAGGATTTGCCGGTCTTTCTTTTCTTTAGCAAGTTTGTTATATTCATCAATAACCTTTTGGAGTTCATCAGTAATCATGTCTAAAGAGTTTCGTAAATTAATGTAATTTTGACAGTTAGATATTTTTACCTCACTTGTTTTACCCGTTGCCATGAAACAAATATTAGTTGTTTCTGCGGGATCTTCTTTCGATATATCTTCATCATTCCAAGCTTTAAGAAATTTTGAATTTCCATTTCTTCGAATATTTTTCTTCTTTAGTTTAGGATAATTTTGCCTGATGTGTCCAAGTTTGCCGCAGTGATAACATCTATCGTCATTTCTCGAATAGTCACTGTTTCTCGAATCATGTTGAGGCCTTTGTCTTCTTTGTCTTAATATTTTTCTGACCCCCCAATTTATGAGGGCCATTTCTTCACTATTTAATTCATCAACTTCTTCTTCTGCTTCATTAATCTCTGCATTAAATGAGATAATTTTCTTCTTTTCATCCTTGTTGTATCTATTGATGTGATTTTGTTCGTATGCCATAAGGTTTCCCCTAAGCTCATCATAGGTCATTTTCTACAAATCCCCATCTTTAAGAATTGTTGCCTTGGTTTTCCAAGCTTTTGGAAGGCTCTTGACGAGTTTCCTAACTTGTAAGCCATTTGAATATACCATACCAGAGATTTGAGTTCAAATACAATCTTGCTGAATCTTGAGAACATGCGTTTAACATTTTCATCGTCTGCCATTTTGAACATTTCATATTCATTCACAAGAGAATTGATTCAAGCCTCCTTTACTTTGCAGGTTCCCTCATAAGTTACTTCGAGTTTGTCCCACATTTCTTTAGCAGTCTCGCATGTTGAAATCTTCTCATATTTTGCTCCGCTAACTGCACAATATAAAAAGCTTATAGCTCTAGCATTAGTTTGAATTACCTCTTATTATTCTTTGGTTATCTAAAAGGATTCCAGATCAAGTTCCTTGCTATCTTTTCTAGTCATACCACGAATGGGTTTTGGTCCTTTCTTGATCACAACCCACTCTTGAAAGTCATTTTACTAAACAAAAATTCTGAGTTTGTCCTTTCAGTGAGAGTAGTGTTGACCATTTAAGTAGGGAGGTCGGTTTGATGACTGACCATCTTGAAGGATTGTTTGATAATTATTCATAGATCTTTTCTCACGTGTGATTAAACACTTCAAAAGGTGAGACCTACTCTAATATCAATTGAAAGTTAAGGGAGGGGTGAATTAAAATTATGCAGTTTACTAGTCCAGATGATTTGTCGACTTCTTTTGTAGATTAGTATCACAGATAATAATAGATATAATGTGTAAAATAAATAGAAACAGAATGTTTTTATACTGGTTCGGAACATCGATGTGGTGCCTACGTCCAGTCCCCTTGGGTTACAAGGGTTTTCCTTAGAACCTTTTGTAAATTGTTGAGAGTACAAGTGAATTCGAACGGGACCGAATTTGATCTACACCAGATACGTCTTTTGTTGACATGACCTTTACCTGTATAACCTACACTGTTCTTTTCTCTCTCTTTCTTCTACAATTGTATTCTTTGCAAGATTACAGAGTATTATGAAAGAATATGAAAGAAATGATGATTAAGTAGAACTACAAGTGAAGTTATGTAGTCTTCTTGGTGGATCGTGAGGCCTTTTATATCCCTCTTTTGAGAGGTAGCCGTTTGCTCTAAATAGAAAAACCCAAGGGATTTTCATTCAATCAAGAATTTGAAATATTTTTTTGATTGAGTGTACATGTCCATATCACATGTGTCATGTATTTTTCTTTTATAGTGGGATCTTCTATATTCTCTGCCTTATACAGAAGGATGTTGAGATTTAAGATCTTCTTTTCCATGTGAGCAAATCTCCAATGCTTGATTTCTCCTTGATTGATATTCTTTCCAAACTAGTGTTCTCTTCTGCAATCTTCTTTTCCGTGTGTAAATCTCATTTCCTTTTTTAGTCTTTGACTCATGATGTCACCAATGCTTGATTTCTTCTTGATTGATTTTCCTTCCATACGAGTGTTCATTTCTTTTTTGATCACGGTCAGTCAATCATCTAGCTGTACTGATTTTCCTGCACCTGAAAAGAAACATTAGTCATTATTCAAAACAACTTAGGTGGTAACATCAGTGTCAGTGCTAATACAAATAAAGACTAATAAATCTGATACATCACTGTCCACTACATAAATGATCAAATGAAAATGAGGAAGAAAATGGGTGAAGTCTCCATATGCGGGGAGCTCATCGCAAATCCAATCAATGTTGACTACAAACGAAAACACAAACCGTAAAGGAAAATGTGCATTAGGAAAGATGCAAAAAATGTAGGATGAGTACAAACCACTACGAGTGTTTGGATGTACATGTTTTATTCATATTCCTGCGCAGTTACGAGAAAAATTATCCCCAAGGCTCGTATAGATTAACTTGGTTCGTTTTATTCTTAGGGAAGGATCCACTAGAAAGATTGATACTCTGTAGACATCATAGACCAATCGAGTTTGAATAGTTACCACATTGCATAAAAAACATTAAATAATCTTGCATGCATAAAGCCCTAACAGTTCAATAATATAGTGACAATAAAGAAATACACACAATGATGGAAGTGTGAGGTACAATTTAATGCAATGAATACAATACAATAGTCATTGATCATTCCAATATACACCCCCTTCATAGTGATATGCTATGATGAGGGACTTATAGAGAATTAGCGAGATCCATATATCATGCCCGGATTCGAACCGGAACTAAAGTTAGTATAATCTACCCAAACTTGAATCAAAACTAAAATCAATAATTTATTTCAACCATTCTTGTGATACATGAGGATGAATGAATATGTAGGATCACAATAATGAAGTGAATCTTCAAATACAACACTAAAAAAGCAATACTATCCACAAGTCCACAAACACGGGCTACAATCCTCAATCGATGAATTCTTCAAATCTTGCTTGTAGGTCGTACTTTCCTGTTCATCTCACTTTACTTCTCATATCATGCCCATCAGGACAATCAATCCTTCAAATGAATCATGATGTATGAAACAATAGATAACACAGAGTACAATGCAAATTTTCTGTCTCAAGCCTTTCATAGGCAAATCCCTCAATTTGGGTGTCACAATCTAAGATTATCACAATAATCAGTTTAACCCAATATTTTTTCAACTCATAACATGCTTTACACAATAAGTTCTCACCCAAGTTAAGTCTGAAGAAGAGTAATTCCTAATCTACCTCAAAGTCGAATTGCAAGCCACTAACATTCACAACCCATCCTTCCTCTTTGGAAAGGCATCTAACGCTCCTAATCTATCAAAAATATGTTCTATACGTGAATACAAGTCCATTGATACACATATCTTAGCATAAAAGTTTGAGCCAATTTCTGGTGAAAAATCAACCCTTGGAATCTGACTATAAAACTGGAAAATTCTTTTGAAATCAATTTACCCATAAGATAAGAAACTCAAAAATGAAATTTTGCTGAAAACGAAGCTCAAATCGGACCTCAAATCATTAATTTATATGTTTCAAAATTTTGGTGAAAAAGTCCCAAAAATCTCATTCTTACACACTATAATTCAATAAAATAAGCAAAGAATCATTGGGGAATTACCAAAAAAAGGATTAGAAACTTGAGAAAAATTGGTGACATTGACTTGGTCAAATTGGATTAAATGGAATATGAGCCTGACTAGAGTTATTAAAAACTTTGAGGTGCATATTAGAATTTTGAAATTTTATAAAGACTTACCTTCCATTTCAAATTTGATATTTTGAAATTTCCACCCTGTTTCATTATCTTTCAATCTTACTTTATTTTTATTTCTCTCTCCCTCCCTCCATCTTCTTCTTCTTTCTTCCCCCGTCTTCTTCTTTTTCTATTTTGTCGTCGTTGTTATTCTCATCGTCGTCACCGCTATTGTCGTTGATGTTCGTCCTTTTATCACATTTTTCTTTTTAAATTTTTATTATTATTATTTTAACGGACCGTTTTGCTTGATTTTGAGAATTTTTAAAAACTAATATTTAAATCATTGAAAGAAATTCTGCAGGAAATCAAATAGCTATGATAGTTGCTGCGACAATTGCGATAGTTGTTGCATCACAGTTATTGCAGTATCTTTAGCACTTGCTTGAATTGTTGCAGCAACTTCAACAATTGTTTAAGTTGCTGCAATAACTATTGAATTGTGGTGTTGGTGGAAGAAGAGTTGATGGTTAATGTTATGGCATGGTGATGGAGGAGGAGGAGGAGGTGGTGGTGGTAGATGAGGAGGTGATGGTGATGGTGGAGGAGGTTGCGATAGTATCAGAGGAGAAGGTGGTGGTGACCACGATGGCGGTGGTATAAGGGGTGGAATGACAATGGCGGTTGAAGGGGTGGGAATGGCGGTGGAAACAGAGGGGTGGGGTGGAGTTGGGGAAAATAGAGTCTTTGTGTAAATAGTAAAACTGGAGGGTTTTAAAATAAGTGTCACTAATAATAATTTTAAAACTATCACATCTACCCAATAATTAAACCTTGTGCCACTTTTTCCTATTTTTGAAATATTTTTGTCACATTTAATCACTTTTTCCACTTACTTACCCTCGAGAAGAATCTTTGAAAACCCCCAAAAAAATTGCCTTAATCCGAGCTCTAAAACTCCCAAAAATGGATAAAAGCTTAAGTTCGAAATGGGGAACAAAAGTCTTGTCACGCCCTGAGAGGGTACCCTAGACGTGACCGGCACTCGAAGACCATTACTGGTCCCCAAGCGAACCACTTGGTCCAATCACACATCCATTCATATCAATTAATCAGCGGAAAGTTTGAAATAAAGAAATAATTTGGTGGGCAATCTAAATCAACGATCTAACTCAAGAAAGAAAGGTCATGGGCCAACAAATCAAACTCCAATCTTTGTCATTAGAATAGTTTGACAAGAATAATTCAAGGAAAGCAAATACTCAATCGATCCATCACTATCTAGTCTATGAAGCCTCTATCACTACTATCTAATTTGTGCCAATGAGATGTTCATGGCTACCTTAAATCAAAATGAAAAGGGCTAACTCGACGCAAGAATAACATAAGCGGTGTCCTTCGAATATAGGGGAGGACTCACCAATATGCTGAGTGTGTATAGATCCTCAATGGTGCTCCTATTGACGATCTCTTAAACCTGTCTCTGCATCATGAAACGATGCAGGTCCAAATGGACGTCAGTACATGGAATGTACGAGTATGTAATATGGCAGAATGAAACTTACCTCAAGGAAGAATAATGTTGGTTCAAATATCTCAATTCAGAAAGATAAGAGAGACTCAATCAAAGTGTCATAAGTCTAAAGTAAGGATGCAATTTTATACAAAGACCAATCATATACCATACAACCCATTCCAATCAAGTATAATACAGTTCAATCAAATCATTTACAATTCGATCCCATCCAATCATGTACAATCCGATCCAATCCAATCATATTGCGTATCCAATCCAATCCAATCCAATCATATGCAATCAATTCAACAATCAACTCAACAATCAAGTCAAAGGACTCAACTAAATAAATATGCAAATGAGAACTTAGGTGATGCACAATCTCAATCAGACCAATCATCAAACAATCTCAATCAGACCAATCATATCATGCACAATCCACTCAATTTGGGAGTTTCTCTAGTCGACAACAATCCCACCACCTATATATAGGTGATGCACAACGAGTCACGTCGTTGCCACGTCCGTTCATACTTGCCAGGGTATGAACGGATCAACTCATCATGGATCCGTCAACTCAATCAAGTTCTATCATCTCAGGACAATGAAACAAGGAAACATCCGACACGGTACAATCCCTTCCTATATTGGCAGCGTAGTTTATGGAATTCGAGTATGGACTATACTCTTACCCAATTCGGTGTTCAATACTCCTCCCAAGACTCAATACGCACATAGCTATTAAGTGAGTAAAATATTCAAAATACTCATTTAGTCTCTTAGGACTAAGTTTCAAATCAACTCATTTAGTCGCATTGGACTCTTTTCAAAACTCAATCAGTCTGGTCTCATTGGACCTTCTTTCAAATCGACTCATCTCAATCATCAAACTCTTCTCTTCAAATTTGATACCATATCAACTCAATGGATGTAAAAAATATTATATGCATTTAAAATATAATTCCAACTCCTCAACTCAAACTCAAAATATATATTTTAATGAAAAAAAATACTCAACTCATTTATACTCAAAATATTCATGTTCAAAAACGATAATTTGGAGGCTCCTCAAACTCAACTCATACTTAAACTCCTTTTTAAATCAAAGATGAAAATAATCATTCTTCAAACTCAAAATAGTGTATAAATAGTTTATGCAAAAAGGTTCACAAATCATTTATTTAAAACTCCTTCTCAAAAGATCATTTATTTTCAAAATGTTTATAAGACTCCAATCAACTCAAATTATGCAAACCACATATCATATAATCACATTACACTCCAATCCACTTCATCACACAACATCCTCATCAACATAACCTCTTCATTTACATCATCGTCAAATATCACCATTCACATCATCATCAAACATCATCATCACATCACAATCAAATATCTACTCCAAATCCTTATTTAATTCTATATTTCATTTATAGAAACAATAGTGAGATTCTAGCTCTACCAACGTTTCATTTCTTTTTATGTCATTCACATTGTAACTATCCCAAATCTCATATAATTCACAATCAATTTCAGCAAACTCAAGAAAAAGAATACCTCGTTTCACTATAAAAATAATATTGTTTTTATTATACATAAAACTCATCAATCTCATCTTCAAGATAAATTATGACTAAAAAGAAATCTCATCTTGGGTTCATGTGAATGAATACATGAATCCATACTTTCAACAAAGTCAACTCAAGAACAACATTAACACATTTTAGTAATATTCTATAGTTTAGGAAGTTTCAAGAAAATCTTCATAAAAGGTTCAAATCTTTCACAACTTCTATCCAACACATCTATGGGCATATGGAAGAACTCAATCCATATTTTAAGTTAGCCTTACATACCTGGAATTGAAGAACATCCCACCGAAAACCAAAGACATGACTTGAAGATCTTGAATCCTTGAGCTTTTGAGAGAATTTCTTATTGGAGATGTTTGGAAGAGAAGAGGGGATGAAGATTAGGGTTTTTGGGAGGTGAGGAGGCTGAAAATATCATCCCAAAACATTCCAAGTTGGATATATATAATTAGGGAAAAAGTCCACTTTTCCCTTCCTCAAAAATCAGGAAAAACGGGCTAAAAACACTCCTGGCGCTATAGTGGCGCGCCGCGCCACTGCAGCGCCAAGTCGAATATAGGCTTAAAAACTGCACATCTGATAGTGGCGCATCGCGCCAAGGACCAAACTACTGAGGCTGTTTTATGGCGCTATAGTGGCGCGTCGCGCCACTACGGCGCCAAGCCCAGGTTTCCTGCAGTTACAACCCAGGCCTGAAATTCCTGCAATACTAGTTTGTCTTGGGATAGTCATAACCTTTGACTACGAACTATAAAATTTACAATCTTGGTGGCGTTGGAAAGAAGACTCAAAAACCTTTAATTTGGTAGGTCGTGGGCCACCCAGTTCATTATATTCTAGGAGATATGGTCGTTTGACGTTAACCCTTATACTAACTAATCTGAAAACTTAATTGATTGGAATTCTTTGGACTCGGTTTGGTGTTAGAGATCCCTTATGACCCCTAAACACATCTAACACACTTCAAATACTTAGGAATTGGTCCTAACTCATATATAAAATTACAAGCCCTTCGGTTCGAGTCTACACACGCGTGGAGAAAGGTTCGAGTCTTTGCGAAAAAAATTCTGGGGTGTTACAAGTCTGATCCCAAGTGTCTTCTTCTTCACAAACGCAGACCACATGTTGGTGATCACAAAGGCGACCTGATCCGATGGCTTGTGAACGTGAAGGCCAATTTGACGTGGGCACAACGATGCTTTTTTGTGAATGCAAAGCCAAGGATTCCCTCCTTCGTGAACGCGATGGAACCTTTGCGAATGCGAAGAAGGATACTTGGCACTAGATATCAGCAGCTCCCAAAACAGTCAAAAATCGAGAAAGGACCCTCGTAACTCATTCAGAACCCCCCAAAAATAAATAAATACTGCAAATCAATCGTAAAACACATTTTAAACCTATTGAAATCATCAAAACACCATTTCGGAATGATTTTGACCAAATTTTGCCCATGGTTAACTCAAAACTTAAGAGAAGCTTAAAATCCAACCAAATAACAATAATGCCCTCGAAAACCTCGGGAACTGAACTAACTCTTTGACTAAGTTAAAAATCATCCCCAGACCTAGTGGAACCATCAAAGCTCCGATCAGACTTCTCCAAAATTCATCCGCTCACCTTGGAAATCGAACTACCCACCCCCACAGGTCATAAATGCTGAACCAAAGCTACGAAAAAAGGGTCAAATGGGAAAAAGAAGCGAAAATAACAAAACGACTCCGATGAGGAATTTATTTTTTTTACTTGTTGATCCAAACTATGCAAGTTTTTTAATAGGGATTGCTTCCTTTTAAGGGTAAAACTATAGTGATGAGGTTCTCTTAGTTTGTATTTTGTTGGGTTCTGAATTATTTGACATCGATTTCTTTGTTTATTCTAAACCTAAATCTCTTTTACTGTTGTTTACTTCCGCATTAAGAAATTCATATCAATTATGAAGGTGTTTGTAAATGTTAGAACCAACTTGCAAATTTCTTCACTTGTGGACAAAATAAATCCAATATGCCCATCTTTTTTATTTAGGTAGCAATAACTGCTAGAACATCCACTTAAGGAAACATAAGAGATGAAAATTTGAAACTTGAAAGTACACTCTTCCTTTCTACATACACTTGACTTTAATCAGCCAAAGTAGTTGGTTCACAACCATCATGGACACAAGCTAAGACATCCTTATAGTCTCTTGATATTGTAAAAGAATCATACACTTTACCATCTTTACTCTTCTTGTACTCAAAGAGAAGGGAAGATTGGTTAAATGCTGTGAGTTTGACAAATCCATAGTCATAATCTTTGAACACACTCCATGTGGTGTTAATGGTGGTGAATTTATTCAAATGGGCTCCTCCTCCACCAACAACAACATGAATCGTTCCGTTCACTACGCCAGAGTAGTGTGACGTCTCCTTGTTCACACATTGATTCTGTACATACAACAATTTGAGAAACAACAAAATGAATGGTTTTTGAATATATCCAAGTGAAATAACTAAAAAAATATTACCTGGTAAATGGGGCAAACTCTTTCATAGTTATGGACGTGCCCGAAGAATGCCATATCAACCTTATACTTTTGCCAGAGCTTTTGCAAGTGCTCCCTTCCCATGGGCTCTTCAAACGAGCCTTCATTAGCGTACCATTCATTGGACGAGTAACCAAGAACACGATGAGCAGCGAAAATCAACCAAGGTTGTTTATGTCTATTGGCTGACGCGAAGCATTGCTCGATGAATTTGTACTGTTCAGATCCCTCTCTCCAATCATGCTCAGTGTCTCCTATACAGAAGTGGAACATCCCATAATCAGCTGCATACCTGTCAACAATATGCAAGGACTCGATTTTTAAAGTTTCTTTTTTAACCTTAATTACACGATGCTCTTATATTATCATCACTAGTAATATGAATATATGTGTGTTTGACATGAATCACATACCAGAACTTAGCTCTGTTTTCTGCAGGGACATAGTATAATGTTTCAGCTGGTACACCGCATTCTCCACCCGAGTCTGTACCAGTGTATAATGACCCACTATTCTCCCAAGTTCTTTCATGATTACCACTGCAGAACAAATTTTCTTCACGAAATGAGATTTCAAATATTTAAAAGCAGACTATCCACAATCACAATGATGAACAGACCTTGCAATCATGAAAGGTACTCTCGATGTTATTGGTTCTACTTGCGCTGTAAATTGATCCCATTGTGAGATATATCCATTTGCATAGGGGAGATCTCCAATAAGGAAAACCGCGTCAATGTTATCAAGGTCCTTAATAAGAGTGTCAGTTGTCATAAGTGAACCTGGCTGGTAATTAGCATATTCATTTGAACCATCGCGCTCTTGCTGAAACAACAAACATGGGAAAACCACATTCGTCAATGTGAATACATTTGATATATGTTTTTGTTGGAACAACTGATATTGTTAGTAGATTACCTTCCCCATATCTCCAAATATAACAATACGTTGCAATGACTCTTGCCCCGGAAAAGGAGGAGACTTGAACGAATATTGCTTGCTCCAAACAATTAAACCATTGTTTAACATGTGTCCTAACTTATATGTATACCTGAAATTTCATAAAATAAGAGCTCAAAAAGGGCTGTGACATGTCAACGATGAAGTAACTTGCCCATAAGAAAAGCTTACACCATGTTTGGCCACAAATCTTTGAGGAAACTTGTATGTATGAATCCAGGATCGCGCCATCCCACAGTTCTTGCAGGTGTTCCTACAAACGCACTCATAACATTATTCAACAATTCTACTCTATCTTCAACTTTAATCAGAATGCATGTATAAGAAAAGCAGAGGGAAAAAATCAGTCATTTTTTAATAGAAGTCCTCATACCACACATGCTGTTCCGATGAAATGTGAGTGTCCCTGCTGGGGAACGCTTTTGCTCTTGGCCCTGCCAACCCCATTGGACGAATGGAATAGCCTCGTCTATGTTGTAACCACTTGTCCAAGTAACAGTCATCTAAGAGAAAAAGAGTATCAAGTTAATCTGATACGAACACGAATCTCCAATATGCAGGCTGCGGTGACAGAGCAGAAACTCTAACAGGGGGATTCAAAATAACGAATCAATTTAACATGTTCTTCAATTTAAGGAATCGATCAACTCGACATACTACTGCATTCAATATTGATGCTGAACCCCATGTAACAAGAAAGATTATAGCAACAGAAAAACTTACGATATCCCATGACTTCCCAAGAGCAAGACGCGGATAAAGAGGTGCTTTCGGATTGGCAAATGTGACGGAATTCGAGACGCCTATCAATTTAGGCTGTAACAAGCATGAATTTATTAGTCCATATCCATCAAATATTCGTTTTAATACATAGAACAGACAGAAAATTATATTGATCATTAGCATGAAGTAAAATACATACATATATATATATATATATATATATATATATATATATACAAGTGTATGCTCAAGTACTTGTACCTATGTTGCTCGGACTTTCCAAAAATGCGGAGGGATTCATGTCAGATCCTCCGAAAATAGTACATTTTTGGAGAATCGGGATCAACAACAACAACATGCTCAGTGTAATGCTTATGGAGACCTTATTCCTATCTCGTAGAGATAGAAATATTGTTTGCAATAGATCATCGCTTAAAATAAAGCTTCTCCACATGATTTAAAAAAGGAAATACAAAAATGAGAGCAGTAACTAAAACGAAAAAATGTGAAATGGAGAGAACAACAAAATAATGCTAATACCACTAGCGAAAGAACGTTCAACTACCAACCAACTTACGTTTGACAAACCGCCAGAGAAGAAGGCAAAGGAGAAATCCCCACGCTGGTTAATTAGACGAAATTTCAGTGAAGTCTTCCCAGTCTTTGTGTAATTGGCATTTTTGTAATTTGCATATTTGAACTGTAACACCAAAAAAAGTAATCAAATATACCTACATATAAATTCAAGAAACCTTGTACGTAATTAGAGGCAAAATTGAAAATCTTAAGTTAAATTGTTGCCAAATTTAGAAAGATGTCAATTTTATCATTCCAATGTTTCAAGAAAAAAAATGACTTGACGGTGTAAGTGCATGTATGACTTAGTTTATCTAAAATAGCTTATAAATTGCTTTGCTAAATAGGTCCAATTATTTTTTTGGCTTATTTTAAGCACAAAATGACTTTAAATTAGCTAACCAAACACCTAAAAAAAAACTGAAAACAACTTATAAGCTGTTTTTAGCAACTTATAAGCCAATCAAAACGGATTCTAAAAGTTGTTTTGTAATGACGCTTTTTATTACTTAAATTCAACAAATATCGTCATATATATTGAAACGAAGGAAAAAATAAAAAATATATGAGATGAATTTAGAGATACCTTTAAGGGGGCAGTACACAAAAATGGAGCTCCATGTTTTTGTTCTTCAATGGTAACTGGGGGACAAATGGATTCACTGCAATTGAAACATTTTTACTTGTTAATTAGATTAACAAAAAGTAAATTAGGTGTAATTAGATAAAATAATTACTGGAGATTTACTTGAAGTTTGCAGGAGAAAAAACTCCAACCCAATCATCATTTGTAGGATTTGCATTCCATAGGTTTATTGTAACCCATTCAACATCTTCACCCTATAATATCATCATCCAAAATTCACATCGAATATTTATGTTAAATTAATTAAAATTATTATAGTTAAGTGAAGTATTAAAGTGGAAACACATATCAATTATCATAGTTACATAACATCAATTATCATAGTATCAAAAGTTATTGAGTCGTCCTAAAGGGAAATAGTTTGTTTTGCACATTCAATAATTGAAAGAGTTTGCGGAGAAGTGTTGAATAGAATGTTGAATTTGAAATCGAATTTTCAAAAACATATTATACATTTATTAATTTGATATAAAATATCGTGCAAATAAAATTTGCCTACTTTTTGTATCTTGTTTGGTTGGTAAGAGAAAAAGAAATAAAAGCAGACAAATTTTAGTTATTTTTTCTTGGAAGCAAAATACTTAAATAATTTAGTACAACGAGAAGAATAAATTAAATAAACTAAGGGAAAGTATAATTTTCTTTCATTCTTTTCTTGATCTTTTCACCTTCTATTGTCCTTTTTATTCCTATTAGAGAAAATACCATAGAGTTATTTTATTTGTTTTTATTTTTACTTTAAATGATATTTTTTCTATCACAATTTGTATGAATTATGTTTGATTGAACAAAGAGTTTAACAAAAAAAATAGATATTTAAATTTGTGATTCAAAACATTTTATACACATATAAAATTGTGTGTAAAGTTTAAAATTATTTTTAATACAAAAAAAATATCATTTCTTTTTGGACAATCTTTTAAAAATATGTAATATAAAATAATACTGGAGTACTATGTCCAATAATCTTTTTTCGAACATCTAATTTCATCATTGAAAGAAACTTCGTGCAGTTTGAAAAATTTATCTTGTGTTTGGTACCAAGGAAAATATTTTCTTGGAAAATAAGTGGATTTCTAACTTATTTTCTCATATTTGATTGGTGAGTAGAAAATATTTTTTAGCATTTGGTTGGTGAACAGAAAATATTTTTTATTTTTTGCTAGAGAGTAGAAAATAATTTTTCGAAAAATAATTTCTAACCTGAAAATCAACCTCTATAATCGATTCAAGATCCGACCCCAACCTCGACATTTGAACTGGGATCGATTCCGACATCTGAACCTGGACACGACCTCGACGATCAAACCGAAATTCGATCCCGGCATTCGATTCGGGACTTGGTCCCTGACTAATTCAAGACCAAATTCGAACACTCGACTCGAGACCTGACCCTGATCAGAGACCCGGTACCCGAATCAGGACCCGACTTTCGAATCAAGACCCGACCTGACCCGACCCCGACTACTCCCGACCCAGGACCCGATCCCGACTACTGATCCAAGACCCCATCCGACTCTCAACTCGGGATTCAACTTCTGACCTGAGATTTGATCCTGTCATTTGAACCTAGACCTAAAATCCGACATTCAAACTGAGACTCGATCCCAATTCGAAATCGAATATCCGACCCAGTTAATGACCTCGACACCCGAACGTAGACACAATCAATTAATCTCGAATCTGATCTCGATACTCGAATCGAGAAACAACTTCCAAACAAAGACCCAACCTCAACAATCCACAACTGATGCGAGACCCAACATTCAAATCGGGACCCTATTCAACTTTCGAATCGGGATCCGACCGCACCCAATTTAAAACCTGACTTTTAAACTAGATTAAAAAAAAACAAATTTTAATATTTTTTGGAGGGGGGGGGGGGCTAATATGGGGGTAAGGGATAAAAAATGAAATTTGAAAATATTTTTCAGAAACAATTCTTAATTTTATTTTTATTTTGGAGGGGGGAGGTTGGTAGGGGATTGAGGGTAGGGATGAGGTAAAAAATGAAATTTTTATAATTTGAAATACTTTTCAAAAATAAATTTTTTAAAAAAAATTGTGGGAGGGAGGGGGGGTAGGAGTGGTCAGGAGTTGGGTAGGGTTAAAAAAGAACTGGAAATTTTAAAATTTAAAGTATTTAAAATTGAAATTTAAAAAAAATAAATAAAAAAATTAATCTTTGGGATGGGGAGGGTCGCGGTACGAGGTGGGGTAAAAAAAATAATTGTAATTTGAGGTTGAAAGAGAGTTTTGAAAAATGTTTCACTTAATTTTTGGAGGAAAGTCATTTTTTAAAAAATTTGAGAAAAGTAAAATAATTTGAAAAACATTTTTCAAAACATTTAAGCTAATCAAATATGAAAAAATAGTTTTGTACTACAGTACTATTTTTCTTTTGGATTGGTCGGTGGGAATAGAGCGAATAATCGTAAATAAGTTGAAGTCGATTTTATGAATTTTTATTATTTATATGATTATAATTTATATCATTTAACTAAATCCGCTAACATCCAAGGTAGGTCTACAAACAATGAAGGGTCGAAAAATTATACAATATATATAAAGATCAAATATTACTCTTACTCCGTCCATCTTAATTTATATATATGGGAACTATTTTAGATGGAGGAAGTTAAGCTCCCGTTTGACAATAGATTTTAAAGTTGAAATATGAAATTTTAAAGGCTTTTTGAAGTTGTAATTTTTAAATTTTAAAATTGTGTTTGACATGCATTTTACTTGAAAAAAATTAAAATTTTGTGAGTGGAACTCTCAGGAACAAGTTTTGAACATCAGATGACTAAATTTCATGACCAAACAGATATTTGCAGATAAATTTTTAAAAACTATTTACTCTCAAAATCTATAACCAAACGCTAGCTAAGTATATATTAAATCTTGAACATCATTAACGAAATTCCTGGCTTAATTTGAAATTGCAACAAGAGGAACAAGAAAGTATTACCATAGAGCCAAGAAGAATAGGCCCTTCAACATGAATGGAGGCAGATTTAGTTAAAGCAAGAACAGTCTTGTGGATTTGAATTCCTGATAATGGTTGTTCCATTTGTTGCATATTATCATGTCTATGTTTTGGTTTCCCCAAACTAATGTATTCTTGAGCTGAAACATGAACACTTTTATTCAAAGTGATTAACACAAAAACACCTAAAAATACCCAAAGTAACAAGTATTGGTTCCTCATTATTAATTTTCTCTCTTTCTTTGTTTGAGGGTGAGGCAGAATTTGGTGTGTGGAATGTTTGGATTTTATAGACATAAACAAGAAAGAAAGTGAGGTAGAGAGAGAATGATTAAAGAGTTTTTTACAATTAATATATTTTAATATATGGCACGCTTGGGATTTGAAGTTTATAGGTTTGAGATTCTAGTCTTTCAAAATTATTGAATTCTAAATTAATAATTTATACATATCTCAAAAAAAAGAGCTTAAGATGAATATATGGTTTAAACTAAAGCTAACAGGTTCGGTCGAATGCGTAATCCCTATTCAAGAACCGCCCCTGGTTGTGGCAAGTTATACTTTCATTTCCTAAGATACTGCATTACTACTCCCTTCGGTCTATAATATTTAAATTTTTGAGCTTTTTTTAATGTTCAAAATAAGTTAATTGTTCAATTTTCATGAGAGTTATTGAAAATTTCTTCCATTTTCATCTTTCATTTATATTTTCTAGGTGATAAGTTGCAAGAGAGTTAATTGCTCATATTTATGATTTTACTTTGAATTGTGCCTATTTGACAAGAGAAAGTTGCTCGGACGGTAAGCGCCCCTCACGTCCAACCTTGAGGGGTGTGAATTCGAGTCACCAAGGGAGCAAAAGATGGGAGATCCTGGGGGCAGAGGTAAAAAAAAATTCTATTTTCAAAATTAGTTTGAAAATAATTAAAAAGGCAAAATGAAAAACGGTGTTCAATTTATGTCCTAATTTTTTTAATTATAGTGCATTACCTCACAAGTTTAGTTAATATGCACTAAAGAGAGTAATAGTTTACTTGGTTAAGTTTCTGGGAAGTTTAAAGTGTTTTATAGTTGAAATGTTTCATCAAGTTTTAGTTTTTTTAAAAAAAAAATGTTTTAAAGCTGTTATTAGAAGCTGGAAAAAAGTATGCTTTAATATTGAAAAACGTATTTTTTAAATTGATAAATCAAACACAAAATGTTATTCTTCAAAGGTACTTTTTTGAAAAAATTTCTAATTAAAAATATTTTCAAAAGTTTTAAAGGAAAAAGAATATTTATACCCCAAAAAAGTAAAATATTTATCCTTAAATGTCCTATTACTTTCATATCTCTTTTTATTTTAAATTCACGCGTTGACGTTATGCTGATGTCAGCGGTCACCCTTTTTTTTCTCTATGATACCATCACAATATATTATAGTTTATGGATATACTCTGATGGTATTAAAGAGTAACTGAGTAGTGTCTTCATTGAATGACTGTTTCTTCCTCCTTGATACCATCAAAGTATAATATACTCTGGTGGTATCAAAGAATAACTGAGCAGTGTTTTCATTGAGGTTTGCTTTAGTCCTTCGATGAAATTACTCAATCATTCATGATACCATTACTATATATCTACATACTGTTATGATATCATTGATGTATGTTTCAATTATTCAATATTTTAATTTAAAAATAATTTTAAAAAAAGAGTCATAATTTAGATACAATTTTTATAAAATTTGCAAAAAGAGTAAAAAATTATAAAAATACATTTTCGACTAATTCAAAGTTTAATAAATTAAATTGTGACTTTCATAATTATCTCTTAATTGCTTCTTATTTATTTCTTAAAAAAGGAGTCCAATCATATATGATACCGATAGACTATCAATATACCGATGGAGTATCACAGAGGATTAAGCTCATGCTTATATGATATTGATATGGTATCAATATACTGACGAAGTATTATAGTGAATTATTTCATAGTTGTGATGTTGATATCATGCGAGAAATAAGAAAGAGAAAGTGGGGTAGGCACATAAATAGTTTGAGCCATGGATCTATAAGGATAAATAGTTTGCATTGAGTCCAATTAGAGTAAATAATTTTATGAGCAACTTACAGAAATAGCCATAGTTATAGGGTCATTGAATTTGAATAACTATAAGTATGTTATTTACCAAGAATGACTATAGTTTATCTCTATAACTCGTTGTATATTTGTATAATATTTGTCTTTTATTTATTTATACAGTAATACAATCATAAATATAATGCACTAAATAAGGTAAAATCTATTACTATAATCGACACCTCTTTATTTACGTCCCTAAAACTCTCAACTTTTCGATTAAAATATCAACGATTTAGGAACGTAAATAAAGTAATGTGATGGTACTTATACTTTCCACTGGACAAGTCAGCCTAACCCAACAAATGCGGAAATAAAGCGAAAACAGTTCAAAATAAGTAATTTAAAGATAAAAGCGGAAGTCTTAGTCAACTACAAAAATCCCCCGCGGATTGGGTGTCACATGTACAAGCCTCTAAATATAAAGATACTGAAATAAATACAAGTCTCAAAACTCTGTCTCTCAAATAGAACAAAGTAAAGGTAAAGAGGAACAAGAAAGATCGCCGACAACAACAACTACCTCTCAAATCACCTCTGAAAGCCTCGGATGGAAAGAAGAAGAAGTGGGTCACTATCCAGGCTTAAAACCTACACAAGTGTAGATAGTAATAGTGAGTACCACCGACACAGTACCCAGCAAGCGAACAACTAAGACTAAGCTAAGGTTGTAAATTACAGATACTCCTGTCGTACCAACCAATCCCACAGAATACAACCTACATAGAAATCAGCCCAGTCTAAGAGTTCTAACAACACAAGTACAAATATCTCAACGGCAGTAAATCTCATATCTCAGTCAAATCACAACAGTCAATAATATAGACTAGGGGAATTTCAGGGGTAAAACAGTCTCCAATGGCAAAAGATGTATGATGCAATGTAGTGCAATGCAATGTCACATATAGTGATGCATGTCTGTCCTAAATGATACACATCTGCTGACTAGTAGTCCGGAACCCATGGGGGCCACACATGGACCATGTATTCGCCAAAACCATTTCCCTTCGACACACATATCAATCGCTGGAACCATTTCCCTTTGGCATCGTCGGAACCATTTCTCTTCGACATAATCATCACCCACCGGAACCATTTTTCTTCGGCATAATTCTCAAATCAAATTCCATCTCAAAATATCGAAACTAATACAAATAGGCAATGTCCATGTAAAACACAATGATGGAATGATATAATTAGTAAGTCACAATTCATCTCACAACAATATATACAAGTGTTTACAATAAGTCAAGGATCAATTCATATTGAACACAACATGCTAAATCATCTCATTTGCCATTTATTACACCATTCTTCATTATCAAGTTCAATTGAATATTAATTAGTTTCAAACCACTTTCTATTATTCTTCAACACATAAGATACGAATGCATGATCCTACAAGCTTAAGCATAGGTCTAGAAATTCACTTGCCTTGATTTCAACTCCAAATTATTCCGGAATATGAGCGTTTCCCTTACGCCGACGTTCCATATTAAGATAATCTATTCAAATATGCAATCCCAATAAGAACACGAGTCTAACTAGATTCAAATCAATATTTTTTAAAATCGAACTAAAACTGACCCGAAATACTCGATTTCAAAAATAAATAGAAAATTCAAAAAATTTACATGAAAATGATCCTTGAAGTATTTAGAAACTAATGTTGAAAACCAAATTGAATTTGGAGTTGAAATCATCCCTCAAACACCAATTTAAAGAATCAAAAGTTCTTGGTGAAACCCCCAATCTTTGAAGCTTTAAAATCATGAATTCGAAGTGACATATACATTAAAAATATTAGGCAATAAAAGATTGAAGTAAAAAATAATTATCCACACCAAAATTCTCGAATAGCCCTTACTAAATCACCTCTACCGAGCTTCTAGGATTCAAAAATTGTGGAAATGGAATAAAATCCCAAATTTTTGGGAATTTCAAGTCTTCCCGGGTCTTGCCCTTCGCGATCTCGACACCCCTCCTCGCGATCGCGAAGAAGGAAATTGGTTCGACTCATTAATTGACCGTCGTGATCGCGGAGAAGGCTTTGCTTTCGCGATAACTAGACAAACTAACACTTCGCGATCGCGACTAGGCCTACGCAATCGCGAAGAACAAAAACACAGGCACCAGATATTAACAAACGCAGCAAATTTACTAAGTTTCAAGTCTCGGAATAGACCCTCAAAATTCATTCAAAATCCCGAGTACACAAACTTCATATGCCACCATACTAATTTCGATGTTACGGACTCAATGGAACAATTATAATTTGAATTCGAGGTCTCCTTGATTCGAAACTCGAGATGTCGCAACTAAACTAACTAAGGCTTCCAAATTATCAAAACAAGCCCGGGACCTCCAAAAATTCAACTGATACTACTTCTAGATCTAAAATCATCCCTCGAATCTAACAAAGTCATCAAAATTCCATTCTGAGCATCAAAACTCCGAAAGTAGACCAAGTCAAACTTTGGCTTAAAATTCCTCAAATTTCCAACTCAAGACCTCAAATCTTCGTTACAACTTCAAAAATGATTCCGTAAACTTTTCTAGACCAATTTCCATATTCCAGAGTTACTGGAATTGATAGAATTCAGTTTCGAGACTCGTAGCTTAGATTCACCCGAAATATCACTTTTGAACACTTAAAGCTTATGAAAACTCAAAGTTTCCAAAACCCAATTTTTTTAAAGAATTTTCCAAAACCAACATTCGATACAAATCAAAACAAACTCGAGGCAACTATAGGGAGGGGTAAAATGGTCATTTCACAAAAAAATTTAAAAATGACCTTCAAGGTCATTACAGGTGGAGTTTTTAATTCATCCAATAAGAAAATGACACATAATAAATATTTTTTCAGAAATATAAAATAAAGAGATGGTTGTTAGTTTCTAGGATATAAGTGAGCCAAAAAGGTGAATGAAATTATATTTTTAGACCAAAAAGATGAGTAAACAGGTATTTTTAGAACAAAAGACACAGGTACCACTGTAGTAGTCGTTTTATAACCCATCCTGATATACACCCATTCTATGAATCCATAGTAGACATTCTGTTCTCGGTTGGCACAACATCATCATCATCATACACTACGTAAGCGATTCTTTTTATGATAAACTTCACTAACTATAATAGCCAAAGCCACTGTTCTCATAACATAGTCATTCCCTTAATTACATCATTCTTAGTTGTCGAACCACTTCAGATATCATATAAGTCACACAAGTGTTATTCCCGCTGTTGAATAATTGATCGGAAGGGTAAGACGTCCATGAAGTCTCTCAATCATTGTTCATCTTTCGATACCATATCCTCAAAACACATCACTGAACCACTACCTTACTCACTCTTTTTGAATCGCAGCGCCTTACAAGTGTGACCACACATTCTTTCCATTAGTCTATCACTTCCACCTCAAAATCAGATCTAACACCAAAACCACGCGATCACATCTCAACTGCTTGCACGTAGAACCAAGCACGAGTCATCACTATCAGTGAGAGAACAGAGTGAAGTGATAGGAGTTGGATCGGATCAAGGACACATGATAGAGAATCAAGAAGTGAAGATTATTTCCAAAAGTCACCATAGCCTTCCGAAGATAAGTAACAGACGTCTCCGAATTGATCCTCGAGACTCTATTAGACTTGTCATGTACACACGTGATATCTATAAACCTGGGATTCTGATATCATTTTTTCACGATCTGAAAATGATTGTGATGGCACCTGTCCTATTTACTTGCAAGACAAGTTAGCCTAACCCAACATATACGGCAAATAAATGCATAAGTAGAAGAGATAATAAATGTGGAAACTTAAATATTCTTAAATAAACCCCAAAATTTGGTTGTCATGTGTACAAGTCACTATTAGATACAAAATACCAAAAATAATACAAGTCTTAATGAGGGGAGGTTGTATCACATTGAATTATTGATTGAACATTTTCTCCCTTATTAAAAGATTTTAAGATAAAATTATCATTTACTATTTTTTTACAATAGACAAAATTATCATTTACTATTTTTTTAAAATAATTGTTATTTAATTACTATGCAAATATGTAGGACTTTGAAATTAATTAAAGTTACAAGTACTAAATATTGGAAAAAATACACAACTTATTTACCATATTCTCTAAAATTCTCTATCATTTGAAAAAATTATAAAAATCTCTATTCTTTCCTGTCTGATACATCATTGTACAAGACGTATCGGTCGGATACATCATTTATGAGATGTATCAGGATGTCAGATATATCACTTTATGCGATGTATCGATCGGATACATTATTTACGTGATGTATCAGGACGTCAGATACATCACTTTACGCGATGAATCGGTCGGATACATCACTTTACGTTATTTATCAGGACGTACGTGATGTATCCGGATTCCACCAAAAAGAAGAGATTTCGGGTAGTTTTTAAAAGAGTAGGGATGAAATGTAATTGGGAAGAATCACTATGAGATTTAGGTAAAATTTTATTTAAATATTTACTCATTAAGGATATAAAAGTCGTTCAATATTTAATGGATATTTTGATCAACCAATATTATAAAACATGTAGAAATTCCTAGCTCATAGTTTACTTGAAATAGATTTAATGTTAAGCTCTTACTATTAATAGGATAACATGTATCCTGTAATAATGTTTTGTTTAGTCCTAGTATAAAATTACATTTAGTAATTTCTTAGATAGAGGAAATTTTAACTTAAAAGAGCAAATAAGTAAATCAACTTTTAATGAATATTCTGATCAATCATCTATATTCATGCTTTTATATTATATATATATATATAGAGAAAGAAATAGATTAGTTTCTGGCACGTGTATTCCATGGCATCAAGGTGAAGATCTTTTCTTAGATTTTATCTTCCCTTCAATAAATGTCATCCACTTGATATAATTTCTAAAAGCAGATAAAGAAAAGCTCACATGTAGCAAATATGTCTATTTGTTTTTTAGCTCTCCAACATCAAGAATAAAATCACGTTGGAGAATTACTAACGGTTGTTAGCCCTCCAACACTGACAGGAGAGGATAACTTTAGGATCAAGATTTTAGTGTATCATATTTTATACGTGTATATTACATCAATTAATAAAAATGATAAGAATAACAATTTGTTTAGAAAAAAAACTATTAACGTTACACTAAATGCAATAGTTATTAAAATAATGAAAATAAATCTTATTATATTGATATAATGATTGAAGTTAATATCTTTTAAACACATAAATATAATGGATTTAGTTGAATTAGTCATATAGTATTTGTGGCATATAATAAATATTTTATATTAGACACTTTTGATTTTTTTGTGTGTGTATTATCAAGCATCTATTACACAATTAAGTTAAACCACATAAAATATGTTGTTTTTGAAACATGTCTAAAGCTTTACGAAGACTAAAGCATATAATTAAAGGAGGTGATAACACCTAAAACCCAAACTAATTGTTTCCTCATTTTTCCTTTCTATTGTTGTGGAATATAATTCTCATTCTTTGCATTTTATAGATATACAAGAAAGAGAGGGAGCGTTGGAGTTTATACATAGTGGGATCGTTTGATTGATTAGTGGATATGTAATGAGATAAGCTATGTCCACATTTTTCTTATCGGGTTTCTTATCCAAAAAAAAAAGTACACTAGAATTTGTACGTGAGGTTTAAAGGATAAGAAATAAAGTCTTGATTTTAATATGATAATTGATTAATAACTAAAGTTAAATCAAATAATAAATTGGATATAACAAAAAAAACCAGAGCTTAAGATAGTATGTATTGGTCTGGTTTCAATGATATCGACGATTTGGAGATATCAACAAGCTAGGTTGAGACGATAAGCTTGTAAGACGAATAACAAAAATAGCTTGAAAAATAAGATGATAGTATTTGGTAAAGTAAAGTATGATTTCTTATATGTTTTTTTTTTATGTTTACAAAGTGATGATTCTACAATTTATATAGGAGTCATTTTCTAGGGGTTGACTGCCTATAATTAAACATCATGACTTATAATAAATAACATAATTAATGACCTTTAAAAATACGGAGTAATGTCCGATTCTACTGGTGGGGCGGTTTCATAACGGCTAGCCTTAGCCGTAAGCCTTTCCTCCAGGTGTTTTGGTCCGATGTGGTTTTTATGGGAAAAATATTATAGACTCTTTAATACAATGTCGTTGCTTTAACTTGCTTCCATGTATTTCTTCATGATTTCGCCATGTGATTCGTCTTCTCTTTCTTTGCACAATTTCTATTATTATTCATGTGTTACGACCTGGTAATGTTTTAAATATTATTACCCCATACAGATATTTTTCCATATTTTTTAGACTTTTTTTTATTCAAAAAACGTAAATGATGAAATAAAGGAAGGAATTATTGGGGAATCACCAAAAGGAGGGTTAGAAACTTAGCCCCACGAATAATCTGTGAAAACCTTGCAAAAATCTCACTACAAGAAAGTATAGAATTTGCAACAAATCTTTAGCAACAATAATGATATTGTTGCAGTATATCAATAAATGGCAACAACTTTATATAGAGTAAATTTTTGGCCATGACTTTTTTTTTTGTTGGTAAATATTTTAATGTTGTTGCCATATTTTTTGGGTATTACAATAAATTTAAAATATTAAAGAAATTTGCAACAACGTATTTTTATTATTAAAAGTAATTCTGGTAAACTGCGGCGGCAAAATATAAGTGACGTGCATAAAACTTAAAACTTAGTGACGTGCATAAAACTTAAAACTTGTTTAGAAGTATAAAGCATACCTGATAAATTGGGCAAACTCTATCATAGTTATGGATGTGCCCGAAGATTGCCATATCAACCTTATACTTTTGTCAGAGCTTTTGCAAATGCTCTCTTCCCATGGGCTCTTCAAATGAGCCTTCCTTAGCATACCAGTCATTAGACGAGTAACCAAGAACATGATGAGCAGAGAAAATCAACCAAGGTTGTTTATGTCTATTGGCTGATGCAAAACATTGCTCGATGCACTTGTATTGTTCAGATCCCTCTCTCCAGTCATGCTCAGTGTCTATTATACAGAAGTGAAACGTGCCATAATCATCTGCATACCTGTTAACAAGATGCACACATTCATGTGAAAAATCGACACGTTGATTAAGTTAAACCTTTAGTTTGCAAGGAACAATAATAGAAAACACAGTTATAGAAACAGAAGAACGCTAATATTGAACCAAGATGAGCTTAAATGGAATGACATGGATAGTGAGGATTCATATAGCAGAACCAATAAAGTACATGCATGAATCACATACCAGAACTTAGCTCTATTTTCTGCAGGAACATAGTATAATGTTTCAGCTGGTACACCGCATTCTCCACCTGATTCTAGACCATTGTATATTGATCCACTGTTCTCCCAAGTTCTTTCATGATTACCACTATAAAACAAATTGTGGAGAGTTAGCGAAAAACAAGATATATGTGTAATACATTATCAAATAATCGAAAGCAGTCTGTCTATCTACAATCAAAAAGGTAATCTTAATGATGAACAAACCTTGCAATCATGAAAGGTACTCTCGATGTTATTGGTTCTACTTGCGCTGTAAAGTGATCCCATTTTGAGATATATCCATTTGCATAGGGGAGATCTCCAATAAGGAAAACCGCGTCAATGTTATCAAGGTCCTTAATAAGAGTGTCAGTTGTCATAAGTGAACCTGGCTGATAATCAGCATATTCATTTGAACCATCGCGCTCTTGCTGAAACAACATAAAGAATTAAGAAAAAAGTTAGAAGTACTTGTATTGTGTTAGAAGAAAAGAGTGACTCTTGTCCTGGAAATGGAGGAGATTTAAATGAATATTGCTTGCTCATAACAACTGAACTATCGTGTAACAAGTGACCCAACTTGTATGTGTATCTGCAAGTTCACAAATAAGAGCTCAAAAACGGGTGTACATGTCAATGGAAGTAACAAAAATAGACCACCAGAAAAACTTACACCACATTTGGCCACAAATCCTTCAGGAAACTTATATGTATGAATCCAGGATCACGCCAACCCACAGTTCTAGCAGGAGATCCTACAAACGCGTCCATAACATTTTTCA
Source organism: Solanum dulcamara (assembly GCF_947179165.1). Classification (NCBI taxonomy): domain Eukaryota; kingdom Viridiplantae; phylum Streptophyta; class Magnoliopsida; order Solanales; family Solanaceae; genus Solanum; species Solanum dulcamara. Next base: position 69,805,244 of record NC_077242.1, read on the forward strand.
GTATGAATGCAAAACCAATACACCTCTGTTCCCTAGTTCTCTGCCTATGAGCCCCCACCGCCACCCAAAAAGAGCATTGTGTGCAAACATATGACAGTAGCATAAAATTGTTTCACTGATCAAAATAGAAGTGATCATACCGCACATGCTGTTTCGATGAAATGTCAGTGTCCCTGCAGGGGAACGTTGTTGCGCTTGGCCCTTCCAGCCCCATTCGACAAATGGAACATCCTCATCAATGTTGTAACCACTTGTCCTAGTAACAGTCATCTAGGAGAAGAAAGTCATAAGTTAATCGCATCATGACTTGTTACGACCAAGGGATATGAGGCTTAACAATGAGCTCTTCAATTAATCAATCACTACTACATTCAATATTGGTACTAAATCCCATAAAACATAGGTTAATAAAACATAGACTATATATATGCATATAGCAAAAGAAAAACTTACTATATCCCATGACTTCCCGAGAGCAAGACGTGGATAAAGAGGTGCTTTCGGATTGACAAATGCGATGTGATTTGAGATGGCTATCAACTTTAGCTGTAACATACATGAATCTATAAGTCCATATCCAAGTCTCATCAAAATTTCTTTTAAGACATAGGACAAACAGAAATCATATTAATAATCATTGGCATGAAGTAAACCATCCTGCAAAGCTCAAGTAATTAATTTAGCCAAATATGGTTTGAGTTCCATTGCTAATGTCTAATTATATTCACTCTCTTGGTTAGTTTAAGTAACATTTAGCAATTCTAGTGTTTGGGATTTTCAAAAAAATAATCAAAAATTAGAGCATTAAAGAAAAACAAAAACAACATACCCAATTTAATATCACAGGTGAGGTCTACTAGAGTGGGTAGTGTAATGACCCTGAAGGTCATCTTTGGTATTTTTCATAAAATGACAGTTTTGTCCCTCTCAATAGTTGCCCCGAGTCATGTTTGATCAGTATTTGAAGTTGGTTTTGTGTAATCTTTTGAAAAGCGAAGACTTTTGAAAATTTTCAAGTCTTGAAGCTTTAGTTGCTTAAAAAGTGGTATTTGATTCCATTCGGAGTTTCGGGCCTCCGAATGGAATTCTGTCGATTTCATTAGCTCTAAAATATGGAATTCGATCCAAGAGAGTTGACGGAATCAGATTTGGACTTCAGGCCTTGAGTTGAAAATTCATGAAATTTTGATCATAGATTAACTTTGGTCAACATTCAGAGATCCGATACTCGAAATGGAATTTTGAATACTCCATTGGATTCGGAAAATGATTTTATACCTAAAAGTGGTCTTGGTTGAATTTTTAGAGGTCCCGAGCGTGATTTGATATTTTGATGCCCAAAGTTAGTTTTTTGGCGACTTATCGGATTTCGGGTCAAGAAAACCTTGAATTCGAATTCCAACAGTTCCATTGAGTCCGGAACGTCGAATTTAGTGGGGTAGTATATATGATTTGTGTACATGGGGTTCCGAATGAATCCCAAGGGTCCATTCGGGACTTAGTATGGTTGTGTTTGTTGTGTTTCTGCAGCAGAGGTGACCCTCTTCACATTCGTGGCACTCCTCCAGCGTTAGCGAAGGTTCCCTTCATTGGTCTTTGCGTTCGAGGAGGTAGTGTTGCGTTCCTGGAAAAGAGGCTGGTGGAACCTTTGCGTTCGTGAGGTCTCTGCCGCGATCACGGAGGGTTGGGATTCTCTCTTTGGCAATCGCGGGCTAAGTGAGCCACAATCGTGAAGGTGTAATGATCCCTGAATAGTGTTAATTCTCCAAGCTCAGGGAATTAGGAAATATTCCACCATTTTTGTGATTTTGGAGCTCATGGGAGGCGATTTTAAAGAGAGTTTTCATGTAAAACTAGTGGGTAAGTGATTCTAAGCTATAATCTTGATTACCCATTGATTATAACTCGTTTTAAACATCAAAATTAGTGTTTTTGAATTCCAAAATTAAGGGTTTTTGTTCAAGAACTTGGGTTTGGTAAATTGATGATTGTGATTTGAAGACAACTTCGTTTTCGAAATGGTTTTCGCCAATCAGTTTCAAATACTTCAAATAATATTTTTATATAAAAATTTTCAGATTTAGACCCTGATTTTGAATCATATTTTTGAGACGTTTTGACTCATTTTTCTCGAATTTCATGTTTTTGATGTCGTTAGACTACGATTTTGATTGTGAATCATTATTTGACTAGATTGTGGTGAGTTGGAGACTATTCGGAAGGGAAAGGTTCAAATACTTGATTGATCGGTTATTGACTAAGGCAAGTAAACTTTTAAAATCCCGTAAATCTTGTATATTACTTGAATATACTTTCGTATATATATTGGAGAGTAATGAAAATAAGGTTTGCGATGATAATCATGTGAATTGTGTTTAATAAAAGATTGGAAAAAATAAAATAGTTGTGTGTGCTAAGATTTTGATCAGAAACGTGAACCTCTTGACTTGAACTTGATGTGAACTTGATGAAATGGTATGATAGAAAATTCTAAAGGTCTCTGAAGTTTGGTTACGAGTCATTCCTATGACTCGTAACATCTTCTATGGTCCGTCCTGTCAAGGTCATAAACTTGACCTTGAGGGAATTTTGAAACTTACCCTCTGAAGTCTATCTACGAGTTGTATTTATGGGTCGTCGCGAAGATTATGAGTCGTAAACTTTTACTGTAGGACCTTCCTTTGAGGTTGGTCATGATCAACTACCAAGACTCCCTCTACGACTCTTTTCTATGGGTCGTAGAAACCTCTACGGCTCGTAGAGACGATCCTAAATTTGGGTCCAGTCAACATTTTGAAGACTTCTCTTTGGTTTCCAACTTTTCGACTTCCGGAGTCTTACACATGGAACCCATACCTAAACTATTAATGTGTCAGCGTGACACCCGATTCAATAGTTAGTATGTGTCGGAATGTGACACCCGATTCAATATATGTAGCGGAACGTGACATCCGATCTAATATATATGTCGGAACGTGACACCCGATCTAATATCACAATCACAAATATAATGTGACACCCCAGAAAATTTTTTGCTAATAATCAAACATTTCTTCACGTGTGGGTAGACTCGGGCCGGAGGACTTGTAATTCTACATGTGAGTTAGGATTAATTCCTAAGTATTTGAAGTGTGTTAGATGTGTTTAGGGGTCATAAGGGATCTCTAACACCAAGTCGAGTCCAAAGAACTCCAATCGATTAAGTTTTCGGACGAGTTAGTATAAGGGTCAACTTCAAACGACCATATCTCCTAGGATATAAAGAACTGGGTGTACCACAACCTACCAAATTAAAGGTCTTTGAGTCTTCTTTCCAACGCCACCAAGATTGAAATTTTTTGAGTTCGTAGTCAAAAGTTATGACCATTTTACTACGGACTAGTACTGCAGAAATATTCAGGCCTGGGCGAAATTCAGGCTTGGCGCTCAAGTGGCGCCCCACGCCACTATAGCGCCAGAAAACAGCCTCAGTAGTTTGGGGCTTGGCGCGACGCGCCACTATTATGTGTGCAGGGTTTTAAGCCTATTTTGGCTTGGCGCTGCAGTGGCGCGACGCGCCACTATAGCGCCAGCAAGACTTTTGCCCAAATTTCTAGATTTTTGGAAGATGGGCAACTTGGACTTTTTCCAAATTATATATACACCATCCTTGAGCATTTTGGACCATTATTTTCAGCTCCTCTCTCTCTCTAAAAAGCCCTAAATATTTTCCCTCTCTTCTTCTTCTTCTTCTCCAAATCCATCTCCAACAAAGGGTGCCTTCAAGAGTTTCAAGGATTCAAGTCTTCCATTGAAGACCTAACATCAAGTTCCTTCAAAGTCTTCAAACAAGGTATGTAAGGCTAACCTAAAATATGGATTTATTTCTTCCATATGCCCATAGATGTGTTGGATAGGAGTTGTGAAAGAGTTGAACCTTCTAAGAAGGTTTTCTTGAAAGTTTTCCTAAACTATAGAATATTTTTAAGTACTATTAGTTGATTGATGATTTTAATGACTTGAGTTACTAAATAGTTGTTTTTCATATTATTAACTACAAATGTATCTTTGTATATAGATTTATAGGTATTGACGATATTTTTGGAGTTGAGTTTTGTTGAGGGTATGAGTTCATGTTTCATTCACATGAACCCAAGATGAGATTTCTTGTCATAAATGTCTTGAGGTTGAGATGGATAGTTGTGTGTATATATGTATTGATTCGAATGAAAAGAACGAATTGGTTAGTTAAGAATGTCCCTTTGCTTTTATAAAATGAACATAGGACAAAAATAAGGATTTTGGAGTAGATGTTAGATGATTGATGTGATGATGATACTTGACGATGATGTGATGATAATGTTTGATGATGATGTAAATGATAATATATGATGATGATGTTTTGATGACGATGTGAGTGATGACGTGAATGGTGTTTATTTAATATGTATAGAATGATTGATGTAGAGGTATATTGATGAAGATGTTATGTGATGAAGTGGATTGGAGTCTAATGTGATTATGTGATATGTGATTTACCTAATTTGATGTGGTTGGAGTCTTATGAGCATTTTGAAAATAAATGATTTTGAAACCATTTTTGCATAAACTATTTATACACTATTTTGAGTTTAAAGAGTAATTATTTTCATCTATGATTTGAAAAGAGTTTAAGCATGAGTTGAGTTAGAGAAGTCTTTTAATTATTTTTGAACACAAGTATTTTGAGTATAAGTGAGTTGAGTATTTTTACTTTAAAATGTCGATTTTTGAGATTGTATAGATTTTAAAGAGAAGAGTTTGATGATTTGAGATGAGTCGATTTGAAAGAAGGTCCAATGAGGCCAGATTTAATTGAGTTTTGAAAAGAGTCCAATGAAACTAAATGAGTTGATTTGAAAGAGTCCGATGAGACTGAATGAGCATTTTGAGTATTTTACTCACTTGATAGATATGAGCATATTGAGTCTTGGGAGGAGTATCGAGCACCGAATTGGGTAAGAGTATAGTCCATACTCAAACCAATAAACTACGTCGCCAAACGTAGGAGGGGATTGAACCGTTAAAGTCGGATGCTTCCCCAAAATGTTTTTCCTGACATCATAGGACTCGGTTGGATTGGATCCATGATTGGTTGATGCGTTCATACCCTGGCAAGGTATGAACGGACGCGGCAACAACGTCGGCTTGTTGTACTATCACTCGCTCATATAGTGATGGTTGTCGGTTAGAGAAACTCCCAATTTAATGGATTGTGCTTGATCTGATTGGTTTAATTGTGATTGTAGATGATTGAGTTGAATTGTAAGACATTGCATAACTTAATTTGCATATTTATTGAGTTGAGCCCTTTGAGTTGATTGTGAGTTGATTGCATTGATCGGATTTGATTAGATAAATTATGATTTGATAGTGTACGATTGGACTGGATTGGATTAGATGATAGGTTGATTGGGTTGAATGGAAGGATATATGATTGAATTGGATCGGATCGTATATGACCGGGTTGAACCGATTGTATACAATTGGATTGAATCGGATGATATATGATTCGATTGAACTGTATTGTGTATGATTGGATTGGATTGTATGATGTGTGATTGGTCTTTGTCTAGAAATGTATTCTTACTGTAGACTTATGATGTCTTATGTGAGTCTCTCCTACCTTTCTGATTCGAGATAGTTGATCCGATGTTATTCTTCCTTGAGGTATGTTTCATTCTGCTATATTACATACTCGTACATTCCATGTACTGACGTCCATTTGGACCTGCATCGTTTCATGATGCAGAGACAGGTTTAAGAGATCGTCAATAGGAGCACCATTGAGGATCTATACACACTCAGCGTATTGGTGAGTCCTCCCCTACATTCGGAGGACACCGCTTATGTAATCTTGCATCGAGTTAGCCCTTTCCATTTTTATTTGAGGTAGCCATGAACTTGTCATTGACACCAAATAGATAGTAGCGATAGAGGCTTCATAGACTAGATAGTGATGAGTCGATTGAGTATTTCTATCCTTGAGTTATTCTTGTCAAACTATTTTTAAATGACAAATATTTTAGTTGATCTGTCGGCCCATGGCCTTTATTCTTTGAGTTAGATTGATGTTTTGAGTTGCCCACCAAATATTCTCTTTATTTTTTTTGTCTTCCGCTAATTGAATGAATGAACAGATGTGTGATCAGGCTATGTGGTTCGCTTGGGAGCCAGAAATGGTTTCTGAGTGCCGGTTACGTCTAGGGTACCCTCCCGGGGCGTGACATATAATCACATCCACAACGAATAGTTCACATACTTGCACAATCAAATAACAAGTTCATTTCATGCAATTGTTCATAATTAGTCATTTCATTAGTTTCATTCTACCTTTTCCTTCATTAACAATATTTCATCAAGCCTTCCTTATTCAAGGCATCATTTTAGGTAGAGCAAGTTCAAGATTATAAATTTCACGGTCTTGGAATTTTAAACCAATCACACTACATATCAATCATTCAATCACAATAATTAAATACATAAAAAAATTCACAAGATTACTCAATCACTATCATGCACTATTAAGACTCTCTTCATGATATAGACTAAATCATAACCTACCGCCACAGGTAATCAAATAGGTTCATGGCATGAGATTTATCAACACTAGTTCACATTCGCCCTTTCTTTCATGATATGCATCGCTCAAGTAATTCACATGGAATAGCAAGCATAAACACACAATTATTTGCATAATCACATTCATCTATATACATTAATAGCCATAACCCACAAGTCTCAAGATCTCTTAATAATCCAGCAATTATCTACATTTAATCCCGTAAGGGTCATTGACCTTTTAAACAGTTTTCACCAAGGTTAATATTCAAAGATTTGATCTTTATCGCTAGTTACATAATAATCATGGCCTACATCATATATTTTCACTCTAAAAGTCAATTGACAACCATTTAACCATCAAAACTCCGTGCTCGAAGGCCTAGGAATGAAATTCTCCGTCAATCTACATTATATTAAACAATGAGAATGGATTTACAACTACTCAATTGAGAAAACCTAGCCTACCAGAGCGCCAAACAATTGTAGAAGGATTATAGCACGGTCCTTGACTTCCGAAAGGAGAAACTATGAAGACATGCCTGAAATTCATAGGTTGTGGCCTTCCTTGCGCTAGAATTCCCTTCTTCCCTTCTCTTTAAGCCTAGAGTAGCTTTTTGGAGATTTCTAGGGTAACCCTCATCTATTTTGGTACTTAGGGAAAGAAGAAGATCGTAAAAATACGCCCTTAATGAATTCTCGCCAGTCGGATCGCGCTACAGCGGCCTAGATCCCGCTCTGGCAGCTCAATCTGGACAGTGTTCAATAAAAGGGTCATAACTTTTTACTCCGGACTTTGAAAAACGCAAACTTGGTAGCATTGGAAAGAAAACTCAAAGGCCTTTAATTTGATAGGTAATTGACCCAATTCATTATAGGCTGAGAGATATGATCGTTTGAAGTTAACCTTTTAAACTCAAGTCCAAAATTAAATCGAAAAGGCACTTTCAACTTAACTTTGAGATAGGAGCATAGTACGACCTTAATTCATAGCTAATGCACTCGCATACCAAGAAATTGATCTTGACCTTATGATGAATGAGATTCGTGTACCTTTACCGCAGATATTTTTAATAACAACAGAATAAGTCATTACATCTTCTAACGCTTTCTTCATTAATTTTTCGGCGAAGGGAGAGATCTCTTTTTTAGAGGGAAGGAAGAGAGAAATTGCATATGGTGGAGATGATCAAATCGGGTGATAATGTTGTGATTTTTGACAGTGATAATGATATTAATAGGGATGTGACAGTCCTTCTTCATTGATTGATGTTCTGTTTGGTGAGAAATCAATGGTGATTTTAGAGCTTTCTTCTCACTATATTTTGGCAAAGTTGCAGTGATATGTAGGGAAGAAGGTGAGGATTTTCAATGTTGATTTTTGCATCAACAACAGAGTAAGAATAAGAAGAGGTGTGGGGTGGATGTGGGGGTGGGGGAGTGGAAGAAGGATTCTGATTTTTTTTACTTTAGTTTTTAACTCGAACGTACTTTTTTTTTTGTTTTTTTAATTCTTTTTTGTCACATCAATTTTAGGGAGACATTAATTAAATTCACTTTTAAATAGTGTATTGTATAAAATAAATCGCGATAATGTATAATTTGAATGTGTATTCACCTTTTCAAGACAAATTCAAAAGAAATTTTATGCATTCTCCCATCAACAAATTAAACAACGTCGTATTATTAGTTTACCTTTTAAATGATGCACGTGGTCATGTTGTCAACGTAACCTTTAAATTATTAGACAGGCAGATCACGTTCCATTTTATGATTTTGCCAAAGCTGGATGAGACGTAGGATGTGTCATTAAATATAAATATTTATTTTTTAATGTTTGATAAATGAGCGGAAAAATATTTGGTATTTTTTCTTCATAAAATAGATTTTATATATTTTATGAAGAAATCATATTTTTAAACTTTAAAGGAATGCACAACGTCATTTATAATCCAATTTAAGAACATAATCTTTCAAGAAATATCATGAACCAACCAAATAGAAAATTTAGCTAAATTATGATTAATAATATTTGAAAGTATTAGGTACAAAGTAAACTCGATTTAAGATAAAATATTTATCATATATCATAATCTGTAAGAAGAATTATTATTTCAATAAAAGTTTGGTCATAATATCAAGAGGATCAATTAAATCATTATTAAAGCACCAAAGAGGCGGAAAATATATTTTATTTTATCAAGATAAGTAAAAAAACGTTTTACTAACATAACTCGCTCGTTTTCCTAATTGAATTACTAACATTACATACACCTACTTGTGCACCGGTAAATAAGGGCGTCAAATGAGTTGACATTGAAAATACTAAAATGGGTTGAAATAAAAATTGAATTGAGTCATGACCTACCCAAATTTACTTTGGACTCAAATGAATTGGCCTCAATTGAACTAAAATTCGAATTGGATCATGACATTGACCCACGTAATCTCAAAAAATTTAACATACTAGATGGGCATGAACAAAACGGATTTGTCATAGTTACAAACTTGAGTATAGAAACAAAATAGCTCTATGGTTTAATGCAAAATCCCGTTCAGCCTAAAATAACTTCTTGTCTAAAATCTCTAATATATATGGACTTCGATGAGGTGCCATCCAATTGAAGCAATCCATAGAATGTCATTATTGGGGCATTCCTGCAGCACTTTGGTCATGTTCCTATGGATTCTTATTATTTCCATGGCAAGAACTTCACTAAGTGCATTCATCTTTCCTCCAAATTGAAAAGGGACACCTAATGGAAGACAAAGTAATAGTGCTTTAGGCCAAACCCATATATATGGGTATATATATATATATATATAAAATGTCTTCTCAAAATTATCAAGAAGAACAACTTATAAGATTACAACCAACCAACTGTGATTTTCCTAGAAATATAGTAAGAATATTTTATTTTCTCCTAAGCAATGAAAATAAGACCGTATGGTCTAATTGATTCTCTTCTTTAAAAATATACCAACTCTCTCTTTCAAATGAGGACATATCAAATACATAAGAGTAGAGAGAACTATTGTTTACAATCAACAGGTGTTATACATAGTCTTAAATTATAAGCAAACTAAATACTTGAAATATATAAATATGACACTATACAAAAAATGAATGTAAGAATACATATTATATACCTCTCACTAATGAATATTTCCACTGCCTCCAGCCATAGTCCCTCTAGTTTTCCCTGCAACGTAAGCCAACTTCATGGATGAGTATTTCACATTTAGGAGCTTTAAATATCAATGATCTGACCAGTTTTGGGGACTTCCACTCACAAAATTGTAAATTTTTCCAAATAAAATGCATGTCCAAACACTACTTCAAAAATTCAAGGTTTCAAGTTTTAACTTCTGACCAAAAGGGGAGCTAATAATGATGAAAGTTTCAGTTCATATTACCCATTTCTCTCAATAAGATTAGGCTTTTTTTCCGTTCGTTTTTCGTCTTTCCAACTAATCTTATCAACTACTTACACCCTGCAATACTGGAGGTTAACCTCTCTGTGAGTTGTCTACGGCTATGGCTACGTCAACGCAATGCGGCAATGTAATTTAAATTCGACTAAAGCTAACAAATTCAGAATGGAATCCTGTAACATATTAAATCATTAAGATCTTCAAAAGCCTTTACCATGAATGCAAGATCAAATGGCTCATTATGCCACTTGTAGACACTGCCAAGCAAACAAAGATACATTATATAAGAATTATCTGATTTATCACTATAGACAGGAAAGGCAACATTCCAATGCAACTAATATTAAACTGAAGCATTTACCAATTGTCTAAGCACATAGGTTTTAAACAATGTAGTTAAGAAATCTGTTTATGAATCTTTATACATACTACTTGCCTTGTATGTCAACAACAACATACCCAGTGAAATCCCACAAAGTGGGGTCTGGAGAGGGTAGAGTGTACGCAGACCTTACCACTAACTCGTGGATGTAGAGAAGCTGTTTCCGAAAGACCCTCGGCTCAAGTATATCAAACCCATGTAAAAGAAGAAAATAATTTACACATCATAGAGATTAGCTCATTGCCTTGCAGATGGTCTGGAAGCACGTTTCATTTGTATCTTGCATCATGCCCATTCAGAAAGATTTCATTATTCTCAAATTCTACAAGGTACTAATTACCATTAAACACCATATGGGTAGTACTCATTCCAAATACTGTCAATAAAATTTGCATCGCAACTATCATCATCTGATGCTAGAGTTATCAAAAGTAAATTATTTTCTAAGTATATATGATCCTAATTTATGACATAAAATTAGCGTGGAGTACAGACTTACCGTCCTATCAGACGAACTGGACAGATACCTACAAACTTGCATTGGTATTTCTAGGGAGGGAGAAAGATAAGTTGTGCCTGCACATATATGGAACACAGGAAAGAAATAAGTACTCTGATCCACAAATAACCAAAAAAAAAAAAAAGAGAGGAGGAGGAAGGGAAATTTGAAGACATTACAAATACAAGATGTCGATAATAGCAAAATCTGTCTAGAGGACTTCAATTTACAACTTGAAAAGGTTCCAGAAGATGATAGTTTCAATAATTGAGAGAAGAACTATCAAAAGACGGAAGAAGTACTCATTAGATATGCTTTAGAAACATTTTCTCAAGGAGGTGATTCCTAAGATGAAATTGTAGCAGTACATATGCTACCTACGCACCCATTTCTCAAGAACAATAGCTATTAGCTACCTGTATCTACTTTTAGTGAGTTCATATGGAGGAAAAAGAAGTATACATAACATTATTCTAAACTCCATCACTATAAATAGGAAACAAATATTTTTAGACACAAACAAGGAGACATATGAATAAGTTGACTCAAAGTCATATGGATCTTGTGTTTTACGTCATAGTACTATCTTTTCTTTAATAGCTTGAAACTTTGAAGTTGATTGTATTCTTCTCCATTATAAGTGGCTCATGTAATAGAGAGTAGCTAATCATTAAACATATAATTACAACTCGATATCAATAAAAGAAGGGGAAAAGAGTAAAGAGTTAATCCAATATAAATCGAAGAGAGAATGTAACCATTCATCGCATTATTGCTTCCTAGATTTTTCACTGCACTAAAGGAATAACAGTCTTAACTCTTAAATTAATATTGTCTTTTTTCGCAAGTCATGAACTTTAATTGAGCTATTGTAACTGTCATCGATAAATATCAATAGGTTAACTGAAGTACAAAACAGAAAAGAGACATCATACAACTATGTGTTTTATTTTCTAATATCTTATTTGAGCATTGATTATGTCCTCTGATAAGCTAAATTGAAGTAAATGAAATATGTCATGCACCACACTGCAAATTCAAATAGGTAGACACCATTGAATTCACAATTTTTATTTGGTAATAATGAATATTCTCAGTTTTGAATTGGATAAAATTACTCATATTGAAATGTAGTATGAATTTTACTAAGCAATAATGCATTTTTGCTATTCTCAGTGGCAGCAATAGGAGCAAGCAAAGGATGGAAAGATAAACAAATAGACAACTATAGTTTAAAAAAATGCATATCCACAACTAAGACTGTAAATTATAAAGTATAAAAAGAAAAGAGACAAAAAATGCAATTATAGAACGATGGAAATATTAGTAATCAAACCATCAGTTTAAGATGACAATCATGAATAATTGGCTATTTTAATAGTTCTTATTAACATATTGGGATATTTCTCGAGTCTCTTGTCTAGCTGACCAAATAAATTAGCTTCTATTATTATTATTGACGTTATGTCACTGAAATTTCCAGAATCAAGTTTCCAATGTTCAATCCGTAAAAAAACAACTTAAAATCAATATCCTTTAGGAGGTAGAGATTTCAATGGAATAATTGTTCAAGTCAAGAAATCTTACTCTGCTCCACGAAATAAGCAAAACAAACATTTGCTTCCTTGAGAATTCCATGGATCCTTCAGCCCTGAAGTCCTATGAATTGCAGCAATTTTTCACTCGAGAAGGAAAGGGCCATGGACAGTGAAATAATTGCATAGCTTACAAACCCTTGTTGGGGTAAATGCATCACACTGAAAAAGTATGTCATTAGCATTCTGTAGGCATTTCTATTAGGCAATTTATACATGTTAAATTTCATCAGTTAGGCTGCAGGAAGATATTTACCAACTCTGTTAAAACATATGAATAAAACTAATTAGTATCGGACACAACTATGCAAAACAAAGGTAGTGAAAGGCAAAGATAAATGTCAATATACAGAACTTTAAGGTAATTAGTAATCCAATAGCATGAATTACACTAAGACTATCCAACCTTAATCTATTTCTAAGAGGAATCTGTTTGAATTATGATTAATCGCCATGACAATTCACTCAGTTGTCGCTAATTTAACACCTTGAAGCAATCTGTTACTAAGTATATTTGTACCGTTGTTCGTAGACTCCAGCTATTTGACAACCCAAAGATATAGATTTCACGGCTTTATCTGAGAAGTACAAGTTATAGTTTTCGCAACAATTTTCAACACATATTTTTAGCAAACATTGAGAATTCAGAAAAATTATTGTTATTGATATATAAGGAGAATCCAAAGCAGATAAGGAAAGATTCCTTATTTCTAGCTACTAAATTTGTTCTTTAATTTTCGCACAGCTGAAACAATAGTCATTCAGAGTGGTGAAATAGCGAATGTGAATAAGGAGAACTAAAAGAGGGAAAAGAGATGAGAGAGCAGATATTTCTAGACATAGGTTTAACAGACCATAACCAACGGATTAGACTAATTACCTTGTGCAGTAATTCGATATTGGAAGGCCTGCATCATTGAATCGTCCTTCTGAATCCAACTGGCGGAGTTGGAGGCATTGCAGCCTTGCGTAACCACAATTCACAGCGGCCCCGTATCAATTAAATCTAACAGTTAGCGCTATGGCGCTGAAAGAGGTCGTTCCTGAATGCTCTTCTGTTTTGGATTTGGAGAATTGCGGATGTTTCTACTTCTGTTTTGGAGAAGAAAGTATGCTTCTAGACAATTCTGTCCTTGGTCGTCCTCTCAAGTTCACATTTCTATAATTTTCTATAATATAATAATTATTATGAAATAAATTAACGTAGCAAAAACAAGAAGGAAAGCACAAATTAAAAAGAAATGCAGAGAGAGATAATTGTATTTTTTTTATCTGTGTTATGAATTGCACACGGACATTGGCTATTTATAGTCAAAATAAAGTAGGAAAAATTGAGTAAAATATGTTAGTGGGAAACAATGGAGGTGGGGGAAAAGTTATATAATGACATCCACTCATTATTCTCACAACACTCCTCCTTGGATATCCATGTATAGAAAAATAAATATATATAGTTATTTCCAATACGTATTGATTGCTGACTCATTAAAAACATTGCTAGGAAAAATTAGTGGAACAAAATCTAGACTAAGAAAAAAAAATTGCAGAGCGTATTATACTCCCCTGATGAAGCCATCATTTAATATTTCGAAGATGACGTATTCCAATCTTGTATCTCAATTTCTCAAAGGTTGAAGTTGGCAATGCATTGGTGAACATATCTACTAAATTATTACTTGAACGAACTTGTTGAACATCTATTTCACCTTTCTTTTGAAGATCATGGGTAAAGAAGAATTTTGCTGAAACATGTTTTGTTCTATCTCCTTTGATATATCCTCCCTTTAATTGAGCTATACATGCAGCATTGTCTTCATACAATATTGTTGGAGCGTCTCTTGTCAAAGAAAGGTCACATGTTTCTTGAATGTGTTGAGTTATTGATCTTAACCAAATGCATTCTTGACTTGCTTCATGAATGGCTATTATCTCTGCATGATTTGAAGAAGTGGTAACCATAGTTTGCTTTGTTAAACGCCATGATATAGCTGTACCACCACATGTAAATAAGTAGCCCGTCTGCGATCGACCTTTATGGAGATCAGATAAATATCTTGCATCTGCATAACCAATCAATTCTGACATAGATTCATTTGAGTAAAAATAATCCCATATCTGTGATATCTGAATATATGCTTAATTTTATTTCAGTATCTTCGCAGAACTAAATTTTTCTAACAAGTTTATAGAAAAAGCTATATTTGGTCTAGAATTGTTGGGAAGATACATTAATGCACCAATTGCACTAAGATATGGTATTTTAGCACCAATAAGCTCTTCACCATTTTCATGAGGTCGAAATGGATCTTTATTAATATCAAGAGATCTCACAACCATTAGGGTACTCAGTGGGTGTGCTTTATTCATGTAAAATATCTTTAAGATATTTTTTGTATATGTTGATTGATGGACAAATATCTCATTTGCAAAATATTTAATTTGTAGACCAAGACAAAATTTTATCTTTTTGAGGTCTTTCATTTCAAATTCTTTTTTCAGACATTTTATAACCTTTGAAAGTTTTTCAGGAGTTTCGATAATTTCCAATCATCAACATATACGGCTATTATGACAAATTCAGATTCATACATTTTCATAAAGATACAAGGGCAAATCGAATCATTTTTATATCCTTCTTTTAGCAAATATTCGCTAAGATGATTGTACTACATTTTGCCCTAATTGTTTTAGCTCATATAAAAAAATTTGAAGTTTTATTGAACAAGTTTTCCGGGAATCTTTATATATTTCAGGCATTTTAAATCCTTTAGGAATTTTCATAAAAATATCGTTATCTAGAGAGCCATCTAAATAGGCTGTAACGACATCAATCAGATGCATGCTAAGTTTTTCATGAACTTCCAGATTTATAAAATACCTGAAAGTGATTACATGCACCACAGGAGAATATGTTTCCATATAATTAATGCCAGGTCTTTGCGAAAATCCTTGTGTCACAAGCCGTGTTTTATATCTTACGACTTTATTTTTCTCATTTCTTTTTCGCACAAAGACCCATTTGTACCTCACTAGTTTTATACATTCAGATGTTCGGACTATTAGTCCGAAAACTTCACTTTTTTCAAGCGAAGTTAATTCAACTTGAATTGCATCTTTCCATTTTGGCCAATCATTCCTCTGTCTACATTCATCGACAAATTTTGGTTCAAGATCTCCATTTTGTTGCATTATTTCAATAGCAACATTATTTTTCTTGATAAGACATAGTTTATTGAAATTTCTTCATCATTTTCAGGCGCCTTAACCTCTTCCATGGTTTTATCAATTGTTATGTCTCCTCTCTCTTCTTGAGCAGGTTATTTCATATCATGACCATCTTGATTGTTTGCTCTTTTTCTTTTTCGAGGATTTGTATCTTTGGAACCAATCAATCTACCACTTTTTAAATGTGGTTTAGACTCATTTTGATTAATTAATTATCCTACTAGGACATCAACTCGAATTGGAGCATTAACAACTGGAATATGAGTTTGGTAACTCTTGATAGGTTAGTGAATGCATCTGGCAGTTGATTTGCAATATTTTGCAAATAAATTATGTTTTGAAATTCCAGTTCACATGTATTTGTATGAGGATCTAAATGAGATAGTGATAATGTATTCCAATCTATTTCCTTTTTCAACTGCTTATCTTCTCCCCCTAATGCTGGGTATACTGATTCATCAAAATAACAATCAACAAATCTTGCAGTAAATAAATCTCCAGTCATAGGTTTATGATAGAAGGAGATTCATACCCAACATATATCCCCAATATTCTTTGGGGTCCCATCTTTGTGCGTTATGGTGGAGAAATTGGAACATATACTGCACATCCAAATATTCTAAGATGGGAAATGTTCAGCTTCTGACCAAAAGCCAATTGTAATGGGGAGACATTATGATAACTTGTGGGTCTGATCCGCACAAAATTTATTGCATGTAAAGTAGCACGACCCCATAATAAAATGGAGAGTTTTGGTCTCATAAGCATTAGTCTAGCAATTAATTGAAGACGTTTAATTAATGATTTTGTTAGACCATTTTGAGTATGAACATGAGCAACCGGATGCTCAACTGTTATCCCAGTGGACAAACAATAATCATTAAATATCTGAGATATGAACTCGCCAGCATTATCAAGACGAATTTTCTTTATTGCATAATCTGGAAATTGTACTTCTAACTTAATTATTTGAGCAAGTAATTTCGCAAATGCCATATTACGATTTCATAATAAGCACACGTGTGACCATCTTGTAGATGCATCTATTAAAACCATATAATATTTAATGATTACTGATGGTCTAGTAATCAATTTTCCTTAAAAACATGAAGCATAAGAAAATTCTTCAAATTGAAGAATCTTTTGGTTCTTCAAATTAAAGAATCTTTTGGTTCTTCAAAGAGTGTCCATGTGAACTCTCAATTATTTTTCGCATCATATTAGAACCGAGATGGCCCAATCGATCATGCCAAATGATAAAATAAAATCATGCTAATACTTGTGAAGTATAAGACGGATGAAAGAGCGGGTAATTTTTCATGTATAAACTTCTTGCCCGATATTATTATAGTAATGTAAATATATTCATTATTTTATCATTTGTAGTTTCAATATGATAACCATTTTAACGAATGTCTTTGAAACTTAATAAGTTTTTGTGAGACTTACTACAATATAATGTTTTATTAATTATTAAATTTGTTCTTCCGATAAGTACAACTTTAGCTTTTCTGGATCCTTCAATTACTCTTGTGCTATCAGATATTGTATTAACATTAGTTTTTTTCATAATCAAACAAGAGAAATATTTTTTATCTGTTAAAATAGTCTGTGTTGTGGCACTATCAATAAGATACATATCTTCATAATTGATTTTGAATTCAACTAATGACTGAAAATTTCCATATTCTGATATAGAAGTTAATTTTTCTGGGAAAAATTAGAGCTTCGTATTGATAATGTATTATGAAATAAATTAACTTAGTAAAATAAGAAGGAAAGCAGAAATTAGAAAGAAATGCAGAGATAGATAGTTGTATTTTTCCAATCTGTGTTATGAATTGCACACAGACTAGATCGCTCAACACCTGCGACACAAACTCATTTTGGCTATTTATATCCAAAATAAAGTAGGAAAAGCTGAGTAAAATATGTAAGTGGGAAACAATGGAGGTGGGGGAAAAGTTATATAATGACATTCACTCATTATTCTCACAACAATAATTACTATTTACCTTTTTATAACCACAACTTGAATTTCAACTCAAGAAAATAAAAATAAAAATTTACAAATGGATAGTTTAATCCTAAAAGATATAAAATAGATCGTAATTCATATCTTTAATATGAGAACATACATTACACTAATACAAATAAAGAGAATTAAAACAGGTTGAAATTGGAGATTAAATTGGGCTCAATTAAAGATTTTTTTAAAATGGATTAAGTCTTGAATTGGTTGAGATTGAATCCAATACAAATTATCTTGAGCCCAACCCATAAAAGTTTGGCCGGGTGATCTTGGGCGCATTTATGAGCCCACGTGCCATGTTTACCCATATTTATAGATGTTTTGAGAAGATGTTGGAGCTAAAAGGTGTGTTTTGAATGAAATACCAATCAAGTGTGAACTAAGGTATGTGTTTAAGTAAATGAAGGAAGTTTGGAGAAGCACAAGAAAGAAGGGAGAAAAATTCTCTGCAGGCACTATAAGGGCGCGCTGCGCCAACAGGCAAACTTCAGAGACATGATTCAGGCGCTGCAGCGGCGCGCCGTGCCAGGAGGAAAACTACAAATTCTTTGCAGGCGCTATAAGGGCGCATCGCTCCAACATGAAAAATTCAGAGACATATTCCAGGCGCTATAATGGCGTAACTTTTTATTTGTTTATTTTTCTGGGTCCGACAATAATTGAAGGAGGGCATTTAAATAGATTTTTAGGGCTTATGAGAAGGAGCAGCCGCGTTTTGGATTTGAAAAAGAAGTAAGAGCAAGAAGTTCATGTTACACCCTACACTCTCGAGCTCAAAATGTATCTTAAGTTCCTTAGACATTATCATGTTAGCCGTATAAGCTACTACACTATCAAATGACGCTAAGTAAAGGAGAATGAGATACCCCATAGTAGGGAAGGTTGGAAAGAGAGTCATAAGAATCCAGAAGCAATTGGAGGCCAAGAAATGAATCATAGGACTTGATTTACCTACGTAAGCTAATAATTTAGAAGTCCTATACACTTGAGTTACTTAAAGACATATCAAGCTTACGTAGTATGAATTACACAGGTTTTTAAAATAAGACGAGATTACGAACCCACAAAGAAGGGGAAAAGATGACACGTGGAAGCCAATGGAGGAGCGACACATGGCAGCACCTCAAGCAAGCAGGTGACCCACCTACTTGGGAGGTGGGGCCCGCAAGGACACATGGTAGCCCCTCCTTGATGGCATGGATTCGAGGCCCAATAGGGGCTGGACACGTGTCCCCCTTAGGGGATGACACGTTTCACCCCCTAGGACCACCTAAATATATGTATATATGACTAATAGCTTCAGTTCTGATCCAAAAAAAATAGCCAAAGCAAAGGAAGCAAAACCCTAAGTCTAGAGAGAAAAAGAGGACGGCTAGGAGAGAAAAATAGGTACGTTCTAATTTTGCTCCATAAATTAATTATTTAAGGTATCCTACGGTGGTATAATGGTGTTTAACAACGTAAAAATCCTATTTGGGGAAGAAAAAACGAGTAACAAGCAGCCACAACATTTCAGCCGCGTCAAGGAGGTTCCGAAGTTAATTTTCAGCATGTTTGGAAAGCCATTTGATAAGCTATGGATTGATTCTCTTCTCCCACATGTTATTAAGGGTTTGTATATGTTATGAGGGTGTTAATAATGTAAATTTAAGGTTTGGAGCAGCACCAAACGGACAGCAACCAGTCCAGTCCGTTTCAGCACATCAAGAGATTTTTCGAGGCGGGTTTTGGCGAGTTTTGGCCAATTTAGGGAAAGGTAAGGTCTTCCCTTATAATTTTAAGTTTATGGTATTGTTATGTAGTGTATTATATACCTTTTATACTGCTGCAAGTATAAAAAAGGTCGTGGAAATTCTCGACGATAGAAACAATCAAAATTGAAGTCGTCGTAGTTAAATTATAGTCAAAATGAGGCGTTGTGTGTGTGGAGGCTGCTGCTGGTTGTGTGGTGTGTGTTTCAGGTCCTAAATGTATCCTAAAATAGGTGGGGGAGATTCTGGTTGTAGCCACATTCCCCTCTGCTTCGTACGGTTAAAGGTTTCGCAAAATAAAAACTAGAAACCCTATTTTGGATATCATAATTTCGAGCGAGTCGTTCGGAGGTTGTATTGTATAATATTGCCATGTTTTATATATATATGAGCTTCTGTTTATGTTTTTGTTTGGCTGTAGGTATTAGGGACATAATTGAAAATTTGGATAGGGCACATTATAGAGGAGGTACTGTCCGATTTCCGTTAACTTCTTAACTAGTTAAAGACTAGTCGAGACTAGTCGAGAAGGGAGAATAAGGAATTGATTCCTATGGGTTCTTGGTTGTGGATTTAGGAACTGGAAAGTCAAAAGTTACTAACCTTAGTATTACTTCCGTGTTAAATAGGTTAAAGGAGTACCGAAGCGAGTCTGGATGTGACTAACCAATAACAGGTATGTAGAGCTATTCTTCTTTTCTTTTGGCATGTCTTAGGTATAAGTTATGAATGGTTTGTATATGAAATGTGGGTATAATTCCACTCGTGAAACTCCAGGTGTAATTCATAAACTTTATTCACTTTGTGATGTTAAGACGCCTGTAATAGTTGAGTTATTGCCTTTTAAGGCTGCTAGATCATGAATAGTAGTATATGTAGAGCCTGTCTGTTCTTCCTTTTTGAAGGTCTTAAGTATAAATGTAATAGCATATGATGAGGTGGAGGTAGTTCCAGTTATAAGCTCTAGGTATAACTTGTGACTTTTATTTACTACTTGGTATTAAAATTCTTAAAATAGTTGAACTACCCTCGAGTCTCTTATCTGCTGAATAATACTTGAATGTGCCAGCTCCTATTCCTAAAGTCTCTGCGACGACAAATGTCTCTACTTCCATAAGCTGTTTAACCTTGTCTCGATACACGTCTACGATTCCTGAAACTCCAGTTGATATGCTCTGTAACGATGCTTAGAAGATACTTAAGACGATTACTACTCTGATCTTCAGGTGACGATTCACTTGACTATTTCATTGAGTCTCAAATGATGACTTAGTTGCATATAGTTTCTCACTACTCTACTCGAGCACCCTGTAACCCATTTTCCTCCGAGTCCCATGAGAGGGCCGGGAATACGGTCGTGCCTAGTTTTACTATTTATTCACCGAGTCTCAGGCCGGCTATATATACGTAGAAGTATACAAGGATGAGGTGCCGTATACGATGAAGTGAAGTATACGATGATGCCATATGTGATGATGCTCGTCACCGCATCTCGGGATGGATATATATATATATATATATGATGATATAATGGAAAATGTGGATTGAGCCGTATGTTCTTCGACATTATTTTAAATTATGGATTGGGCCGAACGTTCCTCGGCATATTTTACTGTATGATGATAGTACGCTATAGATGTACACTACTCTTTCATCGAGTCCCTCACTAAAGGGTCGGATACTTTATGTAGGCATGCATATGAAAATATAGGGATATATTTGTGACCCCGAGCCTAGAGTGGACCGGATATACTGTGATGACATACGAGATTATATTGTATATGATGATATGATACCGTATACGATGATATGATAAAATGATATACATGATGATATGACAACAAATGATTATGATGAAACGATTATGATACCAAGTTCACTAGAGGGCCGGGTACAGGGTATGATAAGGTATATGACTGCATGTCCTAAGTTGCAGGTATAGTAATCTGTTAATTGTTATACATGTTTTTTGTATCCCCATTTCAGTTGTTGTTTCAGTTATGATATGTTATGCTTTATATACTCAGTACATATGTCATACTGACCCCCCGTTCTCTGGGGGGCTGCGTTTCATACCCACAGGTACAGATGTTCATGTTGGAGATCCGCTAGCTTAGGGTTTCCACTCAGCTATGTTGGACGTGTTCCGCTGTTCCAGAGCTTTAGTGTTGATGCTGGTCATTGATGTATATTTTTATTTATTCAAGGGTACGGCGGGAGCCCTGTCCCACTATATGATATAGTTATTACTCTTAGAGGTTTGTATACATGTGTATGTGGGTTATTTATTAGTTTGTTTCAGTTGGGCTTATACGACGTATTGCAAATGTTTTCGTGGTATGGCAGCCTCGTCGGCTCGCGTGCCCTTTCCTGTTATAATACAGGTGAATGAGGCTACAGGTTCCTAAAAAAAGGTTTTTGACCCATTGGGGTTTGTATATAGTATCACATCACACACAGTTCAACTTAAGGGTAGCTGATAGATACGCATAAAGGGGTCCAAGTCGGACCCCAGTCGCGGCCTATGGGGTTGGGTCATGACAGAAGTGGTATTAGAGCAGTTCATCCTTGGAATATCTACAGACCGTGTCTAGTAGAGTCTTTTTTATCGGTGTGTTGTCCACTACATCTTTAGATAGGAGGCTACAAGACATTTAGGATGTTACTTTCTCTCATATCTAAGATCGTGCGATATAGCCGAGTCATAAAGAACGAAATCCCTCATACTAACTTGTAATTTTAGCAGAAGGACAATATCAATAAAAGAAAGTAACTAACGATACTGGAAGTTACCAAGCACGCAGGTAAGCAAAGGCACGAAAGACAAATGGCAGGTAAGGTGTTTCAATACGATTGATATATAAAGTTGAAAAAAATGAAAGGAAAAGTATACCGGAAAGTGTAACAGGTGCAGTTCGAGTGGATATACGAGGTAAGTCCCTTTCCATACTACTAATTATGGGCACCCTGTGCAGCTGCGATATGAGATGATATGACTATATATGTGTGCCCTATGTGGCTGAGATATTATACAATATGAATATATATACTTGTGCCCTGTGAGGCATTATTGGTATTTTCTGCGTGTAGGTGTTGAGATAGTAAGAAATACAGAGGAAACTCTGCCCAAATTTTCGTAGAAATAAAAAGAAAATGAGATACAGGGTTGTAGTATGTCTTGAAAGGTTGTGCTCACAACAATGATGAGATTTGACTAAACAAGTATGGCTGACCTCAAGAAATAAGTTAATTGCGGAATTAATAGCAATAGAAACTAGGAGGTCAATACTGGTATAGTAGAACGAAGTTGGAAAGGACCTATAAGCCAACGAAGCTGACTTAGAAAAGACTGATAGATCGAGATAAAATGATATGTAAGGCATCGCCTGAATTGATACATAGGGATAAACTATGACGAGTTATAGATGAAAGAAGTAACAGTATGATTACGACAAGAGTACAAAGGAAAAAGGATTGTGACGGAAGTAAAGTGTTAATAAGACAGCTTGTGAAACATTAAGGATAAGACTAACTAAGAAAGGTAAGTAGCCCATAGTAAGAATCATGAAGAAGGTCAAACAGTGTTATACTATGGGACTGAATGCGAATAAGGTACCAGGTGAATATAACAGAAACCGTTATGAGAATAAGTAAAGCTTAGTAAGGAATTAACTAAAAGGTATGACATGGTCCATGCGAATGGAATGTAAAGATAGGTGTGAAACGGAAAAGCAAGCTATGGAATAAATAAGGAAGATTTATCAAGTTTTGTAAGGAAAGTTTTGAATAAAGGTTATATGATGACGAAAAGGATAGCTAGTGCAAGGAAATAAAGGGTATTATGGAATTCCTTGCGCCCAACCAAAAATGGAGATGAGTTGGAAGAATAATAGAGAAGTTTTAGTAGAGGCACTCAAGATAGATGTGATTAATTAAGTGTGAGTATCGAACAAAAAGGGAAATAGACAGTTACGAACTGAAAGTACAGTACGATGAAAAGGTGGTAAGACAAGGCCACCACTATAACAAAGTTGATATGGTTTTAAGTAGGATTAGAAGTGAGCCTTAGGTACATGATAAAGATGAAAGTTCAGGAGGCATAAAGAAGTATTGTGTATACGTGACTCCACCTTGATGATTAGTGAGATCTTGCAAGGAGAGGGAATGTCGATTTATAGAACAACTGCTGCATTACGAGGGTATTAAAAGAATAAGCGGTATCCCCTAGAATAAGGTTAGTATAATGACGGAGCTTGAAACATGAATCATCAAAGTATAAGTACTCCCGAGTGGAGAATTTTAACCAATTATGAGCACGAGCTAATTACTGATTGGGATGAATGGAATGTGGCTTTGAATGCACTGCTACATTACGGATATTACTCGAGTATCGATCATTGGATGAGATTTTATATGATATATTGTGGACACTAAAGTACCCTATGATTGTGCTAGGGTTTCCTATAAAGGCAACCTAACGTATGGATGTTTTAACAGAAAATGTAGATATGGTGCGACACGTTAAATATGTTGGAGTGGAATTATTCGCGTGGGAATAGCTGAAAATAAATGGAGGATGATATGGGTACACCCTAAAAGGGGGGAAGTGGACAAGAGAAGTACAAGCATAAGAAAAATCAACTAACGCTATCGTATATAAATAGGAGCGCTTAAACTTCAAACGAGACCCCATGAGGGATAGACGCGATCATACCCGCACTAATGCACTGGATTCCATCAAAACTCTGAAGTTAAGTATGCTTGGGTAAGAATAGCACTGGGATTGCTAATTTAGAATCTACTAAAGAAAAGTGTAAGATGGTTCAAAGTAGAACTATTAAGATATAATCGGTATCAAGGACAAAAGACATAGTGGAGCCCTGACCTCGACTGAAGGAGTTAAGCCGCTAGTATAGTGAAGTTAAGGTATTTTCTAAATTACTCTAAGTACCTACACACATTTGTATAAGAATTACAACATAATGTTTGGTAATAAAACTGGAAAGAAGATCTGAGTAAAAGAGCAAGATAGCATACCTAAGGTGTTACAAGTTGAATTAAGAGGAGTTGTATAATAGCTTAAACGAAGAGAAGTCTCGGAGGCTTAATAGCCTGTTACGGGGGATGGGAATCCCAACTCGAAAATGGAAGGCAATTAATGTAGGTTATAGTATAGGCTGACCTCGCACTCTACGGAAGTATAAGTTCATATGGGTTATGGTAGATAATTTGATAAAAATTAACCCATTTTCTTCCAATTAGGAAGGTATATTCAGCTAAGGGTTATGCGAGATGACATAGCAAGGAAACAATACGATTTCACGGGGTTTCCACATCTGTTATCTCGGATAGGGAAGTTCAACATACACCTAATCGCTAGAGATTGCTTCGGTAGGGATTGGGAATGCAGGTGAATCTTAGTACAACATTTCGCCCTTCGATTAATAGATAGGCCCAGAGGGGATCCAGCAACATATTGATGAAGTATAGCTTGTTCAGGGACAATCTATTGACTAGCAGCCTAGAGTCGGCAAGAAGGGGATACATTGGTCCTTCTTAGATCATTTGTAGAGTAGATAAAGCTACCTATGAGTTGGACCTACTGTCCGGTTTGAAGCAATATATTCAGTTTTCACAAATCAATGCCCCGCGAATATATAAGCGACCCTCCCAGAATATTCTTGGTGGGTGAGGTCTACATGAAAGGAAAGTTAGCCTATGAGGGGCAACCTATTGCCATCTGGGATCGTCAGATTAAAAGGGGTGCGAACTAAGAACGTATCTTCTGTCAAGGTACTATGGCGGAATAAGCATGGTGAAGAAATAACTTGGGAAGCAGAAGAAGATATGAAACACAAGTATCTGTACCTATTTTCGGTATCTATAGGTAATCCCAACTCCT
Source organism: Solanum dulcamara (assembly GCF_947179165.1). Taxonomy (NCBI): domain Eukaryota; kingdom Viridiplantae; phylum Streptophyta; class Magnoliopsida; order Solanales; family Solanaceae; genus Solanum; species Solanum dulcamara. The sequence continues at coordinate 69,830,644 of NC_077242.1, forward strand.
GGAAAATTGTATATTAACTATTTGGATGAAAATATGTGTTATCGCAATGGAAAGAAACCTCCTTACAATCTATATGAATTCTTAAGGGAAGTTTTATGTAATATTCGGGGATGAATATTCTAAAGGGGGGAAGGATGTTACACCCCACACTCTCGATCTCAAAATGTCTCTTAAGTTCCTTAGACATTATCATGTGAGCCGTATAAGCTACGACACTATCAAACGATGCTAAGTAAAGGAGAATGTGATACCCCATAGTAGGGAAGGTTGGAAATAGAGTCATAAGAATTCGGAAGGAATTGGAGGCCAAGAAATAAATCGTAGGACTTGATTTACCTATCTAAGCTACTAATTTAGAAGTCCTATACACTTGAGTTACTTAAAGACATATCAAGCTTACGTAGTATGGATTACACGGGTTCTTAAAATAAGACAAGATTACGAACCCATGAAGAAGGGGAAAAGATGACACATGGCAGCCAATGGAGGAGCGACACGTGGTATCACCTCAAGCAAGCAGGTGACCCACCTACTTAGGGTCAAGTAGGTGACCCACCTACTTGGGAGGTGGGGCCCATAAGGACACATGGCAGCCCCTCCTTGATGGCATGGATTCGTGGCCCAATAGGGGCTGAACACGTATCCCCCTTAGGGGATGACACATTTAACCCCCTAGGACCACCTAAATATATGTATATATGACTAATAGCTTCAGTTACGATCCAAAAAAATCAGCCAAAGCAAAGGAAGCAAAACCCTAAGTCTAGAGAGAAAAAGAGGACGGCTAGGAGAGAAAAATAGGTACGTTCCGATTTTTCTCCGTAAATTAATTATTTAAGGTATCCTACGGTGGTATAATGTTATTTAACAACATAAAAATCCTATTTGGGGCAGCAAAAATGAGTAACAAGCAGCCACAACATTTCAGCCGCGTCAAGGAGGTTCCGAAGTTAATTTTCAGCATGTTTGGAAAGCCATTTGATAAGCTATGGCTTGATTCTCTTCTCCCACATGTTATTAAGGGTTTTTATATGTTATGAGGGTGTTAATAATGTAAATTTAAGGTTTGGAGCAGCACCAAACGGACAGCAACCAGTCCAGTCCGTTTCAGCACATCAAGAGATTTTCCGAGGCGGGTTTTGGCGAGTTTTGGCCAATTTAGGGAAAGGTAAGGTCTTCCCTTATAATTTTAAGTTTATGTTATTGTTATGTAGTGTATTATATACCTTTTATACTGCTGGAAGTATAAAAAAGGTCGTGGAAATTCTCGACAATAGAAACAATCAAAAGTGAAGTCATCGTAGTTAAATTATAGTCAAAATGAGGCGTTGTGTGTGTGGAGGCTGCTGCTGGTTGTGTAGTGTGTGTTTGAAGGACTAAATGTATCCTAAAATAGGTTGTGGACATTCTGGTTGTAGCCACATGCCCCTCCGCTTCGTACGGTTAAAGGTTTCGCAAAATAAAAACTAGAAACCCTATTTTGGATATAGTAATTTTGAGCGAGTCGTTCGGAGGTTGTATTGTATAATATTTCCATGTTTTATATATATATGAGATTTTTTTTATGTTTTTGTTTGTCTGTAGGTATTAGAGACATAATTGAAAATTTGGATAGGGCACATTATAGAGGAGGTACTGTCCAATTTCCGTTAACTTCTTAACTAGGTAAAGACTAGTCGAGACTAGTCGAGAAGGGAGAATAAGGAATTGCTTCCTACGGGTTCTTGGTTGTGGATTTAGGAACTGGAAAGTCAAAAGTTACTAACCTTAGTATTACTTCCGTGTTAAATAGGTTAAAGGAGTATCGAAGCGAGTCTGGATGTGACTAACTAATAACAGGTATGTAGAGCTATTCTTCTTTTCTTTTGGCATGTCTTAGGTATAAGTTATGAATGGTTTGTATATGAAATGTGGGTATAATTCCACTCGTGAAACTCCAGGTGTAATTCATAAACTTTATTCACTTTGTGATGTTAAGACGCCTGTAATAGTTGAGTTATTGCCTTTTAAGGCTGCTAGATCATGAATAGTAGTATATGTAGAGCCTGTCTGTTCTTCTTTTTGGAAGGTCTTAAGTATAAATGTAATAGCATATGATATGAGGTGGAGGTAGTTCCAGTTAGAAGCTCTAGGTATAACTTGTGACTTTTATTTACTACTTGGTATTAGAATTCTTAAAATAGTTGAACTACCCTCGAGTATCCTATCTGCTGAATAATACTTGAATGTGTCAGCTCATATTCCTAAAGTCTCTGCGACGACAAATGTCTCTAGTTCCATAAGTTGTTTAACCTTGTCTCGATACATGTCTACCATTCCTGAAACTCCAGTTGATATGCTCCGTAACGATGTTTAGAAGATACTTAAGATGATTACTACTCTGATCTTCAGGTGACGATTCACTTGACTATTTCATTGAGTCTCAAATAATGACTTAGTTGCATATAGTTTCTCACTAATCTACTCGAGCACCCTGTAACCCATCTTCCTCCGAGTCCCATAAGAGGGCCGGGAATGTGGTCGTGCCTAGTTTTACTATTTATTCACCAAGTGTCGGGCCAGCTATATATATGTAAAAGTATACAAGGATAAGGTGTCGTACACGATGAAGTGAAGCATATGATGATGCCGTATGTGATGATGCTTGTCACTGCGTCTCGGGCCGGATATATATATGATGATATAATAGAAAATATAGATTGAGTCATATGTTCTTCAGCATTGTTTTAAATTACGGATCGGGCCGAACGTTCCTCGGCATATTTTACTCTATGATGATGGTACGCTATAGACGTACACTACTCTTTCATCGAGTCCCTCACTTAAGGGCCGGATACTTTATGTAGGCATGCATATGAAAATATAGGGATACATTTGTAACCCCGAGCCCCAGAGTGGACCAGATATACTATGATGACATACGAGATTATGCCATATATGATGATATGATATCGTATACAATGATATGATAAAATGATATACATGATGATATGACAACACATTATTATGATGAAACAATTATGATACCAAGTTCACTAGAGGGCCGGGTACAGGGTATGATAAGGTATATGACTGCATGTCCTAAGCTGCAGGTACAGTAATCTGTTAAATGTTATACATGTTTTTTGTATCCCCATTTCAGTTGTTGTTTCAGTTATGATATGTTATGCTTTATATACTCAGTACATATGTCATACTGACCCTCCATTCTCCTGGGGACTGCGTTTCATGCCCGCAGGTACAGATGTTCATATTGGAGATCCGCTAGCTTAGGGTTTCCACTCAGCTATGTTGGACGTGCTCCGCTATTCCGGAGCCTTACTGTTGATGCTGGTCATTGATGTATATGTTTATTTATTCAGGGGTACAGTGGGGGCCTTGTCCCGCCATATAATACAATTATTACTCTTAGAGGTTTGTAGACATATGTTTATGGGTTATTTGTTAGTTTGTTTCAGTTGGGCTCATACGATGTATTATAAATTTTTTCGTGGTATGGCAGCCTCGTCGGTTGCATGCCCTTTCCTATTATGATACAGGTGAATGAGGCTACAAGTTCCTAAAAAAAAAGTTTTTGACCCATTGGGGTTTGTATAAGATATCACATCACACATGGTTCAATTTAAGGGTAGCTGATAAATACGCATAAGGGGGTCTAAGTCGGACCCCCAGTCGCGGCCTACGAGATTGGGTCGTGATAGTTCACAAGCATTTTTAGGTTCCGTTTCTTCTTCTTTTCTTGTTCTCATTAATTTGTATGAAGTTAACCACTTGTTTTTATCATTTGAAAATGAGTAGCTAAGCACCCAAAATTTGGGGCTATATCTACGAAGTCATGGTTTAATATTATTTAAGTTTGGTTTATGATGGGTTATTGATTTTAATTACTCTTGCATTCTTGTGGTTATGATTTTAATGTTTGGCCAGTATTAGAACATATGTATTATCTATCTTGGATTCGAAAGAGGACAAGTAGATATATCAAAGAATGGAAGGAATGTGTTCATACGAAAAAAATCTAGGATGATTCATACATAGGATGTTCGTGACACATACCTATATACCACGTTTGGTTATGATAAATGATGATAGTGTAAATGCATCTTTACTGTTTTATTCCTATCCCCGCTCAACGTTGTAGTTAGATTGGCGATAAAGATAGACAATTATAGGTCGAGAGACCATGATTGGATTAATAACCCTTTTTAATCAGTAATTGAATAAACCATAGGAGACTGAGCTCGAAGAGTAGTAAGCTTGACTTAATGTAAGATATAGCCCTAGAATTTCTCGTAATCTGATCAATATACGTAACTACTGCATTGCTCTTATTCGTAAAAAAAATTCTTACATCCAAAATTATTAACAAATTATCTCAAATCCTTCACACGATTATAATTAGTGTAGTTCGTTGAAAAGAACAATTTATCCTTATTAAGGTCCCTGTGGGTTCGACATCTGGATCGAAAGAGCGCTTTACTACTTGAGAGACTACGTACACTTGCGTGTGCAATTGTAAGCACAACAGCGGGTTGGGTGGGTTACCTATATTTGAGTTCATTTTGACATCCCTACTAGTAAAGTTAGAAGTTATAGTTGTCAGCTAAAGCCAAGTTAAATGTCATATTTATGTATTCTGCCTTTTGAGAACTTTTTATAAAATTTTACTATTTTAAAATATATTTTTTATTTATTACTTAGATATATTATATTTCGAAAATATTTATCATCTAGTCATTGTACTATGTATTAGAAATAAAGTAAATTAAATAAAATCAATATATAAGTATGATAAATGTATTACACTTGTGTTGGTTAAAAAAATGCACTATATATTAAAAATAAATTATGCATATAATATAGATATATTATATTGTGTATAAAAGTTAATTTTACATGCAATATAAATGTATCATAGTTGTCTTAAAATGAATTCAGATTATTTTGATATAAAACTTATACTATTTATTAATAGAGAATTATACATGCAATGTAGATCTTTACTGACTATGTTCCAAAGAACAGAGAAATGAAAGGTGATAATTGTATTTTAATGCATAGAAACAAAGTGACAAGTAAAACAAATGGAGAGAGCTCACTTAATTGAACAACTTCAATTAAAATTAAAAAAATAAAATCTTTTAGTTATGATAATTGAAAAAAATTATATATTAATGACCTATCTCCGTCGTTATGGATAGGCCAATGGGGAAGAAATTTGGGCTAGAAAATTTTGGATAGTAACTTCGAAAAAATTTAGTCTAGGCCAAATTTGGATGAATTGTGAGTTAGGTGAGGCCTAGGATGACCTTGTGATAGGTAGGGGATCAAATCAATAATCTGATTTATTCAGCTGATAGCCAAGATAATACGGAGCATTTACAGCTCGCAGAATCACATTTGGGTGAGTAAAACTCCCAAAACTTGATTTGGCGTGAAGGGTATGATTTAAGATACCATGGGATAAGGGTGTGTTGTGAAATGAGAGTTTCGAGCTCAAATTTTGAACTCTTTATTTTCGTACAACCCACCTCCGCCAGAGCGGGATGGTCCCGCTGTGGCGGGATGGTCCCGCTGTGGCGGGACAATAGCAAACTTAAGACGAGAAAAACCCTAGAAAGGTTTATTTCATTCTCACTTCATTCTTGAAAGACCAGAAATGACTTAGGGCGATTTCCTACTAGTTGCCACCCCAACTTGTGCCAAAGGTAAGTAATTTACTTCCTAAACTTGTAAATTGATTCCTAGAACCCATAATCTATGGTGGGTAATCTTGAAGAAGGGTTTTAGCTTGAAAACTAAAGTTGGAAAGCAGTCCTAGTATAGGGGTTAGGATCATGGGTTTGGCCTTAGATGAGAACTGTGTTATTATTCATATTAGTTATGCCATCTTGTTGGTCCTTTATATGTATTTACTATTTTTATACCAAGAACAAACGAAGCTCGAAAAGGGAAAGCTCTTGCACCTTAGAGTTGTTGAAGCTCGAATTTTAGGTAGGTGATGGTTTTGTTTCCCTATATGTATTTCATGTACTTGGTAAATTACTTCATTGTATACATATATGTATATAAATAGAGAAGCGTACTATAAAATATGTGAAATGATCACTACCAGCCTGTATTGTGATGTACCTGTTCTTGGTGATATAATGTTGAATATTGTTGGTAAATTGTGATTACTTTGTATTTTTAGATTGGGTGTCACGTTTCGACACATAATTGAATTGGGTGTCATGTTTCGATACACATTTAGATTGGGTGTCATGTTTCGACACAAACCTTGGATCGGGTATCACGTTCCGACATAAATTAAGTATTTACAGGTTCCATGAGAGGATCCTTATGTGAAATTTTATGATATTGGGATTGATGAACTGTGATCTTGTTGAGTACTGTTGTGAGATAAAAATGGTTAAGTTATTCTGTATATATGTGCTTATTATGTTGGGTTTTCCTTTCTATGACTCGCTTACTAGCCAGCCGCATGATCCTACAACTACATTATTGATTTTGTGTACTGATACTACACTTGCTTTGTCTTTGTTGAGTACAGGACATATTCAGCTGGTTGCGGAGAAACCTCACCTAGATGAGTGATAGTGTTCGAGTTCAAGGGTGAGCTATTCTTTCAAGCAGCCGTGAATTCTCTCTTTTATTCTAGTGCTTCTTTTGGGACTTAGATGTTCAGACATTAGTATTATTTTAATAAATTTCTTTAGAAATTGTATTTCCTTTATTAGACTCAATGTTTGTTAGAGTTTTGGTATGATTGATTTTCAGTTCTTAGGATGTTTTCCATATTTTTGGGTTGATAAATAGATATTTTTGGGATTATGAGAACTTAGCTTATGTTTTGTTGATTAAACCTGATTCCGTATCTTTAAAATTATCTATATCATTGCGATGATGTTAGTTGGGCTATAGTAATGGTAATCCCACCGGAGGGTTAGTGTGGATGTCAGTTACGGCGGGTCGGGGTCATGACAAAGTTGGTATCAGAGCCCTAGATTCTTTGATTTTGTCATATCAAAATGAGTCTAGTAGAGTCTTGCGGAACAATATGGAGACATTTGTAATTTTCTTCAAAAGGCTACAGGACTTTAGAAAAAGTTTCTCCATTTTCTTTTATTCGTGCTATGCCTTGATTCCAATTGGTATTTGGTGATCCAAATTAGTATCTAACTCTTTTAATTCTCTTGTCCGCAAATGGTTAATCCCTCTATAATGGTGTTCAGCCCATGGTTCCAGTTGATCTAGAGGAGGATCCAGCCGTACAAGGACAATGTCGGGGTAGAGGCAGAAGAGGAAGGCATGGAAGAGGCCGAGGGAAAGTAGTGCCTGCTAGAGTTGAGGCTCCAATCGAGGAAGTACTTGTGGAGGAGGTCACTCCCGCCTCCCAAGATGAGTTAGACTAGAACCGGAAGGCTGAAGATGAGGAGAATATTGAACAGGTAGAGGATACCCATGCTGGGGCCACTGGTCTTCCCCTTGTGGACCCCATACTAGCGCATCAGATCATGGCCTTTCTGAGTGGGTTGGCTGGTATTAGAGCCATTCCTACTGTACTTCACCAGCCCCTGTTGCTCGTCTGTTTGTTGCGACTTCCCCCTTGGTAGATGAGGTGGTAGGAACTTATGCCTTTTTCTGACCTTTCAGGGTCCATTCATGACCGGGACTGAACATGACATGCTCACCAAGTTCCTGAAGCTTAAGTCCCCAATTTTCCATGGTTCTAAAAATAAGGATGCTTATGATTTCATCCTTGATTGCTATGAGAGGTTGCACAAGCTAGGCATTGTACATCAGCATGGGTAGAATTTATGACTTTCCAGCCGCAGAGTGAGGCCAAGCAATAGTGGAGGGTTTATGTGGAATATCGCTCGCCAATATTGGCCCCACTTACTTGGGTCCAGTTTCATGCCTTATTCCTGGAGAAGTATGTTCCACGCACCTTGAGGGACTGTATAAAGGAAGCGTTCATGGCCTTTGAACAGGGTGGTATGTCGGTGGCTTCTTATGAAGCCAAATTTCATGCGATGTCTAAGTATGCTACTCAACTGGTAACTACAACGAAAGAAAGAATATAGTTGTTTGTGAAAGGGTTGAACCCTGAATTACAGGTATTGTCAGTGCATATGACTTCGTCAGGCAGGAGTTCCAATGAAGTCACTGATTTTGTGAAGAAGGTAGAGGGTGTAAGGGATGGGCAAGTCAAGGCTTTGGTTAAGAAGCCCAAGAGTATAGGAAATTTTCAGGGATTCTATTATAGAGGGTTGAGCAAGCCAGTAATTGCAGTCTAACAAATTCAGCCAGCTCTGCCTATTTTTAGTTGCAGTTTTTCAGGTACCCCATAGCAGCATCTGGTCCATGAGGGTCAAAGAGCATTGTTCCCAGGTAGAAGGTCATATTTTGATTGCGGCCATTTCAATTATGGAGAGGCAAGGCATATAAGGAGAGAATGTCCTTACCCCCGTAGGATAGTTTCAGCACTCCAGCAGGCCAGAGTAGTAGTACCCGTGACCGGGGGAGGCAATGGTAGAGGATAACCACAGGTTGGATGAGAAGGAAACTAGAAAGGCTATGGGGACCAAGGTAATGGCAGCGCATATCGAGGAGCAGCACAGCCAAATAGAGAGGTGGCTCGTCAGGATGACCGAGCTTAGTTTTATATATTTTTGGGCAAGATTGAGGCAAAGGCGTATGATGCAGCAATCATAGATATTATTCTTATTTGTAACTAGATGAATACTATTTTATTTGATCTGAGGTCTACTTATTCATATGTGTCTATGAAATATTCCTTGTGTTTTGATGCATTATGTGATATACTTGATTCCCTCATCCATGTTTCTACCCTTGTTGGAGAGTCAGTCATAGTCACCCATGTTTATCCAGACTTAGGTAGACTTAGTAATTTTAGACATGACCGATTTCGATATAATCTTAGGCATGAATTGGTTATCCTCCTATTTTGCTATACTTAATTGTAATGTAAAAATTATGGCTTTAGAGATCCCGGAGAGGGAAATGTTAGAGTGGGAAGGGTGTACAAGCCTAAACCAGCTAAGGTCATATCCTTTCTCCAGGGTAGAAAAATGGTGGGGAAGGGTTCTTTGGACTATTTGTCCCATATTCAGAATGTTGATGTAGAGACTCTCTCTATTGAGTCTATTCCAGTAGTGTGCGAGTTCCCCGAAGTATTTCTTTTAGACTTGCTTGATATGTATCCCGACAGAGACATAGATATCTGCATTGAATGAGAGATGGGTACTCGTCTGATTTTTATTTCTCCCTATCATATGGCTATGGCAGAGTTGAGAGAGCTTAAGGCTTAAATCCAAGAACTCATTATGGTTCTCTGTAGGGTGATCTAGTTTTGTTTGTTAAGCAAAAGGATGATAGTATGAGAATGTGCATTGACTACCAACAACTAAATAAGGTTACCATTTAGAATAAATATCCCTTGCTGCGTATTGATGACTTTTTTGATCAGTTGGAAGGTGTATCAGTCTTTTCAAAGATTAATCTCAGATTTAGGTACCATCAATTGAAGATTAGGCCTGAGGATGTGCCTAAAATAGCTTTTAGAACTAGGTGCGAGCAGTATGAATTCTTGGTGATGTCTTTTGGGCTAGCTAATGCACTTGCAGCCTTCATGAGTTTGATGAATGGGGTTTTCAAACCATTCCTAGATTCATTCGTTATTATATTTATAGATGATATCTTGGTGTATTCAAAAAGTGAACAAGAACATACAAATCATCTTCATATTGTTCTAGGTGTTTTGGGAAAGCAAAAGATGTATGTCAAACTCTAAGTGGGAGTTCTAGTTTCCTTCGGTTGCCTTTTTAGGTCATATTTTTTAAATAAAGGGGTAATGGTAAACCCACAAATGATTGAAGCAGTTAAGAACTAGGCTCGGCCTAGTTCCGTGACTGAAGTTAGGAGTTCTATAGGACTGTCCAGTTACTATCGCCAGTTCATGAATAACTTTGATTTTATCGTTACTCATTTGAATAGACTAACTAAAAAAGAGGTATTATTCGAGTGGACTGGCAAATGCAAAGAGAGCTTCCAAAATCTTAAGACTCTTCTGATCATAACACCTATTTTGACCCTGCCGGTGGAAGGTAAAGACATTATTATTTATTGTGATGCTTCACATTCAGGTTTGGGTGTTATGTTGATCCAGGATTAGAACGTCATAGCCTATCCTTAACAAAAGTTAAATGTGCATAAGAGGAACTACCAGACTCGTGACTTGGAGTTGGCTGCGGTAGTGTTTGCCCTGGAAATTTGGAGGCATTATCTTTATGACATCAAGTGTGAGGTATTTACTGACCACCACAGTTTGCAGTATGTGTTCACCTATAAAGACTTGAATTTGAGACGGAGGTAGATAGAATTTCACAAAGACTATGATATCACCATCCAATATCATCCAGGTAAGGCTAATGTGGTAGTAGACATATTAAGCTGAAAAACGGTTACATGGGCACTCTAGCCTATTTGGGAGCCTCCAAGCGACCTATGGCTGGAGAGATTAAGTACTTAGAGGCCAGGTTCATGAGGCTAAGCATTTCAGAGAAGGATGTGGTGATGGTCAGTGTTGATCTAAAGCTCACTTTTATAGAGGAGATTAAGGCCAAACAGTTTGAATATGTAAATTTGAATGATATTAGAGAAAAGTTTTTGATGGACAGGGCCCAAGATTAAACACTTGATGCAAGTAGGGTCCTCAACTTTAAGGGAAGAATTTGTGTTCCCTGGGTGGATGGCATAATTCAGAAAGTTTTGTCTGAATTTCATGGTTCGCGATACTCTATTCACCATGAGTAACCAAGATGTACCAAGACTTGAACCGATTATATTGATGGCCGGATATGAAGAGAGACATAGATGAATATGTAGCCAATTACCAGAATTGCCAATAGGTGAAATATGAGCACCAAAGAACTGCAAGGTTACTTTAAAAAATGCTCATTCTTGAATGGAAGTGGGAGAGAATAGCCATAGACTTCGTGATGGGACTTCCCAAGACTTTGGGAAAGGATGACTCCATTTGGGTGGTGGTTTACTGGTGTAAAAATGCATCACACTTTATTCCGGTTTGAGTGGACTATAATGCATAACAGTTGGCAAAGATTTACGTGAAAAAGATAGTAAGGCTGCACGGGGTGCCGCTTTTCATTATTTCAGACCATGGTACATAGTTCACCTCTAAATTTTGGAGAACGTTGCATGAAGAGCTAGGCATTTCAGTACAACATTCTATCCACAGATAAATAGACAATCAGAGAGGACTATTCTGGTGCTGGAAGATATGTTGAGGACATGTGTGATCGACTTTAGAAGATATTGGGACAAGTTCTTGCCCATATGGGAGTTCTCTTACAATAATAGTTACCATTTCAACATTGATATGGCACCTTTCAAAGCTCTTTATAAGAGAG